>NC_064922.1:743978325-745335825 GCF_023897955.1 Schistocerca gregaria
CACAAAGAAATATGAGACATTACTTTTGAGAACGATCTCATATACAGGGTGTTACAAAAAGGTAAGACCAAACTTTCAGGAAACATTTCTCACACACAAATAAAGAAAGGATGTTATGTGGAAACGTTTAATTTCCATATTAGAGCTCATTTTACTTTCATCAGTATGTACTGTACTTTCTCGATTCACCGCCAGTTGGCCCAATAGAAGGAAGGTAATGTTGACTTCGGTGCTTGTGTCATCAACACAGATTTTCTGTGGACGTTTGGGCAGGCATTGTTAGTGATAACTTGATTGGGCCCCATGTTCTTCCACCTACGCTCAATGGAGCACGTTCATGATTTCATACGGGATACTCTACCTGTGCTGCTAGAACATGTGCCTTTACAAGTACGACACAACATGTGGTTCATGCACGATTGAGCTTCTACACATTTCAGTCGGTGTTCGTACGCTTCTCAGCAACAGATTCGGTGACCGATGAATTGGTAGAGGCGGACCACTTCCATGGCCTCCACGCTCTCCTGACCTCAACCCTCTTGACTTTCATTTATGGGGGCATTTGAAAGCTCTTGTCTACGCAATCCCGGTACCAAATGTAGAGACTCTTCGTGATCGTATTGTGGACGGCTGAGATACAATACGCCATTCTCCAGGGCTGCATCAGCGCATCAGGGATTCCATGCGACGGAAGGTGGATGCATGTATCCTCGCTAACGGAGGACATGATGAACATTTCCTGTAACAAATTGTTTGAAGTCACGCTGGTACGTTCTGTTGCTGTGTGTTTCCATTCCATGATTAACGTGATTTGAAGAGAAATAATATGGCTCAAATGGCTCTGAGCACTATGGGACTCAACTGCTGTGGTCATTAGTCCCCTAGAACTTAGAACTACTTAAACCTAACTAACCTAAGGACATCACACACATCCATGCCCGAGGCAGGATTCGAACCTGCGACCGTAGCAGTCGCACGGTTCCGGACTGCGCGCCTAGAACCGCGAGACCACCGCGGCCGGCAGAGAAATAATAAAATGAGCTCTAACATGGAAAGTAAGCGTTTCCGGAGACATGTCTACATAACATATTTTCTTTCTTTGTGTGTGAGGAATGTTTCCTGAAAGTTTGGCCGTACCTTTTTGTAACACCCTGTATACGTTATACATGGAGTCAGAAACGATTATCTAACTTTGCAATAATGTCAATAGGAGAAGGACGTTGTGTATGGTCGCAATGATGCTGGCTGCCGAGCGAATGTAAGAGAAATTTTAAAAAACATGAACTGCCAGAACTCGAAGCAACACTTTATTAGTGGAATACAATTGCTCTTAATTTGTAATTTATGCTTTTTGTTGGATTAGTGGTTTCGGTAGCTTAAAGCTCCATCATCAAGTCCTAGAAAGTAATTAAAAAATCATGAACGTCGAGCGGTCGGTCCAGGAGGTGACATGGTGTGAAACTCACGCCACACATGTGAGTGTGTGCATAAATACACTGGAGTGTCTGCCCCGACAGCCAAAGAACTTGTCAGTTACTTGCCCCTTGTTGAGCAGTAGAAAATGAAAGAGCACGAAATACTGATTTTTCTAAAAAATGCACCATCCTGCACATACAAGAACGGTCAAAAACACATTTAAGTAAAACATGAATCCAAGTCACTAAGCACCTACAAGCCTAATGCGACCTAGGAAAATCGTTACCATTCAAAACAGTTCCCAGTCGTTTCAGAATGGGTATTTACAGGTCTTGTATGGCTTTCAAGGGAATCTTATACGTGCTTCCTGTAAAACAGTAATTTCGGATAACGATCATCGAGGTGGATATCGATAACGAACCGTTCCCTCCGAAGTAGAGCAGAGGCTCTATAAACTGAGATCAGGTGACTGTAGTGGCCAAGAGCGTGCGGCAGTCCATCCCCGTCCTCGCATGGTCAGCTTGGACTATGCGAGGTGAGGGGTGTCAACAGGGTCGCTGTCCTTTTGGAACACAGAATCACCATTGGGGAACAGACACTGTACCATGGGACGGGCCTGAATCAGCTAAGATGATTACATTAACCTTGGCAGTCATGCGACCTTGGCCAAATGGAACAGCAGGATGTTGCTTCCCAAATCATCACCGAATCCCCGCTACGCTTTACTCTTGGGACGTAAACTTGGCCACAACTTGGAAACGATGTGCAGCAAGACACATCCGAACAAATAACTGTCTTCTGGTGCTCTACAGTCAATGTTTTATGGTTTCGGAACATGTTTTCATGTTATCTTCATTTTCGTTATTCACGGGTGGTTTTGGAATCCTAGCTCGCTCTATAATTCCGTGACAACGCTCGCGAGTGCAACATTCAGTTCTGCAGTAATTTTTGCAGTTGGCGTGCTCGTGTTTCTCGTCACATTAATCTTCAATGACAGTCCGTCACGATCACTCAGCACACACTTTCTTCGTTGTCGTGGCTTAGCGTATGATGTTCTTGCTTCCCCTGTATGTGGTATACATCTTTGACACGGGACTCTTGAAACACCAAACACTTCGGCTACCTTGGTTACGGAAACTCCCACCATGCGAGTACCAACAATTTTCCTGCATCAGAATTCATTTAGCTCCAACATAATGCACTCACAGCTACACAGAAGACTGTTCAGTACACGACTGCTGCATGCAACGTATTCAGGACACTGCACATGTGCCAGTATCTAAAATCATGCTCATAAATTAAGGATAATTGCAGAATGTGTTGCCACACAACGTGGCACTACACAAAACTGGCGCTAATAGCATAGCCACATAGGGAACACACACGCCCCAGATCTGTGAGTCCACGGTATGGTGATAAGTTGAAAAACCCGTCCCGAGATACATGTGCTACAAAACGCCACTCTTTCCTGCTCATGTACCCCGACATACAAATGGGATATGATCACCATGCACACGTACACAGGCCGCACAACGGGTTGGCATACTCTGGATCAGGTGGTAGAGCAGCTGCTGGGGTATAGCCTCCAATTCTTGCACCAGTGAGGGAGCTCCTGAACTGTCCTAAGAGTCTGAAGACGTGCAGCGACACGTCGACCGAGAGCATCCCAGACGTGATCGATGGGGTTTAGGTCTGGAGAACAGGCAGTCCACTTCATTCACCTGATATGTTCTGTTTCATGGTACTCCTCCACGATGGCAGCTCAGTGGAGCTGTGCATTACCATCCATCAGGAGGAAGGTGGGACCCAGTGCACCCCTGAAAAGCCGGACATACTGGTGCAAAAAGGCGGCCCGATACACCTGACCTGTTACAGTTGCTCTGTCAAAGAAATGCAGGGGTGTACGTGCACCAATCACAAACCCACCCCACACCATCAAACCACGACCTCCATACAGGTCCCTTTCAAGGATATTAAGTGGTTGGTATCTGGTTCCTAGTTGACGCCGGCGAGAATCAGTGTTCAGGCTATACCTGGACTCGTCCGTGACATATTCTTTGACTACCGTTCCAATGACCATGTACTGTGTTCTTGACTCCAGGCTTTATGGGCTATCCTGTGACCAGGGGTCAGTGGAATGCACCTTGCAGGTTTCCGGGAGAATAAACCATGTCTTTTCAGTCGTCTGTAGACTGTGTGTCTGGAGACGACTGTTCCAGTAACTGCGGTAAGGTCCTGAGCAAGGCTACCTGCAGTACTCCGTGGCTGTCTGCGGGTACTGATGGTGAGATATCTGCCTTCCTGTGGTACTGTACGCTGTGGACGTCCCATACTGTAGTGCCTGGACACGTTTCTGGGTGCTGGAATCGTTGCCATAATCTTGAAATCACTCTCTGTGGCAGACGGAGAGCCTGTGCTACGACCTGCTGTGTTTGAGCGGCCTCTAGTCACCCTAGTATTCTACCCCTCATAACGTCATCAATATCTGTTCTTTGAGCCATTTTCAACACACAGTCACCATTAGCACGTCTGAAAACGTCTGCATACTTACTCGCTGCACCGTACTCCGAAATTCACCAGCACACCTCTGTGTATGTGGACTGCTGCCAGCACCACCGTGTGACGACTGCAAGTCGAATGCACCGCATGGTTATGCCCAACTCGCAAACCGCCCACCAGAGCGTTGTTTCACCATGTATCAGCATTATCCTTAATTTATGGGCATGAGTGTACATTTATTTTCGAGTAGGCATTTTTCAGAGTATTTTCACATTTTTCTGCAACGCCTGTACATTCCATTAGCAGCTTACATTTTTACGTGGATGTTATTATTTATGTGTTCTTTTGAAATTATCTTAACGTTTCTGTTTTGTCTTATAGTACTGTGTTGACACTATTTCAGTTTTTACGAGATTATTGTGTGTTATAATGAACATATTTGTAATACTTTTAATCTGGATGTAAGTACGTTTCAAATTAGCTAAATGCAGTTTGAAACTTCTTTGTGTGTGTGTGTTACTGAAATAACTGAATAGGTGAAACTTCTATGTGTTTACTTAAACTGCTGAATGCAACTGAACCTACGGTCTCGTAACTTATTTTTATCGTTTCAACACTGACCAATGGAATTTTCCCTGACAAAGGGAACACAAATTTTACCTATTCATTTATTACCCACAATATACAATCCCTACGCAATCTGAGTGCTCTAAAATGACAACATGACTTCAAATAATTAACTCAGAAGAATGGCCCTGAATTAGAAGCAATTCTAACAATAACCAACACTTTTTCATAAGCCACTTGCCTCACAGAAAATCTTCATAACACGCACTACAACAATTACAGCAAACAGCAACTACAGCCAGCTAAATAAAAAGGTTCTCACTACTATAGACTCTAACTACTAGAAGGCATATGGTTAGCAAAAGAAAGATTTTGTTGAAGAGCATTCAGTTCCAAAAATTATATAGTCGTCAACAGTTCCTCTACCCAAACATTACTAACTACATCCATCACCAGTTTACAATGCATGTCCTATCAGCACTGAGTCTTCACGAAGGACACATGTCCAAGCCGCCCGCTTGCTAACTACTACGCTAGTCTGTCCAACCACAGAGTACAGTGTATAGCGCTGCCAACATACAAACATATAAACCTGCTGCTTACAAGTTTATCATAATAAAGAGTTTGGTTCTTCATTTAATTACAATGTACCGTGGGTAGTGTACAGTATTTATTTCGTGCAATGAAGTACTGAGGATTAACTGTTTCATGTAATGAAAAATTGGAAATAAATTGCTAAGATTTTATGTCTTTTTACTAACGTATTACATATAAAACTGACCATTTTAAAAAATGTATATTTTTTATTTTACTTTCTTGCGTTATTCGGTGTCTAGGGTGTTGTGCAATTGGTATCTCTCCCCATGCGATTTCTGTAGTTTAGGAGCCCATAAGGGAGACATTCGTGGCCGACGATTTGTTGCGGACAAAGCCCCGCACGCCTGGATACAATTACGGTTCCATACGCACTGACCACCTTGTGTTATAGTAAGATAAATGTATTAACAGTTATGACGATTGCCTTTGAAATAATAAACCAGTTTGCTTAGTTATTTTCCATCTTTCCGTTTTGATTTGACTGCCTCTTTACACTTAACTCGAGGCCGCAACGGCTACACATACGCTCCTGCTACACATATTTTTGCAACGAAATGCCTGATAATCAACCCATGCTCAGCATCTAGCTGGAGTAATCGGGCGTAGCACACAGCGCACCTTCCTAAGATACGGTATGTCTTGTCTTTACAGTATAGTGTTGCAATTAAAGTAAACCTATGCAGGGGCGAACGATTGGAAAAGCGTATCGAAAATCGTGGGAAATCGAGAAGGAGAGAATTAACTTTAGTTTTCTTACCTGGTGCCTTCTTAGCATGATAAGTTTACCGAGCGAATTTAGTTTGACATCATCCCGAAATTTATGTTACGTTCACAGAACATCAGTCCTTCTCGTAAGAAGAACATATTCCTAGGTGGAGCGCAAGGCAAAAAGTGAAAAAGGCCTATAGTAATCATCAAATCCATACAGTGTAAATATTGAAACTTTAGCCTCAGGAAGGAATAAATTTGTGATCACTAAACACTTTTCAATCACCCAAAAACACGAGCAGCCGATACATAAAGATTGTTGCATTATAGTTTGGTGAAACAGATTTACAATCTTCCTTTGTGTATTTGTTTCCCTAACTGTTTGCAGCATGCAAGCCATAAAGCACTCCAGTGTTTGGAAGAGATAAAAACGTGACATGTATTCCCCTTGTTTTTCATTTTTATCAATAACTACTGCAGTGTTACGTATAACCCACAGTTTATTGATACCCTGTGCCAATATAATTTCGGCGTCGTATATGACGTACCTATACTTGACGGCATGTGTAAGGTTTTATTGCGACACGTGTACATAAGCTTCCGCTGTTGGAAACATACATCTCTGTTCCAAATCACAGATAGGCTACTTCGCAACTGCTTCTCTGCCTTGATCTCTACGACTGCGCGCACACGCACCGATGATGCTATCGTTACAAGAAAGATATTTTCCATGCTTTATATAATAAAAACTTCTCTGACATGGCCACCGTGTTCACTGGAATGATTTGACATATAATTTCTACTTATCCTATCAGCACCCATTACGTTTTCATAAACACTGATTGCTGACAAAAATCATAATGCCGACGTATTTGAAAAAAACGAACTCGAGAACTCAAGCAGCTCAAAAGCAGCCACTGGGCTGTAGTGTTTCAGTGTCTCTTGCGACTTGTAAATTAACAGCTGTTCGTTCACCGTGCTTTACCGACATGTGCGCCTAATGATGGCTAAAAAGCAAGTGATTTTATTGTCTCTATCACGCTATTTTGACCTATCCTTTTCTCCCACTCTCTATCCGTCTTTCAATTCCCATACACTTTTTGTCAGAATGCTTCCGTATAGGCCTCTGTGGAAAGGCATTGGCTCAATATTCAAATTTACTTAGCTACTACACAGTAAGACTCTTTTTCTTGTTTGTATCTTACTCATATTTCAATGTTTGTGGTTGCTGAATAATGAACTATCGTGACAATTTAAGAATTAATATTTTAACGCAGTTTTTGGTAAACATGTAGTCAGTCTCTCGCCGCTCGCTGGAAAAATACACTCTGTCTGCCTCACTAAATTATTAACGTGTTTTGCTAAAATTTGTACTGGAGTCGGTCTACGGTTTGTTATTACGCCAAATAAATGAAATATCGCACTTCGCACATGAAATTAATTAAAAAAATATTAAAAATATTACAGAACTGTCATATAGAAAGTGAATGAAATGTATAAAATATGCATATAGCATATTTTATTGGAAATCCCTTTCCGCTGAATACGATCACCTGGGACAAACTTTTCCTTATTTGACGTCATTTCGGTGACTTGTACGTCGATGATGATGATGAAATGATGATGAGGACAACAAGTGCATTCATAGTCCAGAGGGGAAGAAAACCCCGACCCCTTGGAAACCGAAACCGGGGAGC
This sequence comes from Schistocerca gregaria, assembly GCF_023897955.1. Taxonomy (NCBI): domain Eukaryota; kingdom Metazoa; phylum Arthropoda; class Insecta; order Orthoptera; family Acrididae; genus Schistocerca; species Schistocerca gregaria. The sequence goes on from NC_064922.1 coordinate 743,985,810, forward strand.
CGTGATAGAGAGTCACCAATGCTAACCACAAGACCACGAGATGTTAAGCAAAAGTGCAGAAGTACTAAAACAGTGCAAAAAATCAGAAAGTACCGAAATTACGACGTTGAAATGTTGTAGATATCATAACTGCAGCCTGCGACGGGAAGTAATTTGTCTTTTATGCAAAATTTGGGAAGAGTAATAATCACCAAAAGATACGTACGGAAGGAGAGAGGGGTAACAGGTACTTGACATTACGAATCTGAGGATCTATAACGAATTCGAACACTTTCACAGGCGGAAGAATGAAACCCTAGAAGTGACTAGTAATTCTCATTGTAGGGATTTCCTATAACAGAACCCAAACGATTGACGGGGTTAAAGGCAAGGGCATATAGGATATTTTGATTTTGTCTCCCCACTGAAATGTCTCATCTACTTTAACACATGTGGGCCCCTTTATCTATAAACATTGATGAAATAATATTCGGAGTTATGGAGCAGTGCAAATGATGCGACTGGAGGAATGTCACTGGAAATCTAGGCGCTACAGCCTGGAACTGCGCGACCGCTACGGTTGCAGGTTCGAATCCTGCCTCGGGCATGGATGTGTGTGATATCTTTAGGTTAGTTAGGTTTAAGTAGTTCTAAGTACTTCAGAAGATAAGTCACATAGTGCTCAGAGCCATTTTAACCATTTTTTGCCGGAGTCACAGCTGAGTGCGGCTGGTCTCGACGTTGAAACTGGCGCAGCCTTGCGCGGCTTTGTTGCGATGATGACAGATGCCTCGGACAAAGACTCATCGTGCTTTTGTTCACTGTCAGATCTCCTTAGAAATTTTGCCAGCGCCTATGAATGCCTGCGATGCTCTGATTTTCAGCAAAAGGAAGCTCAATGACAGCTCTCTGCTTGGAACGCATCTCCGTTTCTTTCTTTTGGTTTTTTGAGTCATCAGTCTTCTGACTGGTTTGATGACGCCCACCACAAATTCCTCTCCTGTGCCAATCGTTTCTTATCAGAGAAGCAGTTGCAACCTAAGTCCCCAGCTATTTTCTGGGTATATTCCAGTCTATTTTCTGCTCTACAGTTTCCGCCCTCTACAGCTCCCTCTAGTACCATGGAAGTCATTCTCTGACGTCTTAACAAATGGTCTGTCATCCCATCCCTTCTCCGTGTCAGTGTTTTCCACATATTCCTTTCCCATCCGATTCTGCGCAGAACCTCCTCGTCCCTCACCTTACCAGTCCGCTTGATTCTAACATTCGCCTGCAGCACCACATCTCAAATGCTTCGAGTCTCTTCTGATTCGGTTTTCCCATACTCCTTGTTTCACAACAGTACAAAGCTGTGCTCCAAACGTACATTACCACAAATTTCTTCCTCAAATTAAGGCCTATGTTTGATACTAGTAGACTTCTCATGAACGGCAATGCTCATTTTGCCAGTGCTAATCTGCTTTTGATGTCCTGATTGTTCCGTCCTCCATTGGATACTTTGCTGCCTAGGTAGTAGTAGTAGTAGTAGTAGTAGTAGTAGTAGTTCATCTACTTCGTTACCATCAATGCTCATGTTTAGTTGCACATTCCTGATACTTCTCATAACTTTCCTCTTTCTTCGATTTACTCTTAGTACATATTCTGTACTTATTAGACTGTTCATTACATTCAGCATATCATGTAATTCTTCTTCACTTTTCAGTCAGGATAGCAATGTCATCAGCGAATCGTATCATTGATATCCATTCGTCTTGAATTTTAATTCCACCCTTGAGCTATTCTTTCATTCCCATCATTGCTTCCTCGATGTACCGATTGAACAGTAGAGGCGAAAGACTACATCCCTATCTTACACCTTTTTCAATCCTAGCACTTCATTCTTGGTCGTCCGCTCTTACTATTCCCTCTTTCCTCTTCTACGTATTGTGTATTATCTGTCTCTCCCTGTACCATACCAGTATTTTTCTCAGAATTTCGAACATCTTGCACCTCTTTACAGCGTCGAACGCTTTCTCCATTTCGACAAATCCTGTTATCGTGTCTTGATTTTTCCTTAGTCTTGCTTCCTGTATCAACTGCAACGTCAGAATTTCCTCTCTGGTGGCTTTACCTTTCCTCACGCCAAACTGATCGTCATCTAACACATCTACAATTTTCTTTTCCATTCTTCTGTGTGCTATTCTTGTAAGTAACTTTGATGCATGAGCTTTTAAGGTGATTTGCTATAATTCTCGCACTTGTCAGCTCTTGCTGTCTCCGGAATTGTGTGGTTGATATTTTTCCGAAAGTCACATGGTATGACGCCAGACTCACACATTCTAGTCACCAACTTGAATAGTCGCTTTGTTGCCTCTTTCCACAATGATTTTAGATATTCTGATTGAATGTTACCTGTGTCTTCGGCCTTACTTTGTCTTACGTCCTTCAAAGATATTGTAAATTCTGATTCTAGTACTGGATTCCCTATTTCTTCTAAATACTCTTCTGTTTCTTTTTCTGTCACATCAGACAGACTTCCCCCTCACAGAGGTTTTCAGTGTTCTCTTGCCACGTATCCGCTTTCTCCTCAGAATTTAACTTTGAAATTCCCGATGCACTCTTAATGCTACCAGCCTTGCTGTGAATTTCACAGAAAATTGTGTCGACTTTCCTATCACCGAGTCTGTCCTTCGATTTCTTCACGTTTTTTTGCAGCCATTTCGTGTTAGCATCCCTGCACTTCCTAATTATGTCATTCCTCAGCGACTTGTGTTTCTGTATTCCTGAATTTCCCGGAACATTTTTGTACTTTCTTCTTTCATTGATAAACTGAAGTATTTCTTCTGTTACCCACGGTTTCTCTCTCAGTTACCTTTTTGTATGTACGTTTTTCTTACCAACTTCTGTAATTGCGCTTTTTAGAGATGTCCATTCCTTTTCAACTGTACTGCCTACTGAGCTGTTCCTTATTGCTGTATCTGTAGCGTCAGAGAACATCAAGTGTATCTCGTCATTACTATTACTTCGGAATCTGACTTCTCTGTGTATTGATTTTTCCTAACTAATCTCTTGTACTTCAGCCTACTCTTCATCAATCCTATATTGTGATCTGAGTCTATATCTGCTCCTGGGTATGCCTTACAGTTCAGTAACTGATTCCGGAAGCTCTGTCTGACCATGATGTGATCTAACTGAAATCTTCCCGTATTACCCGGACTTTTCCAAGTATTCCTCCTCGTCTTGTGATTCTTGAACAGAATATTCGTTATTACTAGTTGAAACTAGGTACTTAACTCAATTAGTCTTTCTCCTTTCTTATTTTTTGTCCCAAGCCCATATTCTCCTGTATCCTTTTCTTCTACTGGTTCCCCTACAATTGCATTCCAGTTCCCCATGACTATTAGGTTTTCATCTCTGTATTACACTTTGAATACCCTCATATACTTTATCTATCTCTTCATCTTCAGCTTGAGGCGTCGGCACGTATACCTGCACTACCTTTGGTGTTGAAATACTATCGGTTCTGATAAGAACAGCCCTATCACTACACTGTTCACAGTAACACACTCTCTGCCCTACCTTTCTTTTCATGATGAATCCTACTCCCGCTATACCATTTTCCACAACTGTTGATATTACCCTATACTCATCTGGCCGGAAATCCTTTTCTCCAGAACGTTCAAGCTTCTAACATTCCATGCCCTGACTCGTAGAACGTTGTCCTTTCGTTGGTTACTGAATCTTTTTTTTTATGGTTACCCCCTTTTGGCAGTCCATTCCCAAGAGATCCGAATGGGAGACTATTCCGGAATATTTTGCCAATGATGAGAGATTATCCTGACATTTTTTCAGTTATAGTATACACGTCCTGTGGATACACGTCATGTATTTTTAATGGAGTGGTTTCCTCATGCTGTTGATCATGCTGATCCTTCCGCCTTTGGGGTAGTTTTCCACGCGGCGGAAAGGAGAGTGCCCTGAATCTCTGTCTGGTCCTCCATCCTCTTTCACAAGGCCGTTGGCAGACTGAGGGTGATTCCTTATGCTGGAAGTCGTGGGCTGCCAATGGCGATTATGAAACAAAATTTAAGCGATGGCGGATTTCGAACCTATGGTAGAGGAAGGGTTGATTACTAATCAAAGACGTCACCTCTAGACCACGGGCCTCCGTTATAGATGTCATTTTGAAGGCTTTATACAGCACCGCCACCTACTGAAACTTCATGAAACTATAAGGGCTGAAGCGGGAATATTCCGACAGCAATTGATGGAGGAAAAATGTGTTGTAGCTATGGAATGCCCCTCGTATCTCGCGCAACAGGTGGAGTATTTCTGTCATGACTAGCAGAGGTCTCGGTAATTCAGTGGGAATCTTGTCTAATCCAAGGGCCTTTTTTCGATCTAGGTCTTTCAGTACCCTGTGATATTCTTCTCACAGTGACATATGTCTCAACTCTTCTTCATTTATTTCCTCTTCCCATTTTACAATATTGCATTCAAATTCTTGTATAGCCCTTCTATGTGTTCCTTCCACATTTCAAGTTTCTCTTCCATACTTAGTTCTGGCTGGGCATCTGAGATCTTTATATGGTGCTTTTCCGTTGTAATAACAAGTGTTTAATTTTCCTATAAGCAACATATATTTTTCATTTCATAAACTCTGTCTTGGTCATGTATAAGCTGTTGTTTTTTATTTGTGGATTAGCAGTTTCAATCTGCTACAGAGTTCATCATAAGATCTGTATTCTTTGCTGACTGCAGGGATTCCTGGCGCGCCTGGCGTGGAGTGGTTCCGTCTGTGCTTGCGTTGAAACACTGTTTCAGTCATTCGAATAGCTGCTGTTCTTAACAACATATCATACGAGGAATCCGTTGCATCTTTACCTGTGGTTTTATCTTGCTTTAGGTACGGTTGTGCTATGCACGGTTGTGTTTAAAAGAACAGCTAAATTTAGTAATAAGGTCCACCTGTGCATGTCTGCTTTCATGTACATCAGCTAGTTGCCGGCCGGTGTGGCCGTGCGGTTCTAGGCGCTTCATTCTGGAACTGCGTGACCGGTACGGTCGCAGGTTCGAATCCTGCCACGGGCATGGATGTGTGCGATGTCCTTAGGTTAGTAAGGTTTAAGTAGTTCTAAGTTCTAGGGGACTGATGACCATGTTAAGTCCCATAGTGCTCAGGGCCACTTGAACCATTAAACTTATGGTGCGTACCATAATGAGCAACCTAGTGTAGCCCACCTACTGTGCTTCTGTACCTCATTGGATACAGACAGTGTTACTTTATCCGCTACCATTTTCTGTTACCTTTATTTGTGTCATTTGAACATCAGCCAGTTCTTTGCAAACAATGACCTGTAGCTGTGATCCTGCATTCTATGTATTGGCTACAATGTCCAGCTAATAAAATACACGTAAATACAAAATGAAAGTTAAACGAATAATTTAATAGCAAGGTAGCTATTCTAACATCTGTAATTGATGTAGATGACAGAGAATTTTGCTGAATAACGTTTATTCAAGAAATGATTTCTCAAATAAATGAGAAGTCGTCCTACTGTATTCACTTAAAATGCAGACAGAAAATACCCTTATCACATGCGTTAAAGTTATCTTGAGAGTGATATGAGAATGGCAGCAAAATTCAAATAGTCATCAAAGGCTCACTAAAACTAAGTCCATTTCGTAATCACAGTACATCAAAGGTTTACCAGCTCAAATCAGTTCAGAATTCAACATTATGATTTACATTTATCACATGTGATATGAAGAATAGTATCTCATACTCTGTCTGTTTTCAGTAGGGAAAATGAGAGTTCTACCCTGGGACACTTTCAAATCAACCGTGAGTTAAAGTCCCCTCAAAAGTTAGATTACTGTAGATGATGTTCACTGCCCAGAATCAGTCACCTGTATTACTGAATCACACACGTTACCATGGGAAGGTTTGCCTTCTTCCAGCACTCGATACAAAGTGTCCAGAATCGTTCCTTTGAATTCTTCACTCGGAAAGTCCCTGTTTCCACCTGACTTCTATAGTGTTCTGCTACTGCTGCTTTTCCATTGGCTTATGGCCGTCCCCATCAATAATACATAATTTTTAAATTCTGCAGACATCATTTGACTGAACTGTGAACCCATCCCAGACTACACTAATATGTTACAACAATATTTAAATAAAGAAATGTTACTAACATTAGGTTACACTCAGATCACTTGTATTTAATATAAATAATAGTTGGTTCATAAATAAATAAGCCAGCATTCTTCGCAAGTGTGCTTATGATAAGTGACAACAAATTATCCTCAAATGGCTCTGACCACTACGGGATTTAACAGCTGAGGTCATCAGTCCCCTAGAGCTTAGGACTACTTAAACCTAACTAACCTAAGGACATCACACACATCCATGCCCAAGGCAGGATTCGATCCTGAGACCGTAGCAGTCGCGCGGTTCCGGAGTGAAGCGCCTAGAACAGAAATTGTCCTTAACTACTATTTAAATAATCATTTTGCCCTCTTGAGAGAAGTTTTTGTTTCTCTTTTCAAAAGTGGTGTCCGCCAACACACGTGGATGACCATTTCTAAATTAGCAAAGTTTTTTTAATAGTACCTGCGATCAACATTTAAGTAGATTCACTGGGAAAATAGTAAACTGCTCATTAAATAAATACACAATTATTACAAAATGTTAGGTATTCGTACGGTATTAATTTGCTATGTAATTGTGGACGATATGATGTTCTGACCGACATTTACATACTGCGAACATATAAAAAATAATAAATCAAGAAACAAAATAGATGCAGATATATAGCTTTCAGCGGTGACAGCTGTAGCTCAATGCTATCATCTGAGATACTGCATGCTGAAATCGAATGAAGCATTTAAAAGCTGTTAATTCGGAGGTTCACTGTGAATATGTTTATTCGCTGTGAAACTTTGACTTTTGTGGTTTTTGAGGTATTGAAATACTGTTGTGTCACTGGCTGCACCGCATTTTTTTTGGGATCACCGATGTATTCTGATTTGTATTAATTCTCCCGCATAAAGGCTGTCCCAGTGACAGGCGTCCAAATTTTCAGCTCTTGAGACTCACCCGTTTCTGGTGATGCTGCTCGTTTCTGCACCTGGCTGGCCAGAATGGTCACTGTGGCTCGCCCTCACCTCAACCCACTAGCGTTCAGCCTTACATCAATCACACCTTATTTCATAGCAATTCTGCGCAGCCAGTTAACTAGGTACAAGGTACAAGGTCCAAGCTCCTTAATGTACTGCCTTTTTCCAGTTTCTTTAATTTTAATCTGTAGTTCATAACCAATAACCCACATCTGCCCTGGAAACGTCTTTGAGTTTAATATACCTGTCTTACCAATAGTAACCAGTCTGAAACCTCGAAACGTCTCCAAATCTCTACCACCTGAATAACCTTCTTACAAGATCTTGTACCCAGATTCAGCGATGATTAAATTATGCTCTGTGCGATATTCTACCAGGTGGCAACTCCTTCACAATTAAATTTTCTTTTTCCTTAATTACCTGAATAATTTCTTTTGTGTTATCATACATTCTTTCAATCTCTTCGTCATTTGCGGAGCTGCTTGGTGCATACACGTGTTCTTCTGTGGTGGGTGTTGTCTTGGTGTTGACCTTGCTCACGACAGTGCGTTCACTGTGCTGTTATGCACTCTCACTTGCTTTATTCATTATTATATAGACTCCTACATTACGTTTATTCGATTTTGTATTTATTACCCTGTTACCCACCTTAAGATGTTCTGTGATTCCTGCCACTGCATTTCCTTAATTTCCAGTATATGTACCTCCTATCCATGAATTACTTGAATTACTCTTTTTACATTGTCTAATGTACTGATTAAGAAATTAAAATTCCACGCATAGACCTGTGGAATGGTAGTCTTGTCTCCCTGGTGACGACGAACAGCTGAGTAGTTCTCCCCAGGAGCAACGAATGGTGTACTATTTTAGGTAACGAATATTTTATCGAAGTGGATGTCATCACGAGTTAACCAAAGAGTAAAACCGCATGCCCTGTGGGAGAATAAAGATTTTAATTTCTGATTGCGTTCAGCCTTTCGTAGTACCAGTCATGCAGTGCAGTCATGGCGGCTAATTATGCAAGACCACGTCAGTCAGTCATCCAGACTGGTGTCCTTTCAAATACTGAAACGGCCGCTGCTCCTCTTCAGGAACTGTAGATTAATCTGGCATTGAAAGCGAGCTTTATCTCGTTGTGGGGGTTGATTCTTAGGATAAGGACGCGACAAAAGATTGTGGACTGCGTAGGCTTTAGAAGCATGCAGTAGGTGGTGTTTGTGGAAACTAGTGTCACGGTATTACTTGACGATGGAATCTTTGTGAGGTATGATTTTGGATATTTGGCGTCAGCATATTCATAGACTTTGGAACTTTATGTTGGGTTTAAAAATGAGGAAAGCGTATTTGCCATAGGAGGTAGGGTACAAGAAGTTTTTTGAGACGAGTGCGGTTTACAGGGCGTTAGTGGATATGTCCTGTGTTGTCTTTATTGATTTTCAATTTGTTTGGGTGGTTTTAACTTTGTCTGCAGAGTTTCTTTTAGCAGATCTCGTGGAAGGTCCGAATGGATGTAGAGGAATGCTTCACTAAGTGTCCACCACATCGATGGAAATATCATGGCTATGACTGCATAAACAGCTGGAGCTGGTGCTGCTCGAGATGTTGATAGTCGAGATGATGAAACTGGCGAGGGTTCTGTCAATCATGCTACGCACAGTTGGCCTGCATAGACTGATGAACGGAAGCATAATGACCTGCTATCTAATATTTCGTTGTGTAAAATTTGGATAAGAATACAGCAACCATTTAGTGTGACATGGTGACATGGTGACAGGAATATTTCCGGAGGCATGAAACATGTATACGCCTGAGTGACGGGTCAGAGGTCATTGAGAGGTGTATGGGGTCCAGTAGCCCCCTCCCCCCCCCCCCCCCCCCCGCCCTCCCCACGTCCACCTCTCACTGTGTTCCACTTACTTCATATCAACCGGAACAGACGACCAAGGCAATAATATGAGTTCACTATCATGCTTTTGAAACCGAATTAAGTCTTGTGACATGGACAGTAACCCTGTTAGTAAATGTCATAGCCAACTGGAAAGACAACAGGCATTATGGGAAGCAGGTGGCCTGTCCTAGTGTTCAAGCAGTCCACAACTGTTATGGGGCGATCTATTACTACCACTCATGGAAGCTCCTTAGAGCAATATTGCCCCCACTGGCATGCGTCGGTGTCGCGGTGCGTCTTTCGAGTAGTCGTTCGCCTGGTTGACGGCGTATCCGTACACGACCATCGACATGGTAAAATAAGAAACGTGATTGATTCGTCAAGACGACACATTGACCCGCGATTCAGTCTATGATCGCGTGTGCACTGCAGTCGTTATTTGCGATGTCGTTGGCTCAGCATGGGCACACGTTGGAGCTGTTTGCTGTGGAGCCCTATGCTCAGCAAAGTTCGGTGGCCGTACAGTTCAGCGTGCATCAGCAGTGTGCTCTGTCGTCCGGTGTTGCCTGATGTGCCACAGACAGCCACCTATTCTGCATCACAGAGTGGCCAAACCACCGATCTCCATGCTCTGTGACAGGCGCCGACGTCGAACACATTGTCGCCCATTCGAAACTTCACCTTCAATCAATTTCCGTAGATGTTCTCGAGGTAAAACACAAACAGTCGACGAGCTCCGTCAATTCTGAGGTGCTCATTCCCAGGCGTCAGTAGCGTATGTCAGCTTATTTCCTCGTTTTCTCTCTAGAGTGACTCCCCATCCGCGTTTGCTTCACTTATATACTTTTCTCACTGTAACACGCGTCCATAAAGTCACTAGACGGCGTTCAAAGTTGCGGTGTCCAGTATTCATATTGTTCTGACTCTTAAGGGTGAATCCACTCTGATGACATACCTGAGAATCCTTTATTGTCATTAAAGTGCAAACAAGAGGGGCCTGCTGATCTCAAATAGGTAACCTGAAAATAGACTAAAAGCGTTATCTGTAAACCTGAGTCCACTTGTTGACACCTCAGACTCACCTGCTGAAAAACGCTGCCTGCGTGATGGTAATTATACCTTTCGAGAAATAAGGTAATGCTCGATCTGCTAAAAGTACCATACACTAAATTCTTTTAATCGCAGCTCTACATCTACATCGTACTCCACAAGCCGCCTAATGGTTTGTGGCGGAGGGTATTTTCGGTACCACTATTGCGACTTAACATCCCATAGACGTTCAGTCTTACAGGCGATTCCTTGTCGTCGAAATGTCTTGGCTCGAATTCGTGTAGGGGTCGAACGGCACGTGTCGCATTACACGCCCTTGACACTTGTGATCCTTTGGTTAAATTGTCTGGCTGATGGCAAGTTTGCGAAATAAAAAGTCAACATAACATATAATTACAGTAATAATAAACTGGAAACTAAATTAACGACCCATAAATGATATAGGCCACACAGTTGCGATTTGGTTAGAATGTTTATTCAGAAAGCAAACTAATTGCGAAAATGGCTGTATTTAAAATTACTATTACACTCGAGCTCGTATTCATTTCACACAGTTCGATCAATCGCAATCTCATCGTGAAACCCAAGTCCAATACTCCACCTCGATATTTACACGAAAAGTTAGAGTCGACACCTGGCGCGCGGCTGTTCACCGCTCAGAGATTAAGTCGCGCGACACCGCACAATGCCAACATTTCTAAGTCGTTCCACTTTCTAGCTGCCTAAAGACCGACTGTCCGCTTTCGCGTCTCAATCCGAACTGAACTCTTCGGTGTCTCCAGCTGTCGCATCTGCACCAGCACTCCGCGCCGAATATCGCTCAAATGACTAGCGCAGTTCCCTTGCCCGAAGCCGTCCATCTGATTGGCTACAGCTTATTCTACATTATTTTACATTTTCAAATATTTAAATAATCAAAGTTTGACCACTTTCACATTCTAAATAAAGTCACAATAATAGCCATTACATAATAAACGTTAACTTCGTTTACATAGAACCAATACAGTTTCCTTCTTAGCTTCGAATGCCACGGCCACTAGCATTGCACCAATGTGCTTTCTGATAAATAAATAAAGAACAAAAGTAATTATTATTCACTAAACTTTACAACCAAGATTATATTAACTAATGATTCAATAAGGTGTCATGCTGCTGGTGTGTTTTGTGTGGAGGAAATGGTGATTTGATGCTTAACTGTAAATACTGATAATTTAAACTTACTATATCTTTTACAGAAATATTTACAACGTTTGTCATTTTCATTATGCATTTCTATGTAAATGTCTATCGTTAAGATCAACGAAAGCGTTCAGAATTTAGCATTCAGGTCTTGGTTACAAAACATGTCAATTTCACTTTAAGGTTAAATCCTAAACTATTACAGATATGATCAATAACAAAGTTTTATTCAGGTCACCATGACATTTTATGGGGGATGGCAGATTAAAATTAATGTGCCTTGATTCCCTGCATTACTACAGAATTAAATAGTTTCCATAAAAGTTTCACTTTATAGCCGATCTTAGGTCCGCCATATTTAACACTGGTACGTCTCCTCAGCTACAAAAGGCTTCTAGTGGAATTCCCTATGACGTGGGTTCTCGTCTGTCTCACTCGCACACTATAGCGCTTAGGCCCCAATAGACAATAGACGCCTGTGAATTTCTCCATCTCGAGGTGAATCTGTACCGTTTAGGGTACACGGCCCTCGACGACATTGTTCGTTTCACAATTCCTGAGGACTGACTCTTTCGGCCATTATACTTAAATGAGAGCGCAATGCTCGTTCACTCACACTATCTAATCCCTCCAGCCCAGTTCCACTCGCGAATAGTGCATAGGAAGAACGAGTGTCGGTAAGCCTCTACATTGGCTCTAATTTCTCGAATTTTCTCCTCGTGGTCAATATGCGAGATGTGTGTGGGGGGAAGTTATATGTTGTCCGACTCCACCTGGAAAGTGCTGACCCGAAATTTCAATAGTAAATCTCTCCGTGACGCACAAAGCCTCTCATGTGACGTCCGCCAGCGGAGTTTGCTTAGCATCTCCGCAACGCTCTCTCGCCAGATAAACGATCCCATGACGAAACGCGCCTCTCGTCGTTGGCTCTTCTGTATCTCTTCTATCGGTCCTACCTGATAGAGATCCCAGATAGATGAAAAATACTCTAGAATCGGGGGAACAAGCGCTTTATAAGCCACTTCTTTCGTGGATGAGCTACATTTCCTTAAGATTCTTCCGATGAATCTGAGTCTGGTATCCGCTTTTTCCACTACCTGTTTTATGTGGTCATGCCACTTAAGGTCGCTCTGGATAGTTAAGGCAAGATGTTTTTCGGCAGACGCAGTCTCCAGCTATTTTTCATCAGTAGTATAGCTGTACAGTAGTGGATTTCGATGTATGTGCAATATGTTACATTTATTTACGTTCAGGGTCAGCAGCCAGAATCTGCACCATTCATCAGTTCTCTGCAGGTCGTTCTGCAAATTCTTACTATCTTCTGGCGTTGATACTTTGGTACAGACAACTGCATCATCTGTGAATAACCTTAGAGAAAATCCGACGCTTTCTGCTTTATCACTTATATATATTGTAAAAAGCAACGGTCCTAGCACGCTTCCCTGTGGTACTCCGGATAATGCCTTTACATTTTTCGATTTTGTTCCGTTAAGAGTAACGTGTTGAGTTCTATCTGCATGAATGTCTCGATTCCAGTCGCAAGTCTATCCCGATACTCTGTAAGCTCTTTTTTTTTTCATTAAACGGCAATACGAGACGTTGTCAAACGCCTTGCTGAAATTAAGGTACATGGCATCAACCAGATCGTAAGCAAGCCCTTGCACAATACAAGCACATGCCGCTTTTCCGATCTGGAAGTCTGAAGCGTTCCAGCTTTCAGTTATGCCAATTGAAATGATTGTTGTCCAGGTAGAATAAAAGTATTCTTGCTCGCTCTAAAATTAGAAAGTTCTAATACTCCACTTCCGACCCACTATTTCATGACTGTGATACTCGAATGTTATACTGAATGCAAAATACGTTAATGTAAAAGTCACTTTCAATCCAACCGTACAGATGACACTCGAAGAAGGCAGCTTAGATAAAGCCTTTGCGTAGTTCTTTCCATCATACCACATTTCCAAAAAAACAACGATCCGAGGCACGCATTTATACCTTATTCAGTTGCTTCTCACAGGCTATCCCGAACCGACTGCATCAACTGCTTGTCATAATCTGCCTACACATACTGACTACACAAAGTGCTGGGCATAGACTAGTCGACTGATCACCCACTCGTTACAATTACGATGATTCCTTCCTCGTCTGTTGAGCAATTTGATTAAGTCTGCTGTTCCTGTTTCAGTGATGGTGTGGGATTAAGGGGCCCCTCTTGTTGAGAGGTCCTCTCGTTTGTCAGCTGCTCTAGAACAGAACTAAGATCGTCCATGGGCGTGATTGGCGTACTGAGATTTCTCGCAGCGACTCCTCCAACCATGGCTAAGAAAAAACCCTTGTGTCGTAACAGATATCTAATTAACTCCCCCAGTTGGCAGTATAATGACACGTGTTTCCATAATACAGGAATATTTTCTCTGGCCCAATGAACTTAATTACAGTCCTATGAAATTTTTGGAATTGAACTATTGCAGACTTCCGTTTCCAAAAGCACAGAATAAATTCTCTTTGTCCGCGAGTAGAAAGGCTGGGTGGATTCTGGCTTGGTTTGCATTGTTTCCATATCTCCTTCTCCCCATAAGGACATCATCAATGATGCCTAGCCTCGTTGACATATTTGTGACAAACTCCAGTTGACAAACATAAAAATGGCGGGCAATTGAAAAATTGGAGGAAATTCTAAATTTGACAGGAAATTCAAAAACAGGCCATTTATGCCAAACGGTTTTCCCTGCTCCTGTGACATCTATTTGGAAGTACGATTGTTGTCCTAATATAAATTGACTGGAATTTCAGAAATCCATAATGATACATTGTCATATTGCTAGAAGTAGGTCACTTGTTCTAAATATAGAATTAATGATGGCCAATGGGATTTCCCTGACATCATTGTGGAAATAGATTACTTGTGTTAAGTACAGATTCCCCTGAGATACAGGCATAGCCCAGCTATAACATTAGCATTCGAGATGGTGACTGAAGCATATACTGTAAAAGATGTACCATTTTTCACTTTTATTAAAAATCTTTTGTTGAAATAATTAAGCTGTGATAAGACAATGTCATATAATATTCATATAATGCCAAAGACTAGCGAATGAAAATTAATTGTAATTCACGGACTGCATACACAAGGAATGTTACAGAAATTCTGTAAACCTAATTCAAAGATTCGGAAGCGAGGTTTTTCTCTTCTAGTACTTCACTTCAGAAGTTGCCTACAAACATATTGGAGGCACATGGGATTGAGCTCTGTAATTTATTTCTTTTATTGTCACAGACTCTTCTCACCGTTGGTAGGAATGCAACAGGAAGATATTTGAAGGAGAAGTCTTCTCAGGTTATCAGCCGAGTCAATGTGTCGTTCTGCACAGAGCAGCGATACAAAGGTTTCGAGGACCATTACCAATTTAACTGGAAAGAAAATGAACGAGGCAAAAAAATCCGTGTTGTCAAAAGGAGTAAATTTTGCACCGGTTTCAACCACACCAGCTAAACGGCAGATCATCAGTAGCAGTCGAGATGTCATCCGCCGGCTTCCCTCTCACACCGCCGAAGAGGCCACAAGACTTGTAGGGTCTTGAAAAAGGAAAAATGGCGAAAACCAAGATATCCACGGCTGAAAGCAGGAAGATACGCGACCTACGAGAAAACGAACATATGGACGTCCTAGCGATAGAAAAGGCAATGCGACGGTACTGCTACGATTAGTTAACCTCTGGCAGAAGACTGAGATCCTTTTACAAGATCTAGATTACAAACAAGTGGAAAGGATCCTACATCAGCGGTGACGAGGAAGACCACCTCATCGTTGAACAACTGGACAAGGATATGGTTAGAAGGCTGTATCTTGGAGCGCCGATACCACCTCACCTGTACGGATATCCAAAGATATGCAAGAAGGGGCAGCAGAACGACGGCTTGACTCGGCTAGTAACCCGAAAGATACTTGATAATGGAATTTGTTGGAAGAAGCTGTAGCATAAAACCTGACTTTTGGATCTATCAGGACAATGGTAATAAGTATACCAGAAATAGTATGCTTTGTCTAAGGAGTTCACTGTACTGATATGTCGAATGTGGATAACATGCTACAAAAGGAGTTAACTCTCCCTGAGAATATAACAGCGGAACTGATAACTTCCATCTCACTTGAAATTTACAGAATTCCTCCTATATAGCAACAACTGAATTGTAAAGTCTCTATGACATTTCAGATCTATGAATAAATATAATCTCTTTCCATCATCTGAATTTTTAAACCTCATGTGTTATGTGTATGGCGTGATAAGAAGTGTTACAACGTAGAAGAATGTCGTTTGTTATATATCGTTTTTATACGTTGTTAAGACAAATTTTGTACATTCTGGACTGCGGAATATACGAGTAAATCACTGAGCAGTCAGCATTAAAATTTCGGTGATGAGGATGAAGATGTGGAGAAGAAATGGAAAAAAATCAAAGGCATCGTGCTATATGCCCTAGACAAGAATGTTCCGAGTGTCTTAAGGGGTGAGAAAGATCAAGCGTCGTTTATTATCTGTGTTAGAAAACTGAAACATTAACAGAGAACGTAATCTCAGTTTTGAGAGAAGTAAAAACATAGCTGCCAAACAAAACCTGAACCAAGTGAAAATGTGTGTAAGGAGAGTAATAAGAGAAGCGTTCAATGACTTTGAAAGTAAAACTTTTTCAACCGATCTGAGTAAAAGCCCTGAGAGGTTTTAGCCGTATGTAAAATCAATGAGCAGGGCAAAATCATCTATTCATTCACTAAGTAATAATACTGGCACCGAAACGCAAGGTAACAGAGAGAAGGCCGAAATACTGAATTGGGTCTTTCGAAACTGATTCACCGAGGAAAATCGTAACACGGCCCCTCCTTTCAATTGTCGTACGAATGTCGAAATGGCTGATACTGAGATAACCGATCGCATAATAGAAAAATAGCTACAATCGCTTGGTAGTGGAAAGGCGTCAGGAGCAGATGAGATACCTATAAGATTCTACAATGATTATGCGAAAGAACTTGCTCCCCTTCCGGCAGCAATTTATCGTAAGATTGCTTGAGCAACGAAGGGTCGGTACCGACTGGAACGAAGTGAGGGTCCTTCCCGTTTTCAAGAGGGCCATAGGACAGATGCACACAATTATAGACCATATTGTTGATATGAATCTGTTGTAGAAACGTGTAACACGTTGTATACTCAAGTATTATGACGTTTTTGGAGTATGAAAATGCCATCTATAAAAATAAAAATCGATTTCGCGAACAGAGATCCGTGAAACTCAGCTCACTCTGTTCCTGTAGCAGATCCACAGTCCCCTAGACAACGGCACTCAATTTGATGCCGCGTTCCTTGACGCCAGCCCGCACTGCCGGTTAGTGAAAAAAGCTTATGGAGTATCGGAGCAGATTTGCGACTGGGCTCAAGACTTCCATGGAGACTGATCTCATAACGGAACAAAATCGACAGATGTAAAGGTAATTTCAGAGTATCCCAGGGAAGTGTGATGGGACCCTTGCTGTTTACAATATACACAAATTATACAGTAGAAAGCGTCGGATGCTCTTTAAGGCTGTTCGTAGATGATGCTATAGTCTATAACAAAGTAGCATCGCCACCAGTTAGTAAGGATTTGCGGAGTGACCTCCAGAGAATTAATGAAAGGTGCAGGCTCTGGCAGTTGATCCTGAACGTACATAAATTTAACATAATGCGGATTCATAGGAAAAGAAGTTCACTACTGTACAGCTACATTACTGATGACAAACCTCTGGTATCTATCGTAAAATATTTAGATGTAACTATCCTGTGCGACCTTAAGTGGAATGATGACATAAAATAAATAATGTGAAAAGTAGAAGCCAGACTTCGATTCACAGGAAGAATGTTAAGGAAATGTAACTCATCACGAAGTAAGTGGTTTACGAGGTGCTTATCACTCTGCAATACTTTCCATATAACTCTTTTTATATGCTTTTCATTAAACATGTATTCCATGCAAACCAAGTGGAGCACTAAAAGACTCAGGAATGTCATCCGTAATTTCCACTTGTACTGTATTTCTCTACAGAGAAGTAATAGTAGCATAATTGAGTATAGCACTCACACAAACATCTGTATACACACTTACTTGCACCTCCTCGTCGTGAATCTCGTGTACCATTAGATATCCGACAATGTCACCAAAGGGTAGTAGACTGAGTCTTTCCTTGGCAATCCATTTTGCACTGTACAAGCCACATATGTTCATGGCACTTGAACGTTTTCAATATATTCAACGTGTTGGGTCTTGAGATGTTAAATTCATTGTGTCATTCTCAAACACAGAGCCTATGGATATGCCGTTGCCGACAAAGACATCTTCGTCTTGAAGGAACGGATTGTACTCGGCTCTCATGTTACTTCAGATGTACTTCAGCTTTCTGCACAGTCGATACCACTGCATATCACTAAGCTAAGCTTTTGAACCCTACTTGACATTCTCTATTTCCACTATAATTTCGAAGTCTGGGTCAGGTACTAAATGCAGATTAAACGGCTAGCATCAGTTGGTATGTGGTATTCAACAACAGCATACTCAGATGATGTACCTGAGGCTCGACGAGTACTGCAGGCATTAGATACAGTGGAAACTCAAAGTCTGTAAAATGTTCCGTGTCCTGCTCTGAAATATCAGGTGCTGCATCAGTGAGCTTGCCTGTTTGCCGATTTAGTGGTGTTGGTGATGGGTGCAGTGGAAAAAGTTCAGCATACTGACTTGATTTTCACTTCAACATGTCATCATTTGCGTCAGGGGCTGTTTCGAGATGCTAACTTGATAGCTGTTGCTGCTCAAGTGGCAGCATTGCGTAGAATATGTCTGGTAGCTGTTTAACTGAGGTAGAAATGAAATAAAACCATGGGAATGCATATAATTAATTACCATTGAGAAAGAGAGGGAGAGGAATGGTTTAATGGTTATAATCGAATAAGAGGTTTAATCTTGCTTTTTTGTAAGTGTAAATTCATTCAGTCCGTAATGAAGTAGTTGCTCATTTGTTGTGTTTTGAAGAGAACCGTCTGTTCGTTTAGTAAGCCAGTCAGACAGGTCACAGCTCTCGGCTGATACACAGGGTGATTATAATCAAAGTTAAACTTTCAAACCGCTGTAGAAATAACGCCACTGGTCGGAATGACGTCAAATTGTAACGGAATATTACCGGAGAAGGGGGAAAACGAATGGCAGAAGAGAAATAAATATCTACAAAATGTAGCAATAGATGGCGCTGTAAGCATTTATAATTTAATAATTGCCTACTACAAATGACAAATGTATCGTACAACAATGCCTGAGGTGTACGTTTGACATTTGTAAGGTGTCAGGCAAATCCAACACCTTCCATGAAAACCCTGACATGATAAGCAAATCCAGTAGTATGTCACATAGTTCCGAATAAATCGTGACATTAAATTAACCAAAGTAATACGAGTAACGAGTGAGCAAGTGGAATACCACAGACTAACACAAGAATGCCCAAATGCATGTCATACCTTCCCACCGAGAGACAGACGCAGTTCCGAGGGGAGAAACGAGAACAGAAGACGAGAGCAGAACCGTGTTAAGCTAGAAGGCCCTACGATAAGGGACAGACTGGACACCCACGTCCCCAGCCTACCGCTAAGACCGCACCACCCGCACGTTTTAGCGTGAGACATTTTCGCGCCTCTGCTACGTCAAGGACCACCCCCAGCCCATAGATAGAGCCCTCCAGAAGAACAGTATAGATACTACGATAACGCTAAAAGGACCACACCAGCTGCAAGTTTTAGCGTGAGACGTTTTCGCGTCTTTGTTACGTTGCAAACTTTAAAAACATTGCCCCACCACGAAAAGTATAACATTTCTCATTGGATAGACAGAATTTTTGTAGGCGGAGCTTAAGATTAACATTGAGACCCTGATTGGTCAGATGAAAACACAGCCAGATAGTTTTTTTTTTAAAACCAACTACGGTAAATTTTAATAAGGAGAAGTTAGGAGAAGAGTTAGTTCGGAGACGGGGAGGTGAGCGGAGCTGCGCCGGCCGCCGCTCCCTGACGCTGCCTAAAACACCGACAAGGTAATGAACGCACGTGATGCCGCATTTTTGAGCGCATAAGGCTTCACTCAGAACTGCAGAAGTCTCATCTGTTACACCCTCTTTTTGCCTAATACTAGTGTCGATCGTCAATTAAAGCTCATGGTGTTCACATTTGCCACTTGAAGTAAAAATCTGCAACGCGATTATTTTTCTGTTATATAGTTATTGAGAAGCAACATTAGCCACTGTAATTTACGACAAGTTAGATAAGTAGTTAAAGATAACTGAGTGTCACTGTAGACCATTTTCATAGTTTTCTCTTTTGTGAAACTTAATTTAAACTTAGATTATAGATGTGATATGGCATAGGTCATCCTTTGATCGATTGTAGAACTTGGGAACCCATTCAGGGAATATTCGTTCAGAGTTTTGTTGAACGCAGTTGGTTTATACCATCCTGTATTAAAACACTTTCTTTTATCAATAGTGCAATTTATAAACGATGTTTTGTGAGTAAAATTAAATTTCCGATGGTAAAATGAACTGCTTTTTCGAGGTTATTTTACCAGCTAACTAAAAATAGGAAAGCCTTGAACCCCTTCCATTAAATTTAGTTAGTATTAAGATTCTTTTACAGGGAGTGCAGTGGAGCTGACGCTGAAATCATTAAGTATTTGGTTATATCATCGCTAATCTCACTGAACTCTTCTGAATTACACATGTCATGTGTGGTCTGACGTCTCCTTACCAGCAACAGGTCCCAGGTTCAAACTACACTCTTGGAAATGGAAAAAAGAACACATTGACACCGGTGTGTCAGACCCACCATACTTGCTCCGGACACTGCGAGAGGGCTGTACAAGCAATGATCACACGCACGGCACAGCGGGCACACCAGGAACCGCGGTGTTGGCCGTCGAATGGCGCTAGCTGCGCAGCATTTGTGCACCGCTGCCGTCAGTGTCAGCCAGTTTGCCGTGGCATACGGAGCTCCATCGCAGTCTTTAACACTGGTAGCATGCCGCGACAGCGTGGACGTGAACCGTATGTGCAGTTGACGGACTTTGAGCGAGGGCGTATAGTGGGCATGAGGGAGGCCGGGTGGACGTACCGCCGAATTGCTCAACACGTGGGGCGTGAGGTCTCCACAGTACATCGATGTTGTCGCCAGTGGTCGGCGGAAGGTGCACGTGCCCGTCGACCTGGGACCGGACCGCAGCGACGCACGGATGCACGCCAAGACAAGAGGATCCTACGCAGTGCCGTAGGGGACCTCACCGCCACTTCCCAGCAAATTAGGGACACTGTTGCTCCTGGGGTATCGGCGAGGACCATTCGCAACCGTCTCCATGAAGCTGGGCTACGGTCCCGCACACCGTTAGGCCGTCTTCCGCTCACGCCCCAACATCGTGCAGCCCGCCTCCAGTGGTGTCGCGACAGGCGTGAATGGAGGGACGAATGGAGACGTGTCGTCTTCAGCGATGAGAGTCGCTTCTGCCTTGGTGCCAATGATGGTCGTATGCGTGTTTGGCGCCGTGCAGGTGAGCGCCACAATCAGGACTGCATACGACCGAGGCACACAGGGCCAACACCCGGTATCATGGTGTTGGGAGCGATCTCCTACACTGGCCGTACACCTCTGGTGATCGTCGAGGGGACATTGAATAGTGCACGATACATCCAAACCGTCATCGAACCCATCGTTCTACCATTCCTGGACCGGCAAGGGAACTAGCTGTTCCAACAGGACAATGCACGTCCGCATGTATCCCGTGCCACCCAATGTGCTCTAGAAGGTGTAAGTCAACTACCCTGGCCAGCAAGATCTCCGGATCTGTCCCCCATTGAGCATGTTTGGGACTGGATGAAGCGTCGTCTCACGCGGTCTGCACGTCCAGCACGAACGCTGGTCCAGCTGAGGCGCCAGGTGGAAATGGCATGGCAAGCCGTTCCGCAGGACTACATCCAGCATCTCTACGATCGTCTCCATGGGAGAATAGCAGCCTGCATTGCTGCGAAAGGTGGATATACACTGTACTAGTGCCGACATTGTGCATGCTCTGTTGCCTGTGTCTACGTGCCTGTGGTTCTGTCAGTGTGATCATGTGATGTATCTGACCCCAGGAATGTGTCAATAAAGTTTCCCCTTCCTGGGACAATGAATTCACGGTGTTCTTATTTCAATTTCCAGGAGTGTAGTCAATTCCCTAAAAAGCACGCTCAGAGCGTCGTTACACGAAAGTGGTAGGGAGAACAAACAGACACCAGCATGAATGTTTAGACATTAAACAAGCTGTACTACTCAGTGTGCATGGGTATACAGGTGTGATGCTGTTTGTTACGTAAGTGCATCCACCACGGCAAGTTCATACCACATCGGATGTAAAAAACCGGTTTTTAATTGTCCTGAGGCCAAAAACCGTATGAAAAACATCAATAACTTCCGTTTTTAACTGTCCTGGGGCCAAAAACCGAATAAAAAGCATCAATCCCGATCAAATGGGATTATTAACTTCCATGTGACTGGCGCAAAGCATGTTTAATATGCTGTCCACCGTTTTTTGCAACAAGTTGAAATGGAGAAACAAACATGTACCACAACTGATCGAAGTACTTCCGTGGTCAAGTTCAGAATGTGTTGCGCAATGAGTGCCTTTAATGCAGCTAGGTTTGCAATCGGAAGACTGAACACAACATCTTTCAGATAGCCCCACAGCCGGAAGTCACACGGATTAAATTCAGGTGATCAGGACAGCCAGGCTGTAGGGAAATAGCGGCTGATAATTCTAGCACTCTCGAAATGGCGCTCCAGCAGCTGTTTAACTGGATTTGCAATGTGCGAAGGGGGCCATCTTGCATGAAAATGGTCTATCCAAACACCCACGCCGTTGGAGAGCTGGAATGACGTGGTTGCTCAAAAGACACTCATAGCGCTTACCAGTGACGGTACAGGTAGCAGGACCAGAAGCATCTGTCTCTTCAAAAAAATATGGCCCTATGATAAATGATGCCGTAAGCCCACACCACATAGTGACCTTTTCAGGATGAAGTGGTACTGGTTGATTTGTATGTGGATTTTCCGTTGCCAATTTCCGACAGTTCTTTGTATTGACGTATCCTGTCAGATGGAAGTGGGCTTGTCTGTCCACAAAATCTTCCAATGCCAATCATCATCCACTTCAAATGGTTCAAATGGCTCTGAGCACTATGGTACTTAATATGAAGTCATCAGTACCCTAGAACTTAGAACTACTTACATCTAATTAACTTAAGGACATCATACGTATCCATGCCCGAGGCAGGATTCGAACCTGCGACCTGACTGAAGTGCCTAGAAGCGCCTAGAAGCGCCCGGCCACAACGGCCGACTCATGCTAGCAATAAATTCTATAGCAAAGGTCTCTGTTACTGGCAGGTCAACAGGAAGCAACTCGTGTACATGGGTAATTTTGAGTGGATAGCAAAGGAGAATGTTGTGTGGGTTTTTACGCATCGAGCTCAAGGGTATGTGCAATATTCGAGGAATTCTCTACGCCCTACACGTTTGCACACCGCCACTCGTCTCCTCCTGCACTGCTGTGGTCACTGCTTCCACTGACGTCGAATGTATTCCTTTCCGCCGGCCGGAGTTGCCGAGCGGTTCTAGGCGCTTCATTCTGGAACCGCGCCACCGCTACGGACGCAGGTTCGAATCCTGCCTCGTGCATGGATGTGTGTGATGAATTTCCATATGTTTCACATCTTTATTACCCAAAAACTGAATAACAGAACGCTGTTCTTCCCTGGTACAAGTCAAAGTGGGGCGGCCATCTTTATACTGATACTGAGACGGTATGTGTGCATCTGCACTATGCTACCAGCTACAGGCCATTCTGCATGGTATTTGCAACACCCTTACCAACTTATAGGAGGAGGTGGACATTAGTGTTTCTACATCTACATCTACATCCATACTCCGCAAGCCACCTGACGGTGTGTGGCGGAGGGTCCTAAGGTTAGTTAGGTTCAGGTAGTTCTAGGTTCTAGGGGACTGATGATCTCAGCTGTTAAGTCCCATAGTGCTCTGAGCCATTTTTTGTTCCTTTCATCAGTCTACCAGGTTGCACACCAAAAGAGCCCATCATTTCGAATTTCCGAATCATTTTCTCCAGACCCACGCCAGTCATCGGACCAACGCCTTTTTTCAAACCCTTCAGTGGCCGGAACTTCTGCAGTGACGTGTGAACAGTCCTATTTCTTGTAATACAGCTTTACAAGCAGAGCGTGAGCCTGCATTGAGACAGTCACGGCGAACGTCATCCTGAGCAGTAGTGTTAATTCTACTGCGTTTTGAAAGTATAACTTTAATTATAATCACCATGTCCATCTACAGAGCGTCAAGATAAGCGTTTACCTTTTTCCGCGTATTCCTCGTAGTTGCTTTCCTTCTAGTATATTTATTAAATTTCGTGCACGTTTTTATGTTTTAGAGGTTCAATCACTCGTTTTTGTAAGTTTAAATTCATTCACCCTATAGCGCAGTAGTTGCTCATTGAACGGTCTACTACAATACTCATTAACGCATCAGCATCCATTGGTGACACACCAGGAGGATTCTGTCTGCTTTTACAGTTTACTTCTTCAGCTAGTTTTGCTAGGATGATCAGGATGTGTGCACGCTGTGCACTGTTGTAGGAAGAGCTGGCTGCCGTTCGCGAACAGCTGCATGCGCTTTTGGCTGCGGTCAGTCATCTTCAGGCTGCTGCCTCTGGATGTAGAGGTGGGCGGATAATCTGGTGCGTCGCATGGGCCAACTCACGTGGGGGTTGTTTTGCTGACGGGCTCTGATTCCGAGGCATCTCCTAGGGCACGCAGCGTGGTGGATCGACCCTCGAAGCATATTTTTAATAATGTTCGGATTACGATATCTGATGTTTTTATAATAATTACGAGTGGTAACGCGTTCGGGTCGCTTGAGGCTCACGACTCCAGAGAGTACTACACCATAATCGATAAACCGCGCTCAAAACACTCGTAGCGCAGGAGTTGTATAGGTTGTAAGTGAAAACTATAGTGATGTCCTCCAGGGGACGCAGCTGCCAACCAATGGGCATTACGTATGTGCATAGCGAGTGGTCAATGCCTCGTTTAATACCGGACCACTGAGCTGCGGTGGACAGTTCTCTTCAGTGCGTCGAGTCGTGTACAGTCTTCAGTTACAAGATATGGCGTTGCTCGTCTCTGAGATTTAGGCTTCTTAGGCATCATACGCCAGTCTGGTCTCTACGTAGGCATCATCGGACGCACAGTGACAGGCTTTTATTATTCTAGAGGACCTGTAATAATTTCTAGTCTAATAGAGCCGGAGAAGAAGAAGTATAATTTAAGTTGAGTATTTCTTCAAATGGCTCAGATGGCTCTAAGCACTATGGGACTTAGCATCTGAGGTCATCAGTCCCCTAGACTTAGAACTACTTAAACCTGACTAACTAAGGACATCATACACATCAATGCACGAGGCAGGATTTGGACCTCCGACCGTAGCAGCAGCGGCGTTCCGGACTGAAGCGCCTACAACATCTCGGCCACAGCGGCCGTCTGTATTTCTTCATACTTAATAAATATCATTTTATTATTAATTGTTGGGAAGGTTTCTGATTGAAGATAGAGTATGCCGCCCTCCTGTATTCCCCACGGTATGCCGCTTGGCCTCGCCCATTCACCTTAGAGTGGACAGGTGGATATGGTTCTAGCAGGCACTCGGGAGGAGGGATTTACTACTTGGCTCTGAGCACTATGGGACTTAACTGCTGAGGTCATCAGTCCCCTAGAACGTAGAACTACTTAAACCTAACTAACCTAAGGACATCAAACACATGCATGCCCGAGACAGGATTCGAACCTGCGACCGTAGCGGTCGCTCGGCTCCAGACAGTAGCTCCTAAAACCGCACGGCCACTCCGGCCGGCGATTTACTAGTTATTGGGATCTCTAACGCTAGGCGCGTTATGGAGCCCCTTAGGCCGATAGAGTTCAGGGTTTGGAAAGAAAGCCAATATGCACTATGTATGTCAGCTGAGGGCCTCATCCGAGGTGTGGAGAAGGGTTTGCCTGTGGCTGTTGGGCGTGCAGGGTGCAATCGTCTGCATATTGTGGCCCACATCAGCACCAATGACGCCTGTCACGTGGTTTTCTGAGGCCATCCTCAGTTCATATAGGCGGCTGACGGAGGTGATGAAGACTGCTGGCGTCGAGCGTGGGGTGCAAGCAGAGCTCGCAGTTTGCAGCATTATTCCCAGAATTGATCGGGGTCCTTTCCTGGAATTTCTAGAAGTTGAATGTGGCAGTGAAGTCTATGAAACGTCCCCTTAGAAGAATTTATACACGACTGGTCTATATGAAACGTCCCCTTTGAACAATTATACAAGACTGTGCTTAAACTGACAAACAATATTTTTAGCGCAACGCAATCTGACTTTCAAAAATCCCTACGAAAGAATGGCCCTGACTAACATTAACCTATACGTTTCACAAATCACTTACCTCACAAAAATCTTCGTTACTCAAACTACTGCAATACAGCGAGCACCACTACTGCCAGCTAAATAAAAGATTCAAACTACTGAAGGCACTAACTACTGATAGGCATAGTTAGCAAATGAAAGATTTTAATAGAGAACAAACAATGTATTTACCTCACTAGTCATAATATATATAGCAGTTCATGACACCAATTCTTACAAATTTCAAAACTCCGCCATCTCTCTCCCCACGTCCACCACTGCTGGCGGTTCACCTCCAACTGCGCAACGCTACGCGCTGTTAGCATCCAGCTGCCGCTGCCCGACACTACAATGGCAGATAACAATGCAAACTAGCCATAGAATGCGCACAGCACAGCCAGTGATTTTTCATACAGAGCGCTATGTGGCGTTACCAATAAGAAAACCTAAACAGCCTACTTACGTAGCCCCCATGCTCCCCACAAAAAATTTACAAATTGTTTTGGCAGTGGCCAATACAGATTTGAGAAAATTTTCATAATTACAATAACAAAGAAATGAAATGCACACACTTATCGATACAATGTTGGTCAAAAGCTAAAATTCTCTCACAGTCCATAAAGACAGTCCTGATCGTTCATCATAGTAAAATTGCAGTGTAGTTTTTTCAAAGTCTGAGCAAGAAATTGCACTTGGAAATAGTGGATTTCTAAGCAGTCTTGAAGAAGTAGTGTTGTCCTTCCAACAAAAGACAGTGCTGACTCTTGACATGCAGACAGGTAATAGGCCACAGCAGAGTCAGTCGACATTGAAGACTATCGGTAGGTAGGTCATCACAGAGCAGACCCACAGTAGTCGTGGTAGAGATTACTATTGGTGGGCCACCAGAGGTGCAGACCCACTGCAGTCCTTGTAGAAATAATGGTATTGGTGGGTCATCAAAGGTGTAGACCCACTGTAGTCCTTGTAGAGATGGCCAGCAGCCATCTGTTTGACTGTGCAGGCGCACAATCACCATTGAAGAGTCTTGCAGATAGTATAGCAAGTCCATAACCACCACTTGTGCACTCCCAAAAATTGTTTTTGAAATGTCCTTACAACCAGCAATGCTGTTATCCAGTCCCTTACTGAATTATTAACACACGTGCAAACACTATCAGTCCCTACTACTCACATATTGTCCATATACTATGACCAACAGAAACGTGTGCAGTGAAATGTAATTTACAAGTTACTTAATTTGATGAACTGGTGTCAATTACAATTTTATAACATAAGAATCATCATTGCATCAAACCAGTCTCAGGACTGAAGACAACAACAACAACAACAACATAAGAATGCAATAACAAAGGTACAAAATACATCTTTAAAGAACATAACAATACAGATAACATTTGCAGTAGTACAGGCTTTACAAAAGAATCGAAATAGCAAATACATCAGTGTTACAAAAATTACGACATAAGTACATACATAAAAGATCAGAATAACTTTTGAAACATCAACTTCACACATGAGCATTAAAACAAAACAGAATAAATAATGTGTAAACATCTTTACAAAGTAAATAACATGTTATTAATGCAAATTATATTTGAGGATAACAGTATTCCTCATCATAGTGAATGTAGCTTAGTATTAGAAAAATTCTGCAACATAAGTCTTATCAGATAAACATATAAAGGCAGGAAGAACATAAATACACAAGGGTACACAAACACATAGTGGAAAGGGCAGGGTTTGTTTTACTGCAGTATTTTGCAAACAAAACTTTTTTACTTCTCTGAGATCTCCCTTCGTTCTTCATTATTTCCAAAAAGTTCTATCTATACCTGCTTTCTGTACTTTTCTCATATTACCTCTCAGTGCATTTCTTCAAATCCCTCGCAACTCATTCTCTTATATAGGCTACCCCCTCTTAAGCTAACTTAAATCTACTGAGCTCAGATGCTTAACTAAGGGATGAGGCAATGCAGCAGCACAAAACAATTTACACAAAAAGCAATGATAATAAAATGGAAATTGGCAAAAAAAAAAGGCAGCAATATTACAACTAATATAAGGCAATGCGCAGCAAACAAGAAAAATAAATCAGTAATAAAATTGGCTTAACCCAGTAATACAAAGTGACATTCAGTAGCACTATGAATGGCAAACAGCCGCAGCAAATGCTATAACTTATACCTAAACATGACAAAGCTCAATCAGAAAAAACGTTACACTGAAGACAACAATGCAGATAAGGACAATGTCTATTCACATCTTAATGTCTATGCAATTAAAGTGGTGGACCACAACTTATTCTATGAAATAAATTACCAAGTACTTGAAAAGAAAATTATGTATGCAGTTCCTGTTACTAGTCCCTTCTTATTGTTCTTTTCTTTCCAAGTGCTCCTTTTTTTTTTTTTTTGAAGAATGTGGATCATAAAATTATTATTTAACAGATCTGTTGACAGAAAGTTTTCACATTAGCAAATGCATTTACTTTTATTTTATAAAACCAATGCTGCAACACATCTGGAAAACGAATATCAAATGAAATAAGCATTTATGTAAAAAGCATAAAAATATCATTCAATAGTCATGTGACATTTCATAAGTTAGTCGAATTCTCTCAACTCTCGTAGAAAGACGTTTGTTATAATCAGGTGTCAGATGTAAGTATCTTTCTCAGTAATGAGCGTGTCGTATTTGCAGTGCTTTCTACAAAGGAATGTCAATAGCGAGGATAATGGCCTCTTTTTTTTCTTTTACCTGTGCCTCTGAAAGGCACACACTAATGGCTCTCTTTTGTCAGGTGGTTGTCGCGCAGCTGGGTGCCCACGACGCATTACGTGCAGGTGGTCACTTAATTGTCTTACCGAAATATTTACGACACCAGTTTCCGCTACAGTGGTAGTCTCATATAAAAATATTTTCACAGGCTGAGAGTTTGCGTTGCAAATGTGTAGAAAATAAAATCCTATAAATATAATAGTGTCCAAAAAATTTTCGCCACCATAGTGATACATTCACGCATATACACACATTTCATATCTCTTAAAGTACGATTCTTGGTTTCCAACATCCTTTTTCACAAACCAGAGTCCCTAACCACTACTCATTATTCCTTACCTTATTACACATATGTATATTCGTCGACACTTCTTCAATATGTCATCATAACAGATACGTAGCATAACCAAATAACTCATATAGCATCAGCTTAAGCATACTTCAGCAGCATAATTCACATCGTCGTCGTAATAATAACATCATAACACCTCAGTCAACTCTCTAAATCGTCGTAGCTTCCTCCAATAATTTCAAAACCTAATAAAAATTCTCTGCTCATGTCAAAAGTGTCAACTACCTCAAATGTACTTTAAACATCATGATCCCATACCAAATACATCATTCAAAGCTCTCATAGCATTACAATGGTTCCGAAAAAAATATGAAGGGTTCACACAGTACAGACGAAATACAATTTCATAAGTGTGAAATTATCCAACTGTGTAATTACGTAAACATCTGTCACTGATGTAGTAAAAAAAAGTTTATCTCTCAGTTAAATTATCAGATAGCTGTGTAATTTATGTGTTAGAGAAATATGGTACCGATGTGTAAAGTTGTATAAGTAAATACCATATTAGCTAGGGCTCCTTGTGCTTGCCAAACACATGGTACACAAAGTAAACGTGTACCCCCCTGAGGAATAATGTAATTATACCATCTGGTGTTACCGATTACAGCAATGGAATGAAATGTATCACAAAAAATTTTCTTTTTAATTCAACAATATTGATAAATAAATGGTTTAAGTACCAAATTAATCACTCAAATGCGTGCCCTGTAGTGCTAAATGTGCGTTTTGCTCTAAGATAATTCTGTGGAACTGTCGTAGTTATCGTCTTCTGTAAGCAAAGTTCTGCTGAAGTCAATGTACTTACCTCATCATAAGCGAAGGTGAAATGCTTTCCGTGTAGATATCGTAGTTATTACGTACCTTACCGTGATCAAGAAAATACTATAATCTAACGTATTGTTGTGCTACGATAAAGGCTGTCTCATTGTAGCTATACCACAAAAGTTACTACTAAAACATGTTTTACTTTCCAGAATAATACAGAAAAACTGTGCAGATATAAAACAGATACACCGCAAAAGCAACAATGTAAATCGTGTCACATATTAGTAGCGTCGTGATATAATCGTGTAGCTATTATAGAAACCAAATGCTAAGTCATCTATAATCTCACCGAATTAACTTCAAATATTGAATGTGTTTTCAAGTAACCAAAATGTTGCATTAAAATCTCATTAGCAGTACTGGTAAATGTTCTAAGTATGTAAGCCTTATAGTCGTTACGTAATCGTGCAACTAACAAGCAAGAATGTACACATACAGTAACACTGTGTCCTCTGTTCACTATCACAATGCAGTGGTAATTACTGTACGTTCCATAGGTTCTAGACTGGATAGTTAACTTCAAAACATTCTTGCATGTTAACAGTTTCTCAGTGTGACAAAGCATACTAGTAGCGTGAAGTGAAAAATTTTATGGCAAAGGCAAAGTTAAAAAGCAGATTGTCTCTCAATAAACGGTTTTACATGTGAAATGTGGTGCAATCCTTTACCCCTTCTAGTGAGCAGAGTTTCTACATCAAAGTAATTATCATGGTGTATACATCGGTAAGGAATGCTAAAATGTTTCTCAAGGTTAGCGTCTATGTTATTTTTCGCGGAGCCAGCCGGCGCACGTGGCTGCCTGCGGTGCGAGTCATTGTCTGTCTCTTTGTTGGCGCGCGTCGTTAGTGGGATTAGGAGACCTAACTTCTACGAATTCACCTTGTCGAGAGGGTCCTGCCCTGTTTGAAACCCGACAGTTCTGATGGAATTCAGGTCTTTCGTTTTGTCGGTAGTTTACGTAGTTTCTTGATTGTCAGTCATGTGGTGGAGAATTTCTCCCGGAATCGTAACTGCGCGCTGGACCGTTGCGTCTTAAGTTATTTGTCTCCCTTGATAATAATAGTTCTGGTTTCCATATTGTCTGTTTCTCTGATTGTCTCTGTGATAGTCATTACTACGGAAATGCGATCTTTCTCTGTAACTATTATTACTCCACCAGTGGTTGTCATATGGGTGGTGTCTGTTTTGGTCACGGTTTGCGTTGTAAGAATAGACTTGTCGTGTCCAGTTATTGTTTCTGTCGTCCCGGAATTGTGACGGATGTGAACTGTAGTGATTGTTTTCCTGTTTTCGCATCCCGCGATTGTCAGTGTCAATTTCTAATTCTTGTAAGAGTCCCTGAAAAGCTTCAATGTCGTCTTTGCAACGGCCTGCCAAAATAATATGCCGTAAATATTCAGGCAATTTTATTAAGCAAATGCGGATGAGTTCTGACGGGCTGTATGGGTTTGACAGGTACTGATTCTTGTGCAACATGTCTTCAAAATATTTCACAAGACTGGAAAATTCAGATTGTTCGAAATGTTTCATCATCATGATGCCATGTTTTACTCGGTCTTGTGTGGCTTGGGACCAATATGCTGAGAGGAAGGCATGGTAAAATTCTCCTTCACTGTGGTAATCGTGAATGACCGATCGCATTCTTACAGCTGGTTCATTCTCTAAGTAGCCACACATAAATTCTAATCTGTGCTCTAATGACCAGTTGGGGGGAAACAATGAGAGAATTGATGAAGCCACGCTTGTGGATGAATGTCGTTGCCAGAATTCCTGAATGTTTTGAATTTACGTGTAGTAATGAACAGCTTATAGTCAAAATCATCGTGTCGGCGGGTTGCATGTCGGTCATTGTTACGTCGTTTCGGCGGTTCCATCTCAAAATTCGGTGTACTTTGCCAATTTCTTTCATAATCTCCAATGTGCCCTGTGTTATTATTTTGTGGCGGTTCCGTATTTCTATGTCCCTCTTCCCGTATTGGAGTGCGAGTGTCCTCTGAAATACGTAATTCTTGTATTACCTGTGTCAACTGATCTTGTACTTCCCGGATTTCTCTTTGGTGCTGCGTATTAATTTGATTCTGATTTTGTTTGAATTTCCTAATTAGTTCGAACTCTTCTGTGTCATTAAAGACTACCGGTTTTGTGTCATTCAGATTATCATCTACCTTCGTAGATAAATTATTTAGCTGATCCTAAAGTTCAACTACTTTCTCTGATAAGTTTTCTTGAGTTTTTGCAAGTTGCGTAACCGAATCGGTAGATGCAACTGAGTCAATTTTAGCTTGCAAGGTCTCATGATTTTCGTGAACAATTGTTTGCAGTTCTTTTACGGCTGCTTCGTGATTCTGTAATGCGTTTTCATGCCGCGAAAAAATAGGTTGAAAATGCTCACAAATTTGTGTTTTTACGTCATTACAGATTTTTTGACATTTCGATTCAATGTTATGTAACTCAGTAGTTAAATCTTCACGTGTTTGTTCAAGTGTGGTGTCTAACTTCCGAAGATTTTGTTCCATTGTGTCTAACTTTTGAAGATTTTGTTCCATTGTGTCTAACTTTTGAAGCTTTTGCTGTGTTTGTCTCTGATTTTGTTCCATTGTGTCTAACTTTTGAGGCTTTTGCTGTGTTTGTCTCTGATTTTGTTCCATTGTGTCTAACTTTTGAAGATTTTGCCCCATTTGTTTCTGATTTTGTTCCATTTGTTGCATTAATTGCAATAATAATGTATTAGTGTCTGGAATCTGTTTTTCTATGCTTTTTGGCAGTGCATTTTCACTGGCAACATTTACATTTTGACAGGCAGAAAATGTGTCTTGATTCATATGAGAAAACGGTGAGGACCCATAACCTAAGTCTACAGTATTTGCAATATCGTGTTCTGTCATTTCGAATTCCTGAGGCGAGCTGTTGCCGACTGATCGATCGATAATTGTTCCCTGTTCACTACTTGTTTCATTGTCTACACCATTATCTGCCGCCCGCTCCATTTCCCTATGCACAATTACCAAATTACTGCTTCGAATGTCTGTTAATTCACTGCACTGTGGTGCTGATAAGCGACGCTCGTCGTCACTATTATTTCTCAGTTTACTTTGCAGCCTAGTGTTACGTTTTTCACACGCCATTATTGTCACAATATTTCACACAATAACACAAAAAACACAATTTGAAGAGCAATAATAAGAGAACACATTAACATAGCACTGAAAATAATATCTAGTTAATTGCAAGCGAAGCTGCGAAATACTTTGTGCAAATCTACATGCATGCCACAACTGTTTTACTGTACAAAAATGAAAGACTGCAACTACAAAGGAAATTATCTCTATGATTACGCGCTAGCAATAAGCAAAGGCTACACTAACTACACAAACTACAAGAAAAAATCAAAAGATTCCAGTGAGGTATCCTTGGCTAAGGGTCGACATATGAAACGTCCCCTTAGAAGAATTTATACACGACTGGTCTATATGAAACGTCCCCTTTGAACAATTATACAAGACTGTGCTTAAACTGACAAACAATATTTTTAGCGCAACGCAATCTGACTTTCAAAAATCCCTACGAAAGAATGGCCCTGACTAACATTAACCTATACGTTTCACAAATCACTTACCTCACAAAAATCTTCGTTACTCAAGCTACTGCAATACAGCGAGCACCACTACTGCCAGCTAAATAAAAGATTCAAACTACTGAAGGCACTAACTACTGATAGGCATAGTTAGCAAATGAAAGATTTTAATAGAGAACAAACAATGTATTTACCTCACTAGTCATAATATATATAGCAGTTCATGACACCAATTCTTACAAATTTCAAAACTCCGCCATCTCTCTCCCCACGTCCACCACTGCTGGCGGTTCACCTCCAACTGCGCAACGCTACGCGCTGTTAGCATCCAGCTGCCGCTGCCCGACACTACAATGGCAGACAACAATGCAAACTAGCCACAGAATGCGCACAGCACAGCCAGTGATTTTTCATACAGAGCGCTATGTGGCGTTACCAATAAGAAAACCTAAACAGCCTACTTACAAGTCATCTGATTGCGTATAACAGGTGTAGGTGCAACCAAGTAAGTTGTTTGATGTTTTTACCAGCCATCAGATTCCGCAATGACAATTCGAGCGACATTCAAAGAAATTCTACGATCAGTAGCCTGAAAATAACCAGACCATGCAGTACTAGATGGAGGAGACTTTAACCTACCGAGTATAGGCTGGGATGTCTATGGATTCATTGTGGGGGGTACAGACAGACTGTCATGCGAAATACTATTGAACACGATTCTGAAAAGTATCTTGAGCAGTCAGCTTGGCAGTCCACACGCAATGGAAATATCTTAGATCTTGCAGCTATAAATAGGCCAGACCGTATCGATAATGTCAGTATAGAAACGGGGATTAGCGATCATGATATTACGGCAATTATGATTACGAATGTTAATAAGTCAGTCTAGAAGGTTAGGGGAGTGTTTCTGCTTGGTAGAACGGATAAACAGTTGTTAGCATCTCACTAAGACAGTGACTTGACATCCCTTAATTACAGTAAGATGGTTGTTGACGAATTATGGGCAAAGTTTAGGTAGACTGTAAATCGTGGTCTGGAGAGTAACGTGAGTAGTAAGTGGATAAAGGATGGACAAGATCCACCACGATTTAATAACGAAATTCAGAAGATGCTGCAGGGCATAGGCTGTTGCACGCTCGGTTCAAAAGAGGACGCATAAATGACGACAAGCGAAGGTTATTAGTGATTCGTGCGTCTGTGGAAAGATCTATATCACCTTAGGAAAATATGTGGCAGAGAACCAGAGAAAACTCTGGTCCTATTTAAAATCGCTAAGCGGCTCTAAGTCTTTCTACAGCAGTTTGAAAGTTTAGCTTTTATTATAATTACCCCGTGTATCAGCCGAGAGCTGCGACCTCACTGACGGGCTTCCTAAACGAACAGACGGTTGTCTTCAAAACATAACAAATGAGCAACTACTGCACTATGGACTGAATGAATTTACACTTACAAAAAAGCGAGATTAAACCTCTTAATCGATTATAACCAATAAACCATTCCTCTCTCTCAATGTTTATTATTTGTATGTATTCAAAAAATCGTTCGCACATAACAATCGTACAAACATACCGTTATTTAGCCATAGAACAGATTCACGTAAAGACAGACTCAGATTCCGACGACAGAGTAATAAGTATCCCTGGCGAAGAGAAACAACTGACAGGTCTGAAAGTGAACAAATCACCAGGTCCGGATGGAATCCGTATTCGGTTTTACAAATAGTACTCTACGGCATTGACCCCGTATCGAACTTGCATTTATCATGAATCTCTCGCCATGCACAAAGTCCCCAGCGACTGGGAAAAAAGCGTAGGTTACCCCTGTATGTAAGAAGGGTGAAAGAACGAAACTGAAAAATTAGAAACCAGTACCCCTAAGTTCGGTTTGCTGCAGACTTCTTGAACATATTCTCAGTTCGAATATATTAAATTTTCTTTAGACTGAGAAGCCTGCCCACCAATCGGCATGGTTTCAGAAAGCATCGCTCGAGCGAAACTCTGCTTGTACTTTTCTCACCTCAAATACTGTGAACTACGGATGAAGGACAACAGGCAGATTCTGTATTTTTAGATTTCCGGAAAGCATTTGACGCGGTGCCCCATTGTAG
This sequence comes from Schistocerca gregaria, assembly GCF_023897955.1. Lineage (NCBI taxonomy): Eukaryota > Metazoa > Arthropoda > Insecta > Orthoptera > Acrididae > Schistocerca > Schistocerca gregaria. The sequence goes on from NC_064922.1 coordinate 744,021,190, forward strand.
GCTGTTAACGAAGGTACGAGCATATGGAATAAGTTAACAGATATATGAGTGGCTAGAAAACTTCTTAAGTAATGGAACCTAGTAAGTTGTCATCGATATCAAGCGTTCATCAGAGACGAGAGTATCGGGACAGCAGTGCCCCAGAGAAGTATGATAGGACCGTCATTTTCCTCTATATACATAAATGATTTGGCGGACATAGTGCGCAGCAATCTGTGATTGTTTGCTGATGGTGCTGTGGTGAACGGTGACGTGTCGAAATTGAGTGACTGCAGTAAAATGCAAGACGACTTAGACAAAATTTGCACTTGGTGTAATGAATGGGCCAGCCGCAGTGGCCGAGCGGTTCTAGGCGCTTCAACCTGGAACCGCACTACCGCTATGGTCGAAGGTTCCAATCCTGCCTCGGGCATGGATGTGTGCGATGTCCTTAGGTTAGTTAGGTTTAAGTAGTTCTAAGTTCTAGGGGACTGATGACCTCAGATGTTAAGTCCAATAGTACTCAGAGCCATTTGAACCATTTGTAATGAATAACTGTTAGCTCTGAATATGGGAAAAGGTAAGTTAATGATGACGAGTAGAAATAACAAACCTGAAAAATTAGTATACGTTAAAGTAACCTCTGGCGTGCCACAGGGGAGTGTTATGGGACCATTGCTTTTCACAATATATATAAATGACCTAGTAGATAGTGTCGGAAGTTCCATGCGGCTTTTCGCGGATGATGCTGTAGTATACACACAAGTTGCAGCATTAGAAAATTGTAGCCAAATGCAGGAAGATCTGCAGCGGATAGGCATTTGGTGCAGGGAGTGGCAACTGACCCTTAACGTAGACAAATGTAATGTACTGCGAATACATAGAAAGAAGGATCCTTTATTGTATGATTATATGATAGCGGAACAAACACTGGTAGCAGTTACTTTTGTAAAATATCTGGGAGTATGCGTGCGGAATGATTTGAAGTGGAATGATCAGATAAAATTAATTGTTGGTAAGGTGGGTACCAGGTTGAGATTCATTGGGAGAGTCCTTAGAAAATGTAGTCCATCAACAAAGGAGGTGGCTTACAAAACTCTCGTTCGAGCTATACTTCAGTATTGCTCATCAGTGTGGGATCCGTACAAGATCGGGTTGACGGAGGAGATAGAGAAGATCCAAGAAGAGCGGCGCGTTTCGTCACAGGGTTATTTGGTAACCGTGATAGCGTTACGGAGATGTTCAGCAAACTCAAGTGGCAGACTCTGCAAGAGAGGCTCTCTGCATCGCGGTGTAGGTTGCTCGCCAGGTTTCAAGAGGGTGCGTTTCTGGATGAGGTATCGAATATATTGCTTCCCCCTACTTATATCTCCCGAGGGGATCACGATTGTAAAATTAGAGAGATTCGAGCGCGCACGGAGGCTTTCAGACAGTCGTTCTTCCCGAGTACCATACGCGACTGGTACAGGAAAGGGAGGTAATGACAGTGGCACGTAATTGCCCTCCGCCACACACCGTTGCGTGGCTTGCGGAGTATAAATGTAGATGTAGATGTACTAGTGTCCTGCTTGACACAGTCAAGTCGATTACATATCTGGGCGCAACGTTGTAAAGCGATATGAAATGGAACGAGCATGTGAGAACTGTGGTATCGTAGGTGAAAGATCGACTTCTGTTTAGTGGGAGAATTCTAGGAAAGAGTGCTTCGGTCTATAAAGGAGGCCACCTATAGGACGCTGGTACGACCTATTCTTGAGTACTGCTCGAATGTTTGCAATCCGTAGCAGGCCAGATTATAGGAAGGCATCGAAGCAGTTCAGAGGAGGGCAGCTACATTTGTTACCAGTAGGTTCGAACATTACGTAAATATTACGGAGATGCTTTGGGAATTCAAATGGGAATCCCCGGAGGGACGGCGACGTTTTTTCTGAGAAACACTATTCACAAAATTTAGAGAAACGGCATTTGAAGCTGACTGCTGAACGATTTTACTGGTGGCAACCACAAAGACAAGGTACGAGAAATTGTTCTCATACTGAGGCATAAAGACAGTCGTTTTTCCATCTCTCTGTATGTGATTGGACCAGGTACAGGGTACCTTCCGCCACGTACCGTACGATGGCTTGCGGAGTATCTACGTAGATGTAGACGAAGTGTATAGAACAAGCGTATAAATGACTTAGATCTGTTGGATTTGTTCTCGGTAAACGTTTTTTGCTTGACATTTATTGTGAGACAGAGATCGATAGGTGTTAGTACAGTACCAGCAAAATACTGTTAAGTTCAAAAGTTGTTGTGCTGCACACGTTTGTTTCCGTAAAGAAGTTCGCCTTGATTGTATTGGTTGGTGGAATAACTGTATTTAAGGACAATTCTATAAGACGAATCGTTTTATGAATCTGAAGTAGTGGAATGTTTCTCAGAAAATGACGTGTACTCTAACGAAAGATAGTACAATAAATTCTGGAGTGAATGACAACAGATAATAAACGAAATCACGATCACAATGGTTACGTAGTGACGATGGTGCAGTGGTATGACGTGAAATCAAAGTCTTTAGCTACAATATTCATCGGTTAGCAAATTTAGGAGTTACTTGCAATGGTTTTCTCCATATATGTCAGCTCCTTCATTTAAAAATACTGGGGAGAAATATGATATTATTTGTGCAACGTGGAACACACAGTGAGGCTATTTTGTTATATGGCTGCTGTAATGTATCATTTATTGAATGGGTAAGTACATCTGATTCTTCGAAGCATACATCAAAAGGTAGGTGGATAGATGTGATGAGGAAACTATCTGATTTAAGTGGAAAATTGAATATTTTGTAGTACATTCTCTGATTTCAATAGAAGATACAGTGCTCTTGATACAATACTCGTTGTAAGAAGCGTAAGACTTAACCAGGAGGTGGGCTTCATCTTTCTTTAGGTACAAAGTTCATTTCATTAGGTATAATATTCGTTTATGGCAGCCTGAAATTGACGTGAAACTCTGATACTTTGAGTTATCACCAGCCACCGATTGGTTCCGATCAGGAAAACGTTCCCCAAATGGAACCCGGCTAATGAGAGCATAACTGTGGTTGTGGCTGGCGCTGCAGCCACTCATGGCCCGATGTTAGCGCGCACGCCTCTATGGCACAGACGATGGCGGGCCAGTGGAGACAGCTCTTCGTTCGTTATGTGGGAGCCCGGCCTTACGGTGACGCCGGCACATGACTTACACAACTATGCAACCAGATAGCACTTCACTGGGTCTCGACTACGTATGACGCCCATTATATGGTAGTGTGTTTCTCCTGATGATGGCAGCTCAGTTCTCTCGCGTTGAAATGTGGTGTACTGATGACTCGTAGAAAAAAACATACTTACCCACCACATACATTTGCTAGGTTTTGCCTTTTGGTTATGCCTTTTCCCGGTCAGAATCAGGTTGGTTACGGCCTAGTCGCGCGAGTATTTATATTACTTGCTTCTCGCTACGAATTGTTTTTCCTTATCGCGTCTTTCTGCCTGCCGAGCAGTAGATTTTTTTACGTCCGGTTCTGCGCCATCTCAGCTTTACCATCATCATCATCATCATATCATCATCATCATCAGTATCGGCGAGGTAGTCTGTTAGGGAATGGTTAGGTGCAGGTCCTTTAAGGGAGCCACGGCCCCACCACTAGGTGGCTAGCCGGAGTTCCATGAGGTAGGGTAAGACTGCCGGAATGAAACCACATACTGCGACCAAAAAGCGGAATGTCCAACCACTAAGGGTTGCGATCGAATCACCATGTAAGAGAGAGCTGTTCGTTGCGGCCCCTTCCCTCCTCCTGACAGAAGCAGAAGCAACGTCACGATTGAATGTTACGCATGTTGCTGCTTTTGACAGTTCGCAGAAACCTGTTCAAGAAGATGCTGCCAGGCAGCCAACACATATTTTCGACCGGAAGAAACGGATCGTCAGTCCACAACTGTCGACCGCCATTGCCCGTTGCGCAACCTCTGACATATATCACAAAGCAGCAGTTAGAGTCCCTGACGCCGATGCTCTTCCTAACAATGATGATGAAAGTGGATTGACTGAGACCAAGAACCAGGACAGACACTCAAGTGCACGAAACCACCGACATAAAGGCTATGTCACAGTGCAACCTAAACGTCACTGCCAGTCTGTCTCGCCGCCACGTGAACCCAACCATCGCAAAAGACGGGTCGAGACTGTAGAAACGTCCAGCCGTTTCCTACGCCTTGCACCACTGCGGACTCATGAGGACGACTCGTCGGTCCCTCAACAGAAACCCGCTCAGCGTCCCAGGAGTCTGCAGCTGCTGCTACTCCACTACATCTGAAGCAAGTGCCGCCTGTTAGCATTTATTCTACTGAAAATTAACTTTTGGAGGGCTCCCTAAAGGCTGTCTATCGAGGCGGAAGGGTCATGTATCACTTCTCTCGTGTTGACAGCGAACGGAAAGCCATCGCCTTTTTCAACACCTGCAGCTTGATTTTTACACTCACCAGCCGTCCGAGGAAAAGCTGTTGAAGAATGTCTTGATGGGTCTTCCGGGGCAAGTCGCGGTCAGTGTCTTGACGAGAGAAAACCGAGGAAAAGCAGTTACTGTGTATCAATATAAAAACGAGAGGACCTGTCTGAGGACTTACGAGCTGTTCCTATTCACGTCATCGTCTCGTACTCAGAGGAGACCAGTGACCGAATTAACAATCTGCCATATGCGCTTAAAACCAAACAAGCGCCCTCTCAGTGGAAACGTTGCCAGTTCTCCGATCATACGGCGAATTACTGCCACCTTCCACTACGAAGTCTGAGTTGTGCAGGTTACCATCATTCTCGGAACTTTACTCTGCCAAGAACGGAGAAGGCGAAATGCCATAACTGTGACCAGGAGCACTCTGCTTCGTATAGAAGGTGTCCCGCCTACCAAGACTTACTCCATGCCTACCACAGGCATGCTGTTGACAGGTCATGGCCTCCATGGCGCACAGCTGTCATCAGGCCGCCATCCCACGCCGTCTACCATCTACATCTATACATACATTCATACTCCGCAAGCCACCCAACGGTGTGTGGCGGAGGGCACTTTACGTGCCACAGTCATAACCTCCCGTTTCTGCTCCAGTCGCGTATGGTTCGCAGGAAGAACAACTGTCTGAAAGCCTCCGTGCGCGCTCGAATCTCTCTAATTTTACATTCGTGATCTCCACTGGAGGTATAAGTAGGGGGAAGCAGTATGTTCGATACCTCGTCCAGAAACGCACCCTCTCGAAACCTGGCGAGCAACCTACACCGCGATGCAGAGCGCCTCTCTTGCAGAGTCTGCCACTTGAGTTTGCTAAACATCTCCGTAACACTATCACGGTTACCAAATAACCCTGTGACGAAACGCGCCGCTCTTCTTTGTATCTTCTGTATCTCCTCTGTCAACCCGATCTGGTACGGATCCCGCACTGATGAGCAACACTCAAGTATAGGTGGAACGAGTGTTTTGTAAGCCACCTCCTTTGTTGATGGACTACATTTTCTAAGGACTCTTCTTCCAATGAATCCCAACTTGGTACCCGCCTTACCAACAATTAATTTTATATGATCATTCGATTTCAAATCGTTCCGCACGCATACTCCCAGATATTTAACAGAAGTAACTGCTACCAGTGTTTGTTCCGCTATCATATAATCATACAATAAAGGATCCTTCTTACTATGTATTCGCAATACATTACATTTGTCTATGTTAAGGGTCAGTTGCCACTCCCTGCACCAAGTGCCTATCCGCTGCAGATCTTCCTGCATTTCTTTACAATTTTCCAATGCTGTAACTTCTCTGTATACTACAGCATCATCCGCGAAAAGCCGCATGGAACTTCCGACACTATCTACTAGGTCATATATATATATATATATATATATATATATATATATATATATATATATATATATATATATATATATTGTGAAAAGCAATGGTCCCATAACACTCCCCTGTGGCACGCCATTGGTTACTTTAGCGTCTGTAGACATTCTCCGATGTCTGTTCACAGACAGTCTATTCAATTTAGGAGCCTCCACAACAACTACCACAACCTCAATAACAACAGCAGGTACCACAGATTACCTCTCGAAGTTGACAAATAGCGAGTCCTGACATTGTCAGCATCCTCAGTTTGCCCATGATTTTACCTCGTTTGCGGTATCTATTACGTCTACTCTTCCTGATATTAGGAACCTATTGTACATGCTCCGCCAAAAATTTAAGAGTGCACTGATCCTCGTTGAAGGACTACTTCGAGCGTTGTCGCGCCGTAACTGGGACGTTAGGCCAGGTTACCACTCCCTTCTTTTTCTTTAGCAATGTATCCCTTGTAATGTCAACACTTTGTTAATTTACATTTACTAATCGAGAGGTGGAAAGGAGCTATTGAGTGTGTGTAATAAAGAGAAAATTTCCTTTTATTTTTCACGTTACAAGAAGAGATTTTTAATGGCGGTAATACTTCACTCGCACACGCACACGCACACACAAACTGATTGATATGGTACGACTTATAAGTGTCTTTCATTCTTAAATATGTTTGATGCATGGCTGTATATAAGAATGGTGAGTTCGTGGTAGGACGTGGGCTTTGCTATGAAAAAAAAATCCATATTACTGCGTCTTTTAATAGATGGAACTCATGCCAAACAGTCACTTTTTGTGGTGAATTTCGCAAGCATAGTACACAACCTTGTATTGTACAAGTGCAGCCAATGGGAAAAGGGCGCACTACACTTTTGGTTTTTAATTTCCCCTGCAGAACGTGCGAGAGTGCTGTACATTGTTTCGAAATTACCACCATTTTTCAATATAGATTGAGGCATATATGTTGTCCTCGTATTCTCAATTTTCCGTGCCATTTTACCTTAGGTAACATTGTAAAATGTCAAGTGGAAACACCTTCAGCTGTCTAAATTTCCAGTTTTATTTTATTTGTGTATCGAGTTTCAGCATTACATTACACGATCTTTAGGCCCGGTGACCGAAGAATCCCTCCTTTTGTACAGTCGAAATAGGACCAGATTACAGTCACTGGTCGCGGTAGATTTCTTCTTAAAATTGGGATATGGCCGGAGCGGAATCACGAAGGGTATACTTGTGGCGGAAATCGGGTCTACAATTCCGCACTTTTTGTTAGGTTTTCGAATCAGTTGATGTGTGCAGCGTCGCTATGCGTTTAGCTGTCATGGGCTGATGTTGATGTGACTGCCAGTTACGTAGCTGGTGTTGCGTCGGACTCGTGTGACTGCTGTGAGGCAGTATCAGTAGCAGCAGCGGTTCAGGGGTCTTAACAGCCACCCTGGTGTAGCTCGGAGCTACATATGGCTCCAGCAAAGCTCGGTGTAGCTGAAGTTTACGATTGCACAGGCGCACGGGGTCGATGGTGGAGGGCCCCTCAGCTTAGTTTTATTTGAACAATTAACGACGCACTTATAGTTTAGAGCTTAACTTAGACGAATAAGTTGGTTTATGTTTCTTGAATTGAAGTAACGTGATGCTGTTGAAGTATATGGGCCCATTTTGCACTGCCCACCAAAATAAAACTCAGAGAGTCAAGTTTTTAATGGTGACGTCAGAGAGGCATTGTTTAATTTAGGACAGGCAAAAAGGAATTCTACTGCTAGAACAAGTGATCTGATTGCTGTAAAATAGCCCTACAGGACTTGGAAATTTCTAACAGGCAAGTCACATTTTCCTAGCATCTTAAATTTTGATATCGTAGAGTTACGGCCGTATTCAAGGCGAGCCATCTCTGATTCTGACGCTATAGAAGCGCATCAGTACGCTGTCGTCGCCATTTTGGAACTCCATCTTCAATTACCACGTTATAGCAAGGCCGCAGTAGTTACTGAGGGAATTCTGTACTTAGCACACACTGCCGACTTCAGCAGTGACGTCAGGAGCAAACCCAGAAGCCATCTTTATTTCAATATTTAGCGCAAGTTACCTACTTTGACCAGCCTGACAATGCGTCGTCTTGGATTCCTGAAATTCCCACCAGTCTACATTTGGGACAACAGCTATACTTCCACAGGGACTTCAGAGGAGTAAGGTGGCAAACCATTAGCCCAACTGGGATATTTGTCAAATTTGGAATATTCTAGCTTTTTCTGATTTTCCTGCCATTTTATGCACAGGACAAGTGACCTTTGCCAGAAGTCTGGCAACCATACTTGACGTCATCGATGATATCATAGGGAAAGGAGGAGGAGGACACCAAAGCATAACCTGCTCAGCCTACCTGCTTACATGGCTTACATGTAGTTGTCGACAGTCCACACACTGGTTCGAAACAGCTCTCCACGCTAGTCTGTTCTGTGCAAGGTCCTTAATCTCTGAGTAAATACTGCAACCTGCATCCATTTCAACCTGCTTCTGTATTTAAGTCTTTTACTAACATGAAAAGTGGTAGAGCTTTATTGTGTAATAAATAAGTCTCTGAAATTTATAATCTTTAAATAGAGTCAAATGGATTGATAATCTGTAATGTTTCACTGTTTTTTCATTACCAATATACATTTTATGTAATAACTTGAAAAATACGACAATCAATTTAAGAAGGTTTTCAGAGGGCTATTTTCCTAACTGAAGCAGACATCCTATTAAAATTTTGGGTTTCTAAATAAATCTGACTCACAGAAATGACAGAAATGAGAGGTGTCAAAACCTGTCTTTCTGAATAAAAAGAAGTAATTTGTGTTTTTGTATAAGACGAAGTTTAAATAATCCAAATTTTAAACCGAAAACACGGAAAAAAGGCAATGGGAGCTTCCGAACCCGAGTAAGATGATTTTATTTTGGGTTTTCAGTTTTTTTGTATTCTTGTGGAACTGAAAATCATGAAAAAACTGGATTTTCTGATGAATTATTAGTTATACACACTTCAAACTCATAACACTTCACTTTTGTATACGTTTGAAAGTATTACATTGTGTTGCGCTGTACTTAACTGCCAAGCCTGAGCTACATTCTCATGCAGGTTCCAGCAAGAGGGAGAGTGGGGAATCCACCTTCCTTGGCCATATAAGGTGAATCAGCTTATTACAACCGCGCTACAAGCACACTTGCTTCCGCACGCACTTGAAACTTGGCTGTTACTTGGTCACTTTTATATTTCAGTTTGCTTTGTAAGACGTGTCTATTGTCAAACTACAGTTTATGAAAGATGTTTATATTTTATTAATAGGATTAACTAGGAGTAATTAATATTTGTCATTTTGGAAATAATTGTGGTAGCAGGGAATGTCTGCACCAAAGTATTGTTGCGGGAGAGACCGCGCATTGATATAATTTTAAAAAGGCCGGGAAAGACCGCATATTGATACATTTTGTAATGGTAGCAGGGATTGTCTGCACCAGAAATCTCTGTTGGTGGGAGAGACAGCATTTTAGCGTTCGTAGGAAGTCAGGAGTAACCGAGATGTGAAGCGAGTCGGTAGCAGGTGTGAAGAGAGGAACGGTGTGGCTGCCAGCCACCAGCTACGATTTAAAAGAGGTTATAAACAGATGTACAGAGACATCAGCTATCTATTATCATAAGAGGAACTATTATTATTGAATTATTATTATTATTATTATTTTGAGAAACTCAAGACTACTAAAGGTATGTTTGCGCAATTTTAGTTGTAAGATTATTGTAAAAAGTAAGTCTCATTTGAACGTTTGTAAAATCATTTCATTACCAGCAATAAATATTTGAAGAATCGTTTTCAGAATATACTTAATTTTTGCCAGCAATATTGCATTACTAATTATAATCCATCCCCAAAACCACCAATGTAAAACTTTGCAAAATATTATTGTTGTCAAGAAAAAGTTTAACTATGAATTACTTAACTTCAGTCAAATTAATTGAAGAATAACGTCAGCTTTGCTATTAAAGAACAACGTCAGCTTTGGTAACAAATAAAGCCACTCATTATGACAGCCCACCAGCAGCTAATAGAGTACAGTAAAACAGAATAAGTATATTCATGTCGCAGTTCGATGTAGCAATCAGATGGCGACCCAGTATCAGTAAAAAAGGCAAGGAGCAGTTTTGGGTTAATGAATGAAAAGCATCAGTTTGCTTTTGTTCTACAATTTTGGGTTATTTTGGGTTATTTCGGGTAACGACTGAGGGCCATGACGACGACGCATTCTATGTTTCGTCGAAGTAATCAGCAAATTACTTATAATAAGCATCATTTAAATTTGTATGCGGAGATTGCACTTATTATTATTGAGAAAGAGAATTAATTTCAAAGGGAAGATATCACTTGTTATTGTTAAGCAAGACATAGAAATCCTAAGGGAATGTTTTATATGTTATTGTAGAAGGGAAGGTTGCGTAACAAAAGAGATATAGAGGAGACGGGAAGGTTTCAGCTACTTTACACTTTTCAAGTACTTCGCTTAATACGAGTAATTATTGCTGGCCACTTCAGATGTGTTCTTCTGCACTAAAATCGATTGCGAGGAGTTTGATTACGTTCTGGTACTCTTTGAGGTGTATCAGAAGTCATGTGTTGGGATTACGGTTCAGCGAGCCAATGGGATCGCTACTCGCCAGGCTAGAAACCCTGTGCGGTAACCTGAATAGTGTATTTAGTTTTCCTTTGCCGGGAAGTGAGACGTGCTTCAGTTGAATGCGCTTGTCGCTAAGTTGCTGTGTGGTGAGACGATGACGTGCGATTTGGTTACTTGCAACAAAGAAACGCTGTTCGCTATTCATACACGACGTCCATGTGTTTCTTGCTTGAACGCTTACTGATTCGAGACGTGAAGTTGCTCTACTTCCACGTGTTAGACTCTCGAATTCGTATGTGGATCGTGGTCCCTTGTGTCTTTGTGATGCTAGTTTGGTACGAGTATCGGTACATTATCAGCTTGCGATTAATCCGTCTGAACAGGATGACAGTCAGTTTAATCACAATCTTTTTAAACGAGTCATTGTGATTATCCTCAGAGTTTTATTGAATTCTGCTCATCTCTTTTTTCCTGTACAATTTGTGTGCCACCTGCCCTAGGGAAAAAGTAGGCCTTTGTTTCTGTGTTTCAGTTTCTTTTCTGAAGTCAGTTATACATTCAAATATTACTGACTTTCTCTCTCTCTCTCTCTATCTCTCTCTCTCTCTCCCTCTCTCTCTCCCCACCGCCACCACCACACACACACACACACAACACATTATCTACTTCAACGAATCGGTATGACTCTGAATTCAGTAAACGTTCGCGTGACACATATGTACCACGTCCCTTCAGTATCTTGTGGTATTTCACGAGTTTTGTATTTCAGTGTACCGCAAGAGCGAGTTTTAATTCATGCGAAAATTAGACATCCCGTATCTTATTACAGTTGAATCTAGATCGCTTTAATTCCAGACATGTTACCAAAAATCTTGTTCTTTGCATGAAATTCTCGCAGACAACGGCTGGAGAGAAGCTGCGCTTCGCCTACGGAAACTGTCATTATTTGATGTCTAATATTTTTCATTACCATAACAAACTGGGCGCTCATTTCCATTGCACTGGAATGGTTATCAGCCTATATCGCGGGAACGCTTTATGTTTACAGATCTGAAATGTTTGCGAACGTCCTTTTAAAATTAGTTTTCGTTTTGCTACCCACATTACAAGCCTTTGCACTCTTAAACTAACTTAACTGCCTACATAATTTTCTATATCATTCTGCAGTCATATCGTATTCTTAAATTTGTTTCACTGGTCTGCATTTTTGTATATGAAAGGACATACTCCAAACAAGTTTTAATTTCAAAAGTTATCCATAATTAAAATTTAGCAGTTAAGTTGCACGCTGATACCTTGATACTTTAAGTTTCTGTCACCATGCATCTGTGAGAAAGCAAAGTATTTAATCTCATCTTCGAGACAGCGTCATATCTGTTATTCTTCTCTGTGGCCGACGACTTCTGCAACTTGATGCACGCCAATAGTACAGCCATGGTTAAATAAGCCCTTGGTCAAATGTTTTCCTCCACTTAACCAGGGTATTGTCGGTGTTGTCTCAAACGACTGCTGGATGGTGGTATTGAAATTTGACAGTACTACTGTTATATGCCCCAAGACTGAAGCAACCGTAGACGCACCGAATTCTTCAGAACATCCGGTTTGGCAAAAACAGTTACCTCCAAGAATGACCTAATCTCGATGGATTTCGCAGAACTTCGTTGAAAGTCAGAAGTAAACGAGGTAGCTGTGGAGGAGACGTAAAATTTGTGTACAAAATAGTAACCGGAGAAAAAACGTACATATTATGGTCATAAATAATGCGATTGTTGTGAACGTCTTACCGAACAGTGATCAGAGCTAAAAGATACAAAAGGGTTCTTACTTCTCTACTGTCAATAAGATCCAAAAGAAATCTACAACGGTATTACAAGATGGCAACTTCAGATTCCAATCACACTGTAGCTGTTATTAGTAATACTACACGCAGTACATGTAATGAGACCCTGCAGAACCAGTTTGGATCAAATGGCTCTGAGCACTATGGGCCTTAACATCTATGGAAATCAGTCCCTTAGAACTTAGAACTACTTAAACCTAACTAACCTAAGGACAGCACACAACACCCAGTCCTCACGAGGCAGAGAAAATCGCTGACCCCGCCGGGAATCGAACCCGGGAACCTGGGCAGAAGCCGTTTCATTGTCAGCAGTAAGTTCATTTAACTGGCTGTTAGTTACCTCCGTTTGAGTTGACGAGAAATTGAAGGCTAGACAAAACGAGTTACTCGATAGCAGCACATCAACTTTATCTTGCTCCTAACAAGTGTAGTACTATGTGAGAAATTGGTTCCCTTGTTTTCTTACTTATTTCCTTGCACTTTTATACATTGTCGGCTATGGTACTGCGCGTCCACAGACAATCAAGTCGCACCTGCAACAAGCATGTCCAACAGAACTTGCTTTTTCAGTACTGAATAATGAGCAAGTATATGATTCAGTTTGTGTGGGTTTATTTCCAACGGCCTTGTCGTCGCTGACGTAATGTAGTACCTGAATTTGTGTGCCGTGCCCTAGCTAAAAACAGAGTTGTGAATCACTTATTTAATACATGACAATCAACAAGTACAGATATTTTGGACAATGTCCGAAGTAAGAAGCTACCCGCAGAAAAAGCCGGAAAATAGAATAAGCGAAAAAATGGGTCAAATGGCTCTGAGCGCTATGGGACTTCCGAGGTCATCAGTCCCCTAGAGCGTAGAACTACTTAAACCTAACTAACCTAAGGACATAACACACATCCATCCCCGAGGCAGGATTCGAACCTGCAACCGTAGCGGTCGCGCCGTTCCAGACTGTAGCACCTAGAACCGCTCGGCCACTTCGGCCGCCTGCAATCAGCGATCTCGACATCATTTACAAGGCCTGTGGTACCCTCTGAGAGCTCCCAAACAAAAATTCATTTCTCTCGCTGCCTTGTCCAACTCTGATTATAACAGTCACGTAAAACTAAGACCACTTGTTGTTGAGCAGTGTAGAGACACAGGGAAATTCTTTTTTTGAGACTCCTTCTTAGCTTGACAAACATGACACCCATGGATCATAATTTTCTCCGTCTCCACGAAGAGAACTTGTTCGGGGTCGATAATGAACAGGAAAATAATCGTTCCACAGCTACGCCTGTTATAAGCCTTTTTTTATTTCGTGTCGTCAGCCTTCTTACTCGTTCGCTATGGCCACCACGGACTCGTGCCAGTCTCTTCATCCCAGAGTAGCACATGCACCCAAGGTCCTCATTATTTGTTGAAAATATTGCGGTCCCTGTCTTCCCCTGCCGTTTTTACCTTATGCCGCACCCTCAACCACAACAAAAGGTGTTCCTAGATATCTGAACACTGGTCTCATTATCCTGTCACTTTTCTTGCCAGAGTTTTCGCATGTTCTTCTACTCGCCCACTGCGCGCACAAACTCGTCCTTTCTTATTCCATCATTCAGTACAGTTTTCAATATTCTTATGCAGAACCACATCTCAAACGCTTCGATTCTCTTCTTTTACGGTTTTTAACTATCACAAAATTCTGTGCTCCAAACGTACATTGTCTCAATTCTTCTCAGTTTAAAGCCCATCTTTGACGCTAGTTGACTTATATTATACAGGACGGTCCTCTTCACCCTTTATAGTCTGATTTGAAAGGCCTCCTTGCTTCGTCCATCAAGTCAGTTTGCTGCCAAGGTAACGGAACTACTGCAATTAATCTAGTACATGGTCACCAGTTTTGATATTAAGTTTATAGCCAACCTCAGTCTGCCACTCCACGTTACTTTCCCCTTTCTTCGGTTTACATTCAGTCCATATTCCTTACCTATTAGACTATTCATTCCATTCGACAGGTCCTGTCATTCTCCTTCACTTTGGCTGATAACAGCGAATCTTATCATTGATACCTTTTCACTCCGAATCTTAATGCCACTCTTCAACCTTTCTTTTATTTCCGTTACTGCTTCTTCGATGACTGAACAGTAGGAGCGGAGGGCTACATCCCTGCTTACACCCTTTTTAATCCGAGCAGTTCGCACTTCCTCTTCCAGTCTTATTGTCCCTTCTTGGTTCTTGTATATATTGTATATTATCCGTCTTTCTACATAGCTTGCTCGTGTTTTTCTGAGAACGTCGAACATCTCACACCACATTACGTTGTATAACGATTTTTCTAGGTCTACAGCTTCTATGAAAGTGTATTTTCTTCACTCTGCCTTCCATTACTAAGCATAACGTCAGAAGTGCCCCTCTGATGCCTTTACCTTCCTTAAGGCCAAACTGGCTGTCACCCAATAAATCCTCAATTTTCATTTCCATTCTTCTGTGTATTATTTTTGTCATTGAAGTAGACGCTTGAGCCGTTAACCTGAGTGTGCAACAGTTTTCGCTTTTACTCGTCCTAGCTATCTTCGGGATTACGTAGTCAGTCTGATGGTGTGTGTCCAGAATTACTTACAGATTCTGCTAACAAGGGTAACTCACCATCTCGCCCTCCACAGATTTAGTGTGTGTGTGCTTGTGGGATTGGGGGGGGGGGGGATGGCCCATTGGATAGCCCGTCAAAAACTGAACACAGACCAAACATGAAAAGAGGAAAAAAGTGTATTAAACTGTGGAACACAGAAGTAAACAGAAACAGTGACCAGTCCAAAATTGAGATGAGCAGCTTTGAGACAAATTGACTGCCTTTGGGGTCGTGGTCATATGGTCATGGTCATGAACTACGACGTGGGAGTTCCGGGTTCGAATCTCCTCCATGCTTACTTTTTTTCACAAAATTATGAACTGGGCATCTCACTGACGTGTCTCTTCGCCGCATTCAGATTCCTGTCTGTATCGTGTTGTAAAATCCGTTTACAGCAGCGATGTCTAACGAACTTCCAGACGCACATTCCTCCTATTCGTTCTACTTGAGTAAGATATGTTATGCTTCTTGCTTTCAGTTTTGGAAGATTTTACTCTTGAATTCCTTCGTTATAACAGTTCTCATCTGTTTATTTGTTGCTTTCATTTCCGTAAGAGTTTTACGAGGCATCTTGCCTACTCTCACTATTCATCACATTTAGCGAATTTTATCCATAGTGGATGGTGCTGGACTCCGTGACTGTTCCTTTAAAGTGTGTAGAAAAATTTCCTCTACCAGTCGCAATAAAAGATTATGTTTTCGTCACATGACCGGTTCCGGGCTTGCCCCCATCCTCAAGTGCTTATACCTTCATGTACATGTTTTTATTGGTCGAGCTCAATAAAGATGAAGAGTCCTTATTACAATGATACTGTTGTGACTGGAAAACTGTAACCACAGCATAATTACAATAAGGATACTTCATCTTTATTGATCTCCAGCATTATAAACATGTACATGAATGTATAAAAACCTGAGGATGGGCACAAGCCCTAAACCGGCCGTATGACGAATAAATAATCTTTTATTGTGACTGGTAGCAACAATTTTTGTACACCGTAATCATCGCACTGCGACAATAATATATTCCGTAACCAATGAATAGTATGACAATTGCCAGTCTACAGGAGAACAGACAGGTCAGTCACCGGACGAATAGTTCATAAATTTGTAAAAAGATTCTAACACAGATTTCTTGCTTTACAGTCCAAAAGCGTGATCACGGAGCCACAACGGCCGGGTTCTGGCCAGGCGCTCGAAGTTGCAAATCTTAAGCTTGCACTTTTGTTTGTTTCTATTTTGCTTCTTTTTTCTCACACTTCAGTATACCGTCTTCTTGTTTTCGTGTCTGATCTGTGTTCAGTTTTTCACGGGCTATTCACTAAATCTCCGGGGGAGGAGGGGGCGGGGTGTCATGGAGTTCCTCCTGTAAGCAATTTGAAAAGACGTTTTATTGCCACTTCGTCCAGTTATTTAAGAAATTACGAGGGAATATTATGTATGCCTTCCGCCTTATTTGAGTGAAACTTTTCCGGTTCTTTTCCGTGCCGTAGAAGTAACAGGTCGTGTGGAGTTCATTGGAACACTCAGGTGGTCCAAAATGTTCGTAACTCATCTGCGTGTACTAAATGAGTTTGTTGACGAAATCATAAGGAATAAATAAGGCCCAGAGTGAGTTGTTGATTGTACAACCCTTAGAGAGAATGTACTTGTGTACTAGGCACTACTGTCTTATTTCCGTCTTTTTTTGTCGTGCCACTTATTTTTCAGGTCTCTCCAAATGCGATCATTATCCTGTTCCTATGCAATATCTATGAAAGAGGAAACAATAAAGTTGTCAAAGGCAGTTTTCCGTATATATTGTCTACTGACATTTTATTCAACATTCGTTCCTGTATTCCTTTTCCTAAGGCAATGGGTGCAGGAGATAAAGTGTCAGTAACAACATTTTGGGAGCTGGGAATATGAACTATTATAAAACGGAATTCTTGAAGATACAGTTCAAATCAAAAAATGGCTCTGAGCACTATGGGACTTAACATCTGAGGTCATTAGTCCCCTAGAACTCAGAACTACTTAAATCTAACTAACCTATGGACATCACACACATCCATGACCGAGGCAGGATTCGAGCCTGTGATCGTAGCAGTCGCGCGGTTCCGGACTGATGCGCCTAGAACCGGCCGCCGAAGATACAGTGCCCAACGTTTTAACCTGTCATTATTACATTTGGGAGACATTAAATATAGCAGTCCACGATGGCCGGTGCAGACTTTAGTGTATTTGCCAAACGAGAAAAAACGAAATTTGGAAAATACCAAAATGGTTGATGGAGTTTCTCGCTCAGTTATCAAACAATATCTTTCTGAATTCGTTATAACACGTCTAGCAAAAGCTATTCTTTGCATAATGATCCCACTTTCCTGAAACTTCTGGAATAAATATTGCCAAATAAAAATTACGTGACAGGCCTGGATTTGAAAGAATTGGAACATTCAGAAATGTGCCCTTCAAACTTCGCAACTCTACTTGCGCCAGTTCATCCCAATGACATATTGTGTTTTTCCCAGTAAGAGAACATAGTTTTGAGGTGGCAAGAATTTTTGTAATTAAGAAGCGACTATGAAAATTTATTAAACTAAGAAAGCTGAGAACATGTGTTTTTGTGGTAGGAACTGGAATGACCGACTGCCTCAAGTTTTTAGGGATCAGGCATTTGTGCCTCCAGATGAGACGTGTCCTAGAAACTTTGGTCTGGTTTTTCCCAATTCTGATTTTTACAGACTGATAGTAATTCCTGATTGCTCAAAAATCTGTTGCAAACTAGTGAGGACACAGTTATGTTGTGATCAAAATTTCTCAGCTTTGAGGATGTCATCAATATTTAAAGTAATGAGTCGCTTAAAGTACTCGAGTATGATGGAGTTAAAATGCGAATGAAGGTGGCAAAAGAAATGTTAAGAACGAGCGGTAATTTGAAAAACTGATAGCACACCCCAAAAAAGAGAAGCACAGCATATTTTCAACAAACTTCTGTTTGCCATAAACTTTTTTTCAATTGCTGAAGGTAGAACCTGTTCGCTGTAAAAGTAAGTAATTCATGTAAGGTTTGAGGTGTGTGTCCAGGTGAGATAATGGTCTTAAATTGTCCTGAATGTAATACGAGTCTGATCGATTCATCTTTCTTCTCTGCTATGTACAGGAGAATAATGTACGAACTAACAGCCGTTTCTTTGACACTTTGCTATAATAAAGGCTGAATTACAGCTTTCACTTGCTCTCTGTAGTATGCAAGAATAACATATGGCTTAATACAAAATTTGTTGTGATCTTTGACCTGAAATCTCTACTGGAATTTATAGTTTCTGTACGGTGAGTAAAAACGACTGAAGCACCTAGAACCGCTCGGCCACACCGGCCGGCCTTCCTGTCTTGAGATCCAATTTTCAAATTTCAGATAATTGACTTGCCTTCAGTATATAAGATTATCTTAGCATCATAAAGGTACAAAATTGCTTTGTGCGCCCTTAGATAGTCTACTCCCAATATTATTTCTGTCTACAGAAGCGTTTTAACTAAGAAACTCATCACAAATTTATGGTATTGACATGTGAAATCCAAACAAGTTTGATGTCGGATATCAACACTTTTGCCCGAAATGGTTCCTTGTAGTTTGATTTTGCGTAGTGGTAGTGTAGGACAGTCTGTCGTCTCTGTACATCTGTTGAATGCAATCTTGCTAATCATTGGTATGAGACTACTTGAGTCAAGAACTGCAGAAAAAGTGTTCTTACGTAACGAAACCTGTATCACTGGATGCGCGATAAAATTCGGTTTATTATCTGATTCCTGTAGTAAACTATCTCTTATGTCTTCAGGACGTTCTGTTTCGGCAGCGACGTTTTCAGTCATGTCTGTAATGTTTTCAGCTGCCGACACTGCGAGTCACTGTTGTGTGTTAGTTCCACGCCTCTGACTACTGGCAGGGTTCGGCTATCTCACTTCAACTATCTCTACATGTCGCAGCCGTCTTGATCTACTTGGATTTTGCCAGTACTGACTATGTATTTGCCTGTTATTATTCTGATACTGTTGCCTCATTTTGATAATTTGTCTCAATAATTTAGTTGTAACACTCCACCCGTTGCTTGTCCGGTTTTTGCATGTGTTTGGCCCTGACAAACAACTTACAGAGAAATTGGGAGTGGAACTGAAAGCAAAAATGGATAACGCTAGATTTAAATGTGGCCCTGCCACCCCTAATTAATCTGCGGGGGTAATGTTGACGATGAATCACACCTATTTTTACTTCCAGGCATGAACGATCAAAAAACGGGTCTGAGCACTATGGGACTTAACATCTATGGTCATCAGTCCCCTAGAATTTAGAACTACTTACACCTAACTAACCTAAGGACAGCACACGACACCCAGTCATCACGAGGCAGAGAAAATCCCTGACCCCGCCAGGAATCGAACCCGGACGTGGGGAGCGAGAACGCTACCGCACGACCACGAGCTGCGGACCATGAACGATCACCAACACTTAGTGACATGAAACACATACACAAAAATAAAATAAAGCAAAGAGGGTGAATTCAGGATCAACTTCTGAAAGCAAAGGCTCTACTGAATCACAATAACCTTTACGTCAATGTCGAATAAAACACAATGAACAATTACAAATTATCCTCCTAACTGGCATTGGCAGTAACTGTGCTAAAATAGGTCCAAAAAGTGATCTGTTATAACACATATACGAAGAACCACTACACTCCATAGTACCGTGAAACTTCTGTGGAAACAGCAATTGCAATTGATCCAACTATTTGACGTTACTCCTAACACAGGCCGAAGCGGGAGCGATCTCACCGTAATTTTCCTGTTGTAACGGCGGTCTCCGACGGCGATTCTGCGGCCGTGCGGCCGGCGTGTGGCGTCTCGGAATGTACAATACTACAGTATTCGAACACCAGACTGCTCT
This sequence comes from Schistocerca gregaria, assembly GCF_023897955.1. Classification (NCBI taxonomy): domain Eukaryota; kingdom Metazoa; phylum Arthropoda; class Insecta; order Orthoptera; family Acrididae; genus Schistocerca; species Schistocerca gregaria. Next base: position 744,041,087 of record NC_064922.1, read on the forward strand.
CCGTAAACTTCTCTAATTGCGACAATGTTTCCGTCAGCAATGAGCTGGCGTTGTTAACGTCCTCTCAGAACGAGATATCAAGAGGGGAGACGACTTGGCTGACATCCTCTCAGTACGAGAGCCGAAAACGGAAGATCTCTACCGAGTCCAGCAAGATCGCTCTTCACCTTTGTTTTCTCACCTCAACTTTTACCGAGCGAATCACATGACTAGAAGCTCTCAAAATACCCAGTTTGCCAGTGCCGACCTATGTACAGCCTGGGAAAAGAACTCTTTTCCACAATTCTTTTATTTCTACAAAATTTCACAAGTAAACTCCACCCTCGCCAGCTGGGAAGAACCACATCTGTGGCAATAACACGTTTACTTGAAGTTTTCTCCCAAGCGACCACTTGAGATTTTCCAGGCAAGATTCCCCATCGTATCGAACACGGATTCTTGCATTGAAAGTTTTTTATTCGGATCTCCTGGCCTGCCCCACTTGAGTTGCTCGAAGGCATAAAATTAGTGGGACATAGGCGAGAGCACGTACAGGAAATCAAGTCCAGTTATCCATTGCTCTGTTTTGGTAAATACTTGAACACCTGCCGCCGCAGGTCCCTCAGAAATCCCCCAGTTCACCATTCATACCATTGGCCTCATTATTATACTATGCTTTACTCGATCCTGAGTAGCTAGCGATCAATACGCAAGCAGGAGAGCGTGGTAAAAATCAGCTTCACTTTGACAATCTTTGATTACAGACCGCATCCTCAAGGCTGGCTTGCTTTCGATATATCCACACAAGAATTCCAGTTTGTGGCCTGAAGAACGATTTGGTGGAAGTGAAACCAAAAACTGATCTATTTAGTCTAGGGGGGTTCGATGTCACCACTAAAGACTCGAAAAATTTTGAATTTTCGAACAGTGAGAGAATGCTTGTAATCTAACTCTCGTTTAGGCTGAGAGCTGGAATGTTCTCGCCTGAGGGGCGGTTTACTATTATGTCTTGGTGAAAAGTGTTGTTACCTGAGAAATTCGAAAAGACGCCACAAACCGGTATTTTCATCACAAGTTTCTGATCGTGAGTGTGAGTGTGAAAGCGTCGTCATTGGTTTCGTCATTATCATTTACTTTGCGATTGACACGTGTTAACTATTCTCGCATGTTGTTTATGGCTCTCTTCTTTAAAACTCTTAAGTGCCTGATATTCTGTTCTCTGGAAATGGTACAGGATGTGTGACACGAGAATCATTGTCTGTGTGTATGGATAAATTTGGCATCTTTGTCGCTAAATTTCCGACGTTCTTTGTTAACATCCAAAGTTCTTCTTTTTTGTTCGTCAGTGTTTCGTTTTAATGCGACTGCCTGTTCACTAATTGCTTCAACAGTGTTATTAAGCTGGTCGTGTACTTCTTTTAATTGCGAGAATACTGCGTTCGGAACCGTGGTATTTATTTTTGCGAGCAGCTCTAATCGTTCTGTTCTGTGGTTTTTAAATAGTCTTATTGTCCCAAGACTGCGTACCCTGGCCAGCAGCTTCGTGATAATACGGCGTAAGTCATTTCTAATTTCTTGTATTTCTACAGCAAGGTTTTGCTGCTTTCCTCAAGTTTCTTGTATACTTATTTCTTCTTGTGATTTTGTGTTTTGTTCTAGTGTTTTGCCTGTTTTCTGAAATTGTTCTGCACTTTGTTCAAGTGTTTTAGTCACGTTTAGCAGCAGCTCTGTAGTTGGATTATTCATTTCTGCATTTAGGTTTCGTGGTTTTTGTAACGACTGGGTGGCTATTGTCAGTAACGTGTACTCCTTGACTGACAGAAACGGAAGGAAAGCGCAACTCGACCGTCTAAGAAAGTAGTTGCAAAATTTCGCATGTTAGAGGCGAATTGTCGCCTGCTGATTCGCCTTCTGAAATTTCTTGTTTGCTGTTGGATATCTATTCTGTTGCGTTTACTGATGAAGAACAAATCTGTGTTGCAAAGTTATTTGCATTCTCTGAAATTTGAAGTAAATTATTTATGTGTAGCGACTTTTGCGCTTGTTCTGTGTCATTTATTATTGAGTCTTTATATCGAGAAGAATATAATAATCCCAATCTCAAAGAAAGCAGGTGTTAACAGATGTGAAAATTATCAAACTATCAGTTTAATAAGCCACGGCTGCAAAATACTGGCAAGAATTCTTTAGAGACGAACGGAAAAACTAGTAGAAGCCGACCTCGGGGATGATCAGTTTGGATTCCGTACAAATGTTGAAACGCGTGAGGCAATACTGACACTACGACTTATCTTAGAAGAAAGATTAAGCAAAGGCAAACCTACGTTTCTAGCATTTGTAGACTTAGACAAAGCTTTTGACAATGTTGTCTGGAATACTCTCTTTCAAATTCTGAAGGTGGCAGGGGTATAATACAGGGAGCGAATGGCTCTTTACAATTTGTACAGAAACCAGATGGCAGTTATAAGAGTCGAGGGGTATGAAAGCGAAGCAGTGCTTAGGAAGGGAGTGAGACAGGGTTGTAGGCTTTTCCCGATGTTCCGATGTTATTCAATCTGTATATTGAGCAACCAGTAAAGGAAACAAAAGAAAAATTCGTAATAGGAATTAAAACCCATGGAGAAGAAATAAAAACTTCGAGGTTCGCTGATGACATTGTAAATCTGTCAGAGACAACAAGGGAGCTGGACGAGTAGCTAAACGGAATGGACAGCGTGTTGAAAGGAGTATATAAGATGTACATCAACAAAAGCAAAACGAGGATAATGGAATGTAGTCGAATTAAATCGGGTGATGCTGAGGGAATTGGATTAGGATATGAGACGCTTAAAGTAGTAAAGGAGTTTTACTGTTTGGGGGGGGGGGGGGGGGGAACAACTGATGATGGTCGAAGTAGAGATGATATAAAAATGTAGACTGGCAATGGCAAGGAAAGCGTTTCTGAAGGGGAGGAATTTGTTAACATCAAGTATAGATTTAAGTGTCAGGAAGTCGTTTCTGAAAGTATTTGTATGGAGTGTAGCCATGTATGGAAGTGAAACGTGGACGATAAATTGTTTAGACAAGAAAAGAATAGAAGCTTTCGAAATGTGGTGCAACAGGGAATGCTGAAGATTCGATGGGTAGATCACATAACTAATGAGGAGGTATTTAATAGAATTGGGGAGAAGAGAAGTTTGTGGCACAACTTGACCAGAAGAAGGAATCTGTTGGTAGGACATATTCTGAGACATCAAGGGATCAGCAGTTTAGTATTGGAGGACAGCGTGGAGGGTAAAAATCGTAGAGGGAGACCAAGAGATGAATACACTAAACAGATTAAGAAGGCTGTAGGTTGCATTAGATACTGGGGGATGAAGAAGCTTGCACAGAATAGAGTTTCATGGAGAGCTGCATCAAACCAGTCTCAGGGCTGAAGTCCAAAACAACAACATTGTAGTTTGCGATCTGATAGTATGACGAAATACTTCGTTGCTAGCCATAGTGTTGAAATGTAAAAACTAAATTAACGAACAAACACGTGAAGTGAATTTTCGGTTAGATAGCCGAAAGTAATGAATTCTTTTTATGAAACCTAAAAATCTGTGAAAATCTAAGTAACGCTGAAATATTTCACAAGATCTGCGCTAATGTCAGCCAAAGTAACAAAGATCTTCACAAGCAATATTTTCGCAAAACAGGTTCATACTAAATCACAGATAAAAATAGCAATGAACTGAAGAGAAAGTAAAAATGTTACTGCATATACTCTACCGCTCATTCGCTATCAAAAACCTGTGTTGCATTCTAAATACGTAATCACAGAAAAACCAGAGGACTATCCTTGACGGATAGAGTCGACATTGGTAAGCTTTCTACGTGATTTATCCGTATGTGAAATGTTGAATGTTCTTTTTTTCAAAAACTTTCTCTTCGTGTAGCTCGTGTGCAACTGCTGAGCAAAACTAACTGTTGGTTGCGCATGTGAACAGCGTCGTGAAACAAAACTTAAATCTTAATGAAAAGCTGAATTTGAAATAATGAAAGTGAAACTAATTAAATGCCAAAAGAAACTAATTACGTCCACAGTGAAAAATATTTAAATGACACCGATACTGAAGTACATTATGAAAGTTACGTAACATAAAGTGCCATGTCTAATTTGAAATATGCATGAAATAAAATGTTGCTCAACACGCAAGAAAATAACTGTTTACTATTACCTATAGTGTTCACTGTATTAATCTAATTTAATACAACACCTGAAAACTCTGACGACGTACTGTTTACTCACAAAAATGCGGAGTTACCTCTTGCTATGTGTAGTGTTTGTTCCACAATCGTTTTCTAAAGTAAATTCAAATTCAGCAAATGTAGCAGTAAAAGAAAAATGAAAAATGACGTACTCTAAATTTTTCTTTAACCGTCAGAAAAAATCTGTGTCTGTGAATGGTGTAAAGTGCAACTCACATACAGCAAACCATTTTAAACTTTACCAAGAAAGCTGGAGGAAGGTTTTACTTTAAATACAATCGTTCTTGAAAAATTAAACTGTGATTATCACAAGAGTAGGTTATACTCCATGAGAATACTCGAACAATTACGAAATTCTCTCATTACAAAAATTACGAACATTTTGAAAACTGCTAAATTTGTGATATAAGGAAAACAAGGAAATCGAGCCAATACATATCATGAATATCATTAGTTATCTAAGGGGCAAAGATATCCTTCAGTCGATAGTTTTGACAAACATTTCATTCTTGCTTCCTCCAAAAATCTTCTTCATCAGTACAATGTATAAAATAACTTTATGAAGAAGTTGTAATCTCAATAAAAAATATTCCAGAAAATTTCTCGCAGGTTCACAGAAAACAGATCTCTGAAAAATCAGCTGCCCGCTTCTGTGCCTCAGCGCTGCTCAGCTGACTGGTTACCAAGCGCACCACAGATAATGTTAAACACAGAGTCAAGAATCTTATTCACTACCAAGGCAGCGCGCATATGCATCTTTGTCCCAGTACAGTGAATGTGAATTATTTACATCCTCAGAAAAATATGACATCCTTACTGCTGTAAATTTACTCAATGGCGGCAATCTTTAAAACATCGAGTTTTCAATCAGGTTTTAAATTGCTCATTTTTTTCACGGGGAGGCATAGGGACACAATGAGGACCAGTTTTACGACTATCGGACTGAGCCAGTATATGAAAGTTATGTCGCAAAAGGCGTAATCAGTTCCCTGAGTCACAGCCGCTGATCTTCCACGAAACTTCGCGGCGGCCCTACTTCTTCGGATCAGAAGCATACTAGTGGGTGGCTCCTGAGAAGCCATTAAAAGGCTGATCGCCGTGACCTGACCCCTACTCAGCTGCAGCTTCCATACCAACAAACAGATGCAGCTTCGTCTCCACTGCAGGTTCGTTTGGTTATAACCACTTGCCACCAAGCTTTTTTGGGGGGTCATCAGTCTTCTGACTGGTTTGACGCGACCCGTTACGGATTCCTCTCCTGTGTCAACCTCCTCATATCGGAGTAGCTCTTGCAACCTATGTCCTCAATTATTTGCTGGATGTATTCCAATCTCTGTCTTCCTTGCCCCCTAGAGCTCCCTTTAGTACCATAGATGTCATTCCTTGACTTCACAGATGTCCTATCAACCAGCCCCTTATCCTTGTCAATGTTTTCCACATATTCTTTCCTCTCCTCATTTCTTGCCTTTTCAGTCCACCTGATTTTCAGCATTCGTCTGTAGAACCACATTTGAAATGATTCGATTTTCTTCTGCTCTGGTTTTCCCATAGTCTATGTTTCACTACCACACAATGCTGTGCTCCAAACGTACATTCTCACAAATTTCTTTCTCAAGTTAATTGCTATGTTTAATACTAGCATGCTTCTCTTCGCCAGGAATGAATGCCCTTTCTGCCAGTGCTAGCCTGATTTGAGTGTCGTCCTTCCTCCGTCCTATTTGGTTATTTCACTGCCTTTCCAACTTCGTCTAACTTCGTGAGCATCAATCCATGTCTTAAATTTCTCGCTGTTCTCATTTCTGCTACTTCTCATTTCTTTCGTCTATCTTCGATTTACTCTCAATCCATATTTTGTACTCATTAATTCCATTCAGCAAATCATGTATTTCTGCTTCATTTTCACTCATGACAGCAATGTTACCTGCGAACCGTATCATACATATTATGAAACGTCTCCTTTGAACAATTATACAAGACTGTGCTTAAACTGACACACAATATTTTTTTAACGCAACGCAATCTGACTTCCAGTAATCCCTACAAGAGAATGGCCCTTACTAACATTAACCTATACGTATCACAAATAACTTACCTCACAAAAATCATCGTTACTCAAGATACTGCAATTCAGCGAGCGCCACTACTGCCAGCTAACTAAAAGATTCAAACTACGAAAGGCACTAACAACTGATAGGCATAGTTAGCAAATGAAAGATTTTGCTGGAGAACAAACGATGTATTTACCTCAATAGTGTTCAAAAGTCATAATGTATATAGCACTTCATGACATCCAGTCTTACAAATTTCAAGACTCCGCAATCTCTCTCCACACATCTACCACTGCTGGCGGCTCACCCCCAACTGCGCAACGCTAGGCGCTGTTAACAGTCAAGTGCCCAACACTACAATGTCAAACTCCAACAATGCCACCCAGCCACAGACTGCACATAGCACCGCCAGTAATTTTCATACAGAGCGCTATAGTGGTGTTACCACTAAGGAAAAAAAAAAAAAAAAAAAAAAAAAAAAAAAAAAAAAAAAAAAAAAAAAAAAAAAAACTAAACAGCCTACTTACAATATCCTTTCACCTTGAATTTTAATCCCATTCCTGAACCTTTCTGTTCTTTCCATCATTGCTTCTTTGATGTACAGCTTGAAAAGCAGCAGCGGAGGACTACCTTCGTGTCTACATCCTTTTAACCCGAGCATTTCATTCTTGCTCGTCCACACTTCCTACTCCGTCTTGGCTCTTTTAGATATTGTATGTTATCCGTTTCTCCCAATAGCTTACCCCTATTTTTCTCAGAATTTCGAACATCTTGCACCATTTTACATTACCGAACGCTTTTTTCAGGTCGAAAAATTCTTGAACGTGTCTTGGTCTTTCTTCAGTCTTGCTTCCATTGTCAACTTCAACGTCCGAATTGCCACTCTGGTGCCTTTACTTTTCCTAAAGCCAAACTGATCGTTATTTAATTCTTTTTTCCTATCTTCTGTATTTTGCTATTTTTAGTAACTTGGATCCATGAGCTGTTAAGTTGATTGTGCGATAATTCTCGCATTTATCAGCTGTCGCAGTCTTCGGAACCGTGTGGATAATATTATACAGAATGTCAGGAGGTACTTTGCCAGACTCATACATTCTACACGACGATGTGAATTGTCGTTCTGTAGCCACTCCCCCCAATGATTTTAGAAATTCTGATGGTGTCTAAACTATCCCTTTTGCCTCATTTGATCTTACGACCTCCAAACCTCTCTTAAATTCTGTATTTAATACTACATCCCCTATTTCTTCTAAATCGACTCCCGTTTCTTCAGACAAATCTTCCCCCTCACACAGGCCTTCATTGTACTCTTTCCATGCATTTACGTAGAAATAATGTGGCTGTTCAACATCCTGAACAGAACTGAGCGATGTCATTCGCACACTCGTGCCGCTTCCTTAACACAACGAGTGCGAGCGAGCACCTCGCGCCACGGCCATAGATTGACTGCCCTAGCCATTTGGTAGTGTCGTAAGAACCTATGGATCCAAACTGCTGAGCTCATCGGTCCCTAGGCTTACACACTACTTAATCTAACTTAAACTTACTTACGCTAAGTGCAACACACACACCCATGACCGAGGGAGGACTCGAACCTCCGACGGGGGAAGCCGCGCGAATCGTGGGAAGACGCCCTTAGACCGCCATGGTACCCCGCACAGTCCATTTGGTAGAGCCATCAGTGCACGCACGTGGCATCCGAAAGTCAGCGTTGAGCGTGCGAGTTCCTGACACCATAGCGTGGAAAAAGCACATTGGGGAGTCTTCCTGAAAGTGCAGAGCAATAAGAAGAATGACAGATATCCTGAACGCTCGCTTAAACTTAGATTAATGACATGGGAGAACGCAACTTATGTCATATACACGCCATCTCTGTCCAGTGCCTAGTACGGTGGTGATTTATTGGCCTTCAGTTGAAACCCATATTTGATGGGTTTCCTATCATAACTTCAGTTCAATGAATGTAAGACCTTTCAAAGCACCATTAAACTGATTTCTGTGAAATCCTTCATTGATCGGTAAGATTTCTTGTGGTAAAGTGATTGAATGCTATATTGACGGTTAAATAATTTTCTAATTGTAGCTTGCGTGTTGAAGAAGTATACCTTTCGAGGCAAAGGCAAGTTCAAGATGCATCAGAAACACACTTTTTTCTTGGCACAGTTTCTTATAAATAAATGTCACTTTATAACACATGTACAATTAAAGCACTACGAAGACGGTAACATGAACGACAGAATTTGGCACGTTCAGCGTTCACGTTAGAGCCGACTGTGCTTGTGCTGACTGCTTCAGATTCCACCGCGGCCTCTCCCTATAGTCCCATGGAATGGTATCTTGTCATTCAGTACTCTCTTCTGGCTCAAGCGAATTCCCGACGACATTCTCTATCTAGCACAATACCGGGCTTTGCACGGTGCAATTAAATTATGGTTGAGTTGTGTGATTTGTGTGCAATACAGGCAAAGTTTTTATTCTTGGACCCTTCTTTAGTAACGTTTACAATTGTGCAGACAGCCGAATTTTGTGAAGTTATTATCTCTGAGTACATATTACATCCTTTTGTAAGCTAAATCTGCTTTTCTTTCTTTCTTTCTTTTTTTTTAAGTTGTGGCCTTTCCTCGAAATCTTCCTCATTCCCCGTACTAATGAACTTCCCGTTTCTGATACGTCTTACGTTGTGACAGACTGGAATATTTTTGTTGCTATCCTGGCAGCACGTTGATGTTTACCACCTCTGCAAACTGGGTAGAATGCCCTCATACTAACCGTGTGGAGAGGGAGCTCTATTAGGAAACAACGAAGGGAGCAGAACATTCAGTAGAGAGACGGTCATTCTTCTGAAGACCCATTCCGTTTGTTGTTCAGAACGGAAATCGAATTATGCTGACATAACAATACTGGCAGGCAGAGAGGTAGCAATATGTTTTTATTGGGCTCACGTGGTGATTCTACGAAAGAACCCAATGACATTGTGATGTCAGGTCAGTTTATAATATAGCAAAGAAAACATGAAGATTAAAAGTCAGCCGTACGCAGTTTGAGATAGATAATGAGATTTGAGATGGAAGATTTCGGTGTAAATTCCTCTCTGCGACGAAGTTACTAAAGGCTAAACACATGCTCGGATTCGGAGGGATGAGAAAATAGGTAGGCCACGTCCTGTAAGGAACTAGACACCATCTGCCTTAGATGATATACACTCCTGGAAATGGGAAAAAGAACACATTGACACCGGTGTGTCGGACCCACCATACTTGCTCCGGACACTGCGAGAGGGCTGTACAAGCAATGATCACACGCACGGCACAGCGGACACACCAGGAACCGCGGTGTTGGCCGTCGAATGGCGCTAGCTGCGCAGCATTTGTGCACCGCCGCCGTCAGTGTCAGCCAGTTTGCCGTGGCATACGGAGCTCCATCGCAGTCTTTAACACTGGTAGCATGCCGCGACAGCGTGGACGTGAACCGTATGTGCAGTTGACGGACTTTGAGCGAGGGCGTATAGTGGGCATGCGGGAGGCCGGGTGGACGTACCGCCGAATTGCTCAACACGTGGGGCGTGAGGTCTCTACAGTACATCGATGTTGTCGCCAGTGGTCAGCGGAAGGTGCACGTGCCCGTCGACCTGGGACCGGATCGTAGCGACGCACCGATGCACGCCAAGACCGTAGGATCCTACGCAGTGCCGTAGGGGACCACACCGCCACTTCCCAGCAAATTAGGGACACTGTTGCTCCTGGGGTATCGGCGAGGACCATTCGCAACCGTCTCCATGAAGCTGGGCTACGGTCCCGCACACCGTTAGGCCGTCTTCCACTCACGCCCCAGCATCGTGCAGCCCGCCTCCAGTGGTGTCGCGACAGGTGTGAATGGAGGGACGAATGGAGACGTGTCGTCTTCAGCGATGAGAGTCGCTTCTGTCTTGGTGCCAATGATGGTCGTATGCGTGTTTGGCGCCGTGCAGGTGAGCGCCACAATCAGGACTGCATACGACCGAGGCACACAGGGCTAACACCCGGCATCATGGTGTGGGGAGCGATCTCCTACACTGGCTGTACACGTCTGGTGATCGTCGAGGGGACACTGAATAGTGCACGGTACATCCAAACCGTCATCGAACCCATCGTTCTACCATTCCTAGACCGGCAAGGGAACTTGCTGTTCCAACAGGACAATGCACCTCCGCATGTATCCCGTGCCACCCAACGTGCTCTAGAAGGTGTAAGTCAACTACCCTGGCCAGCAAGATCTCCGGATCTGTCCCCCATTGAGCATGTTTGGGACTGGATGAAGCGTCGTCTCACGCGGTCTGCACGTCCAGCACGAACGCTGGTCCAGCTGAGGCGCCAGGTGCAAATGGCATGGCAAGCCGTTCCACAGGACTACATCCAGCATCTCTACGATCGTCTCCATGGGAGAATAGCAGCCTGCATTGCTGCGAAAGGTGGATATACACTGTACTAGTGCCGACATTGTGCATGCTCTGTTGCCTGTGTCTATGTGCCTGTGGTTCTGTCAGTGTGATCATGTGATGTATCTGACCCCAGGAATGTGTCAATAAAGTTTCCCCTTCCTGGGACAATGAATTAACGGTGTTCTTATTTCAGTTTCCAGGAGTGTATGAAGGACAGAAATCTGAAGTGTGAATGGGAGAACATGGATTTTAGATCGGCTTCCATTCGAATGAGAATCCAGTGCGTTAACCCATTAACCCAACTAGTATGCTCTAACACACTCGCCACTCTCCGGGATCAAACACATGTGTAGGTGAGCGCGTCGGTGCAGTTCGCAGATTTTCCCGCATGCGGTGGAACACAGTGACGGTTCCCTAGACTTAGCATGACTCTGGAATTGTGGAATGGCGGGCGGGCTACGGTTAGAGTCGAACTCACTATGTAGGATGTGAATAGTGGCTAAGTAACGTATGATTTGCTAGATTTATTGTGTTTGAAAACTATTTTCTAAGTACAGTCATCTTTTAAACGTAAACAATAGAGAAAGCATTTAATGTTGAAAATACTGTAGTTATATTATTATTCGCACAGCAGCTGTGCGTGTTCTGATAATGTTGAACATCTACGGTGAAGGTAAATGGATGCTACTTTTCTGCTATATACAGGGTGGCCCATTGATCGTGACCGGGCCAAATATCTCACGAAATTAGCGTCAAACGAAAAAAAACCCTAAAAAAACGAAACTTGTCTAGCTTGAACAGGGAAAACAGATACCGCTATGCTTGGCCCGTTAGATGGCGCTGCCAAAGTCAAACGGATATCAACTATTTTTTTTTTCAAATAGGGACGCCCATTTTTATTACAGGGTGTTTCAAAAATGACCGGTATATTTGAAACGGCAATAAAAACTAAACGAGCAGCGATAGAAATACACCGTTTGTTGCAATATGCTTGGGACAACAGTACATTTTCAGGCGGACAAACTTTCGAAATTACAGTAGTTACAATTTTCAACAACAGATGGCGCTGCAAGTGATGTGAAAGATATAGAAGACAACGCAGTCTGTGGGTGCGCCATTCTGTACGTCGTCTTTCTGCTGTAAGCGTGTGCTGTTCTCAACGTGCAAGTGTGCTGTGGACAACATGGTTTATTCCTTAGAACAGAGGATTTTTCTGGTGTTGGAATTCTACCGCCTAGAACACAGTGTTGTTGCAACAAGACGAAGTTTTCAACGGAGGTTTAATGTAACCAAAGGACCGAAAAGCGATACAATAAAAGATCTGTTTGAAAAATTTCAACGGACTGGGAACGTGCTGGAAAGATAGGGCGACCGTGTACGGCAACCACAGAGGGCAACGCACAGCTAGCATAGCAGGTGATCCAACAGCGGCCTCGGGTTTCCCTTCGCCGTGTTGCAGCTGTGGTCCAAATGACGCCAACGTCCACGTATCGTCACATGCGCCAGAGTTTACACCTCTATCCATACAAAATTCAAACGTGGCAACTCCTCAGCGCCGCTACCATTGCTGCTAACGATATAGTGCACAGGATTGATGACGGCGATATGCATGTGGGTAGCATTTGGTTTACTGACGAAGCTTACTTTTACCTGGACGGCTTCGTCAATAAACAGAACTGGCCCATATGGGGAACCGAAAAGCCCCATGTTGCAGTCCCATCGTCCCTGCATCCTCAAAAAGTATTGGTCTGGGCCGCCATTTCTTCCAAAGGAATCATTGGCCCATTTTTCAGATCCGAAACGATTACTGCATCATGCTATCTGGAAATTCTTCATGAATTTGTAGCGGTACGAACTGCCTTGGACGACACTGCGAACACCTCATGGTTTATGCAAGATGGTGCCCGGCCACATCGCACGGCCGACGTCTTTAATTTCCTGAATGAATATTTCGATGATCGTGTGATTGCTTTGGGCTATCCGAAACATACAGGAGTCGGCGTGGATTGGCCTCCTGATTCGCCAGACATGAACCCCTGTGACTTCTTTCTGTGGGGACACTTGAAAGACCAGGTGTACCGCCAGAATCCAGAAACAATTGAACAGCTGAGCAGTACATCTCATCTGCATGTGAAGCCATGACACCTTGTCAAAGGTTTCGGGTAATTTCATTCAGAGACTACGCCATATTATTGCTACGCATGGTGGATATGTGGAAAATATCGTACTATAGAGTTTCCCAGACTGCAGCGCCATCTGTTGTTGACAATTGTAACTACTGTAATTTCGAAAGTTTGTCTGCCTGAAAATGTACTGTTGTCCCAAGCATATTGCAACAAACGGTGTATTTCTATCGCTGCTCGTTTAGTTTGTATTGCCGTTTCAAATATACCGGTAATTTTTGAAACACCCTGTACATATAGTGTAGTACGTAAAGAAATATGAATGTTTTAGTTGGACCACTTTTTTCGCTTTGTGATAGATGGCGCTGTAATAGTCACAAACATATGGATCACAATTTTAGACGAGCTGTTGGTAACGGGTAGGTTTTTTAAATTAAAATACAGAACGTAGGTACGTTTGAACAATTAATTTCTGTTGTTCCAATGTGATATATGTACCTTTGTGAACTTATCATTTCTGAGAACGCATGCTGTTACAGCGTGATTACCTGCAAATACCACATTAATGCAATAAATGCTCGAAATAGTGTCCGTCAACCTCAATGCATTTGGCAATACGTGTAACGACATTCCTCTCAACAGCGAGTAGTTCGCCTTTAGCAATGTGCGGACGTGCATTGACACTGAGCTGACGCATGTTGTCAGGCGTTGTCGGTGGATCACGATAGCAAATATGCTTCAACTTTCCCCACAGAAATAAATTCGGGGACGTCAGATCCGGTGAACGTGCGGGCCATGGTATGGTGCTTCGACGACCAATCCACCTGTCATGAAAAATGCTGTTTAATACCGCTTCAACCGCACGCGAGCTATGTGCCGGACATCCATCATGTTGGAAGTACATCGCCATTGTGTCATGCAGTGAAACATCTATAGAACATTACGTAGGAAATCAGCATACATTGCACCGTTAACATTGCCAGCGATAAAATGGGGGCCAATTATCCTTCCTCCCACAATGCCCCACCATACAGCAACCCGCCAAGGTCGCTGATGTTCCACTTGTCGCAGCCATCGTGGATTTTCCGTTGCCCAGTAGTGCATATTATGCCGGTTTACGTTACCGCTCATGGTGAGTGACGCTTCGTCGCTAAATAGAACGCATGTCATCGTCGTCGCCATGTAATTCCTGGTGCATAGAAATATAGTACGGGTGAAATCGAAGTTGATGTAGCATTCTCAACGCCGGCGTTTTTGAGATTCCCGATTCTCGAACAATTTGTCTGTTACTGATGTGCGGATTAGCCGAGACAGCAGCTATAACACCTACTTGGGCATCATCGTTTGTTGCAGGTCGTGTTTGACGTTTCACATGTGGCTGAACACTTCCTGTTTCCTTAAATAACGTAACTACCCGGCGAACGGTCCGGACACTTGGATGATGTCGTCCAGTATACCGAGGAGCATACATAACACACGCCCGTTGGGAATTTTGATCACAATAGCCATACATCAATACGATGTAGACCTTTTCCGTAATTGGTAAACGGTCCATTTTAACACGGGTAATGTATCACGAAGCAAATACCGTCCGCACTTGCGGAATATTACGTGATACCACGTTCTTACACGTTTGTGACTGTTGCAGCGCCACTTATCACAAAGGGAAAAAAGTGGTCCAACTATAACATTCATATTTCTTTACGTACTACACGAATATGTGATAAGAAATGGGGGTCCCTATTTAAAAAAAAAACGCAGTTTATATCCGTTTGACCTATGGAAGCGCCATCTAACGGGCCAACCATAGCGCCATCTGGTTTCCCCCTTCAAGTTAGACAAGTTTTGTTCTCTGTATTTTTATCGTTTGATGCTTATTTCTTGAGATGTTTTGGCCCAGTCAGTATCAATGGACCACCCAGTATAATAGTCTGAAACACATTCCTTATTGATGCCATAATGTTGTGTTTTGTCTTGTAAGAATGACAAAGGAAAATCTAGTGACATAAGTTATCTCCAATTACCGACTGATAATGATCTTAGAAGTAACTGGTGATGAGTGGTTTCTCGATAAAACCACCCAAATATGCTGTCACATTCATCAGTAGGCTACATTCAACATTTTATAGGAAGATTATATATTTGGATCCAAGATATAGAGTCTGACAACAGGTAGCATTCTCAACAGATTTCCTAATTATCGACTCTATAAAATTCCAGAAGCGGCATTATCTGCTTGGCACATAGGAAAGGATGCTCCCAATATTCCAGCACGTCGCAAACATGAAAGAAGTGCGAGCACTTGACAAGAAACTAGGAAAAACGTTCACTTAAATCCAATAACGAAACTTCAGTTTCAAACAGGAGACAACGTGCTTTCCATCCTAAAAGCTTCAATTTTCCTAAATAAATCCCTTTTTAATAATAATTAGAAACGAATAAATTCTATATTTTTTAAAAAAAATCAAGCTAGGTGTGCTCATAAAGAGTTTTTTTATTTTTTTCCAAACGCACAGTTTAGTGCTTCTAAGCTTTCATCACTGGCCTTTTTCGGTGGATATGTCGTAAAGAAAGTACTAAAAAAAATATCTGGTTCGAGCTGCAACATGTAATTTCAACCAGTTCGTGTAAGTCTGCAATAAGCTATTTGATATATTAACACAACATTACAGGAAACAGCATATGTCATCCGTCAGTGCCCTTCGTGGATTTGCTGAATGGAGTGTCCGATTTTGAGGCAAGTGCTCTCCCGTACTTTCAAACTAATGACGGATCGTAATGTGTTATGCTGTTGATGATCGGCATAGTAGTTGTGTCGCTTTGATCAAGACCTTAATATTCTGTATAAATTTGTTCGGAGCAGCAACAGTAGAACTGATATTTTGCGTCATTCTGTGCATCCTTTTTTTGCCTTGTCACATTTGACTGTGCCGAGTAGCAAACACAAAAAATCTGCACTTACATCATGTACACCAATATATATATATATAAAACTTTTGTCTTGTATTGGGTATCCAGTTCAAGACAAAAGTGTATGCAGCAAGACCTAGTCCAACTAAACAGGTTTCACAGTAATGCCATTTGAAAACCGTATCTCTGGTACGCTGTAATTGTGCGCAGCGTGATGAAGAACAGGTAGGAAGAACTGTGTACTGTACTGAAGCTGTTGCATTAGCTCAGTGCGCTGAGGCAATGCTGTGGCAAAGTGATACGCAGACTCGTCGAAGATCGGGTCGCGTTCGTGACGAAGATTTCATTTTCCATTTAAATCATCAAATTGTATCAAAATCACACCTCCGCAATACGATGTCTTGTGTGTTTCTTTCTGTTAGTGTTACCTTTATTTAAACATAAAGATATAACATGAACTTCTTACAAACGTAAACGACTACTTAGTTTCGTGCAAGACACAAATAAAGCCAACAGAGAATGGTAGCGGATAAAGTAACATTCTATCCCGTTGTTGTTGTGGTCTTCAGTCCTGAGACTGGTTTGCTGCAGCTCTCCATGCTACTATATCCCGTGCAAGTATCTTCATCTCCCAGTACCTACCCCAAACCAAATCCTTCTGAATCTGCTTAGTGTATTCATCTCTTGGTCTCCCTCTACGATTTTTACCCTCCACGCTGCCCTCCAATACTAAATTGGTGATCCCTTGATGCCTCAGAACAAGTCCTGCAACCGATCCCTTCTTCTAGTCAAGTTGTGCCATAAACTTCTCTTTTCCCGAATCCTGTTCAATACTTCCTCATTAGTTATGTGATCTATCCATCTAATCTTCAGCATTCTACTGTAGCACCACATTTCCAAAGGTTCTATTCTCTTCTTGTCCAAACTATTTATCGTCCATGTTTCACTTCCATACATGGCTACACTCCATAAAAATACTTCAAAAATGACTTCCTGACACTTAAATCTATACTCGATGTTAACAAATTTCTCTTCTTCAGAAACGCTTTCCTTGCCATTGCCAGTCTACAATTTATATCCTCTCTACTTGGACCATCATCAGTTATTTTGCTCCCCAAATAGCAAAATTCCTTTACTACTCTAAGTGTCTCATTTCCTAATCTAAGTCCCTCAGCATCACCTGACTTAATTCGACTACATTCTAGTATCCTTGTTTTGTTTTTGTTGATGTTCATGTTATATCCGCCTTTCAAAATACTATCCATTCCGTTCAACTGCTCTTCCAAGTCCTTTGGTGTCTCTGACAGACTTACAATGTCATCAGCGAACCTCAAAGTCTTTAGTTCTTCTCCATGTATTTTAATACCTACACCGAATTTTTCTTTTGTTCCCTTCACTGCTTGCTCAATATACAGATTCAATAACGTCGGGGAGAGGCTCTAACCCTGTTTCACTCCCTTCCCAATCGCTGCTTCCCTTTCTTGCCCCTCAACTCTTATAACTGCCATCTGGTTTCTGTACAAATTGTAAATAGCCTTTCGCTCCCTGTATTATACCCCTACCACCTTCAGAATTTGAAAAAGAGTATTCCAGTCAACATTGTCAAAAGCTTTCTCTAAGTCTACAAATGCTATAAACGTGGGTTTGCCCTTCCTTAATCTAGCTTCTAAGATAAGTAGTAGGGTCAGTATTGTCTCACGTGTTCCAACATTTGTCGGAATCCAAACTGATCTTCCCCGAGGTCGTCTTCTACTAGTTTTTCCATTCGTCTGTAAAGAATTCGCGTTAGTATTTTGCAGCTGTGACGTATTAAACTGATAGTTCGGTAATTTTCACATCTGTCAACAATTGCTTTCTTTGGGATTGGAATTATTATATTCTTCTTGAAGTCTGAGGGTATTTCGCCTGCCACATACATCTTGCTCACCAGATGGTAGAGTTTTGTCAGGACTGGCTCTTCCAAGGCCGTCAGTAGTTCTAATGGAATGTTGTCTACTCCGGGGCCTTGTTTCGACTCAGATCTTTCAGTGCTCTGTCAAACTCTTCACGCAGTATCGTATCTCCCATTTCAGTTTCATCTACATCCTCTTCCATTTTCATAATATTGTCCTCAAGTATATCACCCTTGTATATACCCTCTATATACTCCTTCCACCTTTCTGCTTTCCCTTGTTTGCTTAGAACTGTGTTTCCATCTAAGCTCTTGATGTTCATGCAAGTGGTTCTCTTATCTCCAAAGGTCTCCTTAATTTTCCTGTAGGCAGTATCTATCTTATCTCTAGTGATACTCGCTCCTACATCATTACATTTGTCCTCTAGCCATACCGGCTTAGCAATTTTGCACTTCCTGTCGATCTTATTTTTGAGACGTTTGTATTCCATTTTGCCTGCTTCACTTACTGCATTTTTATATTTTCTCCTTTCATCAATTAAATTCAATATATCTTCTGTTACCCAAGGATTTCTACTAGCTCTCGTCTTTTTACCTACTTGATCCTCTGCTTACTTCACTACTTCATCCTTCAGAGCTGCCCATTCTTCTTCTATTGTATTTCTTTCCTCCATTCCTGTCAATTGTTCTCTTATGCTCTTCCTGAAACTCTGTACAACCTCTGGTTTAGTCAGTTTACCCAGGTGTCCCACCTTTTTGTAGTTTCTTCAGTTTTAATCTACAGATTATAAACAATAGATTGTGGTCAGAGTTCACATCTGCTCCAGGAAATGTCTTACAATTTAAAACCTGGTTCCTAAATCTCTGTCTTACCATAATATAATCTATCTGACACCTTTTAGTATTCCATGAGGTACAGAAACACAAAAGGTAGACTACACTAGATTGCACATTATGGTATGCACAATAATTTTATTCTGTGCGTTTGACGTCCAGGCTTACCTTCACATAGCCGATATGTACACGTACAAGCAACATTCACTTTAGAGAAGATGTTCAAAGTGACCATCTCTCATCTGCAAACACATTGCCCTGGTTCATACTTTTCTGCGCCCTGCACAACACACTTGCATTCACCATTTCCGAAGTTCAATGCACACGTACTAATAGGTCGCGCACTCTCATACTGGATTGCTCTAAACTTGTCCGTTTAAGAATCACCACAGAACTCTAGTAGATGAATGTTTGACGAACGTGGAGGCCAGAAAACGTGGAGGCCAAAACATTGGACCTCCACGACCAATCCATTTTCACCGATGCTCTGCATTTAAGTAGTTACGCACTCTCATTCCAAAGTGTGGCCGTGCAGCATCACGCTGAAGCCACAGCTGTCGCCAAAACACCAAGAGCAACGTGTTCTGATGCGTCAGCGAAATTTTAGCAAAGAAACGTATCATACAGGGGGGCATTCAAATTGCCCTGCAATAGGTAAGGGCCCCAAAAACTCCTTCTAAGATTACACCCCATCATTTATGCCAAAGCGTGTCTGAAAGCCACGTTCACGGGTGACATGTGGATTGTGTTCCGACGGTTAATGGCTGTTGTGGAGGTTGAAAATACCTTCAAGAGCGAAGCTAGATACGTCAGTCCATAGTACATTATTTGTAACATATTCATTACCGTGATCTTGGTGCGAAAGGCTTTCACATAACTGTGTTAGTCGATTACGGTCTTGTAGCCGGCGGTGTTGAATTGACATATAATCGTGCAAAACCCAAAAATCAATCGTTGAGGTCTTTGGAACTGCCTGGCAATATCACGGGTACTTTGCCGAGGTGACTCCTGAAATGTTCCAAGAATCGCGTCCTTTGTTTGTGAAGTTAAGCCTAGTCTTTGGACGACCTCTGTACATTACTTGTGGACAAAGATTACCCGTTTCCCGAAAGTGTTACTACAGGCGACGAAAAACATTCTCATCGGGATGGCGCCATTTAGGGAACCGTGTAGCATACGCACGAGCAGCAGCAGGGTTATGGGTAGCGCCCAGCACCAAAAGCCTGTCGACATATTCATCGTTTGTGTACTCCATCAGGAAGCCACCCTACATAATCCTGCCAGGACCAGATGTGGTTGCGCACCGCGCAGTTAATGGACACATGCATGCAGTTTAATGGGTTCCACTGACAACTCATAGACTACTGTCATGTTATAAAATGATGTCCTGCTTGTAAACGAGGGAACGAGGGAACTGACGTCTAAAAAATTGAGAAAAGAGAACCTAACGAGGATTCGAGCTACAGCTCCAGGGTGGATGGTGGTTTGACGTCGTAGCAGTCCACTCAGTGACCTACTATGGCTGTTGAAACAAAGCAGTTTCATACATACAAATCTGTACATCTGATGCGCTGCATGGTGTGACAGTGTTTCCAGCTCCATATTCCCAACTTATCTCTCTCTCTGTCCCTCCCTCCCTCCCTCCTTCCCTCCCTCCCTCTCCCTCTCCCCGCATCCCACTCATCTCTCGTCTTTATCTCTGGACCTCTTCAACGGCAGTAATATCACGTAAGGCTATCCAGTCTCATGCAGTCACACGTACACAGAGACAATCTTTGTATACTCGTATTTGATTTGGAGCTAAACAGCTCTCACACGGTATTTCCTCTCTACGCCTATCTCTTTTCATCGTTATGTCGTTCTCTTCCTTTGTCACTCTCTTTGCTCTTTCCATCTCTGTCCGTGTTCACTCCACTGTCCCAGTGCCAGAGGGCAGACGTAACAAATGAAATTGGCCAAAAGATTCAGTTTAACCTACCTCGTGTGTTACGCAAGCCGCTCCGGCGCCCGAGAAGCTACCGCGTCCATTTCCAACCGATTCCGTTCCCTAATTAAAGGAGGACGGCTGCGAAGGCCGGCCGACGTCGCAGTATCAATTACTTGTCGCTCGAGGAGGTAAACAACCTGCGCCGCGGGCCAAACAAAGGAGCACCGTCCGGCGCTTGGGACAATGGCGGAGCGTCGGCGTCGGCGTTGGCGTCGGCAGCGGCGACGTCTCGCCGGGCGTCGGTACCAGGCGCCGCTGACGGCCCATCTGCGCGGGAATCGGGTCAAAGGCCAGCCCACAAAGGCCATCCCCACCGGCGGGCCGCCCACCAACCGCCCCTCACCGCGCCGTCTCCGCCATTCGATGCGCTACCTATTCGACGCATTTCAATGGCAGCAGCATGAAAGGTGAACGACTCTGTTCGCTATTCACGCGTCTTTTAATAACCCCCACCCATTATTACCAGTGCGACAATACTTCGCCCTTAAGCCGTTCGTGTCCGCTAGGCGTACTGTCTCAAAAACAGTTGTTTTCGCTTTCAGATTAATAATCTATTTTTATTTTCCCGGTTATTTTCCTTGAATAATATTCGAATACAGTACAGCCTGTACGCTGTCGAGACACAATGTTATAGACATCTGTTAGTAACAGCAATTGAAAAACCTTACATGCTTCTGCACACGTGATACGAGAAGGTACAGGGTGTGTCAAACCTCTAGGATCAAACTAAAACAGGTAATGGGGGGTTCACTACCGATTATATTGAGATAAGGAACAAGTGGTCGGAAATGCGTATTTATTGTTTATGAACTTACATACCGTGCACTACGTAACCACAATGTAGGTCGTAGTAACTGTTCAAAGTGACGACCACGAGATTCAGTGCCTGCACGGCAACGACGCATTAAGTTCTGCCGCACTCGCAACATCCCTGGCGTCTGTTGTACTAGAAGACAGGTAGTTTGGACTCTAGCAAGCAAGGCTTCATCCGTTTGCTACGGGGGTTCCATACACCAACGTCTTGACTTATCCACAGAAGACAAACCAAATAAATGGGACATTCGGCGATAGCATTTGCCATTGGACAGGACCTGTCCTTCCAGTCTAACAATGAAGCTACCTGTTGTTCAGGTACTCGCGGACATTACCATCGATGTGGGCCGGTGCACTGTCGTGCTGAAACCACACCCTCCAATGGACAATAAGAGGTACAGTGTCCAAGAACTGTGACAGTCCATTTCGCAGGAACACGAGGTAGCATCATGGTCGTCTTTTGGTGCCTTTTCGCTTCGGATGTTGGCGATCATGATGGCTATTCTTATCTTATTGGAAGCAACACGGAATAGTTCTGTTGAAAACGTAGTAAATCAGCATTTAAGATATTCGTTTTGTTGCAGGACCTCTTTTGCTGCTGATTTTCCCTTGGAGAATTTTTTTCGCAAATCATATATATTTGCATTACATGTGATAAGTCCTCGCTATTGAATCTTTCGGCATTTCACTATCTTGATTAAATTAGATGTTGTGTTCATTCTTCTCAAAACTTCTACATTTGTCAGTCTCTGGGTCCAAGGTATCCTAAGGACCTGCCTATAAAAACCACAATTCAAAGGCCTCCAGCTTCTTCTCTTGTTTTTATTTAAGGTCCATGTCTCTACCCCATGCAGCAGTCAAACGGGGAGGCAGCAAATGATGTCCTATTACGTGACCGTAGGCGACGTTTGCCCATACGGTGACAGAGAATCGTTGCTAGTGGCCACGTATGTCGATGGCGTAGGGTGGACCTCACTTCAGACAGAGCTGTTGCGACTGATCGATTAAGCAACATCCGTGAAGAGATACAAACTGTACGATATTTGGCACTACGGCACTGCGGTGGATAATCAATTGACAGAAGTGGAACGTAATACCTGTTGCACCAGTACTCTCCACGCTCTATACTTTGAAGTATGCATTTCACCATCAGTGCTTACTGTTGGGTCGTCGGCTACAAGATCCAGCATCATCTTCTCAAATTCTGGTGTTGAGAGATATCTTTGGCGGGAACCTTGATTGGCTCTCCCGTTTGAGCGATCCCGTCTGTCATTAGTTGGTGTCCACGGAGACAAAATTCTTCCAATTAGGATGACGGCTGTTGGGAAATCGTTCCCTGACAAATTCGTTCTGAAACTTCCTGGCGGATTAAAACTGTGTGCCCGACCGAGACTCGAACTCGGGACCTTTGCCTTTGGAAGGTAGGAGACGAGATACTGGCAGAAGTAAAGCTGTGAGTACCGGGCGTGAGTCGTGTTTCGGTAGCTCAGATAGTAGAGCACTTGCCCGCGAAAGGCAAAGGTCCCGAGTTCGAGTCTCGGTCGGGCACACAGTTTTAATCCGCCAGGAAGTTTCATATCAGCGCACACTCCGCTGCAGAGTGAAAATCTCATTCTGAAATTCGTTCTGCTTTACGGGCTCTGCACCCAGCAGCAGTGTACATTACATGCATGTCAGCCAACTCTCGCTACGAGTAAGGTTCCATTTTTGACTACGCGTCCTGCACTGTACACGGTAACACATGTCACCATGGACACGTCGTAAGCTGTCTGATGCAATGGACAACAGGCTATCGTGGTGTGTGTGCTCAGCAGATGCCTCACACGTTTTATGAGCTAATTTGTGTACGGTATGTATGTTTGGTGGTCAGGGATGTACGCTGTTTACTACCAGCTTACTGTTCCAGTGTACAGCTGAGATCTTAGCGAGAGCATGCACCATTGCATTACATGCACTGAGACTGGCTATTGTCGCTTTGAACAATTACTATGAACCACACTGTTGTTATACGATGTATGTTGTGTATGCCCGTAACATAACAGATAAGCAATTTTGACCATTGGTTCCCTATCTCAATATGATAGGTTATTGACCCACAATCACCTGTTCAAATCTGAGACACCCTGTATATAGTGCTTACTACAGCCGCCGAAGGGAGTCGTCAGTAAGATGATGGAGGGGACATCAAGTAAAAATTTGGCTAAAAACACTCTAAACCCGTTTTCAGACTGAAGGTTTCTTGGGCATCAGTGCTTTGGTACATTTCGTACCATGTATGTAGATTCCTGACAGTCGGCAGCACTGTTGCCGACTTTCAAATGCTTAGAACAAAAGACTTCAGAAGATACCGATGCAGTCTACACCACCTGCTGCAACACTGGGGCTTAGCGTAGTGATACCGTTAAGTTAGTAGTTGTGAAAGACGATCGAAATAGCCGCGCCGAGCCCACAAGGGGTCTTTCTTCAGCTTACGGACTACGAACTCGGTCGTACACTGTTGCTTCCGACCTTTGAACCGACAAGTCATCGAAGAACCTACAGTTTAAAATGGACTTCGAGCCACAATGCAGCTCGGAGTTTTGCACGTTAACAAATATTGCCAGAAGTGAAAGAAGTGAGAAGATACAAATCCTAGGACTTACAGGGTTCGAACCCCGTAGCTTTGGATCCGCAGACACAGTTTGGTTAAGCTCACGAATATTCTGAAACAGGAAAATACTTTAAAATCTCGAATGAGCTATTGCTATCATCGGTCACCACCATGGGTGTTTGGACGTAATCTTCCAGAATGGGGTCATATCCAGATCACTCAACAAAGCCTTCCACACTGAGAAATGGTCCCAGAGGGAATTACATCTACATTATCCATAACACTGTCTCCATGATTTTCCAAGTGTCCAACGCTGTCTGCAGATTATGACGTGAAGCAGTAAAAGTAATTACCCTCCGTCATCAGAAACAAAGCAAATCCTACATCTTTCTGCCTTAAATGATTGTAAGACCAGTAACCAATGATTAAAAAAAGTTCGAGCATTTACGGCTTTTACACTCATCGTCATCTGGCTTGCTTTCTTCGTTACACGGCTGGATTTGTGCGTTGTATCTGAGGGACAGCAAAAAACGTTAAAGAATCACCGAACATTCGATAATCATTACGGGATATAGAGGAGTTACTGTCTTCTGTGTGGTTGTGTGGGGAACTGCAAACAAAATAAAATGAAAAAAAAAAACGTTAAGGTAATTGTGATGTTTCTACTACGATACATGGCCCAGAATTAACATGAACTTTATTCACATCACACACAGAACATGTTAATTATATCTGTTACGTCAATAAACCGTCATTAGAGAAAAATTGTGTTATCTTTATAATAATGGCTGTGGGGGAGAGGTGTTCTGTAGCAAAAGCGAGGATTTCATGAGGCAATTCAGCTAACATCATTCTGACGTTTCCAGACTTCACGTACTTTTTCGAAACATACCTGTAAGAGTTCCATTGATTCTTGTGTTAGCACGATTACTGTGTCAGCCATTTGGCTGTTTTAATATACATGTATTGTGACAGAAACCATAGGAAGCAGACTCTGTGTTCCCATCTCACATGCAACGCCCTCCCTCGCTGCCAGTTGGGACGAGAGAGCAGCTGAAGCAAGTCATGAGGAACTCGTTAGAAACAGGCAAAGTTAGGTTTCATTCTCCGTTTGTGTTTATACAAGTTACAAAGCACATTTTTTCTGTGGACTGCCGTACACACACACATACACTACAAACCTCGGACCCCACAGGCAGCAGAATCTGGTGAACTGTTTTTGTAGACTTATTTTTTCAAAATTTTTTTTGAGGACCTTGTTGTTTTACGAACTGCACTCACAAGCTACCCAAAATAAAATAATCTCTTTCGTCAGCCACCAATCTGTCGATACTCAAGCCTAGGGTATCTACCACTAGATGCGCCCACTGATTCAGGTAATAGCCCAGAAAAATCAAGTCTCACATGGAAGTTTTGTTTACGTGCTACGGAGCTGCTTTACGGGCTTTTTCTAGTTTTTATTCATTGTCATCAGTATTCTGGCTGGTTTGTTGCTGCCCCCTATGATTGCCTGTTCTACGCCAACTTCTTCATTTCCGTGTGGCATTTACACCAACGTACTCAGTTGTGGTTTGGATGTACTAATCTCACATCCTCCACAGTTCCCCTTATTGTCACGTAATTACTCCCAGATTGTTGTTCTCCTTCGCCGATCCTGCGGAGAACGTCACTACATGTGTTATCAGTCTACTTATTTTTATGCCGGCCGGTGTGGCCTAGCGGTTCTAGGCGCTTGTATCTGGCACCACGCGACCGCTATCGAATCTTGCCTCGGGCATGGATGTGTGTGATGTCCTTAGGCTGGTTAGGTTTAAGTAGTTCTAAGTTCTAGGGGACTGATGATCTCAGATGTTGTCCCATAGTGCTCTGAGCCATTTTTGAACTCATTTTTCAGAACTCCAAACGCCTAGAAGTCCATGATTCATTTGCGTTCAATCTTTTGTTCTAGAAAGTTTTTTTTAATATTAAGGCCTTTGTTTAATATAAACAGACTTATTTTAGAGGGAATACTCCCATTGTCTGCTTCTGGTGTCCTCTTTGTTTCGTCCATCATATGTTGTGGCGGTTCCTAGCTACCAGAATCACACGCTCCTTCTACTACGTGTTCCCAGACTTTAATGCTGAACTTGTCGCTAGTATTATTCCTTTCTGTGGTATAATACCAAACGAGAAGGTATTCCTTATTCTGAGAGGTGGTGGTAAGGACCAGAAAGAGAAAAAAAGTCCAGTAAGCTGTAAAATCCATACCCTAAGGGGAATTGCCACCCTAAAATTTGAGTTAAAAAAAACAGTTATTTTACATCTTTGGAGTGTTTCCTCTTAGATCCCGAAATGATTTTGGTGCATTCGAATTACCAGTACGTCGAAAAAATATTTGAATTATGGACTGCGCGAGGGGTCATGGCTCTCTGTCTGCTGCCAGTCTAGTGTCTGTGAGAGACTCGCATATGGTGCTCTGCTGGCGAGATGCACAGGTGGCAAGACAAAAGGTGTAAATGAAAGTTTGCACAGTGTCATTTGGTCCCTCACAGAGGAAGATCTACTTATCTAGAAATAAACGTTGGATCGAACAGTCAGCAAGATGCTACCTGGAGAAGGGAAAGTTGAAGAGAATGACTACCCTGGTCTAGAAATTACAAGAAGAAGAAACGTTACAGAAACAAGAAGGAAAAAAAGAAACATTTGGCACTGCTGAGGTTTAATGGGTATGCACATTGTACTCACACAGATTTTTTAACTGAAGTTTATTTTTCTAATCTCAATGCCAATATTTTTATCCTAAATGTTAACCAGTCTCATTGAAATTTTTGCAGTCTTGGAGTATACGCATAGGTCCATGAATTAATATTGTATTTTTATTTTATTATCACATTTACATACCGGTAATTAAAGAAAATGTAAGTTTCCTGCATGAAAAAAGATACTTAATGTTAATAACTTTTCTCATAAAATGAATACATAGAACTATTGGACAACCTCATGTGATTGTAACTGAATACGAAAGTTAGTTTTCAACAATACAATCAAAATGGTATTAAATGCAGAACACAAAAACCTGTGAAGTTCTAGACTTCAAAGCTTGGCTGTTGCTGTATCTTTAAGCAACTGACATGACTTTAAAATTTGGTTGGAATCTGCGAAGTAGAAGAAAAGTTAAATTTTTGTTTGGGGTATCCCTTTAAGAGCGAAGTGCACTTGTTCATTTTCGCTACCGTAAAGCACACTTTTTCTGTTGTAAGCTCTTTGGTGTTACGAGCGACCTACGGAATGCATAAACAAATGAGGACACTTCCCTCTTATTTTCCATGAGTACAGCATGCAGTAAAGATCTATTACTGCTGTTATTGTAAACCGTACTCGCTGTTCTTGGTAACAGCAGCGCGTAAGTTAGTCCAATGACAACAGTTTGTATTTTGATAAGCTTATGCAGTACTTTTACATTGTAGTTTTATCTTTACACTCACCAGCCTATTATTCCAAGCGAGAAATAGAAGAAAAGGTCTTCTCTTTTGGCCTGGCAAACGGAAGCAGCCGTGAACCCCATGACCTGTATATTGAAATATATCCAGAAAGCAGGGTACCATACGCACAATTAATCGGTCGTCTGCCTTTCCGACGACTAGCAGACTCTGGCTCCGTAGCTCCAACAACAGTGAATTGTGGGAGACCTCGCACGTTTCGTACTAGTGTTGCGAGGGAGCGAGTATCTCAACGAGTGGAGGAAGATGCTAGAACTGGTGTACGTACAATTTCAGCATCTGGGCGATTTCGCGCATGCGGTTGCTATACCTGTATCGTGTACAGCGTGTCCAAGCCCTTCGCCCGCAAAATCAGCCTGCCAGAATGCGGTTCTGGCAATGGGCTGTTGTAAACGTTTGGTAAACATCAACTTTTCACAACAAAGACACTTTTTACAGACAAGGCTGGTTCCACACATGATGGTACTGTCAATTTTCGTAACCAACATGAGTGGGACGACTCAAATACACACGCATCTGATGAAGCAATGCAACAGTCCCATTGTCAATGAATGTATGGACTGGAATTATTGGTGACAGACTAATAGAATCTCACTTACTACCACAGAGATTAACCGGTGCAAGATACGGTCAGTTCCTACCAAAGGACTTGGCTGTCCTGCTGCAGGCGCTACCATTACAACAGGTGGATGTGGTTCATGCATGAGGAGCACCAGCCCATTTTCTCTTCAAGAACACTTCACGCAGACATTTGTTAGGAATGGATTGTTCGGAGAGGTCCAGTACTTTGGCCATCTTATTCTTCCAATCTTAATATCCTGGATTTTTGTTAGTGGGTACACTTGAAATCTTTGGTGTACGCAAGCCTCATTAATGATGTACGAACACTGCAGGAACGCGTCGCCAGTGCTCGCTAGTGCATCCGTGACCAACCTGGGCCGCGCGGGATTAGCCAAGCGGTCTGAGGCGCTGCAGTCATGAACAGTGCGGCTGGTCCCGCCGGAGGTTCGAGTCCTCCCTCGCGCAAGGGTGTGTGTGTTTGTCCTTAGGATAATTTAGGTTAAGTAGTGTGTAAGCTTACGGACTGTTGACTTTAGCAGTTAAGGGGAGACAGTGGCAAAAATAAGGAAAAATTTACAAATTATTTTTATTTGCTTATTTGATAGTAGATATAATTGAGATTATTCTCCCAAATTTTTTCCTTGAAATTCGAACTACAAATGTCATAAAAAAATTAAAACCCGAAGCAGTGTAATGCGTCAAACCCGCTTTTCAATGTACGAAATGGAGGAAAAACTTTGTTGCAGAATTTGGCCTGTGAACCTAGAAAATATAGCTTTAGAAGGCTGTGATTTTTTGTGCACATAACAACAGTGTTGTAAAGAAGGCTGTAGAGCCATTTTCTGGTTAAATCTGTGTGCTGCAGAAGGCTGTGGAGGGTTGTAAACAAGTTTTGTGCTGTTCAGTGGAATTCGAGTGATATTTGATTTATTGTGCCATTCTTTCTGCAAGGTTGAATCTGTTAAAAAAATATACTAAGTCCCATATTTCCATTGTAAAGCGAAAAACTGATATTGAGGTTAGGGTCGGGCCTGCAGATGCAAACATTATCTTGTCTCCTACTGCATCTAAAATAAAACTTGGGACAGGGATTGTGTTAGAAGAAACTAATCATGACAGAAATACAGGTTTCAGAATTGTAGATCTGGAAATGGTGGCAGAAGCACGTAGAAAAGCTTGCAAGTGCTCTGTTTGTGGAGCAAATGTGGATTTGGTTGATGATGGAAAGAGAGCAGGTTTGGTTTGCACATTTTGTGTCAAAACTGTGATGCTGACAGACCATTCAAAACATCAAAGGTCAGTAATAGAATCTATGAACTAAATATGAGATTTGTTTATGGACTAAGATGTATAGGGATTGGAAGAGATGGTGGAAACCTTTTATGTAGTATAATGAACATGCCTGTCCTCCCCTAAAATTTTCTACAATGAATACTGCTCTCCTCAATGCAGTTGCAGAAGTAAGTGAAGAGATCATGATAATGGCTGTCCTGGGAGCAATTCAAGAAAATTGTCGATAAAGCAGTTTCCTGTGACAGTTCCTGGATGAAGAGGGAGTGTACTTCAGTGCATGGAGTTTCAATAATAATTAGTGTCGACACTAGAAAAGTATTAGACTCAGAGGTGATATATATTGTTCTGCATGTTCCTTGCACAAGAAATATATTGATGCAGGTAAAGAAACAAAATGGCAGAGAGCCCTTAAAGCTGTTTGTAGCAGAAATTATGCAGGCTCCAGTGGTGGGATGGAAGCTGCAGGTATGAAATTCATTTTCCGTAGATCTTTGCAAAAGTATGGAGTAAGATACCTACAGTATTTAGGAGATGGAGACTCTAGTGCATTCAAGAATGTAGTTGAAAGCCAGCCCTATGGAAAAGATTGAACTATTGAGAAACAGGAGTGCTTAGGCCATATTCAGAAGAGAATGGGTGAATGACTCCGAAGACTTGTTGTAGACAATAAAGGCAAGCTACTAGAGGATGGGAAGCCACTGGGAGGTAAAAACAGACTAACAAAGAAGAGAATGGACAGCCTACAAGTCTATTATGGTGCTGCAATTAGAAGTAACCTCACAAGCTTGGAAAGTATGAGGAAAGCTGTATGGACCATTTGGTTTCATTATTTGTTGACAGACACTACACCTCTACATGGCCTCTGTTCTAATGAGTGGTGCAAATTTTTGAAAAGTAATGAAAGTGGGGAATCTTGTATCCATAAAAATAACCTTCCTTATGAGGTTTCAATGGCCATTAAACCAACTTTTAGAGCACTGGCTTCATTAGAACTACTAGAAAAATGTCTGCATGGGAAAACATAGAACTCAAAATTAAAGTATCCTTGCTCTTATTTGGAAAAGATGTCCAACGACTGTGTTTGTTTCCAATTTGGTGGTGAAGATTTTTGCTTTGGAAGCTGCAGCAGTGTTTAATGATGGGAATGTGGCAAGACTTAACATCCTCAGCAACTTGGGCTTTACACCTGGAGTCTTCACTGACCAGACACTGCAGATCTTTGATAAGCAAAGAATAGCGAAGGTGGAGACGTCCAGAACATACAAAAAATTGCTAGGCAAAGGAGCAGAGAAGTTAAAAGAGCTGTAGAGGATTATGAGGAAGAAATGGAATATGGATATGGGCAGTTTTAGCTAAGGTATGCTAGATTTTTTTTTTTTACATTTCATCCAAACTTTAAAATGATTTTTCTGCAACTTAAGATTTCCTGCTTTCAGGAGCACATATATCAGAAACTACTGGAAGAATTGCAATGAAATTTGGCACACCTGTTCTTTTACTTTGAAGCAATATTTAAGTGGAGCAAAATTTTAATCGAGATATTACACAGTTTTGTGGTTGGTAATATATTGAAACGTTTGCTTGTAAAAAATGTTCGAATCCAAAATATCACAGAAAATAATAGATTAATTTACCAAAACGTTACTGCACTCAATTGTACACCTATTAGTGTAGATTATTTTACCATTAAAATAATTTGCCAAATTTGCGTCGAAATTATGAAAAAGTGTACCTTAAAATAATAATGCAATAAAACATTCAAAATTATCTCACTGCATTAGATTGTTATTAAAAATTCTGATTTAAAAAAAAATCATATTACATCTCTATACATAAGTGTGCAAAATTTCAATGAGATTAAACAAAAATGGCAAAGATATGGATTTACAAATATATCAGTGCAAGACTCTCCCCTTACGTCCCATAAGTTTTCACACACATTTGAACATTTTGACCAATTTGGAGCTTTCCAGAGGGGGCGTGATATCGTAAGTCGTCAGGTAGAAGTAATCCTTGCTATGAATGGAGACTGTGTTGAGTACCTCCCTTAGTGATGGGACATAAGTGCAGGTGATATGTAATAGCAAGAAGACTGCGTTAGAGGTTCAGGTGTTCCACAATAACAGAATAATGCAATGTGTAGGTCGTTCGTGCAGCAAAGAGGAGAGAAGAGATGTGTTCGTGGGTAGCGAAAACAAGCAACTGCTCACAGCCCTTAACGTAGGCCTTGTGGACTAAACGTTTACTGGTCTTTTCTTACTTTTATCCATACTACTCCCACTCAAAATAAAGAGTATTTTTTAACACTTCGTATTTTCAAGTTACCCAATTCCTCCTTACCTCTGTAAGAGAATGTTATTATGAATATTTTCATTGATATCATTTCACCATAATTGCAGAGTTAAAGCTAATCGTCGTCCCTGTGGTGTGAAACTGATAATTTTGTAAGGAAGTACTTATTATAATTTCCGAATTGGAACAAAAAAGGAGAATAAAAAGCCAATTAAAGCAAATGGAGAACATCTTTGTCATCATTATGTGAGTTACCCCTCACTTCTCGTCTTCCCGTTATGCAGCAAAAGACTGATTTAATAACGATTTATCAATTGCTTTCGTTAAGGTCTTTTTGTCATTTGCAACTTTTTCTTGCTCTGAAAACTGATATTCTGCATATATAAACTTACTATTTATAAATTGCTTCTATGTATCAGGAATTTTTGTAGCTGGCTTTTGGCTCTCTCATCTGGTGTCAGTATATCGTTAAATATGTAGTTGTTTTCATAAAGAAACAACGACTCTTCAGCAATGCAATATCGGGTGGATATTAGCGGAAAGGACAAGGGATGCGCAGATGGCTTACTTTCTTACCGATTTAACTTAACATTTGCTAAACATCTTAACATATTAATTACTTTTGAAGGCAGTCGAAACTGACAGAACGTGTGGGTTAAACTAATCTATTCAACAGAATTAAATTATCACTTTTTCGATACCCTGTAATTGTTCCCTGTTGCCACGCATAATTTTGAGACTTGGCTCAAAGATGCCTATAAAATTCGCCTGTAATTCTGCATCGACAACGCTTCAGAGAGAAAGGTGTCGACATGAACGAAATAAAGACCAGAGTTCAGAAATCCATGTGACCTCTAAAGTTGGTTAAGGGTGCCACATAGGCACCAAATTTCACCACAATTCTTCCCAACGTCACCCTGGAAGTGTCACTCGATGAGAAGGTCGTGACACCACTTTGACCCACATTTAAACCTTCTACATCTACATCTACATTTATACTCCGCAAGCCACCCAACGGTGTGTGGCGGAGGGCACTTTACGTGCCACAGACATCACCTCCGTTTCCTGTTCCAGTCGCGTATGGTTCGCGGGAAGAATGACTGTCTGAAATCCTCCGTGCGCGCTCGAATCTCTCTGATTTTACATTCGTCATCTCCTCGGGAGGTATAAGTAGGGAGAAGCAATAAATTCGATACCTCATCCAGAAACGCACCCTCTCGAAACCTGGTGAGCGAGCTACTCCGCGATGCAGAGCACCTCTCTTGGAGAGTCTGCCACTTGAGTTTGCTAAACATCTCCGTAACCCTATCACGGTTATCAAATAACCCTGTGACGAAACGCGCCGCTCTTCTTTGGATCTTCTCTATCTACTCCGTCAACCCGATCTGGTACGGATCCCACACTGATGAGAAATACTCAAGTGTAGGTCGAAGGAGCGTTTTGTAAGCCACCTCCTTTGTTGATGGACTACATTTTCTAAGGACTCTCCCAATGAATCTCAACCTGGTACCCGCCTTACCAACAAATAATTTTATATGATCATTCCACTTCAAATCGTTCCGCACGCATACTCCCAGATATTTGACAGAAGTAACTGCTACCAGTGTTTGTTCCGCTATCATGTTGTTGTTGTTGTCTTCAGTCCTGACACTGGTTTGATGCAGCTCTCCATGCTACTCTATCCTCTGCAAGCTGCTTCTCCCAGTACCTACTGCAACCTACATCCTTTTGAATCTGCTTAGTGTACTCATCTCTCGGTCTCCCTCTACGATTTTTACCCTCCACGCTGCCCTCCAACGCTGAATTTGTGATCCCTTGATGCCTCAAAACATGTCCTACCAACCGATCCCTTCTTCTAGTCAAGTTGTGCCACAAACGTCTCTTCTCCCCAATCCTATTCAATACCTCCTCATTAGTTACGTGATCTATCCACCTTATCTTCAGTATTCTTCTGTAGCACCACATTTCGAAAGCTTCTATTCTCTTCTTGTCCAAACTAGTAATCGTCCATGTTTCACTTCCATACATGGCTACACTCCAAACAAATACTTTCAGAAACGATTTCCTGATACATAAATCTATATTCGATGTTAACAAATTTCTCTTCTTCAGAAACGCTTTCCTTGCCATTGCCAGTCTACATTTTATATCCTCTCTACTTCGACCATCATCAGTTATTTTACTTCCTAAATAGCAAAACTCCTTTACTACTTTAAGTGTCTCATTTCCTAATCTAATTCCCTCAGCATCACCCGATTTAATTTGACTACATTCCATTATCCTCGTTTTGCTTTTGTTGATGTTCATCTTATATCCTCCTTTCAAGACACTGTCCATTCCGTTCAACTGCTCTTCCAAGTCCTTAGCCGTCTCTGACAGAATTACAATGTCATCGGCGAACCTCAAAGTTTTTACTTCTTCTCCATGAATTTTAATACCTACTCCAAATTTTTCTTTTGTTTCCTTTACTGCTTGCTCAATATACAGATTGAATAACATCGGGGAGAGGCAACAACCCTGTCTCACTCCTTTCCCAACCACTGCTTCCCTTTCATGCCCCTCGACTTTTATGACTGCAGTCTGGTTGCTGTACAAATTGTAAATAGCCTTGCGCTCCCTGTATTTTACCCCTGCCACCTTTAGAATTTGAAAAAGAGTATTCCAGTCAACATTGTCAAAAGCTTTCTCTAAATCTACAAATGCTAGAAACGTAGGTTTGCCTTTTCTTAATCTTTCTTCTAAGATAAGTCGTAAGGACAGTATTGCCTCACGTGTTCCAACATTTCGACGGAATCCAAACTGATCCTCCCCGAGGTCCGCATCTACCAGTTTTTCCATTCGTCTGTAAAGAATTCGCGTTAGTATTTTGCAGCTGTGACTTATTAAACTGATAGTTCGGTAATTTTCACATCTGTCAGCACCTGCTTTCTTTGGGATTGGAATTATTATATTCTTCTTGAAGTCTGAGGGTATTTCGCCTGTCTCATACATCTTGCTCACCAGCTGGTAGAGTTTTGTCATGACTGGCTCTCCCAAGGCCGTCAGTAGTTCTAATGGAATGTTGTCTACTCCGGGGGCCTTGTTTCGATTCAGGTCTTTCAGTGCTCTGTGAAACTCTTCACGCAGTATCGTATCTCCCATTTCGTCTTCATCTACATCCTCTTCCATTTCCATAATATTGTCCTCAAGTACATCACCCTTGTATAAACCTTCTATATACTCCTTCCACCTTTCTGCCTTCCCTTCTTTGCTTAGAACTGGGTTGCCATCTGAGCTCTTGATATTCATACACGTGGTTCTCTTCTCTCCGAAGGTCTCCTTAATTTTCCTGTAGGCAGTATCTATCTTACCCCTAGTGAGATAAGCTTCTACATCCTTACATTTGTCCTCTAGCCATCCCTGTTTAGCCATTTTGCACTTCCTGTCGATCTCATTTTTGAGACGTCTGTATTCCTTTTTGCCTGCTTCATTTACTGCATTTTTATGTTTTCTCCTTTCATCAGTTAAATTCAATATTTCTTCTGTTACCCAAGGATTTATAGCAGCCCTCGTCTTTTTACCTACTTTATCCTCTGCTGCCTTCACTACTTCATCCCTCAGAGCTACCCATTCTTCTTCTACTGTATTTCTTTCCCCTATTCCTGTCAATTGTCCCCTTATGCTCTCCCTGAAACCTTGTACAATCTCTGGTTCTTTCAGTTTATCCAGGTCCCATCTCCTTATTTTCCCACATTTTTGCAGTTTCTTCAGTTTTAATCTACAGGTCATAACCAATAGATTGTGGTCAGAGTCCACATCTGCCCCTGGAAATGTCTTACAACTTAAAACCTGGTTCCTAAATCTCTGCCTTACCATTATATAATCTATTTGATACCTTTTAGTATCTCCAGGGTTCTTCCACGTATACAACCTTCTTTCATGATTCTTAAACCAAGTGTTAGCTATGATTAAGTTGTGCTCCGTGCAAAATTCTACTAGGCGGCTTCCTCTTTCATTTCTTAGCCCCAATCCATATTCACCTACTATGTTTCCTTCTCTCCCTTTTCCTACACTCGAATTCCAGTCACCCATTACTATTAAATTTTCGTCTCCCTTCACTATCTGAACAGTTTCTTTTATTTCATCGTACTTTTCTTCAATTTCTTCATCATCTGCAGAGCTAGTTGGCATATAAACTTGTACTACTGTAGTAGGTGTGGGCTTCGTATCTATCTTGGCCACAATAATGCGTTCACTATGCTGTTTGTAGTAGCTTACCCGCATTCCTATTTTCCTATTCATTATTAAACCTACTCCTGCATTACCCCTATTTGATTTTGTGTTTATAACCCTGTAGTCACCTGACCAGAAGTCTTGTTCCTCCTGCCACCGAACTTCACTAATTCCCACTAGATCTAACTTTAATCTATCCATTTCCCTTTTCAAATTTTCTAACCTACCTGCCCGATTAAGGGATCTGACATTCCACGCTCCGATCCGTAGAACGCCAGTTTTCTTTCTCCTGATAACGACATCCTCCTGAGTAGTCCCCGCCCGGAGATCCGAATGGGGGACTATTTTACCTCCGGAATATTTTACCCAAGAGGATGCCATCATCATTTAATCATACAGTAAAGCTGCATGTCCTCGGGAAAAATTACGGCTGTAGTTTCCCCTTGCTTTCAGCCGTTCGCAGTACCAGCACAGCAAGGCCGTTTTGGTTAATGTTGCAAGGCCAGATCAGTCAATCATCCGATTGTTGCCCCTGCAACTACTGAAAAGGCTGCTGCCCCTCTTCAGGAACCACACGTTTGTCTGGCCTCTCAACAGATACCCCTCCGTTGTGGTTGCACCTACGGTACGGCCATCTGTATCGCTGAGGCACGCAAGCCTCCCCACCAACGCCAAGGTCCATGGCTCAAGGGGGGGGGGGGGGGGCTATCATATAATCATACAATAAAGAATCCTTCTTTCTATGTATTCGCAATACATTACATTTGTCTATGTTAAGGGTCAGTTGCCACTCCCTGCACCAAGTGCCTATCCGCTGCAGATCTTCCTGCATTTCTCTACACTTTCCTAATGCTGCAACTTCTCTGTATACTACAGCATCATCCGCGAAAAGCCGCATGGAACTTGCGACACTATCTACTAGGTAATTTATATATATTGTGATAAGCAATGGTCCCATAACACTCCCCTGTGGCACGCCAAAGGTTACTTTAACGTCTGTAGTCGTCTCTCCACTTATAACAACATGCTGTGTTCTGTTTGCTAAAAACTCTTCAATCCAGCCACACAGCTGGTCTGATATTCCGTAGGCTCTTACTTTGTTTATCAGGTCACAGTGCGGAACTGTATCGAACGCCTTCCGGAATTCAAGGAAAATAGCATCTACCTGGGAGCCTGTATCTAATATTTTCTGGGTCTCATGAACAAATAAAGCGAGTTGGGTCTCACACGATTGCTGTTTCCGGAATCCATGTTGATTCCCACAGAATAGATTCTGGGTTTCCAAAGACGACATGATACTCGAGCAAAAAACATGTTCTAAAATTCTACAACAGATCGACGTCAGAGATATAGGTCTATACCTTTGCGCATCTGTTCGACGACCCTTCTTGAAGACTGGGACTGCCTGTGCTCTTTTCCAATCATTTGGAACCTTCCGTTCCTCTAGAGACTTGCGGTACAAGGCTGTTAGAATGGGGGCAAGTTCTTTCGCGTACTCTGTGTAGAATCGAATTGGTATCCCGTCAGGTCCACTGGTCGGTTGAGTGACTTCAGTTGCTTTTCTATTCCTTGGACACTTATTTCGACGCCAGCCATTTTTTTGTTAGTGCGAGGATTTTGAGAAGGAACTGCAGTGCGGTCTTCCTCTGTGCAACAGCTTTGGAAAAAGGTGTTTAGTATTTCAGCTTTACGCGTGTCATCCCGGAGTGTCTGAATATGCTGTTTTCAGCCACTTACTAATTTAACGTACGACCAGAACTTCCTAGGATTTTCTGTCAAGTCGGTACATAGAATTTTACTTTCGAATTTCACTGAACGCTTCACGCATAGCCCTCCTTACGCTAACTTTGACCGTTTAGCTTCTGTTCGTCTGAGAGGTTCTGGCTGTGTTTAAACTTGGAGTGAAGCTCTCTTTGCTTCCGCAGTAGTTTCCTAACTTTGTTGTTGAACCACGGTGGGTTTTTCCCGTCCCTTACAGTTTTACTCGGCACGCACCTGTCTAAAACTCATTTTACGATTGCCTTGAACTTTTTCCATAAACACTCAACATTGTCAGCGTCGGAACAGAAATTTTCGTTTTGATCTGCTAGGTAGTTTGAAATCTGCCTTCTATTACTCTTGCTAAACAGATACCTTCTTTTGACGCCTCTCGTTTGGAGGTCATAACGGCGACACCCAGCGACGAAATCACATTTTCTAATGTGTGGTCCAGAAAACGATTTCAGACACACTGCCGCTCCATCTGACACGAAAGGGTGACAGAGGGTGGAATAAGAGGCGTCAATGAAACTCTGCCCTCGTGTACAGTTCATAGACACTAGAGGCCATTCCAAACCATTCGACGAAATTTGTACGTCGGGGTAAGCAGGAAGAGGTCCGTGAGCAGTTGAATGAACTGTGATGTGATACATTTTCTGTTGTTTATAGAGAAATACGTGCATAATGTGGCACTCGATTCGTGTAGGGAGCAGGAATGATTTACATCTACGTCTGCATGGCTACCCTACAAATCACACTTAAGTGTCTGGCAGAACGTTCATCGAACAAACTTCACAATAATTTTCTATTATTCCACTCGCCAACACTTGTTGTTGTTGTGGTCTTCATTCCTCAGACTGGTTTGATGCAGCTCTCCGTGCTACTCTATCCTGTGCAAGTTTCTTCATCTCCCAGTACCTACTGCAACCTACATCCTTCTGAATCTGCTTGGTGTATTCATCTCTTGGTCTCCTTCTACGATTTTTACCCTCCACGCTGCCCTCCAATACTAAATTGGTGATCCCTTGATGCCTCAGAACATGTCCTACCAACCGATCCCTTCTTCTAGTCAAGTTGTGCCACAAATTTCTCTTCTCCCCAGTCCTATTCAACACCTCCTCATAAGTTATGTGATCTACCTATAAAATCATCAACATTGTTCTGCAGCACCACATTTCGAAAGCTTCTATTCTCTTCTTGTCTAAACTATTTATTGTCCATGTTTCACTTCCATACACGGCTACACTTCATAAAAATACTTTCAGAAACGGCTTCGTAAGACTTAAATCAATACTCGATGTTAATAAATTTCTCTTCCTCAGAAACGCTTTTCTTAGCATTGCCAGTCTACATTTTATATCCTCTCTACTTCGACCATCATCAGTTATTTTGCTCCCCAAATAGCAAAACTCCTTTACTACTTTAAGTTTCTCATTTCCTAATCTAATACCGTCAACATCGCCCGACTTAATTCGACTACATTCCATGATCCTCGTTTTGCTTTTGTTGGTGTTCATCTTATATCCTCCCTTCAATACACCATCGATTCCTTTCAACTGCTCTTCCAAGTCCTTTGCTGTCTCTGACAGAATTACAATGTCATCGGCGAACCTCAAAGTTTATATTTCTTCTCCATGGATTATAATATCTACACCGAATTTTTCTTTGGTTTCCTTCAGTGCTTGCTCAATATACAGATTGGTTAACATCGGGGAGAGGCTACAAGCCTGCCTCACTCCCTTTCATGCACCTCAACTCTTATAACTGCCATTTGGTTTCTATACGAATTGTAAATAGCCTTTCGCTCCCTATATTTTACCCCTGCCACCTTCGAAATTTGGAAGAGAGTAATCCAGTCAACATTGTCAAAACCTTTCTCTAAGTCTACAAATGCTAGAAACGTATTGTTGTCTTTCCTTAATCTAGCTTCTAAGATAAGCCGTAGGGTCAGTATTGCCTCACGTGTTCCAATATTTCTACGGAATCCAAACTTATCTTCTCCAAGGTCGGCTTCTACTAGTTTTTCCATTCGTCTGTAAAGAATTCGCGTAAGTATTTTGCAACCGTGACTTATTAAACTGCTAGTTATGTAACTTTCACATCTGTCAACACCTGCATTCTTTGGGATTGGAATTATTATATACTTCTTGAAGTCTGAGGGTATTTCGCCTGTCTCATACATCTTCCTCACCAGATGGTAGAGTTTTCTCAGGACTGCCTCTCCCAAGGCCGTCAGTAGTTCTAATGGAATGTTGTCTACTCCAGGGGCCTAGTTTCGACTCAGGTCATTCAGTGCTCTGTCGATCCCTTCACTCATTATCATATCTCCCATCTCATTTTCATCTACATTCTCTTCCATTTCCATAATATTGTCCTGAAGTACATCGCCCTTGTATAGACCCTCTATATACTCCTTCCACCTTTCTGCTTTCCCTTCTTTGCATAGAAGTGGGTTTCCATCTGAGGTCTTGATATTCATACAAGTGGTTCTCTTATCTCCAAAGGTCTCCTTAATTTTCCTGTAGGCAGTACCTATCTTACCCCTAGTGAGATAAGCCTCTACATCTTTACATTTATCCTCTAGCCATCTCTGCTTAGCCATTTTGCACTTCCTGTCGATCTCATTTTTGAGACCTTTGTATTCCTTTTTGCGTGCTTCATTTACTGCATTTTTATATTTTCTCGTTTCATCAATTAAATTCATTATTTATTCTTTTACCCAAGGATTTCTACTAGCCCTCGTCTTTTTACCTACTTCATCCTCTGCTGCCTTCACTACTTCATCTTTCAAAGCTACCCATTCTTCTTCTACTGTATTTCTTTCCCCCATTCCTGCCATTTGTTCCCTTACGCTCTCCCTGAAACTCTGTACAATCTCTGGTTTAGTCAGTTTGTACAGGTCCCATCTCCTTAAATTCCCACCTTTTGCAGTTTTTTCAGTTTCTGTCAGCAGTTCATAACCAATAGAGTGTGATCAGAGTCCACATCTGCCTCTGGAAATATCTTACAATTTAAAACCTGGCTCCCAAATCTCTGTCTAACATTATATAATCTATTTGATACCTTTTAGTATTTCCATTGTTCTTTCATGTATACAACCTTCTTTTATGATTCTGAACCAAGTGTTAGCTATTATTAAGTTATGCTCTGTACAAAATCCTACCAGGCGGCTTCCATATTCACCTACTACGTTTCCTTCTCTCCCTTTTCCTACTACCGAATTACAGTCACACATGACTATTAAATTTTCGTCTCCTTTCACTATCTGAGTAATTTCTTTTATGCTAGTTGGCATGTAAACTTGTACTACTATAGTAGGCGTGGGGTTCGTGTCTATCTTGGCCACAATAATGCGCTCACTATGCTGTTTGTAGTAGCTTACCCCGCATTCCTATTTTTTATTAATTATTAAACCTACTCCTGCATTACCCCTATTTGACTTTGTATTTGTAACCCTGTATTCACCTGACCAAAAGTCTTGTTCCTCCTGCCACCGAACTTCACTAATTCCCACTATATCTAGCTTTAACCTATCCATTTCCCTTTTTAAATTTTCTAACCTACCTGCCCGATTAAGGGATCTGACATTCCACGCTCCGATCCGCAGAACGCCAGTTTTCTTTCTCCTGATAACGACGTCCTCTTGAGATCCGAATGGGGGACTATTTTACCTCCGGATTATTTTACCCGAGAGGACGCCATCATCATTAACCATACAGTAAAGCTGCATGCCCTCGGGAAAAATTACGGATGTAGTTTCCTCTTGCTTTCAACCATTCGCAGTACCAGCACAGCAAGGTCGTTTTGGTTAGTGTTACAAGGCAAGATCAGTCAATCATCCAGACTGTTGCCCCTGCAACTACTGAAAAGGCTGCTGCCCCTCTTCAGGAACCACGCGTTTGTCTGGCCTCTCAACTGATACCCCTCCGTTGTGGTTGCACCTACGGTACGGCTATCTTTATCACTGAGGCACGCAAGCCTCCCCATCAATGGCAAGGTCCCTGGTTCATGGGGGGTTCGCAAACAGCTTGTGGAAAAAACGAACACCTGTATCTTTCCATACGAGCTCTGATTCCCCTTATTTTCTTATGATGATATTCTCTCTCTGCGTATGTCGGTGTTAACAACATATTTTTGCATTCAGAGGATCCGAATTTCATGAGAAGATCCCGTTGCAATGAGTTACACAATTGTTTTAATGATATACACCTCAAATCCTGTATCATCATGATACTCTGTCCCCTATGATACGAAACGTGCTCCACTTCACTGAACTTTCTTGATGTTCTCCTTTAATCTTATCTGCTAAGGATACCAAACCGCACAGCAGTACCCCTACGATGACTAACAAGGGTAGTGTGGGCAGTCTGCAGTCTGTTTAGTAGACCTGGGGCATCTTATAAGTGTTCTGCCAATAAAAGGCAGTCTTTGTTTCCGCTTCCTCGCAGAATTTCTATGTTTTCTTTTCAATTTCAATTGTATTTGCGAGTTCTAGGTATATAGTTGAATTTATGGCCTTTAGATTTGATTGAATTTTCGTGTAACCGAAGGTTAACGGATTTGTTTTAGCAATCATGTGAATGACCTTACACTTTTCATTATTTAGGATCAACTGACAATTTTGGCACCACATATCTTTTGGAACAAAAGAGGGCTTGTAAGGTGTCAGGCAAATCCAACACCTTCCATGAAAACCTGGACATGATAAGCAAATCCAGCTGCATGTCACATAGCTCCGAATAAATGGTGACATTAAATTAACCAAAGTAATACGAGTAATGAGTGAGGAAATGGAATACTACAGACTAACACAAGAAGCCTAAATGCATGTCATACCTTCCCACCATGAGACAGACGCAGTTCCGAGGGGAGAAACGAGATCAGAAGCCGAGAGCAGAACTGTGTTAAGCTAGAAGGGCCTACGATAAGGGACGGACACCCACGTTTCCAGCTAACCGACAGGACCACCCCCAGCCCATGTTAAAAACTAAAGTCCTCCAGAAGAACAGTATAGAACTTATGATAAAACTGAAAGGGCTACACCAGCCACAAGTTTTAGCGTGAGACTTTTTCGCATCTCTGTTACATTGCAAACGTTAAAAACATTGCCCCACCACGAAAAGTATAACGTTTTTTATTGATAGACAGAATTTTTGTAGGCGGAGCTTAAGGTTAAATTTGATATGATGAAAACACAGCCAGATAGTTCTTTTTAAACCAACTTCGGTAAATTGCAGTAAGGAGAAGTTAGAAGAGAGTTGCTTCCGAGACGGCTAAAGTGGAGCTGTGCCTACTGCCGCTCCCTGACGCTGACTAACCACCAACAAGGTAATGAACACATGCGATGCCGCATAAGCGCGCATAAAGGTTCACTCAGAACTGCAAAAGTCTCATCTGTTACATCCCCTTTTTACGTAATAGTAGTGTCGATCGTCAATTAAATCTCATGGTGTTCACATTTGCCACTTGAAGTAAAAATCTGAAACGCGATAATTTTTCTGTTACATAATTATTAAGAAGCCACATCAGCCACTGTAATTTACGACACGTTAGATAAGTAATTATAGATAATTGAGGGTCACTTTAGACCTTTTTGATAGTTTTATCTTTTGTGAAACTAAATTTAAACCTAGATTATAGATGTGATATGACATAGGTTATCCTTCGATCCATTGTAGAACTTGGAAACCCATTCAGGGAATATTCCTTTACATTTTTGTTGAATGCAGTTGGTTTTTATCATCCCGTATGGAAACATTTCCTTTTATCAATAGTGCAATTTATAAACAATGTTTTGTGAGTAGAATAAAATTTCCAGTGATAAACTTAACTGCATTTTCGACGTTATTTTACCAGCTAACTAAAGATAGGAAAGCCTTGAACCCCTTCCACTAAATTTAGTATTAAGATTCTTTTACAGAGAGTGCAGTGGAGTTGACGCTGAAATCATTAAGTATTTGGTTATATCATCGCTAGTCTCACTGAACTCTTCTGAGTTCTACATGTCATGTGTGGTCTGGCGTCTCCTTACCAGCAACAGGTCCCAGGTTCAAACTAGTCAATTTCCTAAAAAAACACACTCAGAGCGTCGTTGCGCGAATGTTGTAGGGATACACTACATAGAACAACAGACACAACGCAGAATGTTAGAGGCTGTACTGGGACGCCCTCCTCTAACATTACCTTTTTCTATAGAAATAACCGGTACCATTTATACAGTCGATCCTTGTATAGGTGAACATTATCTCAGTTATTTAACCGAAAGAATTTCATATGATTTTGCATACAATGTATTATTTTTCAAGCAAAAATATATAAAAAGGAATTAAGTTGTTACGTTCGATACAGCTAAAAGTTTTCTTCTTGTAAAAATATTTGAAATTATGAAATCTCTGGCATACTTAAAATTCATGTCATTAATTATACAATCTAACGTTTATTATAAAATTTATTCCTGGATTCATTTATAAAATAATGTTATATCTTCATGATGATTGTTCTTTTGTCAAGAAACTTTTTAAACCCTTTTGCTTTGTAAACTCTTTGGATATTGTGAGTGCTGCAGAATGTGTGTTGTAGTAGGCATGTCTCTGATTGAGACAGATATATTTATACGGTCTACACTAACAATGTAAATTAGAGTATTATGTGTAAATTGTAAAAACGGTGTGATACACAATAATGTGACAAATAATAACATTCAAGAAATATACAGTCAAATCTTAATCAGTTATTTAGTCATCAGGAACACACAACGTTAAATCAAAATTTCAGCCTCAAGAATGTACCCCTAAACGCAATAACTGCAACCAGCAACAACGAAATAACGAAGATAAACAAAAAAAATTCTTTTGCGTATCTTACGCCTCTCGAATCTTTTAAAACTTGTGCAGAGACAGGGAAGTTTAATAGTGATGTGTGGGAGGGTAAGATTGCAGGGCCTATAAGACTACCTTAAGAAACACGAGAAACCGCTTCTGTTTTACTCGATGGCTCTCCATCAGTGACGAACTGTGATGTCTCTGCAGCAAATCTTCAATCCAGTCACATAACTGAGACGATATTCCGTAAGCATGTAATTTGATTACAAGGCACTTGTGACATACGCTCTCAAAAGATAGATAAACGGAATTAATTTGAAATCCCTTGTCGATAGCACTCAACACTTCGTGTGAGTAAAGAGCTAGTTGTGTTTCACAAGGTCGATGTTTTCTAAATCCGTGTTGAATTTAACCGTTTTCTGAAGTAATTCATAACGATCGAACACAATGTATGTTCCAGAATCCTGCTGCATATGAACGTTAATGACATGGACCTGTAATTAGTGGATTACTCCTGTTGCCTTCCTTGAATATTGGTGTGACCTTTGAAACTTCCCAGTCATTGTGTATGGATCTTTCGTCGAACAAGTGGTTTTATATGATTAAGTATGGAGGTAATGCTTCAGCATATTTTGAAAGAAACCTAATTGGTACACGGTCTG
Source organism: Schistocerca gregaria (assembly GCF_023897955.1). Classification (NCBI taxonomy): domain Eukaryota; kingdom Metazoa; phylum Arthropoda; class Insecta; order Orthoptera; family Acrididae; genus Schistocerca; species Schistocerca gregaria. The sequence continues at coordinate 744,085,990 of NC_064922.1, forward strand.
GACCGAAAGACTTGCTGTTATTAAGTGATTTAAGTTGCTTCACTACTCAAAGGATATCTACTTCTGAGTTACTCATGTCAAGAGCTGTTCTTGATGCGAATTGTGGCGTATTTACTTCGTCTTCTTTGGTGAAGGACTTTCGAGGGACTTTGCTTAGGAACACTGTAATCGATAGTATTTCCATTGATATCGTGCGGAGAAGGCATAATGATTGCAGAGGTAACGATCCCTTTTTTTTACAGTAATTCTTATTTCGATAGTGAGTCCGAATGTACTTGCAAATCATAGTGGGCTAGCTGTGATTACGGTGGTTACGTTAGGACGTCGAATGGTCTTCAAAGCTGGTTGGTACTTGAGGCATTGTATGGCACTGGCAGACTACATTTTCGTCCCGTTAGGACAAGTGGGCAGGCTGTAAGTGCCGTTTGAGAAGATTAATATTTTGGTAAACGGATAGAGCCAAGCTGGCATTGCACTCTTAAAGTGGCACATTCACAGGCCATGAACCTTCCCAGACCGAGTAGGTCTACCTAGACACATCCGCCTTTGTGTGGGCCATTTTATAGCAGACAGGTCCGTCGTCTGGGTACATTTGCTTCATTTGCTCCACCAGCACACCATCACTAAGTAGCCCTACGTCTACCTGCCACCCTACACTCCATCCTTTCCTCTTCTGGTTCGACATGGTGAAAAATGCCACCTGGGAGGTCAGCCGAACAGTTCGGCTGTGAATGGGTGGCTCTACGGACCAGGCTGTGGCATTTATCACGAAAACTATTATATGCAATGTTGGTGGAGAATGACCGGACACCGGGCTGTGAACAGCGAATTTCTCTGGGCTGTCCAGCATGACGAGATCTGTTCATGCAGTGGGAAATGCATAACACTGCTGATAAGGGAAAACATTATTGCCTGCCGCCAACTTGCTGAGGCCGCTAGTTAGCAAACATGGAAGTGGAGTCCGGGCTAAAAAAAAAAAAAAAAAAAAAAAAAAAAAAAAAAAAAAAAAAAAAAAAAAGCCACGCCACATCCTGACTGAGTGGCATTCATAAGTTTTAGAATCAGAGTTCTGCTATTCGTCACAACGCAACTTTCAGAAGCAGCCGTCTCCACCATTGGCTAGAAGAATAATAAGGCTTTGCATAGCGTGAGACCGTTGTTGGAGACCTCGGTTCTCATTGGTCTTGGTTGTTGCAATCCTTCATATTGCCTTACGCGTAATTTTGGTGGCATCTCGAGCGTATTTTCGGCGGAGAGCAAATTTTTGCGTCATTTGGCATTTGGAATTCGTTCGGCTTCTGCCATTCCTGTTACAGATTTGGATACTGTTTGGAGATTCGGCTTGGAGGATGTCATTCAGCGCTCGTGGCTGGAAACTGATTCGTATGTGGTAGTCGGCATTTGAGCGATGCCCCACGACCCTCTGCAGCCTAACACCCATTGGAGAACCATCTCGGCGCCCAGCTCGACCATGCAGCAACGAGGTGAGTCAGCAGCACTTCCTTGGGAACAGGAGAGTTTTTATGCGTCTGTGACTAGGAACTTCGATCGATTACACATTGTCAGTTGATATCACGGCCATAGCTTTGCTGTTTGGTATATATGCATCACTTACCGTAATCGATGCAATCATTATGACCAGTGAGACCCTGGGTTTTCAGTTCAGTTAGGTACTTGTGCGTTTAACTACCAGAGTGATCGTCCGTCCGTTCATGGGCTATCCTTCCCGACCAAAGATTGTAAAATTAACTAATTGACGGATTCTGATTCTGCCCTGCACTCATCTCCAGTCTCCGAGATAAATTTACATTTTCATGTTCCTGTATCGTCTCACAGGCAGAATTTGTCAATAATCCATGATTTTAACGAATTCTAGTTTCATTTCAGTAAATGGAAGTCCCCGAATCTGCAGTCCCAATTATTGCAATACAAGACCTAGGGTCAAGGTTCATTTGTCAGGGTCACTCATCTGCTCCGTTTTCTTGCACATGTCCATTATCTTACACCTGAAGCGTAGTGGAGGAGAAGCACAGCGGGCGATTTCAGGCCGCAGAGCTGCGATTATTAACAAGTGTGCCGAATGAGTACAGCACTTAGTCGTTAGTCATGTTCTGTTCAGCCTCATCGGCAGTTATGTCTTGACGATGCCTCTGAACGCAACAAAAGTCATAAAGACGTACGCTGATGACTTTACGCAAGAAACAGTCTCGATAAACGCACAGTGTAGTTTCTTTTGCAGGATACTACTGTTTCATCAGATGTTCTTCAAGATGCATAAATTGTTGCTTGTGTTGCCTTCCTCAGCGTGCTGGGTAAGGTACAAGTGCAGGGACTGCACAGCTGTAAGCGGATATGTAATACAACAATACGGTCACAATGGAATTAAGCCTTTTTCTGAAATTAGGTTTAGTGTTAAGTCTATGTGATACTCCATGATCATCAAGGAATTTTTTCTAGGTTTTCAGTTTCTGCAGCCACAACACAGCCAACTTTGTGGGAAACTTAGATGCAGTAAAATAACATTTTTACTAGGTTTTCCGTTCTGCTTCTAGTTTTCCCTCAAAATCTGAGAAGCAAATGCAGCACTAAAACGAGATTTCAAAGAAGTGAGACCTAAAATGAACAAATTGTTTAGCAAAAAAAAAAAAAAAAAAAGAAAGAAAGGAAAGAATAATAATCTGGAAGGTACTTTCTTGTGACACCTGAACACCTGATAGACTGCATACTGAATCAATAGACATGTGTAGCTCCAGAACTCCAATGAATCAACTGGCCAGAACTAAAATTCAAACCTAGTTGGAAAGCAACCAATAACTGAAGAAGAATTACATAAAATATTTATGAAAGAAAAACCCAAAATACTGAGGCATTTACTTACACGAAAAAAAGATTTTTAATAAATTTATGTGAAAGAAAACCTTAGGCAAAGCAAAGGGAGGATGAAGCAAGAAAGAAAATAGTTGTATTAATAATACGTCAAAATTGTCGAGAAATAAAGTGGATCAAAGAGAGAAGAGTGGCTACAGTAATATGAGGAATACAAGGAACAGCATTTAGATGATGATTTTAGTTTTGAATGAAAGTTTGCGTCTTTGTTATTACTAATACTGCGTGAGACTGCAGCTAATCTAAAGTTTGTCATTCCAATTTTCATTTATTAAATTTGTTTGATAGTAGATTAGATTGTAAAACAGTTTCTTGATTCTCCAGCCACACCAATCTGAGTTACAACTCGAAATTTCAAAGATATTCACCATCTTCTTCGTCAGTAGGTGACTGACTGCTGAGACCGAGGTGTGTGTATCTTACACCACTGATTTGCCTACTGTTGCTCAGGGCACATTGGGAACACGGGCCCCACAGCAAACTTGTGACGTCACTAGTTGCTTTGACCAACATTGTGAACGCTCTGCTACGTTCAGGGCCTGGAGGAGAATCAGTATATAAGTGAAAAGGTACCCACTGAAGTCCCTAACTTCGTCTTTGTTATCGAGAGTGCAGCTATGAATTACTAAAATGGTGTGAAATAGTAACTCACACCCCTTCAGAGATGGTCGCTGCAACTCGCAAGGCTTGTTGTGTCACGGACTGTGGTGTATATCACAGGGCCCCATATACCTCGGAACCGCTGTTTGTGAAATGACTTCATAACAGGCTTGATGAGCTTGCGTAATTACGGCAAATGGGTGGTGAAAATAGCGCAACCCCGCTGCCTCGCTGTTGTCCCCCTGGCCCGAATTACAGGGTACAGGGTGGAAGAAGAGTGGCGTTGTACTGAAAACAAACGCCATACCAAGTTTATAAACTTGGAAATGTCAGTGACAGCGGAACATAGCCTCACGTAAGGATTTAAAAATCTCTTTTGAAAATCTATATGTTTTTTCTTACTGTAATGCAAGAGGTTGTAGACATTCGGATGTGAAGTAATAAAAGTGGCAGAAAATGACTTTTCTCTTAGTGAAAACTGAAGTCACACCCTAGAAAATGGGCGTTCATAATGAACGAAAATTAAAAACTTGAATTCAGGGGGAAATATTTGAACAAGCGGACTTGCTGACATTTGAGTTACGGGAGTAAGGACCTGGGCCATGGCATAATCCTCAGCCTAACGTTTCGTCGTCTACTGCTGCAGACTTCATCGGAGGCTTTAACAAGTGATAAGACTGTTACAAATACTGAAACAAGCGCAACAAACTGAACTCTATGTCGGCTTCCTGAGCTTGTTTGAGTTTGTAACAGCTTACTGTGACGCTAAAGGGACTCGTTCGTGAACACAAGGGAAAATCTTGAAAAAAATTATAGTTTTCTAAATAGTGCAGCTCAAAGAATAAGAGTTGTGTGTCCGTGTAATGATTACCATATTCTAACAGCTCTTTTGGAAACAATTTGATGTATGAACCATAGACTTTGGTCTCCAGAGTTTTCTGAACTGTATTGTGTGTTTCAAGTGAAATAAAACATGTTAATTATTTATGTACAGCATAGGAACACATAGATCAAAATAGAACCAAAGTAAAAGTTGGATTTTTTTTTTCTGGAAATTCTTTACACGAATATGTTTGAAGTCCCCTTTTAGTAATATACTGCTGTCATAAATTATGGTTAAAAAATTTAACACTAATTATCAAAAAATTTACCAACTAACCCATAGTTTTTCTTTAAAAAGGTCTGTAGTTCTCAAATTAAAGTCATAAAAATAATTTCCATTTTGGGTAAGTATGTTTTAGGACAATACACAAAATTTCGGCCCTTTATCTTTAATAGTTTTTATCCCATGTGTACAAGAACATCAAAAAAGTGATATTCCAGCAAATTAAAGTTTAAACTTGTTTTTCTACCAACCTTGCACAACACCAATGCATTTCAGGTCCATATTCATGTTTTTTCTCGTGTTGCTCTCCCTCCCTTTTCTTTTTCAGATTTCTTCTATTATTCTAGCTTCTTTGGTGGCCTCCATCACATTTCTCCTCTGCTTCGAAGAGTCTCCTGTAGTCAACGGTAATTACAGTTCTTTGCATATTTTGTCAGTGATAGCGAAACACAGCCTCAAGAAAAGACGTAGAAACTCTTTTCAGGATTTTAGTTTATGAATTCCATAACTTTAAACCTTGACGCTGCTGCATGACTGAAACGCAGCAGAGAATCCAGCACACCTGTTTTCAAAGTATTTATTCCTCCTAGAATAGCTTCTGATATCCTTTTCCATATACAGTTGTAAATACTACAATTTGCATTTTGTACACTACTATGTGATTACTTTTCTAATAATTTTGTCACTAAGTCATTAGAGACTAAAAAAATCATAAAACAAACAAGTGAGAACAAAATACTATTTTTAACAGAGCTATCTGCGTGACATGGGGGCGTCATTTTGTGGGCAAACACTTTTAATTTCCTCTCATTTTGGGGCTTCCTGCCGTATTATTTCCTCGAAATAAACTTTTTCTTATTCAGAAAAGTACGGAATTTTTGAAGACAAAAATTAAATAATCGATGTTATTCACATTCTGACTATGTCTCCAGCAATGCAAGACAAAACGTTAGGTAGAGAATTACGTCCACAAATCAAACATCAACAATATTGCAAATACCGTCCATGAAATGCTGCATTATTTGAACAAGGTATGCAATTGATGATTATGTCTCAGCAGGTGAGCGGACATTCGACCCGGGTTGGATTCCCAGTACTGTCAGATAGTTCCCCTTTGTGGGAAGACTGGGACGGGTCTCACTTAGCCTCGTGATGCTGATGAACTACATGAATGACGCCAACAGCGTAGGAAGACATGAGAGGTGGTCGGCACTGAAAGGTCCATCAGAGTTGTAGGCGAGAAAAATTACGCCAGTGATATAAGGTATAATGCTGCTTACTAAACAGCGTTTATAATGTTCTTCATCGGTGTCACAGTCAGTCGCATACAGTTATTTAAGTAGTCGATTAGCTGTTGTCATATCCTATCCAAAAAGTAATTACAGTATATAAATGTTAATGCCAAGAGCATCCCCCCTCTCCTCAGAATCTGCACTCACAATCGAAATGAAGAAGGCAAACAAGTGAGAGGAACGAAAAGACAAGGGTACTAGAAATGGACCACAAGCTCAGGATGCAATGAGAACAGGGAAGGAAATAGGTCCTACGTGTGCTGTGCCTTAACTACCGTGCCATTTCACTCGACAAGTTTGTTTTTGAAGAGAAATTCGTTCTCGTCCCGCTAGAGGAGTGGAATCCTCCGCCCCTTCGCGGCGGTGGGAGTGGACGTTCGACGACGACGTTGCAGTAATTACGGCGGACGACGCCGGCGTCGGCGGCCGCTGATTTCCCCAGGCGTCGCGTTGGCCGACGCATCCGGAACGACAACTCGATTACGCGTCCTACGCGCCATGCGGCCCTTTCGATGTCTTCCAAAGGACGAACACGTGCAAAGTGCTCGGCCCGAGTCGAAAGCGACCACCAAGGCAATTGGCTCGATACCTCACTGCCGCTATGTCGGTGCACTGACCGACTGCTTGCTGGTCGGTTCGTTTAATGAAGCAAGCTTGTGGCACGGCGGTCTTTTACACCAGAAGGTAGTGAATAGCACGTGGGCGGTTCGCGCCACTCACTGATGTTGTTGTTGTTGTGGTCTTCAGTCCTGAGACTGGTTTGATGCAGCTCTCCATGCTACTCTATCCTGAGCAAGTTTTTTCATCTCCCAGTACCTACTGCAATCTACATCCTTCTGAATCTGCTTGGTGTATTCATCTCTTGGTCTCCCTCTACGATTTTTACCCTCCACGCTGCCCTCCAATACTAAATTGGTGATCCCTCCACTCACTGATAGTAATTCATAAATAAAATAAAGAAACTGTCCTTAGCTCCTACTTAGTCACAAGACATTCTTCAACAGTCGCTATATTTATGTTGTCTAGTACTACTCTGACAACATATGCACATACTCTGTATACATCAAACTACTTTGCGATGTGTAGTGGAGAGTACCTTCCGTAGCAGTTTCCAACTTTTCCGCTTTCCTGTTCCGGTAGCGAATGGTGCTTAGGTAGAAGGATGTGATCTCGAATCACTAATTTTAGCCTTTTGGTCTTTCCTCAAGATTCACTGGTGAGCCAAAATATTATGGCGTAATGCAGCAGCGCTTCTGCGTGGCATGGATTCGACAAGCCCTGGGCACATTCCCAGAGGTATGTGATAACAGATGTCTACTCACACATCGAACAATCCCCGTAAACCTCTAGCTGGTGTTATGTAGGTGTCTGATGGTGTCCAAGATATACTACATCCCGATCGCATCAGGAAAATTTTCGTGGCCAAGACGTCAGCGAAAGTTTACTGTCACGCTCCTCGAACCACTGTGGCACAAATCTGGCCTTATGACATGGACAGTCAGTCTGCTGAAGATGCTAGCGCCGTCAGAAAAGACACCAAGCATGGAGCTGGTCTGAAATAAGGTGCTCACGTAGTTCACCGTCTAGTTCACCATATACTGGGTGAGTCACTAACTATTACCACCTAGAATAACTCCGAAAGTATGATAGTAGCTAAAACGTTTGTGGGACAAATGTTGCATGGAACAACGGGGGCTATAATATGACGCAGGTTTTTTGTTGGTAGGTGGGTTCACATCAGAGACATGAAGGTCAACTTTGATTTTTTTCAATGGGATGCTGTAGTTTGGTACTTATTTTCTGATAGCGGCTATCGAGACGATTCCAATGACGTGTAACAGTAAGGTCTTTGAAGGTTAACGAAGGTCAAACAGCTGCATTAACGTCCATTTACAGAAGGTGTTCGAAGTGATGACTATTGGCACCAAAGCAGTGCTGCAATCTTCTTATCATGGGTTGAGTGGTATTCATAATCACTTCGGCAGTTTTCGAAGCACATGCTCTGACAATTCTCTCTAGTATATCGAGCAAATAGTAAATATTTGACGAATACGGTGTATCTTTCTAACGTGCCATTAACATATAAACACCATTCGACCGTTTCGCAATACAACATTAATAGGAACGGTAAGACTAGTATTGACGAATCAAGCGAATGTGAATGATGTATTCGTTCGAAGGACAAGTCGATGTGCTTCTCATTTACGGAGAATGACAACGATGTTCAATGAGAACTAGAGACTTATACGCTGAAAGATATCCTCAACTTACTCTCCCTACACATCGTACATTTAAATATGTGTATGATAAATTGAGAACAACTGGATCTTTAACGCATCGGAAACAAATCTAGCAAAGGAAAGTTACTGACGAGGAAACGGAAATTAGTACTCTTGCCACTGTGGTTCGATATCCTTTTGTTCGCAAGGGAATCTGGCATGAGCCATAGTAGTGTTGTTCATGTTCTGCATCGCCATAATTGTCATCCTTACCATATCAGTCTCCACCAACATTTAACTGGTACGGCTCGTATGCGTCGCACTGAATTCTGCCGATGGGCTCGACTTCAGATTCAGACGGATGACACATTTATCAATTTGATTTTATTTACTGACGAGGCTACATTCACTAACCATGGAAATGTTAATTTACATAACATGCATTATCGGGCAGCTGAAAATCCATGTTGCCAGCGGCAAGCTGCATACCAAAAACCGTGGTCGGTGAGTGTATGGTGTGTGATTCTGGAGGACAGAATTATAGGTCCCTATTTCATCGATGGAAATCTTTATGATAGGAAATATATCACATTCCTGCAAGAAACTTTAGGTTTGTTATTGGAAGAACAGGAACAGAACGTGATATCAACACGATGGGTGTCCAGCACATTTTTCGTTGATGGTTTGAAATGAGGTGTAGAGATAATTCCCATATCGTTGGATTGGACGTAGAGGAGATGTGTCGTGGCCGCCTCGTTCGCCAGACTTGAAACTGCTGGATTTTTTCTTGTGGGGATTCGTAAAAGACATTGTTTATAAAGACAATCCAACTACACCTAAAGATATGCGAGAGAGAATTGTCAGAGCATGTGCTTCGATAAGTGCCGATGTGATAAGGAATACCACTCAACCCATGATAAGAAGACTGCAGCACTGCATTGATACCAATGGTTATCACTTCGAACATCTTCTGTAAATGGACGTTCATGCTACCCTTTTGACCTTAGTTGACCTTCAAAAACCGTACTGTTACACATCATTGGATTCGTCTCGAATAGCCGCTATCAGAAATAAGTAGCAGACTATAGCATCCCATTCAAAAAAATCAAAGCCGACCTTCGAATCTCTGAAGCGACCCCACCTAGCAACACAATATTATAGCCCCCGTTGTTCCATGCAACTTTTGTCCCACAAACTTTTCAGTTACTTTCATACTTTCGGAGCTATTCTTGGTGGCAATAGTCAGTGACTCACTCTGTAGTTCGCACCAGTCATGCTGCCTTCTGTTATAATGGCAGGTCTCATGGAAGCCCGGGTCAGTGTACTCTGCAGCAATATGCTGACACTGCCGACCCTCGCTCGTGTTGGGGGTGCAGGTTTCGAGCAGCTGTTGCCTGTATGACGTCGTATCACGACACGACCATCGACTTGATGTGACAAGAAATGTGATTCACCTGTCCGAGTGACGTATCCATTTATCCATCGCCCAACCACGATGATCCCGTTCCCACTGCATTCATAATTAATGACGCTTGATCAAAGTGCGAACGCGTTGACGTAGTTTGACGCGGAGCGCTAAGTTCAACTATGTGCGCTCGACGGAGCGTTGCAAACCAGTTGTCCTGCACCAGTGTTGTACTCTGCCGCCATATCTGCCACAGATCGCCGCCTGTTCTACACATTGTAAGTCTGTGAAGCATAGATTTCCAGGACCGTGTCATCCACTCGTGGTTTCATCTTTCTTCAACCACTTTCAACAAATGATCTCGACAGTAGTACGCGAACATCCGGCGAGGTTTTGCTGTTTCTGTCATGCTCGTTCCCAGGTGCCAGGCATAACAATCCGGTTTTTGCCAGAGTCGCTTACGCCAGTGGATTGTCTCAATTGAGTCCCGTGTAAAGGATGTCCCAGCTAACTTTGCCACCTCATATATATCCGAAATTTAAAAAAGAAGCGAAATTTGCAGTTGGCGGGGATGCGCCTATGTCAGGAGAACACACTATGAGCAGCAATGCACAATCCCTGCAAATAAACATACATCACTGTGAGCTCAAAGTTACTTTTTTTTAAATGGAAAATGCACGTTTTATCTACCAAAATGAAAACTGGAGGTACTATTGGTAGACTTTGTTTAACTACTCTAAACCTTATTTCTGCTGGAGTACGTATACTGTAAATGATGGAAACGGTACCACAGTTTCTGCTGTATGGCTGTAATGCGGTATTGTGGTCTGCTTTCACTGTCCTGAAGTCCACTTTAGACAACAATTTCCCTGCGCGCTACGGCAGAAACTGTGGCGCCGTTGCTGTTATTTAAAGTCTACGTATTTCACAAGTTATGAGGTTTAGAACCGTGAGAATAAGTCTGCTGTTACTCACTGTACCCCTAGTTTTCATATCTGTAGAAAGAAACATACACGTGCCTTTAAAAAAAGTAACCCTGTGTCGAAAGAATTGTTTGTTTAAATTTGTGGGGAGTGCATTCCTACCCATTGTCCCTGGCCAATTGCATATTTCACATTTTGTTTCGTTTCGGAAGCATATGATGTTACGGAATTGGTGGGATACCCTATATTTGCTAGGATGATTTCCCGTTTGTCTGAGCTCTGCTTAGATACCTTCCTTTCCGCGTCATATACTAGTACCTGCAACGATACGAGGCAGCAGTCATTAGCGTGGTTGGCAATTGTCTTGGTGTTTCAGTTCTCCTGTGTATACGTTGTTGACCATTCTGGGAACGAAGCCGCTCGGAATTTTAATAGCAAACCACTCCGCGATGCATATCATCTCTCTCGTACAGTCTGCCACTGCAGCTGAAAGAGAATTTCCATGGCACTAAACGAACCCGTGACTACACCTGCTGCCTTTCTTCGGTTGTTCTCTGTGTGCTCCATCAACCCTATACAGTAAAGTCCCACAACAATGCTCATATCACTACAAAAGTATCGGTCGTGCGAGGATTTTGAAAGCTATCTCCTTCGTGGACATAATATACGTACTGAGGATTGTTCAAATGGATTCGTTTGTTATCTACCTGTGCCACGATTAGTTTTTTGTGGGCTTTACATTGTAAATCGCTCCAGACAAGCTCTCCTAGATATTTAACGGATGTATTTACTTCCAGTGACTGTTCATTAGTACCCAGTGTCGCCTTTTCCCTATTTCAGAACTGAAATTTCGGCCTTTGAGGATATTTTAAAGTGGCGCGGCAAAATATTTTGCCTCAGACTTCAAAATCCTTCGACATGTGTACATGATACTACATGACGATGACGGGTATAATATTGGAGAATATTAAGGTCTGGAATGCCCTGAAGAAAAATATTTTGCAATACTACTTGAAAATGGCCCAAAGGACGAAACTGAAATTCTGAAATAAAACTTTTCTACGGTTAACGGTGAATAATATGTCCATAAAGAAAATACCACTCTAAACTAAGCAGTTGCTAAGTTCAATCTAAGTACTGCCACACTAATTATGGCTATTAAGATCAGCTGACGCGTCACTTCTGCCCGAAAAATTTGCAATCATCTAGAAAAAAAAAATTAATAGGCCCTACTCAGCACAGGCAGATTCACAGACAGAACACAAAGATATTTTTAATATTTTTAAAGTGAGAAATTAATTTTGTGACTTTTAAAATATGACACTAGGTTACATTACTTGCCTTACTATCTAGGGACCCTGATTAATGGCGTTTCATGACATCAAAATGAGTTTATGCACGAAGTCGTCTAGGGCAACAGCAAAACTACAGATATGAACAATGTTCCGCGAACAGAACATTAAAACAATGAACGCTATGAACCATGCAATGACGGCCACTGTGACAGGCAGATTTGCTGGTTGCCGTTAGGTCGAAGTCCCGCGGAAGATGGTCCACGGGCGGTGCGTAACAGTTCACCGTGACCAAGGCGAAGACAATAGCGCTCTATATCGCCGCGTGGCCTCTCTCTCTGCAGCACCACCGAGAAATTCGCGTTGAACTAAACGGTGCTGTGCCCACCGCCACGCACAAACATTTACGATTTACATCCCGCGTAGTTGGATCTACATTTGTTTTACGGCGTGTTTTTAGTGTACATGACACTGCAATGAAACAGCATTGGACTGAAAGCTAATCCATTGCAGAATTAATATTCCAAGAAGATGTACCGTGACTGCACAGGACTTTCGCCTCAACTGCCCTCTGTGACTTCCTTCACTTATATGGCTTTCTTTACTCAAAGGAGAACCTGTTTAATGAAACATTCACAAGAGATCTTTATTTTTCGGTGACTGCCTTCTGAGGTTGCCTTGATTTTCATCTTAGGCGTCATAGTGATGTCTGCAATGATCAGTTTAGAGTTGAGGATAGTAGACTATCGAGTGGACGCAGAAGTGTTCTTACAGATTCATCAAGCTATCCGTGGTGACGTGTAAGGAGTATGGCCTAATGATTCAATCACCATCTCCAGATTCAAGTCTCTCTCAAACGAGCTACGTTTTCTGCTGTCTCATTTTCGAGGAAACCAATGTGGATCATCCAGTATCAACCCAAAATAACATATCGTAATATTTTCATCCAACAGCAGTGATCTCTCCATTAAGTTATGGCGAAGTTTTTTGACTATCAACAAAATGTAGCTTTTATAAAATTTAGTTTCCCGATGTGAGCGCAAGTTTCACTTTCATGTTCACATTGTGAACAAAAATTTCGCACAAAGACAGCAAACTTTGAATCTCTGAAATTTTATTTCGGCCACAACACGACGTGGTATGGACTCGAATAATGTCTGAAGTAGTGCTGGAGGGAACTGAAACTATGAATCCTGTGCAGCTGTCCATAACTCTGTAAGAGCACGAGAGGGTGGAGATCTCTTCTTAACACCACTTTGTAAGGCATCCCAGATAATCTGTGTAATGTTCATGTCTGAGGAGTTTGGTTGGCAGCGGAAGTGTTTAAACTCAGAAGAGTGTTACTGGAGCCACTCTGTAGCAATTCTGGACGTGGGGGTGTCGCAGTGTCCTGCTGGAACTGCCCAAGTCCGTCTGAATGCACATTGGCCATGAATGGATGGACGTGGTCAGACAGGATGCTTACGTACATGTCACCTGTCAGAGTCGTATCTAGACGCAGCAGTGGTCCCATATCACTCCAACTGCACACTCCCCGTACCATTACAGTGCCTCCACCAGCTTGAAAAGTCCCCTGCTAGCAGGGTCCATGAGGTTGTCTCCACGCCCGTACACGTCCATCTGCTCGATACAATTTGAAACGAGACTCGTCCGACCAGACGATATGCTTCCAGTCATCAACAGTCCAATGTCGGTGTTTACATCACCTGACAGGGTTTGAAGATCTGTGTAGTGCAGACATCAAGGGTACACGTGAGGGCCTTCGGCTCCGAAAGTCCACATCGATGACACTTGTTGATGACCCAGCATTGAAAGCTGCAGCAATTTCGGGAGGGTTGCACTTATGTCGGTTTAAACAAATGGTTCAAATGGCTCTGAGCACTATGGGACTTAACCGTAGTGGTCGCGCGGTTCCAGACTGTAGCGTCTAGAACCGCTCAGCCACCACGGCCGGCTCACGTTAAACGATTCTCTTCAGTCGTCGTTGGTCCCGTTCTTACAGGATCTTTTTCAGGTCGCAGCGATGTCGGAAATTTGTTGTTTTACCGGATTCCTGATATTCATGGTACACTCGTTTAATGGTCTTACGGGAAAATCCCCACTTTATCGTTATCTCGGAGATGCTGTATCTCATCGCTCGTATACCGACTATAACACCACGTTTACACTAACTTAAATCTAGATAACCTGCCAGTATAGCAGCAGCGACCGATCTAACAAGTGTGTCAGACACTTGTTGTGTTATATAGGCGTTACCGACCGCAGCGCCGTATTCTGCCTGTTTACTTATCTCTGTCTTTGAATTCGCATACCTACATCAGTTTTTTTGGCGCTTCAGTCTAATTTCTCAACTCGCGCCCTGGTTGAAATCAAACAGCTTACAAAGGTCACAACTAAATCCTTTATCAGTTGATTCGTCCCCAAAAATCTTTAGGTGAGCAGCCAAGCTTTCTGGCAAGACGCAATGACTGACCGTTCTTCACATTACATTGAGTTCCAAGCACCCGGTTCTGTTTCAAGACTTGTGAAGCTTAAGCCTTCTTTAATTTGATTGGTTTGTTTGATGTGTTCCATCAATTACCCCTCGCTCTGCATTAAACAATGTGAGGCGTAACACACCTGTCATCCATTGCGGTGACACTTGAACAGAGGCAACGTGGTCTAGCATTGGGGTTAGGTAAGATTAGTTTTCTCTGCATGAAGTTAACGTTACTATAAAAGAAGTGGAATGTCACCAGCGCGTTCTCAGCCGTGTTTTTAAAAAGTAAATTTTCAGTTTCCGTCACTAGGACGAACACTCCGCGGGGAGTAATAATTCACTTTCGTTTGCTACCGGCTGTGCTCTTAAGCAGCTTATCATTACCGCCTCACCTTAGCGTCGCTCCACTCCAGCATATGAATAAGGTAATCACTGTATAGGATTTATGTACCACCCAAAGCTGAAGGGAGAGAAATATAGCAAAAAAATGATGATTGACTTCCGGAATAATAACAGAAGTACAGAATTCTGAGGAAAAAATAACTGGAATATTGTGTCAAAGAATGGAAAAACTGGTAGATGCAGACCTCGGGGAGGATCAGTTTGGATTCCGTCGAAATGTTGGAACACGTGAGGCAATACTGACCTTACGACTTATCTTAGAAGAAAGATTAAGAAAAGGCAAACCTACGTTTCTAGCATTTGTAGACTTAGAGAAAGCTTTTGACAATGTTGACTGGAATACTCTTTTTCAAATTCTAAAGGTGGCAGGGGTAAAATACAGGGAGCGAAAGGCTATTTATAATTTGTACAGAAACCAGATGGCAGTAATAAGAGTCGAGGGGCATGAAAGGGAAGCAGTGGTTGGGAAAGGAGTGAGACAGGGTTGTAGCCTCTCCCCGATGTTATTCAATCTGTATATTGAGCAAGCAGTAAAGGAAACAAAAGAAAAATTTGGAGTAGGTATTAAAATTCATGGAGAAGAAGTAAAAACTTTGAGGTTCGCCGATGACATTGTAATTCTGTCAGAGACGGCTAAGGACTTGGAAGAGCAGTTGAACGGAATGGACAGTGTCTTGAAAGGAGGATATAAGATGAACATTAACAAAAGCAAAACGAGGATAATGGAATGTAGTCAAATTAAATCGGGTGATGCTGAGGGAATTAGATTAGGAAATGAGACACTTAAAGTAGTAAAGGAGTTTTGCTATTTAGGACGTAAAATAACTGATGATGGTCGAAGTAGAGAGGATATAAAATGTAGACTGGCAATGGCAAGGAAAGCGTTTCTGAAGAAGAGAAATTTGTTAACATCGAATATAGATTTATGTATCAGGAAATCGTTTCTGAAAGTATTTGTTTGGAGTGTAGCCATGTATGGAAGTGAAACATGGACGATAACTAGTTTGGACAAGAAGAGAATAGAAGCTTTCGAAATGTGGTGCTACAGAAGAATACTGAAGATAAGGTGGATAGATCACGTAACTAATGAGGAGGTATTGAATAGGATTGGGGAGAAGAGAAGTTTGTGGCACAACTTGACTAGAAGAAGGGATCGGTTGGTAGGACATGTTTTGAGGCATCAAGGGATCACAAATTTAGCATTGGAGGGCAGCGTGGAGGGTAAAAATCGTAGAGGGAGACCGAGAGATGAGTACACTAAGCAGATTCAGAAGGATGTAGGTTGCAGTAGGTACTGGGAGATGAAGCAGCTTGCACAGGATAGAGTAGCATGGAGAGCTGCATCAAACCAGTCTCAGGACTGATGACAACAACAACAACATTGTGTCAAAGCCCAACAATCGATGTAATATCCACCAGAATGGGCGAAGGGCATTTGCATGCCACTCAGTGGCGTGATGAAACCGAACTTCTGGTGCAGATACAAAGCCGGCCATTAAAATTGAAACACCACGAAGACGGGAACCAACTAAACTCAAACTGGCATGAATTTTACTGCGCAAATGATTAGCATTTTAGCGCAACGGTTCAAGATAGATTGTGTCGATACCTTCTGCGGTACATTCTGTACTTATGAAAGGATTGTGCAGAGGGTCTCTCATTCAGATTCTTCATCTGAATGTCGCTTGTTTATAAGAAGGCTGTGTTATGTCGGTCGTAAATAGGAGAAATGCGACAGAAGCATGATCGTAGCATTCAAGACTACTGTTTACCGCGTCTTATTAACAAAATGTTAATATACAAGGTGTTACAAAACGAAACTGACAAACTTTGAGTGGTTGCAGAGGATATCGTGAAGAAGAAATTGAGGATAGCAACCGAGAAACGTTGTCCAACGACGCTACGGAGCGTCGATGTTAAAGGCCCGCGCGCCTGACGCTAGGCCGCCCCTTCGACAGAAAACCTGACTTGTACGTTGACCAGCAATAAGCGCAGCGCCTTGAAATGTTGTTTGTTGTTAAGTTGCTGCGACTGACTGTCAGGCGATGGAGAAGATGTTACTAGATGCTGCTTGGAGAGACCTTGTCTCCTATGAACGAGATACTCTGTTGCCTCAATGGATGACGGTTTCAGACGCGAGTTTCTTTTTCCTCCTATATACCGAAAAACAATGGAGATTTTAGAGGGCTCCAGGAGAAAAATAAATTGCGGATGGACACCTGTGCCCCAAAGTGCCATCCACCGAAGCAGCAGATCATCACATTCATAGAAGAAAAGCCCTGTCTACGCAATAGCTAGCTCCATCTTCTTCATCGGCAGTCGTGGCAATCAGTCGCAGTCACTGAACAACAAACATTGCTAGACGTTCCTCCAATGATCCGTCAGCATACAAAGTTTGCTGTCGAGGGATGGCCGTACACGATATCCTGTTCTCAAGTTGTTCCTTATGAGACGTTCTACAACACATCGAAATTTTTCGGTATCGTTTTGTAACATCCTTCATACGTAAGTAAAATAATAAATGTGCTTTTATTTGATAGGGTATGTCATGCAAAAATTTGCCTGCTCTCATTGGGATACCTTTACTACCCCAATCTGCTGGCAAAATTGTTTACTTTGTTCCATTTCTTACTGCTTGTGTCATTTTGGGCACTGATTATGTCACGGAATGGAGTAGGTGACGTGTAACATTCGTCACTATTTTTCAGTGTAAATTTATGCAATTTTTACCACAACTAGAGCCTGCATGAAATAACTATGGCACCCAGAGTGCAAGACGTATGAGACAGGGAAATGCCATCAGACTTCTAGAATAATGTAATAATTCCAGTTCCAAAGAGAGCAGACGCTGACATACGTGAATAGTATCGAATTAACAGTTTATTTCAAAATTGTTGCAAGGCACTTAAACGAATTATTTGCTGAACACTGGATGGTGTTTTCGGGCACAGGTGTCCATCCGCAGTCTATTTTTCTCCTGGAAACCTCTAAAATCTCCATTGTTTTTCGGTATACATGAGAAAAAGAACTGTGGATGGATACCTGAGTCCGAAACCGTCATCCCATCATCTACTGAGGCAACAGAGCATCGCGTTCATAGGAGACAAGGTCTGTCTATGCAGCAGCTAGCAGTATCTTCTCCATCGTCATTTGTGGCAGTCAGTCACACTCCCTGAACAACAAACAACGTTGGAGGCGTTCCGCCTATTGTCCGTCAGCGTTCACATCAGGTTTGCTGCCGAAGGGGTGGCCTAGCAGCAGGCGGCAGGGCCTATTACGTCGACGTTCCGTAGCGTCGTTGGACTACGTTTCCGAGTGGGGTTCGTGAGTGTTGCTGCCCAAATAGAGGGTACAAGAGGGTTTTCCTGAGGCCAGGCTTTCGCAGTCCTCTGACGCGTGCGAGACGGCACACGTGACACACCGAAAAGGCAATTGGCAGTAATTGCTAGTGCGTCGCAAACGTTGACACCTAAGGCAGATGGAGAGGCCGTGTCGGCCTTCAGATGATTCAATACACAACTTGGTGCACAGTAGATATCTGATTGGGTAAATGCGTTTGACGTCTTCTGTCCTAATAAGGTAGACAACATGGGTGGGCATACGGATTAACTTCCGCGTCCCAGGGTCCCTCTTGCTGTATTGGTGGACCAAAAGATCAAGGAACTTGAGATGGAGCAATTCGTCCCTGTGGTCTGTTTCTGTAACTTCGCAGGGAATGTTTTTGATGACGACTTTTATTCCAGTCGCCAGAAGCCTGGTAAGTGTAGTAGTCCATGGCCCTTCACTTCACAAAGTTGAGAACTTGGAAATAATCATTCTTTGTGCGAAGCAGGTACCTGACATGGTCTTTCTGGTAAACTGTCGCAGTTGGCCTGCAATAAGGCGTTGCAGTTCAGTGTTCAGTTTAACGTAATTCGTGGGATTATAAACCACGATATGAGGGATCTTCTGCTTTGGTGGTGTCGGCGGTGGATTCTGAGAAGTGGGTTCGGGAGGGAGACCAATATCCTGGTCCACGGCAACAACAGGCGCGTCTGCTCCAGGCGTGGAGGCATCTTAATCCGCTGCGATGGGCGCGAGTGGAAGACCGTTTAGATTTTCCCCGACGGGTGGAGGGAGGAGGGGGTGGGGGTTGGCGTACCGGCAGCGTACCCTGAAGGCCTGTTGGGTCGACGAATTTGTACACCCGAAGGGGCGTCCACGTGGTGGTCGGTTGTATCAGTGCTGAGGACCGACATGACTTGACCATCACTGGGTGAAAGACCTTTCACCAAATGACCATGGAAGTCGTCGGATGACCAAGAGGACGATCGGCCCCTAACGCGAGCCTGTGGACAGGGTTCACATGAATCAGTATATCTCTCAGTGGTTATCGGTGACTTGTGGTGGGAGGCAGCATGCTCTCGGTCCTTAGGCTGTTGGGTGGTGTCAATACCGGCGCCTCCGGCAGCTTTCCGGGACGGCCGTCGAGCGGCCGGTGTCACATTGTTGCGTGAAGGAGCGGCGAAAGAGTCTCCTACATCTACATCTACATCTACATCCATACTCGGCAAGCCACCTGACGGCGTGTGGCGGAGGGTACCCTGAGTACCTCTATCGGTTCTCTCTTCTATTCCAGTCTCGTATTGTACGTAGAAAGAAGGATTGTCGGTATGCTTCTGTGTGGGCTCTAATCTCTCTGATTTTATCCTCATGGTCTCTTCGCGAGATATACGTAGGAGGAAGCAATATACTGCTTGACTCTTCGGTGAAGGTATGTTCTCGAAACTTTAACAAAAGCCCGTACCGGACTACTGAGCGTCTCTCCTGCAGAGTCTTCCACTGGAGTTTATCTATCATCTCCGTAACGCTTTCGCGATTACTAAATGATCATGTAACGAAGCGCGCTGCTCTCCGTTGGATCTTCTCTATCTCTTCTATCAACCCTATCTGGTGCTGATCCCACACTGCCGAGCAGTATTCAAGCAGTGGGCGAACAAGCGTACTGTAACCTACTTCCTTTGTTGTCGGATTGAATTTTCTTAGGATTCTTCCAATGAACCTCAGTCTGGCATCTGTTTTACCGACGATCAACTTTATATGATCATTCCATTTTAAATCACTCCTAATGCGTACTCCCAGATAATTTATGGAATTAACTGCTTCCAGTTGCTGACCTGCTATTTTGTAGCTAAATGATAAGGGACCTATCTTTCTGTGTATTCGCATCATATTACACTTGTCTACATCGAGATTCAATTGCCATTCCGTGCACCATGCGTCAATTCGCTGCAGATCCTCCTGCATTTCAGTACAATTTTCCATTGTTGCAACCTCTCGATACAGCACAGCATCATCTGCAAAAAGCCTCAGTGAACTTCCGATGTCATCCACCAGGCACCGCATACCTGTGCTTGGCCCAATTCTTGATGTGCCTCGGCCAGACTGACGTAGTCAGAGCCCTGGCAGACAAATTACATTAACGCCTGTCGCCTTTGAATGTCCGGTAAAATGTACGAAATATCAAAAGTGCCTTAGAAGGCGAACGACAAATCAACATTGACTAGGACACTACTATTACTAGTTACTACTATCACTACTAACCAGCTCGTGACCGTAAAGAGCGACAAGCACGTACACGCAAGTAAACTCTGTCAGGGCACCACCCTGATTGACTTCTGCAGGGACTGGCACGGTTTTCTGATTATGTAGTCCCGATTCTGGCCTCTGGCACCAATCACAGAGGGCCGAAACGACGCGTGCGCGGAAGCTGTTTGGGCAGCTCGCACCACCGGCGGCCCGCCGCGGGACCGTGTGGGGTCAGCTGGTGCGAGGGCACAGGTTTTTTTCCCCATAGGATGTGGTCCCTCCACGCCCACACCAACGTGGTGACGAAACCAAAAGTTCTACAAACCTCTGCGACAGTAAGACGGGTAATAAGGGCAGTAGCGGCTTGCTCTCTGTGACAGTGCATGCAAGGTGTGGTTATGTTAGTTCGAAGTATCGTGCATCGTTACCTTTGTCGTTGTGAAAGCTCGTTGTAGGGCTTGCTGCAGTTGATGCGTTCCTGTAACAGTTCAAGGTCGTCGTACATTAGTGGGCGATCGGTCATAGATCATCTCACAGTGTAGGGGGTGTGTGTGGCTGGTTTGCGTGCTGTGTACAGTACGGTTTCCCTGCGATTGCTTGTTTTTAGGCTGGTCGAGCATCTGGGGTTACCAGTAGTAGCTGTGTTGCAGGGGCTCGCCAGTACTGTCGTGTTAGCGTGCTATGGACCATAGATGTTTAGTTTCTTGCCAATAGTGTCTTTGGTCGATTATGTTTCCATCTATGGTTGTGGTCGTAGTTACCCATGAAAAGGATAAATGGGTTACGCGAGTGTCTCGTGTTATTATACAGTCGTGTGGAGAGGTTTTGGAATACCTGCAAGATGATATCTAGCCATATTTCCGGTGAAGGTCCGCGGTGCGTGTGAAGCGCGGAGCGTTGCTTATGATTCCGAGTACTTTGTTTTGTGTCAGCTGCAGACTGCGCAGGCGTGTGGGCGCAGCGTGACCCCAGAGGGGGCTGCGTACATCATCAGGTGTCGAATAAGTGTCATGTACATGGACCTAGACACCCTACTATTCAGTGGGCTACGCCTGTTAAGCATAGGGCAGAGTTGTGTGGGCCTCGCGTTTGCTTTGTTGGTCATGAGTTGAATGTGGTACCCCCGGAGTAGTTTCCGCTCCAGCCAGACACTGAGCCACGTTTGAAACCACTGCTCCCGCCCCACTACAAGCGTCAAATATTAGTTATTGCTTCCTTTCGACATCCAAGGCCCACTCCCCACGCCCTACTAAATGAGTTCATTCTAATCTCCGCCGCCTCTCTTATAACGGAATCCCAGTACGTTGGCGCACGAGCCAAGACTCTCATGTCTTCAGACTGCATTTTGTGTCTGCCTCCCAAGCATGCTCAGCTATGGCTGTATTGTCAAGCTCCCTTTCTTTAATGTGTCACTTGTGCTCAATACAACGCTCTTCAACTGTGCAAATTACCTGACCTATACAGATGCTGCCGCATTCGCAAGGGACACTACACAGACAGGGCACACGAACAGCTATGTCGTCTTTAACAGGGCGTGGCATATTTCGTTTCTTGGGGACTAGCCGGAACGCTCGTCTTGAAACCTCCTCTTACGAAAATTTCTGAATTGCTGTGCTGGTAAACGCCCCACGTTATTTGATTTTCAAACAGCTGAGCAAAAGTGAACGTACTCAGACATTTCTCTCTTTACTTATTCTGTACAACACTAAAGTGACACACAATTTTTTTAGCGCAACGCAATCTGACTGAATAATCCCTACAAAAGAATGGCTCTGACTAACCATAACCTATACGTTCAAAGTACTTACGGGCATTCAGCCAGGTTCAATTTTCGACAACTGCCGATATTTCGGCGGATGCACACTCCGCCATTTTCAATGCTTAACTTGTTGTTGTCGAAAATTCAACCTGGCTGAATGCCCGTAAGTACTTTGAACATAGTTTACGCCAGGAGAAGCTCAGGTCTCACAATAACCTATACCTTTAATAAATCATTTACATCACAAAAATCTTCGTTACTCGAACTACTGTAATACAGCGAGTTCCAATACTGCCAGCTAAATAAAAGATTCTAGCTGCTGAAGGCACTAACTACTGATAGGGATACTTAACAAATGAAAGATTTTGATAGAGAACAAACAATGTATTTACCTTAATAGTGTTCAAAATTCATTATATATATACTGGATGATCAAAAAGTCAGTATAAATTTGAAAACTGAATAAATCACGGATTAATGTAGATAGAGAAGTACAAATTGACACACATGCTTGGAATGACATGGGGTTTTATTACAACCAAAAAAATACAAACGTTCAAAAAATGTCCGACAGATAGCGCTTCATCTGATCAGAATTTCAAAAATTATCATAACAAAGTAAGACAAAGCAAAGATGATGTTCTTTACAGGAAACGCTCAATAAGTCCACCATCATATCTCAACAATAGCTGTAGTGGAGGAATAATTTTGTGAATAGCACTGTAAAGCATGTCTGGATTTATGGCGAGGCATTGGCGTCGGATGTTGTCCGCTCAGCTAATCCCGCACGGCCCTTCCACTTAGTTCATAAGATTGCTTGACGCTTGTAGCGGTGTGGGAGCGTCAGTCAAACGTGGCGCCAACTCCTCACTCCACTTGACGTCAGTCGGTCTCGAGGCGGACCGGAGCTGCTATGATATGCCCAATCAGCTTATACGCACTTGACGGTTGGGCCTCTCTGATTGGTGCCAGAAGCCACAATCGTGACTACATAATCGGAAAACCGTGCCAGCTCCGGCAGTCAGTGGTTTTACTACTGACTCCGAGAATTTTATTCGAACCGACTCTGCTTGAAAACGGAGAAGATTTTTACCATTACTTCTGTCCGCAGCTCGTGGTCGTGCGGTAGCGTTCTCGCTTCCAGCGCTCGGGTTCCCGGGTTCGATTCCCGGCGGGGTCAGGGATTTTCTCTGCCTCGTGATGACTTGGTGTTGTGTGATGTCCTTAGTTTAGTTAGGTTTAAGTAGTTCTAAGTTCTAGGGCACTGATGACCATAGATGTTACGTCCCATAGTGCTCAGAGCCATTTGAACCATTACTTCTAAAACACTTTCTGTTTGGTGCAAGACAGACACAGTGAACCACGAACGCGGAGTAACGTCAGTTCTCCAATGCCTCGCTGACCAGTGGCGGCTGAGGTGAGGGAAGAAGTGGTTGTTTGGATGAGCGGCGGGACGTCGGAGCGCAAGGCCCTGCAGCCGGGCGCCATCCGTCAACGTCCACCTCTGCGCGACCCCTGGGCTCGGCGTGGAGCGGCTCGCCACTTTGTGAGGGAAATGCCAGCGCGGATTTGCAATGCACACCGCGCCGCGGCCGTGGCCGGCCTGGCAGCAAAGCTTGCTCTGGTGAGTGGCCCACTGTTGTCCCAGACCCGCCAGCCTCGGCGGTGGGCACTCTGCGCCAGGAGACCGCTCGCCTGGCTGGTCTGAAGGTCTCTGGCACCAACTTATGTTTAGTATTTTATGGAATAAGCCCCAGCGACACTGAGCGACTTTGAGAAAGGGCGGATTGCTACAATCCAGGACCCGGAGAAGAGCACCACGGAAATGGCGAAGCTGGTCGACAGCGTGCTGCTGTCGTCAGCGTCGGCAGAAAGTGTTTTAAGGATTTTGAAACCATGAGTGGGCGACGGGTGCTGCACATTCACGCCTATTACAGAAAGGGGAGGTCGGAGGCTTTCCAGCTTGCACACTAGGATAGGCTGCGATTTGTAGCAGATCTGGTGGCAGAGTACAGTGCTGGTCCTGGTGCAAGTGTGTCGACAACAACACACTTCATCTACATCCACAACAATACTTCGCAAGCTTCTGAGTGTGTGAGGCAGGGAAGATGGCGGGGGGAGTGCTTCTGGTGCCACTATCTGATGCCCCTTCCCTGTTCCGTTCGCGAATGGCGCAAAGGTAGAATGATTATCGGTAAGCCTCTGTATTAGGTGTAAATTATCAAATTTTCTGTATCTCATCATATCGCGAGACATATATGGGAGGAAGTAATATGCTGTCGGACTCTTCCCGAAAAGTAATCTCGCGAAATTTCAATAGTAACTTCTACATGGTGAACAACGCCTCTATTGTATCTGACACCGCATTTCGTTGAGCGTCTCTGTAAGGCTCTCGCGCCGACGAAACGATCCCATGACGAAACGCGCTGCTCTTCGTTGTACCTCCTCTATATCTACTGTTTTGGCCGAGCGGGATTAGCCGAGCGGTCTGAGGTGCTGCAGTCATGGACTCTGCGGCTCGTCCCGGAGGAGGTTCGAGTCATCCCTCGGGCATGGGTGTGTGTTTGTCCTAAGGATAATTTAGGTTAAGTAGTTTGTAAGTTTAGGGACTGATGACTTTAGACGTTAAGTCCCATAAGATTTCACACACATTTGAACATTTCTTCTGTTGAGTCCTACCTGGTGTGGGTCTTAGAGTGATGAAAACTACTCAAGAATCGGTCGAACAAGCGCCTTGTATGCCACTTCCTTCACGCTGAATTACATTTCCCTAAGAGTATTACAATGACTGTTTGCGTCTGCTACTCCTGCTATTAGTTATATGCGGTCATCTTAGTTAAGATCGCAAAGGATAGTATTTTAGGGT
The DNA here is from genome assembly GCF_023897955.1 of Schistocerca gregaria. Classification (NCBI taxonomy): domain Eukaryota; kingdom Metazoa; phylum Arthropoda; class Insecta; order Orthoptera; family Acrididae; genus Schistocerca; species Schistocerca gregaria. The sequence goes on from NC_064922.1 coordinate 744,110,786, forward strand.
ATATACTGTTTCCAGCAATTTGTAATCAATAATTCAGTTACACAGGAGTGTATTTCTTTTCTTACGGACGCGCAAGATTTTACGTTTAGGGTCAACTGCCAGTGCCTGCAATATTCATGTAGGTAATTTTGTATTTTTGCGTTGCTGCTTTCTTATAGACAACCACTTCATCTGCGGAGAGTGTTAAAGAATTACCGCCGTTTTCTTTTCAATTACGAACCTGTCATACTTCCTTGGGGTTCACCGAAAATTACTTTTACATATGCAAGTTTTCTCCCTTTAAGAGTGATTTGCTGAGTTGTATCTGCAAGAAAAACTTTAATCCAGTCGCAAATCTGGTCCAATAGACATCAGTGCGGGACGATGCCGAATGTCCTCCTCAAGTCAAGGAACGTGGCACCAGTATGAACACCGTTGTCTACGGCGCCATGGGTCTTACAGACAAACAGACCGAGCTTGTATGCCACTTCCTTCGCGCTGAATTACATTTCCTTAAGAGTATTCCTATGACTGTTTGCGTCTGCTACTCCTGCTGTTAGTTATATGTGGTCATTTTAGTTAAGATCGCTCTGGATAGTTACTCCTAGGTATTTTAGGGTAGATACTGTTTCCAGCAATTTGTAATCAATAATGGAGGTGAATTTCTTTGTCTATTTCTTTTCTTTTTCTTGTCACTAGAGTTAAAATCTGGGCTGTTAGGCCTTTTCATATTTTCTTATAAAGTAATCAACGTTTCGATCCCTCTGCTGGGATCATCTTCAGGATGTTTCGGTGTCCATTATTGCTAGAACACTGTCAGAGACCAGTATCGCGATCTCTTATAGAGGGGAATTTTCCATCGTTTGTGCTGGAGAAGTGAGAATATCGGTTAAAATTCTTGTGGCTACCATTGTGGGCCAATGTCACAGGTAATATTTCCGTGCCTGTGCAGAAGGGGCGTTATTAGCTTAACTCTTATGGGTACTGTTGATGGCCCATCCTCATTGGATAGAAAGGCACTATTCCACACTTACTGTGAAGGAGGGTTATTTGTTGAAATTCCTCGTACTTTTATTGGTTGGCCATCAACAATGGCTAGATGCGAAACACACAGAGCAAGAGAGGAGGAATGTATACCCAAGATATTGCTCGCACACCGCGGCCGCACATTCACTGGTGGAGAGCCACGATGCCGGAAGCCTTAGCCGTCCTCTGTATTGAAATTATGCACATTCTTGGCAATTTCAAGCCATTGTTGGACTTTTCTTCTTTAAATGTTGGTTTCCATAGCCAGCACACAAACGTTATTAAAATCGATGTCACAGCTACATATCTCATGATGTTCTGCTACTGCCGATTTTACACTTTGTTTTAGCCTTGTGTGCCGTTCGTGTTCCTTAATGCGTTCTTTAACAGTTTTTCCCGTTTCGGCTTTATAAACTTTGCCGCAGCCACATGTCACTTGATAGACGTCTCCATTGTGGAGGCAATCAGGTGCATCCGTTTTTCGTCGTAATAAAAATCTTTTATTTTGTTTTGACTAATGAAAGATGTCTGGATACCATTTTTCTTTAGAATTCTGCTTATGTAGTCAGTGACCCCAGAAACGAACGTAACCTAACGAAGTGAGAAGGCGGTTCCTCGTCATTCATCTTAGCCTGATTAATATTCAGCCTAATAATCCTATCGATTGAACAACTGTCATAGCCGTTTGCTTTCATTGTCCTCTTTAAAAAACCAAACTCCGATTCCAGGTTGTCGTCATCGCTGATAAGGAAGGCACATGACAAACAGAATGTTTAGTACGGCTTGTTTCTGGGCTGGGTGGTGGTGCGAAATGGCATCTAAATACCTATTTTGTGTTGGTCGGCTTCCTATACACTCTGTGACCTAGAGTGTTATCAGATCTTCTGTAGACGAACACATCTAGGAATGGGAGACCGACCTACTCTCAGTTTCCAAGGTAAATGTGATTGTGATATGAATTCTATTTAAGAAATTGTGGAACGCACGAAGGTCTTCTTCGCTGTTGAAATGGATCAAATGACTCTGAGCACTATGTGACTTAACTTCTGAGGTCATCAGTCCCGTAGAACGTAGAACTACTTAAACCTAACTAACCTAAGGACATCACACACATCCATGCATGAGGCAGATTCGAACCTGCGACCGTAGCGGTCGAGAGGATCCAGACTGAAGTGCCTAGAACCGCTCGGCCACACCGGCCGGCCTTTTTCGCTGTGAGGCCATGTAACAAATGTATCGTTCACGTAGTGGAGCTAACAAGAAGTCTTAAAAGGAGCACTACTTAATGCCTGTTGCTCAAAATGTTCCATAAAACGTCAGCTGCAGCTGGTGATATGAGTTAGCCTTTGGCAAGGCCGTCAACCTTAACATAAAATTCACCATTGTATTTAAAATAGCTCGAACGAAGACATAATTCAATTAAGTCACAAGCAACTGGGCAACTTTTCCCCTTATGATCTCCCTTGTATGTGGTACTGGGACGTTAGTAAATAGCGATGTCACATCAATGCTAACAAGAATGTCACTGCAGATATCTTCACTGAGCGTATAATTTCTAAAAAAATGTTTCGAATCTTTGCCAAAAGTATATATTTCACCAAACAGATGTCTCAGTTTGCCAAATAAATGACGTGCTAAAAAATAAGCTGACGAGTTAATCCAACTGACGGTAGGTTCATGTGGTTCAAATGGTTCTAAGCACTATGGGACTTAACATCTAAGGTCATCAGTCCCCTAGACTTAGAGCTACTTAAACCAAACTAACTTAAGGACACACATCCATGCCGGAGGCAGGATTCGAACCTAAGACCGTAGAAGAAGCGCTGTTCCGGACTGAAACGCCGAGAACCGCTCGGTCACAGCGGCCGGCCAATGACGGTAGGGCGGCAATGGAACCGATTCTTCATGTATCTTGGGTAGTCCATACATTCTGCATAAGACAGGTATTCGAGGTGTTAGATTCTTTGTAATAGAGCTGTCCAATGTGGTGTCTGATATCAGGTTTTTCACTTTGCGAACGATTCTGTTCGTTGGATTGTGTTTTAACTTGCGACACACAGGATCAGCTAGTAGTTGTTCCCTCTTCCTGTGATAACCCTGAAAGGGTACAGTACCGCCTAACGTTGAAAATAGGTACAACATTCTTCGTTGTTATTGTCAGAACAACATAGTTTTTCTAATAATAACTCAATTTCAATTAATACATCGGGGCCGGATACCAGTGTAGGAAACAATGACATTTGATTTATTTAATTGATCACATGTGCACTCCTACAGAATAAATCCCTACATCCAGTTTGGTGAGATCTGTGAAATGAATGAATGTATGGTCGTTTGCTAACTGCAGGTAGAGAATGTGAATATATGATCATCTTTGAGACGATCTTTTGGTCACCTTTGGTGGAACCAAAGAGATGAAATTTACCGGAGCTTTGAGTGCCTGAAATGTGGCTGACCAATGGGTACCATGGTCTTCCCCCACTTCGACAGAGGTGCGAGATGACCTGAAGAACGGCCATGTTTCAGCACGCTGTCGCTGGATCTAGTGTTGGTAAGACATGTCTTAGGTGTGCTCCGTAAAGACAAAAGAGTGGAAACATCGTATGCATGTGAAATACACTCCCGGAAATGGAAAAAAGAACAAATTGACACCGGTGTGTCAGACCCACCATACTTGCTCCGGACACTGCGAGAGGGCTGTACAAGCAATGATCACACGCACGGCACAGCGGACACACCAGGAACCGCGGTGTTGGCCGTCGAATGGCGCTAGCTGCGCAGCATTTGTGCACCGCCGCCGTCAGTGTCAGCCAGTTTGCCGTGGCATACGGAGCTCCATCGCAGTCTTTAACACTGGTAGCATGCCGCGACAGCGTGGACGTGAACCGTATGTGCAGTTGACGGACTTTGAGCGAGGGCGTATATTGGGCATGCGGGAGGCCGGGTGGACGTACCGCCGAATTGCTCAACACGTGGGGCGTGAGGTCTCCACAGTACATCGATGTTGTCGCCAGTGGTCGGCGGAAGGTGCACGTGCCCGTCGACCTGGGATCGGACCGCAGCGACGCACGGATGCACGCCAAGACCGTAGGGTCCTACGCAGTGCCGTAGGGGACCGCGCCGCCACTTCCCAGCAAATTATGGACACTGTTGCTCCTGGATTTATCGGCGAGGACCATTCGCAACCGTCTCTATGAAGCTGGGCTACGGTCCCGCACACCGTTAGGCCGTCTTCCGCTCACGCCCCAACATCGTGCAGCCCGCCTCCAGTGGTGTCGCGACAGGCGTGAATGGAGGGACGAATGGAGACGTGTCGTCTTCAGCGATGAGAGTCGCTTCTGCCTTGGTGCCAATGATGGTCGTATGCGTGTTTGGCGCCGTGCAGGTGAGCGCCACAATCAGGACTGCATACGACCGAGGCACACAGGGTCAACACCCGGCATCATGGTGCGGGGAGTGATCTCCTACACTGGCCGTACACCTCTGGTGATCGTCGAGGGGACACTGAATAGTGCACGGTTCATCCAAACCGTCATCGAACCCATCGTTCTACCATTCCTAGACCGGCAAGGGAACTTGCTGTTCCAACAGGACAATGCACGTCCGCATGTATCCCGTGCCACCCAACGTGCTCTAGAAGGTGTAAGTCAACTACCCTGGCCAGCAAGATCTCCGGATCTGTGCCCCATTGAGCATGTTTGGGACTGGATGAAGCGTCGTCTCACGCGGTCTGCACGTCCAGCACGAACGCTGGTCCAACTGAGGCGCCATGTGGAAATGGCATGGCAAGCCGTTCCACAGGATTACATCCAGCATCTCTACGATCGTCTCCATGGGAGAATAGCAGCCTGCATTGCTGCGAAAGGTGGATATACACTGTACTAGTGGCGACATTGTGCATGCTCTGTTGCCTGTGTCTATTTGCCTGTGGTTCTGTCAGTGTGATCATGTGATGTATCTGACCCCAGGAATGTGTCAATAAAGTTTCCCCTTCCAGGGACAATGAATTCACGGTGTTCTTATTTTAATTTCCAGGAGTGTAATTAAGAGTAGTTTGGAATAATAGTTTCTCTATTTCAGGAACTTTTGTGAGGAGAATTAAATGTCAGGCAGGTAATATTAAGGGGTTCGTAGTAACCTTCGGAAGTGACCAATAGTCACAATGAAACCACGTGTAGCAATAAGTTGAAATACTTCCGAGTGCTTAAGTTAAGTAGAATTACTAGCGTGTGTACTATAAGTTGGAAATATTTAAGAAATGGTGGGTGCAGGGCTTGAAATTAGAGACGAGTACTTCCACGTGGTGAATTCTGTGTGAGTCTCAATCTTTGTATGAGACAAAGGATAAAGAGAAGTACTCGTCCATGGTATCAGTTGAGACTCGCGTGTGTGATGAATATGTTCTTAATACTACTTTGGGTGTTATGCTTCTGTGTGACGCTTGGTAATACTCTGAGAGAGAAGCAAGGTGAGTGAGCCGTCTATCCAGCAACGCCACTTGGCTTGCATTGCACAGGAAGACGTGCATATATCCTCCAGAGTTCATAGTAGGAAGAAAAATTACGAAGTGGGGCAATGTCGTGTGAAACTGAGATAAATACTAATTGAAGTGGGAAAGCTGAAAGTGATGTGATTATAACGTTGAGACTATTCTTTGTATTGTATGTTGCCAGTGTGATGTATTTCATGAAATTTAAGTATGTGTGGTTGGCGTGGGAGAGTAACAGGATAGTTTCAGAGGCAGTGGGTTATGCATGTTCCTTTTTGTACCGCTCGGTCTGGAGGAAATTTTCGTAATGATGGGTGTGAGAGTCGAAGTGCGAGATATAGAAAAAGATCCACCATCCTATCCAGAAAGTGCACTGTAGCGTTAAATAATTACGAGACCATAAGATAGAGAATCACCAATGTAAAGACATGCCCACTGGACGGAGTTTCTCGTGTGTTATTGTTGTAGGTTATAGAATTTGTGTGTTTAGGTTATAGAATTTATCGGAATAAATAAGATAGTGAAAAGAAAAAGATTGATGGCCTTTTCCTTCGAATTGTATGTTCCCATGATATCCAGAATTTATCATGTGTGAGCCATTCATATTCAGTGCGATGGCCACGTGTTGATCAAAGCCGTTAAATAAAAAAGAAAATGTGGTATTACCAGTGCGTAGTGAACAGTCAGAGTAGTGTAAATTACTAATAGTCAGATGTGCGTTTCCGTTGCGTAATATTCAAACAGGGGAATAACTTGTAACTTAATTGTGAGTACTAGAGTTCATGTTACTGTATAAATTAGAATGAGTCCACTCGCTTGGCCGACCACTCATCTTCCAGGCCTGACTGCTTGATGCCACAGTATGAGCAACGCATGTGGGTGCCTCTCAACCCTCAGCGTTCAGAACGACGATAGCATTCCCCTTATCCGATTTCGTTACAATGATGCGTTCGTTGCTCGTGAGTTCATCAAGAGATTTCCTTTCCTGCGCCGATATGTTGCTTTTTGGAGATTTCGATTTCCTTAGACCTCTCGACACATTTTGTCTTACTTCTTCGGCCTGAAACTTCGGAAGACGAAACAAGGTTGCTTCAACGGCACTTACGATTTCTTCAACAGGTATTCTCTTCGGTGTAGTTGTGAAATTCAGACCTTTGCCCCTAACTGTAATAGCTGCTTCGTCGAGTACTTATGACGAGAGGTACACCGCTACTCGTTTCGGATCCATCGTGGCGTCTTCTTTGTGCACTCTAACCGCTAGTTTCTTGAACTTCTCTTTTTGTTTCATAGCATTGAAAACTGAAAACTTTGTTGAATCACCAAATGTTATTCTGTCTACTTTATCCAAGTCCTGGGGTGAGAAGGTTGCCGTGAGTGAAAAATACAGATCAGTTAAAACGGAGCTAACATTATTCAAGTCTCTACGTATCTTTTGGAATCTTTCATGCCCTTGAGTAGCTCGCCCTGGTTTTCACTGACCGCATGTGGTGGCCAAATGTGGCGAATTTGGGAATAACATCATTATCACGACAGCGGAAGAGAAAAGCCAGATCGCTTAGTAATTTACCCCTTCTTCTGCGAAGTTTCTCTAGTCTTCTGACAGTGATATACACCTCCTGGCAATACAAGCATTTTATGTAAGTCTGCAAGCTTTCGTGGTCGTTGTCTCAGAAATTAAAATCTTCTAGGTTGTTAGGCAGCGACATATTTCCTCCTAAAATAAACAATCTTTCGACCCACCTGCTGAGATCTTCAGGATGTTTCGGTGGCCACTATTACTAGAACACTGTCAGAGATCAGTTTCGCGTTCTCTTATACAGGGGAGTTTTCCCGCGGTTGTGTTGGAGAATTGGGAGTATCGTTTAAAATTCTTGTTGCTACCATTGGTGGGTCGTCGTCATATTCCGCGCTAATGCAGAAGAAGAGGCATTATTGGCTAACTCTTATGGCTACTATTGGTAGTCCATCGTCATTGGATAGAAAGGCATTGTTCCACACTTATGCTGGAGAAGAGTTATTGGTAGAAATTCCTCCTACTGCTACTGGTTACCTTTCTCCAGCGTATGTGTGGAATGACGCCTTTCCATCCAGTGACGATGTGTCACCAATAGTATCCATAATAGTTTAGCCAATAATGCCTCTTCTGTTGGATCAGAGCTGGAATATTAGCCTATGACGATGACCCACCAATCATAGAAACCAGAATTTTAACCAATACTCCCACTTCTCCAGCACAAACGCCAACCTCCCCTTTATAAGAGAACGCGATACTGATCTCTGACAGTGTTCTAGAAATAGTGGACACCGAAACATCCTGAAGAAGATCCCTGCAGAGGTGTCGAAATGTCGATTATTTTAGTAAGAAATATGACGCGGCCTAACAACCCAGAAGGTTTTAACTTTAGAGTGAGTTGAGTATCGCAAGATCTACACTCCTGGAAATTGAAATAAGAACACCGTGAATTCATTGTCCCAGGAAGGGGAAACTTTATTGACACATTCCTGGGGTCAGATACATCACATGATCACACTGACAGAACCACAGGCACATAGACACAGGCAACAGAGCATGCACAATGTCGCCACTAGTACAGTGTATATCCACCTTTCGCAGCAATGCAGGCTGCTATTCTCCCATGGAGACGATCGTAGAGACGCTGGATGTAGTCCTGTGGAACGGCTTGCCATGCCATTTCCACCTGCCGCCTCAGTTGGACCAGCGTTCGTGCTGGACGTGCAGACCGCGTGAGACGACGCTTCATCCAGTCCCAAACATGCTCAATGGGGCACAGATCCGGAGATCTTGCTGGCCAGGGTAGTTGACTTACACCTTCTAGAGCACGTTGGGTGGCACGGGATACATGCGGACTTGCATTGTCCTGTTGGAACAGCAAGTTCACTTGCCGGTCTAGGAATGGTAGAACGATGGGTTCGATGACGGTTTGGATGTACCGTGCACTATTCAGTGTCCCCTCGACGATCACCAGAGGTGTACGGCCAGTGTAGGAGATCGCTCCCCACACCATGATGCCGGGTGTTGGCTCTGTGTGCCTCGGTCGTATGCAGTCCTGATTGTGGCGCTCACCTGCACGGCGCCAAACACGCATACGACCATCATTGGCACCAAGGCAGAAGCGACTCTCATCGCTGAAGACGACACGTCTCCATTCGTCCCTCCATTCACGCCTGTCGCGACACTACTGGAGGCGGGCTGCACGATGTTGGGGCGTGAGCGGAAGACGGCCTAACGGTGTGCGGGACCGTAGCCCAGCTTCATGGAGACGGTTGCGAATGGTCCTCGCCGATACCCCATTAGCAACAGTGTCCCTAATTTGCTGGGAAGTGGCGGTGCGGTCCCCTACGGCACTGCGTAGGATCCTACGGTCTTGGCGTGCATCCGTGCGTCGCTGCGGTCCAGTCCCAGGTCGACGGGCACGTGCACCTTCCGCCGACCACTGGCGACAACATCGATGTACTGTGGAGACCTCACGCCCCACGTGTTGAGCAATTCGGCGGTACGTCCACCCGGCCTCCCGCATGCCCACTATACGCCCTCGCTCAAAGTCCGTCAACTGCACATACGGTTCACGTCCACGCTGTCGCGGCATGCTACCAGTGTTAAAGACTGCGATGGAGCTCCGTATGCCACGGCAAACTGGCTGACACTGACGGCGGCGGTGCACAAATGCTGCGCAGCTAGCGCCATTCGACGGCCAACACCGCGGTTCCTGGTGTGTCCGCTGTGCCGTGCGTGTGATCATTGCTTGTACAGCCCTCTCGCAGTGTCCGGAGCAAGTATGGTGGGTCTGACACACCGGTGTCAATGTGTTCTTTTTTCCATTTCCAGGAGTGTATGTTCGAGGAATAAATGTTGACTTTCGTGTAGAGGATTATCGTTCTCCAAAAACGTCATAATTCTTGAGCAGAAAACTTGTTCCGTAATTCTACGACAGACTGGCGTCAACGATATAGCCCTAGCATTATATGCATCTGTTCTGCGACCCTTCTTGAAAACGGGGATGACCTGCGCTTTTTTTCACTCGCTGGGTATCCTTTGTTATTCCAGGGACTACCATAACCTACATGCAAAATGTGAGCAAGTTCATTCGCATAATCTTTGAAGAAACTTACAGGTATCTCATCTGGTCGTGACACCTTTCCACTACTAAGTGAATGTAGTTGCGTTTCTATTCCGCTACTGGTTATCTCAACCTCTGACATTTCGACGTTCGCACGTTAGTTAAAAGGAGGAACCTCACATCGTGGTGAAGCATTTTCGGAACACCGCATTCAGTATTTCGGCCTTCTCACCGTTATCTTCCGTTTCTGTGGAAGTAAGGTCACTGAGTGACTGGGTAGACGATTTTGAACTGCTTACTGATTTTAAGTAGCTGCTTAATCTTATTAGGGACAAATCTGATGCTGGCACAGCTATTTCGGAGCACACTATTCAGCGCTGATGTTAACGCAACAATATCTTCAGTCACATTATTTGGACTTCCATGGGATCTGTAGTAGCAGCAGAAGACACGTTGACAGCTGTGGACTGCGTGAACACGTCGTCTTCCCTCGGCGGGAATGCATGTTCCAGCATTATAACTTTATGTGGTACAAGATCAGAATAGTGAGGTTTTAGGAGCATGACAGTTAACTCACAGTGATGTCTTGGACACCAAATTCATCTGATCTGGGATCGGTGGACCTAGGACGATACCGGGTGCAGACTCCGTGACCAAAAATCACCGGTCCGTAATATGAGGGAATATGTGACCTGTGCCTCGATATTTGGTGCCAAACACCTGCAAGAATCTACTGGCGACTTAACGCCACGCAGAAGAATTGCTGGATTGCATTATAAAGGTGAACCAAAATACTGTTCAGCACGTGGCAATGATGTTTTGCCTTGTAACTGTATGTTGAGGATGTAACGAAAATAGTTAATGCGATGTGTGCATTTCGCAGACGAACTCCTCTTTACTTTACAGGTTGATCCACGTGGCTCATTGTCATTTTGGAAACAGTTCTGCGCGCTCATTGTACGGGAGAGGAGAGAGTGTAATTAGACGGGTTCCCAGCTATTCACATCTCAGGTAACTGAGACAACTGTTTGGCTTTATAGCGGCGATAAAGCACGTTTTTATCGCACTGATGTTGAGTATGAATTTCCCGTGGATTATGTAGTCAAGCACATTGATGGTCAGAGAGGTCATTCGATCTGATTCTAGTCAACTCTGGTGTGCAGACAATGCCTTTTGCGGCATACTATAAATGAAAGAAAGTAAGAATGAATATGGTGTAATGAATTATCCAATTGTAGAAAGTATTTCGCACCACTCACATCACTTCCCTCTTCTCGTGTGTTATGAAAGGTTATTTAGATATTATACAACATTAAAAACCAGTAAAACACAACATGAACGTAAGTGTTGCGTGTCATCTTGTAACTAGTGGTCTTGTCCGCCCATTGTAGCTGAGTGGTCAGCCCGATAGAATGTCAATCCTAATGGCCCGGGTTCGATTCCCGGCTGGGTCGGTGATAATCTCTGCTCATAGACTGGGTGTTGTGTTGCCCTAATCATCACCGTTTCATCCCCATCCACGCTCAGGTCGGCGAAGTGGCGTGAAATCGAAAGACTTGCACCAGGCGAACGGTCTACCCGACGGGAGGCCCTAGTCACACGACATTTACGTTTTACTCGATTTTTTCGATCACCGGGGAGCAGCATCGAGTGACATTTCACCAGTATCCATTTATCACAACAATTTTAGATATTTGATATAATTCTCATTTATCGTTTCGTCTAAAAAAAAAAAAGGAAATCTGCAATTGAGACGGAAGAACAAATGAGAATTATCTTAATTATGCGGACAGTTACTAAATCTCTCAGGACGATTATGTCGATTACAGTGAATTTTAGATGCCTTACCGTGCTCTAGATACATTCATTTCATTGTCCTGGAAAATGTTACTTGTACCCCTTGGCTTCTGACCACCTAAAATGTTTTGTGACTATAAACTTTTTTTTTCTGTTACATCCTTTGCGACTGACTTTTCTGGAGATATAATTTCACGTCTTACTTGCGTGTCCGTTTTCGGCACTACTATGCTTGTAAGTAGGCTGTTTAGGTTTTTTTGTTGGTAACACCGCCGCCACGTAGCGCTCTTTATGAAAAATCACTGGCTGTGCTGTGTGCAGTCAGTGGCTGGTTGGCATTGTTGTAATACTCGCCATTGTAGTGTTGGGCAGCTGGATGCTAACAGCGCGTAGCGTTGGGCAGTTGGAGGTGAGCCGCCAGCAGTGGTGGACGTAGGGAGAGAGATGGCGGAGTTTTGTTGTTTGTAAGACTGGATGTCATGAACTGCTATATATATTATGACTATTAAGGTAAATACATTGCTTGTTCTCTATCGAAATCTTTCATTTGCTAACTATGCCTATCAGTAGTTAGTGCCTTCAGTAATTTGAATCTTTTATTTAGTTAGCAGTAGTAGCGCTCGCTGTGTTGCAGTAGTTCGAGTAACGAAGATTTTTGGTGACGTAAGTGATTTGTGAAACGTATAGGTTATTGTTAGTCAGGGCCATTCTTTTGCGGGGATTTTTAAAAGTCAGATTGCGTTGTGCTAAAAATATTGTGTGTCAGTTTAAGCACAGTCTTGTATAATTTTTCTAAGGGGACGTTTCATGCTACTTAAGTTTGCCGTCTCCTTGTGATAGTTAATGTCGTATTACATACTGCACGTACATGAAACTGGCAAGTGAGAGAGTTGAGCTTTGCAGCACTTCTCCTATTGTTGCCTACAGCCAGCCTTGAACTAGAATTTTAATATATTTTCTTGCTCCATTATGAAATGGTAGCATCCACTTAATGTGTACTGCAGTTTTTTCGTGGAATTGCTAAAATTACTCTCACTAAGAAAGGTTTTCCCAAATGTGAGAAATTGCTCCAAGGTACCACTTCATCATGTGACTACCAACCAAAATTGTATTTAGATTAGTAATGTTTCAGTCGACACTATCCTGATATCCTGTTTTTAATAGTTCATGTATTATATCATCACTGTACTACATACGAATAATCTGTAAGTGAAATAAAATTAAGAACAAATTTTATTAAAAAAAAAGAAAAAAACCATTTTGAAACGAACTCGCAGAAAAAATCGCGAAAAAGGTATAGTAAAGAAATTTCAGGAATGTATTTGTCTAGGTAAAATACTTAAGTGAGCAAAATTGCAAGATAAAATGTTAATGTAAGCGCAAGATAAGCCATTCCAGCTGTGAATGCTGATACATTAATAACTGGTGTAAACGCTAGAATGTTGAATGCAAGCATGCAAACGTGCATGAATTGTGTCGCAGAGGTGCCGCATTTCAGTTCGTGGGATGGAGTTCCATGTGTGTTGCACTTGGTCGGTCACTGCTGGAACGGTTAACGCTGGTTGTGGATAACGCTGGCGTTGTCATCCTATGAAGTCCCGTATGTGGTGATCCAGCAGACCACGGCAATATGTCGACATTCTATAGAGAATGCTTGGTTATAACAGTGGTAGTGCGTTATCCTGTTGGAAAACGTCCCTTGGAATGGAGTTAATGAATGCCAGCACAACAGGTTCGAATCACCAGACTGGCGTACAGTTTTGCAATGATGGTGCGTGGGTAGCTCCTGCTGTCATACGAAATTGCACCCCAGACCGTAATTCCAGGTATAGGTCCAATGTGTGTAGCACATGTAAAGTGTGTTTCCAGGCCTCATTCCACCTCCTTGTAACCAACACACCGCTATCACTGGCACAGAGGCAGAATAAGCTTTCACTTGAAAACACAACAGACCTCCACCCAACCTTCCAATGAGCTCTTGATTAACAACGCTGAAATCGTAAATGGCGATGGGTTGCGGTCAGTGGAATGCACATTACGGGGAGTCTGACTCGGAGCTGTCTTTGAAGTAACCGATTTGGAACGGTTCATTGTTGTCACCGTGGTGCCAACTGCTGGCTTCAAATGGTTCAAATGGCTCTGAGCACTATGGGACTTACCATCTGTGGTCATTAGTCCCCTAGAACTCTGAACTACTTAAACGTAACTAAACTAAGGACATCACACACATCCAAGCCCGAGGCAGGATTCGAATCTGCGACCGTAGCGGTCGCGCGGTTGCAGACTGAAACGCCTAGAACCGCTCGGTCACATCGGCCGGCTAATGTCCAAATTAAGAGTGCGAAAATGTATTTATTTTACTTATTGCTTGGAGCACATGGCTGTTTGGTTTGGTATGTTTTCTAGTATTTAATCCTGTTCAAGTAACTAAGAAAGGCTCAGTTACTGAGACAATAATATGAAATCCAATTTGCAAAATAAGTAACGGCAAAGTAAAAAGTGATTGTTTTTTCTATATTTCTGTGATGACGTTATCCTGAGGTCACTGAAATTCATTGTTCACGTAACAAAGTTCAGTACTAACATACAGTTTAACTGAATATTTTTAAATCGTGAATTACTTCATTTTCGTTCATTAGTGTAACTTTTGGATTCATGAAGAGTGGTACCTCTTTCTGTCCAGTGTTGTTCGTGAGTGAATGCACAAAATAACTTTAATTTTCCTAATTATAGCCCTGTTCGGTTTAATTACTTTTATTTTTAGTAGACTTTCCATCAGAAGGGTCGGTTGTACACTTTCCTACTACTTATCAGTATCATTTCTTCGGGAAAGATAGCGTTATACAATTAGAAAAAATTCATTAAGCATACACGCGATCCATGGTCATATTTTATATCGTAAGCAGGATAGGCCAATTAGTAAGAGGGTGGTTACACGTGGCGATGCAGGTGACAGGACAATATCCGTTTGGTATAGTTCCGGGCACGAATTTGCATTGTGTAGTTTTGTAGCGAATAATAACTTGTTGCTACAAACAAAGTCTCTCACATACAATAAGTGTAGGTGGCAGAAATAAGCCGCTAATTTAAATTTCGCAGTAATCAGCGAACTGGGCATCATGAATAAATTAGTCGAAACGAGTAATTTGACTGCGCCAAATGTGGGACAATCGGTCGAACAATGCACGACCCATGAAGTCGGACCCATTGTTCAGAATTCTGTGGCTAGCATCACAGACGCTGCTGGTGAAAATCGAAGAATAGAATTCCAGGCAGTTGCAAATGCTACGGAATACGGAATATAAAGTAAAACAGAACCTATTCATGACGGATACGAGGAATCTATTAAGACAGAACCGGTGTTGCAACCTGTGATTTCTGGAAATATAAAAGGTTTGTTCAGTTTGTTAATCAGTAAAATGTATGCCCAATCAGTAAAAATAGACCACCAGAGTAAATCAATTAAACTGTTAACGGTAATATTGGAATTGTCAACACAAAGGTAGATAAAATTGGAGCAGAAGAAGTAGCATTGAGTACCGAAATCGGTAATCTGAAGCATGATATGGAGGAAGCCCAAACAAAGATAAGAGACCTAAACAGTCGTCTCGAAACTGAAGTAGGAGGATATGACACAAACTGGTAGAGACTGTTGGTCCCACAATAGAGAGAAAGGTAGCTAAAATAGTGACAGTAGCTCGATAAGAGGATGTAGGGAAAGTAACGAGTTTACAGACTTTAGTATCCGATGTAGGTGCTAAAGTAAATAGACAATCGGTTTTGTATAATCAAAGAAGCTGGAGGTGGAAACGTTATTAGTTACAACTTGCCAAGTAATTACAAGGATAAATGAGTCAGACAAACGATTAGAAGAAAATCTGCACTATGTGTCATACCACGCACATAGCTCTGAAATATTAGCGAAGGAGGAGCGTTTTTCAAAAAATAGGATAGACTGCACGCTACCGACTTCATTCAAAATTGTGAAAGGGACAGACAGACAAGAGAAAAATAAATGCAGTAATATACGTGTTAGCTGGAGAGGCTAAGCGATGGGGCTCAAACCTCGATATAAGAAACATGACGTTTCAAGAGTTCAAAAATGCCTTCTTGAAAGAGTATTGGTCAGAGCAGAAACAAGATTGTGTATGACACGATTTCGTAGTGTCGAGGCCCTAAGATGTAAACACGCGCAGATCCATGAAATAATTTGGTGAAAACTGGATCCGCAAATTCGAATATTTGCGCGATCGGAAAACTGGATAGGAGATTGTCTGGGGGCTGTGGCAGAAGCTTCCAGATGACTCCAAGAGATACATCGGCAGTAGTTGGGGAACGGTTGCTGCATATTTAGAGAAAGTAGAAGACGAAGACAATCAGCGGAATAGTCACGAAAATGTTAAAAACCGTGGCAATGCTAACAATTACCACAATAGTCACCACCAGAACAATAACAATAACCGTGGCAATAATGGTAGCAACCACCATGGTAACAACATGCACAGAATTATAACAATATGGTCATAGTAACAATAACCACAACTGTAGAAATGATAGGGGCCAGTATCAAGTAAATATGGCGCGTGGTCCTTGGAGGAACAATAGAAGACAGGAGCGGAATGATACATCACAGCAGTCTGGTAGCAACAGGGCTGTCGGAATTAGTTAGGGAAACAACAAGATGATCAAATAGGGGTAACGCAGGAGTAGGTTTAATAATGAATAAGAAAATAGGAGTGAAGGTAAGCTACTACAAACAGCATAATGAACACATTATTGTGGCCAAGATAGACACGAAGCCCACGCCAACCACAGTAGTACAAGTTTATATGACAACTAGCTCGCAGATGGTGAAGAAGCTGATGAAATGTATGATGTGATAAAAGAAATTTTTCAGGTAGTGAAGGGAGATGAAAATTTAATAGTCATGGGTGACTGGAATTCGACAGTAGGAAAAGGAAGAGAAGGAAACGTAGTAGGTGAATATGGATTGGGGCTAAGAAATGAAAGAGGAAGCCGCCTGGTAGGATTTTGCACAGAGCATAACTTAATCATAGCTAACACTTAGTTCAAGAGTCATGAAATAAGGTTGTGTACATGGAAGAACCATTGAGATACTAAAAGGTTTCAGACAGATTACATAATGGTAAGACAGAGATTTAGGAACCAGATTTGAAATTGTAAGACATTTCCAGGGCCAAATGCGGACTCTGACCACAACCTATTGCTTGTGAACTGTAGATTAAAACTGAAGAAACTGCAAAAATGTGGGAATTTAAGGAGATTGGACCTGGATAAACTGAAAGAACCAGAGGTTGTACAGAGTTTCAGGGAGAGCATAGGAGAACAATTGACAGGAATAAGGGAAAGAAGTACAGTAGAAGAAGAATGGGTACCTTTGAGGAAAAGTAGTGAATGCAGCAGAGGATCAAGTAGGTAAAAAGACGAGGGCTAGTAGAAATCCTTGGGTAACAGAAGAGATACTGAATTTGATTCATGAAAGGAGAAAATACAAAAATGCAGCAAGTGAAGCAGGCAAAAAGGAATACAAACGTCAAAAAATGAGATCGAGAGGAAATGAAAAATGGCTAAGCAGGGATGGATAGAGGACAAATGTAAGGATGTAGAGGCTTATCTCATGAGGGTAAGATAAATACTGCCTACAAGAAAATTAAAGAGACTTTTGGAGAAAAGAGAACCACTTGCATGAATATCAAGAGCTCAGATGGAAACCAAGTTCTAAGCAAAGAAGGGAAAGAGGAAAGATGGAAGGAGTATATAGAGGGTCTATACAGGGGCGATGTTCTTGAGGACAGTACTATGGAATGGAAGAGGAGGTAGATGAAATGGGAGATATGATACTGTGTGAAGAGTTTGACAGAGCACTGAAAGACCTAAGTCGAAACAAGGCCCTGGGAGTAGACAACATTCCATTAGTACTACTGACAGATTTGGGAGAGCCAGTTCTGACAAAACTCTACCATCTGGTGAGCAAGATGTATGAGACAGGTGAAATTCCCTCAGACTTCAAGAAGAATATAATAATTCCAATCCCAAAGAAAGCAGGTGTTGACAGATGTGAAAATTACCGAACTATCAGTTTAATAAGTCACAGCTGCAAAATACTAAAGCGAATTCTTTACAGACGAATGGAAAAACTGGTGTAAGTAGGCTGTTTAGGTTTTCTTATTGGTAACGCCGCTTAGCGCTCGGTATGAAAAATCACTGGCTGTGCTGTGTGCAGTCTGTGTTCAGTTTGCATTGTTGTCTGCCATTGTAGTGTTGAGCAGCGGCACCTGGATGCTAACAGCGCGTAGCGTTGCGCAGTTGGAGGTGAGCCGCCAGCAGTGGTGGACGTGGGTAGAGAGATGGCGGAGTTTTGAAATTTGTAAGAATTGGTGTCATGAACTGCTATATATATTATGACTAGTGAGGTAAATACATTGTTTGTTCTCTATTAAAATCTTTCATTTGCTAACTATGCCTATCAGTAGTTAGTGCCTTCAGTAGTTTGAATCTTTTATTTAGCTGGCAGTAGTGGCGCTCGCTGTATTGCAGTAGCTTGAGTAACGAAGATTTTTGTGAGGTAAGTGATTTGTGAAACGTATAGGTTAATGTTAGTCAGGGGCATTCTTTCGTAGGGATTTGTGGAAGTCAGATTGCGTTGCGCCAAAAATATTGTGTGTCAGTTTAAGCACAGTCGTGTATAAATTTTTCAAAGGGGACCTTTCACTGGTAGAAGCCGACCTCGGGGATGATCAGTTTGGATTCCATAGAAATGTTGGTACACGTGAGGCAATACTGACCCTACGACTTATCTTAGAAGGAAGATTAAGGAAAGGCAAACCTACTTTTCTAGCATTTGTAGACTTGGAGAAAGCTTATGCTAATGCTGTCTGGAATAATCTCTTTCAAATTCTGAAGGTTGTTGTGGTCTTCAGTCTTGAGACTGGTTTGATGCAGCTGCCCATGCTACTCTATTCTGTGCAAGCTTCTTCATCTCCCAGTACCTACTGCAACCTACGTCCTTCTGAATCTGGTTAGTGTATTCATCTCTTGGTCTTCCTCTATGATTTTTACCCTCCACGCTGCCCTCCAATGCTAAATTTGTGATCCCTTGATGCAACAGAACATGTCCTATCAACCGGTCCCTTCTTCTTGTCACGTTCTGCCACAAACTTCTCTTCTCCCCAATCCTATTCAATACCTCCCCATTAGTTATGTGATCTACCTATCTAATCTTCAGCATTCTTCTGTAGCACCACATTTCGAAAGCTTCTGTTGTCTTACTGTCCAAACTATTTATCGTCCATGTTTCACTTCCATACATGTCCACACTTATACAAATACTTTCAGAAACGACTTCATGACACTTAAATCTATACTCTATGCTAACAAATATCTCTTCTTCAGAAAAGCTTTTCTAACCATTGCCAGTATACATTTTATATCCTCTCTACTTCGACCATCATCAGTTATTTTGCTCCCCAAATAGCAAAACTCCTTTACTACTTTAAGTGTCTCATTTACTAATCTAATTCCCTCAGCATCACCCCCTTAGGGGCCCACTGGGCGTGGGGAGACCTTGGCGGCCCAAACGAAAACCTAGACAAAAGAGCTATGATGCATCCGAAAGGATAACTCAGCGATGGGAGAATATGGGAGAGAGTAAAGAGAGCCACGCACCTAGAGTAATGATAACTGAGCTGGAAACGGCAGTCGACGCATCTGTCACTGTTCGTAAAAGTAATAATGATATGAGTGTACCGGTAGGGGAGAACGAAACGGCAGCTGTAATGCGACAACGGTTACGCAAATTTCAGTAGGGTATGAGTCACCAGCGGGAGACGTTAGAAGGAGGGGCGAGATGAATTTGGCGACAAAGACCAGATACAACTAATTGAAAGCCACGTAGCTTACAATATCTATGAGGTCAAACCTGACGTTATACAGTCAGACGAGAGTGATGAGGGTTGCGTGAACTCGGCAGATGAGACAGAAGAAGAAACAGAGCACTTTTTTCCGAAAATCTCGGAAGATAACAGCCATCTTTCCGAAGAATACATACTTGACGTGACAATTAGCGAACTATTGGTTAAGCAAAGTTCATTAATCCATGAAATAGTAAGATTACGGTGTTGAGATCAAAACAAGTTCAACTGCCGCAGGACAAACAAATAGAGAACAAAAACGTTCAAACACAAA
The DNA here is from genome assembly GCF_023897955.1 of Schistocerca gregaria. NCBI lineage: Eukaryota > Metazoa > Arthropoda > Insecta > Orthoptera > Acrididae > Schistocerca > Schistocerca gregaria. The sequence goes on from NC_064922.1 coordinate 744,130,361, forward strand.
TAGTAAGAAAACCGCCGCATAAACCGCTGTCGGCCTCGGAACTGGGCGGATTTTTTGGTCCGACTGGAGATAGATGAGGATTTGTTGTGGGAAGACCAAACCATTGATAATGACAGGTGTAGAAAGACTGTAGTGCCCGTTAATATGCACGGCCTACAAATGCAAATTATAATTGATACAGGTGCAGAGCTAAGTGCTATGTCGGGAAAAACTTTTGAATTACTGAAAGATAAACCAGAAGCAGTAGTAATGTCTGTAATTGAAGTCAAAATAATCAGTGCTACCGGAAGAAATAATTAACTGATAACAAACCAAATATTTGTAAGTTTTGAGATTCAAGGAGAACCATTCGAACAGGAATTTGTCTTTGTGCGGATCTGTGCACCAACATTATTGTTGGTTTAGATTGGTTGTTAGAATATCGTGCAATAATAAGACCATGAAGTGCATTTCCAAGTAAATGTGAGTTTTGATGGTACGAGTGACGATGTGAGTAGTGAATACAAACCTATTCATCTTGTTACTTGTCCTAATGAAATTGGTTTAGGCAGAAATATGGAGTACTACGGTATCCGCAATAGGAATATTGTCAACTGGTTGGAAGACGAATTAGAGAGCGTTGTAGGCAGATTGCCAAACGCCCCGACTGAACAAAAACGAGACCTATATGACGTAATAACGAGAAACAAGAACGTGTTTTCAAATAAACCAGGACTTATTACTTGGTATCAGCGCAAGTTATATGTAATACCCCATGAAACATTCTTTGTAAGACCATATGCGGTACCGCTGTCCAAGAAGGTGGCTATCTAACAAGAGATAGATCGTATGTTAGAATGGTATGGTATAGAGAGGAGTAGCAGCCCCTATAACAATCCCTTAACAATACTACAAAGATTTCACAATGTACAGTTTATGACTAGCCTTGACCTAACAGCTGGGTACTGTCAAATAGCCTTAGAAGAAGAGTGTAGGAAATATTCGGCGTTTTTAAATGAAGGCCGATGTTACCAGTACAAGGTAATGCCATTCGGCCTGAATATGTCTGTTTCTGCCTTTATCAGGGCCCTAGATAAGGTGTTAGGTGCTGCCCTGAGCTCAAAACTGACAGTTTACGTGGATGATTTGTTGCTGGCGAATTCGTCGTGGGAAGAACATTGTGCGGTACGGAAAGGTGGAATGACGCTGAAACAGAAGAAGTGTGAGTTTGTGAAGAAAGAACTGAATTTTCTTGGTCACGTTGTGACAACAGAGGGTATCACTAAAGATCCACAGAAAGTGGAAGCAATAAAGAACTGTCCTCCGCTGAAGACTAGGAACCAGTTCAAGAATTTCCTAGGGCTCTCAGGACTCTATCGCAAGTTCGTGCAAGGGCATGCCTTCAACGATCCAAACCTGAACAACTTGTAGCGAAAAAATACGCCATTTGTGTGGACTGACGAGTGTCAAGCCGCATTTGAAAGACTGAAAAATAATTACTACAGAATAACATATTTTACCATCCTGATCTTGCGTTTCATGTGGGAATGGGCTCATCTAATTATGGCTTAGGAGTAGAATTGTTTCACGATATAGGAGAAGGAGAAAATAAAGAACACAGAACAGTCGCGTTCCCAAGCCGAACGTTGACGAAATGCGAGCGAAACTATGACGAACAATGTCTCTCTATCGTATGGGTCTAACATTCTGGGTGGTTTCTGTTTGTTCTATATCGTGTCTCCCTACCACTTTCGCGCAACGACGCTCTGAGCGTGTTTTTTAGGGAATTGACTAGTTTGAACCTGGTACCTGTTGCTGGTTAGGAGACGCCAGACCACACATGACATGTAGAACTCAGAAGAGTTCAGTGAGACTAGCGATGATATAACCAAATACTTAATGATTTCAGCGTCAGATCCACTGCACTCTCTGTAAAAAAATCTTAATACTAACTAAATTTAGTGGAAGGGGTTCAAGGCTTTCCTATTTTTAGTTGGCTGGTAAAATAACGTCGAAAAAGCAGTTACGATTACTATTGGAAATTTTATTCTACTCACAAAACATCGTTTATAAATTGCACTATTGATAAAAGGAAATGTTTTAATACTGGATAGTAAAAACCAACTGCGTTCAACAAAAATGTGAACGAATATTACCTGAATGGGTTTCCAAGTTCTACAGTTGATCGAAGGATGACCTATGCCATATCGCATCTATAATCTAGGTTTAAATTAAGTTTCACAAAAGGGAAAACTATCAAAATGATCTACAGTGACCCTCTTTAATTTCTTATCTAATTTGGCGTAAATTACAGTGGCTGATGTGGCTTCTCAATAACTATAGAACAGAAAAATCATAGAGTTTCAAATTTTTACTTCAAGAGGCAAATGTGAACACCATGAGCTTCAATTGACGATCGACATTAGTATTATGCAAAAAGGGGGTGTAACAGATGAGACTTCTGCAGTTCTGAGTGAAGCTTTTTGCGCTGTTATGCGTCATCGCGTGCGTTCATTACATTGTCGGTGTTCGTCAGTGGGCGGCGGGCAGCACAGCTCCGCTCACCTCGCCGTCTCAGAAGGAACTCTCTCCTAACTTCTCCTTACTTCAATTTACAGAAGTTGGTTGAAACAAAAACTATCTGGCTGTGTTTTCATCTGACCAGTCAGGGTCCCAATGTTAACCTTAAGCTCCGCCTACATAAATTCTGTCTGTCCAGTGAGAAACGTTATACTTTTCGTGGTGGGGCAATGTTTTTAAAGTTTTCAAAGTAAAAGAGAAGCGAAAAAGTCTCACGCTAAAACTTGCAGCTGGTGTGGGCCTTTTAGCGTTATCGTAAGATCTATACTGTTCTTCTGGAGGGCTCTAGCTTTTAACATGGGCTGGGGGGTGGACCTAGCGGTTAGCTGGCGACGTGGGTGTCCGTCCCTTATCGTAGGGCCTTCAGCTTAACACGGTTCTTCTCTCGAATTCTGTTCTCGTATCTCCCCTCGGAACTGCGTCTGTCTCACGGTGGGAAGGTATGACATGCATTTAGGCATTCTTGTGTTAGTCTGTGGTATTCCATTTGATCACTCGTTACTCGTATTACTTTGGTTAATTTAATGACACGAATATTCGGAGCCATGTGACATACTACTGGATTTGCTTATCATGTAAGGGTTTTCATGGAAGGTGTTGGATTTGCCTGCCACCTTACATGGGGTTTCAGAAAATTTAAGGGTTATTTGTGGGACCGAAAGGTGATAATTCACACGGATCACATGGCGCTCACTTATCTGAAGGATTGTCGTTTACTGCATGAAAGATTGAGACGACGGTCTCTTTTCTTGCAGCAGTTTTATTGTGACATTTGTTACGTGAGAGTATCAGACAACTGTATAGCGAACGCGTTGTCACGTTTGCTTCAAACCGATCATCGGCTTGTGGAGGACTAGTCTGAAAGCGTACTGAAATTGTACAGCTTTCAAGATGCAGAAGGTCGTAAACGAGGAGAGAGCACCTGTAAAAACATGGGTCGTCATCAAAACGAGGACGACTGTCTAACAATTGTTAAGAACAAGTATGACGAAAGGAGAATGGGAGAAACTGAGAAAGTATTACAAAATATATAACCATATCATGTACATACGTAAAGGTGAAGACAGTAGTAACTGGCGAGTCTGTTGACCAGCCAAGTACGTTACAGAGACAATTAAGTACTATAATTTAGCTTATGGTCATTGCGGATCAAGGAAGTTTGCTGAGAAGCTAGCGGAAGTTGTAAATTTTAATAATATACAAAGAAAGAGTTGCTGACCGAAAAAAGACACGTGATAAGTACCAGAGGGTGAAGGTGACGAACTTTACGAACCGTGGCCATATGCACAGCATAAGACCTAACTATGTGCTGGATTTTGTTAGTAAGGACCTGTATGGTCCATTGCCCAAGACTTCAGGGAATTTCGCATACATATTAGTGGTGCTAGAAACATTTTCTAAGTTCATCAAGTTGTATTCGATAATAAAGGCAACAGCTAAAGCGGTTTATAACAGATTTGTTACTGATTATTTTGTGCACGTCGGCAGACCAAACGCGGTTTTGTCCGATAACGGAGGGCAGCTTACTTCCAAATTATGGAATGAAGGAATGAAAAGTAATGGTACTGAAGTAATACACATTTAGGCCTATTGTCCAAGCAGGAATCCCGCGGAAGGTACATGCGTGTATTAGATCGGCTTTGCCGAACGTATTGTCACCACAATCACAGATCGTGGGGCATTTACGTTGGTGCTTTTAAGAAAATAATGAACACCTTGACGCACGAATCCACGGGCTACACTCCGGAAGATGTACTATTAGACCATAAGTCCAAACGTTTAGTGGAAGAAATGAAAGAAATGACTTATTTCCCTCCGAGAGTTGATATTAACCTTGACGTAAAGAAAGAACACCAATGAAAAATGATGAAAAAGAAAGCTGAAACGCAAATACGGCTTCATGACGTCAAAGCGCGGTTTGCCAAATTTGCTATTGGTTATCTTGTACTTCTTAAAGCACACGAAAAACCAAGCGAGATCGACCATGAAAATTCGAAATTTTGTTTCATGTACAGTGGACCATTTGAGATTATCAGTGTACATCATACTAACGCTTACTGTTTAGCTTTGCCTAAATCAGGCAAGCTGTTAGTTGTGCGTAATGCTGTTGATTTAAAATTGTACCAGTCGAAGACTAATTAGTGCGGCCCGGATTTTAATTACCTAAAAAACGGTGAAATATGCAAGCATTTATGACCTAAAACTTAGATAAATATGACTTTAAAAAATAAAATTTGACTTAATAGAAGTTTATTTGAAGCATTCTTGTTTGTTAATTTAATTTTTTATTGACCATAAAGTTATACAAAGTTTACTTCTGAAAATATTGTAAGTAAAGATCTTTCTTTCTGTAGGGTTTGTTGCTAATTTGATCCTATTATTTGAATGTCTGAATGTTTTATTTTCTAAACACAAAGTGCAGTGAAAATATCGTCTGTCAAAACAGTAAAACAATGTTTTTATTTCTACATAGCATTTAAAGTGTTCCACATTATTTAATACCGTATTTCAATCTTCGGTATCTGCAAAGTTGCACTGGGTGACAAGGTGCATTTTCAGGTTTTCCATTGTCAGAGATCTACGGTTGTCGCTGAGGATAGTTTTGTACCTGGGAAACTCACTCTGCACATGTTGCACAATACTCAGGGCCTCACATAGCTGAGTTCCAACAGCTTCCAGTCGTTTGATGGCTTTTGATATCACTGAAAAATTGGCGTTTGTTTATGCCAAGTTTCGAGACAATGTATCTAAAAACTTCTTTCACAATTTTGATAGCACTTGATTCATCGCTATCAAGCTCACAGAAGATTTTCTTTATTTGGGTGTAGTTGTTGCAGTAGTACTCAGCAGCATTAAGCCAAGAACCCCGTCGTGTAAGAACAGGTTTAGGTGAGAAGGTCGTTGAAGGTGCTTGTTCCTTGAATTTCGGCACCCGTAGCGGAGCCTTCACATAGATCTTGCCACAGGAAATTAATTTGTCCACATCAGGGTAATTTGATCGCACATCTTTGGCAAGTCTGTGCAACGAATGTGCAAGGCAAGTGGCGTACACCATACTGGGGTAGAGAATCTGAATCCCTTTGGCTGCTATTGCCATATATGAAGCACCATCTGTTACAAGCAGCAAAACGTTGTCTGTTTTCAGACCATCCGGCCACAGCAGATTCAGTGAGTTGTCAAACAAAATAGCATTCGTCGAATTTCTTTACTCTGTCGAGAGCTTCACACCTTAGTAGGAACATATCTCCAGGGCCATCAACTTTTAGAACACCAACAAAACATTTGCAAAATATCGCCCACTAATATCCGCAGTTTCATCTATAGACAGCCAGATCTTTTGCTCAGCAACAGTAATTCCTATTTTGTTGAGCTCATCATTGTAGCATACGGATAAATAGCTCTTTCTCAGTGTAGATTCATCTGGAACTGGATGTGTTGTGTACTTCTCCAAGAGAAAAGAGAAACCAAGCCATTAAGTGCTATTCTAGTATTAGTGAGTTTTTGAACTTTGAATATGTATGTATTATGTTAAAATTTTATTGTAATCTGTATGATGTGAGTTATTACCGATGCACTTAGACGAACTGTAAGTTTCAGATCTGTGTACACATGTGTATTAACAGACAGTGTTGAGTTATCCACTGTGATTGAATTAAAAAGAGGACTCCTTGAGATTACTCGGGAGTGAGTAACAACAATCTGAGGCAGGTGGACGTTCTGGAATGCCGCTGGATACACAAACACGGGATCTAGAGTGCCGCTGTAGCGCACGCAACAATGCTCCGCTTGAACTGAGTCATTGCCGGCACTTGTAGCGCTGCGGCTTTCTTTGTAAATGTGCGTGGGCAACGCGAATTGGTTTTCTTTCAGCACCAGCTGTTAGAGGTTTTGATGTGAATGTTAAATTTGGTATCGACGCAATGCTGAGGTCACTGAAACTCATTGTTCACGTAACGAAGTTCAGTACTAACATGCAGTTTAATTGCATATTTTGAAATCATTACTCGATTGCCTTTTTCAAAATTTAATGCCAGACACAACTTAAGAGTGACTTCTCAGTTTTCTTCATCATTGCATACTCACTTACAATTAGTGTAAAAAAAACAACAAAAAAAAAAACGGTAGCAACCTTTAGTTCCCACGTCAGTGTTTAATAATACATGTTTTCCTTCTCCATCATATTGTACAGGATTTTGGATGCAAATTGCCCTAGTGGGCTGGCGACGGTTAATTACTTCCTTTTCGTTCATTAGTGTAACTTTTGGATTCATGATCAGTGGTACCCCTTTCTGACCAGTGTTCTACGTGAGTGAATGCACAAAATAACTTTCATTTTCCAAATTATAGCCTTGTTCAGCTTGATTAGTTTCATTTTTAGTAGACTTTCCATCAGAAGGGTTGGTTGTACACTTTCCTCCTACTTATCGGTATCACGTTATACAATTAGAAAAAAGCCATTAAGCATACGCGTGATCCACGGTCATACTTTACATCGCAAGCAGGATAGGCCGATTAGTAAGAGGGAGGTTACAAGAGGTAGGAACACGCGCACCAACTTTCACCTACAGCGCACAACTCCTTCTTACGGCCGCGATTTTTATTTCGTCGGTGTACACAACACTTAGATATCTAGAACGAGTAATATTTACAAATGCTGCACAAAACACAATCTTATGTAGCACAACAACAAGAACTGTTGATAAAGACAGAAACTGATTTTGGCAGTCTCTAGTGCGCAATCCTTTGCGTGATTCTAAAATAATTGCCTAGACTTAAGTACCGACCATAAATAGCATGTGTTCCAAGGTACTTAATACCCTTCAAGTACAACACTCTCCTCTACTAGCGATGTAAAAGGTGATATCCACCGTGTTACATTTACGGTTGTAATTGCATCAGACGCCTGTTTCACATATTTAAGTGCAATCTGAATGATACACGTTACATCAAAATCGTTTTCTTAATATGTTGCTTACTTTATGTTTATTGCGTGTGAAAATTAATTACATCTTACCTTAAGAGAGAGCAACTTAGCGACTAATTAAGAGTCTCTTGTAAAGGAACGGCTCTCCTACATTACTATGGGCGCTGACACTAAATGTTAATTTTTTTTAATCATGGGAAATAGAATAAGTGGGCTACAGTATCTTGAGAAAATTAATCAGAATGCAGCAGCGTCTTTGAACATTTACGCCATTCCTAAGTTACGATAAAATTAGACGACTGCTTGGCTTTTATAAGCAGTGTAATTTATCCCTCTGTGCCTGTAGATGATTACTACTCGACCAAATGCACTCCGTGGCTGAGGTCAAGAACGCAAAGGTGCTCGCCACGCAGGTACCTGGTTCGACTTCCGGATATGGAAGAAATGCTCATCAGAAAATTTGGAGTATAGCTTACTGTTTGCGGTTTGTTTGCGCACGCACAACATTACACTGTACATCTCATCCAACTCACCGCCAGACACGAGTTTGAGGATGGTTTAATGCCTCAGTTGCAGTTAACTACAGAGCGTAGATTTGACTTCGCTGCCTGCTGCTTTTCAGGAAACGACAGGTTTCGCACAGGTAACATTACCTCTTCGCCTATTAACGGCTAGTCAGCTTATCATAGTTTAGGACACAGTTTCTCGCTTAAACTGCAGCTGACAAAAATCAGTAGTATTAACATAAATGCGAAAGTAAAACTGTCTGTTACGTTTTCACTACTGAACCGCTGAATCGGTTTTGAAAAAATTTGGTGTGGAGATAGCTTAAATGCTGAGAAATATGGGGCAGTAATCAAGCTTTGAAAATATATTTGCTCTTTGACTTTTCAACTTTATCATATTTGTGAAAATGCTTTTATTCTTTGATGAGTTGTACATAATTACGATTTAACTTAATGAATATAATGTTTATACTATCCACTTCGTGTTTAATCCATACTTCCACGCTAATGTCAGTCACAAACCGGCCAAAATTTAGCCTTTCAGCGTCAAGTACCTCCTATAACTTCTTTTGCATGAACGGTTCATGGCATGCTGTTAGCGTTGCTGTTACACAAACATGGATTCACGGTTTAGCTCATGTCTACTTCGGTTTTTTTTCTGCTCGCGTCTGGATGTTTCGGTTCTCCATATCATCATTTTTTTCATTATCGACGTGCAAGTAATCGAAGTGGCGTCAAATAAAGACTTGCACCATGCTCCTGAACATTCCAACCGGGGTCTCCCAACCAAGAAAGCCATGAGAACATTCATTCCATTTTAGTGATACGCGAGTTCAGCCATGGGTAATAGCTAGACTGCTATGATTATACAATCCTAAATGTGTTTTATCTGTGCCAATCCATACTAATATTATAAATGCGAAAGCAACTGACTCGGTCACGTTTTCAAGACTCTGGCGACCGCTGACACGATTCCGAAGTTATTTGGTGTGCAGATAGCTTGAACCCTGAAGATGACCATATACTTTAGAACGTTGTATTTCATTGAGTGTTATTAACATTTAAAAACATGACATACGTAAGTGGCATGCAGAAGATGCTGCAGTGATTGTCTGCGACTCTGTGTCTATAGATTATTTAGTGACAGTGCAAATCCAACGTTATTGTGCGCTTGGTTTATAATTTTGGTGTAGCTGAAGAGTTCTGATGGAGATGCAATAATAAATTCGGACAGTAGGTCCGAGAATCATGTGTAAAACTAGTTATAAGAAAGCTCGAGCTGCGAAAATCAATCGAATTCAACAAACCTCAGCGTAACCTCATATCCGCCGGAACTTGGATGCAGAATGTCCGGCGGCCTTAAGAGATACTAAGACATCAGAACAATTAAAAACTCCTCGCAGTTTAGACGCTGAGCGTCACAAGTCTTTTACGGACTCCAAGGCACTTGAAGACCCACAATGCCGGCGTCATTTCAAAGCTGTACAGCAAAAGGAGACTCGTACCTTCGAGCTTGGGAGGCTTTTGGTGAGGCTTGTAATGTTGTTGCCTTAATTTGTTGTGAAAGTGGTGCTGATAGACAATAAAAGCGGGTTAAAAGCTGTGAGCTATCTGAGGAAGTTAACCTTACATTACTGAGCAACTGTTTCACAAGGTATCCAGTCTAGCTTACCAAATTTCCAACCAGACTAACATTAATTATAATCTTTTAATAGTCATACGAAAACCGGTGATACATATATAAAAAAGAGAATTTAAATAAAAAGAAATAAATCAGTTTATATTTGGAAATTTATTTTAACATTGATCATTGAAATTTCAGCATGTTAAACTTGAGTCATAATTAAGCTGGTGCCTTATTTAGGATTGTGAAAATGTGAGTTTGTAATCTTACGGAACACATCAAATATGGAGCCAAGATTGGGAGACTGCATACAACACTACATTCATAAAATAACACACGAAGAACGTTGAAACATATGCAAGAGGAAATTAACCACAATCAACCGATTCAATTTTCACCCAAAGAAGTTACATTCGTAGCGCAATCCTGTCCGTCATGTAATTACCATACACTGGTATACTAAATTCATACTAACTCTCTGTGAAATCTTCCCGAAAAGAATAGCTGAGGGCTACTTTGATGATTACACCACATGCTTCACGTAGTCAACTTGGTTTACACAAAGAGTGCAACTCCACAATAATTTTGATAATTAAAATAAATTAGATCGAAAAGCAATTTACAAAAGAAAAACCTCGAACTGGTTACTATCGTCTTACTATTAACCTGATGGATCAAACAATTGTATAAGCACGTGGTACTGGTCTCACAAAGTACACCCCACGTGGGTTGAACATAAAGAAAAGTTGCTATATTGAAAAATATTGTTAAGACGAGACGTTATAATCTCACGGACATTCGAATTTAAGATTGATGATCTTAGTTAGAGTTTCTGATCAACACGTGGTTGCACATTACTCACAAAGTAGTGACAAAGCAACTACTGGAAGATATTCTGAAGTTGACACTCGAAATACACTGCGTTGCAATTTAAGATAACATTAGATATTTTAGAGCTAAAACCTGAAATAAAGGTAATTAAATTTTCAGTTAGGCTGAACTTAAGAAATCCATTGTCCTGCAGACTTAGCAGACACGCGCTTAGCCGGAGATCTTACCACTTCAGACGCTCGCCGCGGACAGACTCACCTGCGCTCCTACCAAGGGTGCTTCCGTATACAAATAGAAGTTGCCAGAGGGGCAGCTTCCTATACCAACATGACAATGGACGGACAGAACCATACTAAGGATAGAAACCTCTTTGCTTTTAGAAAGCGTAGCTACCTGTTCCGACGTTGGTCCTACTGTTCTCTAGCAGACAGGCTCGTCTGCTACCCTCAAGCATGCAACTAGAAATACATTTGCTCATTCATCCTCTCACACAGAAGGGAAGGGGGATGACAATATCTTATCATATACAGTACATAAAAGAAAGCGGATGTAGGTTCCGTATGAGACTGTGTGACATGAATTGCATATAAACTGTGTTTTAAAGTGTAGTAGTGTGACAGATCGTTCTTGTTTATGTGTAAAAGTAACACGTTCCACTACTCAGTCTCCACGCAGATAGTCAGAAACGCCACAGTAAATTTAGAACAGGAATTTATGCCGTAAATGACAACAGATTTAAGAAATTAACATGAAAGGAATCCAACAGAGACCTTTCAGGCTGTATTTGATTATAATCTATTAACTGACTATGTTAATCTTAAATTAGTCATCACAGGGTGATGGATCAAAAGTGTAGGCATAATAACGCATTAAAATGGAAGGGGAAAACGCTTGATATGTGTTGCTCTGATGGCAAAATCTCACACCCAGCATTAGGTGAGCCAGAGGAACCCCTAGAAACTTTACTTCTGCACGAATGTAATGAATCGAGGTACTTTTTTTTTAAATATAATTGGAAAATATAATGCAAGCTTACTGATTCTGCATGCAGCACAATAATAGAAACACATTTATAATGTCCCTACATACCGGCACTGCGTGCACTGATTACACATAGGTCTGTATACTGCCATATAGACAGTCATCTCGTAAAATTACTAGCTTACTCAACATCACTGATATGCGAGAGAAGCAGCGAGTAACAGCTAGTAAGTTATCAGTTTTGAAGGGAAATAAAAAATTAATTACAGAAAGCAATATAAGACGTGTCTCTTTTTAATGCAAAGGTCATCCAAGATCACTGCAATAATAACGCAATGTACGACGACGAGGCCTAACTGGTTTATCACCTTTGTAGACTTTGAAAAAGGTTGTGATTCTATCGACTTACCAACTCTATTCTCTTCAGCACAAGAATTTGAAATATGTAATGTACTAGTTAACATGATTGAACCATTCCTCATGGAGACTAAATCCGAAGTTACATCCCAAGGTGACTTCCAGAACCATCTGAAATCAGGAATACGAAACGAAGATGGCCACTTCTCTGTACTTTACGTTGTGAGAAAAAGGCCTCAGCTAGTGGGAAAGTATACTACTAAGAGCTGGAAAAAATTTATATAAAAAACTAGAAATGAAACACAAAGGAATCAAAATCAGCGCCTATCCTTTGTGGAGGATCTCTCAGTCTATGGCAAAGCTATAAAATCATCCATCGCCCAAATAAATCTCCAAGAAGAATGTCATAGAAAGCCTTCGTTCAAATCTACATATACAAAACATAATATATTGCGGATTTCGTAGATGCTCCCAAATAGCTTGAAACGGATATCGGAAAAGTTAACAAACTTTAAATACCTTGAAAAAATCATTAAGACCATTCAACTGACCAAAGATGCAGACAACTAAGTTTCAGAAGTGGAGATAGCCTGTCAAATTTGCTAGCAGACCTACATAAAACAATCTGTCTGCGCTAAGGCAAAAATTTAACTTACGAAACAGCCCTCTATGCAACAGAGTGCACTGTCGCAATTAACATAGGATAAATAGAAAGAAATGGAGAAAAAAGAAAGTAGAATCCTTCGAAAAATTCTGGGAGCCACCAAATTGAACTTACCATCAAATGGTACTAACCATGCAACACTCCATCATTGGCAATTAGATGTGAAGTAAGCAACGAAGGGGAACCTAAAAATATTCAAAAAAGAGGAATGTTCATGGATTTCACTGTGATGCATCATCTGGCGCTGCACCACCTCCACCATCACCACCACCACCATCATGTACTTTTGATTCTTCAAGATATATTCTGTGCTGTACAGTATAATCTGTTTTATAAATGTTAATTAAATTTGTGTCATTGATTGTTGTTTTACAAAAATCTTCAAAATTTTTGGTTGGTGCTCTTATTTGTTGCATGTTCGACACGGCAACCTAATGTAAGCAGATGGTTCTCCTGGACGCGGTACAGGGTTTTTTCGTGACTCTGGATAGCACGATGTGCAGGCCTCAGTCATTCCTAGGAGAACTTCCTGAAACTTTGTCAGGATATCCTCTGTCAGAGGAAAACAGGGGAATAGTAAATAATACGGAGAGTAAAAAACACTAATGTCTCTGATCTTGTAATATTATGACAGAGAGAATTTATTAGACTACTTTGATATTTTGTGAAACGAAGAAAGCTATTTGTGGTCTACCATTGAAAAGTACAACACTAAGTTTTGAAAAGTGATCATAGTGAGAACGCGTCTTAAAAGTTATTTTATTTGTTAATGATCTTTCGCACCCAGAGTTCACTGCATGCTGCCATGCGACAGTGCTGTCAGCACATAATCAGCTGTTCAACCGGCACAGTTAACTTTACTAGGAATTTACTACAATGAAGATAAAATTATTTATGCCTACAATCCATATTTAGGCGAACTTGCAAAAAAAAAAAAAAATTGCTTTGAATACAAGGTGTGAATAGGACCTGTAACGTCGAATACAAAATTAGTATGACGCACAACTGTGTTTACGCTACTTACATGGGTCGCAGCAGTTTGTAAGAAATTTGGAAGAATCTTCACCCACTAACAAATAAAACAAGTAGCGAGACAATGAAAATGTACTGGTAAGGTAGGAAAAAGAACATCCTTCGAAAGAACTGTTATTCTAAGTAGTGGACTTACGTGGTACACAGGTGGCGGAATCGTCGAAAGAAGAGAAAATGACATCCTGAGACACTAAAATACAGTTATCACCATTTAAACATTATATTTTTGTCACGTATATAATGGCATTTGTTACTAATTGAAATTAATAGAATCGAATTTTGTATAGGCTGAACTACTCCGCGCAAAAGAAATAAAATGAAAGAAAACTGAAACCACAGTAGGCGAGCAGAAACGAAACGATAATTCGTGGGCTTGAAACCTCCCCTCAGAAAAATTAGTGAATTACTGTGCTGATAAACGTTACTTGATTTTGAAACAGCTAAACTGACACACAATATTTTTAGCGCAACGCAATCTGACTTTCAAAAATTCCTAGAAAAGAATGGCCCTGACTAACATTAACCTATACGTTTCACAAATCACTTACCCCACAAAAATCTTGGTTACTCGAACTACTGCAATACAGTGAGCGCCACTACTGCCAGCTAAATAAAAGATTCAAACCACTGAAGGCACTAACTACTGATAGGCATAGTCAGCAAATGAAAGATTTTGATGAAGAACAAACAATGTAGTTACCTTAATAATGTTCAAACGTCATCATATATATATATGTTCGTGATTTCCAAGATTACAAATTTACTCTTTCTGATGGACGCACGTCCAGATCGTCCTCTCTCAAAATTCTGCCATCTCTCTCCACACATCCACCACTGCTGGCGGCTCACCTCCAACTGCGCAACGCTACGCGCTGTTCACATCCAGCTGCCCAACACTGCAATAGAGAATATTCCAACAATGCAAACCAGCCACAGACTTCACAACAGCACAGTCAATGATTTTCATATAGAGCGCTACGTGGAGTTACCAACATAAATACCTAAACAGCCTACTTACAGGCTCATAGGGCATGAGATGTTGTTTCAGTGATTGCGAAATGGAGTCCACTTATCAACAAGACGTTCCAACCTCTCTGGCCTGGATGGATGTCCTGGTTCTGTTAGGGAGACATAAAGCCGTGATATCCTCTACTGTGGCAACCTGAGCCAGAGCTGTTGTAACTGGTCCTTCATATCCTTGATAATGCTACTGGTTCGAAGTTAACATCCGAGCTGATGCCAAGCATTTTCTACTGGGGAGAGACTTCGGTATCCCGCTGGCTGTGGGAGTCTCTCGTATCACCTATAATGTTCAAAGAGACAAACGGCGTGTCTGAACCAGCATTGTCGAGATGAAAAATGGCTCAACGATCACTGTCGCTTGTGACCTAACGCACAAGGTCGCAGTATGTCGTGGTCGTACCGCTGTGCCGTCAGAGTTCCCTCACGCGCTACCAGCTGTGACCTGAAGTCATACTCTCCCTCATCATGCCACCAGGAGCAACACTGGTGTGCCTCTCGAAAACGTTGGAAGCACAGTACCTGTCCTCAGGTTCTACCATACTCGCAAAAGTTGGTCATCCGGGGTGATGTAGACCGGCGATTCATCGCTGAACACAAAGTGATGCCATTCGCCAGCAGTCCACGTTCCCCGTCACAGCTGCACTTAAGTTGCAGTAATTTGGGTTATCGTGTTAATACAGCAGCCTACACATGCTAAGGTAGTTCCCTATCCCAGATGCTGCTAGTCTTCAACTAATAGGACGACACAATGTTGCAGACACAGATGATGTGAAAGCGTACGATGTGCTTAGTGCACAAAGTGGTCCGACATAGTAGGCTGGAACCTTGCTGACGTCTATGCCTGCCCTAACGTTCTCACGTAGTCCAACATCGTATCACTGTCACATCCAAACGCCTAAACAATGTGGATCTTACACGATTCGACGACTTTACCAGATGCGGACCCACAATGTACCTCCTTTAAACTCTGTCAGGTGCTGGCAACACTCTCTCACACATATTGGTGGCATCTACGTGTCCTTCGCAGTCCTTCACTCAACATTTGAAACTGTGAATGCAACTTCTAACAACTGCCTGGTAAAAGAGGGTGGAAAAGTGTCCCTAAAGATGGAAGAATGAGCAATGATCAACTGCATGAGAGTCTAGAAGGAAATGGAAACCACTGAATTCAAGACATATAATGTGTCTCCACATGACACGTGAGTGCAGTTGAAAAAGTGTCATGATGATCTCTTCATTGGCAGAATATTCCGTAACAGTCCCCCATTCAGATTTCCGGGAGGGGACTGCCAAGGCGCTAATGACCATGAGAAAAAGACTGAATAATCAAAGAAAGGATAAGGTTATACTAGTCGGGGCGTCGAATTCAGAAGTTTTAACGTGGTAGGCACGCTATAAAATCTAAAAAGGGGTGCCAGTGAAGTGAAATGGAGAGGAGACCAGGATCTCTGGTCAGATGAGTAAAGGTTGATACCAACGTCAGCTGAAAATGGTGTAAAGGGAGTGGGATTCGTTATGAATAGGAAGATAGGGCAGAGAGTGTATTACTGTGCACAGTTCAGTTATAGAGCTGTTCTCTTCCAAATCTGCAGAAAACCAACACCGACAACGATAGTTTGTGCATATATGCCGACGTTGCAATCTGAAGATGAAGAGACATAAAAGCATGTGAAAATACTGAAGGGATAATTCAGTACGCAAAAGGAGATGAAAATCTGATAGTCATGGGGGACTGGAATGTGATTGTGGGCAAAGAGTAGAAGAAAGGGTTACAGGAGAATATGGGCTTTATAATAGGAGTGAGAGAGGAGAAAGGCTAATTGAACTCTGCATTAAATTTCAGCTAATAATAGCTAATAATCTGCTCAGACACTGGGTTGTAAGGCGTATCCAGGAGCAAACACAGTCTAAAATTACAAAAATGGTTCAAATGGCTCTGAGCACTATGGGACTTCACTGCTGACGTCATCAGCCCCCTAGAACTACTTAAACTTAACAAACCTAAGGACATCACACTCATCCATGCCCGAGGCAAGATTCGAACCAGCGACCGTAGCGGTCGCGCCTAGAATCGCTCGGCCATCCTGGCCGGCCTAAAATTACAGTTTAGCAGTGATGAAGAGCAGACTCGAGTTTAAGATACTAGTCAGGCAGAATCAATTTACAAAGAAGTGGGATACTGAAGTTCAAAGGAATAAAGAGAGCAGCTTAAGGTAAGGAATGATGAGGTTCTCTGGAGAATCGGAAAGGAAAGAACTAAATGGAAAACACTGAGAAGAAGAAGGGACAGAATGGTAGACATCTGTTATGATATTCCTAGCGGGAGCAGTAGGAAACTGTAGAGGACGGCAGAGATCGAAATAAACACAGAAAATAACTGAGAACGTACATTGCAAATTCTACTCTGAGATGAAGAGGTTGCCATAGGAAAGGAATTCGTGGCGGGCCGCATCAAACCAGTCAGCAGACTGATGACTTACAAAAAATGCAACTTATGTAACCTACCAGTTCTGGTATGAACGTAAAACACGAACAACAGTAATGCACTATGGTGTCCGAACTGCTTGTCTCAGATAATTGGCATTCTTAACATTTAGATTAGATTAGATTAATAGTAGTTCGATGGATCATGAATACGATATTTCGTAATGATGTGGAACGAGTCAAATTTTCCAATACATGACATAATTAAGTTAATATAACAACTTTTTTATTTTTTTATTTTATTTTTTTTTTTTAAAATTTGTGACCTGGTATTCTGGTCCTAATTCCTCCTGCAGAAGTCGGCTTACACCTCTAGCATGAGAACTGCCTAACAACAAAACTTCCTTCCTTTTCGATGACTTCCCTACATTCTTTTTCAATTTCCTATTGAAAGTTTGTTGTGTCCTGTCTACACCAACCTCTGCTTGAGGCTCATCTGTTTCTAACTGAAGCAACAGGTCAAACTTATTTTTGGCATTCACCACAAAACTGTCAAGCTGTTCCTTCTGTTACCTGTTGCCACTTCCCACCTCTCTTTGCCCTTCTCCCTCCTTAACCTATCCAGATATTCCCTAGCCTGATCTAGCTTAGCCTGGAGGGCAGCAATTTTCCCCTCCTTTTCCACTATCTTCCTATCTCTGCTGCAAATCCTACATAACCACTGATGAACCTGATCTACTTTCCCGACGCCCCCAATGAAAAAAACTACTGCATCCATCACACCAAACCCCGGAACTAACAATTCTACGGCAAGTCAGGCACTTCTCACTCATGGCAAAAATAATACTTTAGCTAGAATAAATCAGATATATTACCGAAAATCAAAAAAGACGTTACAAGAATTAAGCCTATTCACAAATGCATATAAGCAAGTTTCTGACTTAAAATTCCACTGTTTTTCTGAGATCTGTATTAAAACAATGAAGGTATACGCTATTTATTATATATTTCACTCGATGGAATGAAGCCGGCTGGAGTGGCCGTGCGGTTCTAGGCGCTACAGTCAGGAGCTGAGCGACCGCTACGGTCACAGGTTCGAATCCTGCCTCGGGCATGGATGTGTGTGATGTCATTAGGTTAGTTAGGTTTAATTAGTTCTACGTTCTCGGCGACTGATGACTTGAGAAGTTAAGTCGCATAGTGCTCAGAGCTATTTTTTGATGGAATGAAAAAAAGGACAATTAAACGAGATACTTTAAGTTTGATTCTCCAAAAACTTTACGAGAACAAGGCCTATAGACAAATGTATATAAGCAAGTTTCTGATATAAAGTTATGCTGTTTTTCTGAAATCTGTATTAAAACAATGAAGTTATACGCAATTTACGGTAGTTTACTTATTTGTTACCTAGAAACTAGTCAAATTACTGTGAAACAATAATCAAACACGTTTACAAAATTTAAGCCTAAACGCGACTTCGCGAAGTTACGATCTTTTCGTGTTTTCTGAAAAAATATGCAAAGAAAAGTGAAACCTTTAACGGTAAGACTAAACGATAAACTAATGCAGGTATTTAATTTGCTGTCGGCGTTAAACTACATTATATTCTTGTCTAAATCACTTAACTTTCTGGAAATAGTTTCTGGCGTCACTTACTCGGCGGCCATCTTGGAACTGAATGAGACAACTATAAGCAAATCTTTAGGGATTTGGTACGCATGTTCGAAGGTGGCCAAAACCATTAAACACAACAAAACAAAACACACAAAAACAAAACAATAGAGATAGAGAGAGAGAGAACAATATTCTCTGCTAAGCGATCACAGTCGGATGACTTGTCTGGCGTCCTGGTAGTACACAAATCTTCCTCCTCAATCCGCTTGTCCGTTAGTATAAATCGTATCAATGTCTCGTTAGCTCTTGAGGTTAGCCTTCACATACAGACAGAAAATCGTTGCTGGAGCTTTCGTTTATAATACGTAAAAATAATCTTCATGCCGAGCCGTTGTGTGTTTAGCGGCCGTGCCGCGAGTCCTAAGCTGTACTGGCGAATTCGTGTATTCGCTCTCCTTCCTACGCTGGTGCAGACTACTTGTACCCGATGTCAAAGGTTTTCGGTTAGATGGGCAGCGGCAGAGATAGGCGAGTCGAGTCTCCGAGCCCACGGAGAGGACGAGTTCAGAGATGACGTCCTAGAACCCGCTGGCGATTTTAAAGCGAGTTTACGGAGCTCATCTCTGATATCTAGTAGCTACTCGTGAAACTTACACAGAAACTTGAAGCAGAATACAAGAGAAATACAAACAAGAATAATCTGTTGGTCAGCAGTTGGTTGTAGCTAGATTTAGACTTTCATTTGCTGTTCAGATGGTTGAAATGGCTCTGAGCACTATGGAACTTAACATCTGAGGGCATCAGTCCCCTGGAACGTACAATTACTTCATCTTCATCATCATCATTCATCATCATCATCATCATCATCATCATTTAAGACAGATTATGCCTTTCAGCGTTTAGTCTGGAGCATAGCCCCCTTATAAAATTCCTCCATGACCCCCTATTCAGTGCTAACATTGGTGCCTCTTCTGATCTTAAACCTATTACTTCAAAATCATTCTTAACCTAAGGACATCACACACAATCACGCCCGAGGCACGATTCGAGCCTGCGACCGTAGCGGTTGCGAAGTTCCAGACAGAAGCGCCTAGAAACGCTCGGCCACACCGGGCAGCGTTTGCTGTTCAGTGTTATCTGGTTCATGTTTTACAAATACTGCAAAAGTCACTGCCATTTGCACAATTGTCATGCAACCACTTCTTACACCAAATGCGATGACCCCAGTCACACGTGCGTCCTTTTTTGTCAGAAAAGGAGCCGTTACGGCCAAGACAAATATCGTCGCCGCTGTCATTCTGCGTAACTAAGATACGAGGGTTCTTCATTGCTTGAAGATTAATTGCTTGTTGGTCTCCACTCCTTCCTTCGCAAAATAAGACGCTTTTGATCCGTTGTTTTGTGCTTCGTCTCTCATACGCGTTCTCTTTGAACTGCTCGTTAGAACTTCTGAAGTTTGAATTTTCCTCTTGGCTGGCCTAGATGCTGGAGCCTTAGGAACATAACTTACGTTATAAAGAGGAGTTATTAGACTGTTCTCTACAACTTCTGGATGGTCCTGCATTGCATATCGCTACCGCTGCTTTGGGTGTGTGGGCTGAGGCTGAAGCAGGGTTTGAAACGCGGCTTGTGGGTAGTATGAAGGGTTATTAGATTGCGCCACATTGCACGTTGGTGTTACATTTATTGCTGTTCCTCATTGGGTGTCAATTCACCGCCAGTTACTCTGTCAGATATTGCAGATGCATGGTCTGTGACTTTGGGTGGGTCATGGATAAATCCCACACGTCGAAAATATAAAAACACCGTTACCTGCAGCTGCAACATGAATCCGTGCAAAATTGAACAATAATTGTCCAAAGTGCAGACGAGTAACGTTGCAGCCTGGACGACTTCTTCTGCAGGCAGCAGGAGTTTCGCTCCTGACCTCAAAGCTCTACTTGTTTCTCTCTCGCACTGACGAAGCATGATGGGTAAATGTAGATTAAAAGTTTACATTTGAGGTACTTTATACTGTATACCGCTAGTAAAACCCATTCTTACATCTCAAACATATATGTGCTACTTATATATTTTAATAGGAGTCATAAGTAAAATAAATACCTAACCTTTACACCACACATCTCAATTGAACTGTCTCTCGCTCAGAGTATAATGAGGTGGCATCTTATCCATTTTGTATGGGGGAATATGTAACCTCCATTTCCTTTAACATAACCTCCATTACACCTGACTCAACTGCTGTCTGGAAGCCACACAATAAGGTTTCAAAAATAACGGTCGTAAAGCAAACATCCATGAGGAACACCTTTATGATTAACAAGAATGAAATTACTGTATAAGTTATATACGTATGACTGTTTAACTCAATACATTCTCCGATTATTTCGTCTTTGATTGGTAAATACCGACAACTTATTTATTCCTACAGACAGCAAGTTCTGAATAACAAGTCGCTTGCTCAGTGTCGGCAGATAAATACGATATTGCAGTGCCTATGTTATTCCGCAATACCGTGTGAAGCACTCCAATATCGACTTTCAATTAATATGTCTCCCCTCTGCAGGTATATACATAATAAAAGTATGTGTACAGGTCGTAGACACATGGTTGACGATATAAGGAAGTTTGGGTCTGGCCATGAGTTGTTCTCGGGTGGTTAAATGGTAAGGCGACCGCGCACAATAAGCGGAAAATCCGGGTTTGTGTCCCGGTGCAGCACAAATTATATTTGTCGTCATTCCATTATACAGCTGATGGTTGTCCATACCTGCAGCTACGAATACATTTAATGTACTTCATAACCCCTTTACTCACCGCAGTCCCTGTTCCTTCGGACATGCATGCACCGTATTTCGGAATAACATAGGCACCGCAACATTGCACAACTTGTGGTGGTCAGTTGTCTCGTTACTGGTAATAATCCACAGTGTACGCACTTGCGACGCTCTTTAGTATATGCTACCATAGGTATTGTGCAACTGTCGGTGAGGGAACTTCTCAAAACACGCTATCTCGAAAACTACTCTTGCTATAGTTTTGCAATAAACTTCACTGACATTCTTATTTACTCAGTTTTTAGTTTGTTAATGTCAATGGGTATTGTTCCTTTAAAAAAATATGGTTGAAATGGCTCTGAGCACTATGGGACTTAACATCTGAGGTCATCAGTCTCCTAGAGCTTAGAACTACTTAAACCTAACGAACCTAAGGACGTCATACACACCATGCTCGAGGCAGGATTCGAACCTGCAACCGCAGCGGTCGCGCAATTACAGATTGAAGTGCCTAGAACTGCTCGGCCACCACGGCCGGCTTAAAAGTATGTTTGCACAAAAAATACACGATGAAAGTATTATTACAATCTGTTGATTGGCTAACAATACTATCCCCTGATTGCACTGCAAGTGTGTGTGTGTGTGTGTGTGTGTGTGTGTGTGTGTGTGTGTGTGTGTGTACAGGGGGCACAGTTACCTTAATATATGCTCTCTACTAGTGGTTAAAAATTAAAATAATTTACTGTAATCTTCGAAAAATTACAGAAATGAACGATACGCTACACAAATCGCTATTAATGCAAGTTCCATGACAAAAAGAATCCACAAACTGATCCACCTGACTTATTCATATATATTAGTAGTCTCATTCTATTAATACTGTACTTAGCAGTCTACCTTGCGAAACCACAGAATCTGCTTCAAAAGGCTTTTTCTAACTGCACGGGATAACTTGCGAAACTGTAGTAAGTTAACAGTGTGGAAGAAAATAGAGATTTTTCGAGTGGCATAGTGTATTGTTCAAGCACCATCGACAGCTGATGAAATGGAGAACGATAGGGCTTTGCAGCAAAAGAAATTAGACGCTTATTTTTATACCGAGAATGACATATTTCATAAGTTAGTGGCCAGCTACTTACTCTGTTGCTTGTTTAATGAACGCTGTTTCAGAATACCTCACAGTTACAACTGCATTAGCATATTAGCGAGAAGAATTATTGTAAACTGTCCTGAGCTTTGTCAAAAGATGTAGTTTTGAACATCATAGCAAGAGAGGTGTAGGTGTTACCCAAAATTCGCCGCTGATGATATATTCCTGCACACTACAGTAAGCGAACGAGTAGTAAGCGAACGTAGCGCCATCGTTATCAGACCCGTCATATCTACAGAAGTATAACGGGAAGGAGAGGAGCCAGTATACCACTGACATAGCAGTGACAACTGGATTTCTAATGTAAGCAACCCTCGACACTGGACTCGTACTCGCTCCGTTTCCAATCTCTAGTAGCTACTTCTGTACGCCACAGAATGTCCAAGCATGTCCCAAGAACTTGGTCTCCAGCTGTTAGCTCAGGTAGCTTACCAGTATAAAAATTGATGATATTAATCACAGCACACAGATGGAAAAACCTTTGACTGACTTTGAATTTAAAATTCTATGTAGTGCACACTTCTTGAATTAGCTTGAGGTCTCATTCATTTCTTAGCTCATCTCTTGACAAGATGCTTTGTTTAAATGGTGTTTTAAACCACATTATACTCCTTTCCACGCTGCGTTAATTCTGGCAGTTTGTCAGGCTATTCACCAGGTTTTTTTCCCTTTTGCTACATATTGCGCTTGTGGTCAGTGCACGTTGCTACGCTGCTGTTTCTACTTGTTGAACCACTGTTCTGTTGTGAGTCATACTCAGAAAAAGATTCGTTTAAATGACAGAGAAGAGTACTGGCAGTGGTACTAAATAGCCCCACTTCTTTTACAGCGTCGAAGTCCGATATTTTGTCTTTAACATCGATGTCGCGGTCTTCAGATACTTCACTATCGATTGTTACCGTTTTGGACAATTTTTTTTTCAGTCATCACTTTTCTCACCGGTCATCAGAAGACTGATGAATCAAAAAAAGAAAATATTATCTCTGTCTTCGTCTACAGCTTTTACCTCCTACACCCCCCTCTGGTATCATGCAGGTTATTCCCTAATGTCTAAACACTTATCCAGACATACTGTCCCTGATTCTTGTCAGTGTTTTCCGTACATTCCTTTCAGCAGAGAACCTCATTTCTTATCAGTCCACCTAACTTCCACAATTGTTCTGTAACACAAAATTTCAAACGCTTCGAATCTCCTCTGTCCCGGTTTTTCCACTGTCCACGATCCACTACCAAACAATGCGGTGCTCCAAACGTACATTTTCAGAAATTTCTTGCTCAAAGTAAGGCCTGTGTTTTATTCTAGTTGGAATGTCTCACCAAGCCCTTAAACAATTTAAGGATACCTGAGGTCGAAGAATTGGGTCCCAAATTCAGCTTTAATTGCAACATGTTTCATTGTTTTCAATTTCACAAGATATTTGTGACTTATTCAAACCGTTTTATTATTTAACAACATACAAAATATAAAATAAGCCCAAATAATATAAAACCATTGAGACCCTGAAATGGGCGTTGATGTTAAATTTTCGACAGCAAGAATTTTCGTACAATATCAGAATTTCTTAAATTCAGTCTTACAGATTCCAAAATGAATAATCAGTCCAAGCAATAATAAAACTCTGGGAATGTGTGAAACGGTTCTCCAGGTTAAATTTCCAGCACAATGTTCCTTGCACAGTTTCAAATTTGTTAAATTTAGATTAACAGAAATCTTAAAAAAATTAATAATCAACTTGAGCAACAACTAAACTGTGAGTATCTGTGGAGTGGGCCTCCAGGTTAAATTAGCAGCACCAGTTTCCTTACACAATTTCAGACTTTTTAAGTTCAATTTTACAGATATTTTAAGATAATGAATAATCAGCTCGATTAATACTAAATTGTAGGAATTAACAGGATGGGTATTTAATTTCGATTTTATGAATGAAACAGCTCCCTAATATAAATAAAATGCAATGGGATAGTCCGTAGCTCGTGGTCGTGCGGTAGCGTTCTCGCTTCCCGCGCCCGGGTTCCCGGGTTTGATTCCCGGCGGGGTCAGGAATTTTCTCTGCCTCGTGGTGACTGGGTGTTGTGTGATGTCCTTAGGTTAAAGTAGTTCTAAGTTCTAGGGGACTCATGACCGTAGATGTTAAGTCCCATTGTGCTCAGAGCCATTTGAACCAATTTTTGCAATGGGATCATAAGTCCATAATATTTTTAACGCTGAATAATAAGGTGCAGAGGCGTTCAATCTTAAACATAGGAAACCCACTACAGAAATTGGAGCTCCATCCGAATAGTTTAAAACAGCTGTAATTAAACCCAGACATCTGAATCGGAACAGCTCTAAAACAAAGACAACGTTTAGTTGCGGCACTCAAGTAGCAAGAATGATCTGAACACAGAAGGAATAAGCAGGGTCTCAGGGGAAAGATAATACACATGTCGATTACTGAAACACAAGATAACCTAACTTTAATTGTGACTAGCAGGAAACAGGAGTACCACGCCACCCAACGCGCCCATACAGCTGGAACGCCTAAAGGAAACCACACCGACAAAATACGGCCCAAGCGGCAGTCCTGGGGTTCGGTGAACTTCAAACGTATTTACTACAGTGCCAACACAGCGGTGGCGGCCTGGCCGTCGTAATGATTGCAAGAACAGCCCTTAGATACACTTTATCATAGGAGTATGAGACACCCAAAATCCTAGTAACTGCAACAGTATTTTGCACTCTGCCAATACGATGACAAGGCCACAGTAAATAATAACTAAGATGACTAAGATTGATTAGAAAATTAAGTTCGAGTTCAACAGAATAAGAATGAAGTAAGTTAAGGACCTCCTAAAGTCTAGGACGCACATCACCCAAACTTTTAATAGCTGTTTAAAATTTGTCATACGAAACTAGAGTGTCAAATCCAACCGTCGTGTACCATTATACAGGCCCACTGTAACTTGCATATAAAGTCACACTTACCTGAGTGGAGGCCAAGGTTTAACAACAATCAAAACGGATTAGAACAACACATTACACAAGGTAGAATGTCACACCTGCAAAATTTTTCATAGTTAAATTCAGAGCCGCTTAACATTAAATAATAGTAACCGTAGGCTTCCGCGGCCGTTGTCAATGTCAATAAAACACACCTTGAGGAAGGCGTCTTGCAACAGACGCCGAAAAGTTGGAATTATATAAATGACAATGCGGTCTCTAACCCAGAAGAATTTTATTGACATTAAATAATAGGTTAAAAATCTCAGACAACCCAAATTTTTTAACTGTGTTGCTCACATCACACGATAACTCAAATATTAATTCTGTTATCTCTTATATCTACAGACCGTTCAGAACAAGGTCATTACAACTTACCAGGCAGCAAACTGTCATGTCCATTGAAGATTACTAAACGATAACTTCACCTTTAAGCCTCACCCGTACCTCAAAAGCAGCAAGAAGACAAACTTTCTGCCATCAGGGAGAGCCCGCAGCACCGGTTCTCCATGTCGACCACTTTCCAGGGAGACAACAATAACGGCAGAGGCTACCACGCCTCCCAAGCGACCAATCACTTGCCAGGTAACTCCACACACAAGAGCTCACTGGCGACCCAGCCCAACGCGTCTCTGCGCTCGCCACAGCAGGACTCTCTCGCCGCAGGCGCCACCTGTGCAGCGGTTGCGGAAAGTGGGCAGATATCACTTTATGCGTTCGAAGTAAACTTCTCTTGGTCAGCAATGTCCTTTTTTCCTGTGCCCTGTGCTAGTCTTCTTCTTATGTCCTCCAACATTCGTCCGTAACGGGTTATTTTGCTTACAAGATAGCGGAATTCCTCAACTTCGTCCACTTCTTTTTCTCCTGTTTTGATGCTGAACTTCTCTCGATTCCCTATTCTGCTACTTCACATTACTTTTTTCTTTTTCCGGTTCATGCTCAATCAGTATTCTGTACTCCTTAGTTCGTTCACCCCATTCATGAGATCCTGTGATTCTTCTTCACTGTTACTGAGGATAGCAGTGTCGTCAGAGAATCTTATCATTGACATCATTGCACCATTTCCACTCTCGAGCCTTCGTTTTACTTCCGTCATTGCGTCTTCAACGTATAGAATAAATAGTGCCGGTGAAAGACTGCGCCCTTGTCACACACTACTACCACTTAAAATAAGCTCAAATGCTTACTGACTGGTTTGTGGTTGGCTATTGTATTCTTTTATTTCATAAAAATATGAATGTTAATTAAGCATACTTTAGATAAACAACCCTAACAGGATCATATTATTTACTTATTTTTTTCTGAAGCTGTATAACAGATTACGTTTCTAGTGATTAGTTTTATTTAAAAACTTCGGAACTGTTACAATTTCGATCTAGTACATGCACATTATTTAGGAAGAGTTACAGACTGATGCAACTTTTCATTCAGGTTTCCTAACCATCGTATCTTAAGTAGCGTCTGTTGTTGTTAAGAAGCTACATGTCGTCTAGGCAAACGACATTCCCCATTCCTTATATATGACTAGGAAAGATGATCATGACAAAATAGTAAAGTAGTATTAGGTAGGGACTGAGTCGCGAAACACATGCTGTACGTAATCGCTTTTGTGCAGAGTTGAACGGAGAGGAGTAAAGTTCGAGTAATCGGCAAGCCACGACTGCGAGTAAGAGTCTTCACCCGCTGCTGGCGGGGCCTCTTATGTTACCACATCGCGGTGTCTTGACTGTCGAGGAGTGGACTTCCTCTCCAAGAATGTGAACAAGAAGAACGAAGGGAGCTCTAAAGACGAAGTGCCACTTCTTGTCGAGCTTTCAAAGTGCATGTAGTATCTAATTTATATTGCATTTGCTCCAAGTTACGAAGTAATCGTGATCTGTACACCCATTGAAACAAATACAGGACCCTCAACGATGAAATGTTGACGTCATTTCATAATTAGAGTACATATCATTTTATCCGTCCAGCAATGACAGCAGCAAAGGAGAAGTGTTAAAGTCTTTCTAGGACTACACTTGGTACTACGGAGTTACTGCTTTGCTTTAAAGGTACATTAACACACGAGACATAGAGTGACAGATGAAATGTGAGTGTTGTTGCTTGGCTTAAAACATATAAAAAGAGGGTCACAAAAAAAAATTCATTTAGCGTCCCAGTGATCAAAACATGGAGCATTGGTGAGAAGGAAGAAGACGAAGAAGGCATGAAGCGTAATTTTTCAAGGTTATGAACATTGATAAGTGATAGATTACGGGGTTGCCAAGAGAAACGTAAAATAAACAGACGAAGAAGATATAAGTGGACTTGTATGACCGTATTACCAGAACTTTTGTTCTTTGGGGCCGGCGGTGAAAAATATGTCTTTTAAAGAAATTATTATTATGACTAATGGCCATTTACACTGCTATTTAAATTCTTTGTATTTCATATCATTCGCGATGAGCCCATTTCGGTATCTCGGCATTGTCAAGTGCTCTGTAAGCACGTAAGTAAGCAATGGTCTTAATATAGTAGTTTTGTAACTATGATCTGAAAAGCTATAGTACTTCATTGGCTGTTTCTACCTTGCATGTAACGTCGTTGCCGTCATGTCCCGTCCCTTTTAGAATTATTATTTTCTCCTAGGTGTACACTGGAGCTGTGTATCGGATTTTAGTTGGTTTCAATGTATGCTACTCTTCTGACAGCTTGAATGACAGTAGATCAGAGATATTACATGTTTACGTAGTTCCAATTATAAATAAGTGAGGTGTGAAATTCAATTGCTTTTGTTATTTTTATGCGTTTGGTTCTAATTACTTTTTGCCTGAAGTTTGTTTTAGTCTTATTGGGCATTTTTATTTTCCTTTTTTAATTTTGCGTAATAATTTTGGAAATTGTCTATGATTTATCTTGGTGTAATGTCTCTGTTTTATACTCATCATGTTGTTGTCGCTGTTACTGTGGCTGTCTGTTATTTAGCTTCTCAGATTTATTACTTTACCCGAATTCTTGATTTATAATGTGAAAAAAGTCTTCTGTGTATTTTTTGTGTTTTAGATCTGTTTGCTCGTTCAGCAAAATTTGTCGAGTTGCTGTAAGCATGTGAATATATCTGTTTCCTTCAAGATGTTCATGAATGTTCTCTTCTGCGTAATATTAAGGATTTCTAGTGCTTCGTCGGCTATAGTTTAGCAGGGGATACAACCCGTCGACTTTGACCAACGACGTCAGAATTGGCCAGAGAGCATTTACAGGGTGTTTAAAAAATGACCGGCATATTTGAAACGGCAATAAAACTAAACGAGCAGCGATAGAAATACACCGTTTGTTGCAATATGCTTGGGACAACAGTACATTTTCTGGCGGACAAACTTTCGAAATTACAGTAGTTACAATTTTCAACAACAGATGGCGCTGCAAGTGATGTGAAAGATATAGAAGACAACGCAGTCTGTAGGTGCGCCATTCTGTACGTCGTCTTTCTGCTGTAAGCGTGTGCTGTTGACAACGTGCAAGTGTGCTGTGTCCAACATGGTTTATTCCTTAGGACAGAGGATTGTCCTGTTGTTGGAATTCCACTGCCTAGAACACAGTGTTGTTGCAACAAGACGAAGTTTTCAACGGTGGTTTAATGTAACCAAAGGACCGAAAAGCGATACAATAAAGGATCTGTTTGGAAAATTTCAACGGATTGGGAACGTGACGGATGAATGTGCTGGAAAGGTAGGGCGACCGCGTACGGCAACCACAGAGGGCAACGCGCAGCTAGTGCAGCAGGTGATCCAACAGCGGCCTCGGGTTTCCGTTCGCCGTGTTGCAGCTACGGTGCAAATGACGCCAACGTCCACGTATCGTCTCATGTGCCACAGTTTACACATCTATCCATCCAAAATTCAAATGCGGTAACCCCTCAGCGCCGCTACCATTGCTGCACGAGAGACATTCGCTAACGATATAGTGCACAGGATTGATGACAGCGATATGCATGTGGGCAGCATTTGGTTTACTGACGAAGCTTATTTTTACCTGGACGGCTTCGTCAATAAACAAAACCGAAAAGCCCCATGTTGCAGTCCCATCGTCCCTGCATCCTCAAAAAGTAGTGGTCTGGGCCGCTATTTCTTCCAAAGGAATCATTGGCCCATTTTTCAGATCCGAAACGATTACTGCATCACGCTATTTGGACATTCTTCGTGAATTTGTGGCGGTACAAACTACCTTAGACGACACTGCGAACACCTCATGGTTTATGCAAGATGGTGCCCGGCCACATCGCACGGCCGACGTCTTTAATTTCCTGAATGAATATTTCGATGATCGTGTGATTGCTTTGGGCTATCCGAAACATACAGGAGGCGGCGTGGATTGGCCTCCCTATTCGCCAGACATGAACCCCTGTGACTTCTTTCTGTGGGGACACTTTAAAGACCAGGTGTACCGCCAGAATCCAGAAACAATTGAACAGTTGAAGTAGTACATCTCATCTGCATGTGAAGCCATTCCGCCAGACACGTTGTCAAAGGTTTCGGGTAATTTCATTCAGAGACTACGCCATATTATTGCTACGCATGGTGGATATGTGGAAAATATCGTACTATAGAGTTTCCCACACCGCAGCGCCACCTTTTGTTGACAATTGTAACTACTGTAATTTCGAAAGTTTGACTGCCTGAAAATGTACTGTTGTCCCAAGCATATTGCAACAAACGGTGTATTTCTATCGCTGCTCGTTTAGTTTGTATTGCCGTTTCAAATATACCGGTCATTTTTGAAACACCCTGTATTACAAAGATGAAAGAGCTGAGAAGAATATTCAGAAACAAACGAATGTGAGAGGGAAAAACTGTACTTCACATATATAGGGGCCTGTAGTATTTTTACGTTAAGGATATCGCGTGTTTGTATCTTAGTATTTCTCCGCAAAATACAGTGGAAAGAAATGAATGAAATATATTACTAGCAAAGAATACATCACGGTACATGTATGTCAGTTGTATCTCGAAACTCTTTCCAACTGTATTGCATAAATGCAGTACGGGATACAAGTTTAGCGTACATCGATTTCTTAGTTTCAACTAGCATTGCTGTCCTGTTGTTCACTTGAACTATGTATCCCCTGCTTCACTGAACCGTAAATGAAACACCGGATACAAATTAAAAGCTCATTCGAAGTGTGTCGCGTAAGTGCAGTACGGAATACGAGTTTGTCGTAAGTCGATTTCTTGGTTTCCACATGCGTTACTGTCGTGTTCTTCACTTGAACGATGTATCCTCCGCTTCAGAAAACCCTAAATGGAACACGGGATACAAATAGTAGATGTGTTTTTTATTTCGTCTCCGCTATTACTAACAGTCTTTTCTTACGTGCTTATCGGTACTACTGATGACAGAAGGACCTACGTATGTAATATATGTATACCAGACTTCCGTTGACCTCCATATATGTACACGGGTAACAAAAAGTTGGAAATAGACGTACGTTACATTTGCAACCCGTACCTCAATTGAACTACACGGAGGCAAGAAGACGACATATGTACAATTTCTATCCCGTACATCACTATGGGGTACAGTTTCTTTGCTGCCTTGGACACTAAAAGTATCCCATTCATTACATGAGCTATATAGCTGTACGCAACATTTGTATCTTGCTCTACAATTGACATATGTGGTGTCAGTGTGAAGGCGAAGTGAAGGACGGGATACACATTGTAGTTGTGTCGAAGGTTTCGCAGGCACACATTCGAAAATGTCGTACTGATACTAGTGCTGGGAAACGGAAGAAGATCAACAGCTGAGAAATTTCTGTTACGTACTTCTCAACACGAAAATACACATATTGGTGGAAGAAAACAGTGGAATATGTCAAAATAGTGAAGTACAATGAAAGAAGCAAATGGAAAAGTGAACTTACCACACGGAAATATCAAGAAATAACCGAAGCTCGCCTAGACAGAGAGTAACGAAAATCACATACCCACACTCACAACAAACACAACATTACGAAACCTCTCTCTCTCTATCTCTCTCCCACACACCCACTCTCTCTCTCTCTCTCTCTCTCTCTCTCTCTCTCTCTCTCTCACACACACACACACACACACACACACATACACACGCATTCACCAACCCCCCCCCCCCCCTTCCCCCACTGTGTAATTAGCTGAGATGTTTGGGACGGTACATTTTGTCAACATGTTTAATAAAACATTTAAGCGGGCAATATGTCCGCAGAATACTTCGCCTCCACGAATACCCATCTAGGTGGCTTTGAAGAGTCGAATTATGATGTTTCCCTTTCCCTATAAGAGATTTTACCGCTGACCAGTACCCCCCTAAACTGTTAGTTCAAGCGCCTGTGGATAATGATCTGAATTCAATGTTGTGGTTTACTACAAGATGCTGATAACCCCTATCCCCTAAATCCCTACATGTAGAAAACCCGTCTGAAATAACAATAGAACCCTCTGCAACCTGATGTTCAATTAACCTGACCTAATCTTCCTTACTTCTATTTGGTACTACTCTAAACACTACATCGTCACAATGCTGACCTGAAACTACTGCCCCCCACACCCATAATACCACCGGAGGTTCCCCCTTGTTGTACATCCTTTTTCCAAAATGCGACTCGTCAATGTCGACCATAACACCCCCCCTTACAACAGCCCCCTATATTTCATATATTCCCCACAAACTTCCCTACATACGAGTACCAATCCACTAACATAAGCTTACTCACACGACATTCATGCACACAGAGCCACACAGAATATCTTAAACACCAACAGTAAGTGATTTTCGTTATGTCTCTCAGAGCTTAGATTTCTCGAACCACGTTCCCCTCCTAACAGATAGCCACAACCGGTCTCTACTGCACCTCCATACAAATACGTCGTGAGTACGGCGAGGCGCATGTTCGCCGCATTCATGACATCGGACGTATTCAGCAACAAGACCAGACATCAGACGTATTCAGCAAGTACACATTCGAAAAGAAACAAATTGTGGTCAACTAGTTTTCGCCCATAGCTTCTCTCAAATCGTCAAGATTCATTGCAACAGACAAAACCATTCCTATAAACGAAAATAAGGCACTAAAAATTCTTCTACAATAAAAAACTAATACTCCAAATTACCTCAATATCAATACGAATAAAATTAAGTACCGTCTGAGTATGAAACAGCCAATTACTTTAATGAAAGCACACGACGAATAATTTAAGGAATACCAAGCAATCGCTTTTAGATTCACCCTCAATTATTTTAATGTACATTGATAGCGCTTATCTGGAACACAGAACTGTTTTATTATCTATGCCTCGAAGTGAAGGCGTTATTATCTATGACTAATGTATGATCTCATTTATCAAAGCCAACGAGTTGTATCCCCTGCTTCACTAGACCCGCTTCGTCTATGGGTTTTTCGACGTGTATTTCTGTTTGTAAATGCTGAAAAAATGTCCATGGATTGTTTTCACTTTCTCTGGTGTGCTCTTCATATCTAATTTTGAAGTTTCTATCAGTTTGCCCTAGGTGGGATTTGTGGCATGTGTTACACAAAATTTTGTATATGCCAGTGTTGTTGAGCTTGGGAATTTTCGTGCTGTCTTTGTGAAACCTACCACAGCAGACTATATCATCAATGCACACTCATGTCATCAAATAGTCCACAAACTGACGTTTTGACACACAATGCTGAACAGATTAATAAAATTGTCACTAGAAAACGAAGAAATTAAGAAGGAAGTAAAACTCTTAGAATACATAGCCCAGTAAAACGATTATGATCACAAAATTGTAACACAATTATACCACAGTAAAACACAACCGGAAAGGCACAATATACATAAAGAAATAACGCTAAACATAAACACAACGAAAAAGAGGGAAACAACTTATCTAGGAAACTTATCAAGGAAACATCTTGAACAAAATCAACAAATTATTCAACAAAACAGACCTGTCATTTTTCAATTTCAAAAGACATACAACCTCAAACACAAAATTCACAAAGGAGGCTCAAGAATTCCCATACACAACAAAGTCGGCATTTACAAAATTTCGTGTAACACATGCCACAAATTCTCCATACAACAGACTGGTAGTCACGTCAAAATTAGATATAAAGAGCACACCAGAGAAAGTGAAAATAACCCATGCACATTTTTCCAAGATTTACAAACAGATAAACATGACGAAAAACCTATAAAAGAAACTATAGAAATCCTTCACATTACACAGAAGGGAACATTCATGAACATCCTCGAGGATATAGAGATATAGTCACATACATACAGCAACCCGACAAATTTTGCTGAACGAACAAATAGACTTAAAGCATAAAAAGTACACATAAAACTTTATTCACATTATAAATAAAGAAAATGGGTAAAGTAATGAATTAAACACGCTAAATAACACACACATAGTAACAGCGATAACAACATGAAAAGTATAAGACAGAGACATAACACTAACACAAATCATAGACAGTAACAAAATTATTACGAAAAAATTTAAAATGTAAAATAAAAATCATAACAAAACTAAAACAAACCGCAGGCAAAAACACAATTAGAATCAAACCCATAAAAATAAGAAAACAGCTGAGTATCACACATCACTTGTTTGCAATGGTGACTATGTAAACATGTAATATGACTGATCCATTGTCATCCAAACAGTTAGAAATGTAGCATACATGGAAACCAACTGAAATCCGATATTCATCTCCGGTATACGCCTAGGTGATGTATTGTAGATTTTATGATCATAGTTACAAGACCATTATATTAAGACGATTGTTTACTTATGTATTTACGAAGGACCTGACGATAGCAATATGCCGAAATGGTCTTATCGTGAATGATATAAAATACAAGTATAAACAATTTACGCTGCAGTGTAGAAGGCTATTATTCATTATAATCATATCAATAAAAGTGTTGCCGAAAGCAAGTTACGACATAGTATGAAGAAAGTCCACCGATATATTCTGAATAATTAATGAAATTCACAGTACTACAGTTTTACAGTTGCTGATTAATACGCCAACCGAAATCAAAGTCACGTGTTCAGAAAATAATGTTATCATTTGTGTAAGAGCGTTTTCTTTTTCAGTTACAACTTAAACGATTGTCGACGAGGTCGGAGAAGATGATTTCAAATTCTGACAACGGCGGTGACGCAATAGTAGCTGAGCAGTGCTGAAGGGTATCGCGGTACACCCACACGGCAGTCTTCGACTCCCTTCTTTCTTTTGAAAATCAAAAAGTACAAGAGAAAGCAGAATTAACTAACACTAGAACTCATTCTAAGGAAGATGCTGCACGGAATGGAATCCCGGAATAAGTGAACATAGGGCAATAGCTTTCGCAATTAGAAACTCAACGAAGCACGAAATGAATTACATGGTCACAATGAAAGAACTGTTAGCGATTGTATGGAGTATCCGAAAATTTCAAATAGTGATATGGGTTTCACAGATTATTAGCTGTACAGATCATCAAGCACTGTCATTCTTGATGGAAAGCCGGTAATTGCATCAACGACTCATCCGTTGGACTCTAATCTTACAGGGACACCACACGCAAATTTATTATGCAAAGGATCATAGAAGGTAGTATCCGATGCATTACATCTACGTATAAGTAAAACAAACTGAAGATTCGGGAGTGATTTTTGCAATATATATATTGGGTTTAAGAGACACCAACAATGACATAAGAAATTAAACTTTAAGAATGCAACAAGACATGAAGGTAGATGATTTTAGTGATAACTGTGATAGATGTACTGAACTGTCGCTATCTCAGACTGACTGACTTAGAAAAATTGTGAGAGTGGTTGCAGAAGAATCTGCACACACAGGCAAAGAAAAGAATCAAGACTCTTAATGATAAAGCTGTCACACCTAGCTTTCAAATAGACGACGTAGTATTAGTGTGTGATTCCGTCATAGCTAAAACTTAAAGAAGGAGGCGAATAAATATTTCACTCGTAACAGGGGACCATTCAAAGTGCAAGACATACCACATTCGAAAGCAATATACTTGGTGGACCCTGACACAGGACAAAATAAAGGAGTTTAAAAAGCAGATACACTTAAAATATTCAGGGTCACAGGACAGTTCACCCCCTTTGTGAATTTGGTGGCCTGACGACCACCAGATGTTCCAGATAAATGGTTTCCGTATTTCTCTTTTTGCTTTCCCGGAACATTTCCTTTCTTCTTCGCCCGTTCTGTTACCTTTTAATGTAGCAGTACCTTCTACTATCATTGTGAAAATGGTCTATTAGGCCCTATATCTACAACAGATAGACGCGCTTCATCTAGTTCTTCTATTCTGACTACTGAATCACTACGTTAAGATAATAGACGATCAATTAGCCCATAAATTTAACTACACTATATTGTTGTTGTGGTCTCCGGTCCAGAGACTGGTTTGATGCAGCTCTCCATGCTACTCTATCATCTCCGAGTAACTACTGCAACCTACATCCTCCTGAATTTGCTTGGTGTACTCATTTCTTGGTCTGCAACTACGATTTTTACCCGCCACGCTTCCCTCCAGTACTAAATTGGTGATGCCTTGTTGCCTCAAACCGATCCCTTCTTCTAGTCAAGTTGTGCCTCAAATTTCTCTTTTCCCCAATTCTATTCAGCACCTCCTCATTAGTTAGCGATGTACCCGTCTGATCTTCAGCATTGTTCTGTAGCACCAAATTTCAAAAACTTCTATTCTCTTCTTGTCTAAACTGTCTATCGTCCATGTTTCACATCCTCACATCGATACATTCTATACAAATACTTTCAGAAAAGACTTTCTGACGCTTAGTACCATGCTCGATGTTAACACTTCCCTCTTCTTCAGAAAAGCTTTCCTTGCCATCGCCAGAGTACATTTTACATCCTCTCTACTTCGACCATCTTCAGTTATTTTGCTGTCCAAATAACAAAACTCATCTACTACTTTAAGTGTCTCATTTCCTATACTAATTCCCTCAGCATCACCTGATTCAGTTCAATTATCTTACATTATCCTCGTTTTGCTTCTGTTAAAGTTCATCTTACATTTTTCTTTCAAGACACTGCCCATTAATTTCAACTGTTCTTCCAAGTCCTCTGCTGTCTCTGACAGAATTACAAAGCCATCGCCAAAATTATAGGCTTTTATTTCCTTTTCCTGGATTTTAATTCCTACTCAAAAGTTTTCTGTGGTTTCCTTTATTGCTTGTTCAGTGTAAAGACTGAATAACATCGGGGATAGGCTACAGCCCTATCTCACTCCCTTTTCAATCATTGCTTCCCTTTCTTGCCCCTCCACTGTTATAACTGCCTTCTGGTTTCTGTAAAAACTGTAAATAGCTTTCCTCTCCCTGTATTTTACCCCTTCCACCTTTAGAAATTGAAGGAGAGTATTCCAGTCAACTTCGTCAAAAGCTTTTACAAACTCTACAAACTCTTAACCTAGCTTCTAAGATAAGTCATACGGCAAATATTGTTTAATGTGTTCCAAACTGACCCATAAATGTAATGTATCATGAGTGTATGACAGTTAGTACTTCCATGACATTTATTTAATTACGTGTTAGCAACTACGTGTCGTGCACGAAAAACTAAGAGTAAGAGGAGTTGGAGGAATTTATCCTACTACAAAACGTATAGAGAAGTGAAATAGCAATGACAACGTGCTTTCGACAGACTATGAGTGTGGTTAAAAGACCATTGAAGAAGTACGAGTAAAATTTTTACGGTTTTATGCATTTTATAAAAGGGAACACGGAAGGGTGGAACGGATGGGTTTATATGTGATGTTTTTTACGAGGGTCAGTCAGGGGTGATTAGGTATCACATCTATAGAGTATTGACAGACGAATAGACAAACTTTAACGATTATAGTGACAGTATGACGACGAATTACGTGAAAATACTTCCCTTTCTACTGGATTTCATAGAGGTTCCTCAGGGTCAATTTTCGGGTTTTCTGCGATAGTGAAACCGTGGCAAAGCCTTCTGTAGGAAATGCCTAACGCCTACTTTCTCCGGAGCAACGGTGATGTACCTCAGCAGATATAGTCCTTGGGGTGGGGTATGGTAAGGGGATCTATCCAAGGGATACCGTCTTCTTTTTTTCTCCCATCCTATCATACCTGTCTCTCTGTTTCCTTTTCCTGCTTCTCCGTCAACAGAATGTAATCTATCCTCCCTCTGTCATTATGCAAAGCTCCTCTTGCAGGATCCCTTCTATTTACAGCCCATGTAATGGAAGTTACAAGCTACAACACTAGGATTTCACAGGAGGGTATTTCATGTATGACGATGCAGCGTCGCTTGCGTGACACATGTTAGTCACTCCACATGTTGTAGGGGAGAAGTGTCTATGGAGGACATAGAAGGCTAGGAAAACTGATGGCGTGCTAAGATGCGTAACAGAACAAGAGGTAGTATGCTAAAGAGTCAAAAAGCTAATTACAAGGCATGCTAACGTATCTTAAAAAAAACACATGTTATGGAGCATAGGAGTTAGAACGTAAACTATGTTCACGATGAAGGATTTTAAGAACAGGAAATGAGATGCTAACGTTCTTCTAGAATGTTAAAAAGAATACTTTGAATATACTGAAATAGTAGAGTTTTTTCTAAATCCACTAGATGTAAGATATGAAAGGTAAGGAAATATGTATCAGTAAATAGAAGCAGATTACATTATAGTGATAACTATGTTACAAACAAGAGTAACAAGCAACAACAAAAGAGTTTAAAGAGAAATTATGACGTAGACGTAGAGAGTAGTTGTTGTTTTTGTGGTCTTCAGTCCTGAGACTGGTTTGATGCAGCTCTCCATACTACTCTATCCTGTGCAAGCTTCTTCATCTCCCAGCACCTACTGCAACCTACATCCTTCTGAATCTGCTTAGTGTATTCATCTCTTGGTCTCCCTCTATGATTGCAATACTAAATTGGTGGTCCCTTGATGCCTCAGGACATGTCCTACCAACTGATCCCTTCTTCTGGTCAGGTTGTGCCACAAACTTCTCTTCTCCCCAATCCTATTCAACACTTCCTCATTAGTTATGTGATTTACCCATCTAATCTTCAGCATTCTTCTGTAGCACCACATTATCGTCCATGTTTCACTTCCATACATGGCTACACTGCATACAAATACTTTCAGAAATGACTTCCTGACACTTAAATCTATACTCGATGTTAACAAATTTCTCTTCTTCAGAAACGCTTTCCTTGCCATTGCCAGTCTACATTTTATATCCTCTCTACTTCGACCATGGAGAAACTTCTCATTGAAAGGGAATAAAGTTTTTGTAAAAGGGCTAGTAGCTGTGTTTACTGATGACATTAAGATGGGGCGCACCAAAAAATCACAAAATAGGTGTAGGAGAAGAAAGGGTAAGCTGATCTGTCAGGTGAATCCACTGGGGAGCAATCTGTACCATATTTTTCGTGTGAGAAGGAAGAAAGGACATACTCGCCTCTATAATGATTAGTGGTTTGTTGCAGTGTCTGCCCTTAGAACGAGTTTAAACACTTTCACTACATAAGCATAAAGTTGTATCATGACCGATGGTCACAATATGAAAGATTTCTCCAAATTAGTTATAAAATTGAATAGACTTAGCTAATAACTGAGATGAAGGATGGTCTTGAATAGCCTTATCTAAAAGACGAGACGGAGGATGGTTTGGAGGAGAGATGTTCCACAAAAACTGACAAGAGCATGTACTGAGATTTGAGTCTAGAGATCGTATGGTATACATATACTACTCAGACAACAAGAGTGTGGGAAAGTGTTGGAAATTTGGTTCAAATGCACATGTGCATGTACATATACATACTTATTTGAAATTGTAATTCACAAGCAAACCGTAAACGAAAATGAAAGTAAATGATGTACTACGAGGGTTGGAACTTAAATAGTGGCAACTAGTTATTGACAACCGATACAAAAGAGTTACATGTTTGCACCTGTTACTGTCCTTCAAACTAGTCATCAGTGTTTGGTAAAACTCGGTGCCAGCGATGTGGAAGGCGTAGTATACCGCTAGCAGAGCCTGTTCTGTTGATGGTGCGAATGGAGCGGTCTAAAGTTATGGTGATTCTCGTGTACGACTGTGTTTGTGTTGTCCTAACGCAATGCGTTCCTCCACGGCAGACCTTCAATGCACAGTATTACTGTTCGTTTTTGGAGCATCACCTGCGAGCAGCTTTGCGAAAGAAGCGGTGACACTTTCTGCGCATCCCACTCATCATTTTGCACGACAATGTGCGGGCGCACACAGCGCAAGCTGTGGCTGCTCTGTTCGATCGATGAGACAGGGAAGCACTGTACCATCCACCATACTCCCCTGACTTGAGTACATGTGACTCTGATTTGATTCCGAAGATGAACGATTCACACACATCCTGGCATTCGCTTCAGAACTGTTTCGGTGATTCGAAAGGCAGTAGACCGCTCCATTCGCATCATCAACAGAACAGGCTATGCTAACGGTATACTACGCCATCCACATCGCTGGAAACGGATTGTATACAATGGTGACTACTTTGGTGATTACTTTGAATGACAGTAACATGTGAAAACTGTAAGTAGGCTGTTTAAGTTTTTTTATTGGTAACGCCGCCGCCACGTAGCGCTCTGTATGAAAATCACTGGCTGTGCCGTGTGCAGTCTGTGGCTGGTTGGCATTGTTGTAATACTCGCCATTGTAGTGTTGGGCAGCGGCAGCTGGATGCTAACAGCGCATAGCGTTGCGCAGTTGGAGGTGAGCCGCCAGCAGTGGTGGACGTGGGGAGAGAGATGGTGGAGTTTTGAAATTTGTAAGAATTGGTGTCATGAACTGCTATATATATTATGACTAGTGAGGTAAATACATTGTTTGTTCTCTATTAAAATATTTCATTTGCTAACTATGCCTATCAGTAGTTAGTGCCTTCAGTAGTTTGAATCTTTTATTTAGCTGGCAGTAGTGGCGCTCGCTGTATTGCAGTAGCTTGAGTAACGAAGATTTTTGTGAGGTAAGTGATTTGT
Organism: Schistocerca gregaria; assembly: GCF_023897955.1. Lineage (NCBI taxonomy): Eukaryota > Metazoa > Arthropoda > Insecta > Orthoptera > Acrididae > Schistocerca > Schistocerca gregaria. The sequence goes on from NC_064922.1 coordinate 744,170,842, forward strand.
GAAACGTATAGGTTAATGTTAGTGAGGGCCATTCTTTCGTAGGGATTTTTGAAAGTCAGATTGCGTTGCGCTAAAAATATTGTGTGTCAGTTTAAGCACAGTCGTGTATAATTTTTCAAAGGGGACGTTTCATATGTCGACCCTTAGCCGAGGATACCTCACTGGAATCTTCTGATTTTTTCCTTGTAGTTTGTGTAATTAGTGTAGATTTTGTTTATTGCTAGCGCGTAATTGTAGAGAGAATTTCCTCTGTAGTTGCAGTCTTTCATTGTTGTACAGTAAAATAGTTGTGGCATGCATGTAGTTTTGCGCGAAGTATTTCGCAGCTGCGCTTGCAATTAAGTAGATATTATTTTCAGTGCTACATTAATGTGTTCTCTTATTTTGCTTTTTAAATTGTGGTTTTCTGTGTTGTTGTGTGAAATATTGTGACAATAGTGGCGTGTGACAAACGTAACACTAGGCTCCAAAGTAAACTGAGAAATAATAGTGACGACGAGCGTAGCTTACCAGCACCACTGTGTAATGAATTAACAGACATTCTAAGTAGTAATTTGGTAACTATGCAAAGGGAAATGGAGCGGGCGTCAAATAATGGTGTAGACAGTGAAACAGGTAGCGAACAGGGAAGCATTATCGATCGATCGGTCGGCAACAGCTCGCCTCAGGAATCGGGAATGACAGGACACAACCTTGCAAATACTGTACATTCAGGCTTTGCGTCCTCACCGTTTTCTCAAATAAGTCAAGACAAATTTTTTGCCTATCAAAATGTAAATGTTGCCGGTGAAAATGCACTGCCAAAAAGCATAGAAAAACATATTCCAGACACTAATACATTATTATTGCAATTAATGCAACAAATGGAACAAAATCAGAAACAAATGGGACAAAAGCTTCAAAAGTTAGACACAATGGAACAAAATCTTCAAAAGTTAGACGCAATGGAACAAAATCTTCAAAAGCTGGACACAATTGAACAAAATCAGAGACAAACACAGCAAAAGTTAGACGCAATGGAGCAAAAGCTTCAAAAGTTAGACTCAGTGGAACATACGCTTGAACAAACACGTGAATATTTAACTACTGAATTACATAAAATCGAATCGAAATGTCAAAAAGTCTATAATGACGTAAAAACACAAATTTGTGAGCATTTCCAACCTATTTTTTCGCGGCATGAAAACTCATTACAGAATCACGAAGGAGCCATAGAAGAACTGCAAACAATTGTTCATGAAAATCATGAGACCTTGCAAGCTAAAATTGACTCAGTTGCATCTACCGATTCGGTTACGCAACTTGCAAAAACTCAAGAAAACTTAAAGGACACAGCAGATACTCTGAAAATTGGTTCAGAAAGACACATGGAGGACATTAGTTCATTATCAGAGAAAGTAGTTGAACTTTCAGATCAGCTAAATCATTTATCTACGAAGGTAGATGATAATTTGAATGACAAAAAACCGGTAGTCTTTAATGACACAGAAGAGTGCGAACAAATTAGGAAATTCGAACAAAGTCTGAATCAAATTAGTACGCAACACCAAAGAGAAATCCGGGAAGCACAAGATGAGCTGACACAGGTAATACAACAATTACGTATTTCAGAGGACACTCGCGCTCCAATACGGGAAGAGGGACATAGAAATACGGAACAGCCACAAAATAATAACACAGGGCACTTCGGAAATTATAAAAGAAATTGGCAAGGTACACCGAATTCTGAGATGGAACCGCCGACACGACGTAACAATGACCGATATGCTACCCGCCGAGACGATGATTTTGACTATAAGCTGTTCATTACTACACGTAAATTCAAGACATTTAAGAATTCTGGCAACGACATTCATCCACAAGCGTGGCTCCATCAATTCTCTCATTGTTTTCCTCCCAACTGGTCACTAGAGCACAGATTAGAATTTATGTGTGGCTACTTAGAGAATGAACCAGCTGTAAGAATGCGATCGGTCATTCATGATTGCCACAGTGAAGGAGAATTTTACCATGCCTTCCTCTCAGCATACTGGTCCCAAGCCACACAAGACCGAGTAAAACATGGCATCATGATGATGAAAGATTTCGAACAATCTGAATTTTCCAGTCTTGTGAAATATTTTGAAGACATGTTGCACAAGAATCAGTACCTGTCAAACCCATACAGCCCGTCAGAACTCATCCGCATTTGCTTAATCAAATTGCCTGAGCATTTACGGCATATTATTTTGGCAGGCCGTTGCAAAGACGACATTGAAGCTTTTCAGGGACTCTTACAAGAATTAGAAATTGACACTGACAATCGCGGAACGCGAAAACAGGAACACAACAATTACAGGTCACATCTGTCGCAATTCCGCGGTGAAAGAAATAATAGCTGGGCACGACAAGGCTATTCTCACAATACAAATCGTGACCAAAACAGACACCACCCGTATGACAACCGTTGGCAGAGTAGTAATAATTACAGGGAAAGGTCACCTCTCCGTGGTAATGACTATCACAGAGACAATCAGAGAAAGAGACAATATGGGAACCAAAATAATTACTATCAAGGGAGAGAGAATAACTTTAGACGCAACGGTCCAGCGCGCAGTTACGATTCAGAGAGAAATTCTCCACCACGTGACCGACAAGAAAGAAACTATGGAATCTACCGACATGACGACAGACGATATGATCGTAACGACAGACCTGAATTGCAGCAGAACTGGCGGGAATCAAACAGAGCAGGGCCCTCTCGACAAGGTGAATTTGGAGAAGTTAGGTCTCCAAATCCCAATAACGACGCGCGCCAACAAAGACACAATAGGCAATGACTCATACCGCTGGCAGCCTCAAAACGTACTTATGAAACTGACGACGCAGCTGCCGTAGCTAGTAATTATGTTAAAATGGAAGACATTAGGGACATATTACTCCAGGAACACGACGTAAAACTTAACAACATTGAATATCCTGTGATTCACATTACTGTAAATGACGTAAAATTTACGGCAGTACTTGACTCAGGCAGTCCCATTTCAGTAATTAGTGAAACAGCTTGTAGCAAATGCAACAAATCGAACGATTGCCCCACACTTCCGTTACGCAAGATTAAATTACAAGGTGCAGTCATTCGAAAAAGTGTAGATGTATGCCAACAAACCAACTTAGAATTCTTTTGTCCGAGCCACAGCTTCTCTATGAACTTTCTTATTGTTCCATTGTTGTCGACGGAAATTATACTGGGAGTAGACTTTTTGAATGAATACAAAGCAATCTTAAACTTTCACGATGATGAAATAAGTTTAGAGAAAGAAGGTAAGTCAATAGCTTTGAAATTTGAAGATTGGCTCTCAAACCATGACGAGGAAATTAATCGGCTTTACCTTCTGTTAGACAACAGTTCGGAATTTTCTACGGAACTAGACACTAACAGTCGCTCTGCAAGTACTGACAGGGATGATATCGACGGCACAATTGAAACTAATGAGTTAATTCTGAATAAAATTCAAACAATTGAGAATTGTAATGACACTGATAGGCAGGACATTTTGAGATTTTACAAGCACATTCCACAGTTTTTACTCACAAAACAGGAACAATCAAGGGATTTCAATACCAATTTCGTGTTTGTGAGCATACTAAATTTTGTGTTAGACCATACATAATTCCAGCAGATTATAGGGACCGTGTTAGAACAGAAATACAATCTATGCTTGACGAGGGCATCATTGAGCCTGCAGTAAGCTCATACAACAATCCATTACATGCTGTTGAGAAGAAAAATGGATCGATCAGGCTTGTCTTAGATTCGAGACAAATCAATACTATCATTATTCCTGAAACAGACAGGCCGCAAACGTTGGAAGAACTTCTTCAAAATTTTAATGGTATATTGATCTCAGATCCAGCTTTTATCAGATCGAACTTCATCCAGAATGTAGAAAATACACAGCTTTCCTTTGTTTCGGCGTTTGTTATCAGTTTCGGAAACTTCCTTTTGGTTTGAACATTTCCTCGGCAGCATTCATTCGCGGGCTAAATTCCATATTACCTGAGCTCTTAAAACGTCACATCACCTTATATGTGGACGATATTCTGATACCAGAGGCCTCATGGGAACAACATAATCGCATCCTCAACAGCGTGTTACATATTTTTGCAGAATCTGGAATTACAGTTAACTTGGAAAAGTCTGAATTCGGTAGGTCAAAGGTGAGGTTTTTGCGACATATTATTTCTTCTGAAGGCATTCAGCCGTATCCTGAAAAGTTAGAAGCAATCAGAGCCATTCCAGTTCCATCCACAAAAAAAACAAGTCTACAGTTTTCTAGGTCTCGTAAATTTTTACCGTAGTTTTCTGAATATGCAGATTCTAGTTACACCAAAACTTTGTTCTCTCACTGGAAAAAATACTATTTGGAACTGGGACGAACAAGCACAGTTGGAATTCAATTCTTTGAAAGAATCGTTACTTAACGCGCCAATACTAGCTCATCCAGATCTCTCACAAGATTTTTGCCTTAGCACGGATTCTTCTTAAGTCGGTCTTGGTGCCCATTTATTTCAAGAAGCCACAGAAAATGACATTACTGTTCAGAAAACCATTGCTTTTGCTAGACGAGTGCTAACAAAATCTGAAAAAAATTATTCCGTTACTGAATTAGAAGCTTTAGCTATCGTTTGGGCATTTAACAAATTCCGTTTCTTTCTTTATGGTAAGCACGTAAAAGTATACAGTGACCATCGTGCATTACAATTTCTTATGTCTTCAAAATTAAATCATGACAGGTTAAAACGTTGGGCATTCTTTCTGCAAGAATTCCACTTCACAATAGTCTACATTCCCGGCAAGGAGAACATTGTTGCAGACGCACTGTCACGCGCACCGGCTGGGCTTGAGAAAAGTAACACAGAAAGCAACCTCGAGAGAAATTTCAGTATTCTTTACATTCAGAAAGTCGCCTTTGAAAACTTCATCACCACATCTTTAAAGGACATTGCTCATGAACAAGATAAAGATCCCATTTGGAAAGACATCAAAAGTAAATGGCATGAAAAGACACACACACAGATTCGGTATTATTATCTGGTTAGAAACAACATACTGTTCAAACGATGCTGTGTTGATGACAAGCTATGGGTACTTTGCATTCCAGACGATTTTGTTAATAAGCTCATTTGGTACATTCATTTCAGCTATGCACATTTTGGTCCACGAAAATGTTATCATATTCTTCGAACGACTTGTTATTTTAACAATATGGAAAAGAGAATTCGAAGAGTCTTGTCTATTTGTAAACTTTGTCAAAAGACGAAACCGACTACTGTCTCGCATCGTGCTCCATTGTTTCCTATCATTCCCACTAAATTAAAAGAATTTGCTGCTGTTGATCTCTTGGGACCGCTTGTTAGAACATCTAATGGATTTTCGTACGTTCTAGTCGCTGTTGAACTTACTTCAAAATTTGTTTCTTTCACTCCGTTACGTAAAGCCACTGGACGGTCTGTATCCAACGCCTTTGTTAGAAATTTCTTACGTGAAGTTGGACACGTTAGTAAAGTAATTTCAGATAACGGACCGCATTTCAGATCTGCTGTTTGGTCACGCATGCTTCGTAACCATAAAATCAAATCTGTTTTTATTTCATTGTACTCACAACATTGTAACCCGTCTGAACGGATTATGAAAGAAATCAATAAGCTTTGCAGACTTTATTGTCACAGAAAGCATCAGCATTGGGACAGATATTTACGCTTATTTCAAAACGTGCTGAATGAAATGCCTCATGACTCCACTGCTTTCCACCTGTTCTTGTACTGAAGAATAAAGAACCACCAAACAGAATCAGAGAGCTTGTACCTTTTCCGAATACACGTTAACTTCGACACAAAGACATAATTGATTTGGCTATTAAAAATATAAATTCTGCTGCAGACAAAAGAAAAAAATTACATGGTAAAGCAAATGCAAAGAAATTATATATTGGTCAGAAAGTTCTCATTAAAGCTCATCCATTGTCACATAAGAAGAAACACTTGAGTCACAAATTCTTTCTAGTTTACAATGGACCTTACAGAATCCGACGTATACCACATGATAATTGCGTTGAAGTTGAAACTCTGCGTACTAGAAAGAGTAAAGGTTTACACCACATTTCACATGTAAAACCGTTTATTGAAAGATAATCTGCTTTTTAACTTTGTCTTTGCCATAAAACATTTCACTTCCCATTTCTAGTATGCTTTGTCACACTTAGAAACTGTTAACATGCAACAATGTTTTGAAGTTCACTATCCAGTCTAGAACCTACGGAACATATTTAGACAGTATTTACGAGTGCATTGTTATAGTGAACAGACATCACTGTGTTATTTCGTGTGTACATTCTTGCTTGTTAGTTACACGATTATGTAACGATTATAAGGCTCACATACTTAGAACATTCACCAGTATTGCTAATGAGATTTTAATGTAACATTTTGGTTTACTTGAAAATACATTTTGGATTTACTTTGTGTGAGATACCAGATGATACAGTGGTTAGTTTATGTGACAGCTACACGATTTTAGCACGACGCTACTAATGAGTGACAATTTACAATGTTGCTTTTGCAGTTTATCTGTTTTATATCTGCACAGTTTTTCTGAATTTTTCTGGAAAGTAAAACATGTTTTAGTAGTAACGTTTGTGGTATAGCTACAATGAGACAGCCTTTTCTGTAGCACAACAATACGTACAGTACAGTACTTACTTCATCACGGCAATAAGCGTAATAACTAAGATATCTATACGCAAAGCATTTCAATTTCGTTTATCGTGAGGTAAGTACATTGACTTCTGCAGAACTTAGCTTTCGGAGGACAATAACTACGACACTTCCACAGAGATTGTCTTACAGCAAGACGCACATTTAGCGCTACAGGACACGCATTAAACTGTTTATTTTTCAACATATTTGAATTACAAAGAAAGTTTTCCGTGATACATTTCATTCCATTGCTGTAATCTGTAACACCTGAGGATATAATTACATTAATCCTCAGGGGGGTACACGTCTACTTTGTGTACCATGTGTTTGGCAAGCACAAGGAGTCCTAGCTAATATGGTATTTGCTTATACAACTTTACACATCGGTACCATATTTCTCTAACACATAAATTACACAGCTATCTGGTCATTTAACTGAGAGATAAACATTTTTTTTACTACATCATCAGTGACACATGTTTACGCAATTACACAGTTGGATGATTTAACACCTATAATATTGTATTTTGTCTGTACTTTGTGAACTGTTCATATTTTTTCGGAACCATTGTGATACTATGAGAGCTTTGAATGACATATTTGGTATGGGATCACGATTTTTGAAGTACGTTTGAGGCAGATGACACTTTTGAAATGAGCAGAGAATTTTTTTTTAGGTTTTGAAATTATTGGAGGAAGCTACGGAGATTCTGAGAATTTCACTGTGGTGTTATGATGTTATTATTACGATGACGATGTGAATTATGCTGCTGAGGTATGTTTAAGCTGATGCTATATGAGTTATTTGGTTATGCTACGTATCTGTTATGATGAAATATTGAAGAAGTGTCGACGAATATATATATATGTGTGTAATAAGGTAAGAAATAATGAGTAGTGGTTAAGGACTCTGATTTGTGAAAAAGGATGTTGGAAACCGAGAATCGTACTTTAAGAGTTATGAAATGAGTGTATATGCGTGAATGTATCACTATGCTGGCGAAAATTATTTGGACACTATTCTATTTAAACGATTTTGTTTCTACATATTTGTAACGCAAATTCTTGACCTGTGAATTTTTTTATATGAGACTGCCACTGTAGCGGAAACTGGTGTCGTAAATATTTCGATAAGACAGTTAAGTGACCACCTGCATGTAATGCGTCGTGCGCACCCAGCTGCGCGACAACCACCTGACAAAAGAAAGCCATTAGTGTGTGCCTGTCAGAGGCACAGGTGGAGAAAAAAAAAGAGGTCATTATCCTCGCTATTGACAGTCCTTTGTAGAAAGCACCGCAAATACGACACGCTCATTACTGAGAAAGGTACTTACATCTGACACCTGATTATAACAAACGTCTTTCTAAGAGAGTTGAGAGAATTCTACTAACTTATGAAATGTCACATGACTATTGAATGATATTTTTATACTTTGTCCATAGTTGGTTATTTCATTTGATATCTGTTTTTCAGCTGTGTCAACAGATCTATTAAATAATTATTTTATGATCCACATTCTTCGAAAAAGGAGCTCTTGGAATGGAAAGAGCAATAAGAAGCGACTAGTAACAGGAACTGCATACATAATTTTCTTTTCAAGTACTTGGTAATTTATTTCATAGAATAAGTTGTGGTTCACATTAAGATGTGAATAGACATTGTCCTTAACTGCATTGTTGTCTTTAGTGTAACATTTTTTCTTCTTGAGCTTTGTCATGTTTAGGTATAAGTTATAGCAATTGCTGCGGCTGTTTGCCATTCATAGTGCTACTGAATGTCACTTTGTATTACTAGGTTAAGCCAATTTTATTACTGATTTATTTTTCTTGTATGCTGCGCATTGCCTTATATTAGTTGTAATATTGCTGCCTTTTTTTGCCAATTTCCATATTTTTTATCATTGCTGTTTGTGTTAATTGTTTTGTGCTGCTGCATTGCCTCGTCCCTTAGTTTAGCATCTGAGCTCAGTAGATTTAAGTTAGCTTAAGAGGGGGTAGACTATATAAGAAACTAACTATGATGAATTGGAAGCAAAGCATTGAGAAGCTTTAAGAAAATGATTTGGCCAAAAAAAGTAGTGTACAGTGGAGAAAAACAATTTTTGGAAGAGGATGTGAACAGAATACTGAAAGCAGGTGTAGACAGGACTTTTTGGGAATAATGATGAACTAAGGGAGATCTCTATGCAAAATACTGCAGTAAAACAAACCCTGTCCTTTCCTTTCGTATTATCCCTCTATGTGTTTATGTACCCTTGTGTATTTATCTTTTTCCTGTCTTTATGTGTTTAGCTAATAAGATTTACGTTGTAGAATTTTTCAAATACTATGTTATTTTCTTTGTAAATATGTTCAGACATTATTTATTCTGTTTTGTTCTAATGCTCATGTGTGAAGTTGATGTTTCAAAAGTTATTCTGATCTTTTATGTATGTACTTATGTCGTAATTTTTGTAACACTAATGTATTTGCTATTTCGATTTTTTTGTAAAGCCTGTACTACTGCTAATGTTATCTGTATTGTTATGTTCTTTAATGATGTATTTTGTACCTTTGTTATTGTATTCTTATGTTATAAAATTGTAATTGACACCAGTTCATCAAATTAAGCAACTTGTAAATTACATTTCACTGCACACGTTTCTGTTGGTCATAGTATATGGACAATATGTGAGAAGTAGGGACTGATAGTGTTTGCACGTGTGTTAATAATTCAGCAAGGGACTGGATAACAGCATTGCTGGTTCTAACGACATTTCAAAAAAAAAAAAATTTTGTGAGTGCACAAGTGGTGGTTATGGACTTGCTATATTATCCGCAAGACTCTTCAATGGTGATTGTGCGCCTGCGCAGCCAAACAGATGGCTGCTGGCCATCTCTACAAGGACTACAGTGTGTCTACACATTTGATGACCCACCAATACCATTATTTCTACAAGGTCTACAGTCGGTCTGCATCTCTGGTGGCCCACCAATACCGTAACCTCTACCAGGACTACAATGGGTCTACTCTATGACGAGCTACCTACCAATATTCTTTAAAACTTCGACTGACTCTGCTGTGGGTTTGCTCTGTTGTGGCCCATTACCTGTCTGCATGTCAAGAATCGGCACTGTCTTTCCGTTGGAAGGACAACACTACTTCTTCAAGACTGCATGGAAATCCACTACTTCCGTGTGCATTTTCTTTTACTACTCAGATTTTGAGAAAAACACTGCAATTTTACTTTGATGAATGATCAGGACTGTCTTTATGGACTGTGAGAAAATCTTAGCTTTTGACCAACATTGTATCGATAAGTGTGTGCATTTCTTTTCTTTGTTATTGTAATTATGAAAAAATTTTTCAAATCTGTATTGGCCACTGCCCAAAACAAATTTGTAAATTTTTTTGTGAGGGGCATGGGGGCTATGTAAGTAGGCTGTTTAAGTTTTTTTATTGGTAACGCCGCCGCCACGTAGCGCTCTGTATGAAAATTACTGGCTGTGCCGTGTGCAGTCTGTGGCTGGCATTGTTGTAATACTCGATATTGTAGTGTTGGGCAGCGATAGCTGGATGCTAACAGCGCATAGCGTTGAGAAGTTGGAGGTGAGCCGCCAGCAGTGGTGGACGTGGGGAGAGAGATGGCGGAGTTTTGAAATTTGTAAGAATTGGTGTCATGAACTGCTATATACACTCCTGGAAATTGAAATAAGAACACAGTGAATTCATTGTCCCCTGGAAGGGGAAACTTTATTGACACATTCCTGGGGTCAGATACATCACATGATCACACTGACAGAACCACAGGCACATAGACACAGGCAACAGAGCATGCACAATGTCGGCACTAGTACAGTGTATATCCACCTTTCGCAGCAATGCAGGCTGCTATTCTCCCATGGAGACGATCGTAGAGATGCTGGATGTAGTCCTGTGGAACGGCTTGCCATGCCATTTCCACCTGGCGCCTCAGTTGGACCAGCGTTCGTGCTGGACGTGCAGACCGCGTGAGACGACGCTTCATCCAGTCCCAAACATGCTCAATGGGGCACAGATCCGGAGATCTTGCTGGCCAGGGTAGTTGACTTACACCTTCTAGAGCACGTTGGGTGGCACGGGATACATGCGGACGTGCACTGTCCTGTTGGAACAGCAAGTTCCCTTGCCGGTCTAGGAATGGTAGAACGATGGGTTCGATGACGGTTTGGATGTACCATGCACTATTCAGTGTCCCCTCAACGATCACCAGAGGTCTACGGCCAGTGTAGGAGATCGCTCCCCACACCATGATGCCGGGTGTTGGCCCTGTGTGCCTTGGTCGTATGCAGTCCTGATTGTGGCGCTCACCTGCACGGCGCCAAACACGCATACGACCATCATTGGCACCAAGGCAGAAGCGACTCTCATCGCTGAAGACGACACGTCTCCATTCGTCCCTCCATTCACGCCTGTCGCGACACCACTGGAGGCGGGCTGCACGATGTTGGGGCGAGAGCAGAAGACGGCCTAACGGTGTGCGGGACCGTAGCCCAGCTTCATGGAGACGGTTGCGAATGGTCCTCGCCGATACCCCAGGAGCAACAGTGTCCCTAATTTGCTGGGAAGTGGCGGTGCGGTCCCCTACGGCACTGCGTAGGATCCTACGGTCTTGGCGTGCATCCGTGCGTCGCTGCGGTCCGGTCCCAGGTCGACGGGCACGTGCACCTTCCGCCGACAACTGTGGAGACCTCACGCCCCACGTGTTGAGCAATTCGGCGGTACGTCCACCCGTCCTCCCGCATGCCCACTACACGCGCTCGCTCAAAGTCTGTCAACTGCATATACGGTTCACGTCCACGCTGTCGCGGCATGCTACCAGTGTTAAAGACTGCGATGGAGCTCCGTATGCCACGGCAAACTGGCTGACGCTGACGGCGGTGGTGCACAAATGCTGCGCAGCTAGCGCCATTCGACGGCCAACACCGCGGTTCCTGGTGTGTCCGCTGTGCCGTGCGTGTGATCATTGCTTGTACAGCCCTCTCGCAGTGTCCGGAGCAAGTATGGTGGGTCTGACACACCGGTGTCAATGTGTTCTTTTTTCTATTTCCAGGTGTGTATATTATGACTAGTGAGGTAAATACATTGTTTGTTCTCTATTAAAATCTTTCATTTGCTAACTATGCCTATCAGTAGTTAGTGCCTTCAGTAGTTTGAATCTTTTATTTAGCTGGCAGTAGTGGCGCTCGCTGTATTGCAGTAGCTTGAGTAACGAAGATTTTTGTGAGGTAAGTGATTTGTGAAATGTATAGGTTAATGTTAGTCAGGGCCATTTTTTCGTAGGGATTTTTGAAAGTCAGATTGCGTTGCGCAAAAAATATTGTATGTCAGTTTAAGCACAGTCGTGTATAATTTTTCTAAAGGGGACGTTTCAAAACAAGTAACTCTTTTGTATCGGTTGTGAATTATTAAGTTCCAACCTATGTATATTAAAGACAAGACAAAATCTAATACCATAAATGCAGAAACCGCAAGGAAGATTATTTAAATCTTGTCAAGAAGATCAATATACATATTAAAATGATATATCAGTCTTTATAAAAAGACAGGTCATTATATAAAAGTTTATTGCCTTAGATAAACAGAATGTGAAGTATATCAGATGAATACTCCTAGGGTAAGACTGCATAGCAGAATTTGCCTGAAACTAAATAAAAGACTCAACCTTGTCTTAAAAGGTTAAAACTGAAAGGTCAGTTCTAATTAGCAGTGTTGAGAACTTTAGATGGATGGGACTATAAAATACTTCTGCCTCGTTATTAAAGGTGTAGCATTGTCACCTTAAGAAAAAGGTCAATCACTATTAAGTAATTATGTATTTCTTCATTTCATGTTATGAGAATTCGTTTTACCTAGCAGAGAAAGGGAAGATGTCGGGACAACTTTTTTTTTAAAGTGGGGTGATCTGTATTACATACCGTTTAGGCAAACGACGTTTCCCACTCTCTATTTATGACAAGGTAAGATGATCGTGAAAAACCAGTAGGCAGTATTAGGCTGGTAGTAAGTCGCGAAGCCGGCCGGAGTCGCCGTATGGTTGTAGGCGCTACAATCTGGAACCGCAAGATCGCTACGGTCGCAGGTTCGAATCCTGCCTCGGGCATGGATGTTTGTGATGTCCTTAGGTTAGTTAGGTTTAAGTAGTTTTAAGTTCTAGGGGACTGATGACCTCAGCAGTTGAGTCCCATAGTGCACAGAACCATTTGAACCATTTTTAAGTCGCGAAACGCACACTTTGCGCGGTAATTTTGTTTCACGTTTTTGCGGAGTTGAACGGAGAGGTGTGCGGTTTGAGTAATTGCTAGAGATGAAGGTGAGTGAACGTCTTTATCTTCTGCTGGCGGGGCCTTTTATATTTTAATGTCGCGGCTTTTCGGTGTCTGGACTGTCAAGAATGTAAACAGAATCGAACAAAGGAAGCTCTATAATTAAATGTCACTTACTTCTTGTCGGTCATTTAAAGCGGTTGTTGTACTTAATTTAAATTGCATCTACTCCAAGTTCGGAAGTAATCGTGGTCTGTACACCTACTGAAACAATTTCAAGACAGTTGATGATGAAATATTCCACCGGTGAGAGGAGAAAAGTTGAAGTCTTTCTAAGGCTACACACACTTCTATGGAGATACTGCTTTGCAGGACCTCTACATAAGGAAGATAACAGAATAAACGCCGACCTACATTAAAGGTCAAACGATATATTGCGTGACAATCAAATGTTAGTGTTCTTACTCAGCGTCAAACACATAAGAATAGGATCACAAAAATATTTTACTACCACACATGAGTACGTCTTAAAATTAGTTCGAATGCGAATTGTCTAGTTTGTGATTGGCGATTGCAATTTTTTATTTCACAAAAATACGAATGTTAATCAGCCAGACTGCAGATAACCAATCTTAATTGAATCATTTTTACATTTCCTTTTATTATCTCTTGCTGTAAGTGTATAATAAATTACGTTTCTAGTGATTAGTTGTACGCTTCTCCACATCGTTTCGGAACTGATACAGTTTCGATTTACAAGACGCACACAGTTAAGACAAACTAAGTGGGAGGGTTACACTCTCACGGGATTTTTCATTCAGATTTTCCAGCTGTCATCTCTAAAGTGGCGTCTGTTGTTGTTATGATGCTGTTTATGGGATTTAAAGAAACAACCACAGCGTCTGTGGACTTTCACGTGTTATATAATGATACTTTGTTACTTTGTTTCTAGACCTACTCCACAACAAACGGTATTGAGCGTGGAGCAATGTACATAATAACCAGGAGCAGTTTCCCTCATTCTTGTTTGTGCGTTCCAACCTGCCGTATATTCTGTCGTATAAGTATACATTGTACTGTCTAACCGGACTTCAAACAGAGCAAGCTTATTGTTCCGTGAGAACAGCAACTTTACAACTCGTCTGTGGGTTATTTAGAAGGCGCACTCAGTTTTTACTTCAGGAAAATGGGCATTGTATTGAATATCTCACTTAAATGAACTTTCCGCTTTCACAAAGTCCATCAGAATACAGCCGGTTAGTACAGCGTGTTAGATCCAACTCTAAAACTTTGGACGTTTCTACTTTCCTGCAAAAATTAATAGAAATTTGCTTTAAATTAAATTGTACACACTTGGTTAAAGTACATCAGCTTCATGACAGAAAACACCTTTTAATTAAAAAAATACAACATGTTGTAAATTGCAGAGGAAATAACTTATCTATCCTCATAATTCTGACACAGCAGTGCTCTCGATTACATCGACGAACCATTTCCTGCTAAATGGTATTTGACCGTCAGGAAATGACCATATTTTCTCGGGCTCATGGATAATTGCTGTTCTACGCATGATAAATCTTGATGAGACACTCGTTCTTTTATGACAAACATAGAACTGTTTGTCTGTGATAACCTATCTTCCATTTTATTCTTGCCAGATGGGAGCGCAAAGTGCTTCCCAAATCCTGTCACGCCTTCTTCAGTAACCCATTTTCGAGAAGCCTGCCTGTCGGCAACGAGGCGGAAAAGCCGTTTACGTCGGGGAAAGCTTTTCTTCCACAGACAAATGGTATCGTGCGTGACACCCAAATATCTGCACCATTGCAGACATCCCTACAGATGCCTTCTACAATGGCATACTATGATGTCGTTCTCATTTCGAACGTAATTAACATTCATAACAGTTACTAACATTATCAGTAAAACAGTCAGATACATTGTTATGTTATTAGATGCGTTGAGAGTAGAATGCTGTGTAGTTAGAAATGAGGCTAATATTACTACTCAAGCATTCTTACTTGGGTGATTTTGCTTTCAGGTGGATGAAACAAAAAATTTTGCTTGCAGAAGAAAAGCCTTATTACCATTATTCCATTTCATCTAGTGTAAATTAATTTCAGAAAAGGTTTCTTCCCAACAACACGTAACTCTTTAACAAAGATGACGGCTAAGTATTCAGTTGACAGTGAACGATTGTCTTGAACTTGTTATTACCTAATGAACAAAGTAGAATTTGTTAATATATACGCAGAATTGCATAGTAGGAAACACTGCCACCACCCATAAGTTTTGTTGAAATGGTTTTATTATACCATTACTAATTTCTGGCCTGTGTCCATCGTCCGATTATAGAGTTTACTTTGTGCAAGAGTTACATTTTTGGCCGGCCACGGTGGCCGAGAGGTTCTAGGCGCTACAGTCTGGAACCGCACGACCGCTACGGTCGCAGGTTCGAATCCTGCCTCGGGCGTGGTTGTGTGTGATGTCCTTAGGTTAGTTAGGTTTAAGTAGTTCTACGTTCTAGGGGACTGATGACCTCAGAAGTTAAGTCACACAGTGCTCAGAGCCATTTGAACCTTTTTTTTTTCCTTACGTTTGTGTCTTTCTTTAGAAAGCGCTTCTTTACATATTATAGGGTAGAAGTCTGATTTTTTATTACAGTCTTTTACCTGAACTAAAAACAACATGGCGGAAACAAATGTATCCGCCATCTTATTTTTAGTTCAGGTAAGTAACCAGTATGGATTGTAAAAGAGAATCAGACCTCTGTCCTTCAATATTTAAAATAGGGCTATGCAGGAAGAGACAAAAGTAAAACTTGCCAGAAGTAAACACTTCCATCTGACGATGGGCTCAGGCCTGAAGCTAGTAATGGTGTAACAAAATCATTTCAAGGAAAATTGAGGCTGGTTACAGTATTTTGAATAAAGTAATATATCATAACGCTCTGCACAGATAGTGACTAAGCTATCGATTGCAGCTGACAAATGGAAGAAAAATATTAAATAGTTCTCAACGAACATTGTTCTGAAACAAATTCCATTCCTGGGACATTACAAATCTATAGTCTCATCTACGTTATACCTACTATACGCAGTCAGCATTAACAGTGTGTTATGGAAATAGCATTATAATGATCATGAAGCCAAAATAAGTTTGTACTACATAAAATACAATAATTATTTGAATATAGCAGCGTTTTTGCTTACTGCACATATAATGAAATTGAAATATTAACATAGCGCAGCTCCACTTGGGTACGGCACTCAGAACGCTCGTAAAGCCCTGTGAAAACGCCGAAAGTCCTTGTTTGGGACGTTGCTCACCTCTTGCGTCAGCGGCTTTGATGTCGGTTGCGTCATGTGAATTTCTACACTTTGTTGTTTTGTGACAGGTTTGTATTAATGGCACCAAGTCTCTTACGAAAAGAATGGTCCGCGTCTTACATTTCAATCAAGTGACGGTACGGGACCACATATTGTTGTTTCTCTGTGGGAGTCACGGTGTGCGGCATAAACTTTGCACACACTTTTCGGTGTTCTCTTTTTTAGAAAATTCTGGCGAAAGTCCTCAACACTTGATTTAGAGACGTTGTTCCAATGCCTTTTTTTGAACACAACAACTTTGTCCCACTACGGCGGCGCGCCCAGTACTTAACAATGTCTACTTGCAACTGATTGATCGAAAGAACAGCTGTTGTTTTCAGTTATTCGTTCAAGCTGCCACGATAGCTACAATGCTGACTTCACAAATACGCTGAGAATAAAATCTGTCTTCGAAAATTTTTGGACGGATCGTGCATATACCTTTCACATTTTGTGTGTACAGTTTAAAAGCTCTTTGAAATTATGTAATGCTGCGTATCAGCTGTTTTACCACTCGATACTATGTTTGTGAAATACAGAATTAATTTCACAGCTGCTACTATGTTTCACACACAATTTCATCGAGTTGTCCCCGACACACACGCGCTGAATTCATTATATGAAACCATCAAGATCGAAACAAGACCCCGGGAGTAGACAACATTCCATTAGAACTACTGACGGCCTTGGGAGAGAAAGTCATGACAAAACTCTACCATCTGGTGAGCAAGATGTATGAGACAGGCGAAATACCCTCAGATTTCAAGAAGAATATAATAATTCCAATCCCAAAGAAAGCAGGTGTTGACAGATGTGAAAATTACCGAACTATCGGTTTGATAAGTCACAGCTGCAAAATACTAACGCGAATTCTTTACAGACGAATGGAAAAACTGGCAGAAGCGGACCTCGGGGAACATCAGTTTGGATTCCGTAGAAACGTTGGAATACGTGAGGCAAGACTAACCTTACGACTTATCTTAGAAGAAAGATTAAGAAAAGGCAAACCTACGTTTCTAGCATTTGTTGGCTCAGAGAAAGCTTTTGACAATGTTAACTGGAGTACTCTCTTTTAAATTCTGAAGGTGGCAGGGGTAAAATACAGGGAGCGAAAGGCTATTTACAATTTTTAAAGAAACCAGATGGCAGTTATAAGAGTCGAGGGGCATGAAAGGGTAGCAGTGGTTGGGAAAGGAGTGAGACAGGGTTGTCGCCTCTTCCCGATGTTATTCAATCTGTATATTGGGCAAGCAGTAAAGGAAACAAAAGAAAAATTCGGAGTAGGTACTAAAATTCATGGAGAAGAAATAAAAACTTTGAGGTTCACCAATGACATTGTAATTCCGTCAGAGACAGCAAAGGACTTGGAAGAGCGGTTGAACGGAATGGACAGTGTCTTGAAAGAAGGATATAAGATGAACATCAACAAAACCAAAACGAAAATAATGGAATGTAGTCAAATTCAATCGGGTGATGGTGAGGGAATTAGATTAGGAAATGAGACACTTCAGTAGTAAAGTAGTTTTGCTATTTAGGGACTAAAATAACTGATGATGGTCGAAGTAGAGAGGATATAAAATGTAGACTGGCAATGGCAAGGAAAGCGTTTCTAAAGAAGAGAAATTTGTTAACATCGAGTATAGATTTAAGTGTCAGGAAGTCGTTTCTGAAAGTATTTGTATGGAGTGTAGCCATGTATGGAAGTGAAACATGGACGATAAATAGTTTGGACAAGAAGAGAATAGAAGCTTTCGAAATGTGGTTCTACAGAATAATGCTGAAGATTAGATCGGTAGATCGCATGACTAATGAGGAAGTATTGAATAGAATTGGGGAGAAGAGGAGTTTGTGGCACAACTTGACAAAAAGAAGGGACCGGTTGGTAGGACATGTTTTGAGGCATCAAGGGATCACAAATTTAGCATTGGAGGGCAGCGTGGAGAGTAAAAATCGTAGAGGGAGACAAGAGATGAATACACTAAGCAAATTCAGAAGTATGTAGGTTGCAGTAAGTACTGGGAGATGAAGAAGCTTGCACAGGATAGAGTAGCATGGAGAGCTCCATCAAACCAGTCTCAGGACTGAAGACCACAACAACAACAACATCAAGATCAAACAAACTCTCTTGCCACAGCGATTGCATGTACCTTCTTCTTCAACAGGCGCTGTGCAACTGCATATCAAAGGCAGTTTGGATATGTAGCATGTCCAGAGATGCAGAAAATAAGGTGCGGAGATAAGAAATATTGCAGTACAAATGGCTGTTTTCTATTTTGAAATTTCGAATAGGACTTATTTGCTAGGAATTAGCATGACGTATTTTGTGGGGGCCTGTCCATCGTTTTTCGTAATAGAACAAGTGGCTCGTTTCTGTCGTAGTGAAATTTTAAGTACAGTACTGGCCATTAAAATTGCTACACCAAGAAGAAATGCAGATGATTCATTGGACAAATATATGATACTGGAAATGACATGTAATTGCATTTTCACGCAATTTGCGTGTTTAGATCTTGAGAAATCAGTACCCGGAACAACCACTTCTGGCCGTATTACCCTCCTGAACCCACTGATTCCATACTCTGCTAAGAGTCATTATATCTCGTCCAACGCCAGCAGCAATGTCGCTATACGATAATTCGCAGTCGCGATAGTCTTCAATCCGTCCTTACGCTAGGCATCACATCAACGTTTCACCAGGCAACGCCGGTCAACTGCTATGTGTGTCTGAGAAATCGATTGGAAACTTTCCTCATGTCAGCACGTTGTAGGTGTCGCCACCGGCGCCAACCTTGTGTGAATGCTCTGAAAAGCTAATCATTTGCATATCACTGCATCTTCTTCCTGTCAGTTAAATTTCGCGTCTGTAGCACGTCATCTTCGTGGTGTAGCAATTTTAATGGCCAGTGGTGTATTTTTAAAGTGCTGCAATTACAAGTGGCTCCTTTCCACTACCTATAAATTTGAAGTATTTTAATTTTTTACCGCCAGGAAAAATTTCTGACATTTGGAAATTTGAAGTGTTCTGAGTATCCCATCAAGACAAGTGACTAATTTCCGCCATCTTCTTCTGGAAATTAGGCAGCAATGCATAACGTCTTAGGGGATATGGGTGAATCTGGTAATAACGCATGTTGCCTCAGAAGTCTCAATAACCAGGTATTAAAATGTACCCTAAGCTTCACAGTGAGTTACAGAGTACAGATTAGGGGTGAGATATGTAAAATTGACCACCACTAGAAGATAACTGTTTTAGTGATGGAAAAAGTTACTGGAGCTTAGGCTGCAGAAACATTACGTCGACAGCTTTTATGAAGATTAAAGAGCCGATAAAATGATTGACAACTTTGTCATTTGAACTTGTTGGGAAATTGTCGGTGTAACATCTCCGTACAATTTGATTATATTAAGAGTTCAGAATGATTTCCGTTAACTGGTGCTGTGTGCTCTTTCATTTCTTAATGCTTTTTCGACACGTCATTGTGCCTTTGCCATTTTAATTTTTCTCAACAGGCTAGCGAACTTGTTGGCCACGTTATTTGCTTGGCGAGATAAAGCAACATTTAATAGCTTCTCATAAACGATTCCGCCTTTAAACTCTGATACCGGAAATGCTACAGCGTGTTCACAATGAATGTCTCGGCAACATAATTCATATACAATTATAAATGATCAAATACTCCTATACAGTAACCTTTGGTAGATGAACCTGGGGGACTATATGGTGAACAGACTTAGTTTCACTAATGGGTGTGGCCGTTAACAAACTCCTATAGTGTTCAGCTGAACTTGGGGTATTTCAAATTCTTAATGTAGGAAAATTTACGGAATATCGTACTTGAAGAACAGACATGTTAGCGGGGCACCTGCTACAGGATTTAGGTGTACTCAGCCTGGCGCTGGAAGATGAAGAAGTAGAAGTGAAAATAGTAGATACGGGCAAAGACCAGAACACACAAAATATATTAGAGAATGTGTGTTGAAGCAAGTCCTTAGGTATGAAGAGAGTTTGCTGATGTACGGGAATACAAAAATATAAATGACATAATAATATACCTCGTTTGAGTGACTTTAGAAGACTCACCCACTTTTCATCTGGGAATCAATTTTCTAATTCAGTGCTCATGGACGCAATCCAGTCATTGGGAAACCTACCGACAACTTGCTGTGACCAGAAGCGAGCAACTTTTGTGAACTGTGCCTTTTGAAATGAAGGCTGTCTCTGCCACACTTCGCAGTTATGTTCTTAGCATCGAAGCAAGGGTATAACGACAAAAGCATATCTTGAAAAGAACTCAACGAAGTTTAGAAATTCATTATTAAAAATTAATTACCATCATTTAGCTGCAACTTGAGGGATATTAAAAATATTCAAGAAAGAATTTTTAGCACACACCTCCTAGCAATAGAATGAAACGTACTAGCCTCTCTTTAAAACCTTTAGCTTTCTGTCAAGTCAAAGAGTTAAGTGCGTGACCTATTGAATGTTTGATGAAATAGTTTTGTGTTTCGGGGACGGCCACATACCTGTCGCATTGCCTAGTAAATATTAATGTTAACTTCCGAAGAATTACTAATTGCAGGCAGGATTACTGTCAGAGGTATAAATAAAAATGCTCTAAACATCAACTGGTTAACTTTTAGAAATAAACATGTCTATTAAACTTTTGTTTAATATCGAGAAAATAACACAACTAGCTACTACGATAGTGTTAACTCCGTCTCACAACGTTACTGTTAAAACTAAGGGTTCTCGAGGCTAACTGCCGAAACATTCGCTAGTCCAAACCCGATTCTGTTTAAAGTCAATGTTCACCAAGCTGTCTGTCGCAAAACCCAAGAGTGAGTCCACGAAAATAACTGTCAAAAATATTTGCAAGCCGAATCAGTTGAAGCTCAGAGTTATAGTCAACGAAAGTACCTATCTAAAACCTCTCATACACAGTAAAGTTCATTGGGCTAGTTATCGAAATATGTCCAAGCGTATAGCTGCTAGCGGTCACAAAACTAACTCAAACTTTTCTTAGCTTTCAGAATTTTTATACTAATTGTTAGAAGTCAACGAAACTGTTGCTCGAAAAATTTTAATCACCTAAACGCCACGATCGACGCGTCACTCATTGGACGATAATTCATCCTCAGCCAGTTCTCAAAACGAACTGCTGCCAGTTCCAGCCAGTTCGATCGTTATCCTTACATAGACGCGCTGTATCGTGAAATTCTCAATTTTGCATTTAATTTATTGCTACTCCACGTGTTACGTATGCATTAAGACTAAAATGTTAGCAGCTTTCCTGTGGTTCCTTTATATTTAAGCTACGATCCTTGGTTTTTATGTTATTTACATTTTAATCAGTGATGTGATAGGGGCGTTTAATAAGCAATGCAGAAATATTTTTTCTCGATCAATTTCAGTTAAAAAAATATGCGGAATTTGTTGTGGAACATGGAGGAATATTCAGCGTCTATAAGTTCATGAAATTTCTATAGGTGGGGGGGGCTATACGTAGCCTTCAAACTGGAATCTGTAACGGCGGCGCGTTCCAAACGAAGAGCTCTCTGCACTTCTTTTGCCGGAAAACCAGAACATCACAGGTATTTAGAGGTGCTTAAGAATTTCTGCGGGAACGTGGTAGTGAATAAAAGCACGGTGAGCTGTCGGGCAAGGTATCTGTCATCACCGCAACCATGTCCGGCAAACCTGTCCGATCTCCAGCGTCCCAGCCTGTAGTACACAGAGATTATTCCTGCAATGCTGGATCGTGCGGACACTCTCACTCGAGTGCTTAATGGACCACAATCACAATTAAACACCTCGGTGCTCTGTGAAGGGGTTATTCCATGTGATGTCCTCTGAAGGAGCAACGATGAACTCTGAAGCGTATTGTGATATCCTGAGGAAATGGAAGAAACGACTTTAGTGTGTTCGTCGCGGAAATGGAAGAAACGACTTCAGTGTGTTCGTCGCCACCAAAATGGAAACGAAATTCTCGTTCTCCATGACAACATGAGGCGTCACACAAGTTTGCCTCCTCAGAGGAGCTCTCGAAACTTCATTGGACTGTTCTTCCTCATCCATCTTACACCCCATCTGTTTGCTCAATGAGGGATGCACTCTGCAGGAAGTAATACGTGCATGGTGAGGAAGTTATTGATGCAGCAAGACGTTGGCTCCGACGTCGACCAGTAGACTGATACTATGCGAGCATACAGGCCCTTACGGAAAGGTGGGGTAATGACGTCGCATTGAACGGAGATTATCCAGAATGAGATTTTCACTCTGCAGCGGAGTGTGCGCTGATATGAAACTTTCTGGCAGATTAAAACTGTGTGACAGACCGAGACTCGAACCTGGGACCTTTGCCTTTCGCAGACAAGTGCTCTACCATCTCAGCTACCCAAGCACGACTCACGACCCGCCCCCATTGCTTCAATTCTGCCAGTACCTCGTCCCCTACCTTCCAAACTTCACAGAAGCTCTTCTGCGAAACAGAGGTTGTGTTGAAATATAGGCTTTTGTAGCCAAAATAGGGGGGGGGGGGGGGGAGGGGTAACATGCTGAATTAAAATACTGGATAAAACCAAGCAGTTTTATGAAAAAATATTTTGCATTATTTATTGAACGCCCCTCGCAGTTAACCCTAGTTTGCTATTACTTACTATTAAACGCAATGAGACTTCCACGACAAGAAACAGTTATTGTGTGTAGTGTCTCATGTTGATTTGCAGTTTATTCTACGTTTTCACTTCTCAGAATTAATATTTCAGCTTATAATTAGAAATGTTTTACTTAATAAAAAATCTGAAACTGTATTTTGTAACAACCTTGTGGGCAGCATTGGAATATGTTGCACAGCATACCCCGACGCTGGAGATGGTACACAGTATTAAGACCCAGTCTCGCCTTTTATAATCCTCGGCGAACCATCATGAATCGCGCCGATTTCAGTTTAATTATTGTCTTAGAATGAAAGCGCCATTCTTCTTCTTCTTCCAGAGTATTTCTTTCAGTTATCTTACTACTATTCAAAAATGGTTCAAATGGCTCTGACGTCATCAGTCCCCTAGAACTTAGAACTATTGAAACCTAACTAACCTGAGGACACCACACACATCCATGCCCGAGACAGGATTTGAATCTGAGAGCGCAGCAGTAGCACGGTTCTTGATTGAAGCGCCCAGAAGCGCTCGGCCACCGTGGCCGACTTAGTACTATTCTGTAACAGTTCTATCTCTGCAGAGTGAAAGTTTAATCGAGCTTTATTACTTGACAGCGACACATAATGAGAAAGTTACTTTCGTCCTTAAGTTCTGCTTACCCCTGTACGAATTTTTTGGTCATGAAACGAGTTTTCGGCCTCTTCTCGGCGCCACGGCAGCGCCCCACACCCCGGGAGCTCTGTAAAGGCCAAGCGTCCGGGCTTTACCCACTCGCTGTAACTCTCCTGGCTACCTGGTGCCCTTCTGTTGCACGACTTACTGCGCGGCCTCTCGTTCCGCCAGCTGCAGAGACTGGAGTGTCGCTTGCTGCTCGCAGACCGCTCCACTCGCCATCAACTCGCGAGCGATGTTCGTCGTGTCATAACTCGTGACTCCCATATACAGACCGTATGAGTCCTGCTTAACATACACATTGTGCAATAGAAGCGGAGCACTCTTCAATACCACGAAAACCTAACACTACCTGATAGTTCTTTTAACTGCATGGCAGGCGGAAATAGGTTTTCAAATGGTTCATGACTGTTACAGCGTAAAGTCAAGTGCCGGCACGCCAATTGGGAACGTTAGAGAAGAGATAGCTGTGAGAAGACGTCAGCCAATCGCATCCCTGACCGACCCCTCTCCAGGACGACAACCCGGCAGCAGCGGCCCTTGTGTGAAGAGGACAGAAGCACCACGACAGACTGATGAAGCCCCATTTCAATAGCAGCTTCAAGATTAGCGACTTGTATAGCAGCGTCAACTTGTAGTCCTTATCTAACACAGACCTGTAATTGTCTGTACTAAAGAAGATTGCTTATTTCGTATGTCGCCCTCTGGAATGCGACACATATGTGCAGTTTCCAAAAGTTAAGTACTGAAATTTTAATTTTGTAATAAAACTCATTAGTACGACTTGTTTGATTTGATTGTCTAGTTAACCTAGTACGAAGGATGTCTAGACACCCCAAATTTGACGACGTGCATGGAGATAAAACAATCACCAATTTAAAAAAGATATTCACTCTATGGAACTATAGAGCCTGTGTCTAGTCACTGAATTACGCTGAGTTTGAGGAGGGGCACGTAGTTACAGTCGTACACTATGGTGGAGAAGCAATGCTTAGGCTGGAAATACAAGCAGACCGGTGGTGCATTGCGCAGCATAACCTTGCATGAAATGTGCTACAAACGTTGGCAACGTATGTACCACCACATAAACTCTAACACAAAACTAAGCGCACCATGAAGAAATTATTCGAATGGGACAGGAACGGTAGATATGATGTACAATCTGAGTAGCCGTCTTAGGTTTTATTTACAGATAATGCTGTCATTTTCCGTCTTGTAAAGGCATCAGATGATCAAAACGACTTGCAAACTGATTTCGATAAGATATCTGTTGTAAGCAGGCTGTTTAGGTTTTTGTATTGGTAACGCCACGTAGCGCTCGGTATGAAAATCACTGGCTGTGCTGTGTGCAGTCTGTGGCTGGTTTGCATTGTTGTTGGCTATTGTAGTGTTGGGCAATTGGCTGTTAACAACGCGTAGCGTGGCACAGTTGGAGGTGAGCGGCCACTAGTGGTGGATGTGGGGAGAGAAACGGCAGTGTTTCGAGAGCAGATGATCTGGGCGTGTGTCCATCAGAAACAGTACATTTTTAAGGATGGATGTCATGAACTGCTATATATATTATGACTTTTGAACACTATTAAGGTTAATACATTGTTTGTTCTCTATCAAAATCTTTCATTTGCTAACTATGCCTATCAGTAGTTAGTGCGTTCAGTAGTTTGAATTTTTTATTTAGATGGCAGTAGTGGCGCTCGCTGTATTGCAGTAGCTTGAGTAACGAAGATTTTTGTGAGGTAAGTGTTTTGTGAAAGGTATAGGTTAATGTTAGTCTGGGCCATTCTTTTGTTGGGATTACTGAAAGTCAGATTACGTTGAGCTAAAAATATTGTGTGTCAGTTTAAGCACAGTCATGTACAATTTGTCTAAGGGGAAGTCTCACTGTATGTTGCAAAAAGTAGCAATTGACCCTGAATAAGTAAAAGTGTGATGTTATTCACATGAGTACTAAAAGAAATCAGCTAAATTTCGATTACAGATCTGAAGGCTGTAACTCCAATTAAATACTTAGGTATTACAATTACAAATAATATAAACTGGAACGATCACAGAGATAATATTGTGGGTTGAAGAAACCAAAGACTGCGATTCATTGGCAGAACACTTAGAAGGTGATACAGGTCTACTAAGAGACCACGCTTGTCCGCCCTATTCTGGAGTATTGCTGTGCGGTGTGGGATCCACATCATATGGGATTGATGGTAAGACATCGAAAAAGTACAAAGAAGGGCAGCTCTTTTTGTATTATCGCGAAATAGGGGAGATAGTGTTACAGACATGACACGTGAATTGGAGTGGCAAGCATTAAAACAAAATAGTTTTTTTTTTTGCAACGGGAACTTCTCATGAAATTTCAATCATCAGTTTTCTCCTCCGTTTGCGAAAACATTCTGTTGGCACCCACCTACGTAGGGAGAAATGATCATCACGATAAAATAAGAGAAATCAGGGCTCGCACAGAAAAATGTAAGTGCTCGTTTTCCCCCGCATGCCGTTCGAGTATGGAACGGTAGAGAGACAGCTTGAAGGTGGTTCATTGAACCCTCTGCCAGACACTTTATTGTGAATAGCAGAGTAATCACGTAGATGTAGATGAACTTATACATTCAAACAAATGATTAAAATTTCAGAAAAATCTTTTTATTTGTTCAAGAGAAAGAGCTTCACTAATTGAGCAAGTTAATGAAGCGATGGTTCTCCTCTGTCTCTTATGCAAGCAGTTGTTTGGGTCAGCATTGCTTCACAGAGTTGTTAAATGCCCTTCTGAGTGATATCATGTCACATTCTGTCCAAATGATGCTTTAAATCTTCAAAATCCGGAGGTGATTGGAGGGCCTTGCACATATAGCTTCTAATATTCTCAATTGTAGAGAAATCAGGTGGCGAAGGTGGAGTTTGGCAACCACGAACACAGGTATTAGATAGTCTCACCGAGTACAGCATTACCTTGCTGAAACATCACACCAGGACGGCTTGCCATGGAAGGGAACAAAAAGGGGTGTAGAATATCGTCGGCACACCACTGTGCTTAAGGGTGCCTAGGCTGACAACCAAAGAAATGGCATCCCAGACAAACACTCCTGGTTGTTGGACCATATGATCAGTGACAGTCAGGATGGTATCCCGCTACTCTGTGGGGCGTCTCCGCGGCCTAGAATCTCGTGGACTGGAGTTATTGTCTTAAGTGATGAACCCAGCCTCAATATGAGTCTCGATGGCCAGAAAAGACGTGTCTATAGATGCCCCAAATGCGGCGGTGTGAGGTTCCATTTCATTTCATAGCAGGACCCTTACAGCAAAGTGGTACGTCGAAGAAATTTTGTGCCCCGTTTTGTTGGCCTTCAGAGTAACCCATCGTGGGCTGTAACGCGCATATTGGACAGATGTCTGCACGACATCTCTCAGAAGGACTTCCAACAACTTTGTCGATCAATGCCAAACCAAATAGCTGCTTGCGTAAGGACCAGAGGTAGACTAACATATTATTACCTTGATAAATTTTTGAAGCTGTTTCTCTTGAATAAATCATCAATTTTTTCTGAGCTTGTGGTCATTTGTTTGTACCTGTACATCACAGCTACCAGTTTCCGTGACATTCGGATAACTCCTTCGTAGTGCACCGCTTTTTTGCGTTCGTCTTAGAGTGCAATTCTGCCACGTACACACCAGAGGGCAACTCTTTGTGTTTAGGCCACTGCGGTCGGTTTTTTGAAATTTTGCAAACTGTCGTTTTAATGTATCAATAAATTTTAAGCAATTTTGTATTATCGTTTCATGTACAATACAATTTTTTTCAGTTTAGACCTAAGCTGTTTGTGAGTTTTAATCCTTTCGACTACGGATCACGCGAGGAACGGCGGGCGGAGCTTTCTGTTTGTAACGCGTATCATGTGACAGGCACCAATAGGTGATACATATCAGCTCCATGAACTGGCTCCTCACGTCGTCTGGCTGACACATCGTTTTATTTTCTTTTGTATCAAAGCTATGTTGATTTCATGTTAGTTTTTAGGTGAATAAATTGTGTCAAATATGACTTTTTATAAATGTTATATATTTTACTTGTTCTTGTCTGATGTTGGACGTACAGATTGAAAGAGGTTGCGATGTGCTGGGGTGGAAAGGTATTACTCTGGATTCAATTGAATTTGCGTGAGAGCTGCTCATACACTCAACAATTCAACCTCCCCCCTCCCCCATTTTAACTTACACCTTAACTTATACCCAAGGGAGATGTGAACGCTAAGAGAATTAAAATAACGACCCTGTAGATGAGTAGTACAAAGGGTTGCTCCCATGCTATAATTTAACGACGTTACTAATCAATTTCTAAGCTCAATAGTTGTAAAATAGGAAGGAGACGAAATTTATCACCTGAACACTAACTGATAAATAAATCATTACAAAGATATTTGTCTTATCTAATAAATATTTCGGTTCTCTGAACAATGCTCTAATAGACCAAGCGCACAAAATAATGGTGTTGAGAATAAGTAGTTGGCATGTTTTTTTGAAGAGGCTCATACTCTGAAATTCTGGGTATGGTATTTTATTATGAGTAGGCCAGACAACAGAGATTATGTAAAATCACGCCTGTGCAACCGAATGTTGATCGGGAATGAGAACTCTGAAAAATCCACATGGAAAACGAGAGCAAACGCTGCTGAGGACGTCAGAGAAGAATTTCACACCCCTATGATGCCGGTGCTGCAGAAACTTTTCCACCAAGATTTCAGGCTGTGTGCAGACAGCAGACAGCAGTCGGCTGGTGCTGCCGCTCACATATGTACTGTTGGGCTCTTTAATGATCAAAGAAGGCAAATAAAACCCAATGAGATGAATTCCGGAAAGAATCTAAACTTCTGGCTGGATTTCCGAGGCAGTCTTACTTCTAAGTCTACTCAAAAGTATCTCCAGGAGAAGACACCGTTACAGCAAACTGGTACGTCTACGAAATTTGACGCCCCGTTTTGTTGGCCTTCAGAGTAACTCATCCTTATCTGTAACGCGCCAGTTGGACAGATCTCTGCACCACTTATCTCAGAAGGACTTCAAAAAACTTTGTCAATCAATTCCAAACCAAATACTCCCTAGCGGTCCAGAGGAGACTCCCGCTCTCATACAGGGCGCACTGACTCCGAAAGCCATTACTTCGCGACCTCACCAAACTCGAATATTTCCAACCGTAGGAGGCCATAGGGAAATGCACCAATCATCTGTGTCAAGAGCATTCCGCCAAATTCTTGTACTCATTGTGATCGTTGTCATCAATTTTCAGTAGGGCTATCTGATGTTGTATCGCATCTTCTTGAGCTGCCCAATC
This sequence comes from Schistocerca gregaria, assembly GCF_023897955.1. Lineage (NCBI taxonomy): Eukaryota > Metazoa > Arthropoda > Insecta > Orthoptera > Acrididae > Schistocerca > Schistocerca gregaria. Next base: position 744,199,882 of record NC_064922.1, read on the forward strand.
AACTCCCTGAATTTCGTGGGATGCGCAAAAGCAGCCATGAGAACCGCTGCCAAAAACGAACGAAATATCTCCTGGACGCTATTCACCGATGTGTCAGGCGCACAGTGGCTTCAGACGTCAGTTTCCGAGAACCACTGAAACAGTACCAACACCTGGCGTCGGCCAAGCGAAGCCCAGACGGCAGACAGCAATTAAAAGTTTAACGCTGGCTCCAGAAAGTTGCGCCTGCCACCGCTTCGTACCCAGGACAATGGCCAAGAGCCGTAGCAGGTCTGCCGCCATGAGGAGCCAACAAACGCTATTGTCCACCGCCCTCATACTCATAGAAAAGGTGGCCTAGCCCAACCTCATGGTTTTGTGAACACAGGTGGCCCTCTTCCAGCCCCACCTTATCGACACAAGAAGGACAGACAATGTCCCAGCACCCATTGAAATATCACAATTAAAAATCACAGTCCTCATTACAGGTTTCATTTACAGCAACGACCTTTCTCAGCCTGCCACCACTGAGGCGCAATAATAAAATGGTATCAAAATAAAATACAGGACGAAATTTCCTTGCAGATTAAAACTGTGTGCCGGACAGAGACTCAAACTCGGGACCTTTGCAGGAGAGCTTCTGTCAAGTTTGGATGGTAGGAGGCGAGGAACTGGCGGAATTAAAGTTGTGAGGGTGGGGCGTGAGTAGTACTTGGGTAGCTCAGTCGGTAGAGCACTTGCTCGCGAAAGGCAAAGGTCCCGAGTTCGAGTCTCGGTCCGGCACACAAATCTGCCAGGAAGTTTCATATTGGCGCACACTCCTCTGCAGAGTGAAAATTTCATTCTAAAATACAGGATGACTAGGACAGTGAACTGTGTCAACAGTCGATAGGTCACGTCTGGCTTGCGTGTGGGCCTATCTTTGGACAAAGGGTGTGGACATATAATGAATTAAGGCTCTGGTGAAGGAGTGAAGGAGTGATGTGGTAGTAGTAATATGCAAATAGCTCGGAGAGCCCTGTGGCTGGTATGTGGTATGGGGTAGTGTTGACCATTCTAGGAACGTGAGTTCGTTGCTGTGCTGGTCCGTCAGGCACACGGGGCGTGTTCCGGCGGAAGTTGGAGGAGAGTGAGTTACAGGATCAGTTTGGAGTGACACTCAAAGCCGTGAGACGCCCGTTGGCAACAAGCGATCTGTTGCGGCCCCGAGGGGTGTATTTACGCAGTGGGCCTCCAGTGCCAGAGACTAGAGAGGTTGACTACTGTTGGCTGTCCACACACTGCCTGAAATCTTGGTGGTAAAGTTTCTGCAGCACCGGCAGGACAGGGATCTGGGGTCGGAAGCAGTCTCCTTACAAGTCTCCATCAAAGACAGCGTGTGAGAAAGCTTTGGAATTCTTCAATGGACTTTTGCTGTGCTGCGGTATCTTTCCTAATGCCATTCACACGTCGTGTAATCCACCTGTCAGCTCCCTGCTGTGTGTTTGCTAGAGTGTGTATGTTTGCTAGCTTATTGTGTCTGGCGAGTGAATTTTTCCGGCACCTAACTTTCGCTATTACGGGTGCAACGTGTCGTCTCGTTTCGGCTGAGCTTAGTCTCCCAAAGAAAACAGCAAACAGCCACTATTAATACTGCTATTTATTTAGGTAAATAGCGCTGTTACCGGTTTCGAACTGGCAAGTTAATCATCAAACGGCTGTTCACATGATTTTCAAGATACACTTTACATTGTCGTCCGTTTTCGATTTTTATTATTCGACCGTGGCGAAGTATTTTTGGTGTGTTGTTGCCCTACGGTAGAAAAAGAGTGTTTGAAGCGCCCTATGTGAAAATAACTGACCTCCAAACGATGAAATACAGCGTAAATAAATATGTGAGGTTAAGTGGTTACGCTACTTATGTCGAAAATTCCGCGCGATTTTGTTGCGAAGTTGCAGGATTGTATTTTTCGCATATTCCTAAATATATCCAGCACTTACGTAACTTGTACATCACCATATTGTGCAAAGCACCACACACACACCAAAAAGAATTTGCCACATGTGAAGTTGTCTCAGAGATTTCAGATTTACAAACTCAACAGTGTCAGAGACGATCTCTCTGAGAGACATCACAATATACAGGTTGCTTTGATTTTACAGAATGACTGTTTTTAAAGACTAACATAACTTAATGAAAATTAAAACACAAAGATAAACCTTACATTCTGAGCGTATAATATTACAAATGAAGTTAACAGATGTAGTAACCAACTTGCGTGAATGCGACTTATATGGTAATTTGTAAATACTGTGCTATATACAAGGATCAACATAGAGGTGAGATAAATGAATAATATGACAGTAACAATTGTATTAACATCTATGTATGATGCACTGAAAGTGTGAATCAAGTATAGTAGCAGTAATTTTTTTTTCTTCAAGAATCAAGGTAGCATTACAAGTACATTACAAGTATTTATATTACAAAGAAAACCATATTCAGTGAGCATTAACTACAAGTAAATTGAGAAAATGTGATGGCCAGTTGTATGTATGTTACTTATATGGTATTGTGTAAACACAGTTTAATAAACAGGAGAGAACATTTCATGAGATACATGAATAATGTGACAGTAGTAATTATATAAATGCAGTATGGCACATCACTTTTATTTTTAAATCAATTTTACAGTTCAGTAATGTGTGATTGAGCAGGCAGCTATATTATGATGTAATATTTTATTTGTTAATACAATTGTTACTGTCATATCACCGAGCTGATAGTTCATGCTGCTGCAAACGTAGTCGAACTGTTCGTGCAGATGGTTGTTGTCCTGCAAACGTCCCCATCTGTTGACTCAGGAATCCAGACGTGGCTGCACGATCCGATACAGCCATGCGGATAAGATGCCTGTCATCTCGACTGCTAGTGATACGAGACCGTTGGGATCCAGCACGGCGTTCCGTATCACCCTCCTGAACCCACTGATTGCATATTCTGCTTACAGTCATTGGATATCGACCAACACGAGCATCAGTGTCACGATACGATAAGCCGCAATCGCGATAGGCTTCAATCCGACTTTATTTAAGTCGGAAACGTGATGGAACGCATTTCTCCTCCTTACATGAAGCACCACAACGACGTTTCACCAGGCAACGCCGGTCAACTGCTGTTTGTGCATGAGATCTCGGTTGGAAACTTTCCTCATATCAGCACGTTGTAGGTGTTGTGCCAACCTTCTGTGAATGTCCTGAAAAGCTAATCATTTGCATATCACAGCATGTTCTTCCTGTGGTTAAATTTCGCGTCTGTAGCACTTCATCTTGGTGGTGTAGCAATTTTAATGGCCAGTAGTGATTTATAAACTTAAAGTTATTGACGGTTTTTGCCCAACGGCCTTGCCGCAGTGGTAACACCAGTTCGCTTCAGATAACCGAAGTTTGGCACCGTCAGGCTTGACTAACATTTGGGTGGGTGACCATCCACGTCTGTCGAGCGCTGTTGGCAGGTGGGGTGCACCCAGCCCTTGTTAACTGAGGAGCTGCTTGATTGAGAAGTAGCGGCTCCAGTCGTGAAAACTGACAACGCCCGTGAGAGCAGCGTGTTAACCACATGCCGCTCCATATCCACATTCAATGCACCTAACAGTTAAGGATGACACAGCGGTCAGTCGGAACCACAGGGCCTTCCGAGACCTGTTCGGAGAGAGAGAGAGTGACTGACGGCCTATTCACCATAGTTTTTGGATTTAACTACTTGCTTGTGACTGCCTGTGAGGAAAACTGTGTGACTGCCAGCAGCTGTCAGTTGCCCGCTGAACTTTTCTGGAGCCAAATTGTCTCTAATGCTACTGTAACCTGTCGTCTGGTTTTGGTGAAGTTCTGTCTCCCACGAGGAAGGTTCTTCTGATGTGTTTACATGTTGTTTATTTAGTGCCTTCATCTTTATACATGTATTTAATAATGTATTCGTTGGTTTATAAATTTAATGAGTGTTATTGGTAGCTTTGCGCATAGCTTTTGCATTTCACAACTTGCTTATGATCGCCCTCGTAAACAGTGTTTATTGAGTAATTGCCAGTAGCCGTTAGTTGCGTCACATACGGGAAACGTTCATTTTGTAACTTATTTAGTATAGATACCGCTCCAGATGCTTGAATTATCATAGGGGGAGATAGATTCCTCTACTTAAACAGCGGGAAACTGGAGTTGCATATCGCTGTTGCCTTTTCTCTTGTTTTAAAACTCCATTCTATTTACGTTTTAGAGGCAACTGGTCTGAGTTGCTCGGGCAGGCTACTGTGAGGCGTCCGTTTTCGCGATGTCGTCGCAGCCGATATTTAATCACGACCACTTCCGGATTTGCTTAGGAAATTAAATGCCGACTTTACGTCATTTACTAATCTTCAAATTTGAATTCAAAGTATTTGTTACTAATTCCGGTTTACCATATTTTGCGTCTTACCGAGGTTAGCCAATTTATTATTCAGCATCTGCTGCTCTGGAGCCGGCCACAGTGTACATGCGGTTCTAGGCGCTACAGTCTGGAACCGCGCGATCGCTACGGTTGCAGCTTCGAATCCTGCCTCGGGCATGGATGTGTGTGACGTCCTTAGGTTACTTAGGTTTAAGTAGTTCTAAGTTCTAGGCGACTGATGACCATAGAAGTTAAGTCCCATAGTGCTCAGAGCCATTTGAACCAGTTCTTTTGTTGCTCTGGAGATTTACTCATGAACTTAAAATGTAACTCGCTGCTCCAGTAACTTTAACGTGTCAATCAAAATACTTACTGTTGTTATCCTGAGTCTTACGTATTTCTGCGTTTTAAGTGAATCTGTATTTGGAAATAAATGGCGTTTAATACTGTTCTTGTAACGAATGATGTTCAATTCCCAGTCGCCTTACCCGAACTCAACAAGCGTCGTGTGAGATCTAACAAACTGCAAGGTAGAGAGAGTTTGGTTACTTTGGAAGCAGGTTTAGTTGACTGAACACCATTCGTCAGTTATGTTATAGGAATTTTTATTCTGGTAAGTTTGGTAATTCTTTTGTTTTGTCGGAATCTAGTGTGTGTGTGTGTGTGTGTGTGTGTGTGTGTGTGTGTCTGTCTCTCTCTCTCTCTCTCTCTGCGTGTGTGTGTGTGTGTGTGTGTGTGTGTGTGTGTGTGTGTGTGTGAAGTTTCATCTGCACTCGGAGGTGATATGGAGCCCTGGCCGGTGATGAGGATCGGCTGCCTGAGGAGAGGGCAATTCAAGTAAGAGCTGCGCATTCGTGATCAATCGGAAGACGGCGACGTTCAGGAGCTGGGTTCCGGTGGGCGGAATATGGGTTACTGGGGACCGTACTGGCCAGGTGTGCTGCAATACACTGGTGCACCGCTTCTCTCTCTGATCTTTGGAAGAACTTGGCATTCCTAGAAGGTATACACCCATTCCGAGCACAGGAATCCAGGTGCAGATACTATGCTGGTTTAACTGAAGCGATGATCTAGGGATTGTAGAGTCTGATTTACAATCTACGTTTGTTGAAAGGGGTAGAATACCTTACCATCGATAGTTTGAAACAATTAGCAAGGTTTTTGTGGTTTTCTGTGAATTTAGAGAGGCAGTTAAATTTGCTTCGCGGAGTGCGATTTTTCAAACGTTGTATCCGTTGTGTCCAGGTTCGTTGATCGATAGGGTTAGTGTTGTGCTGGGCGGTCCATGGGGGTCTTTGGGAGTTTCTCACGACAATCCTGGAGAGGAGGAGGCACCCCAAAGTTATTTTGCTGAAAGGCTTGCCACATGCAGTTAATTAGACCGTACGGTGACTAGTATTGAGGGCATGATGCAAGCTGATGCGAGGTGTGAGCGTGATCGGGGAGCTGTGTGCCAGAGACGCTGGCAAAGGCGGCGCCTCCTGTGGATTTGAGGAGTCCTGCTATCGTTGCAGCGAGCCGGGTCACCTTGCTCGCGTTTGTCGTGTCAGGCAGAAAAGACAGTGGAACAGTTCACGCCAGAAGGGGTGCAGGTTGTTTCAGTCTTGCATTTTCCGAATGACTCCAACAGGGTCAGGTCGGTGACTCGCAATTCGCCCCTCTTTGTTTGTGCTAATCTTAATCACGGGTCAGTACGTGCAATATTAGATTCAGGGAGTAATATTTCTGTAATAAGCTATGAATCATATTTCTCCTTGCACATTCCTCAACGCCTCAGGTGGCAACAAGACGGGCTTTAACTGCCCACATAGCCCTTGATGGACAGCTTACTGCAAATATGTTAACTCCACCCTGTAATGTCGCGGAATAGTAAAGAGCTGGAAACGTGGAATATTGTCAAAGTTTCGTTGCCTATGCCGAGAGTCAGAGGCAGTACGTTAGCCAAGAGGTAGGAGGATTGAAAATATATCGGAATGTGTCGTCACGCAGGGACCATGGCCTGGTTACACACAACAGGCGAGAGAGAATTGCTTAGCACGCGGGTTTGTGTTAGACGGAGACTTTCGTAGAGTGCAAGACAGAGGTATAACGTCAGCTGTACTGCATTTCACAACTTCCCATAAGTCTGCAGTTACAACACGTAACTCTGTCGCAAGAACACCTAAGGGGCGAGTACGACAGATGAATCAGCAGTATAAGTGGAACGAATGTATCCATTACAAACGAGCATGACGTCAGGACATCGCTCGTGCTTCCTTTAAATACGCCAGCTTTGATAGCAACAAGGCACTCGCAGTTAGACTTGCAGTTAGATGTGTACTGGGTCGCTGCGTAGCGCTCAGCTCGGTGATCGACATGTTAATCTTTCTTAAGGAGATGTTGCAGTAAGGGCGGCCCATCCAGCAGCAGACGTGAGGGGACAGCTCTGGTCCTCTCTGCTGCCGCTGTCAATCATCAACCCAGGATTAGCAGACATCGCTGCAGACTCGCTCGCCGTCAATGCTGACCACGACAGTGAGCCGTCGTCGAGATCGTGCGGGGCCTAGGCCCTGTGCATCCGCCGTCACAACCGGGTGAGCCGACAATGTTGGGGGACTGCAGCCCGTTCCACCCGTCCACCGCAGACGAGCCACCAGGAGGAGCAGTGAAGAAGACGGTGTGGGACAGAGTACACCCCGCACTACGAGAACGCCTCTCGTGTCAACAGCGTCGGGACTCCAACCCGGAGCCCCCACGAGCAGCAGCTTGCTGTCCGCAGCCGAGCTGGCCGCCCATCCGGGCGCCGCCAGCCACGCGCAGCCGAAGTAAGGACATTCTTCCGCTACGTCACAGCACGCGGCGCTGCGCTAGCAAGACTGTGCGGCCCGGATCTGATGTCATCGCTACGAGTCAGCGAGGACTCGGGGGAGGTCGTTGATATCACCAAGCCACGTTGTACTCGGCAGGAATAAAGGTGTTATGAATTAATAATGTTTCTTTGGCGTTTCTGACGTGTCCACAATCATTTACTAGCATCCTGACAACTGGAGAGGTCACCGCTCGGCCTCCAGTCCACCGTAAGCGACGGGAACCACCGGGCCGCCTACAATCCACACACCACGTATACTATATCTTAGTGACTGAAACAGCCTCATCATGGTTACACTTGGATCTAATTCTTATATCTGTATTTGTACCCCTTACAAATCTCTGTTGGGAGTGATAGCTGAGGCCATGGCGTAATCCATTACTTCCTTAGTCAGCTGTCAAAGCATGCATATTTTATTAACAAGCTACTCTCCAATTTGGTTATCTGTGTGAAGTGCCACTCTACAGTCAGTTCAATTGCCTCCACTAATCCATTTGCGGCTTCTGCCATCTCGTTGAACTTGCTTACGTCACTTACGTTTGCTATCCCGAATATGTTTTTCAGTAATCTACCCCCTGTAATTATCCACCACCCTCTTCACTCTCTTGTATGCATATGGTACCAGTCCGATCACATCTTACATCTGCTCCTGTTGTCGTGCATGTACCTCATGTAATTTCCAGTGCTTCCTTGAGACCTCTCTTATCCTCCTGGTACTAACTAATAACTGCTGTGTCCTTCAAAACACGTCCCCCAGCCTCGTAATTTCGTTCTGCAACTCCCACACATTAAACTCTAAACCTAATGACCATCTGTGACTGGGTAACACCACGTCTGGTTCACCAGAAAAAAAACTCCTCTGTCCAGATGATGATCTTGCAGCACCTCCACTTCACCACCAGCAGAGGGGTGCGGCACTGCAAAAACCAACATTTTTCTTTTCCAGCCTTTAGTCCATACGGCAGCCTGAGGACAGGAATCAATATTACCTCCCTTCCCGCAGAAACATAATGTCTCCAAACTGCACGTGTTGACACATTAACGACAAAACCTAGCCTAAAACGATATAGAAACTTATCCAAAACCATTTTAATGTCCTATACGATACATACCACTTCCTTCCTTGTCCTCTATGCCTACCGAGTATTAGGTTCCTTATCGCTCCGCTTTTTCGTCATGGCCCTTTTCCTCACCTGTACTAAATTTTTGCTCCACTGGTACTACATCCCAAATGGAACTTGCCATCCTGATAATTTTCTGCCATTCCTCTCTGGACTAGTCCTCGAGTTACGGTACCCAACTCGGACAGCGTCTTCTCCGACCTCATCACTCCATCTCAACCTCGGTCGTCCTCTTGCACTTCTTCCTCCAAGTCCACTGCAGGAGGCTTTCTTTACAGGGTTTGCCTTATCGAGTCGTTTTACATGTCCAACCCATCTCAGTTTACACAACTTTATGAACTTGACCACATCATCCTCCTTATAGTAGTCATGAAGTTAATCATTCCTTCGCTTTCTACATCCTCCATTTTCATACACAGGTCCAAAGATTCTCCTTAGTATACTTCGTTCGTTTGATCTCAGTCTACTTTCACCCTGCTTTGTAATCGTCCATGTCTCTGAACCATACCTAAGTACTAGTCGTATCAGCGTTTTATGGAGTCGGCACATAGTCTCTCGTAATAGAAGCTTGGATTTAAAATGTCACAGTATTGCAAAATAATATCGATTAGAAGCGCTTATGCGAGCCATAGTTTCAGGCGATGTGCTGCCATTTGCTTCTGTCCTTGCGCCCAGGTAAGTGAAACATACGTCTCGCCCAGAAGTCATTCCACCAAGGATACTGTGGTCTATGAGGGTTGATTTGTACCATTACACATACACTTGGTCTTCCCTCCGTTAATTTTCAAGTAGATCTTCTCTGCCCTCAGTTTAGAGTTGAGAATACACTTCGTAGGTCTCAAAATGTTCTATGTATTCATTAAGTCCAAATCCTCTGCATATCCCAACAGTTGTACGGACTTATAGCAGATATTACCTCTGTCTGGATATCCGATTCACGCACCACTTTCTCGAGCGCCAAACTGAAGAGTAGGTAGGGAAGCCCATTCCCTTGTCATGTGGGAAACTGGGGTGATAGCCTAGACTGCATCCACACAGTATTGTGACCTCTACCAAACGTACTAACTTTCCAGGCATCCGAAATTCCCACATTGCCTCATAAACTTTAGACCGATTTATTGTGTCTTATGCAGATGTGAAATCAATCCAACAATAAGTTCGTTGGTGTTTTCTGCTATTTGCCAGAGTACGTATCTGGTTCACAGTTGACTTTGCTTGTCTGAATCTACAAAGATAACTTCCAATAATGTTTTCTCCCATGGGTGAGAGTCTACTAAACAAGATATTTGACAATACATTTAGGAATGTTATGCCTCTGTACTTACCGCATTTAAATATATCTTCTTTCTTGTGCATCAAACACACTCTCCCTACATTCCATTCATCAGGCAACTCTTCTTTTCCTCAGACGAAACACAAAATCTTGTATACTCTGCCATTTAACTTCTCCGGTTTTCAACATTTCTTATGTTACATTACCAGTCTCTGGTGATTTATGGTTCTTCAGTCGGGTAACTGATTTGTCTGTTTCTCCTTGAGAAAAGACTCTGGCCTTATCATCTCCTTCTGAGGGGATCAGAATCTCTTCAATATGGGGCTCTGGAGCATGCAACATTTCACTAAAATATTCTACCCAACGTTCCAATATCTCTTGGTCATCAGCTAGTAATTCCAATTTTTACTTTTACATATATTAATAAGTAGCTTAAATGTTCTTTCATCACTATTAATTTCCTTAGATTGTTTGTTTTTCCAATTGTCTACAGTTATTCAACCTGCTTTCCTTCACATTCCCTTTCCTTCTTCTGATGCAGTTTATTCTCTTCTTTTCTTTTATCTTGATGATGTCTCACTCCTAAACGTGTATACGATTTCTCAAGCATTTTCCTTTAAGCGAAGTTTTTCTCGTGACTTATTATCTTACAATCTTCATCAAACCAAGAATTCCGCCTCCCGGAGTGGCCGAGCGGTTCTAGGCGCTACAGTCTGGAACAGCGCGATCGCTACGGTCGCAAGTTCGAATCCTGCCTCGGGCATGGATGTGTGTGATGTCCTTAGGTTATTTAGGTTTAAGTAGTTCTAGGGGATTGATGACCTCAGAAGTTAAGTCCCATAGTGCTCAGAGCCATTTGAACCAAGAATTCCTTGGTTGTTTTCCTTCATTCCCTAGCACTTCGTGTGCTACCTTAATGAATGCGTCCCTGCAAGCACTCCATTACTGAGACAGAGTATCACTTATACGAGGGTAAGTCAGTTATTATCCGCAGTTCAATTATATTTTTGTTTATTTTGGTAGCACTGTCATTCTACGTTGATGACGCATACTTTGTTTATTTCTTGTTATATCTTTGCAATTTTCAAGCTGCTGGGTTAATTTCGTTATCGCTGCCGTACTGTTAACCATGGCTTCTCCGCTATCTATTTGCACCAAACAAGAGCAACATTCAGTGATTTGTTTTTTGTGGTCGGAAGGCGTATCAGGGGCCAAAAATCACTGAAGACTTTCGGTACAGTAGGGGAACAGTGTTTTGCCACAACCGAGTGTCTAAGGATGGATTGAACAATTCCGAAATGGTCGCACAAGTGTTACGCACGATGAAGGAGCCGGACGACCGTTTACCACCACAAATGAAGAAATCATTGAGCGTTCACGTGAAATGATTCTTTTAGACAGACCATTAACTATTGACGAAGTGGCACATCTTCTGCAAATTAGTTACGGTTCTGCCTGCGAAAGCATCCACAACGACTTGGGTTTCATAAAGTTTATGCAAGACGGGTCCCAAAACATCTCACACAGTTGCATAAACAAACGAGCTTGGACATCTGCAAAAAAATAATTGGATCGTGTGATAATGAAGTGGACAACTTCTTAGACAGGATCATTACTGGTGACTAAATATGGAATCATCATTACGAACCGGTGGTAAACGGCAGCGTATGGAATGGAAACACCCAAATTCGCCGTGCAAGAAAAAGTTCAAGACCCAACCGTCCGCAGGAAAACTGATGCTTATGGTTTTTGTTTGGGGCGCACAAGGTCCAGTACTGGAACACTATGGGGAAAGAGGATCGACAATAAACAGTATACGTTACAGTGAGATGCTTACTGCCAGGCTAAAACCTGCAATTCGAAGCAAACGCTTAGGATTGCTGTGAAAAGGTGTTATGTTGTTGCATCACAATACCTGTGAGCATACTGCTGCCCACACTGCTGAAACGCTCCAGAAACTCAAATCTGAAGTACTGGATCATCCTCCATGTAGCCCAGATCTTGCTCCTTCTTACTATCACTTGTTTGGTGCACTCAAACAGGTATTAAGGAGCCATCGAATTGCCTCGGACGAAGCAGCGAAAGAAGCGGTGCATTCCTGGTTCACAGCTCAACCGAGAACCTTCTTTTATGAGGGCATCAGCAAGCTTGTACAACGATGGACCTGGTGCGTTGAAACGCAAGAAGACTATGTCGAAAAATGGTGTTCTTGTAAGTTTCCTATTTGATTACAATAAAATATATCTACTTCGCTCTCGGCTCTGAGAACTATGGGACTTAACGTCTGAGGTCATCAGTCCCCTAGACTTAGAACTACTTAAACCAACCTAAGGACATCACACCCATCCATGCCCGTGGCGGGATTCGAACGTGCGACCGTAGCAGCAGCGCGGTTCCGGACTGAAGCGCCTAGAACCGATCGGCAACCGCGACCGGCCAACTACTTCGCGGAAAGTAATTGACTCGTACTAGGAGTGTATAGTTCAAGATTCACAGTAAACTTCTCAGAGTACGTTTTCGCAATTTCTTCATTTTTTTATCTTTGATACCATATACTTTCTTTTAGATGTTCCTTTCACTTTGCTTACGTTAGGTATTCGAGTTCTTGGTTTTGCAATTAAAAGATGGTGGTCTCAATCCACATTGACTCCTCTGTAGATACGTACATCTAGTAAGTTTGAGAGATATCTTCCATCAATAATTACATGATCGCTTTTGTTTAAGGTTTGCTGATTAGGGCTACATCTTGTTGCTTTATGGCTCATTCTGTGTGGGAACATAGTGCTACCTATAGCCATAGCTATTGCACCTTGAGAGTGTAAGCGACTCTACGCCTATTATTTTTTTGTATTTTCGTAGAGGCTATGCTTTCCTGTTGCTGAACGGTAATGATCTTATTTTCCAATCTGTGCATTGAGGTCTCCAAGAATGCGCATGCGCAGGGCATCCATCATAGACTTCTTCAAGATTCTCATAAAAGACGTCTTTATCCTGGTCAGCTCCTATTTCTGTAGTTCGTGTACATTGATCAATGAATAGTTTAAGAATCGGGCCTCATTTGTGAGATTCTAGATGTTATTACACCTACTAAATTTTCAAATATTTGCCTTACTGTGAAAACTGTATCAAATTCGTGGTTTCTCTCTGGACCACGGAAAATTATCGAGCCTCCCATATTAGGCACTCTGCATCCATTCCATCATATTTCCTGTAGCGCAGCTACGTCTGCCTTGTTTTATTGAACCCGCTCTTACATTCCAGGTTTTACTAAACAAATTATTTTTCGGTTTTCGTTTGCCCCTGCCTTTCCCATTAATGGTGCTGTGTCGTTGTCCCTGTATCAGTACAGCTTCTTTACTTTGAGGTTTTTTACAGGAAGGGGTTGTTAGCCACTTGCCCAACCCCTAACTAATTGGTGGACCGGATTTGTGTAGGGTTTAGTGTCTAAACATTCATGGTGGTGTCTGATTGTACTATATCGTGTCTCCCAAACACTTTCGCGCAACGACGCTCTGAGCGTGTTTTTTAGGGAACTAGTTTGAACCTGGGACCTGTTGCTGGTAAGGAGACGCCAGACCACACATGACATGTAGAATTCAGAAGAGTTCAGTGAGACTAGCGATGATATAACCAAATACTAAATGATCTCAGCGTCAGCTCCACTGCACTCCCTGTAAAAGAATCTTAATTCTAACTAAATATAGTGGAAAGGGTTCAAGGCTTTCCTATTTTTAGTTAGCTGGTAAAATAACGTCGAAAAAGCAGTTAAGTTTACCATTGGAAATTTATTCTAATCACAAAACATCGTTTATAAATTGCACTATTAATAAAAGGAAATGTTTTAATACAGGATGGTAAAAACCAACAGCGTTCAACAAAAATGTGAACGAATATTCCCTAAATGGGTTTCCAAGTTCTACAATCGATCGAAGGATGACCTATGCCATATCACATCTATAATCTAGGTTTAATTTAAGTTTCACAAAAGAGAAAACTATCAAAATGGTCTACAGTGACCCTCAATTATCTTTAATAACTTATCTAACTTGTCGTAAATTACACTGGCTGATGTGCCTTCTCAATAACTTTATAAAAGAAAAATCATCGCGTTTCAGATCTGTTCTTCAAGTGGCAAATGTGAACACCATGAGTTTTAAATAACGATCACCATTACTTTTACGGAAAAAAGGGGTGTAACAGATGAGACTTCTGCGGTTCTGAGTGAAGCCTTATGCGCTCAAAAATGCGGCATCGCGTGCGTTCATTACCTTGTCGGTGTCTAAGCAGCGTCAGGGCGGCAGCGGCCGGCGCAGCAGCCATCCAGCCCGCCGTCTCGGAACTAACTCTCCTCTAACTTCTCCTTACTACAATTTACCGAAGTTAGTTTAAAAAAACTATCTGGCTATATTTCATCTGACCAATCAGGGTCTCAATGTTAACCTTAAGCTCCGCCTACAAAAATTCTGTCCATCGAATGAGAAACGTTATACTTTTCGTGGTGGGGCAATGTTTTTAAAGTTTGCAACGTAACAGAGACGCTAAAAAGTCTCACGCTAAAACCTGCAGCTGGTGTGGTCCTTTTAGCGTTATCGTGAGATCTATACTGTTCTTCTGGAGGTCTCTATCTTTTAACATGGGCTGGAGGATTGTCCTAATGTAACAGACACGCGAAAAAGTCTCACGCTAAAACTTGCGGGTGGTAGTGGCCCTTTTTGTGTTATCGTAAGATCTATACTGCTTTTCTGGAGGGCTCTAGCTTTTAACATGGGCTGGGGGTTGTCCTTGACATACCTGAGACGCGAAAAAGCCTCACGCTAAAACGTGCGGGTTGTATAGTTGTACAGGTAGGCTCGCGGCGTGGGTGCCCAGCCCCTCCCTTTTCTAGCTTAACACGGTTCTGCTCTCGGCTTCTGTCCTCGTTTCTCCCCTCGGAACTGCGTCTGCCTCACGGTGGGAAGGTACGACATGCATTTAGGCATTCTTGTGTTAGTCTGTGGTATTCCATTTGCTCACTCGTTACTCGTATTACTTTGGTTAATTTAATGTCATGATTTATTCGGAGCTATGTGACATACTACTGGATTTGCTTATCATGTCAGGGTTTTCATGTAAGGTGTTGGATTTGCCTGACACCTTACAAGTGTGGTGTCACCGCCAGACACCACACTTGCTAGGTGGTAGCCTTTAAAACGGCCTCGGTCCGGTAGTATACGTCGGACCCGCGTGTCGCCACTATCAGTGATTGCAGACCGAGCGCCGCCACACGGCAGGTCTAGAGAGACTTCCTAGCACTCGCCCCAGTTGTACAGCCGACTTTGCTAGCGATGGTTCACTGCCTACTTACGTTCTCAGTTGCCGAGAAGATAGTTTAGCATAGCCTTCAGCTACGTCATTTGCTACGACCTAGCAAGGCGCCATTATCAGTTACTGTTGATATAGTGAACTATGTACCGTCCAGAGCGACGTTCGTCATTAATGGATTAAAGTTAAGTGTTCCACCAGCTGCGTCCGTTTTTCTAAATTCTAATTTCCTTGTCCTTTTCCAGACCTCACGCCAGCCTGCGTGAGCTAAAACGCGTGCCTTTCGGCCTCCTCTAGTAACACGGTGTTGGCTCTCCTGCTAATCACAACATTTACTCCTTTTTGGAAGTTGGCTTCACTATATCTCTAGATCCCTCCCTGCCCTATGTTGTGAGACACATTTTTGTCTAGCTCCTCCGTTAATACCACTCCGGCTTGGGTGTCCCTGTCAGCACCTAAGCTACTACCGTCACAGTTCGAGGAACATGCAAGCCCTCCCGCCCGGTACTGAAAATGGTTCAAATGGCTCTGAGCACTGTGGGTCTTAACATCTGAGGTCATCAGCCCCCTAGGACTTAGAACTACTTAAACCTAACTAACCTAAGGACTTCACACATATCCATGCCCGAGGTAGGATTCGAACCCGCGACCGTAGCAGCGGCGAGGTTCTGGACAGAAGCGCCTAGAACCGCTCGGTCACAGCGGTCGGCGTCCAGCACTGAAGGTGCCTCCGAAAAAGTGGCACCCTCTGGGAGGGCACCATCACTCTTACCTCCCATGAATTTGCCTATGGAGGACTTTCGAATGGTCATAGATGCTTAACATGCACAGTCGTTCTCGGCAGCTGAAGTTTCACATTAATTAGTGATGTAATTTCATTTACCGTACTTGGTAACGGGCCTGGTACCATGTTAGAAACTCCTTCTTTTTCCCTGAGTATATAGGATTGACACTATCACTCACTGGCCTGCTGTATGATGAGGCAATGTTCCATCCGTTTCATTGTCTCTTCTTACTTCTCCAGTGATATAGTATTTGCTCACTGGACCTTTTTCTACACTTCCGTTTACCCTAATAACGATCTCCCAAGCTGTCTCTCCTTTCATGCCTTGTTCCTAGCTAGTTATGTTGAGTGGTGACCCCATCATTTTTCCATATGCCGGCTCGAATGGTGACAACGCTGCACTAGATTGTACTCAGGAGTTCCATGCACTTAGGTATTCCAATCTGAATGATGCTCATTCGTGTAAGAACTAAGCATCTTTTCAATTGTCCAATGGACCCTTTTCGACCTTTTCTTAGGTTTTGGATGAATCAGACTCGTTTTAATTTCTTTTTTTCTACTTTGGGCCACAAACACAACTCTTTCATCAAGTATGACCTGACGTTCGTCCCTTTGTCTGTAATTACCGTCTTTGGCACCCCAAACTTCAATATCCGTTTATTGAGCGACATCTTGGTATCTGTGATTGCCTGCTGCTCCAGCATTGGCACCATCCCTATCAGACAAGAAAATGGCCCACTATAGTTATCAAAAAATGATTAACTGCTGTTGTTTAGTTGAATGGGCCTAACATGTCCAGCCAAATGAAACTGAACAGTTCTTTAATTCTGACAACCTCTGTGATAGTAACTGCATCCGATTGAAATCAGCCTGCTGTTTATAATCCACACAATTTCTGACATACTGATCAATATCACTCTTCCTACCGTTCCAGTAGTACTTTTCTGCCACTCTCCAGTTTGTCGCCGCGCATTTCTCAGGACACAAGGAGATGTGATCACACATTTCACACACTAATTCTAGCTTCAACATAGCTGCAAAACCACTCGTATTTCAAATTTCGCTTCTGAGCTTAATAATTCATCTAGCATGCTAAACTGCTGTTGTATGCCATTCTGTTTACACTCTTCCTCGGCGCTCTGTGCTGCTTTCCATTCTCTGAGGTCCTGTCCAAGAGCTTGTATTTTAGCTATATTCCTGCTCAATCTATCTGCATTACCATGTTCCTTCCCAGGTTTACGGATTACTTCATAATCAAATTCACTGATGACTGACTTTACTTGCCCACCTTGTCAGTGTACTGGATGGGTCCTTCAGACCTTGTAACTACCTGAAGGCAGCATGGTCAATCACTACCATGAATTTTCTACCATAATGGTAACACAGGAAGTATGTTACTCTAATCACCTTTTCTCAGTCGTAGAGTAATTCTTCTCTGCTCTGTTCAGCTGTCATAATGCAAAGGCAACAGGATGTCCCTAACCACTCATTTCCTGACTTAAAACATATCCAGCAACGTGATTCAGTGTGCACATGATTATATGAAGTCCTTCTGAATGTTTGGAAACACCAACACTGGACTCAATCTTAGCACCTTCTTCAATTCGACAAAAGCTCCCTGACGCTTCTCTGATCGTACAAACAAGAACCTTTCTGAACAATTGTGTAAGTGGTTTTGTAATAGCTGAAAACCCCTTCATGAACTCCTGTAATAATCTGTAACGCCCAGAAAGGAATACAACTCCTGGCACTCTGCTCGGGGTAGCCGCTCCGTCTAGGGCGTCTTGTCACGGTCCGCTGGGGCTTCACCCATCGTAGGTTCGAGTCCTCCCTCGGGCATGGGTGTGTGTGTGTGTTCTCCTTAGCGTAAAGCGTAAATTAGTTTAAGTTAGATTAAGTAGCGCGTAAGCTTAGGGACCGATGACCTCAGCAGTTTAGTCCCATAAGACCTTACCACAAATTTCCAAAAATGTCTCGTACCAGAAGATCTCGCACTTTTTCCAGAATCTGGGATAAGTTCTCACACCATTGTTACTAGTGATACGACCTAAATAGTTAACTTCCTCCATCACTTTTCCATGCTTAGTGTCAAATGGGTTGCGCATGATCTTTTGAAGTCCTCCCTCACATGTTGTCTATGCTCTTGTATATCCCGCGGATAAACGATGATGTCATCCAGATACATCAAGACATTGCCGTGATTTCAGTTCTTCGAGCAGCAGCCCGCAAACGTTGAAATGTTGTCGGTGTAACCATAAAGGCGCCCTTATATATTTGTAGAGTCCCCAGGATGATGAAAACACCGTTCTCGGTATGTCCTGCAGAGCTACTTCTAACTGATGGTATCCACTCCTTACATTCACTAACTAATTGATGGCACCCGCTCCTTCAATCCATTATAGCGAAGTACTGACTTTGCCTTTGCCCTTGTTATCGATTATCTCTGTGACATTTGGTATATGTCTATTGTAGTCTTACCATTCAAGTGCCAAGAACAAAAGCAGTACTTCTTCGAGCCACCCGCAGACTTATTGAGCACAATCATAATTCCTTCCGCCTCTCCAGGAGCTGTTAGACTCTTGATTTTTGATTTATGAAGTCCAGTCTCCAGGGTAGTCACTAACATTCTCTTCAACGACTGAACCCCGTTGGCGCCAAAATTATTCACATTGGTGGGTACTCCTTTGTCTCTTATCCTCTCTTGTACGTATACTACATTAAATTTTACCAAATAACATGCTGTATCCAGTCCTTCATTACCTGCTAGTGGTTCCCCTTCGTACTGCCTCCAAACGCAATCATACGAGTCCATTCTAGTATCATTGCTCTCTGTTTGACTTTTTGTCTGACATACTAGACACTCCTCACAGCAGATCAACGTTGATAACTGTTTTCCCAGCAAGAATATTTTTGCACTAAACATTGTCGATGGACAATTACGGCATGATGTTGAAGCAGAAAGTCTTACTATAGGATCATGATGTGGCCCTCTAGCCCTCGCTTACATGAAACGGCACCTCCACACATTGCTACCTGGTTGTCGCAAAGAAAAAAATGCATCACTGCTAATGTCAATAATCATTTATGACTATCCCATACGCCACTCAACTTTTAAGATGGTTGGTTCCAACACCTCCTACCTACTAAATGTCTTGACGCCATCGAGACATGTGACCCTACCTCTACCCTCTAACAACTCCAATATGGTACATTCCGCCTTTGCACTCACCTTTACTGCATTAATCGTAACTGGAAACTTCCTCCAGCAACTCTGGGGTTCCTTCTTGAGTTTAATGAGTGCCTCTTGACCACCAGACTGCTTTTCCCACTACTTCTATATCCTTGCTATTGGTCCTTACATTCCTTACAATTATTTCCTTTGTACTGTCTGAAGTGCATGCTATCTCCGTCATCCGTCTGTGGGTGGTAGCGTTGTCGTCGCATGACCACAGTAAAAACACTCTTCTCCAATCCCTTACATCCATAGATATATCAGTCACCTCACACTCCAATGTTAGCCTAACCTCTGCACGGAGATATCCTGTCATCCCAGTGCATACCCTCCGAGACATCTCCAGTGTCAAACCTCCCAGAAAAGCATGAAGTTCACTCCGTTTGGCTTCTTGTAACGATACCTCGTTCACCTCATCAGTCTACATTAACTCATAAGCATGTACATTTAGTTTCGTAATTCTATTTGCGAAATCCTCAACCACTTCATAATGCCTCCTGAAAACCACACTCAACTGCTCACAGAAAAGCCTTGAACTGTTCTGCTTCCTTTGTTCCAGTTATTGCCTGTGGTCTGCGCATTGTGTAGCGCCTCTGTGCACCGCACAGACGACTTCACTTCCCCTGCTAAAATAACATCGCTATCTGTAACTGTTCACCAGAACAACGTCCTATGTTAGCTAATGATCTAGGATCCACAAACACCAAGACATACGTTGTGACATCCTACCAGAGAAGGGAGAAACTAGTTGAGCCACGGCCAGATCATTGCATAGAGATTGTGACTTGGAAACCTTTTATTTCATGGTATTTTCTTGCCAGCTTATTGTTGCTCCCAGTTTATCTGTTCTTAACTGAGCCATAGGATTCACCAATGATTGTATAGCGCCTCATTGGTGACACCTCACCTCTCTGATTTTACCACTACTTCACCCTTACTCAATTTCTTGACTCAGGTCGTTGATTGCTCTATACAGCTAATTCTTCTCCCTAATAATTAGGCACCAACCCGTTTGACTCTCTATATTGCCTCTCCATATGCCCAAATGGATTTTACACAAGCAGAGGGCTGCTATAGACTCGGCACAAACAAATTTCACTGCGTACAATGCACACGTCTCAAGAATATAATCACGCACCCTTAGCTTTGACAAAAACTAGAACAAAAGTAGTTTGACTCACCATAACTGAGAACTCTGTAGGCTGCGACCTGGACGTCCAAACACCCTCCAGAGCTGATTGTGGTGATGTTGGGTGAGGGTGGTGAGCGGTGGGCTAGTGGGCACAGTGGGAACGCTGTGGGCGGTTAAGAATGACTCTCACTAACTTCAGTACATGACATAGTGAGAAAACCACGTTTCTCTCTGTTGTTCCTGGACTGTGTTGACACATGGTCGTCAGCTTCCGTCTTCGCTGCTGAGCCAGCGCCCTGCATTGCTGACGGTAGGTTCTTTGTAAGTCGGAAGCCTTTAGAGGCCACGGCCGTTCACGTCAGCGGCGCACTACTTTCCTCAGCGTCGTGGAGCCCACATAGCCAATCGCTCCACTCACTCCATTACGACGGCGCGCGAAGATGGCAACGTGTGGAGTATGACTCGCTGCCCTCTGCCACCTTTTAGACGACGCTAATACCTCAGCGTCTGCAGCATCAGGCACTGACGGCAGATCGGTGGTGCCTATGCACCAGCTCCCGTGAAGGACTCAGTCCTAGCGGGAGGTGCAGGCCGGATCCGAACCCGCGGCGGCTGCTGCTGACAATGTCGTGCTGTCTCACTGTCCGGCGTAGCTCTGGCGTCAAGGTGTTGTTGCTCGGTTCCAGCGTCGAGAAATGATCCTATGACTCGAAATTCAGATTTATTAGTATGCCTCTGGCATGCTTTTGTTTACCTAAAAGCCGGTATTTAGTCACACAGCCCCTATCAAGAGACTTACTGCGGTGGGGTGACACCACTCCTCTGGCTGCACACTTATCGCTGTAGCATACAGTTCATTGCAGCGCTCGCCTATCCTGGCTTTAGAATACCCTTGCGTCTCTGTTAATGTGACCAATAGTCGCCCCACAGGCGGCTGCTGACTCGCGGCTGTTAATGCAAGGCTCCACAGTGGCTTCCAAGAATGAATGGTCACTAGAATGATTTCCCTTTCGTCTATTCTTATATACTCGTACATTCCTTTCAGCGTCGCGTACCCACTGTAAGTAGACTGTATAGGTTTTTTTATTGGTAACGCCACGTAGCGCTCTGTATAAAAATCACTGGCTGTGCTGTGTGCAGTCTGTGGCTGGTTTGCATTGTTGTTGGCTAGTTACCTGTCTGCATGTCAAGAGTCAGCACTGTCTTTCCGTTGGAAGGACAACAATACTTCTTCAAGACTGCATGGAAATCCACTACTTCCGTGTGCATTTTATTTTACTGCTCAGACTTTGAGAAAAAAACTGCAACTTTATTGTGATGGATGATCAGGACTGTGTTTATGGACCTGTGAAAAAATGTTTTTCCTTTGAACAACATTGTATCAATAAGTGTGTGCATTTGATATCTTTGTTATTGTAATTATGAAAAAAAATTTCAAATCTGTATTGGCCATGGCCCAGAACAATTTGTAAAAATTTTTATGGGGAGCAGGGAGGCTATGTAAGTAGGCTGCATAGTTTTTTTTTATTGGTAACCTCCACGTAGCGCTCTGTATGAAAATCACTGGCTGTTCTGTGTGCAGTCTGTTGCTGGTTTGCATTGTTTTTGGCTATTGTAGTGTTGGGCAGTTGGCTGTTAACAGCGTGTAGCGTTACGCAGTTGCAGGTGAGCCCCAAGCAGTGGTGGATGTGGGAGAGAAATGGCGGAGTTTTGAGAGCGGATGATCTGGATGTCATGAACTGCTATATATATTATGACTTTTGAACACTATTAAGGTAAATACGTTGTTTGTTCTCTATGAAAATCTTTCATTTGATAACTTTGCCTATCAGTAGTTAGTGCCTTCAGTAGTTTGAATCTTTTATTTAGCTGTCGGTAGTGGCGCACGTTGTATTGCCGTAGTTTGAGTAATGAAGATTTTTGTGAGTTAAGTGATTCATGAAAGGTATAGGTTATTGTTGTTAGTCAGGGCCATTCTTTTGTAGGGATTATTGAAAGTCAGATTGCGTTGCGCTAAAAGTACTGTGTGTCAGTTTAAGCACAGTCATGTATAATTTTTCTAAGGGGACGTCACCACATAGCCACGAGGTGACAATAAACCTGGTGGTGTGTGATGGTCGTAGTGCTACGATTTGTCAGAGTATTTCGCAAACGAAATTGTATTTAACTACACTGGGATATTAAAGGAATAAATTTCCATACTGGGGAAAGTTCCGTCTTCATTCACTATGACACAGACTAGAAAGCCACGTTTTAACACTGGTAACACGAATCATCATGGCAGTATCGAAATGCGAGCTTTCCTTTCGTGTCATTACGGACAGTGAACTTTAATGAAAGCATTAGTAGTTTTACTTGCGACCTTGACCTGATTTACAGGGACTGGTAGAACTAATTTTCATTGTTGCACAGAATATGCCAGTGTTCATCATAATGTTACAAAAGTATTTTTATTGCTTACAACATAACTGCTGTATAGTATCAGTGTTTGATTAACACAAGTTATGTATTACAATATTTGGCACACAAAAAATTCACCAGACGCTTTGGAGCCCGTGTGCGTCTAGAGTTGTCGGCGTTTCTGAAATATTCATGTTCGAATAATTTATGATGATGTAATGTTTTGCAAGTCGTGTCTGATGTGTAAAATAGGGGGAAAGAGTTATGACTGTCGCATGACAAGTCACTGTTTTGCGTCAGGTACCTGTTTGTGAAATCGCCGACTGGGTGCGTTAGTAGCTGCTGCAGAGGGTATAGACTGCACCTGTTGTGATTTGAATCACAATCACGTGGAAGCCTGAAAGGAAGACAGCAGAGACTGTTAGCTTCGTGTCTTCTTGTTACGTAAAATGTATCGCTGGTACTCTGAAGAAGTGTACTTTCCTCAGTGTCGAAACCCTTCAAACCAAACGAAATTGTTGTTTCAGGTCCCAGGACATTCTGGAGTTTTCCATTTATTGTACAATGATTGTCGTGGATTAGTGATAGCCTGTTAAATATGGTGTCCTGGTAGTTTTGAGAAATTCGCTCTGGAAGTAAATGTGCGGAATATTACTTATATATAAAAATAGTTCACGACAGCAAAATCGGATACGCTAGTACAAGATTCCTGCAGGAAAATGCAAACACTCCATGCTCAAAAACTACTTGTTAGAGGTCTTCCTTTGTAGAACATAATGTGGTTAAAGTTCTGTTAATATCTCAGAGACGTTGCACAGTCCTCAGTACTGTTCATGCAGTTAAAATTCTGTAATATGATTCTAAAAATTATTTGTAAAATAAAAAGAAAGGCATGACAGCGAAGTCTTTAGTCGCGGCATCCTGTTATAAAATTCTTTTGGCGTCCATTCCCAACACATCCTCGTAGGAATTCTTAATTATCGAAGAAGTTAAGTCGCATAGTGATAAAAGAAAATGGTTCAAATGGCTCTGATCACTATGAGCCGGCCGCGGTGGTCTCGCGGTTCTAGGCCGCAGTCCGAAACCGTGCGACTGCTACGGTCGCAGGTTCGAATCCTGCCTCGGGCATGGATGTGTGTGATGTCCTTAGGTTAGTTGGCTTTAAGTAGTTCTAAGTTCTAGGGGACTAATGACCACAGCAGTTGAGTCCCATAGCGCTCAGAGCCATTTGAACCATTTTTTTATCACTATGCGACTTAACTTCTGAGGTCATCAGTCACCTAGAACGTCGAACTAATTAAACCTAACTAACCTAAGGACGTCACACACATCCATGCCCGAGGCAGGATTCGAATCTGCGACCGTAGCGGTCACTTGGTTCCAGACTGTAGCGCCTAGAACCGCACGGCCACTTTGGCCGGCGAAGGCTGGTATAAACTTCGTCGTTAGTAGATTGCTTAATACCCAGATTGATGTGTGCCTCTTACATTAGAGTATTTTGCCTTAACTAAAGGTGAAGTGACACATTCGGGGGACGGATTTCGTCTACACAAACGCCGGAATCGCTTATTTTTATAGAAAGTAAGACAGTTTAATAGCGTAGCAACCCGACATGTGAAGTAAAACGTTTAGAAGTCTATAAATTATTTTGAACTCATACGGAATGGATGTACCTCGAACATCATGACCACCATGCCAACGGCATGGATTCCACAAGCACTTGTCAAGCGATATCCTACTCCATTTTTATAACGTGATACTTGGAAAGCCATGGAACGAGGTTATCAGATAGATGATTTCTCGACTTTCTAACATCAGATGAATCAATTTCTCACCAACGCTTTTTAACGAAGGAGCGTCCATGAAGAGTATGAAATCAAATTTGGTACTGGAATGAGGATTTCCTTTTTCGGGGACACATAAAGAGTAATCTCGGATTCAGAGTCATCGATAGGTGTAAAAGTATCTTCATTTGTGCCTCAATGAATTGAATTGTTACCCATTCCGTTAATGTTCTACACTGAAGAGCCAACGTAACTGGTACACCTGGCTAATATCAAGTAAAGCCCAGCTAGCATGCAGAAGTGCCGCAACACGACGTGACATGGGCTCGACTAATGTCTGAAGTAGTGCTGGAGGGAACTGAAACTATGAATCCCGCAGAGCTGTCCATAACTTGGTAAGAGTACAAGGGCTTGGACATCTCTTCTGAATAGCATCCCAGATATCCTCAAGAATTTTCACGTCTGGAGAGTTTGGTGCTCAGCGGAAATGTTTATGCTAAGAAGAATGTTCCTGAAGCCACTCTGTAGGAATTCTGGACGTGTGGGGTGACGCATTGTCCTGCTGAAATTGTCCAAGTCCCTCGGAATGCACACTGGATACGAACGTATGCGGGTGATGAGACAGGATGCTTACGTGCGTGTCACCTGCCAGAGTCTATCTGAACCTATCAGGGGTCCCATATCACTCCAACTGCACACGACCCACACCATTACAGAGCCTCCATCAGCTTGAACATCCCCGTGCTGGCACGCAGGGTCCATGGATTCATGAGGTTCTCCCCATAGCAGTATACGTTCATCCGTTCGATACTATCTGAAACGAGATTCGCCGACAAGCAACATGTTTCCAGTGATCAACAGTCCAGTGTCGGCATTGACGGGCCCAGGCGAGGCGTAAAGCTCTGTGTCGTGCAGTCGTCAAGGGTACACGATTGGGGCTTCGGTTCCGAAAACCCATATCGATAATGTTTTGTTGAACGGTTCGCACCCTGGTACTTGTTGATTGCTTAGGATTCGAAGCTGCAGAAATTTGCGAAATGGTTGCTCTTCTGTCACGTTGAACGATTCTCTTCATTCGCAGTTGGTCCCGTTCTTACAGGAACTCTTTTCAGGCCACAGCGACGTCGGAAATTTGGTGTTTTAGCGGATTCCTTATATTCATGGTACACTCGTGACATGGTCGTACGGGAAAATCCCCACTCCATCGTCACCTCGGAGATACTGTATGGTATCGCTCGTGCGCCGACTATAACACTACGATCAAACTCATTTAAATCTTGACAAGCTGCCACTGTAGCAGCAGTAACCGATCTAACAACAGCACCAGACACTTGTTGTCTTGCAGAGGCGTTGCCGACCGCACCGCCGTATTCTGGCTATTGACATATATAGTTTGTATTTGAATATGCAACCCTATACTAGTTTCTTCGGTGCTTCAGTGTAAACTAATGACATGGCAGACTATATCTACAGTAAGCTAAGCGCTTTTGCAGATGATTCAGTTATCTGTCTGTAAAAAACTACATACATTTTCTCTCAGATATTGGTAAGACTTAAAAGTGATACAAAGATTGGCCACTTGTTTTAAATGTTTTGAAACTTCACACAAGGAAAAAGAAAGAAAGAAAAATACGTTGTCCCTCATCTTATGTCTATAACGCCTCACAATTCGAGTCGACTCATAGATGCACCTGGATATAACAATTTGTAGGGTTAAGGAATGGAATGTTCACGTTGATTCAGTCTTAGGTAAGGAAGTTGGTATTATTACGATTGAGAAATCCGGGTGTACTCTTATGCCACAAAGCCCTGCGTATCGGTAATCTGTGGTGTAGTGATAACAGTGTTCACAGAGATATTGAAGTAATTTTCTCCCGGCGTTTCACAACGGAAAGGAACGGGGAGGATTTCTAGTAAGTGGTGCAAAAGTGGGGTACCCTCTTGCAGGCACTCACAGAGGTTTGTAGAGAGTGTAAGTGGGTACAAATTTACAAGCTGTGTTCAGTCCGCCCCTTGTCTCAATGGCATTCTACAGTAAAAGTTGCACCGGTATACCTGATAGAAGCAGTGAGAAGTTTGCGACGGGTGCTAGAGGAGGAATTCTCAGAGTAGAAATTAATAATTTGAGTTCAAAGGACGCTGGGAGGTTGGGGGTGGGGGGACAGTGACGGGGTGCAGAGGGTGGTGGGCTGGTGCTCCCTCCCCTGCTGCGTTCTACATCTACATCTACATTCTTACTCCGCAAGCCACCCAACGGTGTGTGGCGGAGGGCACTTTACGTGCCACTGTCATTACCTCCCTTTTCTGTTCCAGTCGCGTATGGTTCGCGGGAAGAACGACTGTCTGAAAGCCTCCGTGCGCGCTCGAATCTCTCTAATGTTACATTCGTGATCTCCACGGGAGGTATAAATAGGGGGAAGCAGTATATTCGATACCTCATCCAGAAACGCACCCTCGCGAAACCTGGCGAGCAAGCTACACCGCGATGCAGAGCGCCTCTCTTGCAGAGTCTGCCACTTGAGTTTGCTAAACATCTCCGTAACGCTATCACGGTTACCAAATAACCCTGTGCCGAAACGGGCCGCTCTTCTTTGGATCTTCTCTATCTCCTCCGTCAACCCGATCTGGTACGGATCCCACACTGATGAGCAATACTCAAGTATAGGTCGAACGAGTGTTTTGTAAGCCACCTCCTTTGTTGATGGACTACATTTTCTAAGGACTCTTCTTCCAATGAATCTCAACCTGGTACCCGCCTTACCAACAATAAATTTTATATGATCATTCCATTTCAAATCGTTCCGCACCCATACTCCCAGATATTTAACAGAAGTAACTGCTACCAGTGTTTGTTCCGCTATCATATAATCATACAAACGTGGAAATCGTTTGTACTCTTTCCACTACCAGTTTTCGTGCGCACGCAAGGCTGTGAATACCGATCCTTCACTTAGATGTCACTACAGTTGCATATAATAACCGTAACGTCACTTTATAAGATGCATGTAGCGACTTCCGCATTTAGTAATTTGTTGGAGATGGTGATGCTGCTGATCCTCGAATGCATCTTGTTTGCAATCAGATGTTGCATGGCTTGATCACTGAAACAGTTTTACTTAAATAGTAGACGTCTTACAGCCTAATAATAAATATTATTTTGTTGCTGTTGCATCGTGCATTAAGAGTGCGATTTTTGGAGACGCTCCGTGTAAGTGCCTACAGATTAATATATGATTAACATCAGCAGATTTACAGAGAATGTTCAAAAGTCATGAGAAGGTACTGGTGGTAATATTAACAGCTAGTCTCCCTCAGCCAACCTTCATGAAATTACAAGGGCCCTTCGATAAATAATGCAACACATTTTTCTTTTCCTGAAAAAGGAGGTTGGTTTTACTCAGGATTCCACTACACCATGTTATTCATCACTCTTTTGATTACAAAAATCTATTTTGTAAATCTCCGTTCAGTGGGATGGATTGCTGAGAGGATCTGTATGACCGCATGGTACCACCATGCTGGTCGACGTCGGAGCCAAAGCCTTCCCTCCCCAGTATCCATGTACTGCTTTCCGCGGAGTGCATCCTTCATTGGTACAAACAGATGGAAGACGTAAGATACAAGATTCTGGCTGTAGAGAGAGTGAGAAGAGAACAGTCCAGTGAAATTGTGAGAATTGCCCTAGGGTGCTCAGACTTGTGTGAGTCCTCGAGTTGTCGTGGACAAGGAGAACGTTTTGTGGCGACGGGCACGCTTAAGTCGTTTCTTCAGTTTCCTGAGTGTAGCACAATACACTTCAGAGTTGAACGTCGCGCCATGTGGGCTGACACCAAACAGAATAATCCCTTCAGAGTCCCAGAAGACTGTCTCCATGACTTTACCGGTTTAGGGTTCGGATCTAAAGGTTTTCTTCGGAGGACAAGTGGTGTAGCGGCCCTCCGCGGATTGCCGTATTCTTTCCGGTTCGAAGTTTCATCGCCTGTG
The DNA here is from genome assembly GCF_023897955.1 of Schistocerca gregaria. Classification (NCBI taxonomy): domain Eukaryota; kingdom Metazoa; phylum Arthropoda; class Insecta; order Orthoptera; family Acrididae; genus Schistocerca; species Schistocerca gregaria. The sequence goes on from NC_064922.1 coordinate 744,228,122, forward strand.
ACGACGTTCGACAAAAAATGGTCACAATCAGCCTCGTAACCCACAAGCAATTCCGCACAGATGGTCCTCCGTTGCACTTAATGGTCTTCCGGTAGGCGGCGAGGGATCCAGCGGGCACACACCTTCGAGACCCGAGTCGTCCAGTTGAACAGCGGGGTACTTGATTGTGATCCGAGATCACCTCGAGTAAGAGTGTCCACACGTTCCGACATTGCAGGAGTCTCAGCTGTGTGTGGCCAGCCGGCACGCGAGTGATCCGACAGGTTTGGGCGACCTTATTGGGATGATGACAGACCCCTCACCCAACGACTCGCTGAGCATTTTTACACTGTCAGATCTCTCTAGACATTCTGTAAGCCCCTATGTATATCAGTGATGCTCTCGTTTTCCACCAAAAGAAACTCAATAACACAACACTTCTAAGAACACACATCCGTTACATACGACTTTATGAAGGCTACTGTCTTTATATCCGCATCTTACGTTATCATTTATCCATAACCTAATCGCAGTTGCCCGGATGCTGTGGCCGAGCGGTTCTAGGAGCTTCAGTCCGGAACCGCGTTGCTGCTACGATCGGAGGTTCGAATCCTGCCTTGGGCATGGATGTGTGTGATGTCCTTAGGTTAGTCAGGTTTAAGTAGTTCTAAGTCTAGGATACTGGTGACCTCAGATGTTAAGTCTCATAGTGCTTACAGCCATTTGAGCAATTTAATCCTAATCGCAGTTAGCTATGTGATGTTTCTGTGTGTGGTTAATTGGGAATACCTGTATTATCGTAGAATCAGTGTAGCTTTCTGCGTTCTCACTGTAGAAGAGTGGAAACGGCCATTGAATTGTAGTTTTCAAAGATTAGTTATGGGGTAACTGGAGGAGGCTCGGCACAGTGGTTCCACTGAATGTACAGATATAAATCCTCGTAGTAATCTGAAGTACTACAGGTACTGCTGCTAATAACAGGTTCTACTTGAACTTCAATTACTGTCTGACAATAAGAAGAGGCCTGAATGTGTTGCACTTGTACTACAAACTCTGTCCCATCTGACTTCGGACATATACCGTAGATTGAAGAGTGGAACTCGAAAACTGTAACCAGAATGCTAGAGCCCGAGCTCTGGAGACTAGAGGGTCCCTGGGGCGGCAGCACGCCGGCGTGGTGCACGGCGCTAGCGGCAAGCGGTACCGATCCAAGGGGGAAAGTCCCTTGTGTAAAGGGTACCGACATTTTTAGCATCCATCTAATTGTGCAACGCGTTTGCCACCAAGAAATCATTTTTCGTGACGACTGGCTGCCCCCCCCCCTCCACTCCACTCCCTCTCAGGAGTGTTGCAGCAGACCATAGTTTCTGGGAAGTTTTAAATATTTCATGATGAGGGGAATCTCGGTCTGTTAGTATGGTAAGTAACACAAGCTGCTTCTGAAAACACGTTAAATTATTTTGGTTGGAGTCTGGTTTGAAGTTCGGCTCTCTAATTTATATAATACATGCACTAATTAAATGCAATTATTAAAGGGTTTAAGTAGCTAAATTCTATTGGTTTTCATCCTAGTTTAGAAATGGCGACTTGTCTTCATTATCCATCCATGTTAGGTTTTCTGCGAAGTGCTCTACAAATTACCTTCAGAATACTTCATGGCCGGAAGTCAGGTTTGATTGCAGCCACTCTCAATTCCTAGGCACTATCAGGATTTTCTTTTATTGGTGAACTTATCTGCTACTAATTTACTTTCCCAGCTGTAGCGAGTGTTTGAGATATAATGCGTTCGCAACAGCAGCCGTGTCCCATCCATCAGATGACAAGACCCTTTGCTGACAGAATAAAGTACAGAGATAATAAGTGAAAAGCAATATATTCCCCCTTGGCTCTTGTACATATTGTATATAACCCGTCTCTCCATATAGAAGAAGTCAGGTTTGACTGCAGCCACTCTCAATTCCTAGGCACTATCAGGATTTTCTTTGATTGGTGAACTTATCTGCTACTAATTTACTTTCCCAGCTGTAGCGAGTGTTTGAGATACAATGCGTTCGCAACAGCAACCGTGTCCCATCCATCAGATGACAAGATCCTTTGCTGACAGAATAAAGTACAGAGATAATAAGTGAAAAGCAATATATTCCCCCTTGGCTCTTGTACATATTGTATATAACCCGTCTCTCCATATAGCTTACTCCTATTTTTATCAGAAGTTTGAACATCTTGCATCTTTTTACATTTTTTTGAGTCTTCAGTCTTCTGACTGGTTTGATGCAGTCTGCCACGAATTCCTCCCTATGCCAGCCTCCCTCTTCATGAGTAGCACTTTCAACTGATGTCTTCAATTATTTGCTGGATGTATTACAATCTATGTCTTCCTCTACACTTTTTGCCCTCTATAGCTCCCTCTAGTACCATGGAAGTAAATTCCTCATGGCTTAACAGATGTCATATCATCCTGTCCCTTCTCCCTCTCAGTGTTTCCTATATATTCCTTTCTTCTCTGACTCTGAGCAGAACCTCCTCATTCCTTACCTTATCAGTCCACCTAATTTTCGACATTTGCCTGTAGCACGACGTCTGAAATGCTTCGATTGTTTTCCGTTCCGGTTTTCCCACAATCCACATTTCACTACCATACAATGTTGTGCTCCAAACGTTCATTTTAAGAAATTTCTACCTCAATTAAAGCTTATGTTTGATACCAGTAGACTTCTCTTGTCCAGGAATGCTGTTTTTGCCAGGGCTATTCTGCTTCCGATATCCTTCTTGCTCCGTCCGTCATTGGCTGGTTTGGTAATCCGTGACCATCAGTCCTGATGTTAAGTTTCTCACTGTTCTCAATTCTCCTACTTCTCATTAATTTCGTTTTTCATCGATTTACTCTCAATTCATATTACGTACACATTAGATTGTTCATTTCATTCAGCATATCATGTAATTATTCTTCACGTTCACTCAGGATAACAATGTCATCAGCGAATCTTATCGCTGATATCCTTTCATCTCGAAATTTAATTCCGCTTCTGAACCTTTATTTTATTTCCATCATTGCTTCTTCGCTGTACAGGTTGAACAGCAGGGGGGAAAACAGCATCCCTGTCTTACCAGTCTTTAATCCGAGAACTTCGTTCTTGGTCGTCCACTCTTTTACTTCCCTCTTGACTCTTGTACGTATTACTTATTATCTGTATCTTCCTATGGCTTACTCCTATTTTTCTCAGAATTTCGAACATCTTGAACCATTTTACTTTGTTGAACGCTTTTTTCAGGTCAACAAATCCAATAAACGTGTCTTGATTTTTTTAGGCCTGATTCCATTACGAGCCGCAAGGTCAGTATTCTATCTGGTGCCTTTTCCTTTTCTAAAGCCGAACTGATCGTCATCTAGCACATTTTCAATTTTCTTTTCTATTCTTCTGTATATTATTCTTGTCAGCAACTTGAATGCATGAGCTGTCAATTTTATTCTGCAATAATTCTCGCACTTGTCAGATGTTGCACTTTTCGGAATTGTGTGTATGACATTTTTTCTAAAGTCAGATGGTATGTCACCATACTTATATTTTATACACTCCAACGTGAATAGTCGTTCTGTTGCCATTTTCTCCAATGATTTCAGATATTCTGATCAAATGTTGTCTATCCCTTCTGCCTTATTTGATCTTAAGTCCTCAAAAGCTCTCTTAAATTTTGATACTAGGACTGGATCCTCTATCTCTTCTAGATAGACTCCTGTTTCTTCTTCTATTACATCAGAAAAATCTTCCCCCTCATAAAGGCCTTCACTGTACTCTTTCCACATATCCTCTGCATTTAAGAATGGAATTAGCGTTATGCTCTTAACGTAACCCTTTTGATTTTAATGTCACCCAAAAGTTGTATTGACTTTCCTTTATACTAAGTCAGTCCTTCCGACAATCATTTCTTTTTCAATTTCTTCAAATTTCTCATGGAGCCATTTCGTCTTAGCTCCCCTGCACATTCTATTTATTTCATTCCTCAGCGGCTTCTATTTCTGTATTCCTGAATTTCCCTTAACATTTTTGTACTTTCTTATTTCATAGATCAACTGAAGCACTCCTTCTGTCACACCTTGGTTTCTTCACAGTTATCTTCTTTGTACCTCTGTTTCTCTTTCCAATTCTATGATTTCGCTTTTTAGACATTTCCATTCCTCTTCAACCGTGCTACCTTCTGAGCAATTTCCTATTGCTGTATCTATTGCCTTCGAGAACTTCAACCGTGTCTCGTCATCCTTTTGAACATTTGTATCCGACTTCTTTGCCTATTGATTCTTCCTGACTAATCTCTTGAACTTCAGCCTACTCTTCGTTACTACTACGTTGTGCTTTGATCCTATATCTGCTCCTGGGTATGCCTTACAGTCCAGTGTTTGATGTCGGAATCTTTCTCTGACCTCGATTTAATCTAGCTGACATCTTCCTGTATCACCCAGTATTTTCAAAGTATACCTCCCTCTTTTGTGATTCTGTCACAGTTCATTCAAGATTACTGTATATTCTTTAAACAGTAGTCTTGAACGAACTGTGACAGAAACCCGAACAACAGGGGCTGAAGTACTAGGACATGCATTGATACTAAGAGAATAGTGCACTGGTAGTGGGTAGGCACTAGCCGAAATCTAGATTTGCCTAACAAAACCCGAAAGGAAAGGACGACTCATTGCTGTGCTCTATTAATGTGTCTGTAGTAGTAATTTCTCTATACATGTACATGGTGAGCTCTACGAAGTTTCTGGATTTTTTGCCAATCTCGGTTGTGAATTGAATAGTTTTATGTTGACTGTTTTAAGTTATGCAAAAATGTCTTGATCTGTCTGATAGTGCCATTCCACGTGCACAGCAAATCATTGTGGTGTCACCGCCAGACACCACACTTGCTAGGTGGTAGCCTTTAAATCTGCCGCGGTCCGGTAGTATACGTCAGACCCGCGTGTAGCCACTATCAGTGATTGCAGAGCGAGCGCCGCCACACGGCAGGTCTAGAGAGACTTCCTAGCACTCGCCCCAGTTGTACAGCCGTCTTTGCTTTGGTTCACTGACTTCTACGCTCTCATTTTCCGAGACGATAGTTAACATAGCCTTCAGCTACGTTATTTGCTACGACCTAGCAAGGCGCCATTATCAATTACTATTGATTTTGTGAATCATGTAATGTCAAGAGCGACGTTTATCATTAATGGATTAAAGTTAAGTATTCCACCAGCTACGTCCGTTTTTCTCAATTCTAATTCCCTTCTCATGTTCCAGACCTCACGCCAACCTGCGTGAGCTAAAACGCGTGCTTTTCGGCCTCCTTTAGTAACACGGTGTTGGCTCTCCTGCCAACTACAACATTGGCGACGAGGCAAAACCGTGTTCGTATCGATATTGCCCTGATTTCCTTGTGTAATGGCTTCGCCACAATCTCCACATGTACTATCCGAATTTTATCGCTTACAGAATCAGCAGACGCAGGCCTTACTGGATGCCCTTGGACAGTTCGTCCAGAGTCAACGTGCGACGCAAAACGATGCGACAGCAGCCGCTTCACCGCTAACGCAGCCACAACACGCTGTTGCACCCACTTTTCGACCTTTTGATGCTGCACTGGAAAGCTGGACGGAGTGGTCACGCCAATTTGGATTCCATCTCGCCGCGTACAGAATTCAAGGTAACGAGCGGCAGCCTTCTTTGATATCTTCCGTCGGGGTGAAAACGTACCGTGTGATAGTCAAATTATTTCCCAGACGCGACGTAGCAACTCTGTCCTACGAAGAAATTTTGTCTGCATTAGATTTATATTTCAAAAAATCAGTCAATGTAGTTGCGAAAAGGTATACCTTCTTTCGTACAAAACGTACGGCAGGTCATACTAATCGGGAGTGGGCTGCAACCTTGCAAGGCCTTACTAGGGATTGTGCTTTTGAGTGTCAATGTTGACTCCCTTATCCAGATACTATGGTACGTGATGCCATTGCACAGAACGTTTCTGATGTTCGTATAAGGGAACAGATTTTGAAAGTAGTAAATCCCTCCCTTCATCAAGTGATGGACATATTGGATCGGCAGGACATATTGGATCGGCAGGACACATTTGACTTTGCTCAGGAATCATTTGAAACTTCGCCAGCAGTGTGTCAGGTTAACCGGCCCGCCGGGCGAGCTGCATGGAACAGTAAACAGCCCTCACGCCCGGCCGCGCCGCTGCCGCCTGGCTCTCAGCCACGTGTGTCGCGCCGGCACGCAGATGCAGTGATCAAATCATGCCCGCGGTGTGCTACTAAACATTCGCGTGAGAATTGCCCGTCACGCCAAGCTATTTGCTTTTATTGTAATAAAAAAGGACATGTTCAGAGTGTTTGCCAGAGAAAGCTCAGATCGGACGCTTCAAAACCGTTCCAGGCCCTTTGCTTCGCGCCGGAATCGGAATCGAACCAAGGATACTCAGGCTCGAGAAACTTCGCCCATGGAAATTCATGTAGTTCATTCCACTCCACGCAGAGCCACTCTCTCTAACAGTGACTGTGTTCGTCCCAAAAATAGTGTGCGTCGACATCGCCGGAACTCCCGTCAAGTCGCAAGTGGTTATGTACCAGTGTCAGTTCACGTTGCACGAGACAGTCGCTCTTGTCGTCAGCAGGACAATAAACTTTTTGTAGACTTGGACGTTAACGGCAAAGTGATACCATTCCAGCTCGATACCGGAGCTGCAGTTTCACTGATCAATCAAGACACTTACACCCTGCTGGGCACACCTCCATTGTGTGCCGCAAAAGTTAAGTTAACTAGTTATTCAGGTCAAGAGATCCCTGTGTTAGGACAGTGCAGCCTTCTTGCAACATACAAAGGACAAACAAAACTTCTCATTTTACGTCCTTCGTTCTTCTTCTGCAGTGAACTTGTTTGGTTTCGATTTATTTCAGTTGTTTAACTTGTCTATAGTAAATCAGGCCCTATCAGTGAACCAGACGGTGCCTTCAGACAGTGTTTCTCGTCTACGTGAAGAATTTGCAGACATTTTCGCACTGGGCCTCGGTTGCGCTAAGCACTATAAAGCACATTTGGAACTGAAAGTAAACGCGCAACCGAAATTTTTTAGAGCGCGCAATGTTCACCACGCATTGCGTTATGAGTTCGCAAAAACATTACAAGATTTGGAATCACAAGGCGGAATTGAACGTGTGCAGGCTTCTCTTTGGGCATCACCCTTAGTAATTTTGCCAAAACCTTCCGGAAAGATGAGACTTTGTGTGGACTTCAAGGGAGCAGTGAATCCACAACTAGTGATTGCAACTTTTCCTTTACCCCGCTCGGAAGATCTTTTTGATAAACTGTGCCCGGGTAAATATTTTTCGAAGTTGGACCTCGCAAATGCGTACTTGCAAATACCGGTGGACGAAGAATCACAGCGCGTTTTAGTGGTTACCACGCATCTTGGTTTGTATCGATTCTAACGACTTCAATTCCTGTGTGCATCCGCCCCTGCATTGTTTCAGCAATATCTACAAACTGTTTGTGCGTCGGTCCCTACTGCAGCAAATTATCTGGACGATATTGTGATCTCCGGAAAGACGGAAGAAGAAAATTTGGCCAATCTCAGAACATTATTTCAGGTCTTGCGACAAAATGGTCTTCGCTTGCGGAAGGACAAATGTCTGTTTTTTTGCTCGGGACTTGCCATACTTGGGATATGCACTCAATGCCCAAGGCATACATCCCAGTCCAACGCACCTCCGTGCCATACAAGACTTGCCTTTGCCGCAGAATTTGAAGCAGCTACAGAGTGTGCTGGGAAAAATTACGTATTATAACCGCTATATTCCGCATCCTTCTTCAATTTCAGCTCCGCTTCATCGCTTACACCGTAAGGGTGTTCCGTGCGTCTGGACGACGGAATGCGAACGCGGCTTTCGCCAGTTGAAATCGGCGTTGCTTTCCAATACTTGCCTTACGCTATTCGATCCCCAGAAGCTCCTTTTGTTGATGGTGAATGCATCGGATTTCGGGATCGGTGCTGTGCTTGCGCACAAAGATGGATCGCACGATCGCCCTATTGCCTTTGCGTCCAAATTGCTGTCGTCTGCTCAAAGAAATTATTCACAGATCGAGAAAGAAGCATTGGCTCTCGTATTTGGTGTTACAAAGTTTCATGATTTCTTGTATGGTCGTCATGTTACCATAATCACAGACCACAAACCTTTGACAACGCTTTTTCATCCGACCAAGCCTGTACCTCCACGTACAGCGCAGAAATTCATACGCTGGTCTATTTTCCTCTCGCAGTACCACTACGATATCTTGTATCGGTCCACTGCTAAGCACGGAAACGCCGATGTGTTGTCCCGCTTGCCTGTTGCTGAGGATAGGGCATTCGATTCCTCCGAACTTGCTTGCATGTTCATTGATGCGGAAAACGATGACGTGGTCGAATCGTTTCCGATTGATTTTCGTCGTGTAGCTACAGCCACGGCTGCCGACCCTGTCCTTTCTCCCGTTCTGCACTTTGTTGATACGCAAAGGCCCTTGTCAAAGTCACGGATCGGGGATCCGTTGGTTCGCCCATTTTTTTCTCACAAGCAGAGACTTTTTGTACGATGTGGTGTTTTGCTGTTGCGTTCTCATAATGATCAGTCCAGGGTCGTGGTACCACGTTCGTTACAGTCCTCTGTCTTACAGCTACTCCACCACGGACATTGGGGTATAGTGAGAACGAAACAACTTGCTCGTCAGCACTGTACTTGGTTCGGAATCGATGCCGCGATTACGAATATGTGCTCTTCTTGCATGGTGTGTGCCGAACAACAAACAGCGCCACCGCGGAAATTTTTTGCATGGCCAAAAGCCACTTCCCCGTGGCAACTCTTACACATCGATTTTGCTGGTCCATTCTGGAATGCTCGATGGTTGGTTGTGGTAGATTCATTCAGTAATTTTCCTTTTGTTGTCCGGATGTCTTCCACGACGTCATCTGCCACCATCCAAGCGTTATCTGCTGTCTTTTGCATTAAAGGTCTTCGACAGACTATTGTTTCCGACAATGGCCCATAATTCATGTCCGCAGAATTTCAGTCATTCTGCAAGGCCAATGGTATTCAACATCTGACGTCCGCGCCGTTTTCACCACAGTCAAACGGTGCCGCTGATCCATTGGTTAGGACTTCCAAGCCACAGATGTTGAAGTTGAAAGAGTCGCATTCTCGGGAGGTCGCGTTATTGCTCTTTTTTGTCCTCGTATCGCTCTAAGCCCAGAGATGGTCACTCGCCGGCTGAGTTGCTCCACGGTCGTCATCATCGAACCTTGATGTCTTTGCTGCATCCGCCGCATCAGGTTCCTGTGCAGCGGCAGACACCTGCTTTTGCTCCAGGCGACGTTGTCTACTACCGCCACTATCGAGGTTCACGGCGTTGGCTCGAAGGGCGCATTCTCTTCGCTGCCTCGGACGCGCTATGTATCTGGTTTTGGGGGCCTCTGGTGAGGTGCGTCGGCATCTCAATCAGCTGCGCCTCTGCCGCTCGCCGTCTGCTTTCAGCGACGGTGCCATCCGGTCAGCGCCCCGGGGACCCATCTACAGGCTCGCCTCAGCTCCAGGTGTTACCGACGCTGCCTTCCATTTTGCCCCATGGCGACGCGCCGCCGACACCGCCGCCGCCGCCGCCTGTTCTCCCGCCGGCGATGCCCGCAGTGGACGCGTCGCTGCGACCGCCGGGCGCCTCCCTGGGTCACGCGCCGCCGATCGCTTCCCATGACCAGCCTTATGCCACAACTGTACGCCGATTTGCGGGGGAGGAATGTGGTGTCACCGCGAGACACCACACTTGTTAGGTGGTAGCCTTTAAATCGGCCGTGGTCCGGTAGTATACGTCGGACCTGTGCGTCGCCACTATCAGTGATTGCAGACCGAGCGCCGCCACACGGCAAGTCTAGAGAGACTTCCTAGCACTTGCCCCAGTTGTACAGCCGACTTTGCTAGCGATGGTTCCCTGACTTCTACGCTCTCATTTGCCGAGACGATAGTTAGCATAGCCTTCAGCTACGTTATTTGCTACGACCTAGAAAGGCGCCATTATCAATTATTATTGATATTGTGAATCATGTAATGTCAAGAGCGACGTTCATCATTAATGGATTAAAGTTAAGTATTCCACCAGTTATGTCCGTTTTTCTCAATTCTAATTCCCTTCTAATGTTCCAGACCTCACGCCAGCGTTCGTGGAGCTAAAACGCGTGCATTTCGGCCCCCTTTAGTAACACGGTGTTGGCTCTCCTGCCAACCACAACAATCATCTGCGTATCTAAGCCAGTATTTAATATTCGCTCTCAAAGGTTCTTTCTTCAAGAACATATTTTTTAAAATGGTCCATAAATATTTAAGCCAAAAGTGGACGAGGTGGGTATCCTGTAGCTAAGCTATCTGACTGTATATAAAGAGCTCATTGGAGTTGGAAATAGTTTTGTGTTATGAATGACCGAGTGGCCAGTGTCAAGTCATTCAGTTTAATATGGTTGACATTAGATTTGTACATCAACTCTGTCAGAATATTAACAGTCTCCTACTGGTATGCTGGAAAACAAACTGCAGACTTCAAAGGATACCAGCTTATCACTGTGTGAGGTAGATCTTTTATCTGACTTACAAGGTCCAGTGAGTTTGAAATATCATGCTTTGATTTGAATTTAATCTTTTTCTTAATTCATCTGTCAAGTTTACTACCCAGTTTGTAAGATGGATCATTGGATGATGAAACAACTGGACAGATGGGTGCACCAGCCTTACGAAGTTTAGAAATCCCATTCATTCTAGGAGGCACTGGGTTCATACTAGTTAATAGCTTTGATCCCCCCCCCATAAACCATGGACCCTGCCGTTGGTGGGGAGGCTTGCGTGCCTCAGCGATACAGATAGCCGTACCGTAGACGCAACCACTACGGAGGGGTATCTGTTGAGAGGCCAGAGAAACGTGTGGTTCCTGAAGAGGGGCAGCAGCCTTTTCAGTAGTTGCAAGGGCAACAGTCTGTGTGATTGACTGATCTGGCCTTGTAACAGTAACTAAAACGGCCTTCCTCTGCTGGTACTGCGAACGGCTGAAAGCAAGAGGAAACTACGGCCGTAATTTTTCCCGAGGGCATGCAGCTTTACTGTATGATTAAATGATGATGGCGTCCTCTTGGGTAAAATATTCCGGAGGTAAAATAGTCCCCCATTCGAATCTCCGGGCGGGGACTACTCAAGAGGATGTCGTTATCAGGAGAAAGAAAACTGGCGTTCTACGGATCGGAGCGTGGAATGTCAGATCCCTTAATCGGGCAAGTAGGTTAGAAAATTTAAAAAGGGAAATGGATAGGTTGAAGTTAGATATAGTGGGAATTAGTGAAGTTCGGTGGCAGGAGGAACAAGACTTCTGGTCAGGTGACTACACGGTTATAAACACAAAATCAAATAGGGGTAATGCAGGAGTAGGTTTAATAATGAATAGGAAAATAGGAATGCGCGTAAGGTACTACAAAGAAAATAGTGAACGCATTATTGTGGCCAAGATAGATACGAAGCCCACACCTATTACAGTAGTACAAGTTTATATGCCAACTAGCTCTGCAGATGGCGAAGAAATTTAAGAAATGTATGATGAAATGAAAGAAATTATTCAGATAGTAAAGGGTGATGAAAATTTAATAGTCATGGGTGACTGGAATTCGGAAATGTATGATGAAATAAAAGAAATTACTCAGATAGTAAAGGGTGATGAAAATTTAATAGTCATGGGTGACTGGAATTCGGCAGTAGGAAAAGGGAGAGAAGGAAACGTAGTAGGTGAATATGGATTGGGGCTAAGAAATGAAAGAGGAACCCGCCTGGTAGAATTTTGCACAGAGCACAACTTAATCATAGCTAATACTTGGTTTAAGAATCATGAAAGAAGGTTGTATACATGGAAGAACCCTGGAGATACTAAAAGGTATCAGATAGATTACATAATGGTAAGACAGAGATTTAGGAACCAGGTTTTAAATTGTAAGACGTTTCCAGGGGCAGATGTGGACTCTGACCACAATCTATTGGTTATGACCTGTAGATTAAATCTGAAGAAATTGCTAAAAGGAGGGAACTTAAGGAGATATGACCTGGATAAAGTGAAAGAACCAGAGGTTGTACAGAGTTTCAGGGAGAGCATAAGGGAACAACTGACAGGAATGGGGGAAACAAATACAGTAGAAAAAGAATGGGTAGCTTTGAGGGATGAAGTAGTGAAGGCAGCAGATAATCAAGTAGGTAAAAATATGAGGGCTAGTAGAAATCCTTGGGTAACAGAAGAAATATTCAATTTAATTGATGAAAGGAGGAAATATAAAAATGCAGTAAATGAAGCAGGCAAAAAGGAATATAAACGTCTCAAAAATGAGATCGACAGGAAGTGCAAAATGGCTAAGCAGGGATGGCTAGAGGACAAATGTAAAGATGTAGAGGCTTATCTCACTAGGGGTAAGATAGATACTGCATACAGGAAAATTAGAGAGACCTTTGGAGAAAAGAGAACCACTTGTATGAACATCAAGGGCTCAGATGGAAACCCAGTTCTAAGCAAAGAAGTGGAAGCAGAAAGGTGGAAGTAGTATATAGAGGGTCTATACAAGGGCGATGTACTTGAGGACAATATTATGGAAATGGAAGGGGATGTGGATGAAGATGAAATGGGAGATACGATACTGCATGAAGAGTTTGACAGAGCACTGAAAGACCTGAGGCGAAACAAGGCCCCCGGAGTAGACAACATTCCATTGGAACTACTGACGGCCTTGGGAGAGCCATTCCTGACAAAACTCTACCATCTGGTGAACAAGATGTATGAAACAGGCGAAATACCCGCAGACTTCAAGAAGAATATAATAATTCCAATCCCAAAGAAAGCAGATGTTGACAGATGTGAAAATTACCGAACTATCAGTTTAATAAGACACAGCTGCAAAATACTAACATGAATTCTTTACAGACGAATGGAAAAACTAGTAGAAGCCGGCCTCGGGGAAGATCAGTTTGGATTCCGTAGAAATGTTGGAACACGTGAGGCAATACTGACTTTACGACTTATCTTAGAAGAAAGATTAAGGAAAGGCAAACCTACGTTTCTAGCATTCGTAGACTTAGAGAAAGCTTTTGACAATGTTGACTGGAATACTCTCTTCCAAATTCTAAAGGTGGAAGGGGTAAAATACAGGGAGTAAAAGGATATTTACAATTTGTACAGAAACCAGATGGCAGTTATAAGAGTCGAGGGACATGAAAGGGAAGCAGTTGTTTGGAAGGAAGTAACATAGGGTTGTAGCCTCTTCCCGATGTTATTTAGTCTCTATATAGAGCAAGCAGTAAAGGAAACAAAAGAAAAATTCGGGGTAGGCATTAAAATCCATGGAGAAGAAATAAAAACTTTGAGGTTCGCCGATGACATCGTAATTCTGTCAGAGACAGCAAAGGACTTGGAAGAGCAGTTGAATGGAATGGATAGTGTCTTGAAAGGAGGATATCAGATGAACATCAACAAAAGCAAAACGAGAATAATGGAATGTAGTAGAATTAAGTCGGGTGCTGCTGAGGGAATTAGATTAGGCAAGGAGTTTTGCTATTTGGGGAGCAAAATAACTGATGATGGTCGAAGTAGAGAGGATATAAAATGTAGACTGGCAATGGCAAGGAAAGCGATTCTGAAGAAGAGAAATTTGTTAACATCGAGTATAGATTTAAGTGTCAGGAAGTCATTTCTGAAAGTATTTGTATGGAGTGTAGCCATGTATGGAAGTGAAACATGGACGATAAATAGTTTGGACAAGAAGAGAATAGAAGCTTTCGAAATGTGGTGCTACAGAAGAATGCTGAAGATTAGATGGGTAGATCACATAACTAATGAGGAAGTATTGAATAAGATTGGGAAGAAGAGAAGTTTGTGGCACAACTTGACCAGAAGAAGGGATCGGTTGGTAGGACATGTTCTGAGGCATCAAGGGATCACCAATTTAGTATTGGAGGGCAGTGTGGAGGGTAAAAATCGTAGAGGGAGACCAAGAGATGAATACACTAAGCAGATTCAGAAGGATGTAGGTTGCAGTAGGTACTGGGAGATGAAGAAGCTTGCACAGGATAGAGTAGTATGGAGAGCTGCATCAAACCAGTCTCAGGATTGAAGACCACAACAACAACAACAAGCTTTGATACAAAATCTGTGAATATGCTTTTGCTTGAATTGGTTATACATTTAATATCATCCTTGAATAATTTAGTTAGGCCTTGAGAAAGAACATGGAAATATGTGGGACAGTACATCATTAACTTTATCCACATACACTCCTGGAAATGGAAAAAAGAACACATTGACACCGGCGTGTCAGACCCACCATACTTGCTCCGGACACTGCGAGAGGGCTGTACAAGCAATGATCGTAGGCACGGCACAGCGGACACACCAGGAACCGCGGTGTTGGCCGTCGAATGGCGCCAGCTGCCCAGCATTTGTGCACCGCCGCCGTCAGTGTCAGCCAGTTTTCCGTGGCATACGGAGCTCCATCGCAGTCTTTAACACTGGTAGCATGCCGCGACAGCGTGGACGTGAACCGTATGTGCAGTTGACGGACTTTGAGCGAGGGCGTATAGTGGGCATGCGGGAGGCCGGGCGGACGTACCGCCGAATTGCTCAACACGTGGGGCGTGAGGTCTCCACAGTACATCGATGTTGTCGCCAGTGGTCGGCGGAAGGTGCACGTGCCCGTCGACCTGGGACCGGACCGCAGCGACGCACGGATGCACGCCAAGACCGTAGGATCCTACGCAGTGCCGTAGGGGACCGCACCGCCACTTCCCAGCAAATTAGGGACACTGTTGCTCCTGGGGTATCGGCGAGGACCATTCGCAACCGTCTCCATGAAGCTGGGCTACGGTCCCGCACACCGTTAGGCCGTCTTCCGCTCACGCCCCAACATCGTGCAGCCCGCCTCCAGTGGTGTTGCGACAGGCGTGATTGGAGGGACGAATGGAGACGTGTCGTCTTCAGCGATGAGAGTCGCTTCTGCCTTGGTGCCAATGATGGTCGTATGCGTGTTTGGCGCCGTACAGGTGAGCGCCACAATCAGGACTGCATACGACCGAGGCACACAGGGCCAACACCCGGCATCACCTCTGGTGATCGTCGAGGGGCACTGAATAGTGCATGGTACATCCAAACCGTCATCGAACCCATCGTTCTACCATTCCTAGACCGGCAAGGGAAATTGCTGTTTCAACAGGACAATGCACGTCCTCACGTATCCCGTGCCACCCAACGTGCTCTAGAAGGTGTAAGTCAACTACCCTGGCCAGCAAGGTCTCTGGATCTGTCCCGCATTGAGCATGTTTGGGACTGGATGAAGTGTCGTCTCACGCGGTCTGCACGTCCAGCACGAACGCTGGTCCAACTGAGGCGCCAGGTGGAAATGGCATGGCAATCCGTTCCAAAGGACTACATTCAGCATCTCTACGATCGTCTCCATGGAAGAATAGCAGCCTGCATTGCTGCGAAAGGTGGATATACACTGTACTAGTGCCGATATTGTTCATGCTCTGTTGCCTGTGTCTATGTGCCTTTGGTTCTGTCAATGTGATCATGTGATGTATCTGACCCCAGGAATGTGTCAATAAAGTTTCCCCTTCCTGGGACAATGAATTCACGGTGTTCTTATTTCAATTTCCAGGAGTGTAATAATGAGAATGGTAGATATAAGAAGAATTAAAACGTAGATGTAGAAAATAGATGTTTTGTGTTATAGCGAGTTCTGGGGAAATGAAATTTAAGGAGACTGCATCAGCTACGAATATTGGGAAATTAGGAAGATCTAGTTGATTCAAATGGTTCAAATGCCTCTGAGCACTATGAGACTCAACTTCTGACGTCATCAGTCCCCTAGAGCTTAGAACTACTTACACCTAACTAACCTAGGGACATCACACACATCCATGCCCGAGGCAGGATTCGAACCTGCGACAGTAGCGGTCTCGCGGCCCCAGACTGTAGCGCCTAGAACCGCACGGTCATTCCGGCCGGCTGATCTGGTTGGAAAGAAGGATGTACAACGCTAATGAGTACATACAGGGACAATGGTAATGTTTATTGTTGCTTTGGCAGGAGTGTCATTAACTACCCACAAGGGTAGCTGAGCGCTGATGCGCTTCTTCCTGGACTCCGGTAGGCGCTGGCCCTGGGTCGAATCCGCCGTCCAAATGAACGACGAGGGCTGGTATGCTAGCCAGCCTGGATGTGGTTTTTAGGCCGTTTTCTATGTCCTGCTTGGTAAATATTGGGTTGGTCCCCACGTTCTGCCTCACAGAAATGTGAAAATGTCCGCACTCTTTCATGACTTACAATAGATGCAGTCATCTGGGGTACACTACTTATATCCTGTGAGTTTTGGGTTGGCAGAAGGAAGGTCATCTGGCCAACCTCTCCAACTTTTTTTTTTTTTTTGGTCATCAGTCTACTGATTGGTTTGATGCGGCCCGCCACGAATTCCTTTCCTGTGCTAACCTCTTCATCTCAGAGTAGCACTTGCAACCGACGTCCTCAATTATTTGCTAGACGTATTCCAATCTCTGTCTTCCTCTACAGTTTTTGCCCTCTACAGCTCCCTCTAGTACCATGTAAGTCATTCCCTCATGTCTTAGCAGATGTCCTATCATCCTGTCCCTTCTCCTTATCAGTGTTTTCCACATATTCCTTTCCTCTCCGATTCTGCGTAGAACCTCCTCATTCCTTACCTTATCAGTCCACCTAATTTTCAACATTCGTCTATAGCACCTCATCTCAAATGCTTCGATTGTCTTCTGTTCCGGTTTTCCCACAGTCCATGTTTCACTACCGTACAATGCTGCACTCCAGACGTACATCCTCAGAAATCTCTTCCTCAAATTAAGGCCGGTATTTGATATTAGTTAACTTCTCTTGGCCAGAAATGCCTTTTTTGCCATAGCGAGTCTACTTTTGATGTCCTCCTTGCTCCGTCCGTCATTGGTTATTTTACTGACTAGGTAGCAGAATTCCTTAACTTCATTGACTTCGTGACCATCAATCCTGATAAGTTTCTCGCTGTTCTCATTTCTACTACTTCTCATTACCTTCGTCTTTCTCCGATTTACTCTCAAACCATACTGCGTACTCATTAGACTGTTCATTCCGTTCAGCAGATCATTTAATTCTTCTTCACTTTCACTCAGGATAGCAATGTCATCAGCGAATCGTATCATTGATTTCCTTTCACCTTGTATTTTAATTCCACTCATGAACCTTTCTTTTATTTCCATCATTGCTTCCTCGATTTACAGATTGAAGAGTAGGGGTGAAAGGCTACAGCCTTGTCTTACTCCCTTCTTAATACGAGCACTTCGTTCTGCAACTAGCACTGCCAAATCCGTAATCACAAGGCGGACCCCGCACTGACGTGGGACAAAGGCCCAAAGAAAGAAAAGCCGGTGTGTCATTAACTATTTTCTGAAGCTGGAGACGTTATTCAGTTATCTAATATAATGCTGGAGTTTATTCCAGAGTCAGGTTGATGCTATGAGGAAGGACTTTGAGGCAGCGGCTTAACTATGGAGCGGCAGAGAAAGGATTTTTCTCTGATGGGACCTTGTGTTTCTGGTATATTGTTCAGACAATAGCGTTAAGTTCGAGGAGAGCTATGAGGGACAGTGTTGGTGATAGCTGTGCAAGTGATGGTGAAATACGACCAAAGAGTCGAACATCACAGACATAAAAAACACAGGCATTCATAAGCAGTCCGAGGCACCGCAAGCCTTTCGGACTAATAACTGGCAATAACTTTTCTGAAATCAATAATTGGAAGTACAAGTGTACACTTATACTATAATAATTGGTTGTACTTATCACGTCTGAATTACATTAAGTGCAACATATCTACGTGCTGTATGTGCTCCACCAAGCCGCTCCAAGACGCCTATTTTCTTATAGGCCTTTATTCTGCTTTATTAGATGTTTTATTGAGCAATGGTTTAATTGTTCAATCCTGATCACTAAAGCAACAGGCAAGGAAGCTGACATGAGGCAGTAGAACAAAAGCAAAGAGATAGTTGCAAGTTAACAAAACGGCTTCATTCAGCGACTTCTTGCCGGGACAATAGTAATAACTTAATTGTTGACTTTCATTTGGCAACCATCTTCCAAGATAATAGACTTAATGTTTTACTTTCGGTCTTACAGCCATAGCATGTAAATCACTGTATTATACACCCCAGATGCGTCAAATCATATACATAGCCATGTCATGACCTGCTTTAATCTCTTTCAGTTATATGTTACACTGATTACCATTCTATGTGCTGAAGACAACTTATTTTCTGTATTGAAACTCTAAGAATAGCTGCTTGGAAATAAAGAATAAAGAAAAACACCGTTTTACCTCTGCAGTTAGACATAATACAACATTATGCTTTATAAAATAAAGTTAATGAAAGTTTGGCAAGTCCTCTCTAATGATGGTACACTATCCAACTAGAGTTTATAGAAAGCGCTTTGAAAATATGTTGATGGTCGAAACTGAAGTGATTTTCAACATGCACCAAACAATATTAAGTACGGCGAATAATTCATGGATATTCGTCGACAACACTGTAGTACACGACGTAATGACACGGGTACGAAGTATCTTGAAAAACCGGCCATGGCAATGGGTACCTTGTGCTGTGTGTGCTGTTACTCTTCTTTTTTTCTATCGTTAATCTTATGACTGGTTTGATGGGCCACATAACGAACTTCTCTCATGTGTCTACCTTACAATCTCAGAGTAACTTACGCCCTCAGTTATTTGCTGTATGTATTTCAATCTATGTCTTTCTCTGCAATTTATATCCCCACGGCTCCCTCTAATACCGTGGAAACTATTCGGTGATGTGTTAATAGAGGTTCTATCATCCTGTGCCTTCTTCTTGTCAGTTTTTTTCGATATTCTACAATTCGCATGAAAACTGTGTGAGACGAAGCACCCATTTAGATACACTTAACCCCTTTCGACACTGTCATTTTCAAAGGCTACAAAATACAACACGTAACAGTGCTATGACAGTAATACGAAACTGTTCACTAGATATATCGTGTCTTGTCAACGTTCAGTCACGACACAAGTTTGCAAGCGTAAGGCGATTTTCAAAATAATAAAAAGTGTGGTTGAGACATCAAAAAGTTGTTAAAGCTTTTTCCATATCTTTCTTTCCTTGGGGTTTCTTCGAAGAATTTCCTCATTCCTTACCTTACCAGTCTATTTAATTTTCAATATTCTTTCGTGCCTCCACATATCAGATGCTTCGATTCTGTCATGTTCCTTTTCTCCCACAGTCCATGTTTCACTACCATGCAATGATGTTTTCAAAAATGGTTCAAATGGCTCTGAGCACTTGGGACTTAACTTCTGGGGTCATCAGTCCCCTATAACTTAGAACTACTTAAACCTAACTAACCTAAGGACATCACACACATACATGCCCGTGGCAGGATTCGAACCTGCGATCGTAGCGGTCGCGCGGTTCGACTGTAGCGCCTAGAACCGCTCGCCACTCCGGCCGGCACAATGCTGTTTTCCTAACGTACATTCTAAGAATTTTCTTCCACAAATTAAGGCCTTTGTTTGATACTTGCAGATTCCTCTTGGCCAGGAATGCCCTTTTTGCCAGGGCCAGTCTGCTCTTTACGACCTCTCTGCTCCATCTGACATGGTTTACTTAGCTGTCTACGTAGCAGAATTCCGTAACTTCATCTACTTCGTGCTCACCAATTTCGATGTTAAGTTTCTCGCTGTTCTCATTTCTGCTACTTCTCATTACTTTGTCCTTCCTTCGATTAACTCCCAATCCATATTCTATAATGATTACATAGTCCATTCTAATCATCAGATCTTGGAATTATTCTCAGGTTCAATGAAGATAGCAAAGTCATCAGCGAATCTAATCACTGATATCATTTCACTTTGAATTTTAACCGCACTCTTGAACCTTTGTTTTATTTCTATCAGCGCTGCTTGGAACTACGGACTAAACTGTAGGGGCGAAAGGTTACATTCGACTTTTACCCTTTTTAATCCGTGCACTTCATTCTTGATCCTCCAGTATTATTACTCCCTCTTTTTTCCCTTACATATTGTATAATTGACCATCTTTCCATGTATGTTACTCCACCTTTCCGAATTTCGAACATCGTGCAACATTTTACATAATCGAACGCTTGTTCCAGGTCCGAAAATCCTATGAATGTGTTTTGTTTTTTCGTTGGTCTTGCTTCCATTGTCGACCACAACTTGAGATCTGTATCTCGGGTGCCTTTACCTTTCCTGCAGGCAAACTGATCGTCATCTAACACATCTTCAACTTTCTTTACCATTCTTCCGTATACTATTCTTGTCTGCAAACTAGGATCCATAAGCTTTTAAGCTGACTATGCGATAATTCACGCACTTATCGGCTCTTGCAATTTTCGGCATTGTGTGGATGGTGTTTTTCCGAAAGTCTGACGTACATACCAATGTGAATAATCGTTTTGTTGCCACTTCCCCTAATGATTTTAGAGCTTTTGATGGAATGTTGTCAACCCCTTCTGCCTTATGTGATATTATGTCCTCAAAAGCTCTCTTAAATTCTGAACTATTGTTACATCCCTTATATATTCTAAACTGACTCCTGTTCCTTCTTCTATCCCATCCGACAAATCTTCCCCCTCATAGAGGTCTTCAATGTACTGTTTCCACCTATCCGCTTTCTCCTGTTCATTTAACACTGTAATTCACGTGGCCCTCTTAATGTAACCTCTGTTGCTTTTGATTTCACCGAAGGTTGTTTTGACTTTTCTATATTCTGAGCCAGTCCTTCCGACAATCATTTCCTTTTCGATTTCTACATAGTTTTCATGTAGCCATTTCGCCTTATCTTACCTGCACTTCCTATTTCTTTAATTCCTGAGTGACTTCTATTTATATACTCATGAATTTCCCTGAACATTTTTGTACTTCTTTCGTCGGTCAACAGAAGTATTTCTTCTGTCGCAGTTACGTTCCTAGTAACTACGGTTTTCTTTCCAACTTCTGCGACTGCCCTTTTTAGAGATGTCCACTCGTGAACTGCCTACTGAGATATACCTTACCACAATATCTATAGACTTGCACACCTTCAAGAGTCTCTCTTTATTCGTTAGTACTTCCGTATCCCACATCTTTGCACACTGATTCTTCCTGACTTGTTTGTTAAACTTCAGCCTATCTTCATCACTACTGCATTGTGATCTGAGTATATATCTCCTATGACGTAATCTAACTGGAATCTTCCTGTATCTCTCGTCCTTTTCCAAGTTTACCTCTTCCTCTTGCAATTCTTGAACAGACTGTTCGCTATTACTGATGAAATTTGTTGCAACACTCACTTAGTGTTTCTCCTCTCTTAATCCTACTACCAAGCAGATACTCTACTTAAACGCTTTCTTCTAGTCCTTACCCTACATCAGCTTTGCAGTCGTCCATGACTATTACATTTTCATTTACCTATACGTGCTAAATTACCCGTTCAATGTCCTCATATAATTTCTCTGTATTTTCATCTTCTGACTGCCAGATCGACATGTATACCTGAATATTGTTGGTGTTGGTTCTGACGAAAATTACCTCATAAGTGATTTGTTCACAGAAACTCACTGTCTTCTGTTCGTAATGTATCCTACTCCTGGTGCAATCATTATTTAGTCATCTTATCAGAAATCTTTTTCGTTTCATTTCACTTCACTATATCTGTATTGAGCCTTAACATTTCCGTTTTCAGATTTTCCCTGTCCCGTTTTAACTTCTGAAAATCCACGCTCCGACTCGTTTAACGTTATCCTTCCGTTATTTATCTAATCATTTTGTCATGGTCACCTCCCCCTGGGCAGTCCCCTCACAGAGGTTCTAATGGTTGACTAGTCCGGAATCTTTTGCCAATGGAGAGATTGTCACACTTCTTCAGTTACAGGGCATATGTACTGTGGATGCACATTATGTTTTCTGCATGCTCATGAATTTGTTATTGCTGATGTTTCCGCCCTTAAGGGGGAGTTTCACACTCCATGGGAAAGAGAGTTCTTTAAACCTCATTCTGCACTTCCATTCTGCCGGCCGCTGGTGGCCGAGCGGTTCTAGGTGCTTCAGTCTGGAACCGCGCGACCGCTACGGTCGCAGGTTCGTATCCTGCCTCGGGCATGGATGTGTGTGGCGTCCTTAGGTTAGTTAGGTTTAAGTAGTTCTAATTTCTAAGGGACTGATGACCTCAGATGTTAAGTCCCATAGTGATCAGAGCCATTTAAACTTCCATTTCCTTTGACATGGCCGTTGGCAGAATGGGGATACCGTCTTATGGCGGAAGTCTTCGGCCTCGATTGCTGAAGGTTTTTGTTCAAAATTGAAAGAATTTCGAAATTCGAACCCGGTACAGATGGTATTTTGCTTGATGCTCAAAGACGCTTCCTTAACAACACGAATGAATTATTACATAGAGTATCAGTACGGGACATGACACACTCAAGTAACGATACGGGGTACACAATGACTCGCCACAGCGTTGACTAAGCTGTCTGAAATGGCTTGCGATTACGCCTGCCATTACTGGAGTACTGACCTCTGTAAATTAACGATTATTCCTATCAGGCGTATCAAGGATTCCGTTTTTCAGTTTTAGGCGTAACATGGGTGTTCAGGGTGATTTAAGTTGGAGGGGTAGCTAACGATTCCTAAGTTGTGATGTGCCCATGTTTGGACTATATTTGTAACGCAAAATTCCGTCGAAGTACGTCATCCTGAAGTAAAGAGGGACATCGGTCGCTGGAGATACAGACATCGAGGTCGAAAGATGTACGTGGATAGAGGAAGAAATGAAGAAGTGATATCATGTTCGTGACAATGTGTATACTGACGGAAAAGTGGTACATATGGCTATCACATGGAAGTTGTACCCATGTGGGTTCGATGTTTTTGACTGCGCCGTTCGTCAGTGTGTGAGTGCTCTTATTAATTGTATATTCTTGTGACAGAGCAAGAAATTACCTACGGTTAGTAATCTCAGTGCACCTCAGTTTGCGAACAAGATTTCCCACCTCATAATTAACCTGTCGAACTTGGTCCTAACGACAAAAGAACAAAATATGCCTGAGAAAGAATTTAAATACCCTGCTTCCCGCTATTCTTCAGAAAAACAAACGGATGCAAGGAAAGTAGTTTTGGAATATGCTTTAACTAAAGACTCCACTGTAAAACGTTTAATTACTCAAGCACTAATAAATGAAAAAAACATTTGAGTGTAACACCCCAGAGGCTAATTATTTTCGCACCCTCAGGTCCTTCAAAATGATATTACGTCAGCTAGATATCATAGCCACGAAATCAGATAAAGCGAACAGTATTATACTTTCGAACATGCGCTTTAGCGAATCTGTTGGTGTTCGTTCTTGACATTCTGGTGATCTTTCATGAAATCACTAACCATTCACACAGTCATTGGCCATACCCGCAATATAGTTTCATGTAATGCTTTCATGTGTCCACCCAAATGTGCGAATGTCATTGGCCATACCCGCAATATAGTTTCATGTAATGCTTTCATGTGTCCACCCAAATGTGCGAATGTGAACCACAAACTTGGTCCCTTTATTGTATGTTTATATGATTGATTCAGTGTGTCTGTCTTGTGGCAATGAAGCAAACTGTGATTGTGAGCGATAGTTTCGTTTTGTAGTTTAACGAGTCCCTCCATTAACATATGTCTGTGTGAAGTGTGTTAGACAAACTTTTATTCTTAATTGGGCCACTCCTAGTAATATTCGTTTAATAAGGTGATATCCATTACGTGTATATTTTAAAAATTTTAAGGATCTTATGTGGATCTTCACTTCTCTGTAAGTCAATGGGGATCGATCATGTTGCACATGGCACCTCACATTGCTGCTTATTACAGATACTCAAACTATTTCATGTTTAATGTCACTTCGCAACTTAACCCTGATATCAAAAGCTGATAATTTCTGTTTGCTTGAGATTGCATACTGAAGTGAAATGCCTCCGAATTTTTTATTCTGTTATCAGTATCGTTTGAGATGTAAGTAGTCTTTTTAGGTTTTTATGTTGGTAACGTCACGCAGTGCTCTGTATGAAATTCGCTGACTGCGTTGTGTGCAGTCTGTGGCTGGCTGGACTCATTGTTGAAATATTCGCTTGTGTAGTGTTGGGCAATTGGATGTGAGCTGCCAGCGGTGGCTGGTGTGGGACAGATATGCCAGAGTTTTTAGAGCAGACGATCTGGACGCCTGTCCGTCAGAAAAAGGAAATTCGTAAGACTGGATGTCATGAAATGACTTTTGAACACTATTAACGTAAATACATTGTTTGTTCTTTATCAAAATCTTTCATTTGCTAATTATGCCTATCACTAGTTAGTGCAATCACTAGTTAGAATCTTTTATTTAGCTAGCAGTATTGGCGTTGTCGTATTGCAGTAGTTAGAGTAACGAAGATCTTCGTGAGGTAAGTGATTTATGAGAGGTAGAGGTCATCGTTAGTCAGGGCCATTCTTTGTAGGAGTGGTTGAAAGTCAGACTGTGTTGCACTAAAAATATTGTGTCATTTTAGTGATGATCAGAATACGTAAAGACAGAACTCCCTGAGCACATTGTTTTGCTCAGCTGTTTGAAAATCAAATGACGTAGAAGTTTACCAGCACAATCATTCTTAATTTTTGAAGGAGAAGTTTAATATGTCGATCCTTAGCCGAGGATACCTCACTCGAATCTTCTGATTTTTTCTTGTAGTTTGAGTAATTACTGTAGTTATTGTTTATTGCTAATGCATAACTGTAGAGAGAATTTCCTTTGTGGTTGTAGTTTCCCATTGTTTACTATAAAACTGTTGTGGCATGCATTTAGATTTGCAGCAAGTATTTCGCAACCGTGCTGGCAATTAATTAGATATTATTTTCAGTGCTATGTTAATGTTTTCTTATTTTTGCTCTTCAAATTGTGGTTTTCTTGTTATCGTGTGAAATATGTGATAATTATGGCGTGTGAAAAACGTAACATAAGGTACGAAAGTAAACTGAGAAATGACGGTGAAGACGAGAGTAGTGTGTTAGCACTACCGTGTAATGATTTAACAAACATCAGAATAGTAATTTGGTAATTGTGCGTAAGGAAATGGACCAGGCAATAAATAATGGTGCACACAGTGAAACAACTAGTGAACAGTGTAGTACTGTCGTTCGATCGGTCAGCAACAGCTCGTCCCAGGAATCAGAAATGACGGGACACAATCTTGCAAATACTGTAATTCAGGTTTTGCGTCATTACCCATTTCTCAATTAAGTCAAGACACATTTTCTGCTTGTCAAAATGCGAATGTTGCTGGTGCAAATGCACTGCCGAAAAGTACGGAGGGACATGTTTCAGACATCAGTGTATTGTTACTACAATTAATGCAACAAAAGGGACAACAGCTTCAAAAGTTGAGGCAATGGAGCAAAATCAAAAACAATCATAGCAACAAATGGAACAAAATGAGGACCGAACACAGCAACAGCTACAAAAGTTAGGCACAATGGAACAACATCTTCAAAAGTTAAACACTTGAACAAACACGTGGAGATTTAACTGCTGAGCTACTTAAATTCTAATCGAAATGTCAAACAGTCTGTAATAACGTAAAAACACTAATTTGTGAGCATTTTCAACCTATCTTTCGCGGTTCTAGGCGCCTCAGTCTGGAACCGCGCGATCGCTGCGGTCGCAGGTTCGAACCCTGCCTCGGGCATGGATGTGTGTGATGTCCTTAGGTTAGTTAGAGTTAAGTAGTTTCAAATTGTAGTGGACTGATTACCTCATAAGTTAAGTCCCATAGTACTGAGTCATTTGAACCATTTGAACCCGTTTTTTCGTGGCATGAAAATGCATTACAGAATCACGAAGCAGCCATAAAAGAACTGCAATCTATTGTTCATGAAAATCACGACACCTTGCAAGTTAAAACTGTCTCAGTTGCATCTACCAATTCGGTTACGCAATTTGCAAAAACTCAGAAAAACTTAAAGGACACAGTAAATACGCTTTCGACATAAATGGACAATCTGAAACTGGGTTCAGAAGGACACACGGAGGAAGTAAGTTCATTATGAGGGAAAGTAGTCGAACTTTTCAGATCAGCTAAATAATTTATCTATGAAGGTAGATGATAATCTGAATGACACAAGATCGGTAGCCTTTACTGCCACAGAAGAGTACCAACAAATTAGGAAATTCAAACAAAACCAGAATTAAATTAATACGCAACACATTAGAGAAATTCTCCACCGCGTGACGGAGAAGAAAGAAACTATGGGAACTACTGACAAAACGACAGACGATATAATCTTAACAACAGACCAGAATGTAATCAAAACTGGCGTGATTCAAACAGGCCAGGGCCCTCTCAACAAGTTGAAATTTTAGAGAGTAGATCTCCAAATACCAATAACGACGTGCGACAACAAAGAGACAGAAGACAATGACTCACAGCTTTAGCAGCAACAAAACGTATTTATGAAGCTGACGACGTAGCTTAAGTGGCTATTAATTGCGTAAAAATGGAAGACATTAAGGACACCTTACTTCAGGAACACGACATAAAACATAACAACACTGCATATCCTGTAATTCACATTACAGTAAATGACGTAAAATTTATGGCAGTACTTGACTCTGGCAGTCCCATTTCAGTAATTAGTGGAACAGATTTTAGCAAATGCAACAAATCGAACGATTGCCCTACACTTCCTTTACATAAGATTAAATTACAAGGTGGAATTTTTGGAAATAGTGTACACCAGAAAACTAACTTAGAATTCTTTTTGTCAAAGCCATAGATTCTCTATGAACTTTCTTATCGTTCCATTATTGTCGACAGAAATTATATTGGGAGTAGACTTTTTGAATGAATAAGAAGCAATCTAAACTTTCACGATGCTAAGTTTAGAGAAAGAAGATAAGTCAGTAGGTTTGAAATTTGAGGGTTGGCTCTCAAATTAATCGGCTTTACCTCTAGTTAGACAACAGCTCGGAACTTTCGACGGAAATTAACACTAGTAACCATTTTGCAAGTATTGACAGGAATGATATCGACGACGTATTTCATACTAATGACTTAATTCAGAATAAAATTCAAATAACTGACAACTGTAATGACACTGATAGGCAGGACCTTTTTGACATTTTACAAGCACATTCCACAGTTTTTACCCACATAACAGGAACAATCAAGGGATTTCAAAACCAGTTTAATGTTTGTGAGTGTACTAAATTTTGTGTTAGACTGTACGTAATTTCGGCACGTCATAGGGGCCGTGTTAGAACAGAAACACAATCTCTGCTTGACGAGGGCAGTATCGAGCCTGTTGTAAGCTCATACAACAATCCATTACATTTTGTTGAGAAGAAAAATGGATAGATCAGGCTTGTCTTAGATTCGAGATAAATCAATACTATCATCATTCCTGAAACAGACAGACCGGAAAGTTGGAAGAAATTCACCAAACTTTTGATGGCGTAAAATTGCATTCTTCTATTGATCTCAGATCCAGCTTTTATCAGATCGAATTTCATCCATAATGTAGAACATACACAGCTTTTCTTTATTTCGGCGTTTATCAATTTCGGAAACTTCCTTTTGGTTTGAATCGTTCTTCGGCAGCATTCATTCGCGAGCTAATTTCTATATTACCTGAGTCCTTAAAACGTCACATCACCTTATATGTGGACGATATTTTAATAGCACATGCATCATGGGAGTAACATAATTGAATCCTCAACAGTGTGTTATGTATTTCTGCAGAATCTGGAATTACAGTTATCTTGGAAAAGTCTCAATTCGGTAGGTCAAAGGTCAAGTTTTTGGGACACATTATTTCTTCTGAAGGCATTCAGCCAGATCCTGAAAAGTTAGATGCAGTCAGAGCCATTCCAGTTTTGTAGGTCTCGTAAATTTTTGCCGTCGTTTTCTGAATACACAAATTCTAGCAATATCAGAAATTTGTTCTCCTACTAGAAAAAATACTATTTAGAACTGGGGCAAATAGGCACAGTTGGAATTCAGTTCTTTCTAAGAAGCTCTACTTAATGCGCCAATACTAGCTCATCCAGATCTGTCACAAGATATCTGCCTTAGCACGGATTCTTCTAAAGGCGGTCTTGGTGCCCATTTATTTCAAGAAGCCATAGAAAATGACACTACTGTTCAGAAAACCATTGATTTTGCTAGCCGAGTGCTAACAAAATCTGAAAAAAAATCCGTTACTGAATTAGAAGCTTTAGGTATCGTTTGGGCATTTAACAAATTCCGTTTCTTTCTTTCTGGTAAGCACGTAAAAGTATATAGTCATGCATTACAATTTCTTATGTCTTCAAAATTAAATCATGACAGGTTAAAACGTTGGTCATTGTTTCTGCAAGAATTCCACTTCACAATAGTCTACTTTCCCGGCAAGGAGAACATTGTTGCGGACGCACTGTCAGCGCACCGGCTGGGCTTGAGAAAAGTAACACAGAAGGAAACCCCGAGAAAAATTTCAGTTTCTTTACGTTCTGATAGTCGCCTTTGGAAACTTCATCACCACATCTTTAAAGGACATTGCTCATGAACAAGATAAAGATCCCATTTGGAAAAATATCAAAAGTAAATGGCATGAAAAGACACACATACAAATTCGGCATTATTATCTGGTTAGAAACAACATTCTCTCAAACGCTGCACTGTTGATGACAATCTATAGGTACTTTGCATTCCTGACGATTTTGTTAATAAGCTCTTCTGGTACATTCATTTCATCTACGCTCATTTTGGTCCACGAAAATGTTATCATATTATACGGGAGACTCGTTATTTTAATGATATGGAAAAGAGAATTCGAAAAGTCTTATCCATTTGCAAACTTCGTCAAAAGGCTAAACCATCTACTATCTCACATCGTGCTCCGTTGTTTCCTATCATTCCTTCTAAATTAAATGAATTTGCTGCTGTTGATCTCTTTGGACCCCTTGTCAGAACATCGAATGGATTTTCGAACGTTTTAGTCGCTGTTGAACTTACTTCAAAATTTGCTTCACACCGTTACGTAAAGCCACTGTAAGGTCTGTATCCAACGCCTTTGTTAAAAATTTCTCACGTGAAGTTGGACACATTGCTAAAGTCATTTCAGATAACGGACCACAATTCAGATCTGCTGTTTTGTCATGCATGCTTCGTAATTTTATTTCACTGTATTCACAACATTTTAACCCGTTTGAACGAATTTTGAAAGAAATCAATAAGCTTTGCAGAATTTATTGTCACAGAACGCATCGATATTGGGACAGATATTTACACTTATTTCAAAACGTGCTGAATGAAATGCCTCATGACTCCACTGCTTTACCCCCTATTCTTGTACTGAAGAATGAGGATCCACCGTAGAGAATCAGAGAGCTTGTACCTTTTCCGAATACACGTAAACTTCGGCACAAAGACATAACTGATTTGGCTATTAAAAGTATAAATTCTGCTGCAGACAAAAGGAGAAAACTACAAGGTAAACAAATGGAATGAAGCTATACATTTGTCATAAAGTTGTCATTAAAGCTCATTCATTGTCACATAAGAAGAAATACTTGAGTCACAAGTTCTTTCTGATTTACACAGGACCTTACAGATTCCGAAGTATACTACATGATAATTTCGTTGAAGTAAAAACTCTGCGTACTAGGAAGAGTAAAGGTTTAATCTGTTTTTTGACTTTGCCATAAAATTTTTGACTTCAAATTACTAGTACACTTTGTCACACTTAGAGACTGTTGATATGCAACAATATTTTGAAGTTAGCTATTCAGTCAAGAACCTAGGGAACGTATTTAAACAGCAATTATGAATGCATTTTTGTAGTGAACTGACGACACAGTGTTACTGTGTGTACATTCTTGCTTGTTCTTTCCACGATTACATAACGACTATAAGGCTTACATACTTAGAACATATACTGCTAATAAGACTTTAACGCATCATTTTGGGTTACTTGGAAAGACATTCTTTATTTAAAGTAATTTATGAGAGATTACAGATAACTTAGTATTTGATTTGGTTGACAGCTACATGATTATATCACTCGCTACTAATGAGTCACACAATTTACATTGTTGCTTTTGCGCTATATCTGTTTTATATTTGCACAGTTTTTCTACATTCTTCTGGAAAGTAAAACAAATTTTGGTAATGACTTTTGTGACATAGCTACAATGAGATATGTATTTTTCATAATACAGTAATACGTTACAGTACAGTAGTTTCTTGGTCACAGTAATGTACGTAATAACTACGATATCTATACGCATAGCATTTCACTTTTGTTTATCATGAGGTAAGTAGATTGACTTCTGCAGAACTTTGCTAATGGATGACGATAACTACGACGCTTCCACAGAATTATCTTACAGCAAGACGCACATTTAGCGCTACAGGACACGCATTTAAGTGAAATATTTTTTTTGGATAGATTTTTGAATTACAAAGAAACAAGGAAGGTTTTCGGTGATACATTTCATTCCATTGCTGTAATCTGTAACACCTGAGGGTAGAATTACATTAATCCTCAGGGGGTACACGCCTACTTCATGTACTAAGCGTGCAGCAAGCGCTAGGAGCCCTAGCTAATATGGTATTTGCTTATAAAACTTTACACACCGGTACCATATTTCTCTAACACAGAATTACACAACTATCTGATCATTTCTACGTCAGTGACACGTATTTACGTAATCACACAGTTCATTTAATTCACACTTTTGAAATTGTATTTTTTCTGTACTTTGTGAACTGTTCATATTTTTTTGGAACCATTGTGATACTATGACAGCTTTCAGTGATGTATTTGGTAAGGGATAATGAGTTTTGAAGAACCTTTGAGATAGATGGCACTACTGAAACGAGCAGAGAAGTTGTTTTTAGGTTTTGAAATTATTGAAAGAAGCTACAAGGATTTTGAGATGTGATTGATCTGTTTTGATGATTTTATTACGACAGCGATATGTAGTGTGCTGTTGAGGTATGTTTATGATCAATAAGATGATGCTATATGAGGAATGTGATTATGTGTTTATATGTATATGAATAATGAACAGAGATTAGGGACTCTGGTTTGTGAAAAGGATGTTGGAGACCAAGAATCATACTTTAAGAGTTATGAAGGGTGAGTGTGTGTGTGAATGTGAGTACCATTAAGCTGACAGAAATTTTTAGACACTTCTGTTCATGAGATTTCGTCTCTACACACTTCTAACTTAAATTTTCAACCTGTGACACTTTTATGAGACTGTCATTGTAGTGGAAACCGCAGTTGCAAATGTTTCAGTAAAGACGGTAAGTGACCTTGACGTAATGCGCTATTGGCGCCCAGCTAAGCTACAGTCGTCTCGAAAAAAAAGCCATTAGTGTGTATCTTTGTGAGACACTGGTGGACAAAAAAGAGGCCATTAACCTCGTTGTTGACATTTCTTTGTAGAAAGCATCGCAAATACGACACGCCATACATGAAAACATATGATTACACTTTGGAGCTCGTAATTGCTGATATTTACTAAAATACCTAATGAAATGATGAGAAATATTTTACGTCTAAACACTTGATTATGGCTACTGTCTTTCTAGTTGAGAGATATTTTTGCTGCCTTATGAAATGCCATATGGCTAGTGAATGACGTTTCATGCCTTGCTTTATGTATATATTTGCCTATTTTGTTTAATGTCTGGTTTCCAGCTGCACTGCAGCACTGGTTAAAATAAAATTTAATAGGTGTACTAATGTAAATATTTTCTGTCTACATATCATTAAATAATAATTTTATGATCTACTTTCTTAAAAAGAGGGGAACAAATAGACATTTCTATTCACAGGGATTGCATACATATTTTTTTCAACGACTTTGTAACTTTTTTGGTAGACTAAGTTATTTTGATGCATCAATCCAGTGTTAAGATGCGACATAGGTATTAAGGTGTAAAGAGACATATCCTTTATCTGCATTGCTGTCTTTACTGTTACATTTTTTTCTGCTTGAGCTTTGTCATGTTTCGTTATAGTTTATGGTTTTTGTTGCTGTTGTTTGTCAAGCATTGTCCTATTGAATTACTCTGCTAAGACATTTTTACTACTGATTTATTTTTATTGTTGTTGCACATTGGCTCATATTGGTTGTAATGTTGCATTTGCTTTGCTAAATTATATTTATTGCTGCTTGCTTTTCCACTTTACACTTTTATCTCATTCTTGTTTGTGTAAAGGTATGTGCTGCTGCATTGCCTCATACTTTAGTTTATATATCTGAGCTCAATAGATTTAAGTTAACTTAAGAGGGGCGATACTATACAAGAAACTAAGTATGTAGAATGGGGAAAGAATGCATTGAGAACTTATATGAAAAAGTTTGGCCAAGAAAAAAGTAGTGTACAATGAAGAATAATTATTTTGAAAGAGGATATGAACAGAATACAGAAAGCAGGCGCAGATAGGAATTTTTGGGAATAATGATGAACTAAGGGAGATCTCCAAGAAGTAAAGAAAGCTTTGTTTGCAAATCAAATACTATAAATACTGCAGTACCAAATTCTATACTGAAAACAAACAAAGTCCTTTCCTTTTGTGTGATTGCGCTATGTGTATATGTGTACCCTTATGTGTCTATGTTCTTCCTGTTTTTATGTGTTTAGCTGATAAGAGTTATGTTGCCGAATTTTTTTAATACTAAGCTACATTCACTATGATGAGGAATACTGTTATCCTCAATTATAATCTGCATTAATAATATGTTCTTTACTTTGTACAGATGTTTAGACAGTATTTATTCTTTCTGTTTTTAATGCTCATGTGTGAAGTCAGTGTTTCAAAAGATATTCTAATCTTTTGTTGATTTACTTATGTCATAGTTCCTTTAACACTGATGTATATTTTTATTTCTAATCTTTTGTAAAACCTGTATTACTACAAATGTTATCTGTATTATTATGTTCTTTAATGATGTTTCTGTACCTTTATAATTGTATTATTTGTAATTTCATAGATACCAGTTCTTCAAATTAAGTGTATGGTAGGGTTTCATTTCACTTCACTCATTTCTGTTGGTCATGGTATATGCACAATATTCATAGCAAAAGGATTGTTAGTGCTAACACATGTGCTGATAATTCAGCAATGGACTGGTTAATGGCATTGCTGGTTATAAGGACATTTCAAAAACGTTTTTGTGAGTGCACAAGTGGTGGACCATGGACTTTCTATATTATTCTCAAGACTCTTCAATGGTGATTGCGCACTTGCACAGTCGCAACAGATGGCTGATAGCCATCTCTACAAGGACTACCATGGGCCTGCATATTTGGTGGCCCACCAATACCATTATCTCTAAAAGGACTTTTTACTTTTGACCAACATTGTACCAATAAGTGTGTGTATTTGATGTCTTTGTTATTCTAAATATGAAAATTTTTATCAAATCAGTATTTTCCACTGCGCAAGGAAATTTCTAAGACTGGATGTTATGAACATATATATATATATATATATATATATATATATATATATATATATATATATATATATATATATATTGAACAATATAAAGGTAAATACACTGTTTGTTCTCTATCAAAATCTTTCATTTGCTAACTATGCCTATCAGTAGTTAGTGGAATCACTAAATAGAATCTTTTATACAGCCGGCAGTATTAGCACTCGCTGTATTGCAGCAGTTCGAATAACGAATATCTTTGTGAAGTAAGTGATTTGTGAGATTATGGTTAGTCAGGGCCATTCTTTGTAGGAATTGTTGAAAGTCAGATTGTGTTGCGCTAAAAAAGTATTGTGTGTCATTTTAGTGATGATCAGAGTAAGTAAAGACAGAACTCCCTGAGCACGTTCAGTTTTGGTCAGCTGTTTGAAAATCAAATAACGTAGAAGTTTACCATCACAGTCATTCTTAATTTTTGTTGGAGAAGTTTCAGAGATATTACAACTTGTGCATATTACTCGATGAACTTTCCTGCTTCACTAATGAAAGTTGCAACCAGCTGCCACTATAGAACTCCGAATTGTAACATGACAGCGCGTGACGTGTGTCAGTGCTTGTGAAAGAGCGTGGTGTAAAGTAGTTCCTAGCTGCCTAAAATTGATATCCATAGAATAATGAAAGCTGTGTACAGTGACGATAATATCGAAGTCATAGATGTGACAGTTTGGGTTGTTCGTGCTCGTAATGACGGAAAAGGTGGTACAAACCCCAAACTGTGTGTCATAGCGCCATCTTTTCCAAAACTTGAACACCTTCTAGAACTTCTGTTTGACAGTGATAAGTACTGCAAGCAGAGTGTGGCTGTGGTTTTGCAACAAGTCAAACGTTCTATCCTGATAGCGAAAAACTGGTCCCTCTCTGGGAAAAATGCATTCGTCGCCAGGGTGACTATATTGAGGAATAAATACGTAGAGATAAAGAATGAAGGAAGAAAGAATGGGTTTAACGTCCCATCGACATTTTCGTTATTGGAGTTGGAGCACAAGCTCATATTGTGTCGAAGATGGTTAAGAAAATCATCCGCACCCTTTCAAAGCAACCATGCCGGCATCTGTATGGTGCGATTTAGGGAAATCACGGGAATCCTAAATTGGGATAGCCGGACGCGAATCTGAACCGTCGTCCTCTAGAATGCGATTCCAGTGTGCCAACCACTGCACCATCTCGCTCGATGCAGCCGTGAAGAACAAAGATGTAGAACGTTAATAAATCTTCTTTCATTTGAAAAGCTCTTAGAGTTTTCGCATAAAAGTTACAAGGCATTACTTTTCGGCACGTCCTCTTATTTTGTTTTAACTATTGTCATGTGCCATGGACACAGGGTTAAGCTCGCCTTTACTATTGTTCGGCATCAGAGTGAATGTGGGTCTGAAAAAAAGGTTTTATGTATGTAAAAATGTATGTAAGAATATTATGAGAAGGAAAGTAGCTACTCACCATTTATAGCGGAGATGTTAAGTCGCAGATAGGCACAACAAAAAGATTTTCACACTTAAAGCTTTCTACCAACGGTCTTTGTCAACAACAGACAATGTATGCCTTATATATTATGTATGTTAGTGGTAACAAAGTTGTAAATACATAGTTGGTGGGAGGCCAAAAGGAGATTTACGCACGAAGTAGCTGTCGTCACTGGCCGTTGCAGAAACTGGAGAGATAACAACACTGAAGAGTAGTTGGCCGTCTATCGAGTTCGTCGAAGGCTCACGACAAAAATGAAAGCATTGTCAAAAGTAGAGGTGACGCTACTCGTTTGTCCGCAATGATGGTTCCAAATCGCTTGTACTTGAGAAAGATAGGCAGTCCTCGTATGAGAGTCAAAAGACTCAGTTAATCAGAAAACGACAGGTCGTAGTCCGTCTTGGTTGCCGTCTTATTTGTGGTCTGGTGGGGCCAGTCTTCTTATCAGCAGACTTATGGATTCGGTAAGTCTAACATAGTGAACAGATTATCGTTAACTGGCCTGGATGTGAGATTTTTTTCTCCTGAGACCGTTTTATGACCGACTTTGTTCGAGTAGGTCTCGCTGGTATTATTCGCTCCAACGAATTGCTTAGTACTGCCAAGGGAGAGCTTTATTGACTAACAGTATTTTGTGGGAGTAAACAATGATTAATCAGTTACGTGTAACGTGAAGAGAACTGTGGTAACTAAATCTTCGGTTTGGAGATAGTCATTGGTGTAACTGATTGTATCCGAAATTATGCGAATTTTGTCAATGTCGTCCTGCTAGTTGTCTGAAAGTACTCCCAGAGGTAACTGAGTCATTGCTCCTGTTTTGTGGAAAATTGGGTGGTTTTCTGGTGCCTCGAGCGAGATGTTGACTGGAGTACGTATTGGTGGATGTATAGGCTGTAGCAGATTATGACACGGAATTACTTGGCTTGTGAAAATTGACTTTGCCCATAATAACTTGACTTTACCCTGTCCTTCACTGTTGTTTAGTATAAAACCCAGTAAAGAGGGACCATCGCACTAACAGCAAGTAGTAAAACTGCGACTTGTCTTACTATTAAAGACTAATGGCCATATTTCATTTTAAGGACTGTAGTGGGTCGCCAACGATTGAATAGACAGATCTTTTTCCCCTTGTAAAATTTTCAGGCACGTGGCCTTTTTGTTTGTCTTTTTGAGTTTCATTACCGCTCGTGGGGGGGGGGGGGGGGATAACGGGTTTTGTTGCTGGCTCTCGCACACAAGCTACGTTTCACTGTACCCCAATATCTTAAGTTAAAATACAGGACGCTACGTTCGTTGCAGAAGAGTAAACTAAAGTAAATAATAACATTTCTGGCCCCTGCTCAAAATATTTTGATACTGCGTACTAGGTAAACTTAATTTTAGTGAGAGACATTTACAAATTTCACTTTTACGCAGGAAATCTGAAGTCACCGCTACCGATGAGTTAATTTCGTTAACGGTGGAGAAAACCTATTAAGGAAAGTAACTGACTAGAATTCATTAATGCCAAGTAAAGAGTATTCATATCATTGGTCGGTGGAAAGTCACCTGGTCCTACATTAGCAATTGTCCATGCCAAGTAAAGAGTATTCATATCATTGGTCGGTGAAAAAGACACCTGGTCCTATATTAGCAATTATCGTTATTAAAGCATGGAAAGAAAGATAATTGCGTACTTAACGACAAACAAACAAAAATAATTAATGGAAGAGAATTGAAATCATTCTTAACTGGGAATTAAGCTTTGTTTAAAAAAAAAACAGAATGAAATTTTCAACCTGCAGTGCAGTGTGTGCTGATATGCAAGTTAGTGCCTGATTAAAACTGTGTGCCGGTCTGTGGCATAGGCCCCGAGTTCGAGCCTCGGTCCGACATACAGTTTTAATCTGCCAGGAAGTTTCATATCAGCGCACACTCCACCGCAGACTGAAAATTTCACTCAGGAAACATCCCCCAGGCTGTGGCTACGCAATGTCTTCGCAATGTCCTTTCTTCCAGGAGTGCTAGTTCTGAAAGGTTCGCAGGAGAGCTTCTGTGAAGTTTGGAAGGTAGGAGAAGTACTCGCTTCGGTGGTACATATATTGAAATTGGAACGCTGCAGAGAAGATAAGCATGCCGGCACCATAGGTCCCGACAACGAGTCTTAGTGTCGTCCATGGTTTTAATCTGCCAGGAAGTTTCATTTATGTGATCCTTTTTCCCTTCCTTAGTGTAGTAGGGTTTTACCTTACTATTCAACTTCCATAGGAAACTGTTAGGAACCTCAAAAATACTGGAATCTTAGTCAGGCATGACAATTAGGGAGACCTTCTATTATAATCACAGTACAAATGTATGGTATACTGGACGGCAATTATACCAGAGTATTAGTGCAACAGGAAGTTAGTTAAACACAATGTGATGTCTTCTCCAGTGGCTAATTCTGTTGTTACATCTTAAACGTAAATAGAATTCTGGTTTACACACTGACACAGTACACTATGACACAGTATACACTATGACACGGAACTGCTTCATATTTTTAAATCAAGTGTAAGCTCTATGGAACTTCTTTTGCGTTTTCTTGTGATTATTCAGCAACAGTTCTTTCCTACAGACAACAGCATAGTCAGCGAACAATCTCATTCTGCAGTAGACGCAATCTGATAGGTCGTTTAGATGGATAAAGAAATTAGAGTGCAGTGCGACTGTAATCTAGAGGGCGAAATCTATCTATTAGCATGCAGCTCATATCTGCAAAAGATTTTACATGAAAAAGTCGATCTGTGCGTCACGTCAGTGATGTTTCCTCACCACATGCTGGCTTTTTGAAAGAATCGTTTTTTTTTTCCTTCAGAGACATCATAAATATGGGACTATAATGCGATCTGGAAACCTCCATTACACATATTAAAAATATTAGTCTCTGATTCAGAGCATACA
This sequence comes from Schistocerca gregaria, assembly GCF_023897955.1. Taxonomy (NCBI): domain Eukaryota; kingdom Metazoa; phylum Arthropoda; class Insecta; order Orthoptera; family Acrididae; genus Schistocerca; species Schistocerca gregaria. The sequence goes on from NC_064922.1 coordinate 744,266,128, forward strand.
TGCTCTAACGCCTTTTTTGAAACATAGGTGATGTGCAGTACTATCTGTTCAGATTCTCAATTAATATTAACTAGGAATGGAGATCAGCATATTTGATGCAGAGACTCCCACGATATCCAGTGAGCCTTGTGCTATGCTTGCTTTAATAAATTACTTTTTCAATAGCAGGAGTGCTTTGTTAACCACTCATACTAAAGCGTGTGTAGCGGCAAAACAACGGCACCATAACAGGGGATTCCTGGGAATATGCATTCTTAAATGTGATATTACACGTTTTAGCAAATAAATGTCGAAGGTTTGGTTTGATCCGGTTCGCCGCAATTAGTTTTCTATAACACAGGATTTAATGCACAACACCACCTGCGCTCGGGATCGAAGGCGGCGGTTGATAGCTGGTGGTGACCTTGATAGCAACAGCTGCATATGGTAAGAGGGTCACGACAGTGTTTTACTCGCATGCTACAGAGAATAAGCAACTGTATTAACCGCACTGTGAAATTATAACTGTTACTAACCGATGTAAATGGTCAAGAAACAATACCATGTTTTTTTGAAAATGAGGAAAAAAAGTTGGCTACAAGAGGAGGACTTACTGCATTTTGCCTGTTGGAACGCGCCTGGTGGAAATGTAATGTTCGCACAGAATAAGCAGTCATGAAAGTATGTATGCGCCTACTCGTTCTCTGCTGGCTCAGCAGGACTTTACACATGCCATAACAAGTTCCACAGAATTCCGTCCTACTCAGGTGCAAAGACGTTGTGTTATAAGCTTCTGCTCGAGAAAGGCACCGATGTGTTATCGTCGTAGCTATCAGCAAAATTCAAAGAGTTTTGTTACGTGCAACAAAATCAGTTTCTGTGTAACAAATACATATTTTCAGAATGAGATTTTCACTCTGCAGCGGAGTGTGCGCTGATATGAAACTTCCTGGCAGATTAAAACTGTGTGCCCGACCGAGACTCGAACTCGAGGCCTTTGTTTTTCGCGGGCTACCCAAGCACGACTCATGCCCTGTCCTCACAGCTTCAATTCTGCCAGTACCTTGTCTCCTACTTTCCAAACTTCGCAGTGCAAGGTTCGCAGAAGGGTTTCTGTGAAGTTTGGAAAGTAGGAGACGAGGTATTGGCAGAATTGAAGCTGTGAGAACAGGTCGTGAGTCGTGCTTGGGTACCTCAGATGGTAGAGCACTTGCCCATGAAAGGCACAGGTCCCGAGTTCGAGTCTCGGTCCGCCAAACAGTTTTAATCTGCCGGTAAGTTTCAATACATATTTTACTGTTAATAAACTCACATCTTTAACCTACTCATTAACTGCTCAGACTCATACATGATTTTTCTTCTTCGCAAAATGTTTCAATTTCCGCAAGCAGCTGGAGAGAGAGCAGTGGCTGTCAGTCATTTTCCAGAGAATACACTGGAAATCGACACCTATTGCAACTGTTTGCAAAAAAACATATGTCTGAGATACTTCACCTATTTATTCTTCCGACTGTGCAGTCTATGATTCAGGCATTTGTTTCCGAGCTACATTCCTTACGGCTGTTTCTAATATATTCGCAAATCGTCGAGTAGCTGCGATTTCAACTACGATATCTCTACCAAAATAATGTTACTATTAACAATCTTACTTTTTAACCAACTTATTATTTACGGTAAGTCATGCACACCGTTTTTTCTTATTCGGTTGTTCGAATTCTGAAAGCAACTAGAGAGAGGTCATTGTGGACTGTTTACTGAAGAAATAACCGAAATTCAACTCATGCCACAACTCCCTGGAAAAAAAATCACCCACAGATTCCTCTACTTATGCAGTCTACCGTTCACGTATCTGTTACACAAGTCTCATTTCTTGTCTCCTTGCTTTATCTACTTAATGCAAGCAAATTCACTGATAAGTTATTCATTCAGTATCACAGAACTTGCAGGTAATACTCAATTAAGCAGTGGAGAATCTGCCAGCAGCTGCGTGATCGAGAGATGGAGAATCAGCAGTCGTCAAAGAAGATGACTTAAGCCTTGGTAGGCTGAACTTCGTCATATTCGAGGCTAGCAATACTATTGTATTAGAAATTATGGGTGATCCGGCAACAAAACATATGAAATTAGATAATCTTGAACGGATTTCTGCCCGATCTGCATTTATCTGTGTTTAGAAGTTGAATATGTACTGTACTGATCGATATTAGTATTGAGTTTAAACAGTCTAGAAATTTCTTGGATTCCATCTGTCAAGTTTCCAAGAACAGTGTTTGTTGAACTATCCATTCTTTTAAATTGGATTTTTCGTTAGTCTATATTACCCGAGTGCTCTGAAGAAAAACGAATGTATATCAATACAGAGAACACGAGTTTATCACCGTTCAAACTGATGACAGGTGCTCGACTAGTTTCATTAATAAACCTTTATAGAACTTTGAGACTTTTTAAGAACGGGGTTATGGTTTGCCGTTGAAGGAATTTTAACGTCAGTGAAAATGAGAGATTCTTCGCAGAAAAATACGTGAAACTGTCCAAAGTGATAGCAAATAAACATGTCCAGTCAAATAGCAATAAGTGTTTTAAGTGGGCAATTTTATCCAGATTGTATCCTGTAAAGCAGAATGCAGGAAAGGTGTCTAAATATTTTTCATATCAAACAGATTCAACTTTGACAACATACTGTTCCCTGCAGAACTAAAGCATGTTCACATTTTTGAAACACAGAATGATGATGTCTCTGTAAACGCCTATGGCGTTCAATATTCTGATTACGAATGGATGACTATGGGAGGGATAGCAAACAATTTCCGGTTGCACTATCACGTACCACAAAACACCGTCATTAGAAACAGATAAATCTATTGATATTTCAGATTGATAATAGAGATATATACCAAGCTCACTGCTTGAAAGTCTTATCGAGAGTGGCACGAAATGATTCAGTTGTGCAAGGTGAGAGCTGTCTGTGCTATTTTTATTCACATGAAAAATTAGATGCACGTTTATTGTTGACTGTGCATTTTTTAAACCAGTCAGCAGTAAACTGACTATTGGAAGAACGTTTTACCAAGTTGAGCAACAAACTGAAGCTATCTGCTGATGATGATGCGGGTATGGAAAGCATGTTAGAGCCATCAGCTTCTTCTTACAGTAGGCACCGTGGTTCGTATTGCAATAGGGAACATCTGCATAAAGATCCTTTTTCTTCCACCTTTGCCCATGTCGACGCAGGGCTATTAACGCGTGTGGCATGGTTAATTTGCTGTTGCCTTCCGCTGACACACAGAATGGAATACACGGACCCCAACTGTCTCCGTGTAGCGTCATTCATGTGAAAGTAAATTAGTTCACCTGGCTTGGCATGGAACACTCCGCTTAAAAATAGCTACTGCACCTTATTAACGATACTGAACGACTCCAGTTCGTCGAAACAAGCTTTAGGAACTCTGTTTCCCATTGTTCCTTCAGATGTGCAGTTGCCAACAATAGATTCATGGCCAGTTACAGATAGGCGATGTGCAGTATCTTTCAGAGTCCAGATTCGAATGACGGTCTGTAGAGACTGTTGCAACGTTTGTGGTGGATAACATATCAAACGATTTGCTCACATAATGCATTTGAGAAGTGGATCTTGAATAGTCATTATATTCAAACGGTGTCCTTCCTTATTTCTGGAAATAATACCACCGCCCGATAGTGAGAAACTAAGGAAACTATGATCGACTGTCTGTGATTAGGAAAACAATATTATTTATTACAGGAATCTGAAACAATGTTTACTACACAAATTGGCTTTAAGAAAAGGTTAATCGAATTCTATGTATTAGTCAACCTCCTTGGATGAAGCTGTTTATTGAGATTAATGCAAAAAAAAAAAAAAAAAAATAACAGTGGAAACAATGATTTCGAGAATTTTTCAAACTCATGAATAACACTGTGCTTGGAAAAACCATGCAAAATATGCGAATGATGTGGGATATAAAACTGGCAACATACTGGGAAAGGCCGAGCGGTTCTATAATGACCTGTCTTTTTATAAAGACTGATATATCATTTTAATATGTATATGGATCTTCTTGAAAAGAGCCGGCCGGGGTGGCCGAGCTGTTCTAGACGCTACAGTTTGGAACCACGCGACCGCTACCATCGCATGTTCGAATCCTGCCTCGGGCATGGATGTGTGTGATGTCCTTAGGTTAGTTAGGTTTAAGTAGCTCTAAGTTCTACGGGACTGATGACCTCAGAAGTTAAGTCCCATAGTGCTCAGAGCCATTTGAACCATACTGGGAAGGCAGAGCTGCAGCATATGCATTATTTGCCGAATAAGTTTTTCGAAGGAGTTAAATTTAGTCGCCACTGAGCTAAATAGGCTAAATATACACTTTGGTAAACCCATGGGAGTAGGAATGTTTCAAAAACCATTATAATCAATTGTCGATCCTCTTCTCTTCTTGTGCCACTCCAGAGCTAGGCCTTGAGCCTGTTCCCGTCTCGCAGTCTCTTCCTTGGCCACCGCACACATGTCTTGTCCCAAGAACACAAACTCCTCAAGATTGGCAAAGTTTTACAGAAGTTCGAAGTATGGCGCATACGTCACTGCGAGATGGATTTAATAATTTCCACAACGAAATCCTGTGTCGAAATCTGACTGAAACCCATAGAGATTCTGGTCATACATAAAGCACAGCAGTGGCAAGACGCAATCAATACCTTCACTGTGCAATAACAACGGTGAAGTCACTGATGACAGTGCCACTAAATCAGAGTTATTAACCACGGTTTTCCGAAACTCCTTCACCAAAGAAGTCGAAGTAAATATTCTTAAATTCCAATCAATAACAACTAACAAGATGAGAAACATAGAAGTAGATATCCTCGGAGTAACGAAGCAGCTTAAATCACTTAATAAAGGCAAGGTCTCCAGTCCAGATTGTATACCAGTCAGGTTCCTCTCAGAGTATGCTGGTAAAATAGCTCCATATTTAGCAATTATATACAACCAGTCGCACACAGAAAGATGCGTACCTAAAGACTAGAAAATTCCTCAAGGCACACCAATACCCAAAAAGGGAAGTAGGAGTAATCCGCTGAATTACAGGCCTATACACTAACGTCGATTTGCTGTAGGGTTTTGGATCGTATACTGTATTCGAATATTGTGAAGTACCTCGAAGAAAACGATTTATTGACACAAATTTAGCACGGTTTCGGAAAATATCATTCTTGAGAAACACAACTAGCTCTTTGTAGTCATTAAGTAATAAGTCCTATCGGCAGGGTATGCCAAATCGATTCCATATCTCTAATTTCCAGAAAGCTTCGACACCGTTCCTCACGAGCGTCCTCTAACCACACTGCGTGCCTACGGAGTATCGCCTCAGTCGTGCGACTGGATTCGTGATTTCCTGTCAGAAATGTCACAGTTCGTAGTAATATACGGAAAGTCATCGAGTAAAGCAGAAGTAATATCTGGCGTTCCCCAAGGAAGTGTTATAGCCCCCCACTTATTCCTGATCTATATTAACGACACAGGAGACAATATGAGTAGCCGTCTTAGATTGTTTGCGGATGATGCTGTTATTTACCGTCTTGTAAAATCATCAGATGATGAAAAACGACTTGCAAAATGATTTAGAAGAGATATCTGTATGGTGCGAAAAGTGGCAATTGACCCTGAATAAGGAAAAATGTGAATTTATAAAATAAATCAGCTAACATTCGATTTCGCGTAAGTCACACAAATCTGAAGGCTGTAAATTCAACTAAATACTTAGGAATTACGATTACAAATAACCTAAACTGGAACGATCATATAGATAATATTGTGGGTAGAGCAAACCTAACACTGCGATTCTCTGGCAGAACACTTAGGAGGTGCAACAGGTCTACTAAAGAGACTGCTTACACCACGCTTGTCAACCCTATTCTGGAGTATTCTGTGCGGCGTGGGATCCGCATCAGGTGGGACTGACGGATGACATCGAAAAAGTACAAAGAGAGGCAGCTCGTATTGTATTATCGCGAAATCGGGAGGTAGGTAGTGTTACAGACATGATACGTGAGTTGGAGTGCCAATCATTAAAACAAAGGCGTTTTTCGTTGCAACGGGATCTTCTCACGAAATTTCAATCAGCAGTTTTCTCCTCCGATTCTGAAAACATTCTGTTGGCCCCCACCTACATAGGGAGAAATGATCATCACGATAAAATCAGAGACATCAGGCCATGCACAAAAAAAATTATGTGCTCGTTTTTCCTGCGTGCCGTTCAGGAGTGGAACGGTAGAGAGGCAGCTTGAAGGTGGTTCATTGAACCCTTTGCCAGGCACTTTATTGTGAAAAGCAGAGTAATCACGTAGATGTAGATGAGATGTAAATTTATAATCCAAAGCTAGTGCAGGAAGTCTTTGTGGCTGCTTACGAAGTACACGTTCTTCCCATGTTTCTTTGTGTAGGCAGGCCGCGGTGGTCTCGCGGTTAAGGCGCTCAGTCCGGAAACGCGTGACTGCTACGGTCGCAGGTTCGAATCCTGCCTCGGGCATGGATGTGTGTGATGTCCTTAGGTTAGTTAGGTTTAAGTAGTTCTAAGTTCTAGGGGACTGATGACCGCAGCTGTTAAGTCCCATAGTGCTCAGAGCCAATTTTCTTTGTGTTGTCTTTTGAAGTACTGGCTACATCCCCAATTCTTTCTTTTAGCTTGGTTTCTAATTTCTTTCTTGCTAGGACAGCCTTTCATAGATATTAGATATTTCATTGCCAGTATTTCTAGTTGCCGTAGATCCTGATTTCTCAGCGTCCATCTTTCTGCCCCACATGATAAAGTGAGAACTGCACCGACATTATGAAATTTCAATGTGTCTCTTTCCTTGTTTTATCATTACATATTCTCCTTATTGTCACATACACGCTGGTAAGTATTAATATACCCATAAGTTGCTCATATGATATTTCACATACTAAATATTTGAAATGGGCACGTATACTATCAGTCCATTATAGAGGACTATTCTGTTCATAGTAGGTGAATACCTAAACGGTCATGGTTTCAGTTTTATTTATAGATGTAGTCGGATTGCAGCTTACGTTTCTCTCACTTTATGATATGCCACTAGTAGTTTATGTTCGCTGTTGTGTTTGATAAGTTGATCACCTGTGAACAACATCATGTTAATGAGTTTAGTCCTCCCACTTTTTATACTGACGGTGTTCTATCTCTTTACCGTTCTCTGATAACGTAATCTAATAGATACTGAATAATGTTGGAGACCAGCTACACCATTGTTTTAATCCATGATTTGTTTGTATTTCAGATGTTGTCTTTTTACCTGTGTCACTTCTAATTCTTGTGATCATGGACAGGCTTTTTTTCAATTTGGATAAGATGTTCAGGAATTCCTATTTCTACCGTTATTGCCCTTAGCTTTTCTTCCTGTTTTCATGTGTGAATCTGTTCTGATACATATCTATTAACGTCAGTCGTTGCAACAGATGTACCTCAGAACTTTTGTTTCATTTGTTTTCACCTTTTGTTTTTTTATTGATTACTTTTTCCATAGACTCTTAACATTAATATTAAGAATGTTAAGAGTTTTAACTTTAAGATTAAAATGCGACAGGGGACCTATAACAGTAATAGAAACTCTCACCAGATGAAGGGAAGAAGGAAGAAACAGACCTTTACTATGAAATTCATAAAGACCTAAATAAAACAATAATTAAGGATGGTGTAATCTTAGCAGGAGGCTTAAATGCTAGAAATATGAAAGTGAGAAGTCCTAATTTAATAGGTACTAATAGGCAATGAATTGAACGGAGAGAAACTAAGGGAATTTATGAAATTTAACGAGAAACACCTTCTTTAAGAAGAAAGACAGTCACTAATTTACTTGGTCTGCATAAGGTTACCATTCACTGATACATTAACTAATAACTAACCAAACGTTAGCTCCAAGTTAAACAGACACTCAAGTATAGAGAAATGGAATTATAAATGCAGAACACTACCCTGTAAAATCAAAATTCTAGGTACGGCCAGTGTAGAAAAAACAATCAATCGACTTTCATTAAGGATACATATTGTATTAAATAATTTTCCAGCAAATCATGTGCCATAGTGTTAGGCAGACATCAACAGCTTGATCTATCACATTACATCACCAGATATCTGTGAGGGTATCAGGAAAGATTTACTACATGGTTTGATACTTTGGGTTTCTCTGGATATAACGGACACAATATTCCACTGGAGAATAGAAAGGAGATGCTATTAATGAAAGAAGGACTGAACTGTGAACTTATTACAGAATTTGTCGGTCTTCGAGCAAGTATATATGCTCCCGAGACAGTCTGCATGGATAATAAGCAGTGCAAACATGTAAAACAATCTCCTGTTAATAGGTTACCCATCGGTGATTACAGGCAATGTGCTTTGTATTTAGAAGTACAAACCACCGTGCAGCACATAATTGAATGGAAGCAGCATGTTGCTTCTACTGGCTTTATCTGTTGATGACGATAAATGCATTACGCTTCTGGAAAAGGTAAATACAGTTCCTTGAACAATTTCCGCCTGAAAATTAAGACTATTTTATTGTAAATACCAGTTAAATGTAAATAACTTAAATGCCAGAAAAATATGTGAGGAAAATGAAAAGTCTAGACTATAGCTTGATGTCACTATTACCTTTTAATAACTATCATCTTTTTAATTCGTAGGAAATCACTTTCTCATTTCTAATTAAACTATAGGTAAAATAATTTCTCATTATCTTAAGCATATAGTTTTCGATGTTTGTGATCCATCATAACCTCTCAGATAGTGAAAAATCTAAAACTTCTGTGCAGTTTAAATTCTGAATATATTTTATTGTAGCTAGATTGTACATAATAGGTTATACTGGAATATAAAACATTGTATGTAAAAACACCGAATGAAAAGAAAATTATGATTGGTAAAATGTCACAACGTTGTTGTTGTTGTGGTCTTCAGTCCTGAGACTGGTTTGATGCAGCTGTCCATGCTACGCTATCCTGTACAAGCTGCTTCTTCTCCCAGTACCTACTGCAACCTACATCCTTCTGAATCTGCTTAGTTTATTCATCTCTTAGTCTCCCTCTACGATTTTTACCCTCCACACTGCCCTCCAATACTAAATTGGTGATCCCTTGATGCCTCAGAACATGTCCTACCAACCGATCCCTTCTTCTAGTCAAGTTGTGCCACAAACATCTCTTCTCACCAATCCTATTCAAAACTTCCTCATTAGTTATGTGATCTACCCATCTAATCTTCAGCATTCTTCTGTAGCACCACATTTCGAAAGCTGCTATTCTCTTCTTGTCAGAACTATTTATCGTCCATGTTAGACTTCCATACATGGCTACACTCCATACAAATACTTACAGAAATGACTTCCTGACACTTAAATCTATACTCGATGTTAACAAATTTCTCTTCCTCAGAAACCCTTTCCTTGCCATTGCCAGCCAACATTTTATATCCTCTCTACTTCGACCATCATCAGTTATTTTGCTTCCCAAATAGCAAAACTCCTTTACTACTTTAAGTGACTCATTTCCTAATCTAATTCCCTCAGCATCACCCGATTTAATTTGGCCACATTCCATTATCCTCGTTTTGCTTTTGTTGATGTTCATCTTATATCTTCCTTTCAATATCGTATCCATTCCGTTCAACTTCTCTTCCAAGTCCTTTGCTGTCTCTGACAGAATTACAATGTCATCTGCGAATCTCAAAGTTTTTATTTCTTCTCCATGGACTTTAAAACCTACTCCGAATTTTTCTTTTGTTTCCTTCACTGCTTGCTCAATATACAGATTGAATAACATCGAGGAGAGACTACAACCCTGTCTCACTCCCTTCCCAACCACTGCTTCCCTTTTATGTCCCTCGACTCTTATAACTGCCACTTGGTTTTTGTACAAACTGTAAATAGCCTTTCGCTCCCTGTATTTTACCCCTGGTACCTTCAGTATTTGAAAGAGAGTATTCCAGACAACATAGTCAAAAGCTTTCTCTAAGTCGACAAATGCTCTAAACGTAGGTTTGCCCTTCCTTAATCTAGCTTCTAAGATAAGTCGTATGGTCAGTATTGCCTCACGTGTTCCAACATTTCTATGGAATTCAAACTGATCTTCCCCGAGGTCGGCTTCTACTAGTTTTTCCATTCGCCTGTAAAGAATTCGAATTAGTATGTTGCAGCTGTGACTTATTAACTGATAGTTCGGTAATTTTCACATCTGTCAAGACCTGTTTTCTTTGGGATTGGAATTATTATATTCTTCTTGAAGTCTGCGGGTATTTCTCCTGTTTCATATATCTTGCTCACCAGATGGTAAAGTTTTGTCAGGACTGGCTCTCCCAAGGCCGTCAGTAGTTCCAATGGAATGTTGTCTACTCCGGGGGCCTTGTTTTGGCTCAGATCTTTCAGTGCTCTGTCAAACTCTTCACGCAGTATCGTATCTCCCATTTCATCTTCATCTACATCCTCATCCATTTCCATAATATTGTCCTCAAGTACATCGGCCTTGTGTAGACCCTTTATATACTCCTTTCCCTTCTTTGCTTAGAACTGGGTTTCCATCTGAGCTCTTGATGTTCATACAAGTAGTTCTCTTATATCCAAAGGTCTCTTTAATTTTCCTGTAGGCAGTATCTATCTTACTCCTAGTGAGAGAAGCCTCTAAATCTTTACATTTGTCCTCTAGCCATCCCTGCTTAGCCATTTCGCACTTCCTGTCGATCTCATTTTTGAGACGTTTGTATTCCTTTTTGCCTGCTTCATTTACTGCATTTTTATATTTTCTCTTTTCATCAATTAAATTCAATATTTCTTCTGTTATCCAAGGATTTCTACTAGCCCTCGTCTTTTTACCTACTTGATCCTGTGCTGCCTTCACTACTTCTTCCCTTCTAGCTACCCATTCTTCTTCTACTGTATTTCTTTCCCCCATTCATGTCAATTGTTCCCTCATGCTCTCCCTGAAACTCTATACAACCTCTGGTTTAGTCAGTTTATCCAAGTCCCATCTCCTTAAATTCCCCCCTTTTTTCAGTTTCTTCAGATTTAATCCATCGCATCTAAAAACAATTCATGAAAGTGTAGTAACATGTAATGTAAAACACTGAGAAAATATATAAAAAAACATTGAATATAAAAAACTTGAAACTGTTATAAGAAGTTTTATATTTACGGTATGTTTTCTTTTTCTTTTCTTTTATCTTTTTATCTTATCTTTTTCCTCCCAGTCCTTCTGTAACGTATAATTTGTTTCGTGGAAGAGAGGCAGATATAACGTTATTGAGTTGAAATGCCTTGAGTCTATTTGCAGAGAGATGGGCTGTATTATCAGGCACCTGAGATAACGTCCACAATGTCTCTATCAATCTCTTACAGCAAGCGGCTGTACTGACATTCATAATATGTGCATATGTGTTGTGTGTTTGGGTCGTGTGTGCGTTGGGGTGACAGCTATTGAGACTGTCAGCTACTGGAGATGTCACCTATTGGGGGAAGTGTCAGCTAGTGGGAAACTGTACTCCTTCCATTTTATCTGTAACATATTATAAAGTTGTCACTCCACTACAGTAAGCATTAAAGAGGAAAGAAGCAGGAAATGTTTTGTGCATAGGTGTGAGATGAAGTTTAAAGAAGAGACAATACAGTATTTGTATACACGGAGCGTTACTCTGTTACTCTCTCTCATAATGGTCCATTATTAGTGACCAGGTCAAATATCTCACGAAATAAACAGCAAACGAAAAAACTACAATGAACGAAACTGGTCTAACTTGAAGGGAGAAACCAGATGGCGCTATGGTTGTCCCGCTAGATGGCGCTAACATAGATCAAACGGATATCAACTCCGTTTATTTAAAACAGGAACCCCATTTTTATTACATATTCGTGTAGTACGTACAGAAATATGAATGTTTTAGTTGTACCACTTTTTCCGCTTTGTGATAGATGGTGCTGTAATAGTTACAAACATATAAGTACGCGGTATCACGTAACATTCCGCCAGTGCAGATGGTATTTGCTTCGTGATACATTACCCTTGGTAAAATGGACCGTTTATCAACTGCGGAAAAGGTCGATAATCGTGTTGATGTATGACTATTGTGATCAAAATGTTGAACGGGCGTGTGCTATGTATGCTGCTCGGTATCCTGGACGACATCATCCAAGTGTCCCGATTAGTTACGTTATATAAGGAAACAGGAAGTGTTAAGCCACATGTGAAACGTCAACCACGACCTGCAAGAAGTAGGTGTTTTAGTTGCTGTCGCGGCTAATCCGCACATCAGTAGCAGAGAAATTGCGCGAGAATCTCAAAACTATCGGTGTGGAGAATGCTAAAGCAACATCGATTGCACCCGTACCATATTTGTATACACCAGGAATTGCATGGCAACGACTTTGAGCGTCGTGCACATCTGTGCCACTGGGCACAGGAGAAATTACGGGCCGATGACAGATTTTTTGCATGCGTTCTATTTGGCAACGAAGCGTCATTCACCAACAGCGGTAACGTAAACGGGCATAATATGCACTATTGGGCAACGGAAAATACACGATGGCTGCGACAAGTGGAACATCAGCGAGCTTCGCAGGTTAATGTATGGTGTGGCATTATGGGAGGAAGGATAATTGGCCCCCATTTTAACGATGCCAGCCTAAATGGTGCAATGTATGCTAATTTCCTACGTAATGTTCTACCGATGTTACTACAAGATGGTTCACTGCATGGCAGAATGGCCATGTACTTCCAACATGATGGATGTCCGGCACACAGATCGCGTGCAGTTGAAGCGGTATTGAGTAGCATATTTCACGACAGGTGAATTGGTCGTCGAAGCACCATACCATGGCCCTCACGTTCACCCGATCCGACGCCCCTGGATTTCTTTCTGGGGGGGAAGTTGAAGGATATTTGCTATCGTGATCCATCGACAACGCCTGACAACATGTGTCAAGGCATTGTCAATGCATGTGCGAACTTTACAGAAAGCGAACTACCCGCTGTTAAGAGGAATGTCCTTACACGTATTCTCAAATGCATTGCGGTTGACGTACATCAATTTGAGAATTTATTGCATTAATGTGGTATTTACAGGTAATCGCGCTATAACAGCTTGCGTTCTCAGAAATGATAAGTTCACGAAGGTACATGTATCACATTGGAAGAACCGAAATAAAATGTTCAAACGTACCTACGTTCTGTATTTTAATTTAAAAAATCTACCTGTTACCAACTGTTCGTCTAAAATTGTGAGTCATATGTTTGTGACTATTACAGCGCCATCTATCAGAAAGCGAAAAAAGTGGTCCAACTAAAACATTCGTATTTCTTTACGTATTACACGAATATGTAATAAAGAATAGGGGTTCCTATTAAAAAAAAAACACAGTTGACATCCGTTTGACCTATGGCAGCGCCATCTATCAGGCCAACCATAGCGCCATCTGGTTTCCCCCTTCAAGCAGGACGAGTTTCGTTCTTTGTAGATCTTCGTTTGATGCTTATTTCGTGAGATATTTGGCCCGAGCAGGATCAATGGACCACACTACATATAAAGAAAAAATATAGAAGCGTTCTAAATAATTGATGGATTACTTTCTGAATGAAATTTACACTTGCAGCAGGTGTAAGCTGATATGAAAGTTCCTGGTATATCACGACTGTGCCAGACCGACACTTGAACTCGCGATATTTCCATTTCGCAGGCGGGCAACAGCTCTTGATAGAGCACTTACCCGAGAGAGTTCGAGTGTTGGTTGGACACACACTGTTACTCTGTTAGGAAGCTAGTATCTGTTGAGGCGTAACCACAAGCGCGGGAACGATGATGAGGAACGCAAGAAAAGAGATGGTGGTGAAACGACGTCTTCCAATGGTGGGATGATTAGGACCGCACCACGACAGGAGCGGCCTCTACAAGAGGAGAATATAAGCACCAATCCTGCCAACCTCGGCCACTCAGCATTCTCTCAGTATTCGGACAGTATATGGACAGTCCTAGCAGAGAGTGCTACGATAGCAGTTACTAGTGATCCACAAACTGTGTGTCAAACTTGCATAAACATGGTATACAGCAAAGGACTCTGACATGTTTGCACGTCGCCCATCGCTTGCGACACTGATGTAACTTCAAAGTTAAGTATTGTCAACCTTCTTATTTGTAACAAAAACTGTTAATGTGATTTTGCTTGAATTGTTGTATATCATTCTGAGAAGGCAGCATCCTTTAGGCATCCTATACGAGACGAGTGGGCATGACCCCACAATATCAACGCACACTCTGATGTAGAGTGAATATTTCATTCTAGAAACATCCCCAGGCAGTGGCTAAGCCGTGTCTTGGCAATATCCTTTATTACAGGAGTGCTAGTCCTGCAGGTTTCGCAGGGTGCCGTCTGTTAAATTTTGAAGGTATGTGATGATGTATTGTCCGAATTGCAGCTATTCAGGAGAAGTCGTGAATGTACTTGGGTAGCTCATTTGACAGCGCACTTGCCTGCGAAAGGTAAAGGCCCTGATTTCAAGTGTCAGTCTGGCACACAGTTTTAATCTACCAGGAAGTTTCACTGTATTTCATTGTGAGAAGAGTAGAGAAAATACAGAGACGTGCGAGTACGCAATTCTGAGGCAAATGTCTTTGAAAATGACTGTACTTTAAGTAACTGTCTTCGAACGCTAACGTAATTTCGGAGCTATATTCCTATTGGCTGCATCATTTTCACACTTGACTTTGACTGACAAGCGAAGGTGGTGGAAGGGGTGAGGAAAGGGCTTACAAACCGCAACTGGGCTAGTTTTTCTGAAATTTTTTGCCCTTTTTTAGTTTCTCATAATTTAGCAGTTTTGAATTTCCATCCATCTTGCGTTTTGAAATTTCCCGCCATCCGCCAACTTGAATTTTTAAATTTACTGCCAGCAGCAGTGATTGCAATTTTGCGACTGTGGTGCCAACTAGCGGCGGAAGCTTGAACTGTGCATCAGCATCCTCATAGATACACTAGTCACTTATGCATCCAAAGGCTGAACATTCTGTAACAACCTTGGGTAATGCTCAGAGTATGCCCTAGTATATTCATATATTAGTATCAGTTTTTCTTCTCTTCTTCCGGTGCTCAGTCCTAGGACTATTTTGAAGCAGCTCACTAAAATAGTCCATCCTGCACAAATTCTTCGCATGTGCATAACTATATCAACTTACAGCCATGTTTTTCAACGATTGTTACCCATGTTTTCTGTTTCGTTTTATATTCCTGTTCAGGGATTTTTCTTGACACCCGCCTCACTATGTTAATGAACGGGCGCTGAAGACCTTGCTGTCGTGCGCCCAAAACCCCTCTGCTACTCTACTACTACTCAGTCTGCTATGTATAAACCTTAGTCGCCATATACACTTTTTACCTCCCTCCCTCCCCCCACGCGCACATTTCCCTCCACTTACAAACTGGCTATCCCTAGATACCTCAGAATGTCTTCTATTATCCAACCTTTCCTTTTATCCTGGTTGTTCCATTAGTTTTTTTTTCCACAGTTCGGTTCAGTGCCTCTTCACTAGCTACTTTTGGAAATCTGTGGTGAAGTTCCATGGGACCAAACTGCTGAGGCCCTTAGACGTATACACTGCTTAATCTAACTTCCGCTAAGGACAACACACACACACCCATGCCCGAGGGAAGACTCGAATCTCCGTCGGGGACAGCCGCGGCTACCCCACGCGGCATTAGTTACTCGATCTGTCTGTCAAATCCTCAGCATTCTTCTGTACTTCTGCATTTGAACTGCTGCCATTCTCTCCTTGTTAAAGCTGTATATCGTCCAGTCAGTGGTACAGCGTTTTGCCCTTGCAACTGATGAAAAACTTGCACCAAGCTGACTATTGATCATTGGCGTTATCTCACTCTATGCTCTGTCCAACTGGGTGTTAAACGCTCTCCCGGCCACTGCCACGGTAGCAGACCTGGAGTCGCTACCTCTCGGTGAAGTAGCACTTCAACTGGCATCGAGCCGGGCTGGAACTTAGTCCAGACCTGTCACCAAGGAAGAACCCTGGCAGCGCAGAGAATCGCTTTTGCGTCGTGCAATTAGCAGCCATGTACAATGAGCGCCCAGTTATGGAGGCAAACACCGCTACACGTGGTTCACTCTATATTCTTTATAAAACAAATACAATAGATGCACTAGACATTTAAAATTAATTTAAAAAATTCATTTTTATATTCATTTGCAACATTTAATGATACAAGTCGAAGACAATTATCTCATTTTCACAGTATATATGTGACACAGATTCGTGTGGCGCTTGTGTCCTAGCAGAGCTGTACATGAGATTAGTATTCGTGTATCCCTATCCAAAACTTCCTCCACCAGCCTTCGCCCCCCTTTCCTCTCGCCACACATCCCCGCTCCTTTTTCCCAACAAAAATTGTAATAATAGTTGGGTAGTTGAAGATCATGGCTGCAACAACTACATGCCTCAAGTCTTAAAAGTCCTACAGCCATGCTCCCAACATATCATAATATGGTGAATATCAATTGAAACACTCTCCATGCCCAATGTTAATATAAGATCAAACACTATGTGGCTCCAATAAGGGACTTATTCTCCACGTGTAATATGGTGATAACATGCTAGTAATGACCGGCAGGGACAGAAGAGGTTGGTCCATAAATCCGTAGCGTTTTTGTTTTGTATGTTGTTGGTGTTCTGGCTACTGTGAGTTTATTTATCGATTGTCATTTTTTATTTGTAATTCACTGTTTCTATCTGAGTATATATATTTCAATTTATCGTTTGGAGACACTGAGTGGAGCTGTGCAAGCTAGAAAAAGGAGGGCGAAGTGTAGAAATCGGAAAATTTGCAACATATTGTTCTGTTTTAGTTCAATAGATGGAAGACAGCAGTGGAGGCAACCAGAAACAATTGTGCCGTGTACATGGACAATGCCACCGGACAAAGCACGGCAAGAAGATGGTTTTCTCGTTTTTAACGGGATTTTTTTGTCATTAGTAATTCTCCTTGTTCAGGAAGACTTTCCAGGTTTGATGAGGATTGTTTAAAAGCATTAATCTACAATGAACCAGGTCATTGTACTCGAGAACTGGCAACTTTGGTGAGCTGTGATCATTCCACAGTAGTGAGGCATTTGCAATGAATGGGGAAGGTTTAAAAATCGGGGGGTGTGGGTATCGCATGCTCTAAGCCAAAATCACAAAAATCAGTGGGTCGCCATTTGTGCGTCTCTGCTTGCTCGTCATCAATTGGCTAGTAAACACCGAATATTTCAACGTATATCGTTACTGGTGACAAGAAATGCTGTGTTTATGCTTTAGTAATAGGAATAGAAATAGAAATAGGAACAGAAAGGAATAGTGAAGCCAAAATAAAGCAACATTTATCTGCGTGCATCCACGAAAGATAGTGTTCTGCATCTGGTAACAAAGCGACGCTGGATTGCACTACGAATTGTTTCCATGAGGTGTAACATCACTGTTGATATTTATTGTCCACAGCTGAGACGTCTTGCAGACGCAGTCCAAGAACAAAGACCAAGAAGACTGCGTGCAGCGGTGATACTCCACGATAACGTCCGCCCGAATTCTGCCAGACTAACAAAAAGCACTCTATAGGAGTTGAGTTGGGAAGTCATTCGGCATTCACCTTGTTCACCTGATCTAGTGCCCTCACAATTCTACTTCTTCCCCTGTCTATCGAGTAACCTCCAAGGAACTTCGTTTCCGGATTAAAATGCGCCCCAAACATCGTTCGAGGGGTTCTTCCCGTAAAATCCACGTGATTTCGACAGACGCGGAACCTAAAAGTTGCCCCAGCGTTTGTAGAAGGTTGCAGATAGTGAAGGAGAATGTATTATTGTTGCGTTTATTGAACTCATGGGAAAACGCTTCGAACTTATGTACCTACCCAATGAAGGATTCGTCACTGACATTGCTCGATGGACGAAGTTTAGGATATATCAGTTCCAAGAGGAGGAAAAATCCTTATGAATACTGGACGGACTGAGTTATGTTGACCACGTTTTCTCTTGATGAGATGGAAGGTAGCGTAGTCTTACACTCTGACATACATCATACAGCTAGCATAAGGAGGAGTGTCACACTTACATCTATCCGTTCTCCACTCAATGTTCACGCCATTAAGAAATCGGCGTAGGTAATTTGTGATTCTTCGAAGACAATTCCGAAGATCTGTATCTGTGCAAAAGTAGGAGTAAATCTACAAGTGTACAGAGGCATGAAATAAGCCAGTAGGTTTGAGATAAAAACAGACAAAACCACTAGGATCAGAACTTAAAATCTAAATAAAACTTGCGGTATGGGGTAGGTCATACAGTCTCGCTGGAGTAGGTAACAACAACGGTGGTTTTGTCTAAAACTCTGCTAAATAAACCTCTTCTGTCAAAGATCCAGATGCAGCAGGTCACTAGACTCTAAAAGCGAACGTTGTAACAAACTACGTCATACCTGATGCCACACGCAGCGGGAGGTTGCGATGGTCTTAATACAGCTGAGGCGGACGGAGCTGGTATTTACTCTGAAGCTTTAGACCAGTCAAGAATCGTGCATTTTCTTACGAAGCAAACTGAGTATGTTTCCGGAGGTATGGAAGGTATCTCTTGTAATTACGAATTCATGAGTGCAGAAGCGACCTACACTGACGAACTCAAACGCTATGACCGTATCCCCCAAAAGATTTAGTGTCACCTGGTGATGTTGTGGATACGTAAAGTACAAAGCAAAGAGTATAATTGGAGCAGAGATGCAGAGACAAGTGGAGAATCGTTCCACTGTCGATACGGGCCGAAAGTTGGTAAATCCATGTACATAAACTAGCTTGACAATGGGTAGATGGCTATGGCCCAGAGATCTGGGAATGATCGTTTCGGAAAGAAGAAGCTGTTCGGCTGCTGTGAAAAGCTATGGAAAATCGCTGAACGGTGGTGAAACTAGCAGGATGGTGAAACCACGACTAGACGATAGGGTGTCGGACTTAATCGCCTCATCACAGAACTTGGAGACGGACGCTTGTCAGCTCAATAAAGTAGGATCTGTGACAGTTATGACGGCACAGTACAATGCTAGTGTAGCCACAAGTGTGTCGCACTAATCCATTCAGTACATGCTGATCATGTTGAAGTTCTACAGGAGACGATCATTACGTGTTACCTTCCCAGTGGGCATGCGATCATCAATGTAGCACCCATTAACTTAGCCTTCGAAGAAACTGTGGTAATCGGAAGTACGTAACGTCACGCGTATGGCCGGCAGGAGTGGCCGAGCGGTTCTAGGCTCTACAGTCCGGAACCGCCCGACCACTACGGTCGCAGATTCGAATCCTGAATCGGGCATGGGTGTGTGTGATGTCCTTAGGTTAGTTAGGTTTAAGTAGTTCTAAGTACTAGGGGACTGATGACCACAGCAGTTAAGTCTCATAGTGCTCAGAGCCATTTGAACTATTTTGAACCACGCTTATGTAGGTGAGCTAATCGGCCGTCTAGAATTGGTTCGAGGTAAGGTGAATTTGTTATACGGCTAAAAGCTAGTGGGCCCAGATCTCAGGGGCCTCCGCGGCTGCTCCAGCTTCTGGCCCGGTGACAGGTACGAGCGATTCCTGGTACAAAGACTAGAAGCATCACTAATAATGTGGGTTAATCTCAGTATGGGAAATTTTGGAGACGGACAGTCGTTTAGCAGGACAGACAATGCTGCAAGAAATGGCAGTTTCAGATAATCTTAAAGGTGGCTAAGTTACGGATCTCTGAACTACGACAATAAACCACAGTTTGGAAAATTTCTGGGTTTGCAACCATTATTTTCGGGTACAAGAAACTCTTCTTAGAACATTTGAGAAGGCAGCAGTGGCAAGATGACGTCATGTGGTGAGCAGTGCTGATGACAGGTGGTTTGTTCGGTAGGGTGAGAAACACGGCCTAAATTGTGGTCCTTCTCCGCGACTGGCAGCAGCGTTCGGAAATTGCGCGCCACATTGTTGACCTTCTGTTATTAATATTACAGAAACTGAACTGCGTATTTACTTGCAATTCATGTAAAAGAATCTCTCAATAGCGTGCTATCATTCCTTTATTTCACAAGTATTAATAAGCAGCAGAACAATAAACAACGGCTAAACGAAAAGGCAGACGAAGCACTTCGGCGATCTTCGGATGGCGCTTAACTTGGATGGCTGTAAGATCGGAGGTGGTGCGGCAGCGTCGGAGAACAGACATGTTATCTGCTGCGGTTGTGTTAGTTAAGACTTTATTAGCATTCTATGATTTGTAAATGAGCGAGCCGACTGGGAAGCCGTGGAGGACAGCCATGTTGTCTGCTGCAGGACGTATCAGTTAAGATTTTATTTGCAAACTCTGTTGTTTTGGACATGCATTTGAGAACAATGTGATAGTAATTACAGAAATACGCAGTACATTATTTTGTTGAAAAATGGAAATTATTTGTGACTCGAAAGTGGAATGCTATTGTGCAGTTTCTCGTGTTCTGCTATGAAGAAAAAGAAAAAGCGCATTGAATTCCATATAAACAAACTAATGAGAAAAATGTCTAAATCATCAGTTCCTCGCTACGAGTTTATTACAGCCCCAAGATAACGGATTCATGACCTATATGCTGTTTCTCCTGAGGGGGACAACAACTATAGACGACTGCAGATTGGTGAACATTAATTAGAACTAATGCTTTCCGCTCAGGGCGGTGAAAGCAAATAGGTACCTAGAGTGAACTGCAGTCTTAAGACAAATGATCAGTGACATGTCATCTGTGGTGACTCAGAGGAGGTACGAAGGATAGAAATGTTCGAGGAAAGGGGTTTGTCATACACACGTATATACTGTATTACTATCTCTCTCTCTCTCTCTCCGCCTATCTTTTTCAACATGCCGTAAGGTACAAATTAAAGCGCATCTGAATACCTCCGCTATGGCAGAAAAACAAGGCACATCCATTGACACGTCAATATTATCTTTTTAACTACGGAAGTTAATATTTCATAGTGATAAACCTTTTCAAAACGAACCTCTGAATTACCAACCTTTAAATGCTTCATAAGATTGCGACAAACGGTATGTCAGGCGACAGCGTTGCAGTGTCTTCATATTTACATAGCAAATGAACACAGCATCACTATCTCATAGTTTGTCATACTTGTGTAGTTTTCTAATGAACACTTTACTACTTAGCCACTAACTTTATTTAAATGAATATCGCATGTGCCATTAACGAACTGTGATTATTTAAAAGTAGTCAGTCGCATGTGGTGAAAAGGGAAACAAAAGACTCTTCCGCCAAGAAGGCACAAATAGTAATTTAAAAAAATATATTTAAGGACAGTCTGTTGTCATTTATCGTGAGCGTATTTGCGTGAGAAAGCTGGCTTATTTATTTATTTATCAACAATTACTTGCTTTTAATGTACCGGGTGATCAAAAAGTCAGTATAAATTTGAAAACTTAATAAACCACGGAATAATGTAGATAGAGAGGTAAAAATTGACACACATGCTTGGAATGACATGGGATTTTTATAGAACCAAAATTCTGCATGGAGCTCCACCTCACATTGCTAGACTCGTGAAAGACCTCTTGGCGCGTCGTTTGGTGATGATCGTGTGCTCAGCCGCCACTTTCGTCATGTTTGGTCTCCCAGATCGCCAGACCTCAGTCCGTGCGATTATTGGCTTTGGGGTTACCTGAGGTTGCAAAGTGTAATGTGATCGACTGACATCTCTAGGGATGCTGAAAGACAACATCCGACACCAATGCCTCGCCATAACTCCGGACATGCTTTACAGTGCTGTTCACAACATTATTCCTCGACTACAGCTATTATTGAGGAATGATGATGGACATATTGAGCATCTCCCGTAAAGAACATCATCTTTGCTTTTTCTTACTTTGTTATGCTAATTATTGCTATTCCGATCAGATGAAGTGCCATCTGTAGGACATTTTTTGAACTTATGTATTTTTTTTTTTTTTTTTTGTTCTAGTAAAACCCCATGTCATTCCAAGCATGTGTGTCAATTTGTACTTCTCTATCTACATTATTCCGTGGTTTAGTCAGTTTTCAAATTTATACGGACTTTTTGATCACCCGGTAAATGATCTGAGTGTAACCGAATGTTTATGACATTTCTTTATTTAAAAATTGTTGTAATATATTAGTTTAATCTGGGAAATGGTCAAAGTTTAGTCAAATGATGTTTATAGCGCGAATAACGGTGTAGTTTTGGTGGGGAAAGCTGACAGCAGCAGAACACTACAGGAGTCAAGTGGAGATGGGACTTTTCGGGTGAAGAGCTCAAGGAAACGATTCTAGACACTTTATGTCGAGTTCTGGAAGAAGACAGACCTGTTTGTGGCATTGTGTGGTTTTTGATTGAGAGTATGACTGATACTGGGTGGTGAATGGGCACTACCATACTTTAACTTCTGAAAGTGCTCCAGGGTAGGATTCTAATTGTAGTACGGAACTGAGAACAGATAGAGCATAAGTTACTATTCTTTGCAACATGTATGTTAATTTGTAAATCATCGTGTTGAACACTGAACTGCTTAGAGCTGGTGAATATTTCGTGTACGGTGATTACGAAATGGTCTTATACTTTGCGTATCTTTGCTGACTGTTCAGTTTGAGGATTCTGACACCACTCCCATAACGCTCTCAATGGAACTTGACTGCATATGATAAGGGTATTTTTATACTGTAGGACCACTTCCCATTTATTTGAGATGTCTTTTCCTGAATAAACATTACAAATGTTAGAATAGAGACCTTGTTATTAAATTACTCATTTCACTTCTATTTCCGTTTATTTTATTAATCCGCAATTCTAGCCAATGCATAGGCTATTTGACTGCAGGTTTACAGCTACACGTTATTATCTGCAGCAAGCTAGCTGCACGGCATGTACGCAGACGTGCACAGCTCCACCATGTGACTACATCGAGTTATTCTTTCTACACAGCGCCGTGAAGAGCCCAAATACCTTAAGTGTGAGTAAGCGCAGGTAATCATGCAGTGGCTTGCTTGTGTGGGATGCAGTTTCAAAGTGCTTCTTGCAGCAGTTAGCGTTACGTACCACTGCATGCACCACGGCAGTTTTTGACTACATAGATAATATTGCAGACAATCTGTACCCCCTTAATGCATCATGTCTTCCACAACAACGATGGCATCTTCCAATAGGACAATGGTGCTTATCACAAGGCCAGTATCGTGCTAGAGTGGCTTGAGGAGCATTACGGTGAACACATGTCGATGTCTTGCCCAACAAATTTGTTTGATTTGAAATCGACGTAACACGTCTGGAGTGCCATCTGCTGCCTGCTGTGCACCAAAGAACCACCGGGTAGTTACTTACGGAAATTACATGACCTGTGTTTAGATATCTGTTACCGCATACTTTAGGAAAACAGCCTAACTCCTGCAATGTAAGAGTTGGAAATTTATTTCGATGCATGCGTTCCGACACCAGCTGGTATAGCTGTTTGAGATAGGTGTCGCATTGCAAAAGCACTTGTTCCAGTTTGCGAGTACATTGGTGGACATGCATAAAACAACATGGAAGCAGAAAAGCGTGGGCCGCAGTGGAAAGTGTGGTTTCTCTGGAGGGAGGAAGTGACTGCTGCAGACATCCAAAAGAGGTCAGTGGGCCATATATTGGGAAATAACACCAAGTCGCAGGTCCATGTTTCAGTGTGTATCAAAGTTCATAGATGACAAGGACTATGCTCAAAAACCCGCACTGGGCGTCCACCAACTGGATAATGTTGCACTTCCGAATCACGTTTAGTGTACCAGAGAAGGCAGCAGGTCTCTCATGAGGAAATCTGCACGCCATCATCCATACGGCGTAGAAACAGAATCGTGGGGAGTTCTTTGAGCGTATGGTTATCGTCGTCGAATCATGTTTCTTCCACGAAATTCTAGAAAAGGAACACTAGTCTTTGTAGTGTAAGCACACCACGAGCCTCCATCCCATGAAGTTGCATGTGAACTATTCATGTAGAAAAATATGACGATTATGTGCTGGAATCAGGAAACTATGCCGAAACTTCCTGCTGATTAAAACTGTGTGCCTGACCGAGACACGAACTCGGAACATTTGACATTCGCGGGCAAGTGCCCTACCATCTCAGCTACCCATGCACGACTCACGACCCGTCCTCACAGCTCCATTTCCGCCAGTACCTCGTCTCCTTCGTTCCAAATGTCATACAAGCTCTCCTTCTTGGCTGCTTGGGCAGTTCAGATGGTAGAGCACTTGTCCACGAAAGGCAAAGGTCCCGAGTTCGAGTCTCGATACGGCACAAAGTCTTAATCCTCAAGGAGGTTTCCTATCAGCGCTCACTCCGCTGCAGAGTGAAAATATCGTTCAGGAAAGGATGTCTGCCTCCGAGTACGACCCTCAACAGTGATCGGTACTGCAGTTCACTGCACCAACTCTGTCCACGAAATCAAAAATCTCGCTACGGATATAGGGGGCGTGGCTTTTTGCTCCAACACGACAATGCGCGCCCACATGGCAGTCGCTGTACCATTGCTACCGTGTGTGAACAAGTGTTTACTGTGCTGCTACATCCTCCATATTCGCCGGACTAGCGACTACTCCCTATTCGACTTGACTCAATGAAAGAGGTCATGTGGGATAAGAAGTTCATCACCAATGACGATCTTCATGCAGTTGTCCACCAGCGTCTCTGAGACACCCCCAATGAATGGTTTATTACGAAAATACTGAAGCTGTCAAAATAATGGAATAGACGTTAGCAGGCAATACCCGTAATATAATCTATATTCTTTCGTTCAGTAAATGGTTCCTGTAGTACAAGAAAATAGCAGTGTTAATGATATTTGAACGTCCCACATAGAATGAATTTGCATATCTTTGCCGTGACCTAAGTCATACAGTCTATGTCTCTAATTTCACGATATGGCTGTTACATACCCATTGTTGTAAAATTCTAGCGTCATAGTTCGTTAGAGTACAAACATATTGATCCGAGAGCAAGACACTCACATGTCATTTCCTAAAAGCTCTTAGGAAATTCCAGCGCCAGCAATCAGCTCTCGTGTCCCTGCCCTAAACCACAGGACAGCCTGGACAGATCCCACGGCCGAGGTGCAGCGTCTCCGGGAAGCGACGGCCTCGGCGAGCTTCAGTAAAGGTCGTGCGGCCGAAATAACGGCGGCGACTCGCGAAGAACGCAAGGCAACATAGCTGCGACCGGCCGCTTCTCGGGTACGACCAATAAAACGCTACCTCGCAGACTGCACAAGCGCTTTGCGACAGCCGAAAAGTTTCTGCTTTATTTCTTTGTTAAAAAAAGAAAGAAGGAGAAAACGCTGTGGAATTTGAGTTTTCTCCCCTAGAACTGACAAGGAAGTAAATCAGCTGGACTGTACTGAAACGCGATCAAGCGTGCACTCCCGTGAGCAGTACACCAATTGAAGCCTGACACTGTCGGTTCCTACTGTGTTTCCATTCCCGCTGTGCAAAGCGAACTGCCTGTTACACCTCAAGTTAGTAATTTTCCCGACATCGAAAATTGCGACTTTTTCACGAAAAAGAAAGATAATACAAGCCTAATAAAAACCATCAGGATCGTTCAATAAGATTTGCAACACATTCAGTTTCTCAGCCAAATTCGATTAGAAAAATAAAGAATTTTTTTGCGGAAAACCTTGGAGTAATCCCGCTTCTTCCCCTCTAGTTTCATGAAGTTGCGATAGGTGCCGGCGCTATACGTAACCTTGAAATCTGGGACTGTAAAGTGGATGCGTTCCAAGCAGAGAGCTGTCATAGATTTTCTTTTGGCAGAAAACTACAGATTCACAGATATTCATAGGCGCTTGCAGAATATCTGCGGAGACTTGAAAGTGGACGAAAGCACGGTGAGTCGTTGAGCGAGGCGTGTGTCGCCATGGCAACAAGGTCGCTCAAACCTCGCCGATGTCCCGCGTGCCGGCTGCCAGCGTACGGCTGCGATTCCTACAATGTTGGAACGTGCGTGCACCCTCATTCGACTTGATCGACAGATCACAACCAAATACCTCGCTGTTCATCTAGATGTCTCTGTACGTAGCGCTGACACTCTCGTCCATTAGCTGGGGTACTTAAAGGTGTGAGTTCACTGGATTCTTCACCGTCTAACGCAAAACTATAAAAGAGCAGCGAAGTGCCACACGTTCGGAATTGCTTGCACGTTGTGTGGCTGATCGATTTTTGTCCAACATTGTCACAGGCTAGTGAACATGGGTTCATGACTTGGAACCAGATACAAAACGGCATTCTGAAGAAAGAGTTCAAAGCTGCACTCTCAACTGGTAAAGACATGGCGACAGACTTTCTGGGATTCTGAAGACGTTATTGTGTTTCATGTTCTCCCTCACCATGCAGCGATCAATTCTGTAGTCTGCTATGCTACCCTCAGCAAATGAAGAAACGACTTCAGCGAGTTCGTCACCGCTTCTCCTTCCCCATGATAACGGAACGAACTCACGACAGTCTGCGCACCAGAACTTCATTGGACTGTTCCTGATCCACCCTACATCCCGGATTTTGCAGCTTCAGACTTCCATCTGTTTGGCATAATTAAGGATTCACACCACGGGAAGTATTACTTGCATGATGGGGAGGGGATTAATCCAGCAAGGCGTTGTCTCTGACCTCGATTAGTAGCATGGCACCGTGCGGAAATACAGATCCAGCAGATAGGTGGCGGAAGGCCGCCTCAATGAATGGAGATTATGTTGAAAAATAGGGTTTTGTAGCCAAAAGAGTGGAGAATAACATAGCGATTTAGAATCCTGAATAAAACCAATGGACTTTCAGAAACAAATGTGTTCCATTACTTATTTAACGCCCCTCGTAAGAAACAAGATTCAAATTTTAAAAGAAAAGTTTTATGTAGTTTGTACAGACCAAATACGATGCCATAAGAAACTTTGCAAGTATCCATTAGCGAAAAAGATATTTAGGTAACGACGACAATGAAAAGTATTTCAGTATTCTTCCTGATGGAATAGAGGCTTTTGAAATATGGTGCTACAGAAGAATGCTGAACATTAGATGGCTACATCGCGTAACTAATGAGGAAGTACTTAATAGAATTGGGGAGACAAGACATACATGGCATAAGTTGACTAAAAGAAGGGGTCGGTTGATGTGAGACATTCTGAGTTATCACGAGATTACCAGTCTAATATTGGACAGAAATGTGGGGAGTAAAATCGTAGAAGAATACCAAGATATGAATACAACAATCGGATTCAGAAGGATGTAGGTTGCAGTAGTTATTCGGGGACGAAGGATAGAATAGCACGGAGAGCTGCATGAAACCCGTCTTCGGATTGCAGACGAGAACAACAACAACAAGAACAACAACAACGAAGTGATATGTCTTAAATAGTTTTAGGAATGTGAACATTTCATTCGTTTCAAAGAAACTACTGTAACTTCAAAGAAATTAAAACTAAGAACAGATTTTTTGACATGTTAGCGCCACGCTATACTTACGTCAATCTAGAGGTATTTTAGGTATTTTACGTGATTTTTGTGGGAAATAGTTACCGTACAGCGATTTTCTATCCCTGAGAAAAGAGAGCAGCGCCGTTGTGACTGCCTGCAGACAGTAGGTGTCACGTAAACGTCGAAAATTCCAACCTTGAAGTCCACATGATGACGAGTTTAAATCAGATGGAATTCTGTTTAGAATCATGTGTGGTTTTAGAGTTGGAAAAGTGGACTTATTTCAAGAACAAAATGAACTGATAGTAAAGAATTCTATTTGTGGATTCCAACACTGCTTTGGCAAAAGAACCAACAAATTAATCTAATCTCACTATTTTTTTAACTTTCTATCTTAGTTTCGTTCGTAATTGGGTTGATTGTGGCTAGTTTAGGAAGTATTTGTTCAGTTTCTAACCATTACTTACGACAGAAGTACATTATTAGTTAAAATGTAAAATACTAAAGATCATGAACAGCTTTCTAGCTTTCTGCGTGTGCACATTATAATTGTTTATTGCAATGGTTGTAACGAGTTCTCATATAATTGCTGCAATAATTTCATACTACAATATTTATACATACACTTTTGTATGAGATGCTCGAAAGCGTGAGGGGTTTTAATTCTGGTTTAATTGTGTTGCGCAGACTGCGCTGGATCATCAGGTTAAGAGGGAGGGGAGACTTTGATCATAATCATGCTTCGACGGTACTGTAAACTGCCTGTGACACAATTCAAGTTCTTCCTCCTATGCCAAATTCTTTATCCTTCACCCTTGCTCTATTAGCAATATTCGTTCTGTTGCGTTGAGGCCTTACGTCCGAAGGAGAACTCCAGAACACGTTAGTCGTAAACAGAGGATTGGATGCATATTAATTTATTTTTGGGACAACGAAATTCGTTGAGAAAGTTGTCCCAGTCAAATCTAGTATATTTAATGTTTGTATGTGTCAAGTGTACACATTTTGTGTGAGTGTGTATGTGTTACTGTGACTTCACGAATGACGTGTTAAATAAAGTGCATTAACCATTCATTGAATTTGGTCCAATGATTTATCAAGGTACTTAAACGTATCACGTCTGTGCCACTTCTTTGGTATATTTATATAAAACCGAGCAGGAATAGAAATTGTGTGACGTGAAACACGTCGTCGAATGAGCAAGGTTCACTGATCGCGAATGAGAAATCATTCTGAAAGAACAAGGAGTTAAAACTGACATATATTTCTGATCATTTTTATACAACATTCAACATTTATGAGTCAGTGGAAGCGCATTATATAGCATTCACTTGGGTTATGTGACGAATCATCAGTTAAACGATCCGTTAATACGCATTAGAAATGATATGTCTGCGAAACATGGACTTTGTTATAGGGATAACGAATCGTGTTTTTTGAGCCGTGACGGCTTCCGTGAGGGCGCTCAGGTGATCCTGCTGGCTCTGCTCGTGTGCGCGTTCCATCGACTCTGGCCCTCGTCGTATCTTCTTTACTGGTTTGTGCCTTCCCTCTGGCGCTGCGCGGTGGTGAGTGGTTTGTCGGAGACGGAGATGGACGGGTGTGCCTGAGTACCCGGCGTACAGGCGCTTGCAGCGAGTTAACTAGCAGAACGTTGGGCTACGGGGGTTCGCGTTTCCCTGCAGCGATGATAGTTGCTGTCGGCGAGTTTACTGGGAAGTTGCAGCTGGTTATGACATGAACCAGTCCGTCGTGTTGTGCTAAATACGCCGAAATGTACTGAACAACTTGGTAGCAGCCACGAGCAGCACGGCAGTATTATCCGGTACCTACGCTACTGGCCATTAAAATTGCTGTGCCAAGAAGAAATGCAGATGATAAACGTGTATTCATTGGACAGATATATTATACTAGCACTGGCATGTGATTACATTTTCACGCAATTTGGGTGCATAGATCCTGAGAAATCAGTACCCAGAACAACCACCTCTGGCCATAATAACGGCCTTGATACGCCTGGGTATCGAGTCAAACAGAGCTTGGATGGCGTGTACAGATACAGCTGCCCGTGTAGCTTGTAAGAGGTCCATGATTAAAGAGTTTGTTGCTAGCGCACTCGATCTGATGTAATTTCGATGTATTGCTCACGCGCTGCCTGCGATATGTAAGCTAGAAGAGAATCTGAGACCAAAGAGCAGTATTGACTGCAATAGGAACTTTGTAGCAGTAACAGTATGTTGTTGCTAGCGAGCAGTCGTGTCTGGTGTATCGTGTTGGCTGGGCCGGTCGTGTGCAGCGATGGCAAAGCCTGAGCGTTGTAGGATAAGGCAAAAGCAGCCTCGCGCATGTATAGTATTGTTACATCAAGTCCCATGTAAATGTTTATAAAAAGAAATCTGTTAATAATAATCCTTCTCATAAAAAGTAACTTTTGACATTTATCTCAATTTAAAGAATTCACTAATTTCTGAAATCCTTGGCAATCCCGATTATTGAAAAGAAAAGTCAGTTCTTTCCTTTTATATAAGCAAATCTATCGGCCAGCATTGTACTTAGCCGCGCCAGGAAATTTCTTATAGGAGCAGATATATTCGCGTTATCCGGCGATCTAATTAAGGTAAGATTTTTCAGTTTATTCAGAATGATGTATCAGGGCCATAACGCAGCATTGCTGACGACCAAAATTTACCATGTTAAATTGACTGTCAATTATTGAAAGGTTATAGGTTTGTCACATTGTATTATATTTTTCACTGTTGGGTAGTTACGCTAAATGAGAATATTATTCATATTATTTTATTTTTGTGAGGAGGTTACACTTGGCGACAACCGGCCAGGATCGTATTTTTGTGAATTTCTGAGAAGTGGTCAGCTATATATCTGCTCTTATTTACTTAATATTAAAAGTAGTTTGCATCTGGCGCAACGCATTTACTAATTTGTCACTTTTTCTTTCACAGATCGTCGGCAATTTATTGCTCTTTGTTGTAACTGTATTTGTTCTATTTTTGCTTTGTCTTTGTTTGATTTTGTGCTTAACTTTGAGTTGTGAAAATGCCGCGCAAAGCTGCTAACAGTGCATCGCGATGTGCAAGGAGTGAAAAAGCTGACTTGAGAAATTTGACTGATAATACTAGCGACACTCAGTGTAATAGCGATAATCCT
Source organism: Schistocerca gregaria (assembly GCF_023897955.1). Lineage (NCBI taxonomy): Eukaryota > Metazoa > Arthropoda > Insecta > Orthoptera > Acrididae > Schistocerca > Schistocerca gregaria. The sequence goes on from NC_064922.1 coordinate 744,296,812, forward strand.
CTAATTACAGATAATCAGTGTGTGTCGATCACTAGTAATGATTTTGATGCTAATGATGAGCAAACAAATTCAATTGTGTCCTCTGTTAATTTAACGACAATTGATGACGTGGCACGTTCCGTTACAATGAACACTGTCCAGTTTGAAACACCTGATTTGCAAAATTTACGTAGCGAACAGATAATTGTTTCTAACGAAGGTGACCAATAAACACAAAGCACGTCAGATTTATTTGATTCCGCTGTAGTGACCAACACAGCACATCCGATTAGCAAACCTTTTTGTGAATCAGACAATGACCAAATGGTTATACAAAACGTGACACATGCAGATACACCATCACACAGCACAGAGAATACAGCAGCTGATTTTGGCATGGATCGAGTTATGGCATTATTGCTACAAATTAATGAAAATCTCAAACAACAAATTAATGAATCGAACATACAACTTAATGAAAATCTCAAACAGTCGAAGAAAGAACAAGACGACAACTTCAAACGACTTAATGAATCGAACAAACAACTTAATGAAAAACTAGACAACAATTCCAAACAGATTAATGAAAAACTTGACACCTCTCCTTAACAGCTTACTGAACGGATTACAGCCGTTGCCGAGCAGTGTAATGAAACTAAAAAACAGCTACGTGAGGAAATTAAGGCTAGTGCTAGGAATAGTAGTGAAGAAATTAGATCCGTTGCACAAGAAATATGTAATACACATGCAGCCACAACCAAATTACTTAGATATGAAATTAGTGCAGTCGCTAAACAATGTTCTGAGAACGCAACACAGTTACGCGACGAGTTTAAATTAATGTCATCAGAACTTTCACGCACACTGGATGCGAAAGTAGACACGAAATTCGAACAACAGAACAGCCTAATTGACGAACGTTTTAATCACCACCTACAAAACAGTGAAACGCGTTACCGTAAATTCATATAGGAACAGAACAAAGTAAGGAAACACGTCATGGATACAATTACTGCACAGAGACAGGAAGATAAGCGTAAATTATTTACGATGGCGAAAACATACGTAGACAACAATATTGCAACAGTATCAGACGAAATCAAACAGTTGAACTCCGAATTGCATGATGAAATCTCCGATCTTAAAACAAAAACAGACACACACACAGTAGACTTTCAGACAATGACCAACAGACTTGAACAATTAGAATTAATACAGGATCCCGATGCCATTAAAGCAGAAGTTAAGAAATTGAACAAAACTACCCGTAAAATCCAAAAAGAAATTAATGCTTGTGACACTAAAAATGATGATCAGGTTAAAGCATTGACTAAAAATTTGATGAATTGGCCAGTCGTATTGACGTTATCGAAAATAACAATGACACTAAATCAGACGATACGTCACCAGTTTCGTTTAATCAAACACCCGAATTCCAAAATTTACAGCAGACTATTAGTGAGATAGGTTCGTCCAATAATACATTACGTAGAAAATTGTCATCTTTACAGCACGAATTGACGGAGATGAAAAATATTTCAGCCTTTAACACATCACAGCATACGCCACTTTCCGAACATTTCTCACACTCACACAGCCAGTGTAATTTAGGTAGTTTACAGAGAGTACGTGACTTGGATTCCGGGCAGACACAGACAAACGGATTATCATACAATCCTGAACCAGTTCACATATTCAGAGTCGATAACGTTAATTATAAGCAATTTTTATCCGAGAAAAAATCTAAGGTATTTAAAAATGACGGAACACAAATACATCCTTTGGACTGGATACGACAACTTGCTTTTGTATTTTCATCAGCTTGGCCTGTAATGCAGAAACTAGAATTGGACTGGATACAACAATTTGCTTTTGAATTTTCACCGGCATTGCCTGTAACGCAGAAACTAAAATTTATTTGCAGCGCGTAAGAGACCTCAGGGGATTCATTACACTTCGATGAATATGTGCCGTAGCGTGCACAGGGCCCCGAGCCGTAGTAGTGCTATTTCATCTTTAGTTTTCTGCGCTGCTGCCTTCTCTTTTACTATCCTTTATATGTATCAAAACAGCTCGTCAACTATCGATCTATCTAGTATTAGGAATGTGTAAAGAAAACCTGATTGACAAGTTTGACCGAAAGTGACAATTTTCTTTAGACACTCCCGAAGCGACAAGAACTATTTTAATAACAAACAAAATTTTAATCATCAGTATGTGCAAAATTATCAGCAACAGCAAAGAGATTTTGCTAACAATAGAGGCTTTTCCCCAGAACATCAACAAAACCAGTCGGTTAGCATACCTAACCAACAATGTAGTCTGCAAGGTCAACCAAGCTTTAATGTTTCGCCGCCTACACGTATAGCGTCGGCTCCACCAAATAGTAACGCACAGCAACAAGGAATCCACTACGTACAGAAAACACACCATTTCAACTCATATCGCAATGCGCCGTATAGCAATGATTAGTATGAAAGACGTAAAAGTAATGAGCAGAGTTTTCAGCGTAACAGTCGGTCTTACCAGCAGCAGAATCATCGGCAACAACAGATTATCATGAATGAACGAGACAGTAGATATCATCCCCAACGTAATACGCTAGGGAGAAATAACAGAACAGTACAAATAGTCGACATGCCACAGCATCCTCCCGCAAATAACAGTACGTCAGAATGAATTTGACTAGATACAGTACAGGTTGCATCTTCCAACAACGTAAGCACTACTTTTGACACGCAGAATGTTATTCACGAGAATGTTATTACTTCTGACGACATCCGAGACACTCTTTTGCATGAAAAACCAGTTATTCAAAAAACCATTTGCCACCCTGTCATTGAAGTAAAGATTGGGTCATACACATTTTCAGCAGTAATCGACTCTGGATCACCTATGTCAGTTATAAATGCGGAAACTTTCAACGCTTGTAACAAAGAGAATACTTATCCTACATTACCATTAGGAAAAACTAAAGTAAAAGGAGCAGTATCGGGTAAAGGAGTAGATGTAAAATTACAGACACACTTATCATTTTGTATTGCAGGTCATACGTTCCACTCAAATTTTAGGATTGTTCCCTTATTGACAACAGACGTTATTTTAGGTACGAATTTTTTGGTACAACACGACGCAATTATTGACTTTCAAAATTCCTATTTAATGTTAAAGGATGAAAATGTACAACTGGCATTAGAATTTCAGCACTCTTTATCTGCAGAAGAACAAACAATTAATCGGACACAGGTCATTTCTGCATCACGTAACATAGGCTGTCATTCCACATTGTTCACAGATACGTTCGTGCACAACTATAATATACCAGACGAAGCCGACTATGACGTTATGCAAATGATTTCTGATAAAGTTAAACAGAGCAGCGCAAATACAGACGACGAACGTACGCAACTACGCAAAATTCTTTTACAGCAAGCTCCAGTTTTTGACAACATCCCTGGTACTATGTCCGGTTTCATGTATGAATTTCAAGTTGAACAGCATGATACATTTAAAGTAAAATATTATTCTATTCCTTATATCCGAACACAAAATATTGTAGCAGACGCACTATGCCGTTCTCTCAGCAACAATCAGCAAGACATCGCAACCAACTTCTGCCAAGCAAATTGTAGGCTCATGTATATTCAACAAGTCGCATTTGAAAATTTCATTTCATCGTCATTACGAGACATAGCACAAGAGCAGAGTAAAGACAACGTATGGAAAGAAATTAAACACCTTTGGCAAGATAAGAATAACGTTACCATTAGAAACCATTACACGGTACGCAATAACATTCTGTTTCGCCGCTCTCACCCTGACGGCAACAACTCGTTATTATGCATTCCTGACGAACTTGTTAACAAATTAATTTGGTATACTCATTTAAGTTACGCACATTATGGAGCCAGAAAATGTTTTCTTATACTGATACAGAACTGTTATTTTGCCAACATGGAGAAACGTATTCGACGAGTTTTAGCGTCATGTAAAATCTGCCAGAAAGCTAAATCAGACACTACTTCACATATTCCTCCGTTACATCCCATTGTACCTGTTAAATTGAGACACATGGCCGCTGTCGACATTTTTGGACCGATTCCCAGAACTAATAGAGGTTTTTGCTACATCTTTGTCGCTGTTGAACTCACTTCGAAATTTGTTACCTTCACTCCATTGCGCAAAGCTACTGCTAAATCTATTTTGAATGCATTTGTAAAACATTTTTTATTTCATGTAGGGCATGTATTGAAAATAATTTCCGACAATGGACCACAATTTCGATCTGCGATATGGACACGTATGTTACGAGCTAGAAATATTTCTCCGATCTATATATCCTCCGACAATGGACCACAATTTCGATCTGCGATATGGACACGTATGTTACGAGCTAGAAATATTTCTCCGATCTATATATCCAAGTATCACGCTTCTTCGAACCCTTGTGAACGACTGATGAAAGAAATTGGTAAACTGTGTAGAATGTAGTGCCATAAAAGACATATTGATTGGGATACACACATACTCTCATTCCAGGATGTAATTAACTCCATACCAAATGAATCTACTATGCTATCTCCGACTGTTATATTGAAAAATGTTGAACCACCTAACAAAATTAAAGAATTAGTATCCTTTCCTACATCTCGTCCACTACTCCACCATGAAATAATTGAGATTGCGCTCAACAACATCAAACGTGCCTCAGAGCGCCGGAGAAAACAACAAAAACAGGTTTGTACACGCCGTGACTTTCACATTGGACAGAAGATATTAGTACGCACACACTATTTATGCAACAGAGGAAAGAGTAGTTGCAGTAAATTTGAACTTCTATACGCAGGTCCATACAGAATTCGCAGCATTCCTCATCCCAATGTGGTACATGTTGAAACTTTGAGAACCAGAAAAAGCAAAGGCAATCACCATGTTTCCAATATTAAACCCTTTATTGAATGACATACTTTATGATTTATCACATGTAATGCCTTTTCCGGTTATTGATATGAACACTTACTGATGATTATAATATTTTTCCTGGCAAGTGTCCGGCAAGGTAAGATTAGCAGGTCGCTTTTCTTGTCGTCATATATCAGACCGTGCACATTTTCGATTTTTTGTGTATGTATGATTGTTTTCCTATCGAAAGTAGAATTTTGTCTGTATGCACTATCAAATGTTGAAGATGTAACAAACACCAGTTGACATTGACATTTTGCATTATGATATCTCAACATCTTGACTATTTTACATTTTTTGCACTTAAAAATTGTCTATGTTTTTCACCTAATACGTTTTCTGTCATGCTATGCACTGTGCTTAATTATATCACTAGAAACAAGTTTTTATTTATTTTGACTATTCTAGATTTTTTGCTACTACATTTTGATACTGTGTGTACATTTTTGCACTTGGAGACTGACTATGTTTTTGACCTCATACGTTTTCTGTCATGCTATGCTGTATGCTTAATTATATTACTAGAAACAAGTTTTTATGTAATGGGTATATGAATTAAATGCGAGATATTAATCCATATTCATCATTATTTAGAAAGCAAAACCGTGTAAAAGAAATTAATCAAACAACCACAGTGGTTTACTATGAAATGGAAATTTTACCATCAGAATGAAGGAAAGAAAATGCAGTATATTGTCATGAAGAATGGATCAGAATTAACAAGCATTAACCAGAATATACTATACAAATCGTATGATAGCAGTCTTGACTAATTATTTTTCTTTCAGAATACGAGGCGATTATTGCAGCCTGTCAGACAGAACTACACATGTTAATTTTAGTGATGAAATATGTTAGAAGTAAGAAACTCTATACTATATGAAGTAATGAATGAAAATGAATAGTTGTATGAAGTAAATGGTAATATGAATATGCATAATGAAGTGTCTATTATTTGCAGATGATGACAAATGATGATGAATAGTTATATGAAGAATATGGTAATATGAATATTGAAGTTTTTCTTTACAGATGATGATAATATTTACTGTTAGTTAAGAAATGCTATGTAGTTATTTAAGTATTTGTTGCAGTTCCTTTTGACAGTATGTCTTATGTCACATTGTATAATGACTGAATGTTTTGAAAAAGACAGCTAGAGTACATATTAAATACACGTTTCATTACCTGTTAATTCGAAGTTCACTATTTTTCAGCTCAATAATCCCTTTTGTATTTTTCCAGGAGAAGCTTTTCATGATACTTACTAAACCTGTTACTTATTAAACATGTTCTAGTACTTGCATTGTTTTACCCAGTTGTGTCTATCATTTATGAATGTGATCACATATACTGTACTTGTTTCATAACCTTGCTACAGCTGACTCATGACGAATGACGTTAATAATCCTTATTTCCAGCAATAAGTCAAAAGCAAATATTTTCATGCCCCAGCAATTAATTATCGATCCCAGGGCAATGCATTGCTAAAAAAAATATTAAAAGTCCCAACTATTACCAGTATGCAACTAAATAATGCTACCAGTTTAAGATATATTTTTAGTCCTAAAGATAATGCAAATTTTCTGTGTATTGATTCCATTATGTCTATGTGTTATTGGACTACCGACCTTGAGTAATAGTTCCAATGTCTTACATTTTAAATATGTCTTATGTCACTTACATGATATCGTATATGAACACCAGTAACTTGATGCTACACTCAATAACTCCTGTTTTAAATGTTGACTTGTGAATAACACCGAATAGTGTTTTGTAACACTATATGAATACTTTGTAACTAGCCAATGAATGTCAGTAACTCAATAGCTCCTGTTTTAAATGATGACTTGTGAATAACACTGAATAATGTTTTGTAACACTATATGAAAACTTTGTAACTGGCCAATGAATGCCACTGATTCAGTCAGATGAGTTATGAATAGTGTTTCGTAATACTCAATTGTTCATACTGGTTGATACACTAGTGTAATTCTATAATGACTAGCATAAGAGTTAATGTCCTTCACCTTCTGACCTAATTACTGCAACATCCGTTTATCCTGTCCATCCTCATGATCATGGAGCACTATATTGGTTTTTTCACTAATTCTACGTTGCTGTAAGAGTATGGATTCTACAAGAATATGGTGTTGACATATCAAGCTGTCCACCACCTTGAACGATGGAGATGTTATTATGGTCCTACTGTTTGGTGTACCTAATGTACTACCAAAATGATAACATTGAATATTAATACAACATTTCAGTGTCTTAGCTACACTGACAAATACTTCAGGGAAGAGAACTTCAGATTGTCTCACTTGGTGTTGTGCTTCTGTAGAAAGATATGGACTTTCAGTGCAGCTACGTGCAACCTACTGTGCTACAACCATGATGCAATCCTTCCCATTCCTTTCCTAGTTCCTGTAAAATAGTAAAGGCTTATACAGTGCATTTAAATTCTTGTAAAATGATAAAAACTTTTATCGTGGGTGTGCACTCTATTTTGTTAATATATCTTGTACTCATTGTGTATATACTTCGTCATTTCTGAATATGTTTTGTACTCAGTGCGTGTGCACTCTATTTTGTTAATATATTTTGTTCTCATTGCGTATATACTTTGTCATTTTTGAATATGTTTTGTACTCAGTGCGTGTGCACTTTATTTAATTTCTTAATATGTTCTGGACATATCAATGATGTATATACTCTGTGATTGTAGCCTTAGTAAACTAAATAGATTATAGAAAAATTTGTTGCTCATGGCAAGTCCAATTGACTCACCATCGCTGCCAAATTTTGCCCCCCAGTGGAGGGCTATGTAAGAGGTCCATGATTAAAGAGTTTGTTGCTAGCGCACTCGTTCTGATGTAATTTCGATGTATTGCTTACGCGCTGCCTGCGATATGTAAGCTAGAAGAGAATCTGAGACCAAAGAGCAGTATTGACTGCAGTAGGAACTGTGTAGCAGTAGCAGTATGTTGTTGCTAGGGAGCAGTCGTGTCTGGTGTATCGTGTTGGCTGGGCCGGTCGTGTGCAGCGATGGCAAAGCCTGAGTGTTGTTGGATAAGGTAAAAGCAGCCTCGCGCATATGTAGTATTGTTACATCAAGTCCCATGTAAATGTTTTAAAAAAAATCTGTTAATAATAATCCTTCTCATAAAAAGTAACTTTTGACATTTATCTCAATTTAAAGAATTCACTAATTTCTGCAATCCTTGGCAATCCCGATTATTGAAAAGAAAAGTCAGTTCTTTCCTTTTATATAAGCAAATCTATCGGCCAGCATTGCACTTAGCTACGCCAGGAAATTTCTTATAGGAGCAGATATATTCGCGTTATCCGGCGATCTAATTAAGGTAAGATTTTTCAGTTTATTCAGAATGATGTATCAGGGCCATGACGCAGCATTGCTGACGACCAAAATTTACCAGGTTAAATTGACTGTCAATTATTGAAAGATTATAGGTTTGTCACATTGTATTATATTTTTCACTGTTGGGTAGTTACGCTAAATGAGAATATTATTCATATTATTTTATTTTTGTGGGGAGGTTACAAGCTTCAGCACGATACCACAGTTCATCAAGAGTAGTGACTGGCGTATTGTGACGAGCCAGTTGTTCGGCCTCCATTGACCAGACGTTTTCAAATGGCGAGAGGTCTGGAGAGTGCGCTGGCCAGGGCAGCAGTCGAACATTTTCTGTACCCAGAAAGGCCAGTAGAGTACCTGCAACATGCGGTCGTGCATTATCCTGCTGAAATGTACGGTTTCACAGGTATCGAATGAAGGGTAGAGCCACGGGTCGTAAGGCATACGAAATGTAACGTCCACTGTTCGTAGTGCCGTCAATGCGAACAAGAGGTGACCGAGATGTGTAACCAGTGGCACGCCAGGTGATACGCCAGTATGGCGGTGACGAATACACGCTTCAAATGTGCGTTCACCGCGATGTCGCCAAACACGATTGCGACCATCATGATGCTGTAAACAGAACCTGGATTCATCTGAAAAAAATGACGTTTTTCCCTTCGTGCATCCAGGTTCGACGTTGAGTACACCATCGCAGGCGCTCCAGTCTGTGATGCAGCGTCAAGGGTAACTGCAACCACGGTCTCCGAGCTGATTGTCCATGCTGCTACAAAGGTCGTCAAACTGTTCGTGCAGACGGTTGTTGTCTTGCAAACGTCCCCATCTGTTGACTCAGGGACCGAGACGTGGCTGCACGTTCCGTTACAGCCATGCGTATAAGATGCCTGTCATTTCGTGTGCTAGTGATTCGTGGCCATTGGGATCCAGCACGGCGTTCCATATTACTCTCCTGAACCCACCGATTCCATATTCTGCTAACAGTGATTGGATCTCGACCAACGCGAGCTGCAATGTCGCGATACGATAAACCGCTACAATCCAACCTTTATCAAAGTCGGAAACGTTATGGTACGCTTTTCTCTTTCTTACACGAGGCATCACAACGAAGTTTCACCAGGCAACGCCGGTCACCTGCTGTTTGTGAATCATAAATCGATTGGAAACTTTCCTCATGTCAGCACGTTGTAGGTGTCGCCACCGGATCCAACTTTATGTGAATGCTCTGAAAAGCTAATCATTTGCATATCACAGCATCTTCTTCTTCTTGGTTAAATTTCGCGTCTGTTGCATGTCATCTTCGTGGTGTAGCAATTTTAATGGCCAGTAGTGTACTTCGAGTTCCAAAGCTACTGGCCTCCTTGACATTTATATGAAATTGCCTGTCAACAATGTTGAACCACATGGCCCTTCCTCGGACGAGTTATACGATTTGGGTCTGTTACTAAAGATGTGCGCTCTCAGCCTAAAGGTACGCACGTATAGTTCATGTGTGTGTGCTTGCTTGTATTTGCACACCCTCTCACTCCGTTATGAGGAACCTTCGGGTTATAGGTATACAGTTTAACCGGTCAGCTGCCGTTTGTTGCATATCCTAATCACAGTCTCTATTACCCCTAAGAGGCCCCAATAAAAGTATACCTTGATTTTCTAATACTTGTTTGAATTACTATGTAATTTTTCTTTTAAATGACCTTGTACATGATTCTTGTTGTTCATGGGAAGGTTAAGTTGCAATGTTATAAGCGGGCCGCTCCCATACTGAAGTTTTTGTAGTTGAATTTTGTAATCTTTATCAAAATTGTTTTACCGTTTGTTGGTTGGCGTATGTAGACAGCCTTGTATCGACAGCGGTTGACGCGTTGCTGTTCTGCTGGTCCGATGCTGCGACGCATTTTTCTCCTGCTTCGTCGGCTTTCCCGTCATCGCAGGAGGCCTAAGTGTTGCCAGGCCATCTCCCATTCCAGCCTCAAGTTGAGTTGTTGGCTGTTACTCTTTTGGTATCGTTTTATGGCGAGGCTGTCTCCGGATTAGGTTGGGATCTAGTTGCAGGGACGGAGTGCCGTCGTAGGTTTAGGTGATTTAATAACTGTTTGTAGTTGGGCTACCTTTGCTTTGCACAAATAACTGTTAATTGTAATTTTATGTATAATTTCCAGGTTGTCATGCATTGCACATTTAATTTGAAAATCTTAATTGTTTGTTTGTGTTACGCAATAATCTTGCAAAATATCTGTCGGTTCATGATTGAATTGTTATTTAAGAAATATATTTGTTTGGGAAGCATGAAGTTGGGTCACCCTTCCAAATGTTTTCCTCAAATTAATCCCGATCCTTGATGTTGTTCTCATTCGTAATGGGAAAGGCGACAATGCAGGTGGGATAATGATACCTAATACACGTTTGGAGAAAGAACCAAGCATATGTTTGGTACGATCTACCACCATTTATACAGGGTGGTCCATTGATAGTGACGGCCCAAATATCTCACGAAATAAGCACCAAACGAAAAAACTACAAAGATCGAAACTCGTCTAGCTTGAAGCGGGAAACCAGAAGGCGTTACGGTTGGCCAGCTAGATGGCGCTCCATAGGTCAGACGGATATCAAGTGCGTTTTTTTAAAAATAGGAACCCCTATTTTTTGTTACGTATTCGTGTAGTACGTAAAGAAATATGAATGTTTTAGTTGGACCACTTTTTTCGCTTAGCGATAGATTGTGCTGTAATAGTCACAAACGTGTAAGTACCTGGTATCACGTAACATTCCGCCAGTGCGGACGGTATTTGCTTCGTGATACATTACCCGTGTTAAAATGGACCGTTTACCAAATGCGGAAAAGATCGATATCGTGTTGATGTATGGCTATTGTGATCAAAATGCTCAACGGGCGTGTACTATGTATGCTGCTCGGTATCCTGGACGACATCATCCAAATGTCCGGACCGTTCGCCGAATAATTACGTTATTTAAGGAAACAGGAAGTGTTCAGCCACAAGTAAAACGTCAACCACGACCTGCAACAAATGATGATGCCCAAGTAGGTGTTTTAGCTGCTGTCGCAGCTAATCCGCACCTCAGTAGGAGACAAATTGCGCGAGAATCGAGAATCTCAAAAACGTCTGTGTTGAGAATGCTACATCAACAACGGTTGCACCCGTTACCATATTTCCATGCACCATGAATTTCATGGGGGGACTTTGAACGTCGTGTACAGTTCTGTCACTGCGCACAAGAGAAATTACGGGACAATGACAGATTTTTAGCACGCTTTCTATTGAGCGGCGAAGCGTCATTCACCAACAGCGGTAACGTAAACCGGCATTAAAATGCACTACTCGGCAACGGAAAATCCACGATGGCTGCGACTAGTGGAACATGAGCGACCTTGGCGAGTTAATGTATGGTGCGGCATTATGGGAGGAAGGATAATTGACCCCATTTAATCGATGGCAATCTAAATGGTGCAATGTATGCTGATTTCCTACGTAATGCTCTACCGATGTTATTAAAGAAATTTCACTGCATAACAGAATGGAGATATACTTCCAACATGATGGATGCCCGGCACATACTCGCGTGCTATTGAAGCGGTACTGAATACCATATTTCATGACATGTGGATGGATCTGACGTCCCCGAATTTCTTTCTGTGGGGAAAGGTGAAGGATATTTGCTATCGTGATCCATCGAAAACGCCTGACAACATGCGTCAGTGAATTGTCAATGCATGTGCGAACATTACGGAAGGCGAACTACTCGCTGTTGAGAGGAATGTCGTTACACGTATTGCCAAATTCATTGAGGTTGACGGACGTCATTTTGAGCATTTATTGCATTAATGTGGTATTTACCGGTAATCACGCTGTAACAGCATGCATTCTCAGAAATGATAAGTTCACAAAGGTACAAGTATCACATTGGAACAATTGCAATAAACTATTCAGGCATACCTATATTCTGTATTTTAACTTAAAAAACCTACCTGTTACCAGCTGTTCGTCTGAAATTGTGAGGCATATGGTTGTGACCATTATAGCGCCACCTATCACAAACCTAAAAAAGTAATCAAACTAAAACATTCAAATTTCCTTACGTACTACACGAATATGTAAAAAAATGGGTGTTTCTTTTTTTTAAAAAAAACGCAGTTGATATCCGTTTGACCTATGGCAGATCCATCTAGCGGGCCAGCTACAGCGCCATCTGGTTTCCCCTTCAAGCTAGACATGTTTCGTTGTTTGTAGTTTTGTCGTTTGATGCTTATTTCGTGAGATATTTGGCCCAGTCACGATAACTAGACCACCTTGTATAATCAGATAACAAACAAAGAGGGGGGGGGGGGGGGCAGAGTAGCACATCAGGTCTAGTGTATATGGTAACGACAGTCATCTTAAGATCCAAAATTGTGGAACGTGTCCAAATCCGTCATCTACTAAGGCAACAGAGCATCGTACTCATAGGAGACAAGACCTGTCTACATAGTAGGTAGTTCCATATTTCTCACTGGCTGTCGTGGAAATCAGTCATCAGGCGCCGTCACTGAGTACCAAGCAGCACTGCGAGACGTTTCGCCTAAGGGTCCCTCAGAGTACAAACTCATGTTTGCTGCTTGATGTAGCCTGTATTATCCGTGGATGGCATTTCCGAACACGTGTTCATACCCTAGATTTGTTCTTCAACACATCATCTACAATCACTCGAAGTTTGTTCATCATTTCTGGGACACCTTGTATAATTTAGTGGTCAGCTTAGTTTAACTCGGATACGTGATGAACCAACGGGCATATGTTACACTGTTGGACACGAAGACTACCCAGTTAAGAAACCAATAAATTGGACAAACGATGTAGCACTGGGGTTATTAAACAGACTGCATATCATAGTTATGGAACATTTCAGACAAGAGTGCACTCATGGTGGCTGCTCAGAAGGGACGGACATGCTATGTCACGTTATATTTAAACACAAGAAATTGTCAAAGGCATGACAAGCGGATCGTACGTTATTTCCATATTTATCACAATTGGATTGAAATGAAGTAACTATAAAATTGCAACACCTTTATCCACATCCTAACTGGACCACTCGCAGGATGGACCTGTACTTACAGGATCCCACAGGTAGACTGGCGAGACGAGTCTTCGCTCGAGCGGTCACTGCTTCCGTTAGATGGTACGAGTTAGTTCCTGTAAAGAAGCGGACCGCCAATCTTGTTCCTATGACATACTGGCCTGTCATTAAACCTGCCACTGACCGACACTTTCTGTTCTGTCAGATTCACTTCTACAAGCTTAAGTTGGTAACGCTACCTCTGGATGTTTTAGAGGAACGTTTGGAACGCAATGTCGTTTTCATTCACACATGGTCGTTTATAGGAAAGAATGAGGTTCAAATGGCTCTGAGCACTATGCGACTTAACTTCTGAGGTCATCAGGCGCCTAGAACTTAGAAGTAATTAAACCTAACTAACCTATGGACGTCAAAGACATCCATGCCCGAGGCAGGATTCGATCCTGCGACCGTAGCTGTCACACGGCTCCAGACTGTAGCGCCTAGAACCGCACGGCTACTCCGGCCGGCCAAAGAAAGAGGAACCAGTAGGTCTTGCATAGGTGAAACAAATGATGATTTCAGCTCATGCCACCTGAAAAGAGTCATTATTACTAAGACTGGCCGCTGCCTGAAGTTAATTCAGCACGAGGTGCGTCTGAATGCATTGTACGTCTCACATTCATGAAACGTATGCTGCTGACTTCTTTCAAGGTTGCTAATACATGTACTGGGCTTGAGATGAGATTTAAACTGTCATGAGGCCAGACTGAAGAAACTGATTCATTGTTTTCCTCTAGTAACTAGAGCGAATGTCATGATAGACCACAGAACAAGTCAATGATTACTCCTTTCAAATATTCTTGAGTGAATGACTTGTTGATCTGTTTTGACCACGATGTGGAGGAAGCATTAATTTATTAGACCATCAAACTGAAGATTAGACACAGCATGAACTGGGAGATCTGTATGGACGGGAGAAAGATTTATGTTTCCACTAACCATCTGATAGAGTTGCTAAATATATATAAAAAACCGTCAACTGTATGTTCATTTCCAATTTATTTCATGGGCTACCGTTTTCGGAGGTATAATACGCCAACACCAGGCCCTAAACAACAGATTTACAGCTTTAATACTTACAATAAGGATACTACTTCTAGATAAATGAAATCATATTGGACACTTTTTTAAAGAATTTTTCGCCATATAACTGTTAATTGTTCATACTCAATCATGATTTCGGTTTTATGGCCATTCTCAAGATCATGTTGAAGAGAAAAATAATAAAGCATACGACATATGATCAAAAAGTAACGGCAATTTTATAATTCCGCGGGATTTATACATTAGATTTTTTTTAAAAAGTTATCGTATTGGCACACGTGTTCCTGAAATATGTCTGCATTTTCAGGTGTTTTGATTATTTAATTTTCTGTTGACAATCGTAAAGATTGTACGTGTTTTCGAGTGCTCGGCGAATCTTTACTTTCGAAAACAATGGTTCAAAGATTTTGTATTCAATTTTGCTTGAAAAATGAAATAAAGTACAATACTGTATTCGAAATGTTGACTACGGCTTTTGGCGCGTCTACTTTGAGTAAGAAAAGAGGTTCTAGAAGACGTTGAAGACGACGACCACTCTGGACGCCTTAGCACATCAATTACTGACGACATTGTGGATGAAGTAAAGAAAATGTTTCTGGAAAATCGCCTGATAAGCATCAGATAGGTTGCTGCTGATGTCGACATATCCAACGGTTCATGCCAAGCAATTTTTATCGGATGTTTTTGGGAATGAAACGTGTAGCGGCAAAGTATGTTCAAAAATTGTTGAATTTCGACCAAAACCGACACCCATAGACATCGCTCATGAATTGCTGAATGAAGTCGACAGCAATGCAGAACTTCTAAAGAAGGTTTTATCAGGTGACGAAACGTAGGCATACGGCTACGTCACCGAAACCACGGCCCAATCTTCCGAATGGAAACTGCCTGGAAATCCAACACCGCAAGAAATTCGACAAGTTCGATCACACGTGAAGATCCTTCTCACTGTTTTCTTCGATTGCAGCGGGATGGTTTATCATGAGCTCCTGCTTTATGGTTGATACGGTCTGTAAGGATTACTACCTGGAAGTTACGAGGCATATGCGTGAAGCAGTCCGGAGAAAAGTAACAGAATAGTGGCAAAATCACTTGTTGAAATTGTATCACAATAACACTCACCCCTCAATGCTTGTCCGTAATTTGGGAAAAAAAACCGAAACCATCATATGCCTCAGCCACTATATTCACCCGACATGGCGCTCAGAGAATAATTTTTATTTCCGAGGTGGGACATAATCATGAAAGGACGTTGTTTCGCCACCATTGTTAAAAAAAAAAGAAAAAAAACAGAAGAAACAGAATCGCTGAACTAGCTGAACAACGTAAGGAAAAGTAAATTCCAGAAGTGCTTCCCAGTTTGGAAAAAGCTCTGTGAAAGGGTTTACTTTGAAGAGGACAAAGTTTATGTTGATGGCTAAATAAAAATTCTCTGAGAAAAACAAAAACTCCAGTTACTTTTGAATTATTACTTAAATAATGTGGACCCTAAATTATTTAAGAATTTAGTAACGTGCAATTTTAGTTGATCATTCAGTTGATCGTTTGGAGAGTTAATCACACAGTTATGTGTCTCTATTTCCTCTATTATTTTAATTTTCTTTCTTCTTTTGTGTGGTGTATGCATAATGTGCAAAGCCACATCAATCGCTTTCACTTCGTGATTATTCTCTCTTAAATGCTTATTGTAAGTAGAGGTACAGCTTTCTGTTTTCCTAATATGTCATTTAAACCTTTCGTCAAAAGAGCGTCCCCTTTTCTTCTGTGTAGTATTTGTTACATGTGTCACATTTAACATTACAGATACCGGATCTACTCATCAGATTTGTTTTACGTGTAGTATAACTAAGGATGTTGCTTTAGTCATTACTGGTATAGAAACCTAACTGAATAATGGTTTTGTCAGGCAGTTTGGTTATTTTGTCTGAAATAGTACCTGTGTATGGAATGGTAGCAAATCTGATTTTATCACTTTTCCTTCTTCTCTAGTTAGGGTAATTTCCAGGAGATTGAGACCACTATTATTCCTAATTTTCTTGTAATACAGATTTTCGACTATATTTGGCCTATACCAATTATTGAGGGCAACATCGTTGCTCAGATATTCACGTGCTTTAAGTAGCAATCTATATTAATATGTAATTAACAATATTCATGTAATATTGTAGTAAATGAGTTAGGTAAGTAATACAGAATACTGATTTATTATCTTAGAAACTTATGTAGAACCTATTATATTTGGTTCAGGTCTTCATATACTGTAAGTAGCATCAGCACAAAAATATGAATTTAATGAACACTCGTGTCATATGAAGTATATGGAGAGGTACATAATGTAGCTCACAGATGTACTATACTCTGCCTCCCCCCTCTACTTTCCCTCTCCCACATATCGACCTCCAAATCTGTTCCACCCATCAGTCACCCAAACACTTCCACTAGCACTCAGCTGTCCTCATCTTCTCCCTCCCCAGAAACCCTCATACTCTCTCACTCGACACTCCTCTTCCTACCCCCATTTTAACTCTCCCCCTACTAAACAGTCGTGTTATATTGCGGAGACGGTTTTATTTTAGGCATGTGTAGATGTTACTAAGCAGTTCTGTTATATTAGCTGTTAAATACGCCCTAATGTGTGTTGATCGTTTTTCACTGTTCACAGTGTTAACTCATATCGTGTAAGATGGCAATTGGTCTTTAATAACACAGATATATCTTTTCGACGACGACACGTCACAGGCAGGTCAGACATATCTTAACAAGTAAGTAATTTTTTTCAGATATGTAATATCTTCTTGTTCCTATGCCTGCACTGTACGACACGTACGTTCAAAATGCTCTTGGAAGTGGCTATAAAGCCGAAATCATGATTGGGTAAAAGAGTGAATGAAGAATTAACAGTCGAATGGCGGAAATTTCTTTACAAAAGACTTAGATGACCTCGGTCTCCAACGAAGGATAGATTGTTTATAAAGTGTGTGCTGTAACTATGTCACCAAAAGGTTATAATGAAAATAAAAAAAGTAAATTAAAAGATGGAAGACTAGCCTTAATACTAGTAGATTGTAAACATAGGTAGGTATAACCTCAAAATTGGAAACGTCATTTTACTATAAGTATGCGATTCAAGCTGCTTATTATTTATCAGAAACCAGATATTTACTACATACAGAGTAGCTGCTCTCTCACCATCCAATTTAGCAACAGCAAACGCACCTAAACTGCTAGTGTGGTGTGGGACAGTGTCCTGCGCCAGCTGACGTTGGATGTGTCGACATAAAAAAAAAGTGTTGGACAATGTAAATGGTGGATGATGTTCAGAATTCTCAGATGAATACGTCAGCTATGGAAAAAGGAAGGACGGGTTATATAAAATACATAGGATGAAGAATGAAAGGTCAAGGGAGAAGTGCCGGATTAAAGAGACATGGGTGTTCAATATGCACATCGACAAATCAAAAATAGGAATAAAAGATAGATTTACGAATTTGACAAAGACTCAGTGTGAAAGTGAAAGGATCTCAATAATATAACACATACGCTCCTGGAAATTGAAATAAGAACACCGTGAATTCATTGTCCCAGGAAGGGGGAACTTTATTGACACATTCCTGGGGTCAGATACATCACATGATCACACTGACCGAACCACAGGCACATAGGCACAGGCAACAGAGCATGCACAATGTCGGCACTAGTACAGTGTATATCCACCTTTCGCAGCAATGCAGGCTGCTATTCTCCCATGGAGACGATCGTAGAGATGCTGGATGTAGTCCTGTGGAACTGCTTGCCATGCCATTTCCACCTGGCGCCTCAGTTGGACCAGCGTTCGTGCTGGACGTGCAGACAGCGTAAGACGACGCTTCATCCAGTCCCAAACATGCTCAATGGGGGACAGATCCGGAGATCTTGCTGGCCAGGGTAGTTGACTTACACCTTCTAGAGCACGTTGGGTGGCACGGGATACATGCGGACGTGCATTGTCCTGTTGGAACAGCAAGTTCCCTTGCCGGTCTAGGAATGGTAGAACGATGGGTTCGATGACGGTTTGGATGTACCGTGCACTATTCAGTGTCCCCTCGACGATCACCAGAGGTGTACGGCCAGTGTAGGAGATCGCTCCCACACCATGATGCCGGGTGTTGGCCCTGTGTGCCTCGGTCGTATGCAGTCCTGATTGTGGCGCTCACCTGCACGGCGCCAAACACGCATACGACCATCATTGGCACCAAGGCAGAAGTGACTCTCATCGCTGAAGACGACATGTCTCCATTCGTCCCTCCATTCACGCCTGTCGCGACACCACTGGAGGCGGGCTGCACGATGTTGGGGCGTGAGCGGAAGACGGCCTAACGGTGTGCGGGACCGTAGCCCAGCTTCATGGAGACGGTTGCGAATGGTCTTCGCCGATACCCCAGGAGCAACAGTGTCCCTAATTTGCTGGGAAGTGGCGGTGCGGTCGCCTACGGCACTGCGTAGGATCCTACGGTCTTGGCGTGCATCCGTGCGTCGCTGCGGTCCGGTCCCAGGTGGACGGGCACGTGCACCTTCCGCCGACCACTGGCGACAACATCGATGTACTGTGGAGACCTCACGCCCCACGTGTTGAGCAATTCGGCGGTGCGTCCACCCGGCCTCCCGCATGCCACTATACGCCCTCGCTCAAAGTCCGGCAACTGCACATACGGTTCATGTCCACGCTGTCGCGGCATGCTACCAGTGTTAAAGACTGCGATGGAGCTCCGTATTCCACGGCCAACTGGCTGACACTGACGGCGGCGGTGCACAAATGCTGCGCAGCTAGCGCACATTCGACGGCCAACACCGCGGTTCCTGGTGTGTCCGCTGTGCCGTGCGTGTGATCATTGCTTGTACAGCCCTCTCGCAGTGTCCGGAGCAAGTATGGTGGGTCTGACACACCGGTGTCAATGTGTTCTTTTTCCCATTTCCAGGAGTGTAGATAACACTGCTGTCCTCAATGAAAGTGAAGAATGATTACTGGACGTGTTGAATGGAATGAGACAATATTGAGCGTAAACCGAGGAAGGACGAAAGTAATGAAGAATAGCAGAAATGAGATTGGCGATAAACTTAATGTCATAAATGGGGACCAGGTAGTAGTGAAGGAATTCCGTTACCGCGGGAGGAAAATGATGCATGGCGAACGAACCAAGGAGGATGTGAGAAGGAGGCTAGCTCATTCAAGGAGGGCACACCTCTTTAAAAGTTCACAGGCGTCACGTAGAGGCCGTAGTTTGAAGAAGAAATTTCTGAGAATGTGCATCTGGAGAATCGATGTGTTTGTGATGTGGTGTTACAGGATACTCGAATTAAGAGGACAGAGAAGAAAAGAGATCCTCCCCATAACAAGCAAGGAAACGTACGTGTGGGAAACAGCGAGTAGAAGAGGCATTGTGACAGGGCATGTGTTACGAACTCACTAAATAACTCCCTTGTTATATGAATGCCTGGGCTTCCTACATGTCTGAAAGAACAGACGCTACACGGAATCCAAAGATGTAGCAGGAATTATGTAAATTGAAGGTGGATGAGGGAAAAAGGAAAGGAAAGTAATTAATAATGCGGAATCAATGGCGCGAGTGAGAAATATGTACTGGACACGGATCTCCTGCTTAGTAGGCAGCTGTGTTGTCCACTGCGCCATCCGGACACGATGGTTATCTCCACTGCACGGACTATCTCGGCTTGCCTACCTATTGTCCCACATGCCCACTTAACGTTACCTATCCGGAGCCGCCGTCCATGTTCGCTACGTTGAGATTCCCGCAGGAGATCGATCGTAGTTGTGCATCCACGCTGAAGATGGTGGATTCATTCCCTATCGAGGCAAATCAGTTATACGAATCCGTGGGGTTTGCTCTTTCGGGCACGTCCGAATACTAGCCCAGTCCGAATACCCAAAAATAGGGTTTTATAAGAAGAATTCTAATCAGAGGTTACTAGACTAGTACTCGGAAGAAGCAGCGGAATTCAAATTAACGACAAGTCAGTCTGATTTAAGTTCTATAATGTTGGCGAATGCTAAGATGGACCGTTCAACAAGGCACAGGTCGCTCCTTTAAACACCCTTGAATGAGTAGCTATGATTTGACTCAACTACGGTGTGTAGGAAGCGTTTATCACTTCGACCATAAAGGCGAAAATTATAATACGTTATCGGTAATTCACAAACTAGGAGTGTGTAATGAGCTCTTCATTTTCGAAGTTATCTGCAAATCTGTTTATTTAGTAATTCGGCGATCGGACTTTTAAGGGAGATGGCTTGCAACAGATCTTGTCCGACCAGAAATAAACTGTCTGCATACTGTTCGTAGCGTGACTGAAAATTACGGCAGTCGATTTGGCAATTACACACCATCAGGATCTGTTATAAATGCCAACACGCTGTTCATAAGCTTAGTTTATTAGTTCCTGACAACGCGTTTTCCTAGCTAGGCCTATACCTTCCACAACTACACTTTTGTAATACATACCGATAATTTGTCCATCTGGAGGTCACCTTTTCATTGAGCTTGGCTCGTCCATTTATACGATTTTCAACTTTTATTACTATATCCTATAGGTCGTTAATTCAAGGACATTCCAATCAGTAATGTCATATGCGCTCAAATTAGAAGTGCTTATACTCTCACCTGCTCTTTAACTTTTGTACGTCTAATTAACAACTAGTATTCGTTCGATATCTGAACGGTTCCTCATCCCGACACCATCATTAGCCTGAACTGCGAACAATCCGCATCTCTTCTAGCTCCAGTCACCTATACTCTCGCACGCCCTCTCGGTACGTACCAGGATAATGTCGTGCGACTCACTGCGCTCCCGTCGCCGGAAAAGGACGCGTAACGTAACGAATTTTCCACAGTGTCAGATAGGCTGGTTAACGCATGATACATCTACGTCTGCATCTACATGATTACTGTGCTATTCACAATGAAGTGCCTGGCAGAGGGTTCAATGAACCACCTTCAAGCTGCCTCTCTACCGTTCCACTCTCGAACGGCACCCGGGAAAAACGAGCACTTAAATTTTTCTGTGCAAGCCCTAATTTCATTTCTCCCTATGTAGGTGGGCGCCAACAGAATGTTTTTCCAATCCGAGGAGAAAACTGGTGATGGAAATTTCATGAGAAGATCACGCCACAACGAAAAACGCCTATGTTTTAATGATTGCCAGTCCAATTCATGTATCATGTCTGTGACACTATCTCCCGTATTACGCGATAATACAAAACGAGATGCCCTTCTTTGTACTTTTTCGATGTCATCCGTCAGTCCAACCTGATGCGGATCCCACAACGCACAGCAATACTCCAGAATAGAGCGGACAAGCGAGGTGTAACCAGTCTCTTTAGTAGACCTGTTGCACCTTCTGATTGTTCTGCCAATGGATCGCAGCCTTTGGTTTGCTCTACCCACAATATTATCTATGCAATCGTTCCAATTTAGGTTATTTGTAGTTATAAACTTAAGTAAATTACTGGCCATTAAAATTGCTACACCACGAAGAAGACGTGCTACAGACGCGAAATTTAACCGACAGAAAGAAGATGCTGTGATATGCAAATGATTAGCTTTTCAGAGCACACACACAAGGTTGGCGCTGGTGGCGACACCTACAACGTGATGACATGAGGACAGTTTCCAAACGATTTCTCATACACAAACAGCAGTTGACTTGCATTACCTGGTGAAACGTTGTTGTGATGCCTCGTATAAGGAGGAGCAATGCGTACCATCACGTGTCTGACTTTGATAAAGGTCGGACTCTAGCCTATCGCGATTGCTGTTTATCGTATCGCTACACTGCTGCTCGCGTTGGTCGAGATCCAATGACTGTTAGCAGAATATGGAACTGATGGGTTCAGGATGGTAATACGGAACGCCGTGCTGGATCCCGTCGGCCTCGTATCACTAGCACACGAGATGACAGGCATCTTATCCGCATGGCTGTAACGGATCGTGCAGCCACGTTTCGATCCCTGAGTCAACAGATGGGGACGTTTGCAAGATGACCACCACCTGCACAGTTCGACGACATTAGCAACAGCATGGGCTGTCAGCTCGGAGATCTTGGCTGCGTTTACCCTTGACGCTGCATCACAGACAGGAGCACCTGCGATGGTGTACTCAACGACGAATCTGGGTGCACAAATGGCAAAATGTCATTTTTCGGATGAATCCAGGTGCTGTTTACAGCATCATCATGGTCGCATTCGTGTTTGGCGACATCGCGGTGAACGCACAATGGAAGCGCGTATTCGTCATCGCTATACTGGCCTATCACCTGGCGTGATGGTATGGGGTGCCATGGGATACACGTCTCGCTTACCTCTTGTTCGTAGTGACGGCACTTTGAACAGTGGACGTTACATTTCAGGTGTATTACGACCTTCATTCGATCCCTGCGAAACCCTACATTTCAGCAGGATAATGCACGACCGCATGTTGCAGGTCCAGAAAATGTTCGACTGCTGCCATGGTCAACACAGTCTCCAGATCTCTCACCAACTGAAAACGTCTGGTCAATGTTGGCCGACCAACTGGCTCGTCAGAATACGCCAGTCACTACTCTCGATCAAATGTGGTATCGTGTTGAAGCTGCATGGGCAGCTGTACCAGCACACGCCATCCAATTTCTTGACTCAATGCCCAGGTGTCCAAGGCTGCTATTACGGCCAGAGGTGGTTGTTCTGTGTACTGATTTCTCAGTATGTATGCACTCAAATTGCGTGAAAATATAGTCACATATCAGTTCTTGTATAATATATTTCTCCAATGAATACCCGTTTGTCATTTGCAGTTCTTCTTGGTGTAGCACTCTGAATTGGCAGTAGTGTATTTGGTTGAATTTACAGCCTTCAGATTTGTGTGACTTATCGCGTAATCGAAATTTAGCTGATTTCTTTTAGTACTCATGTAAATAACTTCACACTTCTCCTTTCAGTGTCAATTGCCACTTTTCGCACCATACAGATATCTTATCTAAATCAATTTGCAAGTCGTTTTGATCATCTGATGACTTTACAAGACGCTAAATGACAGCATCATCTGCAAACAATGTAAGATGTCTTCTCAGGTTGTCTCCCATTTCACTAGTATAGATCAGGAACAATAGAGGGCCTATGACACTTCATTGGGGAACGCTGGATATTACTTCTGTTTTACTCGATGACTTTCCGTCTATTAGTACGAACTGTGACCTTTCTCATAGGAAATCACGAATCCAGTCGCACAACTGAAGCGATACTCCGTTTGGTTACAAGACCCTTGTGAGGAACGGTGTCGATTGCTAGCTTAAGAGTAAGAGTAAGAGTGTAGCAGACACAGTACTCTTACAATGGACTAGACAAATTCTCAGCTAATAGAGTCGGGTTGCAGAGCTGGGTAGAAGGTGATTTGGAAACTTATTAACCAATGAAAGACGATAATAGTTGCCAGTTTGAGGTGTTAAATGTATATGGAACACCAAGGCCAACTATATATCCTGATGCGCGAGCTGTTTAAGGTTGACGCATTACACTCAGATTTCGAATATAAATTTAAATGTTAGAACGGACTATGGGTTCGCGTTTCGCATAATCACACTACAAATGCCACCATCGAGGAGGAGGAGAAACGCCGAAAGAACGAGGAATTTCTGACAAAAAGTGAGCTGTAAGTAGCATAGAACAGATCATGCAACACAGACCAACGTAGAGTATCACGCACCTGCGAAAAACCAGAAAAGAAGTTTTTGGAGAAAATTCAGAACTATGTGGTATAACAGAGATGCAAGACCAGAGACGCATGTAGGAGTGACATATGATATAGACGAACAGGATTTACTGACACAAAGTGGACAGTTGTATGTAAAATGCGACAGCACACATTCTGAGGAATATACTGGGTTACCTACAGAAGTAAAAGAAGATTCGCCAATACAGAAAGTGAATCTGCAACAGAAACAGTACGAGACTCAGAGTTAGCTCGTATAGGAAACAGACGCCTTCTACAAAGAAGTAAGCAATTAAACACAGACAAGATCAGATCCACGACAGATTTATGAAAGCATAGAAAACGTTATGCAACTCGTTAAACTGGAAGAGCCGATGACTCTTACCACAGCGTTAAGACATCTACTGCAGCAAGGTGTGAACATCCAGAAGGGGATAATATTACTTTTCTTATATTTGATTTCGTAGACAGAATCCATTTCAGTGTGAATAGTCTGCCAATAGAAGTGGAAAACCTGGAGAAGTTATTGAATCAGGTTTCTGTCAGAAGAAATGAGTCGTTTTCCTTACATACTTTGCGCAAGTACTTTGTGGTGTCGCGTGGTCGTAAAACATACGAATACAAGTGACTAGGGGAAGACTGTCGAATATATACCCGTCACCCCTAATGTAGATGAAGATAGGACAGCTTAATGCCATGAGAAGTGTTAGCGTGTTGCATGAAGCTGGAACAATGGCAGAAGAGTTGCAGTTAGATATATTGCTCCTCCAAGAACCGTATACTAAGGCAGGAAAAATACCCAGGATGCCAGTAACTGTACACGTAGTGACATAAACAATAATAGTACTCAACAAGGCCATAAAAGTGAAAAAAATATCAAAATACTGTTTATAAACGTAATCTGTCTGTAAATGTTAACTGGAACGGAGATGCATTCTGGTTTCCATGTATTTTCAGTTTAGTGATGAGATCGACGAATATCTGCTAAGACTAACGGTTGTTAGTCACCTGGGACGAACTGAGCCTCTTGTGTGCCCCACTGAAGCAAATGCGAAGTCAGTATTGTGGCATCATCGCCTGATTGATGACCGTGGAAGACAACTACAGGTATTAACTGCACCTCACAATTCGCCAACCTACGCAGGGAGCGTCGGAGCAACGTCAAATTTGGACACCACTTTAGCAAATACGGCAGTGATGCAGCGTGTGAAAGGCTGGAAGGTTGAGAGTGGAATGATATCCAGTGGCCGCACTACCACACATTATAACATCACTGGAAGGAAATCCAAAACGTCATCAAAACGTGAGCATACGGCCCATATATCAGGAGAACGACGCTAATGAGGGAGGATTAGGAAGACTGTTTTAGTTCCAGGAAGACCATCGCTGGTAGATAATGTAGATACTAAAGCGCAAGAACTGACATTGGCACCTGAACCGAAGCCCTGCAGAAATTAAGATACGAAACAGGAAGAGCCAGCAAGCTACACCAGAGTAGAATGACTCAAGAAGGAAGAGTCCGAAGGTTGGATAGATACAAGTATTTTAAGCAACTTTTTAGGGAAGAGTTGTGGAAAACAAAAACGAAACGAAGGAAGCAGTTCGTGGAGGCTACCTTAAAGATCTATCCCTGGCTTGTATCAAATGAAACATTCTGTGGCAAAATAAGATCACCAACAGTCTTATCCACGCTCTAAAGGAATGATGGAACGGTAAAAGAAAGCTGGGAACCGTTTGCTGCTCTGCTAATGGAAACAATACTTCCTGACGACGGGGAAGAAGGCGAGACGGATGATGAGCGTAGGTTACAGGAAATGTTAGGGGAAGAACATAGAAACAATAAACATGCTTACCGCTTCGCACAAGAAGAAATTAAGCATATGATTAAAAAAGAAAAAATCTCCAGGGCCCCACGGGATCACTGCCGAAACAAAACAAGCCTTATGTGACTAGTTAGATAGTTCCTTGTGCGATCTGTACAATGAATGTTTCTTGCAAGGAAGCTTCCCTACTCCGTGTAAGAACGCTTAAGCAGCGATAACTAGTAAAGAGCAAGATAAGAATTAAGTGATACCCAGATCCTATAAACCAATTTGTTTTTTGAACGTTCTCGACAACGTATTTGGAAAAACTATTACGAAAAAGATTACAAGATCATAGACTGCTACAGGGAATGAGCCCTCACCAGTACGGGTTTAGAAGAGGCAAGTCAAACGAAGACGCAGTTAAGAAGGCGATTTCGCTAGCGACAGCTACTCATTCTAGATATACTCTGCCGATGATGATTGATATTGCTGGCACTTTCGGTAACCTATGCTAGCCGTCTTTCTTTTGTCGCCTTAGGGATTTGGGGTATCCAGAAGCGCTGTATAATTGCGTGAGAGGTTATTGCCGTGGGTGACATGCTTCTTTAACATGTCCAGGAAAGAAAATAGCGAAGACAATAACAAAAGCCTGGCCGCAGGGATCAGTGTGTGGTCCAGGGTTTGGGATGTAGGCCATACTACATGATAGCTGTAACATAACCAGACTGGTAACATTTGCAGATGACGTACTGTTCGTTGTAAGTGCTGACTCCAAAAGAATTATAGAAGACAAATGTAATGCTGTCCACCAAGAACTTGAGGGCTGGTGTCGAAGTGTTAAATTGTCACTAGCACCTCTCAAAACAGCGTACCTCCTGTAAGGGAACCTAATAAGAAATCCTATACTAAAATTAAATAACGTTACAATCAGGAGAAGTGCAGTAACGAGATATCTAGGGGTATTTCTGGACGAACGTCCTAACTTTGTACGTCGTGTAGAGGAAGCAGGCAGATAAGGTGCCAACGTTATGGATAAAATTATAACCATTGCAGATAGGCAATTTCGGCTTCCCTTGAAACAACTAGATTATATGGTGCGAGCGTCTGGGCGCATAGGTTGCAGTTAGTGAGAAGAGTTATCGAGGTGTCCTACTAAGATTAACGGCACCTACCTCACGTCCTGAATGATGCCATGTTAGTAATTCTAGGAATATGACCATTGGACTTGGAAATTAGGAAAAGGGGAGCCTTTTACTGGTTAAAGAAAGACAATAAAATGGAAGTTCTAAGGGTGATTGGAACTGATACCAATTCGAAAAAAGGCAGTAAAGATAGCATATTACAACTGTGGTAAAATGAATGGGACACTTCAGGCACTGGCAGGAGAACTCACGAATTTCTCCTTAACATGAGGGAGGGATTAAAAATTAGATACCTTAATACGACGAGTGGACAGATACATTACCTGACTGCCTATGGCCTTATGTCACGTATCTATAAAAAATCAGAAGAAAGATGAAAGAAACTGGCCCTTCGGCAGTGTGCGGACACTAGAACACACATTGTGGGACTGTACGATTTATGAAGATGCAGAGGGTAATGGATGTCATGTATGAAGGATATGGGATCCCAAAGTAGCACTAAGGAGCGAGTCAGCTTGGCGAATCTTGTATCCAGGAAGGACAAGGAAGACTTCACGAGGCATTCAACCGTATATCAGTATTCTGCCATCCAGACTAGACAACACATTTTGCAGATGGAGAGAACATAACTGAGGTCGGTGGCTACCGGATAAAACACTTTCCCAAGGTTGTACATTGCGTTGATGCAGTGTGGACTCCATGAAGTGTCAGTGATGGGTGGAATTTCTTGTTATAGAGGAACTGCAGGTGACGTGCTGCTCGACGCCCATGGAATCCAGCCGACTATGGCTGTTGACCGGGATAGTATGAGGGCAATTCCAGTACCGGAAACAACCATCTACTAGTTAAATGCACCAAAATAGATGAACGACGGAGAGGAAATTCTGTAGTGTAGTAGATTAGTAGCTCAGTAATTGGTTAAGGATTTTAAAGAAGTTTTGTAGTAGCAGAAGTAGTTGCGCGTATGAGTGGCCAAGTAAGTAGTCCCGACAGCCAGGATACCAGTTACTTTGGAATAAGGCTGGGCATCTCGGACATATTCTGAGTCGTGGTAACCTTTGTGCTCATACGGCAAAGACTACCAAATCCACCGGTTAGTCCCTCAACCGTTAGGGGTAAAACCCAATGGGTCTCGGGGCAAGTAAGGCTAGCAACCTGCTTCCCTGGTACTTTAAATATGAAGCTGGCAACAATCAGAGCAAAATGCCTCGGACCTTTGGAGGTGAAGGAATCCCACCTCTAACTGACAAACCAGGGACTCCTAAGATAAGACTTGGCAGACAAATGGTAATGAGATGGGGAGCTATTAATATCAATGGAGGCTACTCTGGGAAGAAGGTAGAGCTGGCAGAGGCTGCAAGTAAGATGGGGCTGGAGATTTTAGCTGTTAGTGACATTCGGGTAAGGGATGAAAAAGAAGAGGAAGTGGGAGAATACAAGGTCTACCTGTCAGGAGTCAAAGCTGGAATAGCACAATGGGGTGTAGGGCTTTACATCAGGAAAGAAATGGAACCCAGCGCAGTTGCAATAAGGTATGTAAACGAACGACTGATTTGGATAGATTTGACAGTGTCTAGCAAGAAAATTAGGATTGCGTCAGTATATTGGCATTGTGAAGGGACAGATCAAAATAAGGCACTCAGTGAAGTAGTTGTTAGAGTAAAGGACTAGGACAGTGTTCTGCTCATGGGTGATTTTAACGCCAGGATTGGAAATCGAACAGAAGGGTATGAAAAGGTTATGGGTAAATTTGGAGAGGATATGGAGGCCAACAGGAACGGGAAACAACTCTTGGATTTCTGTGCCAGTATGGGCTTAGTAATCACAAACTCCTTTTTAAAACATAAGAACATTCACCGCTATACTTGGGAAGGCAAGGGAACCAGATCTGTCATTGACTATATAATAACAGATCAGGAATTCAGGAATGCTGTGAGGGACACACGTGTATTCAGGGCATTCTTTGATGACACTCATCGTTATTTAATCTGCAGTGAAATTGGGATTGTGAGGCTGAAAGTGCAGGAGGTCAGGTCAATATGTAGGAGGATAAGATTGGAGAAACTTCAGGATAAGGAAATCAGGCACAAGTACGTAACAGCGATCTCAGAAACGTACCAGTTAGTTGAATGTAGTCAATTACAGTCACTGGAAAAGGAATGGACAAGGTACAGGGACACAGTACTAGAAGTGGTTAAAAAATGTCTTGGAACAGTAGTGTGTAAAAGTAGGATGAAGCAAACAGCTTGGTGGAATGACACAATCAAGGCAGCCTGTAAAAGGAAAAAGAAGGCGTATCAAAAATGGCTACATACTAGAACTCAGGTAGACAGAGAAAGTTATGTTGAAGAAAGAAACAAATCCAAACAGATAATTGCAGCATCCAAGAAGAAATCTTTGGAGGACTTTAGAAACAGGTTGGAGACTATGGGTCAAGCCTCTGGAAAACCATTTTGGAGTGTAATTAGCAGTCTTTGAAAGGGAGGTAAGAAGGAAATGACAACTATTTTGGACAGGTCAGGAAAACTGCTGGTGAATCCTGTGGATGCCTTGGGCAGATGGAGGGAATATTTCGAAGAGTTGCTCAATGTAGGTGAAAATACGATCAGTAATGTTTCAGATTTGGAGGTAGAATGGGATAGGAATGATGATGGAAATAGGATCACATTTGAGGAAGTGAAGAAAATGGTCAACAGATTGCAGTGCAATAAAGCAGATGGGGTGGATGAAATTAAGTCGGAACTCATCAAATACAGTGGAATGTCAGGTTTTAAATGGCTACACAGGATAGCTGAAATGGCCTGGGAGTCGGGACAGGTTCCACCAGACTGGACAAAAGCAGTAATCACACCAATCTTTAAACATGGAAACAGAAAAGTTTGTAACAACTACAGAGGTATCTCTTTAATCAGTGTTGTGGGTAAAATCTTCTCAGGTATTGTTGAAAGGAAAGTGCCAGTATTAGTATTAGTTGAGGACCAATTGAATGAAAATCAGTGTGAGTTTAGGCCTCTTAGAGGTTGTCAGGACCGTATCTTTAGCTTACGGCAAATAATGGAGAAATGTTATGAGTGGAACAGGGAATTGTATCTATGCTTTATAGATCTAGAAAAGACATATGACCGGGTTCCTAGGAGAAAGTTATTGTCTGTCCTACGAGATTATGGAATAGGAGGCAAACTTTTGCAAGCAATTAAAGGTCTTTACATGGATAGTCAGGCAGCAGTTAGAGTTGACGGTAAATTGAGTTCATGGTTCAGAGTAGTTTCAGGGGTAAGACAAGGCTGCAACCATTCTCCACTGTTGTTCATATTATTTATGGATCATATGTTGAAAACAATAGACTGGCTGGGTGAGATTAAGATGTGTGAACACAAAATAAGCAGTCTTGCATATGCGGATGACTTAGTTGTGATGGCAGATTCGATTGAAAGTTTGTAAAGTAATATTTCAGAGCTAGATCAGAAATGTAAGGACTATGGTATGAAGATTAGCATTTCCAAAACGAAAGTAATGTCAATGGGAAAGAAATATAAACGGATTGAGTGTCAAATAGGAGGAACAAAGTTAGAACAGGTGGACAGTTTCAAGTACTTAGGATGCATATTCTCACAGGATGGCAACATAGTGAAAGAACTGGAAGCGAGTTGTAGCAAAGCTAATGCAGTGAGCGCTCAGCTACGATCTATTCTGTTCTGCAAGAAGGAAGTCAGCACCATTCAATCTTTGGACCAACTTTGTTGTATGGGAGCGAAAGCTGGGTGGATTCAGGTTACCTTATCAACAAGGCTGAGGTTACGGATATGAAAGTAGCTAGGATGATTGCAGGTACCAGTAGATGGGAACAATGGCCGGAGGGTGTCCACAATGAGGAAATCAAAGAAAACTGGGAATGAACTCTATAGATGTAGCAGTCAGGTCGAACAGGCTTAGATGGTGGGGTCATGTTACACGCATGGGAGAAGCAAGGTTACCCAAGAAACTCATGGGTTCAGCAGTGAGGGTAGGAGGAGTCGGGGCAGACCAACGAGAAGGTACCTGGAATCGATTAAGAATGATTTTGAAGTAATAGGTTTAACACCAGAAGAGGCACTAATGTTAGCACTGAATAGGGGAACATGGAGGAATTTTATAAGGGGGCTATGCTCCAGACTGAACGCTGAAAGGCATAATCAGTCTTAAATGATGATGATAATCATCATCATGATGAGAAGTAGTTGCATTTTTTATATCTTTTTTGAAATTAACTATCGGAAATAAATTATTAATATATAACTTATCCCTATCCGAGCAAATGTGATTTGTATGGTCTGTTTTAGCTTTTCAGATAATAGGCTGCAATTATGAGGATTAAATAAAAAAAATTAAAAATGGGGAGAAGTTTAGGAATGCCAAGGCTTGAAGATAAGAAGCAGGTTCAAATGTATGTAGGTTGCAGTAGTTACGAAGAAATGAAGAGCCTTGTAAAGGATAGACTACTGTGAAGAGCTGCAGGAAATCCGTCATAGGACTGAATACTCCAGCAGCAGCAACAATAACAACAATGGTTGTCATTATCGTGTTTATCTCTTTGTGTTCTTTCGGTATTGTCGCTCATCTTCCTGTTTGTCACGCATCTTCAGAAGCTGAACGGCTACGCCCGAAACCTGCGAAGCCAATACAGAAACAGCAGGAGACTCCTGGAAACTGACAGCAGGCGTTTAGCAGCTGCCAACGCTGTAATATCTTCTTCAGCCGTGTGCGACAGCACCATACCGTGAGAGAGGAGTAGGATACGTATACTCCAAAATAGGTTGGAGAATTGCTTGGCTTTGTCTCTGCGGACGCTAGCAGTACCACATTAAATCGGCTATTAGATCTCTTTATTGCAGTGTTTATTTACGCTGGCGGAGGAAATAAAACGTTTTTACGACCTCCCCTCATCTGTC
The DNA here is from genome assembly GCF_023897955.1 of Schistocerca gregaria. NCBI lineage: Eukaryota > Metazoa > Arthropoda > Insecta > Orthoptera > Acrididae > Schistocerca > Schistocerca gregaria. The sequence goes on from NC_064922.1 coordinate 744,328,900, forward strand.
TTAGTGACGCTGTGCAGTCAGAGCAGTTTGTTCACCTCCACCTCACAGCATCCAACTAATACTTGAAAATGACTTCCTGCCGGGCAGGCTGGCAATATGATTACGTACGACGCACTTACAGCAAGACGTTATTACCACTGGAGAAGTGGCCAGTAGAACTATTCATCAATTAACAACGCTGAAGTTTTGTTCTCGTGACATCTTTCTTGCTTTATACCGCAGAAAGTTGTGGACGCCAGTTTATGCTGACATACGTACTGGCGTCTTCTATTCGTAGGCATGTAAAACTACCATTTTCTTGGGCAGCATTAATCACAATTACCATCTGGCCATTTTCATTTTAGCTTAGGGATTTTTCGACTTCGTTAGCACCAAACTAAGATGTAGCTGTTCATCTGCGATCTTCTGCAAGAAGTAAAATTCGTCTTGTCCAACACAGGACATGTTCAGCCACTGACATCGTCGCCCGAGGTTTTGTAGATAGGCTACTGATGAGCCTTATGTTACTAAAGATTGATTTTTATTGTGTCAAGTTACGATTCAAATGCTGTGATTAGAATGTGGATGGAGACTGCTATCTATATTGAAAACAAGTTTTACGCCCCCATATTTTTTTTTTTACTTTTTCTGCATTTTGAGTTTAACATGAAAAGCAGGTAATATCACCCTATGGTATATTCTCACCATGCGAAATGTGTACAGTATCATAGTGATATATGTGAGTGGCATGAAGAACCCCGATTTGATATAGCGTCCCAATTCATCATGTGGTTCAACATTAAAGGTGTTACAAATTCTCACTTCATGATACACCGCAGAGAAGTGTGGAATTTAATTCAGGATGTCACCGACATATTTGTTTACAGAGATGTATCTGAAATCTTTATTGTTACTGTTACCTCATGTTTTCCAAGTAGGTTGTGTACAATAACAGCAGTAAACTGGAAATCACAGATCACTGACTGACATATTGTGAACTTCGTTTATTTCAGAGTACGTCGGTTTCTACGACATAACCGTAACCGTTCTGGTCTGTATTGGACGTGTTCAAATTCTATTGGTTACCGATGGTATTTCGTGAAGAAAATGTTCATTACGTGCGTTGTCAAACTTAAGCATGTAATAACCGTTTTGATCAAATGGCTCAAATGGATCTGAGGTCATCAGTCCCCTAGAACGTAGAACTACTTAAACCTAACTAACCAAAGGACATCAAACACATCCATGCCCGAGGCAGGATTCGAACCTGCGACCATAGCGATCGCGAGGTTCCACACACGATTTGATCACCAAATGCCACATATTACAGATAGCAACTGAAAACGGCCGCGGTACGCCGAAACCGGCTATGAATGTGTCATACACAGAGTGTTCGAATGAAAAGGTACGAAACGGCCGTAACACTCTAACCAACTGAAATTTTCATACGCCGCTTTGGGATAACGGTGCGAGGTGCATGCGTCGTCACATCATCCTAAAAAAATTCAAAGCTGTTCCCTCAGGTGGTAAGGTGGTGCTCACTGTCTTCTTCGACGTCCGAGGTCCAATTCTCATCCAATTTCTCGAGCTCGGAAAAAAAATCATTAACAGTGACGTATAATGTGACACACTCCGTAGCCTACGCAACGTTCGTTAAGAGCAAAAGCCCTAATCTGCTCAAGGAGGGAGTGATTCTGCTCCACGGTAACGGGGGCGCGTCCGCACGTCTCGAAGGTCACACAAAGGATAATGGCCAAGTTCAGTTAGGAGCCGCTAGAGAGGCATCCTACAGTGCTGAAATGTGGCCCAGAGACTTCCATGAGTTCAGTGAGCTAAGTGGTTCAACTCGCACGACGAACCGAAGGTCACAATGGAGGACTGGCTCCTGTCACAGCAACAGGAGTCTTGGGGAAAGGGAACACCCGGGCTCGTGAAACAGTGGAGCAGTAGTGCTCGGGCCCCTGGCAATTACTTTTGAATAAACGCTTAAATTACACCCATAATGTTGTTTTGTACCTCTTCTTTCCAGCACCACTCATAGAATGTGTTTGTGTTTCAAATATAAAGTAGTTGTCACCTATTCATAAGTAATATGCTAATAAGAGAAGTTGATAGGTGCCAGAGCTCTGTTGAAACATTTCACAAATTATGCTGAAACAAACGCACTAAGTTTCAGATTCCAAATGTAAACTTTTACCCATTTTCTGTTTGAATGATGGAGGAACTTATATTTCAAAGTCGAACAGCCTAGCAATGAAAGTGATTTATTGTACAAAGAAACAAATATATAAGGAAAAGTAAATGCGTACTCGTGTGTGTGTGTGTGTGTGTGTGTGTGTGTGGATTGAGGTTTTCGGGCGCTAAACAGCATAGTCATCAGCGCCCAAACGCATAGAAACAGGAACACATGCGGTGAAGGGACAAAGACGGACAGCGAACAAGGAGAACGGCTAAAAGACAGAGGCCTGACGCAATTCCAACTCCTCACATACAGAGGCAGAACAAGAGGAGAAGAAACGCACTAAAAAGGAAAGGAACACAAGGAAAAGAGAACAGAAATCGAAGGGAAACTAGTAGGTTATCGTGACTGGCGGACCTCTTACCTAAAACCTGGGTGAGCCAGTCACCCAGCAGCACATTAAAATCCTCTCCCTAAAATCCGAGGCAACCAATTGGACAGGACACAAAACCGTAAGACCTTACCACAGTCATTGCGTCGACTTGTAAAATAGATGGCAAATCCGGTGGCAAGGAAACCACCACCCTCTGGTCAGAGAATAAAGGACAGTAAAGTAAAATGTGGCGGACAGTAATCTGGAAGCCACAAGCACTTCAGCTTGCGTTAATGGACTGTGCCCGATGCGCAGGCGATTTTAACGCTTTGTATTCTGTTTTATTTACATTGGATACCTTAACACAATCGTTAATTAAATCTTCTTTGCCTGTTATAAGTAGCAAATTTGTTACAAAGTTAAGTTCCATGAAGTGATTTCTTCGGTAAGGCGGTAATGAAATCAAAGACCATGTTTAACTGCAGAGTGTCTTACACTCAATTCTGTTTAGAAAGTCTTTTGAATATCTAATTTAGACTGAAAGTTAGTCATAATCGACCGTTTATCGTATGTGCTCTATCGGATATATGCAAAATACCGCAATGCGGGCGAAGAGTGACAGGCGCAAGAAGTATTTGAAGAATGATGAAATAAACGCTGTTTATAATGTCTGTCTATGGTTTAAGAAATATTATTGCCATTATTGTTAATTAATTTTTTCAAAGTAGAATGTGTGTAATTGCTGCTTCCGTACTAACACAAACATCGGGACGAAGCACGTCACACAAAAAAGTTAGTCAGCGTGCTACACCACCACCAGCCACATAAAGTCGGCAAGGAGAGAGACGACACAGAAGTTTCTTCAGGTTTACCGTTCCCAGTTGAGGCGCCTGAGGGTCAGATTTCGTAGAGATAAGGAATTATGGAGACGTTCATTTACCGTCCCATTAAGTCCCAGAGATTTTCCAGGAGATTGAGAGTGCATGATTTAGAGGGGATGATCTAGGTGCGATAGGATGCCTCAGGGTTGTAAAACTGGTGCAGCCTGTAAGGGTACTACTAAATTTCCAGCTAGGTTGTTGTATTGAGAGCGACCTCTTTTTGATTACTGCTGTCTCTAACAGTGAGAGAAGGTTGTATTTATCAGAGGCAGTTGCGGAAGATCAGAGCATGAGATTTTCATTTTTCTACCCACTGATTGGAAACGTAGATGGCGTTCCTTGTCTAGGCAGAATATGAGCAGCTCTCGTTAGCTTAAACATGCGATTTGGGGTTTATAAATTCCGTAAATGTTGGCGTTTAGCCTCAGCCCTAAGATAGAGTCTGGATGTAGGGAGTTCCTTGTGAAGGGGCGGAGGCGGGTGGGGGGGTTGTGGGGGGCGGGAAGCATCAGTCACAGGAGACGTGACCGCAACGCAGTGGACCCTCTGTTGTTTGCCGTGCCGAGGTCGACGCTCGGCAGGACACCTCCAAGGGGCGTGTTCTACGTGGGTTGATTGAAACCGAAGAGGAAAGAGAAATCTTTTGGTGACGCCTCAGAGTTCACTTGATTTTACCTGTCATTTCCAATGAATAATCTCAGTTATTATCGCTTGAGGTGTAAGAAAATATTGTAAACTTACGGTTTTCAGCCCAGGATGGTCGTTGCAAATGGAAATCGCAACTAATCTTAGATTAGATTAGATTAGATTAAAACTTGTTCCATAGATCATGAATACGACACTTCGTAATGATGTGGAACGTGTCAGGTTAATAAAAGATGTCTGTACAAGAAATTACATTACACAAAATATTGCATGACACTAATGATTAAGTTTTTTTTTACTTAGTTTTTATCTAAAAATTCAGCCAATGAGTAGAAGGAGTTGTCATCTAGAAATTCTTTTAATTTATTTTTAAATGTTAGTTGGCTATCTGTCAGGCTTTTGATGCTGTTTGGTAGGTGCCCAAAGACTTTTGTGGCATCATAATTTACCCCTTTCTGTGCCAAAGTCAGATTTAACCCTGCATAGTGAAGATCATCCTTTCTCCTGGTGTTATAGGTATGCACACTGCTATTACTTTTGAATTGGGTTGGATTATTATCAACAAATTTCATAATGGAATATATATACTGTGAGGTTACTGTGAGGATCCCTAGATCCTTAAATAGATGTCTGCAGGATGACCGTGGGTGGGCTCCAGCAATTATTCTGATTACACGTTTTTGTGCAATGAATACTTTTCTAGTCAACGATGAATTACCCCAGAATATGATGCCATACGAAAGCAGTGAATGAAAGTAGGCATAGTAAGCTAATTTACTGAGATTCTTATCACCAAAATTTGCAGTAACCCTAATAGCATACGTAGCTGAACTCAGACGTTTCAGCAGACCATCAATGTGTTGCTTCCTGTTTAACCTCTCATCAATGGACACACCTAAAAATTTTGAAAATTCTACCTTAGCTACAGACTTCTGTTCAAATTCTATATTTATTACTGGAGTTGTTCCATTTACTGTATGGAACTGTATATACTGTGTTTTATCAAAATTTAAAGAGAGTCCGTTTGCAGAGAACCACTTAATAATTTTGTGAAAAACATCATTTACAATTACATCACTTAGTTCTTGGTTTTTGGATGTTGTTACTATACTTGTATCATCAGCAAAAAGAACTAACTTTGCATCTTCATCAATGTGGAATGGTAAGTCATTAATGTATATCAAGAACAGTAAAGGACCTAAGACCGAACCCTGTGGGACCCCGTGCTTGATAGCACCCCAGTTTGAGGAATCAGCTGTTGTTTTAACATTACACGAACCACTTATTTCAACTTTCTGCATTCTTCCAGTTAAGTATGAATTAAACCATTTGTGCACTGCCCCACTCAAACCATAATGATTTAGCTTATCTAAAAGAATTCCATGATTTACACAATCAAAGGCCTTTGAGAGATGACAAAAAATACCAATAGGTGATGTCCGGTTATTCAGAGCATTTAATATTTGATCAGTGAAAGCATATGTAGCATTTTCTGTTGAAAAGCCTTTCTGAAAACCAAACTGACATTTTGTTAGTACTTTATTTTTACAAATATGGGAGGCTACTCTTGAATACATTACTTTCTCAAAAATTTTTGATAGAGCTGTCAGAAGAGAGATTGGGCGGTAGTTGTTGACATCCGACGTATCCCCCTTTTTATGCAATGGTTTTACAATGGCATATTTCAGTCTATCAGGGAAAACACCCTGCTCCAAAGAGCTATTACATACGTGGCTGAGAATCCTACTTATCTGTGGGGAACAAGCTTTAAGTACTTTGCTGGAAATGCCATCAATTCCGTAAGAGCTTTTACTTTTCATTGAGTTTATTATTTTACTGATTTCAGAGGGAGAGGTTGGTGGAATTACAGTTGTTTCAAACTGCGCAGGTATAGCCTCTTCTATTAATAGCCTTGCCTCTTCTAGTGAAGATCTAGATCCTATTTTCTCCACAACATTTAAAAAATGATTATTCAAAATATTTTCAATTTCTGATTGTTTGTTAGTGCACTTGTCATTCAGTTTTATTGCACTAAAGTCTTCCTGTGCTCTTGGTTGCCCTGTTTCCCTTTCAATAATATTCCAAATTGCTTTAATTTTATTATCAGAGTTACTGATCTCAGACATGATACACATGCTTCTGGACTTTTTAATAACTTTTCTTAGTACCGCACAATAGTTTTTATAATATTGAACAATTTTGGGGTCAGTACTCCCTCTTGCTGTTAGATACAGTTCTCTTTTACGGTTGCAAGACATTCTTATTCCTTTAGTTAGCCAAGGTTTTTTATATGTTTTCTTGGAATTATGTTTAACTATTTTCTTGGGAAAACAATTTTCAAATACCCTTAAAAATGTATTGTGAAATAAGTTATATTTCAAGTTTGCATCGGGTTCCTTATACACTTCATCCCAGTCTAGCTGCTGTAGGCTTTCCCTAAAGTTTGCAATATTTATATTGTTAATTGAACGCACTGCTTTGAAAGTCTGATTTATTATACTGCATGGAGCTATGTCATGTACTGTAACAAGCTGTGCACTATGATCTGAAAGACCATTCTCAACAGGATAAGCATTTATGTCCTTAAACTTATCTTGGTCTATAAAAAAGTTATCTATCAATGTACTGCTGTTCTTTGTTATCCGAGTAGGAAAATCAATGACGGAGGTCAAATTGAAAGAACTGAGTAATACTAAAAGGTCATTCTTCCTATTACACTCTTTCAGGGAATCAACATTGAAATCCCCACAATTGATAATTTGCTTCCCCCTGTCTGACAGATAGCACAAAAAAGCATCCAAGTTTTCTAGAAATAGCTGGAAATTCCCTGAGGGGGACCTATACACTGTTACAATTATGAAAGTGCCATCATTTAGTTTAAGTTCAGTGGCACATGCTTCCATATGTTGCTCTACACAAAATTTTTTAGTTTCTAAATTTTTTGCACTGTGGAAGCTTTTGACATATATGGCAACTCCTCCTCTCATCATATTATCTCTACTTACATGTGCAGCTAATTTGTACCCATTGATGCTAACCTTTTGCATATCAGTGACAATGTGATGCTCAGACAGGCATAGTATATCTATTACATTCTTGGTTTCTATATCTTCTAAACAAAGCAGAAGCTCATCAATTTTATTCTTCAATCCCCCAATATTTTGATGAAATATACTAACAGTATTTTTCACTTTACTTTTGTGAGTATCTTGAACTTTTTAAACATCTTTAGTACTTTTATTCTTCAATCCCCCAATATTTTGATGAAATATACTAACATTATTTTTCACTTTACTTTTGTGAGTATCTTGAACTTTTTTAACATCTTTAGTACTTGCCTGGCTGAGTTTCCCACTGGACACTGATCTTACACTAAAAAAGAGTTTCCACCATGAGATGTAGTTCCTCCCCCCTTTAAATTTCCTGCTATCAGCCCAGCCAGTTTACCCTTCCCTTTCCTGTTGAGGTGTAGGCCATGTCTACTATAGTCCCACCTACAGAGTGAATCAACAGGAACCACACCAATGTGTGACCCTGCACCAGATCCAAGTAGCCGTTCCAACTCCAAATTAACTCTCCTGACAGAAGAGGTCAAATGAGGTCGGTCGTGGCGCTCCAGAACCGACACAAACCCAACACTGGTATGATTCGATGCCGATGCAATCTTTGCCAGGTCACACTTTATGCTGTACCCCGGATCTCTGTCAATACTGTTGCCCGGCCCACCCACAATAACCACGGTGTCTTCCTTAGTAAAACCTTTACATAGTGAACCTAAATCCTCTCTAACCTGCCCAAGTTCAGCACTAGGTTTGAAAAAACTTGTGACCTGGTAATCCAACCCTAATTCATCCTGCAGAAGTTGGCCCACACCCCTAGCATGTGAACTACCTAGCAACAAGACTTTCTTTCTCTTTGCAGACTTCCCTACATTCTTAATCAATTTGCTGCTGAAAGCTTGTTGAGCCCTGTCTACATCTACTTCTGTGAGAGGCTCATCAGTTTCTGACTGAGGCGGTTAATGAGTTCTAGCCACTATAGGCCTCGTAAGATGGAGCTCGCACACATACCTGTTCACCAGCTTTGTGGTAACGTGCTGACCTGTAAAAAAGTGTCAGTTATGGTTTGCACTTCCAGTCTCACTCACTTCAATGTTTTTTACCCCTTCTGTGAAAGAGCTACAAGCAGTCAGATCAAACATCAATAAGGAAATCGCAAGAAAATGCTTTCGGCTCATAGTGCAATGGTGAAAAACTTACAATGCTGCACAACAGGTAACGCCTCTATCCGCTGCTGACAAGCAAATTTTGGTTTCTAGAAATACATAAGTGCCAGCCGCGGTGGTCTCGCGGTTCTACGCGCGCAGTCCAGAACCGTGCAACTGCTACGGTCGCAGGTTCGAATCCTGCCTCGGGTATGGATGTGTGTGATGTCCTTAGGTTAGTTAGGTTTAAGTTGTTCTAAGTTCTAGGGGACTGATGACCACTGCTGTTAAGTTCCATAGTGCTCCGAGCCATTTGAACCAAATACATAACTATATTTATGAAATGCCACATTTGCATACTTCTTGAGTACGACACAGCATACCAATTAAACACAAACCCAGTCAACATCTAAGTGAGTAGTATTTTACTAATCCGTGTCCATAGAGGCATGCTTGTGTACAGATACTCAGTATTATTAAAACAGACTTTCGTCATAAGGTTATCGTGGGTAGTTTTATTTCATTTCTTATAATACAGTACACAGTTTTCGTAAGGTTTACTTTAGTGTTGTTGAAGCAATAGTAAACATGAGAGCGAATTAATCATCAACGATATACACGAATTATCTGATGTTATCTACAACAGTCTGACGATGCACATGCAGTTTATTGATTACATGCATGTAGAAAACTTGTTCTGAGTTAAAGCTGTCAAACAACGTTTGAAGAAGAATAAATTGCCACTACCACACGACAACTAATGTAGAAAATACTTTTTGAAGTATTTGGGCACGATGCGCTCTCCCCATACATAATACAAAAGCTTCGAGATGCATCTGTTGCCTGACTGTCTATTAAACCTGAAAAGAACGAAATGTCACAGAAGTTGGCCCTTTTTCGACATGCGACTATTTTTGGTTGAGAAGTGAAGGGAATTATGTTCAAAGTTGCATTAGATTGGTAACTTCAGCAGACAGCAGAAATGCGTTTTAAAATTTTTTGTATTAAATGTATTCGAACTCTCCACATCTTATCTATAGTGAACGGCACTTACCATTACGCTACTAGCTGACAGCTGGAGAGCTGAGCAACAAGTACTCCAGAACTTCTGCATACCACAGCGCTGCGAGATAACGCAAATGGCCGGGTATAGACTTCTGACAATGAGAGAAACAGTTACAGAATTTCTTTTACGCTGCACGACGGTTTTTACAAAGAGATAGCGCAATAGAATAGCTCAAGTGGAAAGGAACACCTCCTACTTAATTTTCTGCATCATCTCCACATATTACGTGTGAATGGGTTCGAATCCTGGGTCGACACTAAAGATTTTATTATGTATTGTCAGGCTCTAGCATGAGAACACCTATCTGCTTGTGGATAATAATTTTGATTTTTAAAGTTTTTTCATTCGTTGTCAACACTAACGATATCTGACGTTTTTGACTCCCAGTGGGACACAGAACTATTTGCGAGATCACTGTAAGTTCAAGATGTGGAGAAAAATTCGGTAGCTGACGCCTCTTTGTGTGTAGTCAACAACGATATGTGTGGGGCTCTATTCCCAGTGAGCACTGAACTCTTCGTCATATTATTTCTATTTCAAACATGCTCACATGTCGCTGCTGGTGCAACAAACCGATATTTAACGTTCGTTTTCTCTAGAATATAACAGCGATAGGTGCCGGGTTGGAGTCCTGGGAAGCAAAAAATTACTTCTCGTCATTTCACTTAAAACATCTAGCTACTGGCAAGTAATCCGATACGTCACAGTTGCTTGTGTTTCGATTTCAATCCGATTAGGTTCTGGGTTCGAATGCCTGTCCAACACAAAGCTTTACCTCAGTCAGTCACGAATTCTTTGCTTAGTTTGCATGACCTAGGTTTGAATTCATATGCTGAACGAGACGGTTCGTCATGTCATTTGAAGTTCTTAGATATTAACAACTACCAGCTCGTGAATAACTCAATTTTTTAATGTCATGTTGTGATAAATAAAATGTACGGTATGTTACTTTGCAGAGGAAATCATGAATACGGCGAACTTACCACGTGCATTACCTATCAGACGTAATAATGAGAGTGGTAACATTTCAGGTAAGTCATTTATTGTAATAAATGTGAGCTTACAAGCCTTAAACACTCTTATCTGTGATAACGTGTTCCCTGATATTTGCAGTATCGTGGTATTACTTTACATCACGAGTTACTGCGATACAGAGCAGTGTTTTCTAGTGGTGACTTGTTTGAACCATTTTCAATAGTCAATCGACTGTACCAAGGAGCGATTAGAGGACCTGCTAGACAGCCGCGTTATGCCGGTTACATACGAAGCAGGTGAAATACAATTCAGATCGTTCGGATACTTTTGAGTATGACTGTACATTTCGCGTAGGGACTATGAAGATAAAGCAAGAGAAATCAGTACTCATACGTAGATATATAGATGTATTCTTCGCTCTGTTTTCGAGTGGAAGAAGAAAGGAAATGATTAGTAGTGGTGCAAGGTACCCTCCGCCAGGCACTGTAAGGTGGCTTGTGGCGTATCTATACAAATATAGATGTAGATTTTCATCTTGAAATGATCATTGTCTCCGATTTCTTCCTCTGCCGTACGCGCTATACAGAATGCTGTAACATGCATTGGATTCATATGCTTCCACATGTAAAGTTTCCATACGCGCAATAAGAGGACCATACCCCACCCACGGAACACACTCTCATACCCCAACACCACCTTATCTGTACTTCACTGCTGGAAATATACATTATGGCAAGTTACGTTTCCCAAGCATTCGCCAAAGGCAAACACTTCCATCGGACTGCCACAGGGTATAGAGAGATTCATCACTCTTTATACCACCTCATGCATCGCTTAGTATTGATTACAGCAATTTGTTGTTTACGAGAAGCTGCTCGACCATCGTACCTAACTCTTCTTAATTCTCTATGCACTTTCATTGTGCTAGTAATGCGGTAGTTACCCAGGCTTTCTATTATTGCCAACGTACCTCGTTAGTTTGTTAGTTATGCTATCTCTATCCAATGAAACTATACATTTCACGCAGTTTAAAACCACAGTGGCATACTAACCAGAGTCCTGCAGATACCCTTACTAATTTGGTGGTTTACTCCTATTTTTAAAAAATAGTTGCTTTTATTTCCCTATTCTGGCACCACCAATTCGCTTCTCAGGTGCCGTCGACTCTGGTTACGAGACTAGCCAATTTTCTCTAGGCTGTAAACGAGCACACAAAAGAAAAGGAAGGCTGAACCTCACGCCACCGATGACTGGCAAGACCACTCTTCTCTTCACTACATCAAAATACACTCCTGGAAATGGAAGAAAGAACACATTGACACCGGTGTGTCAGACCCACCATACTTGCTCCGGACACTGCGAGAGGGCTGTACAAGCAATGATCACACGCACGCCACAGCGGAACACCAGGAACCGCGGTGTTGGCCGTCGAATGGCGCTAGCTGCGCAGCATTTGTGCACCGCCGCCGTCAGTGACAGCCAGTTTGCCGTGGCATACAGAGCTCCATCGCAGTCTTTAACACTGGTAGCATGCCGCGACAGCGTGGACGTGAACCGTATGTGCAGTTGACGGACTTTGAGCGAGGACGTATAATGGGCATGCGGGAGGCCGGGTGGACGTACCGCCGAATTGCTCAACACGTGGGGCGTGAGGTCTCCACAGCACATCGATGGTGTCGCCAGTGGTCGGCGGAAGGTGCACGTGCCCGTCGACCTGCGACCGGACCGCAGCGACGCATGGATGCACGCCAAGACCGTAGGATCCTACGCAGTGCCGTAGGGGACCGCACCGCCACTTCCCAGCAAATTAGGGACACTGTTGCTCCTGGGGTATCGGCGAGGACCATTCGCAACCGTCTCCATGAAGCTGGGCTACGGTCCCGCACACCGTTAGGCCGTCTTCTGCTCACGCCCCAACATCGTGCAGACCGCCTCCAGTGGTGTCGCGACAGGCGTGAATGGAGGGACGAATGGAGACGTGTCGTCTTCAGCGATGAGAGTCGCTTCTGCCTTGGTGCCAATGATGGTCATATGCGTGTTTGGCGCCGTGCAGGTGAGCGCCACAATCAGGACTGCATACGACCGAGGCACACAGGGCCAACACCCGGCATCATGGTGTGGGGAGCGATCTCCTACACTGGCCGTACGCCTCTGGTGATCGTCGTGGGGACACTGAATAGTGCACGGTACATCCGAACCGTCATCGAACCCATCGTTCTACCATTCCTAGACCGGCAAGGGAACTTGCTGTTCCAACAGGACAATGCACGTCCGCATGTATCCCGTTCCACCCAACGTGCTCTAGAAGGTGTAAGTCAACTACCCTGGCCAGCAAGATCTCCGGATCTGTCCCCCATTGAGCATGTTTGGGACTGGATGAAGCGTCGTCTCACGCGGTCTGCACGTCCAGCACGAACGCTGGTCCAACTGAGGCGCCAGGTGGAAATGGCATGGCAAGCCGTTCCACAGGACTACATCCAGCATCTCTACGATCGTCTCCATGGGAGAATAGCAGCCTGCATTGCTGCGAAAGGTGGATATACACTGTACTAGTGCCGATATTGTGTATGCTCTGTTGCCTGTGTCTATGTGCCTGTGGTTCTGTCAGTGTGATCATGTGATGTATCTGACCCCAGGAATGTGTCAATAAAGTTTTCCCTTCCTGGGACAATGAATTCACGGTGTTCTTATTTCAATTTCCAGGAGTGTATTTCTCCTTTGCCGCTACTAACTTTCGACATGTAACTTGTTATTTATGAAATAACTACTTCTCACTGTCAACAATTTCACCGTGGGTATATGATAAAAGTGCAACAGTGCTGACACCATACAAGAAGCCAAGCCTGCCTTATGTACTAAGAATCAAAACTACTTGTGGTTTCTGCTGGATTTTACACTAATCGTAACACTGAGAAAAAGACTAATGAAAGTAATGGCTGCAACATCACTTTCGAAACACAATCGTTCTAGCCAAAGAACATGGCTACATTTAGTGCTAATGTCACTGACCATTTAGTTTTCATGCGCTCCAAAATACTAACGCTACTTCTTTACAGACTAATGGAAAAACTGGTAGAAGCCGTCATCGGGGAAGATCAGTTTGGATTCCGTAGATATATTAGAACACGCGAGGCAATACTGGCCCTATGACATATCTTAGAAAATAGATTAAGGAAAGGCAAACCTACGTTTCCAGCATTTGTAGACTTAGAGAGAGCTTTTGACAATGTTGACTGAAATACTCTCTTTCGAATTCTGAAGGTGGCAGGGGAAAAATACAGGGAGCGAAAGGCTATTTACAATTTGTACAGAAACCAGATGACAGTTATAAGAGTCGAGGGGCATGAAAGGGAAGCAGTGGTTGGGAAGGGAGTGAGACAGGGTTGTAGCCTCTCCCCGATGTTATTCAATATGTATATTGAGCAAGCAGTAAAGGAAACAATAGAAAAATTCGAAGTAGGTATTAAAATCCATGGAGAAGGAATAAAAAATTTGAGGTTCGCCGATGACATTGTAATTCTGCCAGAGACAAGCGAAAGACGTGGAATAGCAGCTGAACGGAATGGACAGTATCTTGAAAGGAGAATGTAAGATGAACATTAAAAAAAAAGCAAAACGAGGATAATGCAATGGAGTCTAATTAAATAGGGAGATGCTGAGGCCATTAGATTAGGAAATGAGACACTTAAAGCAGTAAATGAGTTTTGCTATTTGGGGAGCAAAATAATTGATGATGGTCGAAGTAGAGAGGATATAAAATGTAGACTGGCAATGGCAAGGAAAGCGTTTCTGAAGAAGAGAAATTTGTTAACATCGAGTATAGATTTAAGAGTCAGGAAGTCTTTTCTGAAAGTATTTGTATGGAGTATAGCCATGTATGGAAGTGAAACGTGAACTATAAATAGTTTGGACAAAAAGAGAATAAAAGCTTTGGAAATGTGGTGCTACAGAAGGATGCTGAAGATTAGATGGGTAGATCACATAACTAATGAGGAGGTACTGAATAGAATTGGGGAGAAGAGAAATTTGTGGCACAACTTGACTAGAAGAAGGGATCGATTGGTAGGACATATTCTGAGGCATCAGGGAATCACCAATTTAGTATTGGAGGCAGCGCGGAGGGTAAAAATCGTAGAGGGAGACCAAGAGATGAATACACTAAACAGATTCAGAAGGATGTAGGTTGCTGTAGGTACTGAGAAATGAAGAAGCTTACACGGGATAGAGTAGCATGGAGAGCTGCATCAAACCAGTCTCAGGACTGAAGAGCACAACAACAATAACGCTTGCGCTTGCAGCTGAGGCTGAAGTGATGTATGGCTGTGTCCTACCTGCTCCTGTCTTGTCCCACAAGCACTTTCTGTGATAAAGTATTCAAATTCTGAGTTAGGAATATGTAAGGTTTCGGTGAAATAACTGTCAGCACTTTAAGTAACCAATTCTGAACACTGTATTCCCCTTTAACTGACAAAACAGTTCTGAAACAATGCATTACCCTGTTACTGGTCACTGTTAATGTATGTTCTAGCGTATCTGTGAAGTCACTGCTGTCTCTTCCATGACAGGAAATTATGTTGCACTAAATTTCTCGCACCTTTATGGATGGGATTCCTTACTGTACACGCGGTAAGCCAAGAACCGATTTCTCCCATATTTCTGGCCTGAGTCTCCTAGCCTCACAGCTGACGTTTCGCCGATGGTGGAGGCGGATGATGGCGTACCGAGTTGCGTTACCGCAGGCCGAGATGAATGGTGGCCGTCCTCAGAAGTGCTCGCTGCCGCCATAGGAAGTTCCCCTCTTAACGAGCAGCTATCGCAGTCTAGAGTCCACCTGTGTCTCCCTAACGGTTCTATCATTTGCAAAGACCTAAGCGGCCATCAATGGATTCTCACGTTGGTTAATTTTATCGGCCTTCTGGTTATTTATTCGTTTAACCTTTGCTTGGTTCTGAAAAACGTTCACATTTCTTATCTACTATTATAGATTAGTGCATATCCTTCCTGTCTTTGTCAGATATGAATTTAACGTTGTATGTACTCCTTAGTTACTTCAAAAAGACGCTAACTGAAGTCCCTCCTTACCTTTACGCCAGTGACAGGCTTCTTGCTTGTTGCCAAGGACGCTCGCCCCTCCCTCCATTAGTTCAAAATGCCATAGGAAGTAAGGCGTACAATTTTTGTTCCTTGCCGCCTTATTATCTGGCAGAACAATGGATTAAGGGTATCAGGCACGTCCCATAGTTCTAGATTTCCGGAAATCACTTGACTCGGTGCCCCATTTCAGGCTGTTAACGAAGGTTCAAGCAAATGGAATAAGTTCACAGATATGTGAGTGGCTCGAAGACTTCTTAAGTAACAGAACTCAATATGTTGTGCTCGAAGGCGAGTGTTCATCAGAAACAAGGGTATCGTCAGGGTGCCCCAGGGAAGTGTGATAAGACCGCTGTTGTTTTCTATACACATAAGTCATTTGCCCACGGGAGGGCAGCAGTCGGCGGTTGTTTGCTAATGAAGTCATGGTGTACGGTAAGGAGTGGAAGTTAAGTGACTGTAGGAACATACAAGACGACTTAGACATAATTTCCAGTGGTTGTGACGAGTGGAACCTAGCTCTAAATGTGGGAAAATGTAAATTAATGCAGATGAGTTGGAAGATCAAACCTGTAATGTTCTCATACAGTATTGCTAGTGTCCCGCTCGGCCCAGTCAAATCGTTTAACACCTGGGCGTGGTTACAGAGAGGTATGAAATGAAACGAGCATGTGAGGACTGCGGTAGGAAAGACGAATGGTTGTCTTCGATTTATTGGTAGAATTTTAGGAAAGAGTGGTTCACTTCTAAAGGAGACCGCATATAGGACGCTGGTGTGACCTGTTCTTGAATACTGCTCGAGAGTTTGGGATCCGTACTACGTCACATTGAAGAAAGCCACCGAAGCAATTAAGAGGCGGGCTGCTATATTTATTACCGGTAGTTTCGAACAACATGTAAGTTTTACGGAGATGTTTCGGAACTCAAACTGGAATCGCTGGGGGAGGAGTGGGCGGGGGGGGGGGGGGAGTAAGACAAGGCGACGGTGTGTTCGAGAAACATTATTGACAAAATTTATAGAACCGGCATTTGAAGCCGTCTGCCAAAGGATTCTACTGCCGCCAACATACTTTGTGCGTAAGACCTACGGCGATAAGATACGAGAAATTAGGGCTCATACGGAGGTATATAGACAGTCGGTTTTCCACCACTGTGTTTGCGAGTGGAGCATGAAGGGAAATGACTAGAAGTGGTACAGGGTAGCCTCCGCCAAGCAACGTACTGTGGCTTGCGGAGTATCTATGTACATGTAGATGTAGAGTGCACAACCTTCGTAAAATCTTCAAAAAAATTTCTTTGGCCACAGAACACATCCATTAAAGCTGGACTGCTGGTAGCACTTTGTAACTCACGAGTGATTCCTTCCGCCGATTTCACGCAATTTTTTACAATTCACAGTTCGTAGTAATTGACAGAAAGCCATCGAGTAAAACAGAAGTAATATCTGGCGCACTCTATGGAAGGGTTATTGGCCCTCTGCTCTTCCTAACGTATGTAAACGATTTGAGAGACACTTTGAGCAGCCCTCTTCTTTGCAAATGATGCTTTCATTCACCGTTTTGTATAATCATCAGACGATCAAAGCCAAATGCAATAAATCACACAAATCTAAAGACTATAAATTCAACGAAATACTTAAGGGTTAAAATTACGAATAACATGAACTGGAACGATCATATAGCTAATGTCGTGGGGAAAGCAGACCTAAGATCGTGATTTATTTCGAAAAATAGAAAATGCAACGGGTCTACTAAAGAAACTGCTTGTACGACACTTGTCCGTACTCTTCTGGAGTACTCCTATGCGGTGAGGGATCCACATCAGACAGAATTGACTGAGGCGATCTAAAAAGTCCAAAGAATGATAGTTCGATTTGTATTACCACGAAACACTAGAGAGTGTGGTCAGGATATGATACACGGACTGAGGTGACAATCACTAAAACAAAGGCATTTTTATCTGGCAGGATATTCTTAGAAAATTTCAATCAGCAGCATTCTCCTCAGAGTGCGAAAATATCCTTCTGGCGCCTATCAACATAGAGAGAAATAGTCGTAATCAGAAAATAAGAGCAATCACAGTTCGCCCGGTAAGATCTGTGTGTTCGTTTTTCCGGTGCGAAATAATCATCAAGATGTAAACGTAGACGCACCGCCGTCTTCAATGCACAACTAGCCCTGAGCGTCAGTACATGTGGTCTGCCTGCTCTTGGTTAAACTGTGGTAATTCCCTCGCGTTTCCACAATCACTGTACCAACAGCCACTTGGGCAGTCTTAGAAGGGTTGAAATTTCCGTGAAGCATTTATTACTCAGGTGATATCTGCTGATTAGTCCACGTTTGAAGTAGCAGAGTTTTGCTGACCGACCAATTCTACTATTACTCTTTTTCTTGCGATAGTACTCCCTACTTCCTTTTATACTGGCGTGTCAACCTCTCGTACCTCATAGTAGTCAATTCCGCAGTGCACAGGTGTGTTCAGCTACTTTTGATCAGATAGTCTACCTGGTGGCTTAGGGTGGAAGAGTATTCGTCGCAGGATAATGACCACCTATCTAATAGTCGGTATGCCCACCTCTGGCACGAATAACAGCGACGACACGTCGTGGCATGGAGATAATCGGCCTTGGTAGTCGCTCGAGGGACTTTTCACCACATCTGCACACACACACATCACCACATCTGCACACACAAGTCACCTATTTCCCGGTAATACCAGGGAGGTGGGCGACGAACTCTAACGCCATGTTCACTCACATCCCAGGCGTGTTCTTTTAGGTTCAGATCTGTCGAGGGGGCGAGCACATGAACTGGAACTCGCCACTATGTTTCTTGTGATATGGAGCATTACGTTGTTGAAAAATACCTCTACCATAGGAAAACACGAAAGGGTGTGCTTGGCTTGCAAGTAGCATATGATACTCCTTGGCAGTCATGGTACCAGACGACTTCGTTTGGGTTCAGATCTGTTAACGAGGGGAGGGGGGGGGGAGGCAGCACATGAGCTGGAACTCGCCACTATGTTTCTTGTGAAATGGAGCATTATCGTGTTGAAAAATACCTCTACCATAGGGAAACACGAAAGTGTGTGCTTCGCCTGAAAGCAGCACATATACTCCTTGGCCGTCATGGTCCCAGACGACTTCGTTTGGGTTCAGATCTGTTGACGAGGGGAGGGGGGGAGGCAGCACATGAGCTGGAGCTCGCCACTATGTTTCTTGTGACATGGAGCATTATCTTGTTGAAAAATACCTCTACCATAGGGAAACACGAAAGGGTGTGCTTGGCCTGCAAGCAGCATACGATACTCCTTGGCCGTCATGGTCCCAGACGACTTCGTTTGGGTTCAGATCTGTTGAGGAGGGCGGGGGGGGGGGGGGGGGGAGGCAGCACATGAGCTGGAACTCGCCACTACGTTTCTTGTGTCATGGAACATTATCTTGTCAAAAACTACCTCTACCATAGGGAAACACGAAAGGGTGTGCTTGGCCTGCAAGCAGCATACGATACTCCTTGGCCGTCATGGTCCCAGACGACTTCGTTTGGGTTCAGATCTGTTGACGAGGGGAGGGGGGGAGGCAGCACATGAGCTGGAGCTCGCCACTATGTTTCTTGTGACATGGAGCATTATCTTGTTGAAAAACACCTCTACCATAGGGAAACACGAAAGGGTGTGCTTGGCCTGCAAGCAGCATACGATACTCCTTGGCCGTCATGGTCCCAGACGACTTCGTTTGGGTTCAGATTTGTTGAGGAGGGGGGGGGGGATGCAGCACATGAGCTGGAACTCGCCACTATGTTTCTTGTGACATGGAGCATTATCTTGTCGAAAAATACCTCTACCATAGGGAAACACGAAAGGGTGTGCTTGGCCTGCAAGCAGCATACGATACTCCTTGGCCGTCATGGTCCCAGACGACTTCGTTTGGGTTCAGATTTGTTGAGGAGGGGGGGGGGGGATGCAGCACATGAGCTGGAACTCGCCACTATGTTTCTTGTGACATGGAGCATTATCTTGTCGAAAAATACCTCTACCATAGGGAAACATCAAATGGTGTGCTTGGCCTGCAAGCAGTATACGATACTCCTTGGCCGTCGTGATGCCTTCCACGAGCTCCACTACAGCCCTGTGTGCCCACGTGAATGTTATTCAGAGCATAATGGAGCCACCGCCAGCTTATCTCCGTCCTGTAATTCAGTAATCAACAAGCTGTTGCCCTGGAAGACGACTGATTCGCACCCTCCCATCAGCATGATGAAGAGAGTATCGGTTCTCATAAGACCATGCAACGCTCTGTTACTACGCCAACGTCTTGTGCACATGCAGCTGGCGTCAGCTGCGGAGGCACATCGTTAGAAGTGTTCGTGCAGAGTCTGTTCGGACACCCTTGTACTCAGCCTATCATTAAAGTCTGATGTTAGTGCTGTCACATCTACATCTATACTGACGGTGTCAGAGGATACCTTGAGTACCTCTATCGGTTCCCCTTTCTACCCCAGTCTCGTATTGTTCGTAGAAAGAAAGATTGTCGGTATGGCTCTGTGTGGGCCTTAATCTCTCTGATTTTATCCACATGGTCTCTTCGAGAGATATACTTAGGAGACAGCAATATACTGCTTGACTCCTCGGTGAAGGTAAGTTTTCAAAACTAGAACCAAAGCCCGTACCGGGCTACTGAACGTCTCTCTTGCAGTGTCTTCCAGTGGAGTCTATGTATCATCACCGTAATGTTTTCGAGATTACTAAATGATCCTGTAACGAAACGCGCTGCTCTCCGTTGGATCTTGTCTATCTCTTCTATCAACCCATTCCCACACCGGTGAGCAGTATTCAAGCAGTGGGTGAACAAGCGTACTGTAACCTACTTCCTTTGTTTTCACATTGGATTTCCTTAAAATTCGTCCAATGAATCTCAGTCTGGCATCTGCTTTACCGATGATCAACTTTATACGATCATTCCATTTTAAATCACTCCTAATGCCTACTCCCAGATAATTTATGGAATTAACTGCTTCCAGTTGCTGACCTGTTATACTGTAGCTAAATCATAAAGGATCTTTCTTTCTATGTATTCGCAGCACATTACACTTGTCTACAATGAGATTCAATTGCCGCTCCCTGCACCATGCGTCAATTCGTTGCAGATCCTCCTGCATTTCAGTACAATTTTTCATTGTTACAACCTCTCGATATACTACAGCATCATCCGCAAAAAGCCTCAGTGAACTTCTGATGTTATCCACAAAGTCATTTACATATATTGTGAATAGCAACAGTCCTACGGCACTCCTCTGCGGAACACCTGAAATCACTCTTACTTCGGAAACTTCTCTCCATTGAGAATGACATGCTGCGTTCTGTTCTACCTGTCTGCCCAGCTTACGACGTCGGACGTCTGTAATGAGGAATGGCCGCCCAACCCCACGAGGTCTGGACGAGCTTTCACCTTGGTATCGCCACGTGCTGAAGACGCTCACCACAGCACTCCTCAAAGACCCAACAAGTCGTGTTTTTTTCGGAAATGGTTGTGCCGAGCCTCTGGGTCATCAAAAGCAGCCCTCGGTGAAACTCAGATACATCGTTCGCCTTCCCCATTCCAGATATGATACACGAATTGGGATGGAAGTCATTACAGCAAAGACGTTTTTCGTCGCGGTGAGACCTTTTTGCGAAATTTCAGTCACCAACTTTCTCTTCCGAATGCAAATATATTTTGTTGAGCCGAGCCTACGTAGGTAGGAATGATCATCAAAATAAATTAAGAGAAATCAGAGCTCGAACAGAAAGGTTTAGGCGTTCGTTTTTCCCGCGCGCTGTTAGGGAGTGGAATAGTAGAGAGACAATATGTTTGTGGTTCGATGAACCCTCTGCCGAGCACTTAAATGTGAATTGCAGAGTAGTCATGTAGATGTAGACATACAATCAGCACGCTCATTAATACTACGTGCACTATGCGTGTGTCTGACTAGCAGTCATTCCTTGTCAGATGATGCTGCTATCGCCTGAACGGGTTTATATCCATAATGTTCTGGTTGAGCAGCGTACACTTAACGTAAGATACAGGAGGAAAAAGTTTGGTGATACGCATCATCCTAATTCGAAAAAGATAACTATTTCTTTAAAACCACAGGGAGCTACTCAATGTTCTCAGGAAAGAATTTCTTGTGCAGCAAACTGTGTTGGAAGATTTGGAAGAAGATTCATTAATAACCAGTCAAAAAGTAGCGTGTGAGGTGCACATCCCGAAGGACAGAGTATATTATGTGACGGACATTCACCCGGGCTTCTATGAGACACGTAATGGTAATCGAAGATATCATTACTTTTGTCATCCACGCTAACATTAATGTTGACCAAATTCCTCCCTATGGCGATAGTGTAACTGTCCCTGTCACAGTACCAGAACCGTGCTTTGTGGGTCTGAGGAGCGTGATATTTAACTCACGTAGACGTCTTGGCTACCAAATTCGCCTGTTCTGAGCCCGATAGAACGCATTTTGAGCGCTATGGGCTGCCAGCTCCGTGCCTACAAACCACGGTCACGTAGTGTACGGGAACTGCGTGACCAGTGCCTACTCATCTGGCTCCGATTTCCTCTGGAAAAATATTAAGCACTTGTCGAATCCATGTCACATAGAACTGCTGCAATACCGCGTTCCAAAGATGGAGCAATCCACTACTACGTACGTGGTCATAATGTTAGCGTCATCAGCGTATGTGTATGACCATTGTTCTCTAACCATTTACAGTGTGAAGAAACCATTTAAGAATGGCACATAATGTGGTAGGATGCTATACAACAGAAATAAGTACATGACAATGAAATGATTTTCAAAACACTTCGTTTAGACAGTAGCAATTGTTTTTCATTTATTTTTTCTTTTCTGCAAAACATTTGAAATAGTGAGGCTGAGCGTGACTGGTTCCCTTCTTGTAATAAACATGCAGCTCAGACGGGTCATAGCCTAAACTGACTCAAAATATACGCCTGCTCGAGACCACTCACCGACAAAATGCGACCTGGGGTCCTCAGAATTATGCCCCGGCAGACGTATTAAAAAGGATATAACTTCTTTATCTGTGAAGCGTTTTTATACTCGCTCTCGTAAGGCAGAGCTGTAAAACTGGATGAGACTGTAAAGAAACTGTAAAGGAAAATGTCTCTTTCCTCTTTGAGACGTGCTGCTGCGTTTAAATGGTGTTCGATTCTAGTGTAGTCTCTTTGTAGCAATTCACAGATAGCATTAAAGGAAGTTCATAGAAATTTAAATTGTTTCATGTTAGCCATTCGCAGCCAGTCCTGCTGAAATGACTTGTAAACTAGCGATGGCACAGTAAAAAACTAGACGAAGTACGTTGCAGTGAATCGTTGATTTTCACCTATTTAATGTGCTGTTGGCATCCAATTATATAAATAGGTAATAAATTAACAGAATCTTTACGAGTGTAATACGACGTACTTCGATGTAGGGCTCGACTGCCCAGTTACTTATGAAAGACTAATGGGAGAACACTGCAACTGTAATATTACTACATGCACGGTCACTAAAAATACGTTGGCTGACTCAAGCAAATGCTCTACCTACGTCTACTCTAGATCTACGAGAATGTTTCTCCACGTCAGAATACGTGGCATCAGTCTGGCAGAACTGCACAAACACGAGGAACGTTGACACTTCTCTTAACGATACAGGCCGCATTATAACTGGTTGCATACGACTAACTATAATTGACAAAATCTACAATCCTGACATTGTCAGGAAGTAGACAACGGCCTTAACATAATTTATTAAATAAATATTGTTAATGTAAAAACCTTTTAATGCTTATACCCCCATTTTCTCCATGTAAGTAAAGCACGATGACTAGTTTCGGTTGCTTTCTACAACCTTTTTAAAAATCATTCAAGTTGTAAAAAGGAGTTGAATGTGCTCTGAAAAACATCATCATCATCTATAGTCATGCAGTGACATGCATTCGTATTATGCACGAACAAGACATTGACAGTATATACTTACGATGAAGTATTTAACTACATACTATCATAGTGTTGTTGGCGAATAAGACGAATGCATGGTACTTCGTGACTGCGTGGATGATATTTTTCAATGCCTATTCAACTTATTCTTACGACTTGAACGATCTGAAGATGGTTGTAGAAATCAATCGAAACTAATAATCATGTTTTAATTATACGTGTGTGAGTTAGATGGAAACCTTAAATATTTTTTAAAATATTATTTACTGTGCAGAAGTGGTATAAAACTATCACTTTTAAAACATAATCTCCCCCACGCTCGATGCAAGTCCTCCAGCGCTTACAAAGTGCATAAATTCCTTTAGAAAAAAATTACTTCCGTAGTCCGCGCAAACATGCACAGCGTGGCATACCTCTTCGTCAGAACAGACCTTTTTTGCTCCGATTGCGTCTTTGAGTGGTCGAAACATATGGAAATCACTTGGGGCAATCTCTGGTGAGTATGGTGGATGAGGACGACACTCAAAATGCAGGTCTGTGATTGTTGCGTCTGCTGTACTGGCAGTGTGGGACATTGCATTGTCATGTTGCAAAAGGACACCTGCTGACAGCAATCCACGTCGCTTCGATGTGATTGCAGGAAGCAGATGATTTTTTAGGAGATCTGTGTATAATGCACTGGTGACAGTGGTCCCTCTAGCCATGTAATGATCCAAAATCACGCCTTTTTCGTTCCAAAAGAGAGTCAGAATAATGTTCCCTGCTGATGGTTCTTTTCGAAACTTATTTGGTTTTGGTGATGGGGAATGGCGCCATTGCTTGCTTGCTATCTTCGTTTCCGGTTGGTGGAAGTGAACCCAGGTTTCGTCCCCAGTAACGATTCTTGCAAGGAAGCCATCACCTTCTCCTTCAAAGCGCCGAAGAAGTTCTTCACAAGCATCAACAAGCTGTTCTCTCATTTCAGTAGTCAGCTGCCGTGGCACCCATCTTGCAGACACTTTGTGAAACTGGAGCACATCATGCATAATGTGGTGTGCTGACCCATGACTAATCTGTAAACATGCTGCAGTGTCATTCAGTGTCATTCGGCTGTTTTCGTTTACTATGGCTTCAACTTCTGCAATGCTCTGTGGAGCCACAACGTGTTGTGCCTGACCTGGACTAGGAGCATCTTCCACTGAAGTCACACCACTTGCGAACTTCCTACTCTATTCGTAGACTTGCTGCTGCGACAAACATGCATCACAGTGCTGAACCTTCGTTCGTCGAAGAATTTCAGATTTCACACCTTCACTACCCAAAAACCGAATAACAGAAAGCTGTTCTTCCCTGGTGCAAGTCGCAAGTGGGGCGGCCATCTTTATACTGATACCGCGACGGTATGTGGTGTAACATCCACGTGATAGATTTTTGGCTACAGTACGACGAGAGGAAATAATGCCTCTAACAGTTATAAACATTATGTATTCGACGTATGAAACAACAGTGAAATAAATATTAATTATTTATATAATATTCTATGATGTAATTAGAGATATCGATGTGTATCATACAAAGTCAATGATAATTGTAAATTCCTTTTATGATTTGCATTTGTCTTCCTTTGTTTTTACCTTTTGTTGGATGGATTTTGTAGGTTCAGCACGCAAGACGCATATCAAACTGAGGTCTGTTAAGAAATTGTAATTATTTGTTAATTATTACTTCAAAATAGAGTTCCTTATTATTATAAATATGTGTGAATAATTATTTGTAACTTTAATTCCTCTCTCAGTAAGCATTATCTGTGTTAATTATTTCTTTCCGCTGCAACGAGCGCAGCCATTGATGATAGCGAATTGTATCGTGTTTTTTTCTGTGTTTTCCTTAGAAACAAATCAAATGTTTGCTTGATGAAGTCTAAATAGTGCACAATACGAAAGTAGAATTTCAGTAAAGTTTAATAAGCAGTTAAAATACTTATTTGGTCTAACAATAGAAAGTATCTATCAATTGTCTGCCGCCATCTTAACAATTGTCTCAGCGGCAAATTCAAATTACCGAACTCTGTAGACACAAATGCCGAACGTAATACAAATGTGTAAAAATAAATGTGCACCGGTGGTTCCGAGCTCATTTGAATGAAAATAATTCGAATCAGATTGGTTCTTTAAAAACAATGCTCATAGCACGATCGTTATAACAAACTTTTCTAGCTGATTTGTGGAGCCGAAATTAATTACGCACGAGTTGCGAAGAATATTGTTTCAGGTAACATACGTCAGTGTTGTGCGCGGCTGATATTCGGTGGTTTTAATTATCATTTTGCAGGAGATAACTGCTTCCATCTTAATCAATAGTTGTATAGAATCTGTTGTATGAACTGTGATTTAGTGACACTTACACAACTCACAGACAACACTTTAACACGACGTTAACTTGGAGTTCTTTAGCAACTTATCAAATATTTAGCGGGGAGAAAAATTATATAGTAATTACTCAATGTAATAAAATAAGATTATCATTTCCATTTACAAATTAGTTAAATACCAAACCACAGAATAACACAGCGAACGCCACACTGGCGCCCAACGTGGGGCCACCAATGCACATTTATTCGTTTTAATAATTGAAATTGTGATCTTTTACAGGTACGGAGTACCAAAACAAACTATTAATCATTATTTACTTGTTTCATGAGCATTGACATCTTCCTACCGAACTGCTGTACGAATCTGTATTCTGCGCTGGTGCGAGACACGATTAACTTCATATAAACAGCGCAGTCCACAACTGTCAGGACAAGTAAGAACAGATATGCATATTTGCTAACTGAGCAGCAGCAGCAGCAGCAGACATCCAAAAATTGCAACGTGTGCAACTAAATGAAAGTCAGTACCTGCAGCTATAACTAGTAATAATTGAACATTCTGGCTGCGAGAATAATATTTTTGAGTGTTATTTGAGTATATGTGTTAGTTATAAGATCATTTTGTGTCAATTGGTGCTTGTCAGTGATTTATATATTTGTTGTGCTATATTGGTGGTAGAATGATTAAACAAAAGAAAAATAAACCGTGTGACCATACTGATGCAGAGATGACATCAGAGTCTCAGGTAGAACAATCTACCCATATTTCTGTCGAATTACTAGAACATTTAATTATGAATGACAATTTCGTAACTGATGTCCCGAGTGATAGCAAAACTGAGGAGTTGCCAAAACAAACTGACACTCCTGCATTCAATCAGTTAGGAAGTAGTGACATTTTTTGTTCTGAGCAAGGGGCAGAAGTTAGCAATGCTCAAGCTATGAGCATACAGGATATGCTAACAGCATTATTTTAAAAGTTTACTATTAAAGAGCAGGAGCGTGAAAAGTAACGCGAGCTTAAAGAGCAGGAGCGTGAAAGACAACGTCAGCAGGAAAAGGGAAAACGTAGACAGGAAAAGCTTATTGAAGAACAGCAACAGGAGCTCAGGGACCAAGAAAAGGAAAAGAAAGTTATGGAAAATATAAACAATATTTTTGTGGAAAGAGATAAAGAAATTGTCGGGAGGATAGATCATGTGTTGATCGATCGTGATAATGCTATTACTACCCATTTTAAGCAGGAGATCGATGCAGTAAGAACCACTATTGAACCGTTAACAAGCATTCCAGTTCAGGTCAATAGTCTTCAAACTGAAGTAGATGGACTAGGGAACCAATTCAAAGCCTTGGCTACCGCTGTGGAAACAATGCAGGAGGACATCCCTCGGAAATCCGAAAGCAAGTCCGAACAGAAGTAGCCAGGGTGCTGAGCTCTGAAAATCAAAACTTTGAAAATCTGAAAGTATGCAGTAATGACAACACTGGTACTGACAGCCAAAAGATCGTAGATAATCTGACGGCGAATATTAATGCACCACAAGGAAGACCAAATTTTGGTAATCAACCGATATTACCGGAGCAATAGGTGACACCAAGGAACAATAATAGTGGAATAGAATGTACTTGTAATAAAGTAACACCACCTGCGAATAATAGCAATTACATGCATTTAACTACTTTGATTCATGAAGAAAGCCTGGTCAAGCATTGACAGTTTCAAATATTTAACGAAGAAAGCAAGAAAAACATACATCCCGTAGTTTTCATTCGAAACTTCCATAGTGTTGTTCCAAAATCAAGGTCGGAAGAACAGAAAATACAGTTTGTGGTTTCACATATTTCTGGTGATGCGTCGCTCTGGGCATTAAATGCAGCAGAAACTTGCAAGACTTTCCACGACTTTGAGAAGGCGTTCCTTGATCAATTCTGTTCAGCGTGTACTCAAGAGCGACTCCGTAAAATTGTTTACAATGCAGAAATGTACAATCCGAAGTCAGGTTACTTAAGAAAGTACTTTGAAAAATATATTAACATGATCCGGTACTGGGATGAGCCAGTAACCACCAGAGACTTATTGCGAGTGTTACAAGCTACATTACCCATACATATTAGAGAAAAATTGTTTAATGTTACAGACACCAATCTGAAAGAATTTCTGTCTGTAATTGATTCTCTGGATCTAGTGGAAGAAGATGCCAGAAAAAATTCTGACGTGATCAGCAATAATAATAGTCCTAATAGAAAAAATTCATGGAATGGAAATAATGGAAACAGGGGCAAAGGTACTCCAAATAAAAATAAAAGTAAAGCTTATAGTAACGGAAAATACAATAATAATAATAGTAGCAGGAATCCCTAGAACCAAAATTTTTGGTTATCCTAATAATAATAACACTAATTATCAAAAGGCCGAAGAACACCAACAACCGAATGGTAATCAGAGGCCCAAACAATAACAATAGCAACCGAAAGAGACGAAATGACAACAGGTCAGACAGTCCATATAAAGACAAGCCTAAAAATATGCGGGGTGACAGTGAATATTGGCGGCAGCCAGGGCCAAGTCACTGGCAGCCATAACAAAATTCTATCAGTTCACGTCAGCCAATAATTTGTGTACAGGCTATACCTATACCAAGCAATCAATATCCACCGTGGTGGGATCCAAGCAGGCCTCCTCCGACTGAAAACTCACAAAATGTTAGAACAGTGGAGGTACCTTCCGAAACAAAACAAAACTTTCAGAAGGCAACAAACTAAATTCGTTCCCTGAAGGTGTTCGCCAGGTGACCGAGGCCAACAATGAAGGCAATAGATCGACAGAACAAAAAATAAACGTGATACGGTATCAGGATGGCAACAGGATCGAAGATGAGCTATATCAGGAACCTGCTGTCTCTGATAAGCCACAAAGGGAAAATATCAAGCAAGTGTCACCGCAGCCCTAAATAGTGTGGCAACTATTATTCTGCTTGACACAGGTGCTAATGTATCAGACATGAACATGCAGTTTTTCAAGAAGGTATCGGAGATAAGGAGATTGCCGATTTTGCCGGTTGCAAATTGTAAGATTGTATGGGCATTGGGAAAAAAGGCACACATTATAAAATACCAGACACAGGGGGAAGTTTCCTTGGGAAATGATCGCTTATTATGCACGTTCCTAGTAATGGATAACTTGTCCATACCGGTGATTCTGGGTCTTGAGTTCCTTCGGGAAAGGGAAGCTGTAATTGATCTCGCCCGTGGGACATGTGCACTTAAGTACCAACAGTGACCTGTAACATTAATGCTGAATGGGGAGATCGGCGCGAACCTCCTGCTGATGAGAAAAATGAATATTTCTGTCAGCAAACATAAGTTGTTAGTGTTGGATCATAAGCACCCACAGATGTGTCACAAAAATCGAAATAACTATGCACCCAGCAACGTGAGTGACATCGTTACAACAATAGAAGAGAAAGTACAGGAGGCAACTTGCATTAATGCTTCAGAGACTAGACGATTGACAGGATTATTATCAGGATACCTCGAAGTAGTCATTGAACGCCCCGGAATCATAAAAGATTACGTGTATAATATGAAAGTATATCCGCACAAGACCTATTGCAGAGCATCTTACTCGGTCCCCTGGACTAAGAAAAACGAAATGATACAAAGGACCAATCAGAAGTGTAAGTGCACTACCCCATAACTGTAAATATAATGTTCATAGTAAAATAATTAGCAGTAATAATTTGATAATATTATGCATGTATTAGTTTATAAGCTTTAATGTCAAGTATTGCACTGTAATATTGTTGAATTATTTGAACAAGGAGTAAAGAATCCCCATAATTAATGTATCAAAGGGATAAATAACTTGATAAACACTTGAGTGTTATTGCATTAAATGTGAGGAATTATACCTTTCTATACGTAGGATAGAAATGATTAAAATGCTTAAATAATATATTTTGTTCGTGTGTAAGAATGGAATAACAAAAATATTTTCATAAGATTGAGTCATGTATTCCTACACACGTAGCGAGTGTTGGTGGTGTGTGAGCTGTGTGACTGAAAAAAAATAAAGTAAAATAAACTGCTTTCACAACTAATGAAGCGAAATCTGAATGTGTACTGATTTACGTACACGGTTTCATTACGAAGTCATTTAAAATGTTATTATGAGCAACATTCCCATTAGATAAAGCGAACATGGACATCTGTCCCAAAAACATGGTAAATAACAATAAAAAACAGAAATATATAAATATATGTATCTGTAATGAAAATGGAAATGTACTGTTATCTGGACAGTTCAGTAATGATCTCATGGTCAAGATAATGTAGCAGATTCTGAAAGTTTTATATTGTCTCATGTTATGTGACAGTGTAAAATTTTAAATTTTGTTATTCAGTCATGGTAATATGAACTTATGTGCAAGTGTCCCACACATCATTATTTGAAAAGTGTCATTTGCATATAGATTGTCTGTTAAGTACTGTGGAAAACTACTGATAGCAATGAGAACAGTGAAACGTGTTTCGCAGGAAATAGTGGACGCGTGAAGAACTGTGATTTACATTGTGAATAATGATGAACTGTGACAAAAACTGTGATCACGTAACCTTATGAACGCTCTTGGAGTGTCACAGTTAGTAGCAACGCTACGAACGTTGAGTACTGTTGACTGAATTAATAATTAACTTGAACTGATGACCTGTAGTAGTTTGATATGAAGCGTCTCCGCGTGCCAAATTTAATGTGACAGACTGTACAGTCAGCCGCGCGGCAAAATAATAATGCAACGTTGGCTACGCAGCGCGTCGTGAAAATATTTACATTCCGCTTAAGTAAACGAAGCACACTACGGACACTTGTATGATTAACGGTGCAGTGTTCAAAATGTGTATATTGTGATAAACTTACATGTGAATCACTACATTGTGTTGAACAGTGTCAAAATACAGAACATATTCCAAAAACAGTCTAATTCTATCCGTGTGAATGGGAGTGAAATGGACACTAATAAACTTTTCCACAGGATGCGAATAGTAATTATCTTGTCACTGATGCTTATATTTGACATTTTATGTACCCGCCTTAAACTGAGGGACGTGGGAAAGGAGAAACAAGACCTGCTGCAGCGCGACATCTAGCCAGCAGCAGATCATAACCACGATGCAGCCGACGCCCCACCGACTCGGCCGGGAGCGGTCCAGCAGCAGCCACTTCCTGTCTGCGGTCCAACGGCTCGACACGAGGGCGGTCTTACGACGTCAGCAGCAAATTGTTATAAAATTGGATACATTTTATGATACACCACCATAAAAAACATTCATTATCTCAAATGCTTACAACAGAGTCATAAATTTGCATTTTACAGCGTATTTTATTACAATCATGTAAAGCCTGACTGTTGAAAGTAGGTGTCTGTATGTTCTTGAAGCCCCTTGGACGGTTTTATTCGCGGTTTTCCGAGTCCAGTGAACCCAAATGGGGGGGGGATAAGTTAATCCGGGAAGTATCAGCAGCAATTTCCGAGATAATACAGTCACTGAAGTCATTTAAAATACTGGATTCAACTACAATTTTATCATGTCTAAAACAACATTGAAACTAAAAATTTGCATCTTGAGAGTAGCAAATCTACGTGGATTACGTGGACTGATAAAAAAAAATATACGATAGATAAGCTAATTTTTTTTCTCAGCCCAAGGGGCATTGTAACATCCACGTGATAAATTTTTGGCTACAGTGCGACGAGACGAAATAATGCCTCTAACAGTTATAAACATTATGTATTCGACGTATGAAAAAATAGTGAAATAAATATTAATTATTTATATAATATTCTATGATGTAATTAGACATATCGACGTGTATCATACAAAGACAATGATAATTGTAAATTCCTTTTATGATCTGCGTTTGTCTTCCTTTGTTTTTACATTTGTGGGATGGATTTTGTAGGTTCATCACGCAAGACGCATATCAAACTGAGGTCTGTTAAGAAATTGTAATTATTTGTTAATTATTACTTGAAAATAGAGTTTATTATTTTACAAATATGAGTGAATAATTATTTGTGACTTTAATTCCTCTCCCAGTAAGCATTATCTGTGTTAATTATTTCTTTCCGCTGCAACGAGCGCAGCCAGAGATGATAGCAATTTGTATTGGGTTTTTGTCTGTGTTTTCCTTAGAAACAAATCAAATGTTTGCTTGATGAAGTCTAAATAGTGCACAATACGAAAGTAGAGTTTCTGTAAAGTTTAATAAGCAGTTAAAATAACAATAGAAAGTCTCTATCAATTGTCTGCCGCCATCTTAATAATTGTCTCAGCGGCAAATTCAAATTACGCAACTCTGCAGACATAAATGCAGAACGTAATACAAATGTGTAAAAACAAATGTGCACCGGTGGTTACGAACTCATTTGAATGAAAATAATTCGAATCAGATTGGTTCTTTAAAAACAGTGCTCATAGCACGATCGTTATAAAAAAAATTTCTAACTGATGTATGGAGCCGAAATTAATTACGCACGAGTTGCGAAGAATATTGTTTCAGGTAACATACGTCAGTGTTGTGCGCGGCTGATATTCGGTGGTTTTAATGATCATTTTGCTGGAGATAACTGCTTCCATCTTAATCAATAGTTGTATAGAATCTGTTGTATGAACTGTGATTTAGTGATACTTACACAACTTACAGCAACACTTTAACACGACGTTAACTTGGAGTTCTTTAGCAACTTGATCAAACATTTAGCCAGGAGAAAAATTATTTAGTAATTACTCAATATAATAAAATAACATTATCATTTCCATTTACAAATTAGTTAAATACCAAACCACAGAATAACACTGAACGCCACAGTGGGCATCTGCACTATGCTGCCACCTACAGGCCATTCTGCACGCTGTTTGTGGCACGCTTACCGACTTACAGGATAACGGTTCGAAATTTCAATTTGTTATTACAAATTTAAGGTTTTCATTTGGCTCACCCTCGTATAATAAAATTACCATCGAAGCATTAAAATATTTTTATATTACATTTTTTATTTAATAAATTTTATCCATAGCACACACTGGCTACTAGAAGAAGAAAAAAATAGTAAAATGATTCTAGGTATCCCATGTTTGAAAGGGAAGCATCATATCCCAGACTTAAGTCGAGAACCTTTCAACAGCAGAATATAGCTGTTTCCAAGCATGGAAATTTGAGATAGTAAGCAAACTCTAAGGCGTCTGCAAACAATGGGGTACATTACCGGAGATGCTGCAACGCGCCGACTGCCGTTTCTTAAGATCGAACTCATAACGACAACGGATCATACTGTACCAACGCCGCTACGCCGCTGATGTATGGCTTCCTGCCGCGCTAAATTACTTGAGCGAACAAAGCGACCACTACAGCATGGATTTGGTACAGTTTCAGTGTTACAGTCGATGTTATGACTGTGGGCCGCTATTAGTTTTCAGAAGATTCCAGTAGTAGCGGAGCGCCTGGCAAATACCCAAAATCTATCTCGTACCGTAGTTGCACTACTAGAAGACAAATTGAAGGCAGATCAACTCTAGGATAATTAATACTGCAGTAATCATAACCATCGACGAGACGGCAAATGTCGAATAATTAATAAACGCCTTTACTATACAGAACGTCGTAATCGTACAGTGACACTATTACTCCACGAATAGACACGCTAAAACATTCAAATGACACTGACAAACAATATCGAGGAGCAATTACGAGACAGTCAGATTTCGATAACAACTCCCGTTATCGTACTATCGGACAAAGCAAACCATCAAGCCACCTTAAATACAATACCTGTTTATTTATGTTACCTCTAGTTTCAATTATTCTCACAACCAACATAATTCTCACAACGCAGCACACTATCTCTGGAAAAGTCTCGTAATCTTTTAATTACTTACAATATTTATTTCCAATATATCGTCGGGTTACGACCAGTTTACTTTAAGTTGCTTTCACCAATATCTACATGGATTAAGATAAGTGATGCTATCTTTAAGTCTCTTTCTGTTTAGTCCAGCGTTGCTATGTAAATAATACGACGTAACGTATTCCACAGATTTACCCATCTTTGTTATTAGTATAATCGCTGACTTTTCCGTGACAACTTTCGACAATTGCGATTCTAATTGAAGTTACTTAGGACATTCTTTCCATAAATGAAATCGTTTTAACCGTTTAGCATATCTACCCTCTGTATATTTAGCGCGTAAAGGTTTCTTTTAACTCAAGAACACTGATATTTATTGGGTCTAGGTATCTCAATACAATTTAATTCACGTATATGAGCGAGTACCAGCAAAGACTAACTTACCGCACAGAAACGGAAATAAAAAAATAAAAAAGAACCTAAATCATAAGCGCCACCGACTCTTTAACCCTAACTTTAAGTAACAATTTAACACAATTCTGAGCATCTCAAGGCGTTAGTGAAACGCGACCCGCTAAGTTCCCTAAATTGAAATAGGCCACTCGACACTTTGACTAAAATGGTTTTTGTTTAGTTGCGTGTTGCTTGTAAAAGGTTCCTTTTATTCTCTTCGCTTACCAACTCAACTGCTGGTGCGTTCGTGCTGAACTTTTTGGATCAAACCCACATTCAAATGGTGATCTTTTTTCTCGATCATTAATTAATTTTTTTGATAGTGTTGTTGCAAGGATTATAACAATTATTGGAATAATAAATCTAATGAAAACTCTTGTATATTACAGTGACACAGTTTGAATCTATACAAGCCTATTCTAGGCCCGCTGTATGATTGTGGTATTTAAACAACAACAACAAAATGTGTTCGAGGCTTTCCCTTCTCGACACACACCAATCACTACCAAACCACTCCAACAAAGCAGCTAACAACCCAATTACCTCTAGGGAGCAACAACCACTAATTGTACACCACGGACAGGATATCGGTTCCAACTCATCAACTGCAAATCTCCTTCTCTCTAACACGGCTCACGCTGCATCTATCACAGCAAACTGTTCCTTACTACCGAACTGTTCACAGGGCGACAGTAAATCGATCGCGCTAATGTATAAATTCGCCAAAACCAGTGTCTCATCCGCGACTGTTTATAAAATTACACAGAGCCTATGTACATTCCGTAGTTCAGCTTTGGGAGGAAACTACCGTCAGAGCCACGTATATGAACAAGGGCCAAAAAGGCAAAGTATCCACTCTGCTTCCGTGAACTGCACGAAAATGATACTGATTCTACCAGAAAACTTCTTTCTCTCTTCCAAGCCTTAAACATCAACTGCGGTGCCTCAATACACCACGCAATGGGTCGGTATCCTATCCGACCTAGACGTACCCCGATATATCGACTTACCGGTAAGAGGTCTACTCGGGAACTTACTACCTTCTTACGCCATGCAATAGGAAACATTTACACGAACAAACACGCAACGCCACGCGAACTTTTGACAATTAATTAATTATTCGTTGATGCTGTCGGTTCTCTACGACAGCCGTCGGCTGCTGCGCGTCGCTCAGGCAGCATCATTGGACCTAGCGATGGTGAGTTGTTGCATCCCTGAAGTCGCTCGCGCGATACTGGATCTTTGTGCGCTTGCTTTACATTATGTTTACTTTTTTGCACGATTTATCAACTAAAGAGACAATTAAACTGCAAACCCACTTGGCAGTTGGTACCACGGCTGGAGATATGTGTTCGGGCCGTGGCAGAGAGCACGCGATACATCAAAGCAGCCTGCCACAGCGCCACTGCGAGGCGGCAAGCGGCCGGTAGTGACGGCGTAACGAAGTGACAGTGAAGCAGTCGCACCTTGTAGGATAAAAATCGAGTGTTGTCGCTATTTTACACAGTGCTAGGGGGGGGGGGGGGGGCGGGGAGGGAGTGTCATGTACAACACACAGAAAATTCTGACCGGTGTGGTATGAATATTGCGGAGATGGGAAGAAAAAAATAGTTCAAATGGCTCTGAGCACTAAGGGACTTAACACCTAGGGTCATCAGTCCCCTAGAACTTAGAACTACTTAAACCTAACTAACCTAAGGACATCACACAAGACCCAGTCATCACGAGGCAGAGC
The DNA here is from genome assembly GCF_023897955.1 of Schistocerca gregaria. Lineage (NCBI taxonomy): Eukaryota > Metazoa > Arthropoda > Insecta > Orthoptera > Acrididae > Schistocerca > Schistocerca gregaria. Next base: position 744,364,713 of record NC_064922.1, read on the forward strand.
AAATCCCTGACCCCGCCGGGAATCGAACCCGGGAACCCGGGCGTGGGAAGCGAGAACGCCACCACACGACCACGAGCTGCGGACGGATGCGGAGAGTTTAAAGGTAACATTTTTATGTTTTTCGGAATAGTTGGGATACCGCATCTGCATTCGAAAATAAGATTGAACTATATTTAACTTCCAATAAAAAAAACGTTAGGTTATTCTAGTAATAATAGTTCCTGCTTTGCAAAGCGTAGAAAAATGCTGTTTATTAAAAAATGGATTGATGAAATAAAATTAGTATTTACTGTTAAATAAAGTGGGCTAAGATCAAATATGAAATGTATTCATGATGACTACGTTCAGTAGAGCCATATTAAGGGATAAATTGTATTCAGTCGGTGAACCAGGACGGTTGGGGGAAGGGGAGGGTAGATGCGCGAGGGACGGTATGTAGCCAGATTGCGTACCATCACGTTTCCGACTTTGATAAAGGTAGGATTGTAGCCTATCGCGATTGCGGTTTATCGTATCGCGACATTGCTGCTCGCGTTGGTCGAGATCCAATGACTGTAATAATATGGTCTGCAAAGTGAAGAGCAAGCAGGTGAGTCCCCATCAGTCTGCCCTACTACGGTGTTTCACTGTTACAGCGACATTCCGCAGTACGCTTTATGAATCACTGGCGGCACAATGCGTAGACATGCCTAGGTGAAGGGGAGGTGGGGGGGGGGGGGGGGGTGTGTGATTACTTTACAATTTTCCAAGGCCTGTGTGAACACTGCATGGAACGCAGATATGAATTACTGATAATACTAACGCAAGTAAAGATTATGGACAGAATCTACTTACTGATGATACTAACGCAAGTAAAGATTATGGACAGAATCTACTTAAACCTCTGCACACACTCTACGTTGGTAGAGGGGGAATCAATTCTTAACCACTCTGGTAAAGCAGCTGTAGTGTTTTCGCCGGAAACGCAATTTCTTCCACAACGAGTTCTGGTTGTTTTTCAGTTTAAAGACAGGACACATCTCCCCAGCATTTCCTGTCCTACTCACTTGTGTGAGTACACAAAACAACTTCACAGAGCTCGTGTTTATAAATTGGAGCTATTCTCAGTTTATTAAGTGAGTACGTATTTCTAGTTGTTCAGTGACGTCTTATGTATGGAAGCTCAACAGCTGCAGCTGTCAACTATGTACTTCACTGAGAAGCCTCTCCCAAATGTAAATTGCTCTCAGTATGTATTCCACAATGCCGATTTCATTGTCTCCACTATCACTATCTGGAATACTTTTCTAATGAAGAGGCTTATCAAATGTGTGAGCCCGACCTCAGCCCTCCTGAGATGTGAAGAGGCTCTGACATTTAACTTGGCTTCATCTGCATCGGAACTTGCGATATATCAACGTAAGTCAAGCATTGATATATAGCAGTTTACTGTTCAACACTTAAACATGATCATTCCTGCTCTATGAAGCGTATTCACACCGATCTTTAGAGACATACTCCGAACAAGTGGTACTTGGAATCACTTAGCGTAGGCCACTCACAAGGGCCAGAAATTCCTGAACGGAAAAGATCTATGCAGTGTATCAGGAACATAATTTTAAGTGAGAGAAACGCAGTGACTTTCTGGTGGTCCATTTAATTCACCAGAAAGAGACTGACAGACAACAGCGAGGCATCACATCTGTCGATCCAGTCGCTTTCACACTAGTACTACAAAGGTTACTGACAACATCACACTTGAAAATAAAACACTTATCAGCTGCTACCCATCTGAATGCATTCCACATAAAGGCTCACTTAACAACTGCAAATATGTACTCATTCAATAAACTGAAAGTAACTCCTATACAAACACGTCGTCGGTGAAGTTATTTTGTCTATATCTGTAAGAGAACTGAAGAGAAAATGCTGGAGAAGTATAGTCTGCCTGTGAACTGTAAAGCGAGCAGTGCTCATGGCAGAGGAAGACGCATTTCCCGGAAGAACATCTGCGTACAACGATGACAGCAATCGTGTTCTCCTTCTGACAGTATAGAGCGTGGGTTCAAGTGGTTCAAATGGCTCTGAGCACTATGGGACTTAACATATGACGTCATCAGTCCCCTAGAACTTAGAACTACTTAAACCTAACTAACCTAAGGACATCACACACATCCATGCTCGAGGCAGGATTCGGACCTGCGACCGTAGCGGTGACGCGGTTCCAGACTGAAGCGCCTAGAACCGCTCGGCCGCAACGGCCGGCTATAGAGCGTGGTTGGAGATTTACGTAGGTCCATAAGCGTTTCTATTGTTAGTGTTATTTGTGAATTGTAAATGTGTTCCGCGTAATGGTAACGCACTTTGCGGAAAAGTATACATCTATACTCCTCCCCCCAGGCATATCTGCGGCATTGATTCATAAGGAGCGCTGTCAAGGGTCGGTATAACTTTGTAAAACACTCTGTTGTTGCTTATTGTGACGTAGTGGGGTAGACAGGGTTGGGAATCACCTTCTCGTTCTTCAGTTTGGAGACCTATGAAGGAGGGAAGTGTCTGACCACAACCCGGTGACGTGCCTTGCCTCGCGCTTCTACCCCAGACATCAAAAGCCCACTCGTCCACCCTGTTTCACCTACGGAACATGACTGTAATGCACTTAGAAGTGATGCACACATTTAATATTTGCTTTCAGCTCACTTCATTTAGTAGTAACCAGTAATTTTATAACATGAAAGCATTATGTTTAATAATCAGGATTTTCCCAGTCTCTACAGCGTAGATTGATCGGTGAGAAAAAACGAGTAGGGCCTTCTTTTAGCAAATATAATCTAGTTTAGTTTTGTACCGTGAAATATTCTCGCTAGAAGCAGTGGTTTTCGTAAAACATAAAAAGTGACTTTTAAACGTCCACCCCCTCCCCCTTCCAGCGCTCATGTTCCACTTGTCACAATTTCCCCCCTTGCATTGAGAAAAATTTTGCGAGCGTGCGATGTTTCCCCCTAATCTACCTTTTTTTTTGGTCTTGTTTGACTGGGATATTGCCAACGGCCTTGCTGCAATGGTAACACCGGTTCCTGTCAGATCACTGAAGTTAAGCGTTGTCGGGCTTGGTAAGCACTTTGATGGGACGCCTTCCGGGTCTGCCGAGTGCTGTTGGCAAGTGGGCCACATTCAGCCCTTGTGAGGCCAATTGAGGAGTTACTTGATTGAGAAGTAGCGCCACCGCTCAAGAAAATTGACAATAGACAGGAGAGCTGTTTGCTGTATCCGCATCCGGCGATGCCTAAGGGCTGAGGATGACACGGTGACTGGTCGGTACCGTTGGAGCTTTAAGGCTTTTTCGTAAGATGTTTTTGTTTTGTTTGATTGGGATATTAGGTCCAGCGCCAGGTTTGTTGGCAGCAACTGCTTGAGCATCAACGGGTGCATGGAGGCACGGAGGGTGCACTGTCAAGTGTCAAGTGTCAGCTTACTGTCGGAGTAGCTGGATTCTGAGTTGTTGGCAAGTAACAGAATCGCCTTGCCTGGTCTCGGAGCGCGCGCATCGAGCGACAAGTTGCGTTTGGCAGGCTGACGACACGAGCGAGCAGCCTTGTACGAATGTACAAGGAGCACGGGTCGACCTCCACTTTGCTGCTGTCCAACACACTGTTTGGCAGCGAAGGAACTATGCCGTCTTGAAGTGTACACCTGGGCCGTGTGCAGCTGCTGTCATGATTCTGCGGCCTTGCGTGGATGGAACGTGATGCAGAAGACAGTGTTGGGAAACAGACCAGCGTGGACATGGAGAGCCGAGTGGTGAGGGCGAGAAATATGGTGCGTCCGGTGTCGCCTTGGTGTCCAGCAGTGCTGTTCCTGCGAACGTGGAATTGCATTACGCAAAGGGCGCTCGCGCACGTGTGTGTGTGTGTGTGTGTGTGTGTGTGTGTGTGTGTGTGTGTGTGTGTGCCTCATATACAGCGCTTCACAAGGACCAGTGTAAGTTAAGTCTGCTGGCTATACAGTCGACAGGAAATAGATCAGGCGTATAGTGGTGGCAGGTCTGTGCAAAGTTGATCATGTTATTTCACTACCCTTAACTGATTTAGTCCTTGCTGTCGTACTGGTTGAAGCAATTTTGTGCAAGTGATTGAACGATGGAGTTGCACGTGGAAGACAAAAATTTTTAGGAGGAAAATTAGTAGTACTTGTTATGCTGTTAATTCAGATACTACTCACTATTTCAATTTCCGGGCTCATGACCATGACAATTTTTACCGTGAATTTGAACACTATTGTCTACCGTAACTAAATATGCTATAATGGTAGCATTATAATCTATTATAAGAGTTTATTTAGTCATTTGCACTGTAATTTTCTGGCTTTCCCTAGTGCAAATTATTAGTATGGTTCATTTGTTCTCCAGGTCCTGTGTTTCATATGGTGTTCTAATTATTCAAGGAATGGTTCTTATTATTCTACATTGTTTGGGCAACTATTTATTGCTGCTCATGTCCGCCCCCGGTAGCTGAGTGGACAGTCGGCACGGTAGCTCAGCGTGTTCGGTCAGAAGGTTAGCTGCCCTCTGTAATAAAAAACTGAGTGAATGGATCAATAACGAACTTCAACGGGCGTTATGGGACGTCCTCCACGAACAATATGGGACGTCCGCCACGAACAATTGCACCGACCTCTAACGAACAAAATGAAGTTAAAAAAAAGTGGTCAGCGCGACAGACTATCAATCCTAAGGGCCCGGTTTCGATTCCCGGCTGGGTCGGAGATTTTCTCCGCTCAGGGACTGGCTGTTGTGTTGTCCTAATCATCATCATTTCATCCGCATCGACGCGCAAGTCGCCGAAGTGGCGTCAAATCGAAAAACTTGCACCAGGCGAGCGGTCTACCCGACGGGAGGCCCTCGTCACACGACATTTCATTTTTCATTGCTGCTCATGAATACCTGAATTGAAACTGACTATTGTTGTGGTTGCGTAAGGACTTCTTTGAAGGTTTTATGTTATCAGTGTACTGTACCACATGTTGAAAGTTGTTTTTAAGATTCTGTTGTCAGTAAATTGCATCCTGGGATTAGAAAAGTATATGTCTCCACAAATCCAGTCGCTTCTAGTCCTGAGCCTACTTCGCTGCTATCAAGTCCAAAGTCCGTTTCCAATCGTTGCACTTGGCACTCATCACCTGCGAGTCTCTCCACATTTGTAACTCGTTTCTAAGCGTGCCACTACACAATATACAACCCGGTCGTCAGTGAACAACCTCGTAAGCCTACAGACATTATGTGTCCCATCATTTACATTTGTTGTTGTAGATGTGGTCTTCAGTCCTGAGACTGGTTTGATGCAGCTCTCCATGCTACTCAATCCTGTGCAAGCTTCTTCATCTCCCAGTACCTACTGCAACCCACAGCCTTCTGAATCTGCTTGTTGTATTCATCTCTTGGTCTCCGTCTATGATTTTTACCCTCCACACTGCCCTCCAATACTAAATTGGTGATCCCTCGATGTCGCAGAACATGTCCTACCATCCGGTCCCTTCTTCTAGTCAAGTTGTGTCACAAACTACTCTTCTCCCCAATCCTGTTCAACTCCTCTTCATTAGCTACGTGATCTACCTTTCTAATCTTCAGCATCCCTCTGCAGCACCAAATTTCGAAAGCTTCTATTCTCTTCTTGTCTAAACTATTTACCGTCCATGTTTCACTTCCATACATGGCTACACTCCATACAAATACTTTCAGAAACGACTTCCTGACACTTAAATCTATACTCGATGTTAACAAATTTCTCTTCTTCAGAAACGCTTTCCTTGCCATTGTCCAGTCTACATTTTATATCCTCTCTACTTCGACCATCATCAGTTATTTTGCTCCCCAAATAGCAAAACTCCTTTACTACTTTAACTGTCTCATTTCCTAATCTAATGCCCTCAGCATCACCAGATTTAATTCTACTACACTCCATTATCCTCGTTTTACTTTTGTTGATTTTCATCTTATATACTCCTTTGAAGACACCGTCCATTCCGTTCAACTGCTCTTCCAAGTCCTTTGCTGTCTCTGACAGAATTACAATGCCATCGGCGTATCTCAAAGTTTTTATTGCTTCTCCATGGATTTTAATACCTACTCCAAATTTTTCTTTTTGTTTCCTTTACTGCTTGCTCAATATACAGATTGAATAACATCGGGTAGAGGCTACAACCCTGTCTCACTCCCTTCCCAGCCACTGCTTCCTTTTCATGCCCCTCAACTCTTATAACTGCCATTTGGTTTCTATACAAATTGTAAATAGCCTTTCGCTCCCTATATTTTACCCCTACCACCTTCAGAATTTGAAAGAGAGTATTCCAGCAACATTCTCAAAAGCTTTCTCTAAGTCTACAAATGCTAGAAAGGTAGGTTTGCTTTTTCCTTAATCTAGCTTCTAAGATAAGTCGTAGGGTCAGTATTGCCACACGTGTTCCAATAGTTCTACGGAATCCAAAGTGATCTTCCCCTAGGTCGGCTTCTACCAGTTTTTTCCATTCGTCTGTAAAGAATTCGTGTAAGTATTTTGCATCTGTGGCTTTTAAACTGAGGCCGGTCTCGGTGGTCTCGCGGTTCTAGGCGCGCAGTCCGGAACCGTGCAACTGCTCCGGTCGCAGGTTCGAATCTTGCCTCGGCCATGGATGTGTGTGTTGTCCTTAGGTTAGTTAGGTTTAAGTAGTTCTAAGTTCTAGGGGGACTGATGACCACAGCAGTTGAGTCCCATAGTGCTCAGAGCCATATTAAACTGAGTTCGGTAATTTTCACATCTGTCAACAATGCTTTCTTTGGGATTGGAATTATTATATTCTTCTTGAAGTCTGAGGGTATTTCGCCTGTCTCATACATCTTGCTCACCAGCTCGTAGAGTTTTGTCAGGACTGGCTCTCCCAAGGCCGTCAGTAATTATAATGGAATGTTGTTTACTCACGGGGCCTTGTTTCGACTTAGGTTTTTGAGTGCTCTGTCGAACTCTTCACCCAGTATCATATCTCCCATTTCATCTTCATCTACATCCTCTTCCATATCCATAACATTGTCCTCAAGTACATCGCCCGTGTATAGATCTTCTATATACTCCTTCCACCTTTCTGCTTTCCTTTCTTTGCTTAGAACTGGGTTTCCATCTGAGCTCTTGATATTCGATACAAGTGGTTCACTTTTCTCCAAAGGTCTCTTTAATTTTCCTGTAGGCAGTATCTATCTTACTCCTAGTGAGATACGCCTCTACATCCTTACATTTATTCTCTAGCCATCCCTGCTTAGCCATTTTGCACTTCCTGTCGATCTCATTTTTGAGACGTTTGTATTCCTTTTTGCCTGCTTCATTTACTGCATTTTTATATTTTCTCCTTTCATCAATTAAATTCAATATTTCTTCTGTTACTCAAGGATTTCTACTAGCCCTCTTCTTTTTATTTGCTTGATCCTCTACTGCCTTCGCTACTTCATCCCTCAAAGCTACCCATTCTTCTTCTACTGTATTTCTTTCCCCCATTCCTGCCATTTGTTCCCATATGCTCTCCCTGAAACTCTGTACAACCTCTGGTTTAGTCAGTTTATCCAGGTCCCATCTCCTTAAATTCCCACCTTTTTTCAGTTTCTTCATATTTAATCTACCGCATCTAAAAACACTGCATGAAAGTGTAGTAACATGTAATGTAAAACACTATGAAAATATATAAAAAAAACATTGAATATAATAATCTACAGTTCATAACCAATAGATTGTGGTCAGTGTCCACATCTGTCCCTGGGAATGTTTTACAATCATCATGAAAAAAAGAAGGAACGCCGTCAGACTACGCTGAGATGCACTGCTCTCGATGCAAATCTCTCAGTGTGCCTAATCATTATGAACTTCATACTGAGTTCTGTTTATCATGACGTTTTCAACCTCTTTGCACACCCGTTTGCGCTTTTTGCATGTAACTTGTATGTTCTGCTTGCTTCACTCAGTTGAAGCGCAGTGTTGCCACGGTTTCCCACCCTACCGTCTCGGCACAGCTACTCCTGCATAGCTTATAGTCTCAGCAGTTTTGAATGATACGAAAAAATGGAGTACAGTTGTCACATTCGTTGTATCTGTCGTACGTCCCTCTGGGGCTTTGTTATGATTAAAACTCGCATTCAGTTCCATTGCTTTTGTTTCTTTCTGTTTGTTTAGGGAATTGCAGAGTAGCTACCGGCTACAAACCCAAAAGTTATTTCGATTTAACGAATGAAAACAGAATATAGCAGTAGGAATAAAATGGTCACTGCGATAGAGTAGTCGACTGACGGGGAAAGGGGGACTGGATGGGAAATGGCATCAAATAAACATGCAAAACAAGCGCTGTCCGTGACGCAGGGGGACCTCCTTCCGGTGTCGGAGCCACTGCCCGCTTCGCAGCAGTTGAGAAGTTTTGATCGCCGTAAGTTCCCAGCGGATTCCAAATGAGCTCATTTTCTCATTTTAGAGGAGCGAGTTTCCAGCAAAAAAACTTCCTTGTAGTCCTCAGTGTGCCTCTTCTCGTCCGCCGGTGAAACTCACAGTGAACTACGAATTCCTGTACTTTAGCAACCTGAAATATGCAGATGAAGCATTCATGGTGTTTATTTGCTGAAAAAATCCGTTTTATGACTTCTACATCTTATTTGTCTCGTTACTTTGTCCCGTATCAATGTAGGGTTGGTCTTGTTAGAAGCGGATCTGGCATGGTTAGTTGAACGAGTGGCAGCATTCCCTTCCTCTCACCACTCCGTTACCCCCAAGGACGGAATGAGTGTATCACAACTGTTTGCGTCTGTAATTCAGGTGAAAGCGGGTGATAGTTTAATAAATATTTGCGAATCGAGTAACTGAGACGGGACTTGGGTAGCAGCCCGGTATTTACCTAGTGGGATGTTGCAAAGCCGCCTAAAAACCACATCCAAACTAATCGATCCACCGACGCTCTTTGTTAATCCACCGAGCGGATCCGATGTGGGGCCGCTACAGTTTCCTGTCCCACAAACTGCGCCTTATCACTCACGGTTATCCAGGCGGGTAAATTCTTTTGATGTCCGTGTGTCTATGAAACCAATTCCGTTATACAGGGTGTCCCAGCTATCTTGTCCATCCAAAATATCTCTGGAACAATAACAGCTATTGGAAAACGACTTTCACCGGTATCAATGTAGGGCTGGGGCCCATGAATGTACATATTTGGAAACATTCTAAAACGAAATCGTATGTGTTTTTTAACACAAACTTATGTTTTTTTAAATGGACCTCCTGTACTTTTTCCTTCAGCAATCCATGGCATGACAAAGTACATACACAATGGCGTTGATTGCATCGCAATATTCCCATTACATCCCGAGATATTAAGATGCGAAGTTGACGCTTGAAACACCCGACATGCGCTGCTAGCACACGTCCTGAGGCTCAGGCGTGAACCCCATGCTGCCCGTAATCGCAACAGACCGTATTATTCGTTTCGGACCTTTTGATAAGTATGGAGTTGTGATTACACATTTCAATCACATCTCGATTACGGGCAGCATGGGGTTCACGCCTGAGCCTCAGGACGAGCGTAAGCAGCGCATGTCGGGTGTTTCAAGCGTCAACTTCACGTCTCAATATCTCGGGATGTAATGGGAATATTGCGATGCAATCAACGCCATTGTGTATGTACTTTGTCATGCCATGGATTGCTGAAGAAAAAATACAGGAGGTCCATTTAAAAAATGTAAGTTTGTGTTAAAAAACACATACGCTTTCATTTTAGAATATTTGCAAATATGTACATTCATGGGCCCCAGCCCTACAATGATACCGGTGGAAGACGTTTTCCAATAGCTGTTATTGTTCCAGAGATATTTTGGGTGGACAAGATAGCTGGAGCACCTTGTATACTACCGACAGACTCAATATAAATGAAAATTTCCCCGTAGAAAAATTATACAAGACTGTGCTTAAACTGACACACAATATCTTTACCGCAACGCATTCTGACTTCCAAAAATCCCTACGAAAGAATGGCCCTGACTAGCATTAACCTATACGTTTCACAAATCACTTACCTCACAAAAATCTTCGTTACTCAAGCTACTGCAATACAGCGAGCGCCACTACTGCCAGCTAAATAAAAGATTCATACTACTGAAGGCACTAACTACTAATAGGCATAGTTAGCAAATGAAAGATTTTAATAGAGAACAAACAATGTATTTACCTCACTAGTCATAATATATATAGCAGTTCATGACACCAATTCTTACAAATTTCAAAACTCCGCCATCTCTCTCCCCACGTCCACCACTGCTGGCGGCTCATCTCCAACTGCGCAACGCTACGCGCTGTTAGCATCCAGCTGCCGCTGCCCAATACTACAATGGCAGACAACAATGCAAACCAGCCAGAGACTGCACACGGCGCAGCCAGTGATTTTCGTACAGAGCGCTACGTGACGGCGGCGTTACCAATAAAAAGAACCTAAACATCCTACTTACATAAATTGCTCAATCTTCGACTGTTTATTGATGTCTATTTTGCCACTAAAATAACTGATGCTAGCCGCAGGAAAAAGGAGATAAAACACAAACTGGGTACAGAAAGAAAAAAAATTGTGAGAAAGCGAAATCTGATATAGGTTTAAGTATGCAGCCTTGAGTGGAAATAAAACGTGGGCAATGAGCAGTTCCAAGAAAAAGAGAACAGAATTTTTTTAAATGTAGTGCTATAGAAGAAGAGCAAAGATTAGATGGTTAGCTCGAATAACTAATCAAAAAGTAGTGAATCAAATTCAGGAAGAAAGAAAATTGTGAAACAACGTGACTCAAATATGCAATCAGTTGGTAGATCATACATTAAGCAACAAAGAACCGTCAATTTGGCTGGTGTGTTCAAGAGACTTGCGCAAGACAGAATAGCGTTGACAGCTGTTTCAAACATCACTTTTACTGAAGGGAGCAACTACATCTTTGAAAACATCTTTTTTTCAGGTATAATTACATTGAAGTAACAGAGGAAGTAAAAGTGCCCAAAGTTTTACGGAACTGTTAAGGGAAATTTACTGAAGTACGGTGGTAGTTAAGAAGGGAATTTAACAAAATCCCACTAAATAGAAAACAACATTGGTTAGATCACGAATAAATATAAAGCAACTGGAATTCTGAAGATGGTCATAATCGTTCTGGTAGACATCAATTACCATCCAGCGACTGTACGACTTCGGGATTGCAGTGTTAAGGATTTCTAAGGAATGGTCAATTCCTGAAAGCTTTATGGATACGGAGACAAAAAGGAAAATAATTTGGTTGGAAATAAACGTCTCGTCCACGAGAAACTGTTTTCAGACGAATCTCAGTCGGAGGGAGAAGAGGGGAAAGTATTTCCATTTCAAAAGTGCTACAACTCTACATGGCTTTACAAAATTTTCAACTGAAATATTGAAGTCATATCTTAGTAACTCCCGCACGCGTTATTAAATTTTTCCTTCGTCTAAAAGCACGCGTCTAAAGATACATATATCTAAGAATTGCATTATTCACTGTCCAGTCACCAACTGTCGAAAAGCATGAATAGCCACCTTTTGCAGTGCTGACCGCTACAAGACCTGCAGGAGAAGAGTCAGCGAGGCCTGGAAAGTATCGACAAAGTGTGGAGCCCTGCAGATCCCAGTGCCACGGCCATCTTCACAACGCTTCTCGGTTGAGGATCCAGCCCTATCGAGGTGGTCCCATATGTTCTCGGCTGGGTTTAAATCCCGTGACTTAGGTGAACGTTGGAGAACTATAAATTCGTCCTGTTGCTCTTATAGCCGCGCGCGTACACTGCGAGCTGTGTGGCATGTTGCATTGTCCTACTGGGTGATGCCAACGTGCCGAGAAAAAAAAAATCTGAATATACAGATGCACTAGGTCCCCAACGATGGATGCATTCTTGTGTTGGTCCATTACGCCTTCAAGAATGATGAGATCTCCCTGTGAATGTAACGAATACACACCCTTAACGCTCCCTGCTCCAGCCTGTACCCCTTTGCTTCTAGAGATCCCACAACATACACGCCAACGGCCATCTGTCCGACAGAGCACAAAACGTAACTCATTTCGAAAGGCTTCGTGTTGACACTCAATGGACGTTCAGTTATTATAACGCCTTGATAATTCCAGTTTCCGTCTTGCGTGGACAGCAGTCAGCATGGACGCTAGAACTACGCCTTATTCTGCCCGTACCACAAGACCTGTACTACCAAAACGATCGTGTTAGACAGTGTAATCGTTATGCAGCGCATTTTTCCATTTCTAGCCACGGCAAAATACGTCCTGTATCGCAGCTAGTCTTTAGGAGGCCCGCATTCCCGTGAGGTGTCAGCAATAGATAAGAAACAAGAAAATGCACTGAAGCGCCAAAGAAATTGGTAGAGGAATGCATGTTCAAATACAGAGATATGTAAACAGGCAGAATACGGTGCAGCGGTCGGAAATGCCTGTATAAAACAACAAGTGCTTGCTCAAGTTGTTAGCTCGGTTACTGCTGCTGCAATGCAAGGTTATTAACGTTTAAGTACGTTTTAATGTGATACTATAGTCGGCGCACGAGCGATGGGACACAGCATCTCCGAGCTAGGGCTGAAGTGAGGATTTTCCCGTATGACCATTTCACGTGTCTACCATGAAAATTAGGAATCCGGTAAAACATCAATTCTCCAACATCGCTGCGGCCGGAAAAAGATCCTGCAAGAATCGTTCAATATGACAGAAGCGCAGCCCTTCCGCAGAATGCTGCAGATTTCAATGCTGGGCCATCAACAAGTGTCAGGGGGCGAACAATTCAATGAAAAATCATAAATATGGGCTTTTGTGGCCGAAGGTCCACTTGTATACCCTTGATGGCTGCACAGCACAAAATTTTACGCCTAGCGTGGGCCGCTCAACACCGACATTGGACTGTTCTTGACCGCTAACATGATGCCTGGTCCGACGAATCTCGTTTCAAATTGTATCGAGGAGATGGACTTGCACGTGTATGGAGACAACCTCGTGAATCCACGGACCTTGCATGTCAGCAAGGGACTGTTCAAACTGGTGGAGGCCCTGTAATGGTGTTAGGCGAGTACAGTTTGAGTGTATGGTACCCCTGATACTTCTAGATACGACTCTGACAGGTGACACGTACATAAGCATCCTGTCTGATCACCTGCATCCATTCATGTTCATTGTGTGTTCCGACGGGCTTGGGCAATTCCAGTAGGACAGTGAGACAGCCAACAATTTCAGAATTGCTACAGAGTGGCTCCAGAAATACACTTCCGCTGCTCACCAAACTTCCCAGACACGAACACTGTTGAACACCTGGGATGCCTTGCAACTTGCTATTCAGAAGAGGTCCCCACCCCCTCGTGCTCTTACAGATTTATGGACAGCCCAATAAGATTCATGGTGTCAAATCCTTCCAGAACTACTTCACACATTAGTTTTGTCTGTGCCACGTCGTGTTGAGGCACTTCTACGTGTTCGCAAAATTAGGTAGGTCTACCAGTATCTCTGGCTCTTCAGTATATTTGTCCCGCCATGTCCTCGCACCCCGTTACGGCCGTGCTACTTTCCTGTCTGCACTCCGTACTCCCTTCAGGTAGTCCATCAACTTTTCGCGTGCTACCTGTAAGACTGAGAACTAACGAGGACTATCGATTCTGCCTTTGTGAATGTAGAGGACTGCTGTTCCGAAATTGCACTAAATAGGACACATACTGAAACATCAAGAATTCAACAATTTGAAATTGCAGGTAAGTGGTACGGGGAATAATGGTAGAGGGCGGCCAAGAGATGATTATAATAAGTAGATTCAGAAAGATATAAATTTCAGTAGTTATTCGGAGAAAAAGAGACTTGCACTGGATAGAGGAGCATGGATGGATGCATCAAGTCAATCTTGGGATTGAAGATCAGAACACATATATTGATAATTTCTCCGTGAGGCATTGCAGTACTGTTGAGCATTAAGTAGAGCAGGTCTAGAATAAATCATTAAGCTATGTACCATCAACATAATTTACTTCTGACACACTGGCTATGTTATCAAATTAAAAATGAATGTAAATGAGGGTGTTGTTACACAGAGAAATCCTTATAGGCCATTACAGTACATTTAGTGGTGCAGCAACAATTACCTTCAGGCTTTATAGATGATAATCGTGTCGTACTTTCTTCCAGTTCTTTGCGCATATCAGACCAGATGCTATTCAGAAATGGCTTTAGTTTTCGTTCGTCCTCACAGCCTACCCAGATCATAACTATCTTCTTTTAGTGACACGAACTGAGCAGAGCGGACCGTCGGCAGTCGCCACCTGGTGCCGACATATCAGCCACTCCCCAACCCCTGCCACGCATCTGCGAGTTATCGCTGTCCTACTTGTGCGCTCAAACATTAACTATGGCCAAGTTCAAATTTATAGTCTATTACTTCATGCAAATCACGTAAGTTGACCTACACCGAGATCTCGAACTCAATTAAATTTTATTAAATGCATACAAGTTAGCAGATAATGGACCGTGTTTTTTTGCAAAAAAAAACGTGAATCACATAAATTAGAAAAATATTTCGTTCATCAAGTAAATAGCGTTCTCTTAAACATAGCAGTACTTGCCGGCCGATACATTAAGCACTATAAAGTGCCAGTGGGTGGAACTACTAGTACTACCTAAAGATAAATTAGCATAACGAAATACAAAAACGGAAGAAAATATGTTATCAAGAATCTGCAACTGTACAGTGACTTTACCAGCCTGGCATTCGCTTGAAACAACAGAAAACCAGAAAACTTACATATGTGTGCCTGGATGGTGGTCTGATGAGCGCTCGACCTAAATAAACGTCGACCAATGCTTAATAACTGCACAGAGCGAAGGAAGGAGAGAGAGAGAGAGAGAGAGAGAGAGAGAGAGAGAGAGACAGAGCTAATATCGCTCTATAATTGTGAGATTATTTATATCAGCTATCAGTTTCTCCTTACTGAAACGTACAGATTTTCCTTAATAATAAGACAAGATCTGGGAACTGGTTGCCTCTTTCCAGAATATTTCCAATTAAGAATACCCTCTGTTCTCTTGCTCAAAAGATCTGAGCCCTATAATAGGCTGATCCCTCAACGGCGCTATGCGAGGAACATAGGTGCGGAACAACAGGCCAACAAGAAATTTATGTTGCAAGCACTTAATACGTTCCTCTCTGTATGCTTCTGATCATTGCAGCTAATTACGTCACAGCAAAATTATACCGTTTCAGATGGTAAGCTGTGATGTACGGAAAATATAGTTATTACTTAAAACATGCTTGTATTTCATAGGCCGTAACTAAGAAAAATACACACTGAGGAGGGCACAGGGGCGAGGAAACATATTTGGGCTCAAAAATTAGTAATAGTTGTTTACATATGAGATGATCCTGGATTCCCGTATTTCAATTTGCATTTAAATATATACTTTAATATATAAGAACGCAGTTAGGACTCGATTCGTTCTTGTTTTTCACCGGGAAAGAAGGCCACTTACTGCACAGACTCGTTTTTTCATTGTTACTCCCCGATTATAGAAACAAAATCGTAAGTTGCACTGCAAAAGTAATATGTCAGTGGGATTTAATCACCTTAACTGAAGGAATTAACATAATCCAGACACAACTGGGATGTGAGAGGTAACGCATACTGCGTATACTAAATGGCACAATTAAAATTTGTAGAGAACAGGGGGTGAGTTGGCGAGATGAGGATGAGTCGGCAAATTTGCCAGCCACTGTTAGGGGCAAGAATGTTGTCTCTGTACAAACCACTGAGGCATGGTACAGGTACAGTCGGATGTGCAAAACTGACAAATGCCACAGGCCGGTTGGGGAGCACCATGCAAGTTTTAGCGTCCGAAGGAACCCCTCCCATATACCGCCGAGGCAAAGGAACTATCAGTGTAAAAGAATCTCAGCCCTGCTATAATCTCAAACTTTCCAAACGTGAGTCATCGTCCATTGCTATCGAAGTTTGAATAACTTGTACTAGAATGAGGGAGCGCTCATAGTGCACTGTCGTCACAGACCTCGTGAAGTGTCAGCCAAGGAAGCTGGTATAGTATGTGGTTGGTGAAACGGGATATAGGACCGTTTTTCAGTATAATTACTTGTTAACTCAATACTCACAGCTAGAACAACAACTGTTACTGCTTTAATTGGTATTTATTTATGCTTTAGTTGACGGTGTTGTATTTTCTTAAGTGAATCAAGTCGACGGTATGAACTCCACTTGCTGGAGTAAACAATCATTGAGGTGTTTGAGTTTAAGCAATTCGCTTTCGGCTTTATCTGTTGAGTCACAGAGACCTATTTAAAATGTTATATTCTTTTAGGATGTACGAGGAATATGATGCCTACAGACACAACAACTTACATATAAAATTTTGTTACTGTGCCGGTGGAAGACCATCCATTTGGTACATGCTGTTGCAACTTCGTTGTTGAATTCAAGTGTACATTAACTTGTGAAAATAATAAAAAGGGACTGAAACTGTCTCTTAAAAGTTTGTGTCGATAGGAGCCCTCTCCCCCCCCCCTCCCAGCACTACTGTACAGATCATCTGTGTATCAGTGTTCCAGTTGGTAGAACTTTTTACGTCCATGAGTCAACAGCACGTGTCAAAAATCAGAACAAAAGGAAACTAAACACAGTTCCATCCTAAATATCATTTAGCGCCCTACTTTAAATTCAAATCAAGTACTTATTAATTGATAAGCTGTACTATAGATATTACTACTTGATAACACCATGATTCTCCCCCTCCGTGCCATCTGCTGCTCATTTTAATTTATTACAGAATTTAGACACAATTGCACATATTTACTCTGAGTCAGCCAGTTCGAAATTTTTCAGTGTAACAGCAAAATGATACTACCCCCGTAACTGAATACAAATACATCCTCACATCAAAATTACTACTCCAGAAATCTTGCATTGGAACACAGGAAAATGGCAGATTACAGCTTCTCCCCCAAACATAGATATAACATAAATACACACATATCTTTACACTTGCTGTTTATATAGGCGAAGCTCAGTCGCCTTTCTTGGTACCAGTGTTTCTTTGGTTTGGATCACTCTGCTATGCATTTGAGTAAGAAAAGCTTGATGCAATAAATGGTCCATGTGCTTTCTCTGTGAGAGAATACTCAAAATTTAACACTTTCCCTGGCCTCTATCATAATACGTCTCTATTTCTACGCAATAGGTGACATAATTGTGCCCGTTTACTGTCTTCAGTACCCTTAGTATCGTTCACCTCACTTCTTATCTCTTCTTCAACCTCCACCTCATCCATTATTCATTGAGCAACATTCAATCTTGCCACTAAGTCATCAACATTTATCACAGTTTTGAACTTCGCTCTGTTCATGCTTTCTCCATAGTTAAATTCCAACACCTGATTTTTGCGGTTAATAAGTGGCACGTGCTTACTAAAGAAATCAATGCCAGGCACCACATTTAAGCTTAAGTTTTCAATCACGAGGAATACATGACTAAACCGTTCACTCGCAATGTTTATGTCTAATACCATTTCCTTCATCACTGGTTTGCGGTAATTCCCAGTAGCATTTTTAATTCATATCCTTGTCACAGGAAATTAAAAATCTTATCAGTACCAACATTCATCTTTTGGATCTGCGGTTCTTGTTCCTCCTTTCTGTGTTAGCAAAAAAATGGTTCAAATGGCTCTGAACACTATGGGACTTAAATTCGGAGGTCATCAGTCCCCTATAACTTAGAACTACTTAAACCTAACTAACCTGAGGACATCACACACATCCATGCCCGAGGTAGGATTTGAACCTTCGACCGCAGCGGTCGCGCGGTTCCAGACTGTAGCGCCTAGAACCTCTCTGCCACTCCGGCCGGCTCTGTGTTAGCATTAAATTACAGGATATGGGTTCCAACATTTTGCAAATACTCTTTTTTTTTCTTTTTATCGAAACATATTTCAGCACCTCATGCCATCATCGGTGGGTTTTTGCTCAAAACTGTAAACAGTGAACAAATTTTAGGTTGCGACTGATCTAACAAAGTGAGGTCTAAAGAATATATTTGTTCTCTTTATTTCTTACCATGACTTTACATTATATAGTTTTCCTGGAGCAGTTGTCAGGTGTCCTATACTGATAGCTTGTCATCTGGAAACCAAACGACGTAGGTGTGAATTTCATTGGCGAAATAACACATCCCTTGATTTGAATTTTGCGTATATATTTGTAACTACTCACGCTTTGTTGTGAAAGATCCTTCTTCTTCTGCGTTCTGAAGACAATGCACACACATATTAATGTAATTTGTGTAATTTCGTTGTTTATAAATGCGTTTTTACATCGCAAAATGTGGTGAACACTACGTTGTTGTCTTTCTTAACCCCGTCGCAGTTCATTTGTTCTAGAGAGATTTTAGCGCCAAATTTGAATTATTTTGTTTGCTTTTTCTCTCTCTTCCTGTGTGAGTGTGCGTGCGTGCGTGTGTGTGTATGTAAGCCCTTTTAGCTCTTTATGTTGCCTTTTCTATTTAAGTTTTTTTCCCTTAAATCTGTTGCTGTTGTAGTTGGGTGGTGGCAATTGGATATTAGTTAATGAGAAAATGTGCTATGGGTTCTGTTACTTTTTAGGACTCTAACTTGTTCTGAGTATCTTATTTTAAGTAACTGCATGTCTGTCCTAGGTATACTGATTGACAAGTGTTGAATGTGAGTTCATATCTTCCCGATCTGCTGAATTTACCTGTGGGTGTCTCCTGTGTTCTGAGTTTCGCTGCCCTGTATTCTATATGAAGTCCCTGCTTCTTCATTGTCTTCCCTATTCTGTGGGCAGTTTTTTATATTAGGTATGTACCATTTTGTTTTGTGTGTGTGTTGTTATACTGTTGCGTTTTGCATGTGGTCATTGTTTGTAAGTTGTGTTGATCTCTGTTGTGTAAGGTTGTGTGTGTGTGTGTGTGTGTGTTGGTTGTGCTTTTGTTCCTTTCTATGTTTACAAATCTGTTGGTTTGATTTCTCTATCATGTGGGGCTTGTAACCATTTTCCTATGCTATGTGTTCTATTGTGTTTAGCTCCTGTGTGTAATTCTGTTTTGTTACAGGTGTTCTGCTCAACCTGTGGAGCGCGAATCAGAAGCTTGTTTGCTTGTGTGCCATCCGGTTGTTTGACGGATTGTGAATGGCTATGCTCATCATTGTTGGTTTCCTGGATGTTATAATATCACGGTTGTTATTCATCTTTTGTGTGGAGAGGTACTGAAAACTTAGTGTGTTGATTGTTTCTGTTTCTAACGTAAAGTGAGTTTTTGGTTGTAAGATGTTTATTTCCTTCATAGCATTCAGGAAGCTGACAACCATGAGCATCACTATTCACAACAATGGTCGGATCTTTTTTATAATTTGGCTGTGATTAAGGCTCACGGCCAACCCTCCATTTGTCGCATTTTCCCTAAAATCCTCAAATAAAACAAATTATTTGCAGGTAGAAATTTCCATAAGAAAAATTCGCTACACTTTAGGATTATATTTTATCAAAGAAAAAATTATTTCTGGTTTTTCTCACAGTAACATGTTATGAACTACTATGCTGAATGTTATTATGTCAATGTGAAAACATAAATAAACATAGACAGTGCCTCTTGCACTCCAAAATCTCGCAATATTTCTATGTCCCATTCGTTTCAAATTTAAGTTAAAGTTCATCAGTAGCGAACTTGCAAAATTACAAGTTCCAAAAACCACTCACTAAGGGCGGAGGTGAAATTTCGAAGTTCGGAATTGTTTCCTGACGAAAAATCTTCCAAGTGCGCAGTTCAAAAATATTTTTGAACGTTTGTTAGTGACACACGAGTCAATTTTATAAGTCCACATTCAGACGCAGAAGAAAGAAAATTTGAACAGTTTCACGAAGCCGTGCACACAAAATTCACAACACTGTCTGCAAATACTGCCAGAATCCGACTATGCGTCTCTTAGCATCGCCAAAATCAGACTTTCCGCGCCAAGGTGGCTGTCAGATGTTTATGTCCTCGCGTCGAATATGAGTCAAAACAAATATTTTATTTCCTCCAGAACATATAAAAACTATAAATATTTCGCTATATGTATACAATTATGAATAAATTTGCCTGGAAATGTTCTCAGTTTTTCATTGATGCGTTCAGTTTTTCGCTACATTCACTAGTTTTCTCGTAAAGGCTAATTCTATCATGGAAAACGTTATTTGTTGTTACATTGTCGTTAATAGATCAAACAATTAACAGTATGCATACTCACTTTTCCATAACTATGTTTATTTTACAACACTACCGTTACTTTCAACAAATTAATACGAGGGTCGGTCAAAAAGTAATGCCTCCCATTTTTTTCTACTTAAAAAAATTAAGTTAAGTGAAAAATTTGAATTTGGCGCCATTCCTCAAACCTTCTTCTGCAATCCACTGCAGTAGTAACTTTCTGTGTCAACAGGTGGCAGCACAGTAGAAGTTTGTAAGATGGCCGACATCGATGTTCGTTTGAGACAGCGTTGTGTGATTGAATTCTTGAATGCAGAAGGTGAAACGCCCATACGCATTCATGAAAGACTGAAGAAGGTGTATGGTGTTGTGGCAGTGGATGTCAGCACTGTTAGACGGTGGGTTCGTCGTTGTAAGGATGCTGAAGGGCAAACACCGTTGACTGACGAAAAGCGGAGCGGCAGGCCGGTGAGTGCAGTGACTCCACACAACATTCAGTAAGTTGATGACATCATTTGTGGTGACCGTCGGGTGACTGCAGATGAAGTGTGTCGCATTATTTCTCTTAGTAAAGGCAGTGTGATCACGATTATTAAACAATTGGGGTACTCAAAAGTTTGTGCACGGTGGGTTTCAAGAATGTTAACCGATCAGAATAAAGAGGCAAGGAAAACGATAGCCTCCCAACACTTGCAGCGCTTCCGTTTGGAGGGAGATGAGTTTCTGAAAAAAATTGTGACTGGGGACGAAACATGGGTGCAATTTTTTGAACCCGAATCAAAGAGGCAGTCAATGGAGTGGCGTCACACAAGCTCGCCGAGGAAGAAAAAATTCAAAACTGTGCGATCGGCAGGGAAAGTTATGGCAACAGTTTTCTGGGATACAGAGGGTGTGATTCTGGTTGATTTTTTGGAGCAGGGATGCACAATAAATTCTGTTCAATACGTCACAACCCTCAAAAAACTTAAAGCACGTCTTCAGCGAGTTCGCCCACCAAAATCAATGGCAGATGTTCTTCTTTTGCATGACAATGCAAGACCACACACCAGTCGTCACACCTCTGACGAGATTGTCAAAATTGGATGGGAAGTTTTGCCTCATCCCCCATACAGCCCTGACCTGGCACCACCAGACTTCCATCTGTTCGGGCCACTAAAAGAAGCTCATCGTGGGATTCATTTTGAAGATGAGGAGGCCGTCAAAACATCCGTGCGTCAATGGCTTAGGAAGCAGAGCTGTGATTTTTACCTTGCTGGGATACATGCCCTTGTTCAAAGATGGACCAAAACTGTAGAGATGGGCGGAGATTACATTGAAAAATGACAAAATGATCCTCAATGTTGTGGTTTTCAACCTATGTAATTGCATTTAAATTTCCTGACAATTAAACGTAGAAAAAAAATAGGAGGCATTACTTTTTGACTGACCCTCGTAAATCTTACGGATAAAATTCTCAGTATTTCCTGACAGAAATTTCCACTCTTTGGGGAAGTGTGTTGGGGAGGTTGTAGTGTTTCGGCTTTTATTCCACGTGTTTAATTGCATGTGTGATTAATTCTGTGATTTTTGGTTGTCTGCATAATGTGATGAATGTTCTGTGTGTGTCTGGCACTTGCCTGAGGTTCGCGAGATAATTGATATAATGGGGGAGGGAGGAGGGTTAGGGATTGGATATAGGGAGTTCCTCTTCGAGTTAGTCGTCAAAGATCGCCATTGGGCGTTTGTGCTTGTTGCGGGACATGTTGTACCGAGTTAGAGAGTGGATGAGGACATTTTCTGATCTGGAAGAGCTTTCACAGAAGGCATTTGCCAAATCTTGATAACGCTGTTTCAGGGGGGGGGGGGGGGGATTTCAGCTGCAGATCGTCGGTGGGGAATCCCAGGGGTAGATGCAGTGCTGCAGTGCTCTCCTAAGAGCGCGGTTCTGCAGCCTCTGGATTTTGTCCAGGTGCTGCTTCACCATGTATCCCGAGACAGGGCATGCATACTCCATTACTGGTCGTATAAGGGCCTGATAAACATTCACTCCTACAGAGCACGGAAGGGAACTGGATGTGTCGAGGACTGGGTATAGGATGGAAGTTCTGGCACAGACCTTCCTGTGGACCTCGTCTATGTGGGGCTTCCACATAAGACGAGAGTCCAAGGTTACGCCAAGATACTTGGCGGTTCCGCTCCAGGGGATATGGGTTCCCTTTAGGTGGAGGTGGAGGGGGGGGAGGATTGAGGAGGTCCACAACTTCTGAGCCTCCGGGTGATCAGCATAGCCTGCATCTTTTCAGAGTTTATGAAGATGCGCCAGTGACGGGCCCAAGTTTCTGTGTCATCTAAAACCCTTTGTAGTCTACGGATGACCAGGTGCTTGCTCGCATTACTTGTGTAGAAGGCTGTGTCATCTGCATACTGTACAGAATAGGCCCCAGGACTGGTCTCTGTGGCACCTCAGCACGAATAAGCCTTTTGATGGAGGTGGCGGTTTCTGCTTTAACAGAGAAAGTTCTATTAGTGAGATAACTTTTATTCTGACTTACTATGCTCCCGGGGAACATTCTGTTGACTGTCCTCGAAGGCACAAACCCTATTATCCTCCTAGTGAGAGCTATGTCTAATACGTTGGGCCTACCTTTGTTTTTAGGAAAGTGATTGAGCTCGACTGGAGCCCATGTTTCAAAGTGGTGGTTGCGCGCTACCTATTGCAGTTTCGAGCCTGCTCTGGATATTATTGTAGAGTTCCAGTCTGGGTGCTTGGCATTGAAGACGCCTCTGATTAGTATTTTGCCCTCAATTTGGCCTAAAGCTGCTATATCTCCCTCGTCGATCTCTGCATTTGGGGGGCGGTAGACTGCAACTACTGTTAGGAGTCCAGCTGCAGTGGTTACTTCTACTGCCACTGGAGATTTTATTGGTAGCTGGTATGTCTACATGGTGGTGGGGGATCCCTCTTCTTATGTAAATGGCCACTGTTCCACCTTGGGTTGGCCTGTCTACACGATAACTATTGTAATTGGGAACTGTCACTTTGATTCCTGGCTTGAGGTGGGTTTCTGCCATCATGCATATGTCTATTGAGAATTCCTTCATGAATTCTCTGAATTCGACCACTTAATTAACAATGTCATCTGTGTTAAAGATGCAAATTATAAGGCCTTGGATGTTTGGTCGTCTATCTGTGATAGAGTTTTGCTGCCACTGGTGAAGTCGCAGAGGGGATCGCTTGCTGCCTGAAGGGCAACAAGGACCTGCATGCTTTACTTTTGGGCCAACCCTGATATCCTTCATCATTTCCATGACGAGGTTCATGGTCTGGACTGTCATGTGTAACAGCTGATCTGAGCGGGTGTGTTGGGGAACTGCTGGAGAGGTGTTTGCACTCTCCATTGCAGGTTGGATTACATGTTCCCAAGATCTTTCTCTGTTGCCGACCTGGACATGGTTGTTTTGTCTTTCCTGGTGTTGTTTTTGTGTTTGTGGTTGATGTTTTGGTGACAGGGCTACGCTTTTATGGCTTTTTTGTGGAGAAACCACTATGGCGTTTGTTACCCTCGGTGTGTCTGGTCTTGGTTTAACCCAAGTCTTGTCTGCGTGTGTTCATGTATTTGATTTCTTTGGTGAAGGTGGTGGTGTTTTGTTTTTGTGTGTGTGTGGCGGGGGGGTGGGGGGGTGGGGGGGGGTTGGGGCTGCCTCTGCACTTTCTGCATGCTGTGAGTGTCTTTTGTGGCCCTCACAACCTTGGTAACACACTATGTCATTTTTGTAGCACAGCATGCACCCTCCTTTGGGTCCTTGGGTTTCAGTGTACAAGACCTCGTGTCGTGGGCTGCAACATACTTCCTGAATCTTACCGCCATTGTGCACGGTGCGGCGATATGGTTGAGTCCCAAACATTTGAAGCACTGCACCATCCTGTTTTTGCAGCGCAGTGGCTCGGTGGTGACAGGCACAGCCACAACCATTTTTATCTCCCTTCTGTTTTGGGGGCTATCTGGGAGTGTGACCTGGGATAACAGGCATTTGCTTTCCACTTTACCCATCTGTTGAACACCCTTGACGACGAATCCCTGGGCAGTCAGGTACATTTTAATAGCCTGAGGGGACAGTCATCTTGGGAGGTCTCTGATGACAATATTTTTCAAAAATGGCTCTGAGCACTATGGGACTCAACTGCTGCGGTCATTAGTCCCCTAGAACTTAGAACTACTTAAACCTAACTAACCTAAGGACATCACACACATCCATGCCCGAGGCAGGATTCGAACCTGCGACCGTAGCAGTCGCACGGTTCCGGACTGCGTGCCTAGAACCGGACAATATTTTTGTTTCGTGTTTTTGTTGTAGGGAACGTGTAGTGGGACATGTTTGTGTTGGTGAATAGTGTTTTGACTGTTGTAGTCTTCCAAAGTGTGTAGGGTAATTTTTATTTTGTCACCACCAGCAGGTTTTGCCTTAAAGCTGTGTCCCACGATTTCCGTTTTTAACAGCTAGAAGAATTCCTCGTAATTTCGAGGAAACTCCGCAACAATCGGAGGGAAATGGTGGGTGACGTGTTTCTGTGTTTGTGTTTCTGTGTTTGTGTTTCTGTTATGTTGTTTTGTGTTACCACTGGCTCAATAGCCACCGCCTGAAACCTGTTCAGGTTGGGTTCTACTCCCCAAGACGCCGGAAGCTTCGGCTGGCGAAAGGTTTTCCTCGCCAACACGAAACCATCCGAATCCTGCCCTGTTACCCAGTTCCCTTCCAGGGCGATGGTTTCCTGGTTCCCTCCCAGGGCGACAACAGGTGCTATCGGTGGTGTAGGCTCCTCAGAGGGTGAGGGAGTGGTTGAGGAGACTGTGGTGGGCCTTGGAGTGCCTATCCTTGCGCTTCTTCTATGCAAGCGGCTGTTTGGATGAACTGGACTATTGTGTGTGTTTGGGGAGGGGGGGGAAGGGGGGATGATAGGTATTTGGATCGGGTGGAGGGTTGGGGCGAGGCGGTGGGTATAGGGAGGATTTCGATCGGCTGACGGATCATCTGCTTGCCGTTACTCAGGGATGGTATGCAACCTGCGGTGTTATTTGTGGCATTGGCAAGCCGGAGCGGGCTAAGGACAAGTGGAGGAGTGGTGGGATCGCAAGTACTGACTGTGTATGATTGTGATGGAGTTTTGTGTATTACACAATTTTGTGTGTATGTCGCAATGTCCGGAGTGGAAAAGGAGGCTGCTGCCAGGGAATTACAGTCATCGTTGGCACCTTTAGGTTACCCGGATGCATTGCTGGCCCTGTTGACCTGGTGGATGCGGAGGTCTGGACGGCGGCGGCGGAACCCTTCTCGTTGGTTCCACGGCCGGTTTTCAGGTTCTGGCCCACAATTTCCCTAGCCTTGGTAGGAGCAGAGCCTGGCTCTGCTGCAGCTGAGATGCCCGAAGCGGACGGCGATGCAGCTCGCGGCAACGACAAGACACGCGTTCTGTCGACAGCGGTAGACCTCTGCGACACCAAGGCACCACTTGAGCTTGACATCCCGAGAAAACAACAAGAAACACGACAATTCTGCTGTCGAGCGGTGCCGAATGACGTATCCTGCCGGCCGTAATCGCTGTACTGCAGACCTCGATGCGCCAGTGCTTTAATGAAAGCAGAGCCGGAGAGTCTCCTGTTTTGTCCCCCGTACAAGCAGGGGCCTATGGCTGAACGTGTTCGAGTAAGCGGAACAAATGCTCCACGCTTGACTGCCACTTAGCGAGTGTGTGTTTACAGGGCATCCTGAGCGACTGCTGGTCACCAGGCTTTTTCATACTTCCAGTACGACCCAATAGCAGAGGCTCAAAGAGCACTGACATCTAACGGTGGAGCTTCAAAGCTGGTGCCGCTGTGGGCAACTCAGTACGGACACCGTATGTCCCGTATCCACCAAACTCGCGCTCGCTTCGCTACATGTGTCATTCAATCCACAACAGACCGCTTGGATACAACGGCGTCCACTCTTAAATCTTATGGACACCTTTCTGGGGGCTATACCATGATAACGTCCACAACGTCGGCAAGTGTGCCGCCCGAGGTGGCCGAGCGGTTCTAGGCGCTACAGTCTGGAACCGTGCGACCTCTACGGTCACAGGTTCGAATCCTGCCTCGGGTATGGATGTCTGTGAAGTCCTTAGGTTAGTTGGGTTTAAGTAGCTCTAAGTTCTAGGGGACTGACGACCTCAGAAGTTAAGTACCATAGTGCTCAGAGCCATTTGAACCATTTTTTGTGGCAAGTGTCAATTTTCCATGATGTCCGTATGTATAACACTATTTGTTTATGGTTCATGTATATTTATTATTTTCTTTGGTTTAAAATTTTCGTATGTTCTTACTATATTTTCTGTATATGCAAAGTAAAGTGTAATATACTGGAGATTGAAGTTCTTTGCATTGTATGTGAGTTACGGATGTAAAATACTATGTAAATTGTTTATTACGTTAATAATGACATTTGTATTTAAAAATATTTCTGTGTCAAACTATTCATGCTGATGTAAATTTGACATCTGTAAGAAATGGTCATGCCCAGGAACATTATAAGGAATAGGTGTTACGTAAAAGCCAGTGTGCTCTTGTTTGAAACGAAAATGGCTCTGAGGAGTTGGAGAGGTGGCAAGGGCGAATTAGCGCCCTACCTAGAGCAAGTACGGGAAGTAAGTCACACAGCCAACACCTTTGTGGAGCAGGAGACGCTTTGCCTGCAGATTTGTTCAAAACTGCCTCGGATGAAGACTGAAAACGTTTTACGGCATAGATGTGAGTTGTTGAGCTACTGTATGTAAGACTGAAAGACGTCGAGAAGAGAAATTGAGCTTGTACAGCAAGATACTTGGAGTTCATACGGTGGGTAGGGTAGCCGTCATAATTGGTCGCCACACCTAAGACTACAGCCACCAGATACGACTTTTTTATATATTACTTTTGTACAGCGTGAACCATTAATTTAAACTGTGTTTTAATAAACGTTATCGAACTTTAAAGAAACTGGTTCACTCTGTTATTGCATTCTAACCATACGCCTATATATGGTTCCTTACTGATGTTTGATTAATCCGAGTATCTTGTTTTACAGACTTAGGAAGTGCCAAGAGTCACTACTTAGATTTTTTTGTGTAAATAATGAGAGAGCTTTCTTAACGAATGCAATTTGTTATAGTAAGAGTTAACTTCTGTAAAATTCAATTAGAGTGAAGGAAAGTTACTGAAATCTATTAAACAGACATACAGAGTTAACTCGAAGAGTAATAGCTTTTGAAAGTGAAATCCAATAGGAAAGAGGTTTTCTTGAAGTGCAATTTTCAGTATAAAAAGTGTGTACTTTATTTTTAGCTTCCTTGAAGTTACCTACTGGGATTTTTCTCTTTTAAAAACGTAATGTATGAGGCTGTAGTCCAACATTGTTTAAGTGTAGTAATATTTATTTGAAGAAGCAGCTTAAACAGTAGCAAGAAAGTAAGCAAAATTCATACTTCTGCTTTTCCAATACTTCACTGTTTCATTGCTTGGCTAGGCTGGCGACTGTTAGTACATATTTCAAACCACTAAATGAACTTGGAACTGAGTTGTCATAGCTTCAATATTCATACTGCATTTCTTTCTAACCGCTGGGTAAGATCTTAGGAAAAGAATTGGATAGTCTGAATTATTTAGCGACTGGACGCAACACACGGTCAAACCCTGCAAAAAGGGTAACTCTATTGATTAGCTTTTCCTATTAACAGAACTATCCTCTCCTAGTGTACTTTATTTAGAAACTAAAATAAATTTCAGTAAGAGGATTGTTCGTGGCAACATAGAGACAGGGGTTCTATTATTTAGGTAAAAGCATACTAAATTACAATAGTGGTGGTAAGGCTATAGAAGCAAGTGCTTCTTAATGATTTGTTCCCTGAAGAAAAGAGGGCTGTAACAAGAATCTGTGAGTTTACACAGAACATTAATCTTTCTTGAGTTGCGAATGTGCTGCACTATTGTACAGAGGTTTTCTGTGTGCCTTATTAGTACACACAGCACCCCATACTTGTTTCCTGACTGGTTTCATGCGGGATGTCATGTGTGCCAACCTCTTCTTCTCAGAGTAACACTTATAGACAATTATCTCAATTATTTGTCGGATATTTTTCGGTGTCTGTCATTCTGTACAGCTCCCACTGGAACCATGGATGCTATTTCCTGAATCTTAATACATCCCCATCCACCGACTCCCGTCTCGTAGTCAAAGTTTTCCCTATATCCTTTCTTCTATGTTTCTCATCAGTCCATTTAATTTTCGGCATCTTCCTGTAGGCAGACACAGCGGACAGTGTTGAGATATGTGTGACAAGGTCCCTTGTCGGATTCCGTTTTGGGAACACGTTTAACACAGAGAAGGCTTTACCGCAGGAAGACTGAGCAGGGCATAGATATCTAGACAGTAGTGGCAGTAAACAGTCGTGTTTACCGGCTTGCTCCCCAAGTTATTATTATTTGAGATAACATCTGCACAAAAAATTGGATGAAGAGGTTTACTAATAAATCTGTATTGCTAGTAAGTATTAACCATGGTTGCAAGAATTACCAGGCTCAATTATCGGTTTCCAGTCGCTGCACAACATTACTTCATGTACATCGAAAATGTGCAGCCTGCGCGACGCCAGTGTCATTTTGTTTTAACGATAGACGTGAAGAATCTGTAGAAGTGTCTTTTGGCAGCACATAATCGACTACACTGCAATTAACAAGGCAAGTTAGATCTTTTGAACTGTGATTAATGTAAAGGAGCGGCAGATTTCATTCAACTTGTTCTGCGATCATTGTGTTTTGTTCAATATATTGTCATTCATACGTACAGTGTGTCGGTATTTCATTTCATGAATACAGTTAACCTGATTTTTGTCTTTATATTGTGTTCAAATCTAAATATGATGATTGTAACAGCAACAAATGCGGTATTTTCTGTATTTTGGAGCGTCGTAATATTGCGCAATTTCGATGAGTCGTGTGATGCGGTATTTGGGTAAATTCATTTGCATAAAAACATTTTATTAAACTTTCAAGAGTATATTGTTTATTTAAAAGAAAATTACCAATTTTAGCTAAATCGTGAAAAGTCTTAAACTACTGACAGGAAGTAGTAAATAATTTTGTTCCCAAAATTAAGTTTTAACTTTATTCGGAATTAAATGGACTACCTGTTCCATTGTAAACGAACAGATGTAACTTATATTAAAAAGAAGCATTAATTTTCAGAAGGAATTCTGAAGTTGACTTTAGTCACGTTTCCTGTTTGGTGGTTGTGCAATCTCTTTGTTTAGAGGAAAACCAAAATCAAGATAGGTAGTGAACTACGTCGAATACTTTATTGTTAAATACTACGACCCAATGGTTTGTCTACTAAACGCTTCAGAAGTAGTTCGATAGCCAAATTAAACGTCAAGGTAACATGTGGTCAAGGTAAGTTAAAGAATACTTTTTAGTTAAGTATAGTGTTCAAAGTGAAAATAGCGTTGTTGTCTGGGTTCACGATTACTCTTTTAAACGCTACATCAAACAGGAAGGTTGCGTCGCTTCACAGACGCGCACGGACTCTCGAAGAAACTGATGTAAAAAGAGCATTATTTTTCATCGTAGGAAAGAAGGATGTAGTCATAAGTTTCCATAAGGTACTTTAAACGATCGGTTGCGGACTCCTAATTATTTTCGCCCCAACTCGCTGGACGCCTTCCTCCATTGTTATCTGTCGCCCTGCCGAGATGGCTTACAGAGGCATCCCGTGAACGTAAACTGCGAATTCCACCATTGAAATGAATTGAGTCAGCGTTCGGTGCTACTCTGTGGACCCCGTTCTCATGCCAACAACAATTTAAAGCACTACATAATCTTTTTGAGCACTTGCCAGCTACTTACTGCTGCGTTTTTTTTTTCTAATTTTTAGACATTACTGGAAAGTTCTGCAGTATTACGAAAAAAACAAAAACGCTCCTAAGGTACATTTCTGGAAATGTTTCGGTTATTCGTAAGGAATTTCTGTGCCTCAAGCCTGAAAGAATTTACGAGCCTCGTGAAAGCTGTCTGAGAGTTTCAAGTAATATGACAAGTCAGATGGTTAATTTAGTTCAGACGAGATTATGTGTTACCAGAATGTACTTACATATAGGGAAAAGTCGAAAAAATGAGGTGTCTTACGGAGATGGCGTTATATAAAAGGAGTTTTTTTTTGTTATTTTCGTGCGCAATAACACCAGTTAAGTAATAACTGCAGAATAGTTGTTAATGAACTCTTCGTATATATGTATAAAGTGTAACGTCATGTCGTCTTACAATATTTTACTCTGTGCAGTTACGGTCAAAGGAAATTAATTCAAAGACTATGAGGTTAAATAAGGAATCCTTTCCATCATTTTCACATCAGATATGGGCAGCTGAATTGAAACTTGGCCGTAGTTATCTTGGTGGGTGATCCAGCTGAGGAACGTCCCGAAACTGTAAGAACAGACGAAAACGTTATGAGACGAACGATATAAAGCAACAGATACCAAAGGAATATCAGGAGAAAGGATACGCTGTATTTTACATGATTAATAATGGACCACGTTCTTCTATATAGGCTGCGAAAATATTCTTGAAAGGCAGAAGAATCGCCATCTGTCGTAGGCAATGGGAAGCAGAAATCAACTGAGGAAACGGCCACATGAAAGAAAGTAAAGTAATACCAAAGAAAATATTTGTGATGACGAACTCTCCTTTTGTAAAATATTCCGGACTAATTCCGCATTAGAATATCCACGAGAAGACAGCCAAGAGGGAAGTTATACGAGTTAGATGGGAAAACAAACCACCCTATAACGTTGCATGAATTAGAGCCTAGAATGTTAGAATCTATAATATTGTACAGTAGACAGGAAATCTGCAGAGCGAAACGCAACGGCTGACGCAAGGTTTAACAGTGAAGTGAAATGAATCGAAAAGGAAAGTAGATAAGGGTGCCTGGTAAGAAGAACAAAGTATAATACCAACAGAAATCAAAAGTGGTGTAAACGGAGTAACATTCATTATGAATGAAAAGGTACAGCAAAGAGTAAGTTACTGCAAATGATTCAACAATCCGGTTATTCTCACCAGAATCGATACCAGTCCAACGTCAACAGCTGTAATACAGGTACATATGCCAATGTTACAAGAAATAGATGACGAGATTAAGGGTTTATGTGAAGGGAGATGAAAATGTAGTAAGGATGGAAGACTGGGATAGTACAGTAATGGGAGGAACGCAATGCAGACTTACGAAATAATACTGAATAGCCATTATGGATTTGAGGAGAGCAAGACTTGTTGAATTCTGTAGCAAAGCTCATCTTGTAATCGCAGATATACTGTTCATAAAACACAAGTGGAAGGACAATTGTAATAAAAGGCGTGGAAAAACGGGAGAAATCTATTAGATTACCTCATTGTGAGACACAGATTCCGGATTTAGATATTTGTTTGCAAGGAGCACCCAGGAGACAACATAAACTCCAATCGTGATTTAATGATGATCAGAAACATAGACTGAAGTTTAAAATAATTTTCAATAAAAGTCATCGTACGAATAAATGGAATACTAAAGTTCCAGTGCTTGATGATAACGTCTGTCGGAAGCACCAGTATGTTAAAGATGGTGTAATACCGAATTCCACAGTGGATAGCTTTGTTGAAGGGCAATGGACACCTCTTGCCCAGTGAGCCGTGGTAGGGGAACAAGGGGGAAACAAGTGGTAACACCAAAATTTTTCTTTTAACAGGGTGGCTTCATTGGAGTGAACAGTTACACTAATTCTAAATCTTTGAAATCAGCTATAGTTCTTCAAGACAAGCAGCTTATATTAGTCAAAACAAAAAACACTTTTAATACAGTAGCAAAGGGCAAGCTGGGAAGACAATGAAATTTAAATAACAAGTCTACACAAATATGAATTCACAGGTAAGATTAAATTTATGATTGTAAAATTTTTTTTCTCAGATCGCAGCAGTAGGCAAGATACAAGTTAGCTCAATTAACCAAATACAATTACACCAAAACTCAAATACAACTTAAAATTTAGCACACATGGCGACAACCGCCAGCTTACAATAGTTCAAAACATTATTCAATCTCATAGGTGCGCAGATGTCATTACCAAGGGGAGTGTGCGAAACAACTTGAAGCAACTATAACATGGCATAGACCAAATTGCAGATTCGGCAGTCTATGCACAGAAGTCGGCAAGAAACGGTAAACAAGTCA
This sequence comes from Schistocerca gregaria, assembly GCF_023897955.1. Lineage (NCBI taxonomy): Eukaryota > Metazoa > Arthropoda > Insecta > Orthoptera > Acrididae > Schistocerca > Schistocerca gregaria. The sequence continues at coordinate 744,397,218 of NC_064922.1, forward strand.
GGAAACGATCACCGTCGCCCACATACACACTCGCGCACGCGTACAGAGGAGCCAACCTAGAAAATAAAAATTAAAAATACGGTACGGGGCACACCGAACCACTGGACAGGAACTACCAAACTACCAAAATTCGCTCACTTTAAACTTTACGTATGACCCCCGGGCGAGGAAGTGGGAAATCGTACGGGCACAGGCCAGCAAAAACCCCGACAAACACACAGAATCTTATACATTCCAAAACATAATTTAATCAATTATCCCCCAAAACCTCGGATCTTGACACAAGCGAAATTACAGGCTACAGGATCCAAAGGCACTCTGCAGAAGAGTAATGAGGGAAGAGGTTAAACAAAGTTCTGCAACGGCACAATAGAACGCCAAGAAAAACACCATAAGTAACGTAGATCACCCCACAGAAAGCCGAGAAACACGAACATTGGGGTTTGCCCACGTTTCCGACACAATCATAACAACGAAGGTAATCTTCTTCATCTGGCCATAGCATGCTGAAACACACAAACAGCGCCAAACTTCCGAGGCTGGAAAAGTACTCCCCTATAAATCATATCCGGGAGCAGCACAGCCACAAGCTCCTGGCAAGGCGCGGTCCAGGGAAATCGCTGCGAGAAAGATGATCCAACACGAGTATCGTACCCAGGTCTCAGCAAGCGCTGTCAGACAGGGCAGGAAGGCTGGTAATCAGGCGACGACTGCAACTACCGACCAGGGGAGCAGCAAGTAACTCCAACCCCGGCCAGCGACAGCGCGGAGGGACCCACCGTCCGACGCAAAAGGCAATGCTCGCGCTGCCCGCGTCCATACTTGACTGCCCGCGCGCACGCCACCGGGCAGAGACGGCGGCACCCGCCGCCAGGAGGCGCCCTGCAACAGAGACAGAAACACCACTCGGAGGCCCAACGATCGAGAATCGATCCGGAATAACGCCAACACGGCACACCCAGAGTCTGTTTTTGTTTCGAGCACATTTTATGATCATCCAAGTTTAAAATTCTCCACAGAGTGTAAACCGGTTTTTGAAGAGGAAAAATGACAATGTTAAATTAAATGTAGATGGCACCTCTATAGACTGTGTAACAAATGCAAAATTTCTAGGAATGAATATTGACTCTCAGCTGAAGTGGTGCTAACACACAAAGGTACTTGCAAACAGAATGTCATCAGCATGTTATGCCCTTAGAATTCTATCATCTGTGTGTAACATGCAGTGTCTTTTAGTTACATATTATTCATATGTACACTCAATTCTTAGCTATGGCATTCTTTTTTGGGGAACAAATCCACAAAATATGAACACAATTTTCAAACTCCAGAAAAGAGCCATAAGAATAATAACCAGAAATAGTAGTCGAGCTCATTGTAAAGATCTGTTCAAAACACTGGGAATTTTAACTGCTCCATGTGAACACATTTACCAGTCAGTTGTACACATCAAAAGTAACATTGGCAATTACTGCACAAACAGCTCTGTCCATGACCATGCAACAAGAGATAGACTCAACTTACATTTACCAAGAAAAAATAAACATAAAACTCAAAACAGCATTTTCTACCAAGGAATAAAACTGTACAATAAATTACCAAAAGAGATTAAAGAAATTTCAAAAATACACTTATTTAAGAAGGCAGCTAAAAAGTACCTGTTATGCAATACATTTTATACATTGAAGGATTACTTAGATAAAGCAGAGTAGGGGTTTGATAAAAAAATGTTATACAAACAAATAATAATAATAATGATGATTATAAAACATCCAATATTCCACATAACACCTTCACTTTATTATTTTTCTTCTTTTTTCCTTTCTAGAGACACTCTCCCCTCAAGCTATGCATAGCACAATACTAACACCTCTTCCTCTTTCTGAGCTCAACATCTCACTCATTATGAAGGGATGCTGACTCAGTTTTTCAGGATAGCAAATGGGAACTTGCAGTACAGAAAATGGCCCAAGGATCACCTGTGTGTGTGTGTGTGTGTGTGTGTGTGTGTGTGTGTGTAGTGAGTGAAGTGTTATGAAACAATGTGTGTATAGTGTGTGCAGTGACTGATAGTGAAATATGAGTGAATAGTGTGGCATTACATTATTTAATGAGTTATTTGTAAATAAATTATTGTATACCAGGAGTAAAATCTAATGATTGTCTCTAACTAGAAGTCTGTAAATATATGTGTATACGAATTAGCTTATTGTAAATTGATCTAAGCTTGTAAATACTTTGACATGTCCTATATCCTTGTAAAAAGAGATCTACAGATGAATAAAACTACTACTACTACTACTACTACTATACGGTTTACGTGTCTTGTACAGCACTGTATGGTAGCGAAGCATGGACTATGGCCAAACTGTACCAGAAGGGAATTGAAACGTTTCAGATGTGGCGCTACGGAAGGATGTTGAAGGTTAGGTGGACTGGTAAGGAATGAGGAGATTCTGCACAAAACTGGAGAGGGGCCAGAACGATAGGACGTGTGTTAACAGCTCAGGGAGTAACTTCCGTAGTACTAGATGGGGCTAGAAAGGGTAAAAACTGTGGAGGAAAACAGAGACTGGAATACATCCAACAAGTAATTGAGGACGTAGATCGGAAGAAGTTAACGGGAGCATACGATGACGGTGATGTACCTGTGATGATGGCATGCGTGGGGGAACGGTGTCACTGAGTGGTGCTGGTATTAGGGGTGGTGCTGGTGGTGGTGCTGTTGCCGATGGTGAGGGTGGTGGTGGTGGGGGTGATGGTGAAGAGGTTGGTGGTACCTGTGCTGGAAATGGTGGTGTTGGCGGTACGGAAGATGGTGGTCATGGTGATGGCACTCATGATGGGAGTGGCGACTGGAGCTGGAACTACATGTGATGGTGATGAAGAAGCTGTAAAATTAGATCTGGATAGAAAACAATATGGAATGGGAGATTACCGGGGAAGAACCGTAAGTGGACGCTAAGTGAAGGAGGTGTTGGCCTAGGTTACTGTGATTGCTGTGGGGGTTTCTAATTTGCTGCTGTGTCCAGCAGAGTCTGCAAGGTAAGCGGCGGTTGCGGTAGCGGCAGTAACGACGGATGGTCAATCACTTGTTCTTCGTCTGTAGCGGATACTGCGGCCATTGAAGTTCCTGTAGTGGCGACAGGTGCGACGACAGTGTGAATACGATGGCACTGATGACATCTCTGATGGCGGCGAACCGAGTGACGATGCTGAAAGCGTAGTGTTTTATTAGCAGTAACTCTACAGAACAGGCATGGCAAATGTGCTATTAGTCAATAATTCCTACCCGTTGATGTTATCACATTATTTTTATACTGTTCATTTTTAAAACTGAAGACTGTAACTATAGACAGTCCGCTCCCAATGGTGAATACAGAATGGATACAAAGAAGGCATGCATGGACGACGCACTAGTTCCAGTTCAGGATGCAGAATAAATACTTCACAAAGTAATTAATTTACTATACTCTTTGTTACAGTACGAAAAGTTAATGAACGTGCGCAGCCCGATATGTTTGCTGTAGGAGCAAAGTACGGCTTTATGCGCGAAGCGAATGGATATGAAAACTGGATGTCGCCAAATTTCAAGGCACGTAAGAGTGTAATGTAGAAATACGGGTTTCTAGATATTAGTTGCGCTTCCTACGAGACAAAGAGCTACGATTCACCGGAAGGCTTGTTACGCTGTCGCTAAACCTGCACCAGATTTTCTGCGGAAGGTTGGTGCAGATGTTGTTAGGTATGCAGGGCGCGGGCTGGTGCAACTTGGCTCTCGGTAAATACCGGTTTGTGCACCGAGAAGCGTGGTAGAGCCGCGCCAAGCGGTGTAGGCGTTAATGAATACATAGTGTCCCCCGCGTCGCACCGCCCTACCTAGCACCAAGTTACCGACTCTAGCTTCCGCTTTATTTTTCGTGGCTGCTTCACAGGGCAGTAGTTTACTGCACAGCTGCGGGGAGCCCTGAAGCGCAGAGGTGCGGAAACTGTGGGGAATGCTATAGACAGCAGCTGTCTCGTTAATATCGAAGCAAAAGTCAGTCCACACAGGAAACGAAGAGGTGTCTGCAGTTGACGAAATGTTGATTATTGTAGTGTACGTTTCAATGGGAGCAACTAAATTGAAAGGAACAGTGGTATACTGCAATGAAACACTCAAAGACCCAATACGAAATGTACTGGAGTTATAATACCTCCGACTTTTTTTCACGAATTAATCACTCTATATCTGTGAAACTTGTGTCACTTCAAGACGTAATCTCCTTGCAGCCATACAAATTTTTGACAACGTCGACTCCATGATTCCATGGTCGCTGCGAATGCTTCTCTGTGAGTCTGGTTTGACCTCTGGAAGATCGCTATGTTTTAGTGGCACGGTAATCACTTCACAATTGTTGTCAGGAAGACACTGCAGGGTCTCGGTCGCGCCATGAGCTGGTGCATTGTCGTGATGAAAGAGCACACGAGTAGCCTTTTCTGGGCGCTTTTCAAGCACTACTGGAAGAAGCTTGTGCTTCAAAACATCTTGGAAGGGTGTACCTGACACCGTAGTGATATTTGGAACGCGGTGAGAGAGTATTATGCTATCTCTCTCTCCGAACATGCCCACCATCACTTCTTCAGTACTGGCGTTACCCGAAAGTTTTTTTGGTGGCGGTGAGTGTGTGCTTTCACTGAGCTGACAGGTGCTTCGTTTAAAGATTGAAAATCGGCGTCGATGACCCATTAATTGACACAGTCTATGAAAAGAAATTTCCATTCATGCCGTCATTAAGCGCCGACGTTGCCTGGCAAAATGCCACAAAGGTAGCCTTGTGGTCGTCCGTTCCAGCTGGAAGACACTTTTCGCATTTTCTACATTTTTAGGATTTTGTGCACAGATTGCACTGAAATGCCAGCTTCTGAGGCGATTTGCTCCACATTCATTCGGCTATCCTCCAAAACAACTTTCTCCATTCGCTCCACCACTTCGTCAGACCGGCTGGTGCAAGGCCGAGATTGTCTTGGTTTCTTGTCGCACGACCTCCTGCCTTCCTTGAGCTTTCGCAGCCACGAAAGCACATTACATTACCTTTATATTCCGAGTTGGGTTACATCAATATCTCCCATTTCGATGCTCGTACGATGGTTCAAAGGAGGGAATCCATTACAAACACGACAAGAAATTTCGAGAAATTAGAGCTTCTTCCACGCGCCATTTGCGAGTGGAACAGGGAAGGGGTGACCAGTTAGTGGTATCAGAAGTACCCTCCGCAGTACACCGTTAGGTGATTTGAGAAGTATAGTTTTGTTTCGTTTTGTTTTAGGGCGCAAAAGCAACTGGGGTCATACGTGCCCAAGTCAAGACAGAGAGGAGTTAAGAAACGGCTACACCTTAGCCCCAATCGACGAAGAGAAGACAGCTAAAATCAGGGACGTGGAGAAAGAGCTATAAAATACACCACAGAGAAACGGAGGACAAAAACTAAAAATTAAATGGCCTTCGCCATATTGTACACCGTACAAAAAGTAAAACGCTGATGACAGCCCGCACGTCGTTCACTAAAACGGACTATAGCTCGGGCGCAAATTCCAAGCGGGAACATAATCGGTCAAAAGGATTCTTTATGGTCAGGAAGGTAGGGCAGAGAGTGAGCTACTGTCACAGTCTAGCGCTAGGGTAGCTCTCATCAGAATCGACAGCAAAACACCACCGATAACAATAGTACAGGTATAAATGCTGACGTCACAAGCCAAGTATGAAGACGTAGACAAAGTATATGAGGATATTGAATGGGTGACTCAGTACGTAAAGGGGAACGGAACTCTAATATTCATGGGGGCGTATCCCGTTCTAGGGGACGGAAAAGAGGAAAGTGTTACGTGGTTATGGGACATTGTGGGCTTGGTAGTAGAAATGAAAGAAGAGAAACACTGATACTCTGCTGAAGGATCACAAGAGGAGAAGGTATATTTCGAAAAGACCGGGAGACATAGGAAGATCTCAATTACATTACATGATGGTCTGGCAGGGATTCCGAAATAAAATATGGCATCGTAGACCATACCGAGGAGCAGATGTAGACCAGGATCACCACAAAGTAATGATGATAGTAGGCTGAAGTTTAATAGACCAGTCAGAAAATAACATCGCGCAAAGCAATGTGGTATGAATGTAGTAAGGAATGAAGAAACATGCTTGAAGTTCTCTGAGGCTATTGATACTTTGATAATGAGCAGTTTATTAGGCAGTTTAGTTGAAGAGGAGTGGACGTCTCTAAAAAGGGCAGTTACGGTAGTTGGAAAGAGAAACGTAGGTACTACAGGTGTTTCGGCGTGACACATTGAGTGTCACGTGAGTTAAATGTAAATCACAGGAAGTGTTCCCTTCAGGCTACGTGAAGTAAATACAACTTACGGACATTTTTCCATTTAAAGCTCCGTGGTGCAGTTTCCAGCATTTCCAGTGCTGACCCAGTCAACAATTCAATTCTAAGCTTCCTGTACCATTTCACACCCCACCTTAGACAATGCGAATACGACTTCATTTGGTCAGAATGATCTCTAAAAGACTTTGACTGTTTATACCCAATTATCATTACTGGTTTCTTATTTGTGGCCTTCCTGGTTTGAACTTCTGCTTCTTCTTCTTCTCCGTGAACAGTACTCAGCATCAGAACATCCCTCTTATCTTTCCATTTCAGTGCTACTTCACCTGTGGTACTTTGCTTTGTGTTCCCCTTTCTTCCGTTTTGCCTGTACAAAATCTTGAGGATTGAGTTTTCTGTTTGATCTTAGAGTACCAACCAAATGTATTGATTGTTCAAGTAGCTCGGGTGATAGATGAACAATTCTGTAAAATTTGTCTATATATAAGATTCTACCAACTTGACTAGAAGAAGGGATCGATTGGTAGGACACGTTCTGAGGCATCAAGGGATCACCAATTTAGTATTGGAGGGCAGGGTGGAGGGTAAAAATCGTAGAGGGAGACTAAGAGATGAATACACCAAGCAGATTCAGAAGGATGTAGGTTGCAGTAGGTACTGGGAGATGTAGAAGCTTGCACAGGATAGAGTAGCATGGAGAGCTGCATCAAACCAGTCTCAAGATTGAAGACCACAACAACAACAACGAGATTCTATCCTGATTTAGTAATCCACTCATAAGGTTCATAAAAACAGAAGTGACAAGAGGAACACCAGGATTCGCATTCTTCTCGCTGTAAACTTCAATATTCCAGGTGTAGCCACCATTTAGACAAAGTTTGAACAATTTAATTCTGGATTTATGACCCTTGTTCTTTATATACTGAATGAAACTTAGTCTTCCTCGAAATGGCACAAGTGTTTCGTCATTCCACGGCACAACTGCACGTTGGAAACTATGTAGTAATTTATCAATAGGAGGCTGAATTTTGAATAAGCGGTTTCCCGGTGGGCACTGGCTGTTATCGGAAAAATACCACATATGTAAAAGCAGTTCAAAACGATTGCGTGACGTTATATTTCTTACATTGTTGTGAAAGAGCATATCTGTTGACGAATAATTTGGAATCCTCGGCTTTACATTTAGTGACATCCGCAACAAAAATCCTAAAAATTGTTCAATTTTGGTTTTGCTGACATCAGTCCACTTTTTCATTCGTGAATTAAGAGTTACTGAATGACTTTCAAAGACTTGTTTTGGGTACAAATTAGTTTATTGAGTCACATAATCTAAAATTTAAACAGTTACAAAATATTTGTAGAAATCGTATGACGTCTTGCCTTTGAGAGTTCGTGCAACAAAAGCATTTACATCAGAACTGGAATTTATAAATGTAAAGTTTTTGATATTTTTACCAGTAACTGCCCCCCATACAACCTCATTAGAATTTGTTGTAAGTGTGTCATCTTCATCTTCATAACTTTCTGATGATACACTTACTTCAATTGAACCTGAATCATCTGCAGTAGTTATGGCACTAACAAGGTTAGAGGTGCTTTGTTGCCTGGTTTTTACAGCTGTGAAGTCTGGTTCTTTAACTGAACATGGACATAAGACTCTTCTTACTACCTTCACTGATGTGATTTCATCATCAGAACTTCCGGTTTCGCTTCCTGTCTCCTCTGGTAAAAATTCGTCTCAGCTATCACCAAACAAAGACACAGGATCTTCATCACTTACATCCATAACTTCATCTAAAAGCTGCTGAACATGCCTTTGTTCATCTTCATAACTGAGCCGTGCATAGCTCGTCGTCCCATCACTTGGTAGTTTACACTCTGTTTGAACTTATTTCCATCTCACCACACTGATTTAAATTACTGGCGTTACTGAGTTGCTTTTTTTGCCTGACCGTCATCGACGCTAGTAGCTCGTATCGATATATCCCCTCTGATAGGGTCTTTGCTCGACTGCTACTACTTCCAGGTTGTCATCTGTCGTGGAGTCAGTCGGAACGTGCGAGGAGTGGTGTTCACTGCGGCAGCTCGGATCGTGAGTTGGGCCCTGGCAGGGAGTTGCAACGCGTCTGGAGCGCAGCCCGGGCCAGCCAGTTGCCGGCTTGCAGCAGCAGTGAGCCCTGCGTGGACATCGCCCGCTCGTCCGTTGCCGCCACGCATCACTTAAGCTGGGCCTGACTTTTGGTGGATTGTTCGTCGGTCGGTTCGTCCGAGGACATATGGGCGGTTGGTGGTCTCTGCGCAGTGTCTGTCTGGAGCTGTCTGATCGGTACGAGCATCATCGCCCGCCGACCCAGGATGTGAAGTTTAGGTGGTTTTGAGCATTACGTTGTTGGTTCCGGCATTGCTGTTGTGGAGATTATCCTGTGAGGAACAACGAGTGAAGTATTCGAGACAGCAGCCGTCAGGTGGAATTGATCAAATTAATTTATCCATAGTCAAGTCGGAATTTTCTGCCTTGTGGCCGTTAGTGTTCTGGTTACGTGCCCTGGCCGCTAACGTAAATTCAGGCAGTGTTCATTATGGGTGAAGTCAACCGTATTATCTTGTTTCGTAGTGAAGTGAACCAGTGCAACTTTCTGCCTTGTGGCCGTTAGTGTTCTGGTTACCTGGCCGCTAACGTGGTTTTTAGGCAGTGTCTTTTTTGTCACCTGTTGTTGCTGCCCAATATTGTGTGTAGCTTTGGCAGGTCAGTTCACATACGCGTTTATGTGGGGATAGCGCTACTTTTATTTTTTTTTTTGGGGGGGGGGGGGGGGGGGCTTCAATTCTCGTGTACTCCGTCGTGGCAAGCAAGTGGTTGGTCTGTCGGTCCGTGAGTGTCCCTTGGTTGGGTTCACACGAATTAAGTGTAGTTGGACTCACAACATGTCTCACCTAAGTGAACGAGGGCAGACGGATCCTCTGGAGACTCCTGAGTGCCGTTCTCTTAATTATCTTTTTGGCAGTGTTAATGTTGTTGTAATTTAACTGTATTTTACATTTTTAATGTGGCTAGGTTAGTTGTGGGCCTTCAGCCCTGGAAACATGTTCTCAGAGTTTCTTTCATGTCCAAACATTATCGCCTTCTGCTCTTGAAAGGTTATTGTAATTGCCTCTAAAATATTTTACAAGCTATTGTCGGCCTTCCGCCGTTGGTGTTGCAAAAAGGAAATTTTTTAAGTTATTTTATAGTTTTACCGATTGTTGCAATATATATTTCCTTAATTTGTAGAATTTAACTTTGCGGCCTTCAGCCATATTAATGCGTTTGTTTATCTCTCCATGTGAACCCTGTGGGCCATCAGCCCTGTTAGCATCTTAAAACATTGTGGTCTTCAGCCTTCAGTAATTCTCATAGTATATTTGGAATTTTGAAGATTTAATCCAGCAGACTTCACCCGCTCCGCATGCTGATCTCATATATGTATACGATTTATCTTTTTCGTAAATTTAACTGCGTGTCAAGTCATTTCAAAATTGAACTTATACTAAAGCATCTGTTTCGAGGCCTTCAGCCGTGAAAAAAATTTAATTCTTTCAAAAGTGTATTTGTGAAATAAATGATAATAAATTACAATTGCGAAATGAGTCCGGCCGCAACTGCCCTGGCCCTTTCCACAGCCCTAATTACCTGTTAGCCCTGCGTGATTTAGCAGCCGTTTCAATAACTTCCAAGAGACATTTTCTTCTGCCACAATATCACTTTGTTACAGATCAAACAACACTGAATAAAAACTGTAGCAACAATGCAGGAAAGCAATAATGGAACTGTACACAAACAATGCTGTGGAATGAAAAACTGACAGGAGTACAAAGTTAAAATTATTGGCGACATAGCAAACGACTCACCTGAAATGGCTATGAGCACTATGGGACTTAACACCTGAGTTCATCAGTCACCTAGAACTTAGAACTACTTAAAGCTAACTAACCTAAGGACATCATATACATCCATTTCCGAGGCAGGATTCAAACCTGCGACCGTAGCGGTGGCGCGGTTACAGAGAACTTAGAACTACTTAAACGTAACTAACCTAAGGACATCACACACATCCATGCCCGAGGCAGGATTCGAATCTTTGACCATAGTGGTGGCGCGGTCCCAGACTGAAGCGCCTAGAACCGCTCGGCCACACCGGCCGGTTGACACACTTGGTACCTTTACTCTGGAGCCATGTGAATCATATGTAACTCATGCAAAAAAGATTAAAAAAAGATACTAAAATGCCATATTTTCACTTTATTTGCACTTAACAAGTTTACTTGTCGAAAACCAAAGCAGTATACTGAAAAAAATAAATGGTCCCAAGGGGTCGGTAACCCAACTATACCATGGCAGTCAATGTAATACTGTGTCGTAGACGATACTGAGGGGCAGATGTAGACCAGGATCACACCTTAGTAATGACGAATAGTAGGCTGAAGTTTAAGAGAGCAGTCAAAAGTATCATCGCTCAAAGCAATATGATGTGGATATAGTAATGAATTAAGAGACACACTTGAATTTTCTGTGGCTATTGATACTGTGATAATGAGCAGTTTATTAGGCAGTTAAGTTGAAGAGGAATGAACGGCAATTTTGGTAGTTGGGAAGAGAAACATAGGCACTAAGGGGTGTTCCGGTGAGGTGAAGCTCCGGCACGCCAAGGGGGAAAGTTAGAGGAGAGAGGGGTGTGAGATGATGTCAGCCAATTGCACACTGACCGATCCCTCTCCAGGGCGACAACGCGATGGCAGCGCCCTCTACACGAAGAAGACATAAACGACGCACCACCTGCCCACGACTCAGTTCTGCGAGTTCTACAGAAGCGTTAAGACCAGCGATGATGATGATGATGATGTTTGGTTTGTGGGGCACTCAACTGAGTGGTCATCAGCGCCCGGACAAAGTTCCAAATTTTACACAGTCAAATTTTCACTCAATCCTTTCTAGCAACTGTCACGAATGATGATGATGATGAAGAAATGATGAGGAAAACACAAACACCCAGCCCCGGGCAGAGAAAATTCCCAACCCGGCCGCGAATCAAACCTGGGACCCCATGATCCAGAGGCCGCAACGCTAGCCGCTAAACAACGAGCTGCGGACCCAGAGCAGCGACCTGGATAGAAGCATCCACTGTATTACTACACTTGTATTGGAACTGTTTATACTGAAGAGATTTCTTATTTGCATGTCATTCTTTGCTTGCGACATATCTATGTTGCTGTCAACGTTCAGTATTGTCGTTTATTTTCTGTAAGAAAATTCGTTAATAGGATTTGCTTGAATTGTTGTCTAGTGATCCGAGAAAGCAGGTTTCCTAGGCACCCCATATTTGACGAGTAGGCAGGGTACAACACAAGGTAAATGCGAAGAAACCGTGAATAACGGGACAAATACTTCATCTGATAGTAAGTCTAAGAACGTTCAGGGAAATTCAGGAATACAGAAATACAACTTACTTACTGATTGTGGGAAGAACTGACTGAGCATACAAAAAAGTCAAAACAATCTTCGGCGAAATTAAAAGCAATTGTGGTAACTTTAAGAGGGCAGTGGGAATTTCACTATTCACTACAGAGAAGAGAGCGAAAAGGTGGGAGGAGTACACTGAAAGACTTTATGTGGGGGAGAACTTGTCTGAAGACGTGATAGAAGAAGAAACAGGAGCCGGTAGGAAAGAGATATGCGATCCTGTATTAGAATCAGAATTTAAAATTGGTTCGGAAGACTTAAGATTAAATAAAGCACAAGGGATAGATAACGTCCCATCAGAATTTCTGAATTAATGGGCGAAATTGTCAACAAAACGTCTATTGTTGTTGGTGTGAAAAATGAGACTGGTCATATATCATCAGATTTTCGGAAAGACATAATCTGCAGTTCCGAAGATTGCAAGGAGCCAACAAGTGCGAGAGTTATCCCACAGTCAGTTCATATCTCATAGATCCAAGTTGATGTCAACAGTAATATACAGAACACCAGAAATAAGTTGAAAGTGTGTGAGATGACGATCTGTCTGGCTCTTGTAAAGGTAAAGGCACCAGAGGGGCAATTCCGACTTTGAAGTTGATAATGGAAGCAAGATTAAAGAAAAACCAAGCATGTTCATAGGATTTTCCATCTTGGAAAAAGGCGTTCGACAATGTCAAACGGTGCAGGATGGTCGAAATGCTAAAGAAATTAGTGATAAACTGCAGGGAGAGACGGGTAATATTCAACATGTAAAAGAACCAAGAGGGAATAATAAGAGTAGAAGACCCCAAAGAAGTGCTGTGGTTAAAAGTGGTGTAAGACAGAGATGTAGTCTTTCGTCCCTGCTTTTCAATCTATACATCGAAGAAGCAATGATGGAAATTAAAGAAAGGTTCAGGAGTGGAATTAATATTCAAGGTGAAAGGATATGAATGATACGATTCGCTGATGACATTGCTGTCATAAGTGAAAGTGAAGTAGAAATTCATGATCTGCTAAATGTAATTAAAAGTCTGAGCACAGAATACGTTTTGAGAGTAAATCGAACTAATGAAAATTGGCAGAAATGGGATCAACGAGAAACTTAACATCAGGATTGATGGTCACAAAGTAAATGAAGTAAAGAAATTCTGCTACTTAGTTAACAAAATACCCAATGACGGACGGAGCAGAGAGGACATCACAATCAGACTGGGATTGCCAAAGTGTACTCTTGGCCAAGAGAAGTCTGCTGGTATCGAACATAGTCTTAATTTGAGGAAGAAATTTCTGAGAATTTACCTTTAGAGTGCAGCATTGTATAGTAGCGAAACATGGACTACGAGAACATTTGAAAAGAAGAGAATCGAAGCGTTTGAGATATGGTGCTACAGACGAATACTGAAAATTAGGTGAATTGGTAAGCTAAGGAATGAGGAAGTTCTGCACAGAATCGGAGAGGAAAGGAATATGCGGAAACCACTGACAAGAATAAGGCTCAAATGGTTCCAATGGCTCTAAGCGCTATGGAACTTAACATCTGAGATCATCAGTCCCCTAGACTTACAGCTGCTTAAACCTAACTAACATGAGGACATCACACACATCCATGCCCAAGACAGGATTCGAACCTACGAACGTAGCAGCAGCGCGGTTCCGGACTGAAGCGCCTAGAACCGCTCGGTCACACGGGAGGCAAGAGTAAGGTACAGGATGATAGAACATCTGTTAAGTCATCAGGTAATAACGTCCCTGATACTAGGGGAAGCTGTAGAGGGTAAAAACTGTAGAGGAAGTACATGCTGAAAATAATTAAGAACGTATATTGAAAATGCTACTCTGAGATGGAGAGGCATGAATCCCGTCAGAAGTCTGCTTAAAAAATAGAAATGTCATCACACACAGGGCGACAGTTTCTATTGCTTGTCTCGGTACTTGTACAGCCCTAGTATGGCCAATACAGTCGAGAATTTTTGGAGCGTTATGGCCTGGACAAGCAGCTATTATGACGATCGAACGTGCCAGTTGGACAGAATATGACACGGTGTTCCTCAGGAGGACATGCAACAGTACCAAGCCGAATACAGCTGCCTTAAGGCCCGGAGGGAGATCATCTGCATATTGACTTACTCAGTTTGTCAAGCTCTTGAGTAAATCGTCCAATTTTTAAGAAGTTGTAATTGTTCGTTTGTCTGTACTTGTACATTACATCTACGAATTTCCGCCCCTTTTCGGTAATTCCTCCGTTGTCCGTCGCTTTTGTTGTCGTAGCGTGTAATTAGGTTATTCAAATGCATGTTAACGCTTATTAACGAAGATTTTGTTTGGTTTCTTAATCCTGTATTGTGTGTTGAATCCTCGCGCTTTAATAGAAGTTTACAATCATATTTCATGTTTCTTCTATTAACACAATTTAGCCTTCTCGTTTGACTGCAAAGGGAAAGAGTGGTGCCCAGAGATTGTGTTTATTTGAAGGAGTAGCTGAACCCCATTTACTACTTAAACTATTTAGCCACTCAACAGGTACTTGATGTATTGGTTATTCAATGGATGAGTGATTTTATGTTATAAGCATAAGCAGACTACACAAACTGTTAGTAGAACCAAGGCTGCGCTAGTAATGGTAGTGATTATAGTCATGATGTTATACCGTTGACTGTCTCTACAGTGCTAAATATTCTGGAACATTTGTTCTGCTCAAATTCGTCCTTTTTGTGAATCCTCAGTTCTTACAGTGATTGTATTAGATCAAGGTTAAGGTGTTGTTGTGGAACGTTAGATTTTGTACTGGTAACACTTCAAAAGGTTTTTCCATCCAATACAGTATAGACTGTGATAACTTGGTAGCTGTCGTACTGATGATAGTAACTGGAAGGCGAAATTGTACTTCTGCTGTATCACAAATAGTTTCGAGTCTTACTTTGGTATTTCCTGTAGGTTTTCCATTTTTGTAACATCTTACAACGATAAATTCCGGGTATTAAACTAAATAAACCCAGTGTGCTCCAACCCTTCGGAAATGTAGTCGTGTGCCTACTCTACTATTTTGGTCTCCCTAGTAACAACTGTACCAGACGTGACCGTACCTTACTCTGTAAGACTGTGCTAGTGACATGAGGATGTATGCCACCTATTCTTCGGAAATTGATAGTTGGTCCTGATTTGTATCATTAGTCATTTGCCTATAGTTCCCCATTATTTATCGGATACAGTAAAACAATGATATTGTGCGTTCGTGCCCACTATCGGACACTGAACACATACATGCTGTTTTTCTCTTTCCAAACAGTCTTTACCAATTGCTAAGTAACAGGATAGCGCTAGGTTCTTCTCTGTAAAGTTCATTACATGTTGCAGCTTCACGGGAAATTCAATTTGTGCCTGGTGCAGTAGCTGCTAAGAATTGTTTTGAAGGAAAGAGTTCAGAGCTGAGTCGCTCATGTATTGGATAGTAAACTGATTCTTGCAGTGTTGCTGATTCCAGTATCCCGTCATTCAAACTATCTGCCAATTCTCACAGCAACCTGCAGCAGTCATTCTCCCGTGTACTGAGCTAACCGAGTCTGATTTTTTTCCTAAGTTGTTATTTATTCCATGAAGTTTCGAAATTGCAGCTGGATAACGTCGACTTTTTGCTATGATATTCCGGCTGACAACCTTTCAGCAGTCTTAAAGTGTACTGGTGCGCGGACACACACGCAAAGGCAGTCGCTTCTTGAGCGACCTCTGCCCAAATTCGGGAATTTTTTGAATATTGTTCCATCCATGGCGTGCAGGAGCATATATATTGGTGATGCTACATGCGCGCTCTCTGTCGGAATGTGTGCTCGCAGAGATGAGATTCAGATGTCAGACGAATATAATTAACAATTGCTAGACGTGTTGCTAGACATAAAATGTTTTCTTTCGGAGATATTAAAGAAATCACCGAGTCCAATGCCTTACCCCACTGAATGGCACTATCAAGATTAATAAAATCATCCGCCAAACGTATTTGCACCGATCCCTTAATAATTGAATCTCAACAGGATCTCGTCTGGGTCAAGATTTCCATGGAATGTTCTGTAGGTATGTCTCGGCTATGGCCGACTTACTGGGCTTCGAGAGGTAAGTTCGTCAACACTGATCAACGCACCTTTCACGCAATGTATGAGTTTACTGAGCAATGTAGGCGTTGCCATATTGGCAAATATTTTGAATATTCCAGCCCTCCGCAATTTCAGATCGTCCTTTGTCGAACAGAGAAGACCACAAGTTTTCGTAGGATGGCCAAAGATTACTTTGATATCATGTTTCCTTAAGATCGTACTTAATTTCGACGAAATATGCTGGCATTTGTAAGGAACCCCTAGACTTGAACCATTCCTTCTCCTCTTGATTTTGTCGGTGGCCACGTTTCTTTCTCTTTGAAGCTGACACTGATCTAATGTGGAAAATATCCATTACTTTGAACATAGATCCAAGGCGAGTCTGTCTCCATCAGGCACAACATGTGCCCACGTTCGAAGGACGTCCATGGTTTGGGTGACCTGCACATGCATGTCTGTATGTGTGAGCTTACGGTAAAGGGAATGCACCAATGCCCCATCCATTTTCCGACTGACCAAGAAGTCTGAATACCTTGCAATGTGGCAAAGCCTACACCGGTCAGACAGCGTACGCAATGCATGAAAAGTTCGTTTAACAGGATTGAGAACCTCCTTTCATAGCCCTGTAAGTCAGCCTCAGCCGAGAATTGTATCTCCACGGAAAATTGCATGAACTATTCTGCCACGAAAATCTTGTCCTTGACGGGATCATTTTGGGATTCATTTATTAAGGAATTGACGCGAATAAGTTTGGCTGAAGATCTTATTAACCGTGATGGCGGCTTTCGGCTGGATAAAGCTTGGGACTCGTTGGTTTCTTTAACATCTCCAGAAAGAAAATATTTCGTATCTAATGACACGTCTAGCGACAGTTAATTCTATTCGTTTGACATCTGAATATTATCTGTGCAAGCAGACGTTCCGACAGAGAGCGCGTATGTAGTATCACCATTGGATATGGTCCTGCACGCCATAGATGGAACAATGTTCGAAGAGTTCGCGAATCACGACAGAGGTCGCTCATATAGCGGCTGCCTTTGCGCGTGTGTCTCCGCACCAATTTCGGGAATAAAGTTAACGATGTAAACTAGGAATCTCTTGTGCAAGACACTTTCAGACGGCTGAATGGGCTGAATGGTTCTCAACTGAAATATCGTAGCAAAAAGTCGACGTTATCCGGCTGCAGAGCCTGAACTGCACAGAATACTCTTTATGCTGGGAAAATGTCAAGAATCACATTACTATTTATTGTCCACATAGTACTTCCGGTAGACTGTCCAGTTCTATAATCGGATCTCTTGCCATTTTCGTATTATTTAACACATTCATTTCCATTTTTGATAGCTGTGCATAATATGCTATTCTACTGTGGTTCTGATAGTATCCGCTATTTCCCGTATTCTCTGTACTGTATTACGTTTGTATACCTTCGCTCTGTACCATGCCAAATATAGTTTTCAGTATTTTCCTTCCTGCATACAGCCCACCTCTTTTTCTTCATATTAATGATTGTGGCACTATTTTAGTTAACTGATTCAGCTGCACTTTACGTTTTTCGTACGAGAGGCTCACCTCTTGATTTCGTTTTGTATGTCTCCTAAGGCTTTCTCTTTGTGCTTTTTAGTATTGTTTTATAAACACCTCCTATAATCTGTGCATCTCACTTTTTACTTCCCACACTCCAAAATTTAATCTCAACATCCACCGGTGAATAATTAGTAACACATTTGGCATTCTGACGAAAAGTATTCCTTAATTTAGAGGCTTTCTCTGAGCTGTATTCACCTCGGGCATGGATGTGTGTGATGTCCTTAGGTTAGTTAGGTTTAATTAGTTCTAAGCTCTAGGCGACTAATCACCTCAGAAGTTAAGTCGCATAGTGCTCAGAGTCATTTTGAGCTGTATTCAGTACTCCTTCCTTAACGAAAGAAGTCTTATCAGGAATATGATAACCTCTCTTGGCATCTATGTTAGCAAGCCACCTGAGAGAAAGGAACCTTTTATCAATTACCACCCTTTTGCGACAAAGTGTGTATATATAGAAAAACAAAAAGAAAATAAATCCTATACTATTGAATGGCGAATAATGAAGCAGAAACGGGAGTAGGCGTGGGTATTCATATATAGAGATACTTAAACTGGCAGAATATGGCGCTGCTGTCGCAACGCCTATATAAGACAAGTGTCTGGCGCAGTTGTTACGTAGGTTCTGCCACAATAGCAGGCTATAATGATTTTAGTGAATTTGAACGTGGTAGTATTGTCGGCGCACGAGCGATGAGACAGCATCTCCGAGGTAGCAATGAAGAGAGGACTTTCCCCGTACAAGCATTTCACGACTGTATCGTGAATATCAGGAATCCGGTAAAACATCAGATCTCCGACAAAACTGCGGCCGGTAGAAGATCATGCAAAACCGGGACCAACGAAGACTGAAGAGAATTAGTAAACGTGACGGAAGTGCTACTCCTCCGAAAATTACTGCAGATTTCAATGTAAGTGAAACATTATGTAAAAAAGACACGCACATAGGTTTAAATAATTTCAGGCATAGAAATAACAGGTTTTCAAATCGTAATTTTGGCTTAAACAATTTATCTTCTTCAAAGTATAAGTGATTGCAGATGACAGACTGTGCAACAAAACGGTCACTGTACAAACGCAACACATCAAAAAAACCATACCATGTGGTAAAAAGGTATGAATTTGCAATTTATATGTTTTTTTCAAATATCTGTAATTACGATTTAAAAACTAATAGCTACATGTATACAGACAGAAAAGAACACTCTTTATCTTTAGCAGATGCAAAATAAAATCCCACTGAAGTTTCTGGAACTGCAGTGAAACATATTTGGGTTAAAAAACAAAATTGTGTTTAGCTAAAGGCGGACCCTACCCAGAAACATGCGTATTGTTAAAGCAAACATGGAAGAAAAGAGCTTCAACCCCAAGATGATTATATCAATGCTGGGCCATCAACAGGTGTATCGGCGTGAGAACTATTCAACGAAACATCATTAATACGGGCTATCGGAGCCGAAGGCCCACTCATATACCATTCTTAACTACGACACAAAGCTTTAAGAATCACATGGGCCCGTTAACACCAATATTGGTCGGACGAATTTAGTTTCAAATTGTATCTATCAGATGGACGAGTACAGGTATGGAGACAACCCAATGAATCCAAGGACTCTACATGCGGTTTTTTAGGCTGGTGGAGGCTCTGTAATGGTGTGGGGCGGGTGCAGTTGGAGTGATTTGGGACCTCTGATACGTCTAGATTCGTAAGCATCCTGTCACTGACATCCATTCATGTCGACTGTGCATTCCGACTGACTTGGGTAATTGCAGCAGGACAGAGCGACACCCCACACATCCAGAATTGGCACAGAGTGGCTCCAGGAACACTCTTCTGAGTTTAAACACTTCCTCCACCAAACTCCTCAGACATAAACAATTTTGAACACATCTTGATGACTTGCAAAGTGCTGTTGAGAAGAGATCCCCACCCCGTGTCTTACGGATTAATGGACGGCCGTGCAGAATTCTTGGTGTCATTTCCCTCCAGCACGACTTTAGGCATTAGTCGAGTCCATGCTACGTTGTGTTGCGGCACTTCTGCGTGCTAACCGGGCTTTACTTGATATTAAGCAGGTGTACCAGTTTCTTTGGCTCTTCAGTGTATAACATGAATATAATGAGTCACAACTCACAGCCACATCCAAACTTCCATATCCATATTCATTGAGTATATTCACATAGAGGAATATACGAAATGTAGGGGAATATACATAATGGATGTATGAGTACAGGTCGTAGACGCATCGTTGACGATATATGGAAGTTTTGGTCTGCTGGTGCGTCGTGCATGGACAGCCGAATAGTAAGACGACCGCTGGCTATAAGCGGGAAATACGGGTTGGAGTCTTAGTCCGGCACAAATTTCCGTTATCCCCATTCCATTGAACAACTGATAGCTGTTCTTACTCGCAATTGTGAATACATTTAACGAATTTCATAATGGCTGTATTCGCCACAGTGCCTGTTCCTTTGGTCATGCATGCATGTATGTACATTGCACCGATTCTCTGCTATTCATTTAAATTTTTAAGCTTCAGGTTTTCTAAAATAAATCGAAATGACGAAATTAAATACATAAAAAGATTGTTTTTTTCTGATCAGGCAAGGAATACTCTCATGAAAGCGAAATCAACATAAAACACTCACTGCACATAGTTACACTGTTACAGAATGTGCTAAACATATTTAGGGGAAAACCTCCTGTTCAGGCCTTCACAAGCACTGCACCACATCACACATCCTAGACCACTGGCGACTCTTTCATTCTCAAGTGTTGGACTGAAAGTCGTTGGTCGCCTGCAGAGGATACCAGATGTTGGCTTCTTTTGAGATGTTTTGTTCCCAGATACACACCTTCCACACCAGATCAGTGGAAGCAGATGCTCGAAATGCTCGCCCTGACTAAGTTGCTTTACAATAACACCAGCAGAGGACCCTGGGAGAAGCAGCCTCCTCACACCTCCTCCCTCCAATTCACTCGTCCCTTCAACCCTCTCCTCTCTGGTTACTTCCCGTTGGATAGAGCATCAGATGTTGGCAATTCTTTGATATTAAATACTTGAGAAATTCCTATTGAAACACATGTTCTCTGTTTCTTTCTCAGGTGATTACTTCCAAACCAGTTGGAGTCTGTTGCATGCTCCCTGCCGCCGTTCGATAAGCAGCTGCCAGTAGCAGGTCGTATACTCTTAGCTAACTTATTTGTTACATAGTTTAATTCTTAATTTCTTTGCGTGTTTTTGGTACTTGCATTGTTTAATTCATAAATTTGGGGCGTATTATAGTTTTTGAGAGTTGTAGAATCGCGTTTTAGTACATGAATAGTGTAAAATCGCGTAGCCGTCTGTCTTCTGTTTTTGTTTTGAACGGCCAGTGTCGGTTGGTCACAGCCAGTGTGCTCCCTGCCGTCGTTTGAAAGCAGCTGCCAGCCATGGAGCAGGAGATTTTCTTACCTGTGCGCACAGTCCGTGTAAGAAAATCTCCTGCTCCATGGCTGACAGCTGAATTACGTCAAATGATGACTAATAGGGATGCTGCCCACAGGCGTTTCAAGGCAGATCCGAAACCCGAGCGTTTCGAAGAATATAGAAAGCTACGGAACAGAGGGAAACAATGCATTCGCAATGCCAAAATCAGGCACGCTCGCTCCCTTGTATGCAGCGATCTGACACCCACGACTCTATGGAAGAATCTCCGTAGCTTGGGGGGTCGGAAAGGCAAAATCGGAAACTACTTTTAATGTGTCAGCTAATGAATTAAATGAATTCTTCTCTGCACCTCTGAATACCAGCACGGCTGATAATTACCGTCCACAAGAATCCCCAAACAGGATAACTAACAACGATACCTTCCATCTAAAACATGTAACAACAAATACGGCAAGAAAAGCAATAATGAGAATCTCTTCTGATGCAATAGGCAACGACGGTATCGGTATAACCATGATTGAGAATGTTGCTGATATCTTAGTACCTGTCTTAACTGACATATTTAATTTTTCCCTCGTGAACGGAATATACCCCACTGCATGGAAAAGAAGCATAATTCGACCCATCCCTAAGATCGAAAACCCGCAACAGCCTCGTGATTACCGACCAATTAGCATACTGCCTGCTGTTTCCAAAGCACTTGAATATATTGTTTATGACCAAATCTCTGAACACTTGCATGAATTCAGTCTATATGACAAATTTCAATCCGGTTTCCGTAAACATCACAGCACAAACACTGCTCTAATTAAAGTAACTGATGACCTGAAATATGCCATCGACAATCGAAAGGCAACAATATTGACGCTACTGGACTTCAGCAAAGCTTTTGACACTGTCAACTTTGACATATTACTCAGAAAAATGCAACAGCTTAATTTCTCTGATAGTGCAATGAGATGGTTTGAAAGCTATTTAAAAGACAGACAGCAATGTGTTGTCTGCGCAAATGAAAAATCTTCCTGGAAACATGTTTCTTCGGGAGTGCCACAAGGATCAGTCTTAGGACCACTTTTGTTTTCTTTATATGTCAACGATATTTCGTCGGTTTTGTCCTCCTGTAAACATCATTTCTATGCCGACGACCTCCAGCTCTACCTAAGCGTCAGACCTGAAGACGTAAACACTGCAATCGCTCTGATGAATGATGATCTGTCTTCAGTAGTGACTTGGGCGAAAAACCTGGGGCTTAAATTAAATGCAAAAAAGACGCAAGTAATCTTAATAGCCCATCAGAAATTAATAAGTTCAGATTTCCGCGAACGGCTACCTCCTATTCTGCTCGAAGGTACTCCAATACCATATCAGAAAACAGTGAAGAACTTGGGTGTAACTTTGGACGAGCATCTCAACTGGGCGGAGAATACAGTCGCAGTGTGCCGAAAGACGTCTGCTTGTCTCTATGCTCTCAAAAAGTTTCGGAACATATTCCCACAGGACTTGAAACGCCAGCTCGTGCAAGCACTCGTTCTACCGAACCTCCACTATTGTGATGTGATTCAACAAGGCATGAGTAGTGAAAACAAAAGACGGCTAGAGCTAACCATGAATGCCTGTGTGCGTTACACCTGCAACATTCGCCGATATGATCATGTTAGTGCTTCATACTCCGAGCTAGGGTGGCTGCGGCCAGACAAACTGCGTGACTACCACACTCTATGTCTACTTCACCGACTCCTCATCGCGCAAGCACCCCAGTACCTAGCCTCAGAGATTAAAAACCTGTCATGCCATCATAATCGAAACACGAGGTCACTCTTATCTGGTATCCTAACTGTGCCCACTCACAAAACAAAAACTTTTGCAAACTCCTTCTCAGTTGCCGCTGTCCGCCTCTGGAACAAACTGCCCCTTAACTTGAAGAAAATTCAATATCCTGTTGCTTTTAAGAAGAAGTTGAAGCATTTCCTACTATCATCCGCATAAAATTCTCCACAAAATTAATGTGCAAGGCCAATCCTCTCATCTGTCAAATAGCAAAGCTAGCGTCTCCTATCTTGCTCCTGAGATGCCTTCCTCTTCATCTATCTCTATTAGCCACGCAGTCTCCTTTTCCTTTATATTTCCCTTAATTATGTTTGATCATGTCTCTCTATTCTTCTCCTCCCTTCACCATGAGTCTCCCTCATACTCCCTGCTGCCAGCACTCCTATCTAAAATCTTTCTCTTCAATAATGTATTCTTCAAGGTGTACCTTTCTAATTGTTTATCTCACTTTTTGTATTAGATGTAGTTTAACATGCCTACTAAAACATATGACTGTAAAATAAGTAGAATGCCTGGTTAGATGTAAGAGAGGGCCTGATGGCCCTAATCTTGCCAGGTTAAATAAATAAATAAATAAATAAATAAATAAATAAAATATACTCTTAGCTCACTTATTTGTTACATAATTTAATTCCTAATTTCTTTGCGTGCTTTTGGTACTTGTATTGTTTAATTCATAAATTTCGGGCATATTATAGTATTTTAGAGTTGTAGCATCGCGTTTTAGTATCTGAATAGTGTAAAATCGCGTAGTCTCCTTCCGCCTGCGAGCAGTGTGTCAGCAGTGCGCAAGTAGCAGCGTTACTGCATTTACTAGGCAATCATGTATTTTAAAAACAGTTTAAATTTTGTGTCAATTTGTTTGTGCCCTCTGTAGATTAGTTCAGACGTTCTTCGCACAACAGTTTTTAGCAGGGATAGCGACCGCAACTGCTGTGTTCGGATGCAGGCTGAGTTGGCATCCCTTCGCTCCCAGCTTCAGGCAGTGTTGGCTTCGATCACACAGCTTGAGGCTGTTGCTAATGGGCATCACTGTGGGGGTCCGGATGGGGGTTTGTCGGGGACGGCCAGCTCGTCCCACGCATCCCCCGATCGGACTACGACTGTGGCTGCCCGGGATAGTGCCTACATTGAGGCTGACCCCTCAACTGTGGTAGAATGGGAGGTCGTCTCAAGGTGTGGCAGGGGGCGAAAGACATTCCGGAGGGCTGAACGGAAGGCCTCTCCAGTTTGTCTGAGGAACTGGTTTCAAACTCTGTCCCAGGCTGGTACTGATCTTAAGCCAGACATGGCTGCTTGTCCTGTTCCAGAGGTTGCCCCTCAGTCTGCAAGATCCGGCGGTCGCAGAGGGTGGGCTTACTGGTAATTGGGAGCTCCAACGTCAGGTGCGTAATGGGGCCCCTTAGGGATATGGCAGCAAGAGAGGGGAAGAAAACCAATGTGCACTTCGTGTGCATACCATGGGGAGTCATTCCAGATGTGGAAAGGGTCCTTCTGGATGCCATGAAGGGTACAGGGTGCACCCATCTGCAGGTGGTCGCACATGTCAGCACCAATGATATGTGTCGCTATGGATCGGAGGAAATCCTCTCTGGCTTCCGGCGGCTATCTGATTTGGTGAAGCTGCCAGTCTCGCTAGCGGGATGAAAGCAGAGCTCACCATCTGCAGCATCATCGACAGGACTGACTGCGGACCTTTGGTACAGAGCCGAGTGGAGGGTCTGAATCAGAAGCTGAGACGGTTCTGCGACTGTGTGGGCTGCAGATTCCTCGACTTTCACCATAGGGTGGTGGGGTTTTGGGTTCCTCTGGGTAGGTCTGGAGTCCACTACATGCAGCAACCGGCTACTCAGATAGCAGGGGCTGTGTGGCGTGGACTGGTCGGTTTTTTATGTTAGATGGCCTCGGGCAAGTACAGAAAGGGCAACAGCTTCAAAGGGTGATGGGCAAAGTCACGACATGCGGGGACCAAGCAGCAATCGGTATTGTAATTGTAAACTGTCGAAGCTGCATTGGTAAAGTACCGGAACTTCAAGCGCTGATAGAAAGCACCGAAGCTGAAATCGTTATAGGTACAGAAAGCTGGCTGAAGCCAGAGATAAATTCTGACGAAATTTTTACAAAGGCACAGATGGTGTTCAGAAAGGATAGATTGCATATAACCGGTGGTGGCGTGTTTATCGCTGTTAGTAGTAGTTTATCCTGTAGTGAAGTAGAAGTGGATAGTTCCTGTGAATTATTATGGGTGGAGGTTACACTCAACAACCGAGCCAGGTTAATAATTGGCTCGTTTTACCGACCTCCCGACTCAGCAGCATTAGTGGCAGAACAACTGAGAGAAAATTTGGAATACATTTCACATAAATTTTCTGAGCATGTTATAGTCTTAGGTGGAGATTTCAATTTACCAGATACAGACTGGGACACGCAGATGTTTAGGATGGGTGGTAGGGACAGAGCATCGAGTGACATTATACTGAGTGCACTATCCGAAAATTACCTCGAGCAATTAAACAGAGAACCGACTCTTGAAGATAACATCTTAGACCTACTGATAACAAACAGACCCGAACTTTTCGACTCTGTAAGTGCAGAACAGGGAATCAGTGATCATAAGGCCGTTGCAGCATCCCTGAATATGGAAGTCAATAGGAATATAAAAAAAAAGGAGGAAGGGTTATCTGTTTAACAAGAGTAATAGAAGGCAGCTTTCAGACTACCTAACAGATCAAAACGAAAATTTCTGTTCCGACACTGACAATGTTGAGTGTTTATGGAAAAAGTTCAAGGCAATCGTAATATGCGTTTTAGACAGGTACGTGAGGGTAAAACTGTGAGGGACGGGAAAAACCCACCGTGGTACAACAAGTTAGGAAACTACTGCGAAAGCAAGTTTAAACGCAGCCAAAACCTCTCAGACAAACAGAAGCTAAACGATGTCAAAGTTAGCGTAAGGAGCGGTATGCGTGAAGCGATCAGTGAATTCGAAAGTAAAATTCTATGTACCGACTTGACAGAAAATCCTAGGAAGTTCTGGTCTTACGTTAAATCAGTAAGTGGCTCGAAACAGCATATCCAGACACTCCGGGATGATGATGGCATTGAAACAGAGGATGACACGCGTAAAGCTGAAATACTAAGCACCTTTTTCCAAAGCAGTTTCACAGAGGAAGACCACACTGCAGTTCCTTCTCTAAATCCTCGCACAAACTAAAAAATGGCTGACATCGAAATGAGTGTCCAAGGAATAGAAAAGCAACTGGAATCACTCAACAGAGGAAAGTCCACTGGACCTGACGAGATACTAATTCGATTCTACACAGAGTACGCGAAAGAACTTGCTCCCTTCTAACAGCCGTGTACCGCAAGTCGCTAGAGGAACGGAAGGTTCCAAATGATTGGAAAAGAGCACAGGTAGTCCCAGTCTTCAAGAAGGGTCGTTGAGCAGATGCGCAAAACTATAGACCTATATCTCTGACGCCGATCTGTTGTAGAATTTTAGAACATGTTTTTTGCATGAGTATCATGTCGTTTTTAGGAACCGAGAATCTTCTCTGTAGGAATCAACATGGATTCCGGAAACAGCGATAGTGTGAGATCCAACTCGCTTTATTTGTTCATGAGACCCAGAAAATATTAGATACAGGCTCCCAGGTAGATGCTATTTTCCTTGACTTTCGGAAGGCATTCGATACAGTTCCGCACTGTCGCCTGATAAACAAAGTAAGAGCCTACGGAATATCAGATCAGCTGTGTGGTTGGATTGAAGAGTTTTTAACAAACAGAATACAGAATGTTGTTATCAATGGAGAGACGTCTACAAGACGTTAAAGTAACCTCTGGCGTGCCACAGGGGACCATTGCTTTTCACAATATATATAAATGACCTAGTAGATAGTGTCGGAAGTTCCATGCGGCTTTTCGCGGATGATGATGTAGTATACAGAGAAGTTGCAGCATTAGAAAATTGTAGCGAAATGCAGGAAGATCTGCAGCGGATAGGCACTTGGTGCAGGGAGTGGCAACTGACCCTTAACATAGACAAATGTAATGTATTGCGAATACATAGAAAGAAGGATCCTTTATTGTATGATTATATGATAGCGAAACAAACCCTGGTGGCAGTTACTTCAGTACAATATCTTGGAGTATGCTTGAGGAATGATTTGAAGTGGAATGATCATATAAAATTAATTGTTGGTAAGGCGGGTGCCAGGTTGAGATTCATTGGGGGAGTCCTTAAAAAGTGTAGTCCATCAACAAAGGAGGTGGCTTACAAAACACTCGTTCGACCTATACTTTAGTATTGCTCATCAGTGTGGGATCCGTACCACATCGGGTTGACGGAGGAGATAGAGAAGATCCAAAGAAGAGCGGCGCTTTTCGTCACAGGGTTATTCGGTAACCGTGATAGCGTTACGGAGATGTTTAGTAAACTCAAGTGGCAGACTCTGCAGGAGAGGCGCTCTGCATCGCGGTGTAGCTTGCTCGCCAGGTTTCGAGAGGTTGCGTTTCTGGATGAGGTATCGAATATACTGCTTCCCCCTACTTATACCTCCCGAGGAGATGACGAATGTAAAATTAGAGAGATTCGAGCGCGCACGGAGGCTTTCAGACAGTCGTTCTTCCCGCGAACCATACGCGACTGGAAGAGAAAAGGGAGGTAATGACAGTGGCAAGTAAAGTGCCCTCCGCGACACACCATTGGGTGGCTTGCGGAGTAGAAACCATACTAAACCCTCTTTTGTCGCCGGCCGGAGTGGGCGAGCTGTTCTAGGCGCTACGGTATGGACCCGCGCGGCCGCTACGGTCGCAGATTCCAATCCTGCCTCGGGCATGGATGTGTGTGGTGTGCTTAGGTTAGTCAGGTTTAAGTACTTCTAAGTTTTAGGGGACTAATGACCTCAGAAGTTAAATCCCATAGTGCTCATAGTCTCTTTTGTCCTGAACAAGAAAGAAATGTCTCGGAGCACTATGGGACTTAACTGTTGAGGTCATCAGTCCCCTAGAACTTAGAAATACTTAAACCTATCTAACCTAAGCACACCACACACATCCATGCCCGAGGCAGGATTGGAACCTGCGACCGTAGAGGTCGCGCGGTTCCAGACTGAAGCGCCTAGAACCGGCCCTGAACAAAGAAACGAGTAGCCTGTAAATCCTCAGACCCCAAAGTACTTGGCTGTGGATCTCTTGGGAATAGTCCATTTACGTTACCTGAATTTAGTCAGATTGATTGACTAATTAATTAACTTGATACCCTCTGTGTATGACAGTTTTCACTTGATTTCTATTGGGAGATACTAGGACTGATATATTTGGCTGTGAATTCTGGGGCTACCTGTGATTTGATCCTACAGCTGCCGGGTTCCCAGATCCTGCTCTTCCCGCTTCTGGACTTTCCTTGCCTCCTACTGGTGGATACTGATACAGTTATGTCGTTTGGCGGGAAATCCATTACATTGGAGTTAGCTAAGAATGGTAGTGAGAATTTCAGATATCAGCTAAATTGCGCTTTATTTTCCGGTACGAATTCTCACAGTTTCTTCCATCATATGGTCATTATCAAGTACCTTTCTATCGCATCCCTACAGAACTGGGAAGAGTTTATGATACAGTAGCTGGATATCCAATGAGGAGGTGATTAGATGTTTGAAATTCTAAGAAAATAAGTATAAGCCATAGGTAAAGAACTGCAACAATAGGCAGTTACTGTGATATACCAGACATCTGCTACATAAGAAGAGCAATTTTTAAAGTCGGTCATTTCCAGCTAATATGGTTTGATCATGGATCTTTCAATGCAATGGCAAGGAAAGCAATTCTGAAGAAGAGAAATTTGTTAACATCGAGTATAGATTTAAGTGTCAGGAAGTCGTCTCTGAAAGTATTTGTATGGAGTGTAGCCATGTATGGAAATGAAACATGGACGATAAATAGTTTGGACAAGAAGAGAATAGAAGCTTTCGAAATGTGGTGCTACAGAAGAATGCTGAAGATTAGATGGCTAGATCACATAACTAATGAGGAAGTATTGAATAGGGTTGGGGAGAAGAGAAGTTTGTGGCACAACTTGACCAGAAGAAGGGATCGGTTGGTAGATTGGTAGGACATGTTCTGAGGCGTCAGTGGATCACCAATTTAGTATTGGAAGGCAGCGTGGATGGTAAAAATCGTAGAGGGAGACTAAGAGATGAATACACTAAGCAGATTCAGAAGGACGTAGGTTGCAGTAGGTACTTGGAGATGAAGGAGCTTGCACACCATAGAGTAGCATGGAGAGCTGCATCAAACCAGTCTCAGGACTGGAGACCACAACAACAACAACACGTGTGTGTGTGTGTGTGTGTGTGTGTGTGTGTGTGTGTGTGTGTGTAACGAACAAGTGAACCACAGGCTCGGCTTTTAACGAAATATCATCTCCACGTACACAGGGAAAATGCACCGCAATAAAATCAGCTACATTAGCGAATAAAGTGATATACAGCATGAACCAGATGTTTGCAATTTCTGTGTGCAGCTATCTTAAAAGAATCCATAGATGATGAGCTATTTGTCCACCTTAAAAGAGTTCGAAACAGAGGAGGCATCCTGTGATGGAGGATGAACATGTTCTTCACACTCCGTCTTGAGCCAAAATTGAGTTTAATATTCCAGTCCTTTGATGCAGGACGTAACAGATATTAAGATGATCAGAGCAGATTTTTCTTTTTACCTCATGAGAGAACACTTAGAGGAAATATAGCCTATGCCACACTGTTTTACAGGATTTCACAAGTAACGCTACTTCAGCGATGTCGAAACGCGTGTATGCTCCAGTTTCTTCTGTTCCCGAAAGTAGCTCTTGAAAGAGGGTGGAATTTACATTTCGCATGGTCTATCGACCACAATATCAACGTTTTGTAAGGGGTAAAGTGGATTTTTTAAACGGGGCAGTATATGTTGGGGGTGGAACTGTGGTTAGGAATATACACCCTACCCGCATCTGCTTGTCTCACAGTTTAACACGGCCAGCGACACGAATCTGCAGGAGGCTTTGGCCAACCGGATGTTGCGGCTAATCCTTGCATGATCGGCAGTTACAAAAAGTGCTGCAACCTGTCATCTCTTCCTCGAAGCTGTGGAGACACGTCGCGGTATCCTGAGCATGGCTGCTGGACGATTATTACCCTATGCAAATTGTTCGGTTAACTGTTTGGCAGTCACAGTGACAGTCTATGGGGCCTCTGAACGTCTGGTATGGGCGGTGTGTGGATACTCGTATCTTGTGATGTGCGCGCAAATGTCAGAATGGCGAACGTCGGTGCAAGTCTCTAGTCCTTTCTCGGTCAAAACAGCCTCAGCTGCCCTGGTGTTGACAGACGTTGCACGCCTTAGGATTGGGAGTGTATGTGATCGGAAAGCTTTTCTCACTAGACATGTTTAGTGTAAAGTTGAAACAATATGGTGGAGGAGGGTGCTTGTGTTTTCAAATGTCGATGCATACAATACCTCAGATAGTTACTTACTTGTAGTGGAAATTCAATTACTTGATTTGCAACTTGCTTGGCATGTGATTCTCAAACACTGAAAATATGTTTTGTCGCTAAGAAGAATCATCATAAGCTGATGGTCGTGAGTCTTTTAAGCAACATGTTTGTAAACAATTAACTTTTTAGGGTAGTGCAAATTGGCTAGTTACACCATTTTTGGTATTAGCATTGTTCCAGCTCTCCCTTTGTCACCAGCATTAGCCAACAGGAACACAATATCCTGAGGAGGGATGAAAACCTCCATCTGTGTGTTTGGACAAATTGGTTCATGCATGTGTTCACGTAACCAAGAAGTAACCTGTGGCAGGAAGGGAGACTGGAATATCCCTATCAAAGGAATGTTACCATCTGATGCTTTGTTCGGGGGCCGCGAGAACAAATGCGGATTCCTGGGATGAATAGGAATGTCTCCTTGATCTACAGGTTTGAGGCATAGGTGATACAACAGGAAGCAGCCACTTGAGAGAGTCTGGAGATGGTTTCCCAGGTACTGAATATTAAAGAACGCCAACTTCCGGTGTGTGGTCAGTGGTATTTAGTATCGCATCTGCAATTAGGACATGGGGTATTTTCCGACCTCTGCAACACGCAGGTGCGTGTGCCTGGGGCCTGACAGTATCCGGCGTCACCTGGGCGACAGACACCCACTAGGGTGGCCCATAATGGCAGCCAATGTAAGGCACTCCATTCCATTCATCGATGCTTACAGTTATTACATCGTGGGAAGTGGGGGTGAGAAGTGCAAATGTGAGCTCTATCCAGATGTGGGAACCGTGTGTCCAGCAACCTAATTAAATAAAGAATTTGCAAACTGAACTGAACAACTGGTTATTGACCTTGATTTGAATTTCGTGACTGAGATCCTTCCTCTCCAGTAGACATTGTCTTCCCCCCCTCCCTCGCCCCCTTATCAGATGGGAAGGGGAGGGTGGAAACGGGGTAGGGGAGGGAGGGAAGATTTTCCAGAAGGGGGAGGGGGTAATTAATATATCAACTGAATCAAAAAGTCAAACTTACAGCAAAAGTGTGTTTGTATCAGAGAGAGGGATGGGGCAGAGTTGGTGATATTCCTGAGGGGTGTGGGAGGAGGAGGGGCGGATTATTCCAAGTAGCTCATAAATGAACCTCGGGGGATCATAGATCAACTAACATAACACAACATCAAGGGGAGGAGGAGGAGGATAATTTATCTCTGAACGAAGTCAGCACACACAAACAAAATGGAACAGGATTGGGTTTGTTCCAAACATCTGTCACCCCTCTGTTGAACTAAACCGGAAGAACATGTCAGAAACGCTATTTTCTAGCATCCACAGCAACACTCACTATATCCAAATGACAAAATGACAATATGTAAGCACAAATAGCAACAGTGAACAATAAATAAAGAATGACAATCGATAAACAAATCAATAGCAATTAGAATACCGGTACGCAAAACAGGAACTCTACGAACTTATGCACCATCCTAACACGAAGAAGTGTTTCTACATTTAGCATATTCTGCAGCTGTCGTTATAGCAAAAGAGATATTGGAAAAAATACAAATATGTTACAAAAACAATAAAATAAATTAGTTTCTACAGTGGATCATGGCCCTACGTGATTGACTCAGAACATACCTATGCTAAATGATCAAACCGTTTACAAATGCTACACATAGGTGGTTCTGACTTAATGCAATGCAACACATTTTGAAATTTGCACCTCACTGGTGTTAAATGCGCTTTCCTGGCATTTCCCCTAAACAACAACAAATCTGCTGGTTGCTGGGGTTCAACAAACATAATTCTGAAAGTGACATTAATATCCCTAAAATTCGACATGGCCACACACTCAGTAAACACAACCAGAAAGATCTTCAGAAAGACGCTCACTGGCCACACTACATTGTGCCTGGATGGGAGTCCGAGCCGTCATCACGTTGATACAGGAAACAAGGTCCACCTGCGGCAGCGGCTGCCAACATAGTCAATTCTGACTCTAGTTTGAACAGTCCTGAACTGAGATCCTTACAGTTGCAAGATGCTGAATTGAGGAGTACAGTGGTTAAGACCAGACTGTGCACGAATGCATTACCAAGACATTTGTTTATTGGATTGAAGTGTTATAATTGAATCATGTTCACTGAAGCCTTGGCGATAGCAGTGGGTGCAGCTCACAGCTTTGGAACATGCCGACTTGTCCAAGTCAACAGATTCTTAGGGCCATTGTCTTCGTTACGGCTGCGTATGTAACGCTGCAGTGCCATACATAGTAGCAGGCAGCAGACGTAGCTCGTAACGTGGCATAGACCGCCTTATAACTGACTGATTTTTACTAGGGCACTCTCGTGGACATTCAAGGAGTATGCCCGAGTAAACTCCAGTAGCTTTGTATGGGTAGTGCCTCTTCCAGCACAGGTATTCATGGACACCAGTGTCTTCTCGCGGATGCAAGTTGCGGGCAGCAACCTTTAGCGTGTCTCCTAGGTACAGTGACAGGTTGACAGTGTCCAATCATGAAGAGTTTACTACTCAGCAAGCTCGAGGTTGCTTTCCCAAAGAGTTCACTTCCGTCGATTGCCCAAAGAGTTCACTTCTGTCGATTACTTGTTGGCAACTCACAGTCTTCAGGATTGGTAGATGAGGCACGCAGCAGTCTAAAAGCTTAAAATTGTCCGGTGAATGATGAACGACAGGCAGAATGCAACAAGGGCTGCACTGTAGATTGCATACTGTAACTGAATAACTTGCGGGCTTGGGTATTTATTGCTGTCCATTTGGAGCAATGATGTTATGTCTGGCTGAGGATATCCTCCTCGACTCATCAGCATTCTTAGCTGGAATTCGATGTAACAGCAGTAGCTTTCAGTGTTTCATCTTTGTACTTTCCCACAGACTCCGTCAGTTACTCGGCATAGTTCTGTGCTGTCAGAATGACGTTATGATCCTTCCGTAATCAGATCCTTCTGCTGAATTAATGATTCAAACGTCTGACTCGAGCGAGGTGAAGCAATATAGTCCCAGGAATTTCCCGTGGCTTGCCATTTTATTCCATTTGCAGTATCAACTATTTGCCTATTTTAGTCTAATTGCTACGTGGTGCGATATTTTGGTTTATTAGGCTGAGCACTGTCTGGAGAGAACTTCAAGAAAATTTTGCAATTGCGTGCGATATCATTTTGTGTCGCAACAGTAAGAGCACTGCAATGAAGATATTTATGACACCTGAAGTTTATCGGATCATCGAAACTGAAAATACTAACTTAGTTCACAAACTCTTACTGATTCTGAAATTTTATTTCTTCAAATATGGTACAGAATTTTGATAAGAAGGAAACTGAGACCATATCACACGAAAGGGTAAGTGACATGCATATGGCGGGAGGAACTTACAGTCGTAGGAATTAGATGAGCAATATTTCATTAAGCTAGGAAGAGGGCTGACTGGAGTCGTCGTTTAGGTTGACACTGGGTATAAGAAGGAGAGATCTCTCAGATTTTTTCATTGCGTGCGAGAGTAAAATTGTTGAAATTGTCCTGCAAGAGAACATGAAGTGCTGGGAGGTGAAATGAAGTTGAGAATGCAGATATAGCGGTTGGATACGAAAAGCTAGATGGAGTACTTATTGCCAAAGTGTTTGAAGAGCGTGGTTAAGGCGTGAGGATATGGGAGGTCCATGCTACATTCACATATGCGGGAGTTGAGGATATGATAGTCTTGCTTGTATGAATAACACTATTGGGATTTAGACCCCAATTTACGCCAGTTAGTGATGTTAGCAACTTAAGTCTACTCTGCGAATTGCATGGTCAGCAGATGGTTATTCCAATTTGGGTTTTGATAGATTGTTTATTTTAGATATATTAGTAATTTAATTCTGTGGATCAAACGATTGTCAATCGTTAGACGGAGGTGTTGCACGAAATAAGTGGTCGCTTGTTTCCTATAGTATTGCCTTCTCAAACACCAAGATATCTCCCTTTGAATGCTTTGTACACTGCTTTCATTTTCTGATTAATACTTGCAGCAGAATCATTATTTTATTTTGTACGTTCTATAATATTTCCCTATTATTAGTGTGCGTGAGTCATTTATATCGAAATTCACATGGACGTCCGATGTGGTGGACGCATCTATGCTATTACAGTCCTTGCTTTCAAATCTTTTGGGGGTCCAGTTTCGTGTCTTATCGTGCTAGAGGTCTGAAATCTTCAATTCACATTGAAAATGTTATCCATTGTCTTCGAAAGTTTACCACTGTATGGAATCGTGATAAAATTTAGGTTATCATTCTTGTTTCTGTTATTTTTTCTAGCAAAGCATTTGCTATGGACATTTTCAGAAGGTATCGATGCTCTTAATCAGTTTTAGCTTGCAGTAGAAGCAAGTACATGATGAGGTGAACCATGGAGCGAAAGGAGGCTTGTTTGTATTCGTGAAGACGGCACGACTGTGCATTAATGACCATATCAGTACACGTCGGTTTCTTGTAAAGTATATACTTATCATCTCTTTTTCTTGCTAGTTAACCAAAGAAAGAGATAGTATTATTTTCTTCATGTTCAACTTAAAAATTAATATGAGGATGCACCGACTTCATTCTTGCCTCAACTATAAATATGGATAACGCTTCGGCATTATGTCAGGACTACAAATGTTTTGGGTGAAACAGAGGAAGTTCATTAAAAACTTGATCCGAAGTTATTTATAAAATTATCGACAAGACTACTCTTAAGGAGTTTAGGCATGATAGTCCACATTTTCGATAAATTCTTTTCTGTAAAATTTAAAATAAAAAAAGTTACGAAACACAATAATTCCAGGTGTTCGATTACTTAAGTAGGGCAGATTTTTCCGGGAGAAGACATTCTTCAAAATTCGTGTAGTGTCTTTAGCATTCATACTGCTATATACACAAGGATTCGCTAGGAAACTTATTCGGTTGTCAGCAACAAATAATGTCCTTCGCTTGGTGTCAGATCAAACTGCGTTAAACATTACATTCTGTGCTGCACGTCCTTTGCAAAATACGTAAAATGCGAATGTTAACTGATATGTTTTGAAACATCACCAAGGGAGTCTTGTAAAGTTATTGATGTGATACCGAGTAAATTTAAATAATTGAACTGTAAGATGCAATATGCGTTTCCTGTTCACATCTTTGTAGGGTTGCAGCTGGATATACGTTGAAGCTATCGAAAAATTGAAGGTGTACCGCAATAAGAAAAGGTCCTTCCTGCACGTTTTGAAGAATCAATGTGTATGTGGCTTGAATGTTTTAAAAATACTTTCCAGGATGTTGTAGATATGACGTATTATCACACATTCTAGACAGTCATTACTGTTCTCTCTTTTTTTGTAATTACGTATATTCCTTGTTGTGGCTGTAGGATGATGTGTGATACGTCTATAGTTACGCAGCAACTACTGGTTAAGATGTGCCGATTGGTAAAATATAATCTTTGCGTGTAAACAATGTTTAGTGGATTCTCGTTATTATTTTCACTGTGCAGACTGTAGGAGTGGTAGCTGAATTAGTTAAAATTAGCCAGAAGCATTAATTGGATGCAGGTGCATCGATAAGTGTGACATGACAAAGTGTCACATTAATCTCACTTCAAGTAGGATGCTAGATAATCATTCGCGCCCAGTTTCTTGGTTGAGTTAAAAATTCAGAGTGAAATAATTTTTGAGAGTCGTAGCATTCTGCCTTCCTTTTAGTCATGGTGTGTTTTCGATTGTAGGTATTCGTCTGACAAACGAGACAATAATCTCTTGTTTGTGACGCGAAATTAACTGTTTCATCTTGTAGCCTTCGTTGTCCACATCTTCGTTCTATCCAGAATGAATTAATTACATACAGCATGTGGACTTTAGACAGAGTTTAGGAAAGAATAAGGAATTAGAAAAGAAAAGAGGTTTGGTGTGACAGTCCCATTTGGTGAACGTGTTAGAAGCTGGTATGTAATTTTATTAACTATCGACATTTTCGTTACGTAATTACTAAGAGGATGACCGCTTACAACCCTGCTATAAATGGACCGAGCCATGCTGCTTCTGCCATCTGCAACGAGCTTCCTCAGCATGGAAATAGCCGCGCCGCGCCGGAGACGTATGTCACAGCGTCTCGCCGCAATGCTTCAGTGTTTCCGCCAAGACTGCTTCATGCGTACAAAGTGGATAGTTAGTGGCGCCACGCTTCCTTCTGCAGACCGAGCCCAGTAACTCCATCCTGCCAACGAAGGAGCATAACTGAACAGCGCTGACACATTATGATGGTTGCAATGATGTGCTGCACTCCGTTACAATCTTGAGCCCATTGCTTTTGTATGATTTTTTGTGTTACTGTGGCCGTACGTAATATGCCGTCAGCACATTTTCGTGAACTACACTCCTGGAAATTGAAATAAGAACACCGTGTATTCATTGTCCCAGGAAGGGGAAACTTTATTGACACATTCCTGGGGTCAGATACATCACATGATCACACTGACAGAACCACCGGCACATAGACACAGGCAACAGAGCATGCACAACGTCGGCACTAGTACAGTGTATATCCACCTTTCGCAGCAATGCAGGCTGCTATTCTCCCATAGAGACGATCGTAGAGATGCTGGATGTAGTCCTGTGGAACGGCTTGCCATGCCATTTCCACCTGGCGCCTCAGTTGGACCAGCGTTCGTGCTGGACGTGCAGACCGCGTTAGACGACGCTTTATCCAGTCCCAAACATACTCAATGGGGGACAAATCCGGAGATCTTGCTGGCCAGGGTAGTTGACTTACACCTTCTAGAGCACGTTGGGTGGCACGGGATACATGCGGACGTGCATTGTCCTGTTGGAACAGCAAGTTCCCTTGCCGGTCTAGGAATGGTAGAACGATGGCTTCGACGACGGTTTGGATGTACCGTGCACTATTCAGTGTCCCCTCGACGATCACCAGAGGTGTCCGGCCAGTGTAGGAGATCGCTCCCCACACCATGATGCCGGGTGTTGGCCCTGTGTGCCTCGGTCGATTGCAGTCCTGATTGTGGCGGTCACCTGCACGGCGCCAAACACGCATACGACCATCATTGGCATCAAGGCAGAAGCGACTCTCATCGCTGAAGACGACACGTCTCCATTCGTCCCTCCATTCAAGCTTGTCGCGACACCACTGGGGCGTGAGCGGAAGACGGCCTAACGGTTTGCGGGACCGTAGCCCAGCTTCATGGAGACGGTTGCGAATGGTCCTCGGCGATACCCCAGGAGCAACAGTGTCCCTAATTTGCTGGGAAGTGGCGGTGCGGTCCCCTATGGTACTGCGTAGGATCTTACGGTCTTGGCGTGCATCCGTGCGTCGCTGCGGTCCGGTCCCAGGTCGACGGGCACGTGCACCTTCCGCCGACCACTGGCGACAACATCGATGTACTGTGGAGACCTCAGGCCCCACGTGTTGAGCAATTCGGTGGTACGTCCACCCGGCCTCCCGCATGCCCACTATACGCCCTCACTCAAAGTCCGTCAACTGCACATACGGTTGACGTCCACGCTGTCGCGACATGCTACCAGTGTTAAAGACTGCGATGGAGCTCCGTATGCCACGGCAAACTGGCTGACACTGACGGCGGCGGTGCACAAATGCTGCGCAGCTAGCGCCATTCGACGGCCAACACCGCGGTTCCTGGTGTGTCCGCTGTGCCGTGCGTGTGATCATTGCTTGTACAGCCCTCTCGCAGTTTCCGGAGCAAGTATGGTGGGTCTGACACACCGGTGTCAATGTGTTCTTTTTTCCATTTCCAGGAGTATATATTGTACAGGGTGAACATTAATAAAATTGACAGACAGCAGAGACTGAACGCTGACTGGAAACTGAGGAAAAAAGATCCTATGAATATGTGTCCGGAAATCCATCGTTGCCTCGGTAGATGGCGCTGACGAATGAAAGTTTCTCTGACCAGGTGCCGTGTGTGCCTTGTGTGCTGGACACTGTGCGATTGATGCAGCGTCCTGTAAGCAGCAGAATGGTCCTGTATCCATACCGAGATCAAGCAGAGATGATGTTTGTATATGGCCACGTAGATGGTAATGGTCGACAGGCAGCGCAGTTGTACCAAAACAAGTCCCCTCATAGACACCAACCACATCACATAACATAACATTTGAAGCCCATTTTGGGCGTTTGCATGATCATGCGTCCTTTCACACAGACAGGAAGGCGGCGGCTGTATGTACACCAGATCTGGAGGAACGGGTTCTACAGGATAGGCAAGTGGCCCGCCGACAGGGTGTGCGCCAAAGTACGATTATGTATACCCTGCATGACAACCGCTACCATCCCTGTCACCTGCACGAGTGTAAGGATTATCAGGAGCGGATTTGGTAGGATTTTGTAGGTGTGTTTGCATAGACCATCACAACTATGGAATTCATGTGATCTGTCCTCTTTAGCGATGAAACAGCCTTTACCAGAACTGGCATCCTCGGTCTACATAATCGTCATCTGCAGGCAACAGAAAATCCTCGGGGAATGGTTGAGGCCTCTCAGTAGCATCGGATCAGCACCAGTGTGTGGGCAAGTATTCCTGGTGGCCACAAAGCTTGACCAGTTATTATTTTATAACACCTCGATGGAGGAACAGAACTGCACTTCCTGTGGAATAGTCTGCCTAGGCTGCTTGACAATGTGCCTGTGGCAATGCGACAGGTTACGTGGTTTCTGTAAGTCGGAGTACCGCCCAACTTCCGCATTACAGCACGCCGATATCCCAACAATTTCCCTACACGTTGTATAGGACACAGAGACCCTGCAGCATGTGCTACTAGATCACTGGACTTAGAACCCCATGAATTTTTATCTCTGGGGGCATCTGAAAAGTGTTGCGCTCCTGGTGTGTAGACTCTTCAACAGCGTGTTCACGATGCCTGTAATGCTATTCAGAGAGAGATCGGCATGTGGGAAAGAGTGCAGCAGTCCATGATGTGACGTGTGAATGTATCCCATCCCATGGAAGCCACTTTGAACATTTGTTGAGACATGGATACGATGCTGCTCTGTGCTGTTTTCTGGGACGATTTGTTGTCATTCAGTACATACCGTCAATTTCCGGACACATATTCATCGGATCTTTTTTCGTCCACATCCAGTCGGGAAACCGTTTCTGAGTTTGTCATTGTTATTAAGGTTCACCCTTGAGTCTTAAAAGTATCATTAATTCCTCTACGACCTGGGAGTTATTTTGTGACACTGTTCTCTTTCTGCTTTATGTTCTTCAGTCCGAAGTCTATTGTGATGCAGCATTTCATATTACTCTATTTGGTGCAAGCTTCATTAGCTATGTGTAAGTTTTACTGTCTCCATATACTTGAATTTGCTGGCTGTAGTCAAACTTTGATATTCTTTTGTAATTTATACCCCCCCCCCCCCCTCTCCCGTTATCACACACACACACACACACACATCTCCATTATCAAATTGACCATTACTTGATGCCTCATGATTGTGTCCTATCAATTGTGCATGGATTTCATTTCATCCCCATTCTGTTCAGTACATCTTCATTGGGTATCCGTTCTGCACATGTGATGTTGTTACGTTCAGCAATGTTTTGTATCATCAAAACATCTCGTCATGTCTGTCAACGTTCATTGTCCACGTTACACTTCAATACTCCAGTTACATACTTTCAGAAACAATCTCCTAACTCTTAAATTTTTAATATGTGTAGATATATCTGTTACTTTCACAGAAACATTATTCTTCCTTTGCCAGGCTGAATTTTATATACTCTCTACTTCGGCACTACCAGTTATTCTGATAACCAAATACCAAAAGTGCTCCACTATTTGTGTGTCACTTCCAAAGCAATTTCTGCAACATCACCGTTCCAGAACTGTCTAACTTCCATTACACTTTCTTTACTTCTCTTGATATTAATCTTATAATCTCCTTTTAAGACACTATTGACTCCGTTCAACTAATCATTGATTGCTTCGCTGTCTGTGACGGAATTTCAATGTCACCACCAAAGTTCAATATTTTTTTCTTCTCCATGGTCCGCCCCCGATAGCTGAGTGGTCGCTGGCACGGTAGCTCAGCGTGTTCGGTCAGAGGGTCAGTTACCCTCTGTAATAAATAAAATTGAGTTAATCAATCAACAACGAACTTAAATGGATGTCTTACGCCGTCCACCCCGAGCAGATATACCGAACAAAATGATTTTTTTTTTTAAAAAAAGTGGTCAGTGCGACGGAATGTCAATCCTAAGGGCCCGGGAGATTTTTCTCCGCTCAGGGACTCGGTGTTGTGTTGTCTTAATCATCATCATTTCATCCCCATCGACGCGCAAATCGCCGAAGTGGCATCACATAGAAAGACTTGCATCAGACGAACGGTCTACCCGATGGGAGGCCCTAGTCACACGACATTATTATTATTATACTCTTCTCCATGACTTTCAGTTACCTTTCCTATTCTTCCCTTGTTTCTTTACTACTTGCTGAATATACAGATTGAATAACATCGCAGATAAGCTATAACCCTATTTCACTCTCTTCTCACTTCCTTCCATTTTCCTTTCACTCTGATAACTGCAGTCGGTTAATGTACAAGTTAAAGATAATTTTTCTTTTCCTGAACTTTATCCTTGTTACATTTAGAATTTCAAAGAGTTAATTTCAATAATTATCATCAAATGCTAATTTTAACGATTAGTTAAAAGAAGCACATCTGTATTATTATGCATTTACTGTGCTACGACATTTTCAGATTGCTGAACTGTTCTTAGAACTAAACTGGTAGTAATACATTATGTTTAATAATCCAGCTGAGGTGATTTCCATTAACCATTGAAAATAGTGCCACTTCAGCTGTGTTGCTCAGCATGATCAAGATTATTTGATAACAAATGTCTTCTTTAAATCTAAGGTCAGAGTGGCCTTGCATGTTGCTGTATTTCTTGGAAACCCAAACTGAGCGTCTCCGAGATCAGCTTCTAATAGTTTTTTCATTCTTCTATGAATAATTTGTGTTATTATTTTTCAGTCATGAATTAAATATTTACAACTGTCAACACATGCCTTATTTCGAAATAGGATTGTTACATCTGCTCTGTGTCTTTGAAATATATTTTCATATGAGATAAAATGGTTTTGGCCCGGTTGGATATCCAATGAATCTCAATAATTCTGACAGAATGTTATCTACTTACTCTTTCCTTTCCATAGTACTGAACTCAAGTTTTCTTCCCTTCTATAGTCCTCCTTAATCTTCTTTAGATCTGTCAGCTTTGTACGGATTGGTACCTGAGCTCTTAATATTCAGATGGCTGCATCTATTTTCTTAAATGAGCTCTTTAATTTTCCTATCTCAGCATTTAGGCAGTCTGCGATTTTGCATTTCCTGCCAAACTTATTTTTCAGACTTTTGTATCTCCTCTTACCTGCTTCATATTGTTGTATTCGAACGTTCCACAGCACACTAAAAAGTGTAAAATTACTTTTGAAATAATAAACAGTTTACATAACTTTTTTTCCATCCGTCTCGTTTTATTTTTAATTTTGACGCGATCATTCTTTTATGATACAATCACAACCGATTTTGCTCGTCTAAGGCCGTCTTCAGATGCTGCGGGTGGCAATTGAAGAGCAACTCCCCCATGTGTCGACAACGCATGAACACCTATTCATCAAATGGTACCTATAGCATTTGAAAGTGGTCTCTGAAGGCCGAAACCGGCTATGATTGTGTGCGGGGTGTTCAATAAGCAACGCAACAATTTTTATTTCTTTCTGAAAGCAGGTTGGTTCCATTCTTGACTCCAATATACTAAGTTATTCCCCACGGTTTGGACAACAAAATGATATTTATCAAAGTAATCTCCGTTAATTGCGACGGCCTTATACTATGTTAGTGGGAAGGCTTGTATGTCCACATGGTACCACTCTACTGGTAGACATCGAAGCCGAAGCCTTGGTGCATTAGTAACCTCCCTCGCAACGCGCAAGCAGTTCCGCACAGACGGACGTTAGCTTTTTATTGCCTTCTCTGAGGCGGAGATGGGCTCAGCATGCACAAACCCTTGTGTAACCCAGTTGGTGGTCGAGTGTGTCAGCACTATCAGAAGAGACGTCCGGTTGTGCAGCAAGGTTGATTCGTCGATCGCCTCGAATGGCAGCGATCAAATGAATTCGCAATTGCGAATAAGGACAACCTTTAGCTGTAGAATGGAATGACGACAGTGAAAATTTGTGTCGGACCGGGACACGAAAAAGGATTTGCCACTTATTACGAGCGGTCGCCTTAACATTTGGCTATACGTGGACGACTCACAACCAGACTCAAACTTCCATAAGTCGTCAACCATGCGTCTATGACGTGTACTCGTGCATACATTATGTATATTCCCGTACAGGTCATACGAATGACAGCGTCCGCACGTTCGAACGTTGCAGGAGTCGCAGCTCCGTGTGGAAAGCGGGAAAGCAGATAGGTTTGCGGAACCTTGTTGCGTTAGTGACAGACACTTCGCCTAATGACTCACCATGCTTTTGTTCACTGCCAGGTCTCCGTAGACGTTCGACAAGTGCCTATGAATATGCACGATGCTCTGTTTTTCCACCAAAAGAAACTCAGTGAAAGATGTCTGGTTCGTACCTTACACCTCCGTTACTGACGCCATTTTGAAGTCTGGGTATAGTGCCGGCACTTATCGGAACCTCATGAAGCGGGAATGAAGCGGGAATATTCCACGATGACCCGTGACGAATTCCACAATTTTTCCGAGAGAAATTGGTCGAGGTAAAAGAAATAAAAGCAGTACCTTCAATAAATTAATCACCGTATCCCTAAACGAAATGGCGGCCTTAGTGGGTGTGCCGCTCTAGGCGCTACAGTCTGGAGCCGAGCGACCGCTACTGTCGCAGGTTCGAATCCTGCCTCGGGCATGGATGTGTGTGATGTCCTTAGGTTAGTTAAGTTTAATTAGTTCTAACTTCTAGGCGACTGATGACCTCAGAAGTTAAGTCGCATAGGGCTCAGAGCCATTTTAAACCTAAACGAAATGTCAAAAAAAAAAAAGTGTTCAAATGTGTGTGAAATCTTATCTTCACTGCTAAGGTCATCAGTCCCTATGCTTACACACTACTTAACCTAAATTATACTAAGAACAACCACACACACCCATGCCCGAGGGAGGACTCGAACCTCCGCCGGGACCAGCCGCACAGTCCGAGACTGCAGAGTCTAAGACCGCTCGGCTAATCCCGCGCGGCCTAAACGAAATGTTGTTTTTCTAACGCTGGTTTTCACTTGGCTGCCTCTTGTAGATGACGATAAGAGGAAATGGAAACGCCTGCTGATGGA
This sequence comes from Schistocerca gregaria, assembly GCF_023897955.1. Lineage (NCBI taxonomy): Eukaryota > Metazoa > Arthropoda > Insecta > Orthoptera > Acrididae > Schistocerca > Schistocerca gregaria. The sequence continues at coordinate 744,440,857 of NC_064922.1, forward strand.
AAACCAGATGCTACTAGAAGCATTACATGTCGACACGGCAGCATGCGGATCGAGGTCTTCTCCATGTAGGTTACCTAGCCTCGTGGGCCCAGAGCATTAGCCTCACGACCCATACAGCTCAGTTAATGGAGACGGGAGAATGCACCACGTTCCTAGTAAAACCTTTATTCTCGCGCTTCACGCGGCTTACCGGGTTTGCGTTCAAAGGCGACTAATATTAGTGTAGGCAGGCTGCAGCGGTGCACCCCTGCGTATGCAGCGCGGTCCACAATGAGCGCTCATTAGGAGCTCCGTATACAGCAAAGAGCAGGGGGCGCGCGGAGAGGCCGCCCAGGGGCGGAGAGCGATGGACGGCAAGCACGAGGCGGCAAACTGCGGGCCTCGCAGCCGCCTCCGCCTCCGCCTCCGCCCTGATTGGCCGCATTGTGGGCTGGCCTCGGCACGCGCCTCCACCCGCGAGCGGTCGCTGACGCCCCGTTACGTAACGCCCCGCTCCCCTCCACTGGCTGATAAGTATGCTCCAGAGAAACAGCGCATCGCTCCGGCCGTGCACCGAGCTGGTGATAAGCGTTCCGTTGTGGACAACCTGAAGGAGCTGATGGGAGATACGACATCGAGATACATCCTCGGAACAGGAAATAACGGTCTTGCAGTAATTCTGAGCCAGTGAAGGCTTTCAAGTGTTGGAATAGGGACAAGCAGTGAACACGCCTCTTAACTTTATGAACGGCAATGTGTTCTTTACTCAACAATGCTGAACATTACAGAAGCTTGCAGAATAATAACCATCATCAGTCACGATAGAAGGTGACTTAATACGCGACATATTTCGGGCCTGTGATCACGTTCAGGCTGTTTTACCTTCAATTACATGTTTCAATGTTCAATGTTTGGGCAAAGGTTTCACATTCAATTCCATGTTTCAGTGCCCAATATTGGAGATCGTTGTTGAAATAATAATAATAAGAATAATGTGATGATGAGTGATTAGACCCAAGCGCAACTACTGGAAATTGTTAAACGACATACTTATATGCTGCTGGAATACAGATGTCGTTTCCACACTTCGTTCATGACATTTTTAAATAAAATTATCTCGATTTATTACATATTAAGTATATATTATACACAATAACGAATTATAATGGCGCTTCCTTGTTATGCCTTTGATACAGTAATTTTAATAACTCCAGCAGCATATACACTCACAACATCTGACCTGTTTACATAGGAAAACAGAGCTTTTGGCCAGGCAATGTAAGCAGGGTGGCCGAGCGGTTCTAGGCGCTACAGTCTGGAACCGCGCGACCGCCACGGTCGCAGGTTCGAAACCTGCCTATGGCATGGATTGTTGTGATGTCTTTAGTTTAGTTAGGTTGAAGTAGTTCTAAGTTCTAGAAGACTGATGACCTCAGAAGTTAAGTCCCATACTGCTCAGAGCCATTTGAACCATTTTTTTGTAAGTAGGGGAGAGTGGGGCAAATTGATGCAGATGGGACTGTGAGCTAACACGCACTCGCAGGGAGGACATGAGCGAGTAGAGGCTGTTGTTTACCGCGACGCAGTGCCACACGGCGTCCAGCAGTCAACAAAGCACTCTACGCTTTTTATTGTTGAAATTGTTTTTTCATGAGTAGAAAGTAATTGTTGGCTAGTGTGTTTGATTTGGCGCACCAGCAAGGGGATATTCTTCAGGAAGTTCACTGTTGGCACAGTTAAACGCCTGTTTCTTGGTGAGAATTTCATGATAGTTTCATCTTTCTAGACTTTACATTTTAGAGACTTAAGTTTGACTTAAGAGACACTTATTCAGTGGGGCAAGTTGATACGCGTAGCTGGGCAAATTGATACAGTGTATCAACGTACCCCCATATTGTAAAAATTAGAGTTTTTCTTTTCTTACAGAAACATGGAGAGGAATTATACCAGGAGGACAGATCAAGGGAAAGTCCCGATGAGAGCTTTGAAAAAGCCTATGAAGCCGTCAAGACCAAAACAATGTCTTTACGGGAAGCAGCTGTAGCCTTCAAGATCGACAAAATGACATTGATTAGATTTATAAGAAAAACAGATGAATCGCAAGGTCAAACGGTTACAATGGGGTATGCCAAACCAAGACAAATTTTTCCAGACCAATTAGAACCTTAACTCGAAGTGTAAATAACACACTCTTCTAAAATCTACTAAGGACTTACAGCACAAAACATAAACGTTTTAGCTTACGAACTTGCTGTGGCTAATAGGAATATTATTACATTGCCTGATTCATGGCTTAACCGTAAAATAGCTACAAAGGACTGGTTTAGCTTATTTACGAAAAGACTCCCTCGACTATCAATCAGGGAGCCTGAGGCTACGAGCCTTATTTGCGCTACCAGTTTTAATAAAGCTAATTTTGATCAATTTTTTGTCAATTTGAAGAATACTTTAGATAAACACAAATTTGAACCTAAGGATATTTGGAATGTCGACGAGACCGGTGTGCAAACAGTTCAGAGACCAAACAAAATCGTTGCTCAGAAAGGAGTACGCCAAATAGGGAAAGCTATGTCAGCGGAAAGGGGGCAGGCTGTCACTATGGTATTGGCTGTCAGTGCCATCGGCAACTCAGGTCTTCCGATGTTCATATTTCCAAGAGTATACTTCAAGGATCGCTTCATCATTAACGGGTCACCAGGATGTATTGGAACTTCTTACCCATCTGGATGGATCACATCTGAATCGTTTTTGAAGTTAATTAAACTTTTTCACGGCCACGTAAGATCTACCAAGGGCAATCCCAGCTTGTTGATTTTGGATAACCATGAATCACATTCTGCAAAGAAAATGGTATCGTAATGTTTTCGTTTCCCCCGCACACTTCCCACCGCCTGCAACCGCTTGACAGGTCAGTTTATGAGCCTTTCAAGAAATTTTACTTCGCTGCAGTCGACGACTGGATGATCAACAATCCAGGGAAAACTGTAACAATGTACTACATTCCTGGCATAGTAAAGATGGCACTACCTAGATTAATAAATCCTACAAATATTATATCTGGATTTCAAGCCACAGGAACCGCGCCATACAATACAGAAGTGTTTACTGATGATGACTTCTTGTCCAGCGCAGCCACGGATAGAGAGATGACTTCAGAAGACACCACTGTCAAGACTTCTGACAAGGTGAAGAAAAAGAAATGCTTCCCAAAGAATAAAATGAAGGTTGCATCAGAGTCTGATTGTTTGGAGCCATCTCCGAATCCAAGCCAGGTCAGGACTGGATACAGGGCATTTCGTGCCAAAAATGGGCCCATATAGAATTTGGTAAAGACTGTAAGATGTACACTTATATTCACTGTGCATCTGACTTTGTAATCAATGATTCTGAGTAAGTTATGGACACAAAATCATGATCCGGGTGTTTAAAATAAGTTAATAATATGTCTTACGTTACATTTGTGCTATATTTTGCTCAATAAATCTTTTCGATTATCTATCGAGTGATTATTTTCTACTTTAATGTCAATTAGCTTATTATTTATACATTTGTATCAACTTGCCTCTCGCTAGTATCAACTTACCCCAATGTGGAAACATTGATACACTTTGCAGCATTAAACAAATATTTTAATTTTGGGAGATATATGTAGTTAATCAAAGCGTCAATGCCATAGAAAAGTGCACAACTAATTGAAGTATAATATCATAATTTTCGCAATTAAAACAACATAAAATGAAAAAATATAAAAAAAATAAAATCTGAAATTTGTCTCAACATGCCCCACTCTCCCCTATAATACGTCCAGTATAATGGACAGTATATAAAGAAACTATATACCACCTATTTTCTCCTCATAAAAATAAAATAATAACTATATTATACTTAGTTTCTCCTTATAAAAAAAGAATAAAAAATTATCTTGTTGGATGTTTTCCCTTTCTTTAAGATTTGTACCATTTATTAGGATAATACCTCAATACGTGTGTATGTATATTTCTTTGTCAAAGCAATTTTTTTAGCATTTGTAAAATTTGTTAGGATAATATCTCAATACTTGTGTATGTATATTTCTTTGTCAAAGCAATTCTTGGAAATAATTCTTACTTGTTAGTGTAACAATGTTGAAATGTGTGTCTAGAAACAAAAACATTTTTTCTTGCACATGATATTTAGAAAATGTGTTAGGAACAGATTTTACTTAATTACTACATTTATAAAAACAATATATCTAAGAAAATCGATCTGAAAGACTCCTCACTTTCGATAACAAACTTCTTAAAAAACAAACTTCACACTTAAATAAAGAAAGAAAAATAATTAGAAACTAATAATAGTATAAAAATATTCTTCTGTTGTCATTTTTAATTATAATGTGGAAGAATATAAAAATATAAATTAGTAATACAAACTAGTATAGAACAGAATAACGTGGCTGAACAATACGCAACAAAATTTAGATAAATTAGAAAATTTTTGACTGACTTAGACAACGATTCAATCATTGCCAAATTCAGTGCAAAAATTAAGTTCGAAGGGTGGTGATATGTAAGGTGGCAGGCAAATCCAACACCTTATATGAAAACCCTGACATGATAAGCAAATCCAGTAGTATGTCACATAGCTCCGAATAAATCGTGACATTAAATTAACCAAAGTAATACGAGTAACGAGTGAGCAAATGGAATACCACAGACTAACACAAGAATGCCTAAATGCATGTCGTACCTCCCCACCGTAAGGCAGACGCAGTTCCGAGGGAGAAACGAGGACAGAAGCCGAGAGCAGAACCGTGTTAAGCTAGGAAAGAGAGGGGATGGGCACCCACGCTGGGAGCCTGCCTGTACAACTATACAACCCGCACGTTTTAGCGTCAGGCTTTTTCGCGTCTCAGGTATGTCAAGGACAACCCCCAGCCCATGTTAAAAGCTAGAGCCCTCCAGAAAAGCAGTATAGATCTTACGATAACACAAAAAGGGTCACTACCACCCGCAAGTTTTAGCGTGAGCGTTTTTGCGTGTCTGTTACATTAGGATCACTCCCCAGCCCATGTTAAAAGATAGAGGCCTCCAGAAGAGCAGTATAGATCTCACGATAACGCTAAAAGGACCACACTAGCTGCAGGTTTTAGCGTGAGACTTTTTAGCGTCTCTGTTACGTTGCAAACTTTAAAAACATTGCCCCACCACGAAAAGTATAACGTTTCCCATTTGATAGGCAGAATTTTTGTAGGCGGAGCGTAAGGTTAACATTGAGACCCTGATTGGTCAGATGAAAACACAGCCAGATAGCTTTTTTAAACTAACTTCGGTAAATTGTAGTAAGGAGAAGTTGGAGAGTTAGTTCCGAGACGGCGGGCTGGATGGCTGCTGCGCCGGCCGCTGCCGCCCTGACGCTGCCTAAACACCGACAAGGTAATGAACACACGCGATGCCGCATTTTTGAGCGCATAAGGCTTCACTCAGAACTGCAGAAGTCTCATCTGTTACACCCCCTTTTTGCCTAATACTAGTGTCGATCGTTAATTAAAACTCATGGTGTTCATATTTGCCACTTGAAGTAAAGATCTGAAACGCGATGATTTTTCTATTTTATAGTTATTGAGAAGCCACATCAGCCACTGTTATTTACGACAAGTTAGATAAGTAATTGAAGATAATTGAGGGTCACTGTAGACCATTTTGATAGTTTTCTCTTTTGTGAAACTTAAATTAAACCTAGATTATAGATGTGATATGGCATAGGTCATCCTTCGATCGATTGTAGAACTTGGAAACCCATTTAGGGAATATTCGTTCACATTTTTGTTGAACGCTGTTGGTTTTTACCATCCTGTATTAAAACATTTCCTTTTATCAATAGTGCAATTTATAAACGATGTTTTGTGATTAGAATAAATTTCCAATGGTAAACTTAACTGATTTTTCGACGTTATTTTACCAACTAACTAAAAATAGGAAAGCCTTGAACCCTTTCCACTAAATTTAGTTAGTATTAAGATTCTTTTACAGGGAGTGCAGTGGAGCTGACGCTGAGATCATTTAGTACTTGGTTATATCATCGCTAGTGTCACTGAACTCTTCTGAATTCTACATGTCATGTGTGGTCTGGCGTCTCCTTACCAGCAACAGGTCCCAGGTTCAAACTAGTTAACTCCCTAAAAAACACGCTCAGAGCGTCGTTGCGCGAAAGTGGTAGGGAGACACGATATAGTAGAATCAGACACCACCATGAATGTTTAGATTGTATCAAAGACATAACGTAGAAGTACCGATATTAAGCGTCATGTATAATATACACTTTCTGTATAAAAGGTCGATATATCTTTTGTAGAACGCGAATGTAGTGTGAAAACGACAGGAACGTTCCAGTTGTATATGTAAGTTCTAATCGTATAATTCACAATATATGTCGTTTAGCTACTTCCAGTTATTTCGGTTGGACCTATTTAGTCATCATCACATTATTTGCTCTTTTACTCAAACAATGGTCTCCGAGATCGAGCTCTGACACATGTAATCGAATGTAAGAGCATCTGAGGATGGGCATTAGCCCGAAACCGTACTAGCATTAAATAAAAAGACCTTCCATAGTGACGAGCTGTTGTAATTCTACACCGTGTAAAAGAACAGTCACGAAGTCTGACTGCATCCTTTATGGATAAAATTCAGTTACAAAAGATGTTCTAAATGGCAATGGCACGTACGATACAGACGCAAAAGCTTTGTAGAAAATTCCGGTGCACTCTACTAAGCACACCAGGTTCACAAAAGCTCAAATATTCTGGCGAGAAATGGTTACCTCGAGAATATCCTTGCGAGAAACGTTTCTTCGTGGAGCATTGCTGTCACGAACACGAGGCTTTTGATGTGCCCCCAACTCCACAATATATATATGGTGTTACATAAAGGTAAGGCCAAACTTTGAGGAAACATTCCTCACACACAAATCAAGAAAAGATATCATGTGGGCATGTGTCCGCGGAAACGCTTAATTTCATGTTAGAGTTCATTTTAGTTTCGTCAGTATGTACTGTACTTCCTCGATTCACCGCCAGTTTGGGCAATTGAAGGAAGGTAATGTGGACATGTTGAAACGTCTTCTTAAAAAAATTATACAAGAGTGTGCTTAAACTCACACACAATATTTTTAGCGCAACGCAATCTGACTTCCAAAAATCCCTACGAAAGAATGGCCCTGACTAACATTAACCTATACGTTTCACAAATCACTTACCTCACAAAAATCTTCGTTACTCAAGCTACTGCAATACAGCGAGGGCCACTACTGCCAGCTAAATAAAAGATTCAAACTACTGAAGGCACTAACTACTGATAGGCATCAGTTAGCAAATGAAAGATTTTAATAGAGAACAAACAATGTATTTAGCTCACTAGTCATAATATATATAGCAGTTCATGACACCAATTCTTCCAAATTTCAAAACTCCGCCATCTCTCTCCCCACGTCCACCACTGCTGTCGGCTCACCTCCAACTGTGCAACGCTACGCGCTGTTAGCATCCAGCTGCCGCTGCCCAACACTACAATGGCAGACAACAATGCAAACTAAACACAGACTGCGCACAGCACACCCAGTGATTTTTCATACCGAGCGCTAAGCGGCGTTACCAATAAGAAAACCTACACAGCCTACTTACATAGCCCCCATGCTCCCAACAAAAAATTTTTACAAATTGTTTTGGGCAGTGGCCAATAATGATTTGATAAAATTTTTCATAATTACTATTACAAAGATATCAAATGCACACACTTATTGATACAATGTTGGTCAGAAGCTAAAATTCTCTCACAGTCCATAAAGACAGTCCTGATCGTTCATCACAGTAAAATTGCAGTGGTTTTTTTTTTTCAAAGTCTGAGCAATAAAAGAAATTGCACTTGGAAGTAGTGGATTTCTAAGCAGTCTTGAAGAAGTAGTGTTGTCCTTCCAATGAAAGACAGTGCTGACTCTTGACATGCAGACAGGTAATGGGCCACAGCAGAGTCAGTCAACGTTGAAGACTATCGGTAGGTAGGTCATCACAGAGCAGACCCACTGTCGTCCTGGTAGAGATTACTATTGGTGGGCAACCAGAGGTGCAAACCCACTGCAGTCCTTGTAGAAATAATGGTATTGGTGGGTCATCAAAGGTGTAGACCCACTGTAGTCCTTGTAGAGATGGCCAGCAGCCATCTGTTTGACTGTGCAGGCGCACAATCACCATTGAAGAGCCTTGCGGATAATATAGCAAGTCCATAACCACCACTTATGCACTCACAAAAATTGTTTTTGAAATGTCCTTACAACCAGCAATGCTGTTATCCAGTCCCTTAGTGAATTATTAACACACGTGCAAACACTATCAGTCCCTACTTCTCACATATTGTCCATATACTATGACCAACAGAAACGTGTGCAGTGAAATGTAATTTACAAGTTACTTAATTTGATGAACTGGTGTCAGTTACAATTTTATAACATAAGAATGCTATAACAAAGGTACAAAATACATCTTTAAAGAACATAACAATACAGATAACATTTGCAGTAGTACAGGCTTTACAAAAGAATCGAAATAGCAAATACATCAGTGTTACAAAAATTACGACATAAGTACATACATAAAAGATCAGAATAACTTTTGAAACATCAACTTTACACATGAGCATTAAAACAAAACACAATAAATAATGTCTGAACATATTTACATAGAAAATAACACAGTATTTGAAAAATTCTACAACATAAATCTTATTAGGTAAACACATAAAGACAGGAAAAAGACAAATACACAAGGGTACATAAACACATAGAGGGATAATACGAAAGGAAAGGACAGGGTTTGTTTTACTGCAGTATTTTGCATAGAGATCTCCCTTAGTTCATCATTATTCCCAAAAGTCCTATCTAAACCTGCTTTCTGTATTCTGTTCACATCCTCTTTCAAAAATAGTTTTTCTCCACTGTACACTACCTTTTTTGGCCAAACCATTTTCTTAAAGCTTCTCAATGCTTTTCTTCCAATTCATCATAGTTAGTTTCTTATATAGTCTACCACCTCTTAAGCTAACTTAAATCTACTGAGCTCAGATGCTAAACTAAGGGATGAGGCAATGAAGCAGCACAAAACAATTTACACAAACAGCAATGTTAAAAAAATGGAAATTGGCAAAAAAAGGCAGCAATATTACAACTAATATAAGGCAATGCGCAGCAAACAAGAAAAATAAATCAATAATAAAATTGGCCTAACCTAGTAATACAAAGTGACATTCAGTAGCACTATGAATGGCAAACAGCCGCAGCAAATGCTATAACTTATACCTAAACATGGCAAAGCTCAAGCAGAAAAAATGTTACACTAAAGACAACAATGCAGATAAGGACGATGTCTATTCACATCTTAATGTCTATGCAATTAAAGTGGTGCACCACAAAAACTAATGCCACAACAAATTACCAAGTACTTGAAAAGAAAATTATATGTACAGTTACTGTTATTAGTCGCTTCTTATTGCTCTTTCCATTCCAAGAGCTCCTTTTTCGAAGAATGTGGACACAGCTGGAAAACAGATATCAAATGAAATAAGCAACTATGGACGAAGCATAAAAATATCATTCAATAGTCATGTGACATTTCATAAGTTAGCAGAATTCTCTCAACTCTCGAAGAAAGACGTTTGTTATAATCAGGTGTCAGATGTAAGTATCTTTCTCAGTAATGAGCGTGTCGTATTTGCGGTGCTTTCTACAAAGGAATGTCAATAGCGAGGATAATGGCCTTCTTTTTTTCACCTGTCCCTCTGAAAGGCACACACTAATGGCTGTCTTTTGTCAGGTGGTTGTCGTGCAGCTGGGTGCCCACGACGCATTACGTGCAGGTCGTCACTTAACTGTCTTATCGAAATATTTACGACACCAGTTTCTGCTACAGTGGCAGTCTCATATAAAAAAATTCATAGGTCGAGAATTTGCGTTACACATCTGTAGAAACAAAATCCTATTGATATAACAGTGTCCAAAAAATTTTCATCGTCATTGTAATACATTCACGCATTTACATACAGTTCATAACTCTTAAAGTACGATTCTCGGTTTCCGACATCCTTTTTCACAAACCAGAGTCCCTAACCACTACTCTTTATTCCTTACCTTATTCGTCGACACTTCTTCAATATTTCATCATAATAAATATGTAGCATAATCAAATAACTCATATAGCATCAGCTTATTGATCATAAACATTCTACAACAGCGTAGTACACATCGTCATCATAACATCATAAAACCTCAGCAAAATCTCAAAATCGTCGTGGCTTCCTATTTCAAAACCTAAAAAAAAATCTGTGCTCATGTCAAAAGTGTCATCTACCTCAAACGTACTTTAAAAATCATGACCCCATACCAAATATGTCATTCAAAGCTCTCATAGTATCACAATGGTTCCGAAAAAATATGAACAGTTCACAAAGTACAGACAAAATACAACTTCGTAAGTGTGAAGTTATCCAATTGTGTAATTACGTAAACATCTGTCACTGATGTAGTAAAGTAAATGTTTGTCTCTCTCAGTTAAATGATCAGATAGCTGTGTAATTTATGTGTTAGAGAAATATGGTACCGATGTGTAAAGTTGTATAAACAAATACCATATTAGCTAGGGCTCCTTGTGCTTGCTAAACATATGGTACACAAAGTAGGCGTGTACCCCCCTGAGGAATAATGTAATTATATCCTCAGATGTCACAGGTTACAGCAATGGAATGAAATGTATCACGGAAAACCTTTGTATCATTGTATTTCAAATATTTTTAAAAATAAATGTTTTAAGTACAAAATTAATCACTCAAATACGTGTACTGTAGCGATAAACTGTGCGTCTTGTTGTAAGATAATTATCGTACTCTGTAAGCAAAGTTCTGCTGAAGTCAATGTACTTACCTCGTAATAAACGAAGTGAATTGCTTTGCGTATAAATATCTTAGTTATTACGCTTATTGCCGTGATGAAGAAAATACTGTGCTGTAACATATTGCTGTGCTATAGAAAAGGCTGTCTCATTGTAGCGATACCACAAAGTTACTACTAAAACATGTTTTACTTTCCAGAATAATACAGAAAAACTGTTCAGATATAAAACAGATACACCGCAAAAGCAACAATGTAAATCGTGTCACATATTAGTAGCGTCGTGATATAATCGTGTAGCTATTACATAAACTAACCACTATGTCATCTGGTATCTCACTGAAAGTACTTTAAATCCAGAATGTACTTTCAAGTAAACCAAAATGTTGCATTAAAATGTCATTAGCAATACTGGTAAATGTTCTAAGTATGCGAGCCTTACAGTCTTTACGTAATCGTGCAACTAACAAGCAAGATTGTACACACACAATAACACTGTGTCGTCTGTTCACTAAACAATGCATTCGTAATTTCTGTTTAAAAATGTTCCCTAGGTTCTAGACTGGATAGTTAACTTAAAAACATTGTTGCATGTTAAGTTTCTCAGTGTGACAAAGCATACAATAAATGTGAAGTGAAATGTTTTATGGCAAAGACGAAGATAAAGGCAGATTATCTTTCAATAAACGGTTTTACATGTGAAATGCGGTTCAAACCTTTACTCTTCCTAGTACGCAGACTGTCAACTGAAAAGCAATTATCATGTGATTACGTCGGTAAGGAACACTGGAATTTTGCTCAAGGTTAGCTTATTTTATTTTTCTCTGAGCCAGCCGGCGCACGCGGCTGCCTGCGGTGCGAATCATTGTCTGTTTCTTTGTTGGCGCGCGTCGTTATTGGGATTAGGAGACCTAACTTCTACAAATTCACATTGCCGAGAGGGCCCTGCTCTGTTTGAATCCCGCCAGTTCTGATGCAATTCAGGTCTGTCGTTACGATCATATCGTCTGTCATGTCGATAATTTCTATAATTAATTTCTTGTCGGTCACGTGGTGGAGAATTTCTCCCTGAATCGTAACTGCGCGCTGGACCGTTGCGTCTGAAGTTATTCCGTCTCCCTTGATGATAATTATTTTGGTTCCCGTATTGTCTGTTTCTCTGATTGTCTCTGTGATATTCATTACTACGGAAATGGAATCTTTCTCTGTAACTATTACTCTGCCAGTGGTTGTCATACGGGTGGTGTCTGTTTTGGTCACGATTTGCGTTGTAAGAATAGCCTTGTCGTGTATTATTTCTGTCATCGCGGAATTGTGACAGGTGTGACCTGTAATTGTTGTGCTCCTGTTTTCGCGTTCCGCGATTGTCAGTGTCAATTTCCAGTTATTGTAACAGTCCCTGAAAAGCTTCAATGTCGTCTTTGCAACGCCCTGCCAAAATAATATTCCTTAAATGTTCAGGCAATTTCATTATGCAAATGCGGATGAGTTCTGAAGGGCTATATGGGTTTGAAAGATATTGGTTCTTATGCAACATGTCTTCAAAATATTTGACAAGACTGGAAAATTCAGATTGTTCAAAGCGTTTCATCATCATTATGCTACGTTTTACTCGGTCTTGTGTAGCTTGAGACCAATATGCTGAGAGGAAAGCATGATAAAATTCTCCTTCACTGTGACAACCGTGAATGACCGATCGCATTCTTACAGCTGGTTCATTCTCCAAGTAGCCACACATAAATTCTAATCTGTGTTCTAATGACCAGATGGGAGGAAAACAATGAGAGAATTGATGAAGCCACGCTTGTGGATGAATGTCGTTGCCAGAATTCTTAAATGTTTTGAATTTACGTGTAGTAATGAACAGCTTATAGTCAAAATCATCATGTCGGCGAGTCGCATGTCGGTCATTGTTACGTCGTTTCGGCGGTTCCATCTCAAAATTCGGTGTACCTTGCCAATTTCTTTCATAATTTCCTAAGTGCCCTGTGTTATTATTTTTTGGCTGTTCCGTATTTCTATGGCCCTCTTCCCGTATTGGAGCGCGAGTGTCCTCTGAAATACGTATTTGTTGTATTACCTGTGTCAGCTGATCTTGTACTTCCCGGATTTCTCTTTGGTGTTGCGTACTAATTTGATTCAGACTTTGTTTGAATTTCCTAATTTGTTCGCACTCTTCTGTGTCATTAAAGACTACCGGTTTTGTGTCATTCAGATTATCATCTACCTTCGTAGATAAATTAGTGAACTGATCCGAAAGTTCGGCTACTTTCTCCGATAGTGAACACATTTCCTCAGTGTGTTTCTCTGAACCAAGTTTCAGAGAGTTCATTTGTGTTGAAATCGAATCTACTGTGTCCTTTAAGTTTTCCTGAGTTCTTGCAAGTTGCGTAACCGAATCGGTGGATGCAACTGAGTCCATTTTAGCTTGCAAGGTGTCGTGATTTTCACGAACAACAGTTTGCAATTCTTTTATGGCTGCTTCGTGATTCTGTAATGCGTTTTCATGCCGCGAAAAAATAGGTTGAAAATGCTCACAAATTTGTGTTTTTACGTCATTACAGATTTTTTAACATTTCGATTCAATGTTATGTAACTCAGTAGTTAAATCTTCACGTGTTTGTTCAAGTGTGGTGTCTAACTTCCGAAGATTTTGTTCCATTGTGTCTAACTTTTGAAGCTTTTGCTGTGTTTGTCTCTGATTTTGTTCCATTGTGTCTAACTTTTGAAGCTTTTGTCCCATTTGTTGCATTAACTGTAATAACAGTGCACTGGCGTCTGAAACATGTTCCTTAGTGCTATTCGGAAATGTATTTGAACCGGCAATATTCGCAGTTTGAAAAACAGAAAATGTGTCTTGACTTATTTGAGAAACCGGTGAGGACGCAAAACTTGAATCTACAGTATTTGCAAGAATGTGTCCTGTCATTTCGGACTCCTGAGGCGAGCTGTAGCCAACCGATCGATCGATAGTGCTTCCCTGTTCACTAATTGTTTCACTGTCTAAACAACTGTTTGCAGCCCGCTCCATTTCCCTATGTACAATTACCAAATTATTACTTTGAACATTAGTTAATTTATTACATGGTGGCGCTAACACACTGCTTTCGTCTTCACTGTCATTTCTCAGTTTACTTTGGAGCCTAGTATTACGTTTTTCACACGCCATTATAGTCACAATATTTCACACGACAACACAGAAAAGCACAATTTGAAGAGCAAAATAAGAAAACACATTAACATATCACTGAAAATAATATCTAGTTAATTGCAAGCGCAGCTGCGAAATACTTTGTGCAAAACTACATGCATGCCACAAGTGTTTTACTGCACAACAATGAAAGACTGCAACTACAAAGGAAATTCTCTCTATGATTACGCGCTAGTAATAAACAAAGGCTACACTAACTACACAAACTACAAGAAAAAATCAGAAGATTCCAGTGAGGTATCCTTGGCTAAGGGTCGACATATGAAACGTCCCCTTAGAAAAATTTATACACGACTGTTCTATGTGAAACGTCCTCTTTGAACAATTATACACGAATGTGCTTAACCTGACACACAATAGTTTTTAGCGCAACGCAATCTGACTTCCAAAAATCACTACGAAAGAATGGCCCTGACTAACATTAACCTATACGTTTCACAAATCGCTTACCTCACAAAAATCTTCGTTACTCAAGCTACTGCAATACAGCGAGGGCCACTACTGCCAGCTAAATAAAAGATTCAAACTACTGAAGGCACTAACTACTGATAGGCATAGTTAGCAAATGAAAGATTTTAATAGAGAACAAACAATGTATTTAGCTCACTAGTCATAATATATATAGCAGTTCATGACACCAATTCTTCCAAATTTCAAAACTCCGCCATCTCTCTCCCCACGTCCACCACTGCTGTCGCCTCACCTCCAACTGCGCAACGCTACGCGCTGTTAGCATCCAGCTGCCGCTGCCCAACACTACAATGGCAGACAACAATGCAAACTAAACACAGACTGCGCACAGCACACCCAGTGATTTTTCATACCGAGCGCTAAGCGGCGTTACCAATAAGAAAACCTAAACAGCCTACTTACAATGTGTCCTTGGAAACGCTTAATTTACGTGTTAGAGTTCATTTTAGTTTCGTCAGTATGTACTGTACTTCCTCGATTCACCGCCAGTTTGCGCAATTGAAGGAAGGTAATGTTGACTTCGGTGCTTGTGTTGACATGCGACTCATTGCTCTACAGTATTAGCATCAAGAACATCAGTACGTAGCATCAACAGGTTAGTGTTCATCACGAACGTGGTTTTGCAGTCAGTGTAATGTTCACAAATCCGGAGTTGGCAGATGCCCATTTGATGTATGGATTAGCACGGGGCAATAGCCGTGGCGCGGTACGTTTGTATCGAGACAGATTTCCAGAACGAAGGTGTCCCGACAGGAAGACGTTCGAAGCAATTGATCGGCGTCATAGGGAGCACGGAACATTGCAGCCTATGACTCGCGACTGGGGAAGACCTAGAATGACGAGGACACCTGCAATGGACGAGGCAATTCTTCGTGCAGTTGACGATAACCCTAATGTCAGCGTCAGAGAAGCTACTGCTGTACAAGGTAACGTTGACCACGTCACTGTATGGAGAGTACTACGGGAGAACCAGTTGTTTCCGTACCATGTACAGTGTGTGCAGGCACTATCACCAGCTGATTGGCCTCCACGGGTACACTTCTGTGAATGGTTCATCCAACAATGTGTCAATCCTCATTTCAGTGCAAATGTTCTCTTTACAGATGGGGCTTCATTCCAACGTGATGAAACTGTAAATTTTCACAATCAACATGTGTGGGCTGATGAGAATCCGCATGCAATTGCGCAATGACGTCATCAACACAGATTTTCTGTGAACGTTTGGGCAGGCATTGTTGGTGATGTCTTGATTGGGCCCCATGTTCTTGCACCAACGCTCAATGGAGCACGTTATCATGATTTCATACGGGATACTCTACCTGTGCTGCTAGAACATATGCCTTTACAAGTACGACACAACAGGTGGTTCATGCGCGATGGAGCTCCTGCATATTTCAGTCGTGGTGTTCGTACGCTTCTCAACAACAGATTCGGTGATCGATGGATTGGTAGAGGCGGACCAGTTCCATGGGCCCCACGCTCTCCTGACGTCAACCCTATTGACTCTCATTTATGGGGGCATTTGAAAGCTCTTGTCTACGCAACCCCGGTACCAAATGTAGAGACTCTTCGAGCTCGTATTGTGGACGGCTGTGATACAATACGCCATTCTCCAGGGCTGCATCAGCGCATCAGGGATTCCATGCGACGGAGGGTGGATGAATGTATCCTCGCTAACGGAGGACATTTTGAAAATTTCCCGCAACAAAGTGTTTGAAGTCACGGCGGTGCGATCTGTTGCTGTGTGTTTCCATTCCATGATTAATGTGATTTGAAGAGAAGTAATAAAATGAGCTCTAACATGGAATGTAAGCGTTTCCGGACACATGTCCCCATAACATATTTTCTTTCTTTGTGTGTGAGGAATGTTTCCTGAAAGTTTGGCCGTACCTTTTTGTAACACCCTGTATATATAAGAAAAGAATAATTAAATTAAGAGACGTCAGATCAGGAGCACAAGGAGGCGATGCAATAGGGCCTCTCTTCCCTGTCCAGTACTTGGGGTATGGCATGTACTTGCACAGAAAAGTGAAAGGTCCTCGCTTTGATTCATCCACATATGACGACGCAAACCAAGTGGTACAGCCTTTAACAGTTCTGGAAGAAGTTACTATGAAGATCTTGCACGTCAGTCTACTGAGGCGTGGTCTATGTCGCGATCACGTCATCGCCGATAGTACTGTCCCAGACTTTCACTGCGGACCGCTTTTGCTGCTGGTCGTCGAATGGATCACAAACATTGTGACGCGCGCAAATGAGGCTGTTGTCACATTTGAAGAATTTATCTTCGGTGGACTGCGTACCTGTGAACAACACCTTGCTTTCTCACAACGCTGAGCAGCCCTTTCACACACATAACTGAACTCTTTGTTGGAGTCTTCCACACACGAAACCTGAAGCCGCTGGTGATGGGAGGAGGGCACCTGTTTGTCCTGAAGGACACACTTTACAGAGACTACCTTGGTATGAGCAGTAGCACGCGTGTTTCTTGACGGCTGTTCTCCTCTACCTGTGCTAGTACCTCCTTTTCCATAATCGACTGTTCGAGTACACTGGAAGGGATGCATCTGTCTCCCTGAGAACGCAGTGAACCATTTGAAACATGCGGGCCTGTGGTTGACACTACGCGATGCGGGGGTTGAGCTTCACGTACACGTCCAGTGGCCCTACCATACATGAAACGCGTGTCTCGAATTCTGCAAGCGTCAACCGTTCCATTTCGCGAGGTGCTTTACGTGTCACAGACATTTCATTTACCTTGCCTCCTGCCACAACTTACGCTAGCAATTGCGGTGGGTCGACGTGCACATACTATTTCTTCAACGTGTCCGCCAATCGACTTTCGTTAATAACGATATGTTTCCAACGATATAAGCAGCTCTGATGCTACATGTTGACCGCTTCTGTCTTTCCATGCTCTTGGCAGCTATCTAGTTTTCACATTGGCTAACAAGATTATCCTACGAAGACTTAACTTCACGAGAATGTTGCATACTGTTCCACCATTTCTGAGTGTGTCAATATCACCGTCGCCTCTTCCGAAGAAATACATGCAGGAAAATCTGCAGCGGATAGGCACTTGGTGTAGGGAGTGGCAACTGACCCTTAACATAAACAAATGTAATGTATTGCGAATACATAGAAAGAAGGATCCTTTATTGTATGATTATATGATAGCGGAACAAACACTGGTAGCAGTTACTTCTGTAAAGTATCTGGGAGTATGCGTGCGACACGATTTGAAATGGAATGATCATATAAAATTAATTGTTGGTAAGGCGGGAACCAGGTTGAGATTCATTCGGAGAAGTCGTTAGAAAATGTAGTCCATCAACAAAGAAGGTGGCTTACAAAACAGTCGTTCGACCTATACTTGAGTATTGCTCATCAGTGTGGGATCCGTACCACATCGGGTTGACGGAGGAGATAGAGGAGATCCAAAGAAGAGCGGCGTGTTTAGTCAGAGGGTCATTTGGTAACCGTGATAGGTTTACGGAGACGTTTAGCAAACTCAGGTGGCAGACTCTGCAGGAGAGGCGCTCTGCATCGCGGTGTACCTTGATCGCCAGGTTTCGAGAGGTTGCGTTTCTGGATGAGGTATCGAATATACTGCTTCCCCCTACTTATACCTCCCGAGGAGATAACGAATGTAAAATCAGAGAGATTCGAGCGCGCACGGAGGCTTTCAGACAGTCGTTCTTCCTGCGAACCATACGCGACTGCAACAGAAAAGGGAGTATAAATGTAGATGTAGATGTAACAAATATATTTGCCCAGCTCGACATATTGTTGTTATCGTCCGTTGCTAAGACAGCCAACGATTACAAAAAAAAATGGTCCAAATGGCACTGAGCACTATGGGACTTAACATCTTAGGCCATCAGTCCCCTAGAACTTAGAACTACTTAAACCTAACTAACCTAAGGACATCACACACATCCATGCCCGAGGCAGGATTCTAACCTGCGACTGTAGCAGTCCCTCGGTTCCGGACTGCAGCGCCTAGAACCGCACTTTTACGGCGGCCGGCATCCAACGATATTAGCATATGCAAATAATCAGTCATGAGTACAGCTATGTAACTCATATCCCTGAGCTAATCATCTTACGTCAGTGTAAAAAATTACGGGGCGTTTTCACCTTTGGAAAACTCTAGATCACTCAAAGAGCATGTAACGGCCTTTCAAAAGTGACTTTGACTGTCAATACTCTCTGCAAAACCCAAACTCATTTAACCGAAAATCATCAATCTCGAAATGCTCCACTACCTTTCTTCTCAGCCTCACTCACTGAATGATTTGACTTCTGTTCAGTCACATGATATGGATAAGATTTAACATGATGAGCATCTAGCAAATAACTTCTGGGCTAAGGTTTTAAATTTCCATTAAGAACATCTTCTATTCAGTATTTATTTGTTCTTCACAGTACATTTGTGTAAAAACAGAAACTCTCGTTGCTCACACGTGTGGAGCGGCTGGATGCTGTGAAGTCAACAAGGGAACTACTGAGACACGAATTAAAACCATACAAAGTTTTTTTTCCTTTTTTCTTCTTTCTCCAATACAATATCTTTATTAGTAACAATCAAAGGCCACCTTCCCAATAACGACGTCTTTCATCTCGGTTCGGCCGTCCGTTTCGCTCATCAGCTTTCAACGACACCGCACTTTGTTGTAGCAAGTCCGCTGCCGTTGCTCCAGCGTCCTCGAACCCATGTAAAGAAGGAAACAACAATAAACAGTACACGCTAGTTCTAACATAAAACTATACATATCTCAGATGTACACATTTTTGATGTTATGACCCGATTCTGCTGAACTATGTTTTCTTTAATGTGAGTATTACGTGCTTTGCATATCAGAATTTCTTACTAAAAACCATGCATCGAACCACGGCACTGAAGGAAAGCAGTGCTGACCGACGAGGTGCTATAGTGTCTCACGAATATCAACACACAATTCATAGCAGTACTGCAGTGTAAACAACCCACTTGTTTCAGAGTGCACGAGTCATAACAAACTGTACGTACTCAGCAACACAAGACGTTATCGTCATGACAGTAGCACACGGTCCCTTGTATGACGAGCAATAGCAGTACTCAGAAACAGTATATCATCCTTTCTGATTTTACGGCGCTTGTGCATTGATGGTCGTTGTTACAGACATTCCGAAGGGTTTCCTGCGTCATGATCATTTCCAAGACCGTAAGTTCCTGTTCAACAGTTTCTGTATTTAGGCTCCACTATAGCTGCTTCAAATTGTGCGAAACCTTTCGAATCGCCCCTTACGTACGGTACCGGAGATAGTAAGCTAGTGCTAAGCAAAAAAGTGGAGCGAAAAGGTTGTATGAATATACACGACGTCCCTTTTACCTTTATCGATGCAAACAAATTTTTTTCTAGAAGCAAAATATATAAAGCTTCCACACAAAAATTGTTAAGAATCAATTTATATAATACTTCTAGACAACAATTATTTATAGTGATAAAGATAAATGTGACCTCCTACATATTCCTACAACCTCCTCGCCTCCCCTTTTTTGCTTAGTACTAGTTTACTATCTACTGTACTGTTCGTATATACATACCGAGCCAGAGGCCTGTTGACCGAAATGATTGTGGTTCTTGCAACTTGGTTCGTTACGAAAATGGTGTAAAGTAACACTTCCACTTGCTCGAGAGAAAACAAACGGAAACGCGAGGGAAGTGCACACAGGTTATTCTAATACTATTTTCTTATTTAGAATATGTGCACTCATGTAATGGAAAAATATGTAGCATATATAACTGAGGACATTGGACGTACTAATTTATTTCAGTTGATAAGGTGACCAACCAGCCACGAACATATGATTATTCGTCAGTAGGTGAACATGTTTATATGTGTCTACATATGTAAAAATACCTAGGCTCCCGTAGAGTAGGATGCGTAAGGGCAGACTATGATAGTTTTCCTAGTACCTTATTTCCTAGTACCTTACTTAAGGTCTTACCCTCGTTACCTGTACATTAGATGTGTTACCTACCAACTGGGCGTTACAATGATCGCTTTGTTTACATGTGCAATCAGTATCTTAGTACGCTCCCCTAAAAACTGAAAGTGGTGGACAGTCTAGAAATTGAATGAGGGTGTATAAAGGGCCATGTAACCTAAGGAACGTTTGTGTTCTATATTGTTACCCTCCTGCAATTAACAATACTCCCTTAGCAAAATTGTCAATGTTTAATTCAGGGTTCGTAAGAAAATCGTGGATATGTAACTTGAAAGTGGCAGATATTGTGGTAAGAATTTTAAAAAAAAATCGAAATTTGTCTTATGGTGTGAGAAAACGCAGTTTCCCCAACAAAAAGGTAAAACAAACAAGAAAACGCAAAGTTAAATATATCAAAAATGGTTTGATTACTTCATCGAACTTAAGTGAAACATATTGTGTTATTCATAAACAAATTCTGCGTATGTCAGTATAACAGGAAACTCTTCCCTATGATCATGATGAAGAACTTTCTATTGAGTACAAAAGAACAGTAATAGCTGTATATATTTATTCATGCTTCCGCTTGTGAACTGTACTTGTATCAAAAGTAGTTGCTTTGGCTACATGAAAGAGCAGAAAGTGCGCGGTAAACTATTTTTTATTACTTATAACATGCAGTTAATACCCTGTAAGGATGTAAAATAAACAATGGACTACCACAGAATTACGTGCAGTTCTTATTATGTGCATAACAAATTACCAAACAAACAAAAAAGCAAAGAGAAGGCGTCATCTCCCATTTTCTTGTTGTTGTTGTTGTTGTTGTGGTCTTCAGTTCGGAGGCTGGTTTGATGCAGCTCTCCATGCTACTCTATCTTGTGCAAGCTTCTTCATCTCCCAATACCTAATGCAACCTACATCCTTCTGAATCTGCTTAGTGTAGTCATCTCTTGGTTTCCCTCTACGATTTTTACCCTCCACGCTGCCCTCCAATACTAAATTGGTGATCCCTTGATGCCTCAGAACATGTCCTACCAAACGATCCCTTCTTCTGGTCAAGTTGTGCCACAAACTTCTCTTCTCCCCAATCCTATTCAATACTTCCTCATTAGTTATGTGATCTACACATCTAATCGTCAGCATTCTTCTTTAGCACCACATTTCGAAAGCTTCTATTCTCTTCTTGTCCAAACTATTTATCGTCCATGTTTCACTTCCATACATGGCTACACTCCATACAAATAGTTTCAGAAATGACTTCCTGACACTTAAATCGATACTCGATGTTAACAAATTTTCTTCTTCAGAAATGCTTTCCTTGCCATTGCCAGACTACATTTTATATCGTCTCTACTTCGATCATCATCAGTTATTTTGCTCCCCAAATAGCAAAACTCCTTTACTACTTTAAGTGTCTCATTTCCTAATCTAATTCCCTCAGCATCACCCGACTTAATTCGACTACATTCAATTATCCTCGTTTTGCTTTTGTTGATGTTCATCTTATATCCTCCTTTCAAGACACTATCCATCCCGTTCAACTGCTCTTCCAAGTCCTTTGCTGTGTCTGACAGAATTACGATGTCATCGGCGAATCTCAACAATTTTATTTCTTCTCAATGGATTTTAATACCTACTCCGAATTTTTCTTTTGTTTCCTTCACTGCTTTCTCAATATACAGATTGAATAACATCGGGGAGAGGCTACAACCCTGTCTCACTCCCTTCCCAACCACTGCTTCCCTTTCATGTCCCTCGACTCTTATAAATGCCATCTGCTTTCTGTTCAAATTGTAAATAGCCCTTCGCTCCCTATATTTTACCCCTGCCACCTTCACAATTTGAAAGAGAGTATTCCAGTCAACATTGTCTAAAGCTTTTTCTAAGTCTACAAATGCTAGAAACGTAGGTTTGCCCTTCCTTATTCTAGCTTCTAAGGTAAGTCATAGGGACAATATTGCCTCACGTGTTCCAACATTTCTACGGAATCCAAACTGATCTTCCCCGAGGTCGGCTTCTACTAGTTTTTCCATTCGTCTGTAAAGAATTCGCGTTAGTATTTTGCAGCTGTGACTTATTAAACTTATAGTTCGGTAATTTTCACATCTGTCAACACCTTTCTTTGGGTGTCCGTTCTCTGTCTGTGTTTTCTCATAGTTTTCTTACACATTCATTTCTCTACCAATTCTGTCAGTGCTAGCGCTAATCCTGTCATTTATTATGTCATTTATGTAATATATCAACAGTGCAGAGGCGTAGTTTTCGTAGAGCGCAACTCTATGTGTGTCGAACATTACGGTTCTGTCAGACTAATGTATTGTTATGCTATAGTATGGTTGTCGAATGCCTTGCACGCTGGAGACAATAATTTCGAGCTTGTGCTTAAAAAGTGCTATGGGAGAAACAGTACACTTAAAATTTAGTTTCTGGTTTCTTTTTCGAAGTTGTCTTAGTTCACGTTTGCTGATCTACTCTACTTATTAGAATAATCGTTAAATCATCGTTCAATGTACGTTATCAAAAATTAAATTGGAAGGCGACAGTCAATCCACCTTTCAGAAATGTTCATAGTTTTATCGAGTTCTGCAGAGTGTCCGTTCTCTGTCTGTGTTTTCTCATATTTTTACCGTGTCAGAGGAGAAGACCACACTGGGAACCAAGTTGAGTGAGTTTTATTTCCATTTTTATTGTGGCTGATATATAGCAATCCGTGTACCTGTACCCATATTTCTTATATTTCGATGGCTGCTAGATTTTATGAATGGGGAGTAATTAAATACGGATGTACGTTGGTGAATTCAAGTGGACTTTATTAGCTCAACCTTCCGGCAGGATGTGGGTGAGAGCTCGCGATTGACTCTCGCAGATCCTCGCGGAAGACACACGGTTGTTCAAATTTTAGACATTTTACCGATGGAAAGTTCTGAGCAAAAGAAACGGGAGTTGTCTCTCCTGTGTTCTAACAGGCGGCCATGCCTGGTACTACTGAAAAATTCATCTTGTCGATAGGTCAGTCCACCCCCTCCAAATTTTCTCGGTCTTTGTGCATGGAGGCGGGGCAGGCTGCATTTTGTGCAGAGTTGAGTACTCGCCGGGTAGTCGCTTGTTGCTGCCTAGTGAGTGTGAGGTGCCGCTTCTGTGCGCATTTGTAAGGCGATTTTAGATGGGAGTTAGTCACGGTTTCCGTGCTACATACTTTTTATTATTTTCAAATTCGTTTGCCAGAAGCATTATGGGTTTTGCAAGTGTTAATATTACTGTCCCTTAGTTAGATGCAAGTTGTACCGTCTCTGTTCTTCATCCGCTCACAGCTCACCTTTTGCATTGTGATCTCGAATAAGTTTCGTACTTCTTTTTGCTGCGGTTCATAAGACAGCTTTGATGACTCAACCTTTGTTTTTTTTTAAAGGAAAAACGTTAATATAACCTTCGGTTATTCTGTGAACGTCTGAATCATAGTGTTCAGTGTGGGAGTGTCCATGTTGCATTCCAGAGTCAAAATTATTTTTTGTGAATGGTGATGACTAACACAATGACAAAAAGTTTCCTCTAACGGCACCATAGTGTTTGGATTTTTTATGAGTTAAATCTTTACTGTAGTGAGCTCCATTATGTGAATAAAGGTCCATTTGGAATCATGTGACTATCTTGAACTTTTCCCCAATATGCACAGCAGCTCACCATTCTACCTCCTGTGATCATTAAAGTCATGTAACCCTCAAGAGAAACATCCTAGTAATCAAACTTCAATCCTTGGTCGGCCTGGCTGAAGTCCAGTAGTTCGATTTCCGTTGCGCGGTTCCTGGTGATAGAATATTAGGCTAAAATGAATTAATGCTATGTAGCTTCACACGACATGACACTCGTAGGAAGCTAGAGAATGATAAGGACTTAATTACTCAATAGAAGGCTTGTGGCTACGAGAGAGTCCATTTTAAATGGCATAAGTGCCTCCCACCGAAGAACCAATTAGCAGTATTTAGACGTTTTAGAAATTTTACAAACAATGGGATGCTTTTAAATTCTGTCATTTAGATTTAATCATTAATAACATTGCATCATCGAAGTCAACTTCGTCTTACTGCAGTACAGCCTATTGTATAAATTTCCTGTAATTACTGCACTTTTAGAAAAGTTGATACAGTATCAAGCTTTATCCAGCAAACATAACAGGGAATACACTTTACATAACAGGGAATACACTTCTAACTTGGACATAAGTGGGAAGTTTGTTTAGTGTTAATGGGCAAGTGAAATCATTATACAATATAAGCAAAAAAAAAAAATATCTGAAAACTGAATGATTTATTCAGAAGAGAGAGCTTTACAAATCGAGCAAGTAAAAAAAACTCATTCTTCCTCCTCTACCTCGCTGGAGAAGGTAGGATTTGGTAACCAGTAGAAACTCTCTGTGTGTGCAGGCGGGAATTATCTTGTTAACATTTATACCCAGGATGGCTTGCCATGAAAGGCAGCAAAACGAGCCGTAGAATATCGTCGACGTACTGCTGTGCTGTAAGGGACCGAGGATGACAACCAAAGGGTTCCTGCAATGAAAAAAAATAGCACCCCAAACCATCACTCGTGGTTGTCGGGCCGTATGGCAGGTCAGTCAGGTTAGTATCCCACCGCTGTCTGGGACGTCTCAAGATATGTCTTCGGCTTGAAATCTCATTCAATGGAGTAAAGTCACATTGAATTATGAGTCCTAATTCGAAATGAGCCGCGATGATCAATGAAAATATATCTGGAGACGGCCCAGCCGGTGGTGGGATACCAGAAGAAAATCGAAGGGAAACTGCAGGAAGGGCATGAAAAAAGAGAAGGGAAAGGTAAAATAGAGAAAGGGCTGAAAAAATTGCAGAAGGACAAAATGAAATGAAGAAAGAACTGAGTGGACAGGTAGAAACTGCTATTAAGAAGGGAGACGAACCAGAAAAGGTGCTAGATAAAAAATTCGAACAAAGCTTGAAGGATTTTAACAGGGAGTTGGAAGATCGGTGGGAAAAGAAAATTTATAAGTACTTGTTGGAGGTAAATAAAGACTTCGATAAATACAAAGATGTTCTATACCTACATCTACATGATAACTCTGCAATTCACATTTAAGTGCTTGGCAGAGGGTTAATCGAACCACAATCATACTATCTCCCTACCATTCCACTCCCGAACAGCGCGCGGGAAAAACGAACATCTAAACCTTTCTGTTCGACCTCTAATTTCTCTTATTTTATTTTGATGATCATTCCTACCTATGTAGGTTGGGCTCAACAAAATATTTTCGCATTCGGAAGAGAAAGTTGGTGACTGAAATTTCGTAAATAGATCTCGCCGCGAAGAAAAACGTCTTTGCTTTAGTGACTTCCATCCCAACTCGCGTATCACATCTGCCACACTCTCTCCCCTATTACGTGATCATACAAAACGAGCTGCCCTTTTTTGCACCCTTTCGCTGTCCTCCGTCAATCCCACCTGGTAAGGATCCCACACAGCCCAACAATATTCTAACAGAGGACGAACGAGTGTAGGGTAAGCTGTCTCTTTTGAGGACTTGTTGCATCTTCTAAGTGTCCTGCCAATGAAACGCAACCTTTGGATCGCCTTCCCCACAATATTATCTATGTGCTTTCCAACTGAAGTTGTTCATAATTTTTACACCCAGGTACTTAGTTGAATTGACAGCCTTGAGAATTGTACTATTTATCGAGTAATTGAATTAGAACGGATTTATTTTGGAACTCATGTGGATCACCTCACACTTTTCGTTATTTAGCGTCAACTGCCATCTGCCACACCATACAGCAATCTTTTCTAAATCGCTTTGCAACTGATACTGTTCTTCGGATGATCTTACTAGACGGTAAATTACAGCATCATCTACGAACAACGTAAGAGAACTCCTCAGATTGTCACCTAGGTCATTTATATAGATCAGGAACAGCAGAGGTCCTAGGACGCTTCCCTGGGGAACACCTGATATCCCTTCACTTTTATTTGATGATCTGCCGTCTATTACTACGAACTGCGTCTTTCCTGACAAGAAATCACGCATCCAGTAGCACCACCCCACAGGCCTGCAGCTTGATTAGAAGTCGCTTGTGAGGAACGGTGTCAAAAGCTTTCCGGAAATCTAGAAATACGGAATCAACTTGAGATCCCGTGTCGATAGCGGCCATTACTTCGTGCGAATAAAGAGCTAGCTGCATTGCACAAGAACGATGTTTTCTGAAACCATACTGATTACGTATCAATAGATCGTTCCCTTCGAGGTGATTCATAATCTTTGAATTCAGTATATGCTCCAAATCCCTTCTGCAAACGGACGTCAATGATATAGGTCTGTAGTTAGATGGATTACTCCTACTACCCTTCTCAAACACTGGTGCGATCTGCGCAATTTTCCAATCAGTAGGTACAGATCTATCGGTGAGTGAGCGGTTGTATATGATTGCTAAGTAGGGAGCTATTGTAACAGCGTAATCTGAAAGGAACCTAATGGGTATAAAATCTGGACCTGAAGACTTGCCCTTATCAAGCGATTTGAGTTGCTTCGCAACTCCTAAGGTATCTACTTCTAAGAAACTCATGCTAGCAGCTGTTCGTGTTTCAAATTCTGGAATATTCCATTCGTCTTCCCTGGTGAAGGAAATTCGGAAAACTGCGTTCAATAACTCCGCCTTAGCGGCACAGTAGTCGATAACATTATCATCGGCAATGCGCAGCGAAGGTATTGACTGCGTCTTGCCGCTTGTGTACTTTACATACGACCAGAATTTCTTCGGATTTTCTACCAAATTTTGAGACAATGTTTCGTTGTGGAACCTATTAAAAGCATCTCGCACTGAAGTCCGTGTCAAATTTCGCGCGTCTGTAAATTTTAGCCAATCTTCAGGATTTCGCGTTTTTCTGAAATTTGCATGCTTTTTCCGTTGCCTCTACAACAGCGTTCGGACCTGTTTTGTGTACCACGGGGGATCCGTTCCATCTCTTACCAATTTATGAGGTATGAATCTCTCTATTGCTGTTGCTACTATATCTTTGAATTTGAGCCACATCTCGTCTACATATGCATAGTCAGTTCGGAAGAAATGGAGATGTCTCTTAGGAAGACTTCTAGTGACACTTTATCCGCTTCTGTAAATAAAATTATTTTCCGTTTGTTTGTGGTGGATTTGGAAGAAACGGTACAGAGCCTAGCTTCAACGACCTTGTGATCACTAATCCCTGTATCAGTCATGATGCTCTCTATTAGCTCTGGATTGTTTGTGGCTAAGAGGTCAAGTGTGTTTTCGCAACCATTTAAAATTCGCGTGGGTTCGTGGACTAACTGCTCGAAATGATTTTCGGAGAAAGCATTTAGGACAACCTCGGAAGATGTTTTCTGCCTACCACCGGTTTTGAACAAGTATTTTTGCCAACATATCGAGGGAAGGTTGAAGTCCCCACCAACTATAACCGTAAGAGTGGGGTATTTATTTGTTATGAGAGTCAGATTGTCTCTGAACTGTTCAGCAACTATATCATCGGAGTCTGGGGGTCGGTAGAAGGAGCCAATTATTAACTTAGTTCGGCTGTTAAGTATAACCTCCACCCATACCAATTCGCACGGGATATCTACTTCGACTTGAAAAGACATTTAAGGAACTAAACCAAAAACAAAAGAAATTAGAGAGTATCATCAAGGAAACAGCAGAGTACTTGGATAATGACACTGAAGCCCAATCTAATGAATATAAACAAAGGTAATCTGAAGTGAAAGACTATTGCAATGGAATTTTCCAGAAACATAGCAAAAAGACCAAGCACTAATTGGTAGAAATTAAAGGGACCGTTTCTGGAATTGAGAATAGCTTAAAAACTCTAAAGAGGACAGCACAATAAAAAAGAGTAACAACATCACTGGTGGTAGTGCAGATAAGCGACAGTAGTAGCTACAGAAATGTAATTTGATCCTAGCTGGAAAGTGTATGCTGTGTCTAATATGAATAGCTGAGGAGTCACTTTCCTGCAGATAGGACAAAGAATGATAAGCTGAGGAGGATACACACATGCTTCAAAGGAGAAAATTTGGGCTAGAAGGCATATGCACCAGACAAGTTCGAAACATCCGAGGAGCTTGCACCTGCATTTCCGGGATAGTGCTGATCCAGAGATAAACAGAGTGATGGTACAGAAGCTTTGAACAAGTCTCGATGGTTTGATAGGAGAAATAGGACGAATATGAAGTACTGCAGAAGGTGGTAAATAAATTGAAAAATTTGGATAGGTCATAGCGCGGAAGGGGTACTGTAGAGGTACTAATGGGGAAGTTGCCCCTAATAAGAAATGTGGATAGGTAGGACATAATAACAGTAAGGATAAGCAGAGTGAAGGAAATAAATGTGAGGGGTAGAGGAGGAAGGGGTGAAATTAATTTTAGGGGGAGTAATAAAGTGTGCACCCGTGACCTGGGGATAGCGTCTTTGATTCATAATCAAAACGACTTCGCTCTCGCCTTCGAATCCAACGCTACTTAAATTTTGATTAATAATCAGCATTGGCGGCCGAACACTTCCCACACAGGAAGTCGCCCCTCATTCTTCCAACGGCCTTGACAAAGAGGACAGAGGAGCGGACTAAGGGTCACAGCAGTCACTTCTTATAGGGGTGGGAAACTGCCCTAAAGGCGGAAGAATCAGCAATGATCAACGGCATGAAGACGCAGAAGGCAATGAAAACTACTGCATTAAGCACACGTAACGTGTATCCACTGGACATGTGGTCTGTAATTGAAGAAGTGGCATGATCATCTCTCCATTGGCAAAAGATTCTGGACTAACACCAAGATGGATCTCCGGGATGGGACTGCCGAGGGCGAGGTTAACATGGGAAAAAAGAAAATGAATAATCAACGAAAGGATAATGTCTTACGAGTCGGGGAGTGGAATGTCAAAAGTTTGAACGTGGTAGGGGAGCACGAAAATCTGAAAAGGGAAATGCAAAAACTCGATCTAGATATAGTAGAGGCAAGTGAAGTGAAGTGGAAAGAAGACAAGGTTTTCTGGTCAGATGAGTATAGGGTAATAGCAACAGCTGCAGAAAATGGTATAGCGAGAGTAGCACACGTTATGAATAGGAAGGTAGGGCACGGAGCGTGTTACTGTGAGCAGTTCAGTGACAGGATTGTTCTTATCAGAATCGAAAGAAAAGCAGCACCGACAGCTGTAGTTGAGGTATACATGCTGATGTCATAACTTGAAGATGAAGAGGGAGAGAAAGTGTATGAGGATACTGAAAGGGTAATACAGTATATAAAGAAATATGAAAATCTAATAGTCATGGGTGACTGGAATGCAGTCTTAGGGGAAGGAGCAGAAGAAAAGGTTACTGGAGAATACGGGCTCGGGACAAGGAATGAGAGAGGAGGAAGACTAATTGAGTTCTGTACCAAGTTTCAGCTAGTAATAGCAAATATTCTGTTCAGGAATCACATTGGAAAAGGCCGGTTGATACTAGAAGATTTCAGTTACACTACATCATGGTCAGAAAGAGGTTCCGAAATCAGATATTTGATTGTAAGGCGTACCCAGGAGCAGATATTGACTCAGATCACAATATAGTAGTGATGAAGATTAGGCTGAAGTTTAAGACATTAGTCAGGAAGATAGAATACGCAAAGAAGTAGGATACAGAAGTACTAAGGAATGACGAGATACGATTGAAATTCTCTAAGGCTATAGATACAGCAGTAAAGAAGAACTGAGTAAGCAGTACGGTTGAAGAGGAATAGACATCCCTAAAAAGGGTCATCTACATTTACATCTACATCTACATCTACATCTACATCTACATCGATACTCCGCAAGCCCCCTGACGGTGTGTGGCGGAGGGTACTCTGAGTACCTTTATCGGTTCTCCCTTCTAATCCAGTCTCGTATTGTTCGTGGAGAGAAGGATTGTCGGTATGCTTCTGTGTGGGAATCACACAGGTTGGGAAGGAAAAAAATATGTACAAAGAAGGTAACTGCAAAGAAGCTATGGGTAACAGAACAAATACTTCGATTGATTGATTAAGGGACGAAGTATGAGTACAAAAATGTTCCGGGAAACTCAGGAATACAGAAATACAAGTTGCTGAGGAATGAAGTAAATAGGAAGTTCAGTGAAGCTAAGACGAAATGGTTGCATGAAAAATGTGAAGACATCGAAAAAGAAATGATTGTCGGAAGGACATACTCAGCATACAGGAAAGCCAAAGCAACCTTCGGTGACATTAAAAACGAGGGTGATAACATTAAGAGTGCAACGGATTTCCTCTGTTAAAGCAAAGGAGAGAGCGTATAAGTGGAAAGAATACACTGAAAGCCTCTATGAGGGGGAAGATTTGTCTGATGTGATAAAAGAAGAAGCAAGAGTAGTTATAGAAGAGATTGGGGATCCAGTACTAGAATTAGAATTTAAAAGAGCTTTGGAGGACTTAAGGTCAAATAAGGCAGAAAGGGTAGATAACATTCCATCAAAATTTCTAAAATCATTGGGGGAAGTGGCAACAAAACAACTATTCACTTTGGTGTGTAGAATGCATCAGTAGGGCGACATACCATCATACTTTCTGAAAAACACCATCCATACAATTCCGAAAACGGCAAGAGCTGACAAGTGCGAGACTTATCGCACAATCAGCTTGGCAGCTCGCTCAAGCATCCCATATATTGACAAGAATAATATACAGAAGAATGGAAGGTAAAATTGAGAATGCGCTAGATGACGATAAGTTTGGCTTTAGGAAAGGTAAAGGCACGAGAGAATCAGTTCTGACATTGCGGTTAATAGTGGAAGCAAGACTAAGGAAAAATAAAGAATTGTCATAGGATTTGTCGATCTGCAAAAAGTGTTCGACAAAGTAAACTGGTGGAAGATGTTCGAAATAAGTAGGGGTAAGCTGTAGGGGGGGACGGGTAATATACACTATGTACAACAGCCAAGAGAGAATAATAAGAGTGGACTATGAAAAACGAATCGCTCGTATAAAAAAGGGTGTAAGAGAGGGATGTAGCCCTTCGCCCCTTCTGTTCAATTGGTACATCGAGGAAATAATGACAGAAATAGAAGAAAGGTTGAGGAGCGCAATTAAAATTCAAGGTGATAGACTATGATGACATGGCTATCCTGAGTGAAAATGAAGAAGAATTACGTAATTTGCTGAACGAAATGAACAGTCTAATGAATACAGAGTATGGATAGAGAGTAAACAGAAGAAAGTCTAAGGCAATGAAAAGTAGTAGAAATGAGATGAGTGAGAAATCTAACATCAGGATTGATAGTCACGCAGTAGATGCAGTGAAGTAATTCTGCTACCTAAGCAGTAAAATAACCAATGACGGACGGACCAAGGAGGACATCAAAAGCAGACTATAAATGAAAAAAAGGGCATTTCTGGCCAATAGTGGTCTACTAATATCCAATATCGGTCTTAATTTGATTAAGAAATTTCTGAGAATGTACATCTGGAGTACAGCATTGCGTGATAGCGAATCATGGACTGTGGGAAAACCTGTTCAGAAGAAAATGGGAGCTTTTGAGATGTGGTGCTTCAGATATATGAATTATCAGAACATATTCGGAACACCTTTTTGCTGTTAAGAATTTTCTTAAGTTTGTCTCTTTCGGTAGCGTCATGTGAGAGAAATTTTTCAATACTCAAACTATTCTGCGCAGAATCGGAAAGGAAAGGAATATCTGGTAAACACTGATAATCAGAAGGGACAGGATGATAGGACATTAGTAAAGACATCAGGGAATGACTTTTATGGTACAACCTGAAGATACTAAAAGATTTCAGATAGATTATATAATGGTAAGACAGAGATTTAGGAACCAGGTTTTAAATTATAAGACATTTCGAGGAGCAGAAGTGGACTCTGACCACAATCCATTGGTTATGAACTGTAGATTAAAACTGAATAAACAGCAAAAACGTGGGAATTTAAGGAGATGGGAGCTGGATAAACTGAAAGAACCAGA
This sequence comes from Schistocerca gregaria, assembly GCF_023897955.1. Lineage (NCBI taxonomy): Eukaryota > Metazoa > Arthropoda > Insecta > Orthoptera > Acrididae > Schistocerca > Schistocerca gregaria. The sequence continues at coordinate 744,473,409 of NC_064922.1, forward strand.
GGTTGTACAGAGTTTCACGGAGAGCATAAGGCAATAATTGACAGGAATGGGGGAAATAAATACAGTAGAAGGAGAATGGGTAGCTTTGAGGAATGAAATTGTGAAGGCAGCAGAGGCTCAAGTAGCTAAAAAGACGAGGGCTAGTAGAAATTCTTGGGTAACATAAAAGATATTGAATTCAATTGATGAAATGAGAAAATATAAAAATGCAGGAAGTGAAACAGGCAAAAAGGAATACAAACGTCTCACAAATGAGATCGACAGGAAGTGTAAAATGGCTAATCAGGGATGGCTAGAGGAGAAATGTAAGGATTTACAGGCTTATCTCACTAGGGGTAAGATAGATACTGCCTACAGGAATATTAAAGAGACCTTTGGAGAAAAGAGAACCACTTGCATGAATATCAAGAGCTCAGATGGAAACCCAGTTCTAAGCAAGGAAGGGAAAGCAGAAAGGTGGAAGCAGTATATAGAGGGTCTATACAGGGTCGATGTTCTTGAGGACAATATCATGTAAATGGAAGAGGATGTAGATGAAGATGAAATTTGAGATACGATACTGCGTGTAGAGTTTGACAGAGTACCGAAAGACCTATGTCGAAAGAAGCCCCCGGGAGTAGACAACATTCCATTATAACTACTGACGGCCTTGGGAGAGCCACTCCTTACAAAACTCAACCATCTGCTGATCAAGATGTATGAGACAGGCGAAATTCCCTTAGACTTCAAGAAGAATATAATAATTCCAATCCCAAAGAAAGCAGGGGTTGACAGATGTGAAAATTACCGAACTATCAGTTAATAAGTCACAGCTGCAAAATACTAACACGAATTCTTTACAGAGGAGTGGAAAAACTAGTAGAAGCCGACCTCGGGGAAGATCAGTTTGCATTCCGTAGAAATGTTGGAACACGTGAGGCAATACTGACCCTACGACTTATCTTAGAAGCTAGATTAAGGAAAGGCAAACCTACGTTTCTAGCATTTGTAGACTTAGAGAAAGCTTTTGACAATGTTGACTGGAATACTCTCTTTCAAATTCTGAAGGTGGCAGGGGTAAAATACAGGGAGCGAAAGGCTATTTCCAATTTGTACAGAAAGCAGATGGCAGTTATAAGAGTCGAGGGACATGAAAGGGAAGCAGTGGTTGGGAAGGGAGTGAGACAGGGTTGTAGCCTCTCCCCGATGTTATTCAATCTGTATATTGAGCAAGCAGTAAAGGAAACAAAAACAAAAAACAAAAATCCGTGGAGAAGAAATAAAAACTTTGAGGTTCGCCGATGACATTGTAATTCTGTCAGAAAGAGCTAAGGACTTGGAAGAGCAGTTGAACGGAATGGACAGTGTCTTGAAAGGAGGGTATAAGTAGAGAGGATATAAAGTGTAGACTGGTTATGTCAAGGAAAGCGTTGCTCAAGGAGAGAAATTTATTAACAGGGAGAATAGATTTACGAGTCAGGAAGTCGTTCCTGAAAGTATTTGTATGGAGTGTATCCATGTATGGATGTAAAACGTGGACGATAAATAATTTAGACAAGAACAGGATAGAAGCTTTCGAAATGTGGTGCTACAGAAGAATACTGAAGATTAGATGGGTAGATCACATAACTAGTTAGGAGGTATTGAATAAAATTGGGGAGAAGAGGAGATTGTGGCACAACTTGACTAGAAGGGATCGGTTGGTAGGACATGTTCTGAGCCATCAAGTGATCACCAATTTAGTACTGGAGGGCAGCATGGAGGGTAAAAATCGTAGAGGGAGACCAAGAGATGAGTACACTAAGCAGATTCAGAAGGATGTAGGCTGCAGTGGGTACTGGAGATGAAGAAGCTTGCACAGGGTAGAGTAGCATGGAGACCTGCATCAACCCAGTCTCAGAACTGAAGACCACAACAACATCAAGGGGTACCCAGGAGCAGGTAAAGAGTCAGATCACAATTTGGTAATGACGAAGACCTGGCTGAAGTTTAAGAGATTAGTCAGGGAGTATTAAGACTCAAAGGAATGGTATACAGGAATGCTAAGGAATGGAAACATACACTTGAAGTTCTCTGAGACTACAGGTACTACGATAGCGAACAGTTCAGCAGGCAGTTCAGTTGAAGGGATCGATAAAATTCCGTTGGTGTATGTAAAACCGAAGTGGCCACAAATCAACTATTCACTTTGGTTGTGTGATGTATGAGACCAGAGATCTACCAACAGACTTTCGGAAAAACGTCATACACACAAATCGAAAGATTGCGAGAACAGACAAGTGCGAGGATTATCTAACAATCACTTAAACGGGTCGTGCATCCAAATTACTGACAAGAGTGCAAGGTAAAATTTTGGAAATAATAGATGAGACTCAGTTTGACTTAAGGAAAGGTAAAGGCATCAGAGAGGCAGTAATGACTTTGCAATTGATAATGGATGCAAGACTGAAGAAAAATTAAGATCCGTTCATACGATTTGACGAGATGGAAAAAGCATTCAACAGTGAAAATTGTACAAGATGTTCGAAATTCTGAGAAAATTGAGCTCGACCTATAGGACAAGAAGGGCAATATACAATCTGTACAAGAGCTAAGAAGGAAAAATAAGAATGGAAGAGCAAAGACGAAGTGCTCAGATTAAAAAGGGTGGAAGACAGGGATGTACATTGTCCCCCCCTACAATTCGGCTTATAAACAATTCACTATATAAGCAATGATGGAAATAAAAGAAAGGTCTGAGAGTGAGATCAAATTGAAGGTGAAAGAATATCAGCGATACGTCTCGCTGACGTCATTGCTATTCTCAGTGAAAGTGAAGACTAATTAGAGAACGTGGTGCACGGAATGTACATTCTAACGGGTATGGAGACGGTGGTCTCGTCCTTGACGGGGAGGAGGCCCTGCTGGGGGCTATCAAGCGTACTGGGCGAATACTGGCACATGTCGGCACAAATAATGCCTGCTGCTTCGGTTCTGATGCCATCCTCGGCTCCTTTCGGCGGATGGCTAATTTGGTGAGGGCAACTTGCACTGCACGGAGGGTGCAGGCTGAGCTGCTTATTTGTAGCAGCGTAGAAGGGTCGTTCGTGGTACTCTCGTTTGCAGCAGACTGGGAGGTCTAAACCAGAGGCTCAAACTACTCTATGGCAAAATTGGACGAGGAATTTCTCTACCTCTGCTACCAGTTGGAGAATTGTAGGGTTCCCCTTAATATGTCAGGTGTTATTAGGGTAAAAGAGTACGTGTGGCGTGCACTTGAGCTATTTTTAGGCTAAAGAAAATTCCTCTTTGGATCAAAGATGAAATGCCTACAAAAATCGAAGTTACATCAGCCATAACGTTCTCAGAGGACGCTCATCTTTGCAGACGGATATTAAAAAGTTTAATGTAATATTAGTAAACAGCATGACCATCCCAGAATTAGTATCACTTGTTGCAGGCTAGATACTAAAAATGTCAGTAATAGAAGCAGGTTGAAACTGGAAGTGGCCAACAGTGAAATATTAAGTTCAGATTGGAATGTGTAATCGTAAGGATATGTTAGTCGCCAATGGTGGCGCCATATTATTTTGAAATAAAGAATTCGACACTCTCTAGGGCGTTTATCATGGATCTAGAATGTGAATTAAACTGGGTATGGTTAGCCATTAAAGGACGGTCATAAATGGTAATAGGTTCCTTTTATAGATCGCCGTGGGCAGGAGCTAAAGCGGTAAAGCGCTTCAGAGAGAGCTTAATGAATATCGTTAGTAATTTTCCTGATTCTTCTCTTTTAATACCCTTATTACAACTGCATGATTAGGAAAATTTTTAACGATATTCTGTAAGTTCTCTCTGACTTCAGTTTGCCAGGTGAAGTTTGGAACAGTCATGCTATCAAAACTGGTGCCAGAACAAGGATTCGTGTAACATTATTCTGACTGCATAGTTCGAAAATTACTTGGTGCAGATAGTTAGAGAACTAACAGGTGAAGGTAACGTCTTAGACCTTTTAGCAACTAACGGAAGTGAACTCACCGAATCAATTAACATAGAGGAAGGGAAAATATAAGTGTTCATAAGATTGCAATCGCAACTATGACTGCAGCTTTTACAAGGAATGTTAAGAATAGTGCGAAGATATGTTTCCTTAGCAAAAGCGACACAATACAAACTGCAGTGTATCTGAGTAGCCAGCATCAAACATTCAATGATTAGGACGAACGTCGAAATAGCAGTTACTGAGATAACATCGCGAAACAGAAAAACAACTACAGTTACTTTGTAGTGGAAATAATTTGAAAACAGTAATAGCTCTCTTAGTGTGCCGATTTATTTTATAATGATTTTCAATTCTAAAATTTTGACAAATTTTCATTCGTAATGGAAATAACAGTTAAAAGTTATTATTTATATTTTGTGTTATAGTGAAAGTAAATCAGAGTGAATGTGAGTGTATATGTGGGACGTAAGTCAAATTTCAATTCTATATTGTATTACACCTTACATAACTAGCAAAGTGTTACACCACCATGATGTCATGAAGAACTGTGAATCCCCCTAACGGGCGGATGACTTATATCTTTGAGTGTTTGCTTTTGTAGTAAGGCAACCAGGAAGGTAATAAGAGGATAATCAGTCCTAAATTATATTTCGAGCATAGTTTTGTCTTAGTTTTCTTTTGGTTTGGTTTAGTGGAACATTTTATTAATAATCGCAGCATGAAATGACGTAGATGCAGCTACGAATGTTGATTGGAGTAAAGTGCGAATATGATCATGAAAGATTAATCAGATTCGCTGGTCGCTTTTATCAACCAATAAGAGTAAAGTCTTTCCCGCGCAGTGTGATGAGTTATATGGCCTGAAAGCAACGGCATTCAGTCAGTTGTGGACTAGCTGTCGGACGAGAAGGTCATGTTAGACGTGTCCGAAAAAAATGTTTGTAAAATGAAGAAAAGACTGTTACATCGCGTTCGTTTCGTATCGCCGTGCAAGCAGATGCAGTTACGGACAGTTCTGTGAAGTTGGGGAAATTTTGGACTGTTTGTTGTAGGGAAAACCGCATGTGAAAATATAGGCCTTTGTAAAGAATTCAGTGTGTCGTGTTCAGTATGCATTTACAGAACATTTTTGGCGAGCATCTTCATTTGAAGAATCCACTGAAAACGACCGAGTGTGATACTCATTTAGTAGCAGAGTATTGACTGTATTAATCTCATAATATTTCGGGTTGGGCTTAGCACATTTCTGACTGTCTTCCATGTGATAAGCAGTATGAACTAGTAGTGGATGTGCTATCGTCGTAAATCTATCCTTGTTGACACAGTAGCTAAAGGACAATAAAGAAACATTAGTACCGGTAAGCAGACATTTTCAATGAAGAAAGGAAGCATCCCCTTATGCCCGTTATTACTAGAGATTTGCAGGTTTATTTCATTACTTGAATTACGTGGACTGTGTAATCGTAAGTATGGGCGATGGTTTTCTTCAACACCGATTTTAACATCGTCTGCATAGTACCTACGAACACAGAGCAACGGACGGTGTACGAACGCTATGCTGTTGTGGTCTTCAGTCCTGAGACTGGTTTGATGCAGGTCTCCATGCTACTCTATCCTGTGCAGGACTCTTCGTCTCACAGTACCTACTGTAGGCTACATCCTTCTGAATCTGCTTAGTGTATTCATCTCTTGGTCCCCTCTACGATTTTTACCCTACATGCTGCCCTCCAGTACGAAATTGGTGATCCCTTGATGCCACAGAACATGTCCTACCAACCGATCCCTTCTTCTAGTCAAGTTGAGCCACAAACGCCTCTTCTCCCCAATTCTATTCAATACCTCCTAATTAGTTATGTGATCTACCCATCTAGTCTTCAGCATTCTTCTGTAGCACCACATTTCGAAAGCTTCTATTCTCTTCTTGTCTAAACTATTTATCGTCCATGTTTCACTTCCATACATAGATACACTCCATACAAATACTTTCAGAAAAGACTTCCTAAAAATCAATACTCGATGTTAACAAATTTCTCGTCTTCAGAAACGCTTTCCTTGCCATTGCCAGTCTACATTTTATATCTTCTCTATTTCGACCATCGTCAGTTATTTTACTCCCCAAATAGCAAAGGCCCTATACTACTTTAAGTGTCTCATTTCGTAATCTAATTTCATCAGCATCATCCAACTTAATTCGACCACATTCCATTATATCGTATTACTTTTGATGATGTTCATCTTATATCCTCCTTTCACGACACTGTCCATTCCGTTCAACTGCTCTTCCAAATCCTTTGCTCTTTCTGACAGAATTACAATGTCATCGGCGAACCTCAAAGTTTTTATTTCTTCTCCATGGATTTTAATACCTACTCAGAACTTTTCTTTCGTTTCCTTTACTACTTGCTCAACATAGAGATTGAATAGCACCGGGGAGAGGCTACAACCCTGTCTCACTGCCTTCCCAACCAGTGCTTCCTTTTCATGCCTCTCTACTCCTAAAACTGACATCTGCTTCCTGTACAAATTGTAAATAGCCTTTCGCTCCCCGTATTTTACCCCGCCACTTTCAGGATTTGAAAGAGAGTATTCGAGGCAACATTGTCAAAAGCTTTCTCTAAGTCGCCTGTCTCATACATCTTGCTTACCAGATGGTTGAGTTTTTTCAGGACTGGCTCTCCCAAGGCTGTTAGTAGTTCTAATGGAATGTTGTCTACTCCCAGGGCCTTGTTTCGACTTAGGTCTTTCAGTGCTCTGTCAAACTCTTCACGCAGTGTTATATCTCCCATTTTATCTACCTCCTCTTCCATTTCCATAATATTGTTCTCAAGAACATCGCCTCTGTATAGATCCTCTATGTACTCCTTCCACCTTTCTGCTGTCCCTTCTTTGCTTAGAATTATGTTTCCATCTGAGTTCCTGATATTCATGCAAGTGGTTCTCTTTCTCCAAAGGTCTCTTTAATTTTCCTGTAGGCAGTATCTGTCTTACCCCTCATGAGATAAGTCTCTAATACATTTGGCCCCTAGCCATCCCTGCTTAGCCATTCTGCACTTCCTGTCGATCTCATTTTCGAGACATTTTTATTCCTTTTTGCCTGTTTCACTTCCTGCATTTTTGTGTTTTCTCCTTTCATCAATTAAATTCAGTATCTCTTCTGTTACCCAAGAATTTCTACTATCCCTCGTCTGTTTACCTACTTGATCTTCTGCTGCCTTCACAATTTCTTTCCTCCAAGATACCCATTCTTCTTCTACTGTATTTCTTTCCCCCACTCCTGTCAATTGTTCCCTTATGCTCTCACTGAAACTCTGTGCAACCTCTGGTTCTTTCAGTTTATCCAGGTACCATCTCCTTAAATTCCAACCTTTTTGCAGTTTCTTCAGTTTTAATCTACAGTTTATAACCAATATCAATACTGAGGTTGGAGGACATTAATTTTGCAGCTTGCTTCACTCAGTGCTAGCGATCAAAGCGTCTGAATCGCCCAGCCGTTTACTGTACAACCAGATTATTGATAATAAACTACTGGAAACAGTATAGAAGCAACTATCCAGAGCGGTCTTAAGTGGAATGATCACATAGAACAAACAGTAGGAACGTCAGATGCCAGACTGAGACCAAAAGGATGAATATTAAGGAAACATTACTTATCTGTGAAGGAAGTTTGAGATCCTTCATAGGGAGGACTGGTAAAAGATGTAGAGGAGATACAAGGAAGAGTGTTTTATTTTATGGATGTCCATTCTATTCATGGATGAGGGACTTCAGCTGATGATGTATGTGAGAAAAAGCACCACCGTAGCTGTGTCTTGAGACTGCCTTCATTGTCTCACAGGACTATTTTCAGTGGCACGTTACCACCATCCACAGGCCCCACCAGTGCCAAAAGAGTATTAAAATTCCTTGATGCTTTTATTGTGGAGTCCTTGTTACTAGTACACCAGGGCTGGCTTTCCGAAGGAGTCTAGACATCATGTTGTTTCCATTGGTATCGTTTAGTCGATTCGAGAATATTATCAAGATGCTCAACAATTTCCATTGGTAGCGTTACAGGAGAGGCGTTGTGCACCACAAAAGGGTTTGCTACTGACATTTAGAGAGATCACTTTATGTGAAGTGTCAGGCGACATAACACTTCCCTCCCCCCCCCCCCCCCCCCCATATATCTCACATAATGACTATGACGTGAAAATTCGAGGAATTAGAGCCAATTCAGTGGTTTAACAACACTCATTTTTTTCCTTGGGCCATTTGTGATTGGAACAGGGTAGAATCTATTTAATTTGTGTGTTCTTTATTTCATGTCTGTAACTCCTGCATCACTTTTCGCAACGTAATGACTGTAGTTACCGAGGAATGGAATGAAGAGCGATATATCAGCTGCAATATCAGGGTAGACGTGAAATCAGGAACACAAGAATATGAGGAAAGATACATGGTCTGAGATTGGATCCTCATGCACCTTAATACGAAACCTCAATGCTCAAATTTGTTGGCATTCTATGACCTAAGACGGTGTAAGCCACATTGACACCTTTGTTTAATTCAGATGCTCCTAGGATAATCATATAACGAAAATGTGAGACGAAAAATTAAAAATCAATTATCAGGGCCTTTTACACAAAAATACAAATGAGGTCATGAGATGTCAATACTGAAACTTCACTACTGGCAACCCTATGAACGAGAGAAAGTAACGAAATTGGAGATATGGTAGTATACCAGGTGCGAAATTTAGTGGATAGGGCTGCTACTTCTGGCATCAACCACCTTCTAATTTAGTTGGACATACATGCCAACCGATCTTGGATGACCGATATATTATTAGCAGTTTCTCCATGTTTGGAATGAAGGCTGCCACGTGGGATTAGCCGAGCAGTCTGAGGCGCTGCAATCATGGACTGTAGGGCTGGTCCCGGTGGAGGTTCGAGACTTCCCTCGTGCATGGGCGTGTGTGTTTGTCCGTAGGATAATTTAGGTTAAGTAGTGTGTAAGCTTAGGAGCTGATGGCCTGAGCAGTTAAGTCCTATAAGATTTCACGCAGATTTGAACATTTCTGAATGAAGGTTGATAAACCATTATCGTCTTCTTTCATTCCAGAGTTCAGCAATTGAAAGGACTGCCAAGAAGTGATGTACCAATCTCTAGGCAATCGATATTTTCTATGAGATATGAAGGGAGTGCTGGGCAGGGCAATACTTGAACTTAGTAGTTGGTGAAGAGAATTCTGGCACACTTTTCATATCAAATTGATAAGCTAATTAATTGTACTGATTAATTAAAACACCCCTTCCCCTCCCCCTTCCTTAACTCTATTGTTCTGCTACGGGGGTTATGCCCCTGAGACTTATTTATGAGTTCCCATTGTTTGATTCAATATCCCCCACTCAGATAATCCATCCCTCTGAGAAACTCCCACCCATTCCATCACTCCTCCAATAACCCTCTGGGAAAAAGGACACTTCTTTATCACCCCTTTCCAGTTCATTTCTGTGCCACTTCCCCCCTCCAGGGAAATCCCCCCATCCTACTCTCTCCTCCACCACTTCCCCATCCCCTCCCCCATTCGGAAATTGGCGGGAGAAACAAGTTTTTTTTAAATTTTTGAAAATTTGTGGTAAGTCCCTATGGGACCAAACTGCTGAGGCCATTGGTTCCTAGGCTTACACAGTACTAAACCTAACTTGAATTACCTTATGCTAAGCATAACACACACACCCATGCCTGAGGGAGGACTCGAACCTCCAGTGGGGGGAAGCCAAGTGAACTGTGCAAGGTTCCTCAGGCTGTGCAGTTACCCCATGTGGCTGAAACTGGCTGGAAAAACTTTGGTGTGGCAGGATCTCACAACATAAAATTCAAATCAGTGTCAATTTATGTAATAATATATTGTTCAATTTAATTTGTGTATTCTTTATTTAATCAATTTGCTGAAGCTGGTGCTCCATCCTCCCCCTCCCCCATTTCGATACAGCTCAAGTCTCCTGCCCCAATTTTCATAACGTAATAACTGTAGGCACTGAGGAAAGAAATAGCAGCCATTGTTTTGAATCGCCCAGACATGCGTCAGCCTCTGGCACCAGGCAGAGTGCTGAGTACTGACAGCTCCTTTCACTGTGGAAGCCTGCAGGCTAATGGCACATCACAAAATTGCACACCTGCATGTGCCACTAGTGTTGTCACATGGTGGCTGGCAGAACTACCATGAGAACTCACATGTGTGATGCATCCATCATCTGCACTGACTGTGCACAGAGAAACACCTGTCGGGGCCCTAGAGGCTGCCACAGAGGAACTGCTGCCAGTGTCTGCACAGCCAGCCACTATTGGGAGCTGCATGCACTGATAACAGTCCATGCAGGTCCACCTGCAGATCCACCCGAGGGACCTTCTTTGTCTTCATGTCTACTAACAAATCATCAGATGGTGGCGTTCCTTCGTTGGAAATTACAGTCTTGCTTCCTGTCTCTCTCTCTCTCTCTCTCTCTCTCTCTCTCTCTCTCTCTCTCTCTCTCTCTCTCTCTCTCTCTTTCTCTCTCTCTCTCTCAAGTGGTTACTGCCTGTTTGAGCCAATGTGTCCAAAAATGCAGACAGAGCTAATCATCCATGATGAATCAGTGAACACATTTGAAAACTCCACCCTCTGCTTCCGTCCTCATGGTGTGGTCATCTGTGGCTGCATTATGTTGTCTGTGTGCTTATTCGCGTTTCTGGTCTTGGTTTGTTTGCTTGTGTGCTATTTGTTTACATTGCAAAATGAAATGTTCAGCCATCAAAAGCAACAGAGCCAGTGAAATATGCCCTAGGTACGGGGAATTGCCAGATAAGCTCGTATTCCAGTAGATAACTGTAACTTTTCCCTCATAAGTTTTTCACTAAGAATTTCATAGTAGCAAAATATGTCGTTTTCTTATTGTTTCAGGGTATATGGGTATATACATGAAACACTGGATTAGCTGGCAGCTGAGAGGCAGCAGTGGCAGCAGCAGTAGCACAGCAGCAGCATTGTAAGTATGTACGTATATTTTTCGTAGTGCGGTGTGTATATGTAATATGTTGTTGTCTGAGACATGTTCTTTGTTGTTGTAGATGATTTTGAGGAAGTGGAGCATGGAGAGGTAGAGGATGTGGTACCTTCCCCTTCATGGCTGCTAAGTAAGTGTACACTTTGTTCTAAAATAATTTTTTTCTTGTTTTCATATGTATATGCATTTTTACACCTGCATCAATGGATTCCGGGTGGTTTGGGTGAGGATGATAATATGCCAGAATGGATGGAGGAAATGGAGACAGAACTGTTCAGCATGAGGAGATGTTGTAGGTGATTTCCAGTGACCTGAAGGCTGTGTCACAGAGACACAGCAATATGGGAATTTTTTGACATATTGAAGTTGGTTGCATATAACCACAGATCCTTCTTTCCTGGCAGCAAAAGCAGCAAATTAGAATATTATACTTTCTTCATTATTTTTATTTTTCTAGCAGGTGTCTTACCACACTGTACCATGACACGAGTGGTAGTGAAGAAACCACCAACAAGATACAGTCATATGCAGCATGCTCTGCAGTGTAAGATGGACCTCATTGCTGCATAGGCAACTGCAACCACAGTCTCAGTGGTAGCTGCCCCATGACCACTGCCTCACACCAGCTCAGCTCTGGCGTCCATGGGCCAGTCCTCCTATGAAAACTATCTCACACTGGGGCAAAGTAGCAACTCCTCCCCCACGTTCTTGGCTGCACCACAAGGTACATGCAACTTGCTGCGACTCCACCAACTATCATCATCATCCCAGCCAGCAACAGCTGTATCATTGCGAAATAGTTGTAGTTATAGTAATAACAGTAATACTGTGGCCAGTGGCAGTTTCCTCCCCCATGCTTTTAGTGGAGGACATCTGATTAGTAACACCATTCTACAATTAGAATACTCAGTGATCGTGGACGCCTTTGAAAATCGAATCTCATTCACTAGGATCAAGGATCCAGTAGGAGTGTACTCTGACCACAAAGGGTTTCAGTAAGCATGTGTTCCTGCTCGGGGAATGGATCTTCTCAAGGTTGTTAATGATCGCAGTATCCTGCCATTGAATGCAGCAGTGTGCTGTGTGTAGAACTGTTACACCTCCTAAAACAGGCCTCTGACATTGAAGAGACGGAACAGCGTGACGTCACAGAGTACATCAATCGCTGAGTGGTTTTGTTAGAACGCTTTGAGTGTTATGTATTGGACTGGTTTCCGAGCTGGACGTAAAAGGGTCAGCTAAAGCACTCCGCCAAATACAACTTTATATCCATAAAAAGTCTATGATCCAGTAAATGGAGGGCCCTGTTACATCAAGCTTCCTACGGTCATAACTGGTAATAAAGCAAGTATAAATTTCAGAAATAAAATCGAACAGGCTTGCTTTTAATGGTCAATCCTGGCTTGCGAAAAAAAAAAAAAAAAAATGCAAAAGATCCACGGCACGCATCTCTATACAATAGATGTTGACATTTGTAAATGTTATAATTTTGATGGTATCTGGTCCCCCGTGAAACTTCTGAACACACGTAAATTTGAGGTGCAGGATATCAGGCTATCAGTACACGTTTATGGCCTGGAGAAACATAAGTCAGATAAGCAGAACAAGCAGCATAAATATATGGTCACTGGACCCCTCCATTTCTCAAAATTTGCTGGTGACATGATACTGTTCTCTGTTGGAGACAGATATCGTTATGTCTGGATCAACGACATGTCCGGAATCCTTACATGTCAATAGAGTATACCTAATAGTAAACTGCATATTTGCTTAAGGTGTCTGTATGCATTTTCTCAGATAAGTTATTGGTGAATCATCTAGTAGTTTGCCATTTGAAGGACTGGACACATATTATTATACCTACTGAGGGAAAGAAATTCGTAAAGAATGGTCACCATCAAGATTGATGCCCATTTGTGGCATATGCCAATTTCAAATGCCTCCTCACACCTATGACCTATTGTGAGGTTAACTCTCCGGGCTCACATACTATTTGCGCCGGCCGGGGAGGCCGAGCGGTTATAGGCGCTACAGTCTGGAACCGCGTGACCTCTACGGTCGCAGGTTCGAATCCTGCCTCGGGATTGGATGTGTGTGATGTCCTTAGGCTAGTTAGGTTTAAGTAGTTCTAAGTTCTAGGGGACTGATGACCTGAGTCCCATAGTGCTCAGAGCCATTTGACCCATCACATACTATTTTCACAGGAAAATGTGGCAATGTACCAAGCTGCATCGTCCTGTGTTTCGAGTCTTAACTAATACAAATCTTACATCATGGATAATTGTGCTGTTTGGCTCCTCACTGAACTTGAAAATTATCATAGGAGATTGACAAGCTGTACAGCGACCATATTGAAGGGGAATAAATATCTGCACATGAAGGCAGCCGATTACCATATACATGGGCTGACATTAAATAGAAAAGTGGAAACTCCTCATAGAGACCTCTGCAATCTTATGGGTAAGTTCTGTGGCACATCTTATAATATATGAAACCTAAACTATCAATTACAGTGATATGTACCCTTTTTTATTGTTGAGTACTTGGCTAATTTTGGTATGTAGAAGGATCAGGTCAGTGTCCTACCCGAGAGTGTTGAGAATTATATTTTGTTCTCCAAACAAATAACGCCAAGAATTACAATATATCTCCTTGATTCAATTCGTTTTATGCAGGCATGACGCCAGAAACTTGTTGAAACTCTGCCTCAGGAGGATATGCATATCAGTCACTCTGCATTCCCTGAGGAGGAAAAGTTTCAGCTTGTGAGTGGGAAGGGGATTTTTCCATATGAGTATCTGGATACTGCGGCAAAACTCAACGAAACTAGGCTACCCAATTTAATTACGTTCTCCACCATCCTTACAGTTGATACCATAGTGGATGCAGAGTATGAGCATGCTGTGAATGTCTGGTGTGAGTTCAACATCTCCACCTTAGGAGAGTATGCACAGCTTTACACTGAAACAGACATGAGATTGCTCGTTGACCTATCAAAGAAATTCTGGAGTCCATGCGTAACCACATATTCTCTGGATCCCACCTTTTATTACATGGCAACATGGTTCTCCTGGGAAGCTTATCTCAAAAAAATGAAGCACAGCATCGAGCTATTGACCAATGTTGACATGCTTCTTTTATTTGAGCGAGGTATCTGTGGGGCACTTCGTCAAGGCCAATAACCCATATATGGATAAGAGATTCGCTGCATTCCTTGATACAAATTACATCATGTACTTCGGTGTGACTAACCTATATAGTCACGCCATGTAACAATCGCTGTCAGTAGGTGAATTTCGATTGGTGCTTGAACCAGAACTCAATGGATTACTCGAAAAAATCGAGGGTATGGTGTCTGAATCAGATGTGGGGTATCCGGTGGAGCAGAACTCGGATACCCTATGAGTTTTCATGATGTGCACGCTAATTTTCTGCTGCATCCAAAGCACCTGGTTCCATGAGGGAGCTGCACACAAAAACTGATGACAGTGGTTGGGAATAAGTGAAAGTATGTTACAGAAACGTCAAATAATTTCTCAGGTTGTGGAGGAGGCTGGATAGAGTCACACAAACCATCTCTTCAAGCAAAAGGGATATATTGATTTATGACTTAGAGTAAGATTTTTAAATTAATGAATAATTTAGTTTTTGGCAAAACAATGGAGAATTTGAAGGAACATCACGAAACTATTATTATAATGGAATGGGGTATGGTTTATGTCATAAGAAAACCCACCACCACACCAAATTTTAAACAGTTCACAATATTCAGTGAGAACTTTGCAACTGTGGAGGTGGTGAAGACTGCAATATAATTCACGAAACCTATCTATGTGGGGATGGGTCCAAATTCCACATGTACCACTTTCATTATGAGTTTTGACACTGCAACCCATCCCACTGCATTAGCATTATTTGCTTAAAAGTATTCACCCCATGCTCATCCATTATTACCTTCTTCCATTCCTTGAGTAGGAAGGTATCGATGCAGTCATCAGCAACTTACAGGTAATATACTTATTAAACTCCTCTCTGTCCAACACTAACATATCTTCATTTGAGCGCATTATGATAGTACCTTCTCTGTTGAACACTATGTTTGAGACACTCCAGTAACATAATTGTGAAATCAGCCAAAATAGCCAGCAAAATACATACCACACCAGAACACCTCTTTTTTTCATTATTTCACAAGCACGCCACGCTGAGATCCTTTCTTCCCAACATTGCAACACAGACTGAGCAGTTGGGAGCCAATTGGAATGCTGCTGCCCCCCTAGTGGCAGTGCATGGAACTAGGATCTCAGTAGTAGCCCGATCTCCAAAGTGTGCAGATGTGCGTGATCAGAGCACTGGCAGGGCCCGGCAGGATGACATATTTGCATGTGCACCATAATGGCAGCTAACATATCGTTCCTCAATGCTTACTGTTACTATGTCACGAAAAACTGGGGTGGGGGATGGGGGGCTGGAGACATGAGTACTACCAAAGTGGCGGAAGGGAGGGGAGAAGTACTGTCTCTCACAAACTGACTAAATAAAGAATATGTAAACTGAATTGCACAACATATTATTAGGTCAACTGACACTGATTTCAATTTTGTGTCGTGTGATTGTTCCACACCAACAGCTCAGCACAGACAGAATCTTTTCCCTGCCAATTTCCATACAGGGGACAGAAGCTGGGAAGTGGGGGAGACAAGGGGAGGACTGGGGGATTTCTCAGAAGGTGGAAAAGTGGTTCAAAACTGAACTGGGGAGGGGTGACAAAAAGAGCTCCTTTCCCCAGAGGGGTTGGGGAAGAAGGAGGGGAGGTGGAAGGGTGAGGGGTTTATCAGAATTACTGATTATCGCGAGGGGGTCATAAATCAACATGTCAAGGGTCATAAATCAGTCCCAGGGAGAAACCACTTAACAGAACAGCAGCTTAAGGGGAGGAGGATGAGATGTTTAATGGATCATGTTAATTACTTATCAAATTGATATCGAAAGTGTGCTAGAATACTCTTTGCCACACTAATTGTATCGAGATAGGCTAGGAGAGTATGGCAAACATGCAGTCTTGCATGATGTGAGAAGATAATGTCGCAGTGACTTAGAAGATAGAGTACACCCATCAACCATAACATGTCACAGATTTAAAGGATCATGTCCAGATTACCAGATATTCGAACCATAGGTTCACCAAATTGTGAACCCAAATGAGTCCCTTACCATCACACCATGTGTTGGGCCCATATGATAATGACTAATGCAAACTGCAACGTTCCTTTTTCCTTGGTGCCTCTGCAGATGAATACGTCTATCGTGATGCTGTAAGTAGAACTTTGATTCCTTTGAAATGACGACGTGGTATCACCCCAGCGTCTATTGTTGTCTTAAGTTTCAGCTTGCTCTGTTGCCGTGTCAAGGTAATCTGCAACAATGGTCGCTGTGCTGACAGCCCGTCGTACTCCGAGCGCCATCAAGTTGTTCTTGGGTATACTTGTATTGCTGCAAACAAGCTCAGTACCAGATTCTAGGAAAGTACTACGGCTATATGATCCTGTGCACTTTAGCTGCCGACGTGTCTATCCTCTCGGGTGCCAGTGGCGTAGGGCCGTTAAGATCCTGCACGGAGTATGGCCATCCTGAATGCATCGATCTCATGCTCCTTACTCCTTAGTCTTTTTTTCGTCGGATCACGATCAATAATATCAGCAATAACAGAGATGTTGCCATTGTCGAATTTCGACGCGTTCTGGTAGACTTCAGGTATAGCAAAATGTTCTCACAAAACAACCAACACTCTGACGCAACTCCTAAATGAAAATCAATTGCTTAATCCTTCCGTATGCACAGTAAGTTGCTCCTACCTACTTTCAATGAAATACTGATCATTTACACATACAAACATGCGGTACACGTTACTTCGATCTTTGTTGCAACCTGTCTTCATGGCCAGAAATGTGTTAACAGAGCGAATGATGTTAAAAGGAAGTCTGAAGTCACATAGATGAAACGGTGGTTTGCAACATCCGCACCAGTTCTTGAGTGCACGTTCTCTGTGCCCATCGAAAGTGAAGCGAAGCGCCATATGTTAGAAGTGCTCCTTTAAGATGGGGAACAGGTGGATCTGGCTGAGGGCCAAATATGGAAGGCACGAAACACGGGAGTGTAGACGGCAAGTTATGCAACAGGCTCCCTGCATTTGTGGTCTTCTGTATGGCGAGGTAAGAGCCCTGGCAGCGGCACAGTGAATCTCTCTGTGCGATTTGCTCATGTCTTTAAGTACAGTTCGTTTCCTTTGATGGTATCTGTGGACATTTTGTGACTACGTAATACGTCTCTGGTCAAAGAGGCTGAGTTAGACACACAAAGGAGAGAAGCTTAGGAACCTAAAGCTCCCGTTATCGATGGAGTGGAGTTAAAATACAACGTGCTATACGCCCTGCGCTGGTTTCATAAATGGGTTTCTGTATTTTGTTAATTTCAGTTTGCAGCAATGTGCTTGTTTATCGCCAACTAAAAAGCCAGTCACATGTAATTTTACATGTCCCCCACGGCAGTATCTCAAAATTATTACTACAGTACATTTAATTTTTCTGAACAATTTATAACATCATGTCACCGCTACAAGTCACGTTTTGTTATATTGTGCTAAATTCTGCCCGTAATCGTGCTACTAATGGTTTGCTTGGACAATCGGACTCGAAGTTATTTATTCGTCTTAAAACATGCGCCGGTTCTAGGCGCTTCAGGCTGGAACCGCTGACCGCTACGGTCGCAGGTTCGAATCCTGCCTCGGGAATGGATGTGTGTGATGTCCTTAGGTTAGTTAGGTTTAATTAGTTTTAAGTTCTAGGGGACTGATGACTTCAGATATTAAGTCCCCTACTACTCAGAGCCATTTTAACCATTTAAAACATGCTGTAATCAGCATACAGCAAATAAGCGACCTAACAAAAACGTTGTAAAATCACTGCGCGTTAACTGTGGACACGCAACAGATGAAGGGATAAAGGCAAAAACTTGGGCACATATCGTTCGTACAAAAATGCAGTAGGCAAATGTGGCAGTGCGTTATTAATTATCTCTGGTTGCCATAAAGTTTGCTCCACGCAAGTCTACACGTCCGTCAAATATTCAATGTAGTACTTCTCACATTTCCAAAATCTCTCTAATAATTACGGATGGTACAAAAACATGATTTATTGTAGGTTTAGAAGCATCTCTTCAGCTACTTTCAGAATTTGTGTAAATATCTGAGAAATTCTAAATCATTTCGATTATATGGCATGTAAAATCTTAGGCACCTTCCTGTAAAATGATTTTAATTTATATATTACTAATACACAAAATCGTAATCTAAGATCAATGAAATTGGTAATAACGAATAACATATTTTCAGTGGAGAGTGCCTAATGGCTTAAATTTATGAACAATTGTAAAACCATTAACAGCGGCCTTCACATTCAGTTTGTAATCAGTTTGAAGACTAAAAGAACATTATCGTCTCGGCAGCCGTCAGGTACAGATGTAAGTTCTGGGAAATGTTACACCGTTTCACAAACTTTCTAAATCGGTAGATACCTCCTTAGTATCTCCTTAACTACCAAATATACATATTTGTGTCTAGGAATGGTGAATTTCTTCAGCGAATATTTCCCCATGCGTTTCTGTAGAAGACAGGCTTTCTCTTCCCGTACATCTCTGGAGTACACTCAAACCACCCTGAGCAGTATGGTAACTTGGATTATACCCTTCACATAGTGACATGTAAAGTGACCAATATCTGCCGCAGAGATACATCACTGCCACGCCATGTATCCACGATCCAGCCACTATCAGATGCTTTTATAGCACTTGATCTTCCCATCGACAACTCCGTCAGGCTGAAGGCCAGTACGAGGTCAGTCGAGACTCACGTAACAAGCCGAACAATGAATGTCATTCGCTGTGGCGACGGGTGAGTTCCACTTCCAACATGGCAACTAATATTACTTCAATTATTTGTCAATATTTGTTATTTCAGAAACTTCGTAGCAGATTGAAACTGTGTACTGCACTGAGACTCTAACTCGGGACATCTTCCTTTCGTGTGCAAGCGCACTACCAACCGCGCTACCCAAGAACACATCCTCACTGCTTTACTTCCTCCAGTTCCTCATCTCCTGCCTTCCAAACGAAGCAAGGCTGTGAATACGAATTATAAGTCCTCCTTGGGAAACTCAGTTGACAGACCACTTCCCCGCGTAACACAAAGGTCCCGAATTCGGTTCTCGGTCCGGCACACACGCAGTTCTGATCTGCCAGGATGTTTCTTATCAGTAGCAACGAACTGCATTTTATTTGATGCTACGAGTCATGTCAGATGTGAGAGACATCCTTCTATTGTGCTAATTACTAAGCATCCGTACGAAATCTTGTAATACATTGATTAAAAAAATACGTTTTTTGAAATACTAGAAAGTAAGATGGTGCATCAGTTTCCAATGTGGATAAAAACACTGCAATGCATGTGAAAAGTTCAGTGTATCCTACTGGTGCAGTAGATATTCTGAAATGACGCAACATCATCATCGATCATTTTGTGAACCACGAACATAAAGCACATAACACAAGTCTTGCGTTGTCTCAGTTTGATAGGGGAAACATGAAGGTGAATTTTCCAGGAAATCGGGAAGTAGATTTAAAATGTAGACTGTTTGGCAACTACATCTGAGAATACTAAGTGACAAAACATTATTTGGTGGAAGTTTGTTTATTTATTTACTTTAAATGTGAGTTTCAACTATTACAAGTAAGCAAAAGTAAACACACCGTCAAAAATCACAATAGGAGGAGGTGTACTTAAACAAGGCCTGGAGACACGAGAAAATTCCAGGTGGATTACATCATGACCAGACAAAGATTTCGAAACCATGTACTAGATCGAGAGGCGTACCCAAATCCAGGTATATTTAGTCACATTAGAATAATGATGAGTGGACTGAAGTTCGAAAAATCAGCCCTGTTAAGTTAACGTGGAAAAAAGTGGGACGCTGAAGTACCGAGGCTTAATGATGTGCGTTTGAAGTTCTCCTCGGTAGACGGTACTGCGAATATGAATACCACTGTAAGCAGTTCAATCGCAGAGGGATGGAAACCTCTAAAAAGGGAAATCACAGCAATTGAGCAGACAAGAAGACTATAGGTACAAGGACGATAAATGCGAAAACACCTTGAGTAACAGAAGAACTACTCTAATAGATTGAAGCAACAAGGAAGCACGATAATATTAAAGAAAATGTGTCATTTAGAAGAGAAATAAATAAATATGAAGTGCAGGGAAGACGAGGTGAAAAGGTTGCAGGAAAAATGTGAAGGAAACAAAAAAAAAAGTATCCGTCGAAATGACTGATACATTATTAGAAAATTGAAAATGGCTTTCAATGCAATTAAAAGGAAATTCGTCATATTAAAAGACTGAGAGGACTTTCAAAAGTAAAGAAAAGGAATTTCGCTCTACCAGGGGAGGATCTGCCTGTTATGTGATAGAAGTACAGGGTCAACAGGAAAGATACGACTCTGAAAGATTTGAGGCTAATAAGGCGGGTGCTATAGATAACAATCTTTCAGCATCACTAAACTCATTGGGAGCAGCGGCAACGATACGCCTGTTCAAGTTAGCGTGCAGAATCCAGGAGACGACACAAACCACTACGCATTCTGGAAAATATCATTCGCACTGTCCTAAAAGTAGCAAATGGAGATAAGTCCACAACAATACTACACTCAGTTATCAGCTGAAGAAATGCAAGTTTCTGACAAGAATAACACGCATAAAAACGGAAAAGAAAACTACGTTTCTGTTATATTCGTATCAGTTTGACATTAGGATAGGTAAATGCATTGGAGACAGTTCTGGCCTTGCGCTTGATAAAGGAAAAAAAAGGAAAAGAGAGACAACTTCATGTTATCGCTCTAGAAAAAGCTTTAAAAATTGTAAATCGGAGCAACATATCTGAAATTCTCAGAAACATTGAAATACGCTGTAGGTCAATACGGGTTATACACTAAATGTACGAGAACCGACAGGGAACTACAAACTTAGAAGACGAAGAACGACGTCCTCGAGTTAAAAAAGATGCAAGACAGGGATGCAGTCTTTCGTTCCTACTGTTCAGTGACAAGAAGCAGTGATGGAAAGAGAAAAGATTAGCGAGTGAGATTAATATTCATTGTGAACATTACCAATAATAACATTCGCTGATGACATTGCTATTTTCAGTGAAAGTGAAGAAGAATTACAGGACATGTAAAATGTAATAAACGGCACCACGAGAAAGTATTGTGGACTAAGAGTAAAACGATGAAAAACGGAAGCAGCGAAGAGTAAAAGGAAAGAGGACGAAGATAATCTTAACATCAGCACTAGTGTCAACGAAGAAGGGGAAATTAAGGTATTCAGCTACTTTGAAAACAAGATAACACATTACAAACGAACCAAGGAGAACACAGAAAGCAGAGCAGCATTTCAGGTCAAAAGAAGTCGACTGGTATGAAACAGCGACCTTAAATTGAGGAAGAAATTGGCGAGAATGTGTGTTAGAAACATAGCGCAATATTTAAAATATTTTGAAATATCCACTCATGCTCATAAATTAAGGATAATGCTGATAAATGGTGAAACAACGCTGTAGTGGGCGGTTTGCGGGTTTAAATCACCCCGGGGTATGACCATGAGGTGTATTTGACCTGCAGTCGGCGCACGCTGGCGCTGGCAGCAGTCCACATACGCAGAGGTATGTTGGTGCATAACAGAGTACTGTGCAGCGAGTGAGTGTGCAGACGTGCTAAAGGTGACTGTGTGTTGAAAATTGCTCAAAGAACACATATTGATGACGTTATGAGGGGTAGAATACTAGGGCGACTGGAGGCTGGTCAAACAAAGCAGGTCGTAGCAAGGGCCCTCCGTGTGTCACAAAGTGTATTCTCAAGATTATGGCAACGATTCCAGCAGACAGAGAACGTGTGCAGGCGCTACAGTACAGGATGTCCACAGTGTACGACATCACAAGCAGACCGATATCTGACGATCAGTGGCCGCAGACGGCCACGGAGTATTCCAGGTAGCCTTGCTCGGGACCTTACCGCAGTCACTGGAGCAGTTGTCTCCAGACACACAGTCTACAGACGACTGAACAGACATGGTCTATTCGCCCGGAGACCTGCAAGGTGCATTACACTCACACCTTGTCATAGGAGAGCCCGTAAAGCCTGGTGTCAAGAACATAGTACATGGTGATTGGAACAGTGGTCCCAGGTTATGGTTCAATTGGCTCTGAGCACTATGGGACTTAACATCTATGGCCATCAGTCCCCTAAAACTTAGAACTACTTAAACCTAAGGACATCACACGACACCCAGTCATCACGAGGCAGAGAAAATCCCTGACCCCGCCGGGAATCGAACCCGGGAACTCGGGCGCGGGAAGCGAGAACGCTGCCGCACGACCACGAGCTGTGATCCCAGGTTATGTTCACGGACGCGTCCAGTTATAGTCTGAACAGTGATTCTCGCCTGTTTTTGATCTGGAGTTAACCAGGAACCAGGTACCAACCCCTTAATGTCCTTGAGAGGGACCTGCATGGAGGTCGTGGTTTGATGGTGTGTGGTGGGATTATGATTGGTGCACGTACATCTCTGCATGTCTTTGACAGAAGAACTGTAACAGGTCAGGTATATAGGGACGTCATTTTGCACCAGTATGTCCGCCTTGCCGGCCGCGGTGGTCTCGCGGTTCTAGGCTCGCAGTCCGGAACCGTGCGACTGCTACGGTCGCAGGTTCGAATCCTGCCTCGGGCATGGATGTGTGTGATGTCCTTAGGTTAGTTAGGTTTAAGTAGTTCTAAGTTCTAGGGGACTAATGACCACAGCAGTTGAGTCCCATAGTGCTCAGAGCCATTTGAACCATGTCCGCCTTTTTATGGGTGCAGTGGGTCCCACCTTCCTCCTGGTGGATGATAACGCAAGGCCCGACCGAGCTGCCATCGTGGAGGAGTACCCTGAAACTGAAGATATCGAGCGAATGGAGTGGTCTGCCTGTTCTCCAGACCTAAACCCCATCGAGCACGTCTGGGATGCTCTCGGTCTACGTATCGCTGCACGTCTTCAAACACATACGACACTTCAGGAGCTCCGACAGGCACTGGCGCAAGAATGGGAGGCTATACCCCAGCAGCTGCTCGACCACCTAATCCAGAGTGTGCCAACCTGTTGTGCGGCCTGTGTACATGTGCATGGTGATCATACTCCATACTGATGTCGGGATATATGCGCAGGAAACAGTGGCGATCGGTAGCACATGCGTTTCGGGACGGTTTTCTCAACTTATCACCAATACCGTTGACTTACAGATCTGTATCGTGTGTGTTACGTATATGCCTATGCTATTAGCGCCAGTTTTGTGTAGTGCCACATTGTGTGGCACCACATTCTGCAATTATTCTTAATTTATGAGCATGAATGTAGATACAGGAAATGTCAGTGGTCATAAAATACTATTAAATATTATTAAAATCAGTGTGCACTGAATAAAGTTCTTTACTTTAAAAAAAAGAGTGGCTGGTTTCGATCAGTGTCAGATTATCCTCAGATCGTTACATACTCCACCCCATCCGGTCGGCCGCTCTTTAAACTACGCGCACCGCCAGTCACGTGGCCGCATTTGTTACAGCTGCCACCGCGGCTCCAAATCACTGCCTCGAACGCTTAAGCCGCTGGCAATGATACGCAAGCATCCGTTCTCCGGAGCTCCACCTGTGGGTCTATCGAAGTTGAAAATCGAAGCACAGACTCCAATTGGGTCGTTTGTCGTTTCATAACATTTACAGACTTTCATAGCCGACGAGGCACGTCATCCACGGAAGAGTCATGTATTGAAGTCTGATTGCATCTGTATGTAGTTCAACACTAAATCTACTGTTAAAAACTGACGCTGCAACTGCAGCAAATAAAAGTTCTATATTACTTTTATTATTTGATATAAGATGTAGCATAAATTAATATCTGAATTTTTTGTCCACGAACCAAATGTTTCGCGTTGCTATATCCACTAAGGAACCACAAGGCTTGCGGAAGCTACAGCAGTTCGTGTTCGTTTCCACCAGCTCCAGCAGTCAGCATGGAGTATGTAACGCTGTTCACATCCCTTCTATACATTACAATACACCATACGCGAGAAACACTAATACAGTCTAGAGGGCGTTCTACATGCCACAGAGAATTGCAACTCTAAATCATTTACGCACCCACCGAATGAAAGAATATTGATATCCCGCAGTGTTATCTGGGTGCTTTACTTTCTTTCTGAGACACTGCCTATTGTTTTTCAAGTAGAAGCAGACTACATAAGTTTTGCTTCAAGCATGAAATTTACAGATGTTTCATATTTGGTCAAGTTCTGAGTAGTGGAACATCTAGTATGGATTCCTTCCATGCAGTTAGAATCGTTGTCCTGTGTGCAGTTTTGACTCAATAACAGCGAAGTAATTCCAATGCTCATCGGTTTTTTTTCTTCTGTGCATTTTTATCAGGCCTTCAGCAGTAAACTTTTAGTGAATGTAATTGTTTTCCATAGCCCATAGGTATTTCAGTCAGAGGCAGCGTCCGGAACCGCGTGACTGCTATGGTCGCAGGTTCGAATCCTGCATCGGGCATGAATTTTTGTGATGTCCTTAGGTTAGTTAGGTAAGTTCTAGGGGACTGATGACCTCAGATGTTGAGTCCCATAGTGCTCAGAGCCAGAACCAGAGTCAGATGCAGCATTCAGTCCTAGTAACATACAATATTTACTCTGTGAAATGCAATATTCAGTCTTAGTCAGATGTTAGTTACCTTTGTGCTTGAACACTGAAGCTCAGTTGAATGTAACTTCGCAGTAATTCGTCTCATCACGAATTTCTTCCATAAAGACCAGTGCTGACTACAACGACTGGATAGACGGAAATATAAATGACCTTCGAAAGTATTGAAAGAAAAGTATTCCCGGATGACGTGAAATGTGAACTTGCGCCGCGTGGGATTAGCCGAGCGGTCTAGGGCGCTGCAGTCATGGACTGTGCGCCTGGTCTCGACGGAGGTTCGAGTCCTCCCTCGGTCATGGGTGTGTGTGTTTGTCCTTAGAATAATTTAGGTTAAGTAGTGTGTAAGCTTAGGATCTGATGACCTTAACAGTTAAGTCCCATAAGATTTCACAAACATTTGAACTTTTTTTTTTGTCAACTAGCAATCAGTGTTCATTTGTTGTTTTGTATTATCACTGTGAGAGATATCGACTTTCAGTGTGTAAACCATCGAGGAACTGAGCATTGTTTAGTAAGCAACAGAAAATGCGAAAACGCTCGAGGAACCGAGGATTGTTCAGCAAGCAAATGAAAGATTCGTTTGGTCATTACTAGAAGAGTCACTAAAGCAAGCGAATAGGTCAGAGACGATGTATAAAGATGGGGTAGCAGGGACACTTAGGTAGCCAAATATGTGGTACATGACCCAAGGAAGTTCCTTACTGAATTTCCAGAGTTAATGAAATAGAACGAGGACAGACGTTGGGTAGAGTGCTGTGAGTACATATACAATGACGAAAAAATAAAAAATAAAACATCATAATACCAAGAAGGAGTTGTGCGACATAAAGTTGGTAGCGCATTTCTACACCTGAAAGACGGCGTCTACACAAATTTCGCACCAGTGATGTAAGAGTAGCTGTAGAAGTGCCAGGATAAGAATGCTGATCTTGTTTCCTTTAACTACACACTGTAAGGGTCGTGAGCGTTAGTTACTTTTGAGATTGGATGGGGTGAGTTGATGTTAGTCAAGAATGCCTTTAAGTGTGGTGCAACAGGGCTACCAGAAGCTGGACGTTCCCTCTGCGATACTGTGGAAAGAACACTTTGGCTATCGCGATGGTGTGCTGCTAATGAAACTGTCTTATGCGAACGGCAGTAATTACAGCACTGCCTTGAGAGAGTATCGCCGACAAAAGACCTGACGAAAGGGCTCATGTCACTAAAAGATTTGAAGAAGATGACAGCGAAATTCGGAAACACGGTTGAGCTTGGTGTGGCATCTGGGAGAGAAAGGCTTCCTATCTCAGTTGGAGTTATTGACATGGTAGTTGTTGCTGTAACTGATCATGCAGCACATCCCTAGGGTAGTAATAGTGCTCATTCAATGTCCCCACAATTTTTCATCCCACGGTCAACGGTACGGAGTTTTTTGTGCTCTGTTTTACATTGGTAGCCTTACAAATTCCAGACAGTGCTTCAGACCCAGACAGTGCAACAAGTGAAACCTCATCGTCTGCAGTTAGTTCTGAGTTTACGCTTCGGTTTCTGGCACGAATCAAGTGACATGTGGCCGGGCAGTATTCTGTTGAGTGAAAAGGCACATTTTACACTACAAGGTGTAGTGAATACACAGAACTGAGGAATCTGGCTTGCTGTCAAACCACTTGCTACACTCGAAGAGCTACTGCACTCGCCGTATGTGGACTATGTGATTTGGATTCAGAAGCACCTTTATACTCGCTCTGTTCCTCTTTGAAGAGAATACACCCAGAGTGCCTGTCAGGTGTACCGTGACACCTGCAGGTTATCGATATCTCCTTGTAATTCATTTGATTCCTACTTCGGAAGAGTTGAACTCTGTGGAAACAACTGTTTTGACGCAAAATGGGGCAACATATCATGTCGCTCACCCAGTGAAAGATCTGCTTAATGCTGCTTTCCAAAAACGTGTTATATCCACAGGTTTCCCAGATGCATGGCCCGAAAGATCATGCAATTTAAATCCATGTGACTTTTGGTTCTGTGGATATCTAAATCAACGTGCTTGCCATGGGCACATTCGGTCTCTACCTGATCTGAAGGCCAAAATTTATTTCGTCTCGATAATAAACAGCCGTCGTCCCAGATACATCCTGCTAAAAGGATGGACATACAGAAGATACAGCATTTGTCAACGGTTTCGGTGCTCATGTTGAACAAATTGTGTAAATGGCCTTCCTCACTTGTTTCATCTTTTCTATCTTTTCCGTTCCTAATTCATTTCATATATCTCTATATGTCTTTCACATATTCACAGCACCAGATAGCACCTGGTGGCACTAAATCTACTGTTAAAAACTGACGCTGAAACTGCAGCAAATAAAATATATGTGGCACTTGGAGCAACTTTTTTCCAGTGTAAGTCGGTTTCACATTACGCATTTGAATGTGTACCATGTTTCTCTGCCATATCAGAAATGTAACTCATATTGGACGTATGTGAGTAGCTGCACTTTAATTGTTACAAAATGTTCAAATGTGTGTGAAATCCTATGGGACTTAACTGCTAAGATCATCAGTCCATAACGTTACACACTACTTAACCTAAATTATCCTAAGGACAAACACATCACCTTGTTAACTAAAGTTGGTAAAGGTCATTCGTAGCAGCACTGGAATCCCCCATCCCTTCACCTCGAGGGTTTCTACGTCCTTGTTAAAACTATTGTCTCGCTTATGCATTTAAATGGCTGCCCTGAACAAACGGACGTGGTAGCTCTTCTCTACAGCGAGAAACTGCGTGTCGGCTAATTTTATTCTTTGGTCAGGCTCAAATAGCGCGTGCTCGGCCACAGCCGATTTCTCTTCTTGTCCCGCCCTACAGTAGTTATTTTTCCATTACTAATGGTTCTTCTGGTCATTCCATGTACCACATATGAATTATATGCTGTACACTGCCGACATTGCGAGTGACTTCTTTTGTCCTTTTCCAATCTGAGACTCTTTCCGATCCTTTTAGTCGGTTTATACGTAGTATTTACTCCCTTTTCGTGCAATACATGGCTATTCTATCCATCACCTTGGGAATGTTGAGCCGCGATATACACTCTTGGAAATGAAAAAAAGAACACATTGACACCGGTGTGTCAGACCCACCATACTTGCTCCGGACACCGCGAGAGGGCTGTACAAGCAATGATCACACGCACGGCACAGCGGACACACCAGGAACCGCGGTGTTGGCCGTCGAATGGAGCTAGCTGCGCAGCATTTGTGCACCGCCGCCGTCAGTGTCAGCCAGTTTGCCGTGGCATACGGAGCTCCATCGCAGTCTTTAACACTGGTAGCATGCCGCGACAGCGCGGACGTGAACCGTATGTGCAGTTGACGGACTTTGAGCGAGGGCGTATAGTGGGCATGCGGGAGGCCGGGTGGACGTACCGCCGAAATGCTCAACACGTGGGGCGTGACGTCTCCACAGTACATCGATGTTGTCGCCAGTGGCCGGCGGAAGGTGCACGTGCCCGTCGACCTGGGACCGGACCGCAGCGACGCACGGATGCACGCCAAGACCGTAGGATCCTATGCAGTGCCGTAGGGGACCGCACCGCCACTTCCCAGCAAATTAGGGACACTGTTGCTCCTGGGGTATCGGCGAGGACCATTCGCAACCGTCTCCATGAAGCTGGGCTACGGTCCCGCACACCGTTAGACCGTCTTCCGTTCACGCCCCAACATCATGCAGCCCGCCTCCAGTGGTGTCGCGACAGGTGTGAATGGAGGGACGAATGGAGACGTGTCGTCTTCAGCGATGAGAGTCGCTTCTGCCTTGGTGCCAATGATGGTCGTATGCGTGTTTGGCGCCGTGCAGGTGAGCGCCACAATCAGGACTGCATACGACCGAGGCACACAGGGCCAATACCCGGCTTCATGGTGTGGGGAGCGATCTCCTACACTGACCGTACACCTCTGGTGATCGTCGAAGGGACACTGAATAGTGCACGGTACATCCAAACCGTCATCGAACCCATCGTTCTACCATTCCTAGATCGGCAAGGGAACTTGCTGTTCCAACAGGACAATGCACGTCCTTATGTATCCCGTGCCACCCAACGTGCTCTAGAAGGTGTAAGTCAACTACCCTGGCCAGCAAGATCTCCGGATCTGTCCCCCATTGAGCATGTTTGGGACTGGATGAAGCGTCGTCTCACGCGGTCTGCACGTCCAGCACGAACGCTGGTCCAACTGAGGCGCCAGGTGGAAATGGCATGGCAAGCCGTTTCACAGGACTACATCCAGCATCTCTACGATCGTCTCCATGGGAGAATAGCAGCCTGCATTGCTGCGAAAGGATGATATACACTGTACTAGTGCCGATATTGTGCATGCTCTGTTGCCTGTGTCGATGTGCCTATGGTTCTGTCAGTGCGATTATGTGATGTATCTGACCCCAGGAATGTGTCAATAAAGTTTCCCCTTCCTGGGACAATGAATTCGCGGTGTTCTTATTTCAATTTCCAGTAGTGTAGGTACCAACGATTTCTTTCTCTGTGGGGCTATGGTGTATGACCAATCAGCTGTCGGCCATATGCCGCGCCGTCGTCTCGCCAGGATGCAGCGAAGTGATAGTAGGTTGTATAAATGCTGCGTGGAAAGAGAAGTCGATTTGTTCTCGTTGGCGGAAGGGGCTTATGGTACAACGAGGATGTGCCACTTTGGGTGGGCTGGGGTGAGCATTGCGGTTCCGCGTTACTGCCGAGAGTGTGTAGCGGACTTGTTTACTTCCGGTGTGATTGCTGCCCCTTGGGAGGAGCTGTTGCTTGCTGCTTGTGGTGGAGGGCGCCTGCAGTTCGGAAGCCGACACTCCAATTACTCTGTTAGCTCTAAGGACTGAACTGTTACAGCTTGGCCTTGCACTGTTTCGGTGGGGATCTATGTGCTTCATTTGGTGAGCATCTGACTTACATTCACACCCTACGCTCCTTCTGAGTTTGTTATGTTCAGATAACATGAGGGAGTGATTTCTTGCTTAGCCATACTCTGTGTTATCACGTTGTTATTTATAAGCCAGTGTCCGATTAGTCTAACAATACCAAAAGTTATGTTCTTGCTGCTATCAGCGTAAACGTATTCAAGTTGCCAGAAGGACAGTTTACGTCTATTTAAACTGACGTTTACCATGTTTGGCTTTACTTCATTATCTTGGTGTGATCCTGGTGGTCACTTGAAATAGTGGTCAAATGAATGCCGTTGCAAATCTTTGAAACAATGAAATTAATATTGAAAATGAAACAGTCACGGTTGAAAAGTTATTTTTATGTAACAGTAAAATGAAGTTCAGCGCACATAAAACCGCGCCGGCCGGAGTGGCCGAGCGGTTCTAGGCGCTACAGTCTGGAACCGCGCGACCGCTACGGTCGCAGGTTCGATTCCTGCCTTGGGCATGGATGTGTATTATCTCCTTAGATTAGTTAGTTTTAAGTAGTTCTAAGTTCTAGGGGACTGATGACCACAGCAGTCCCATGGTGCTCAGAGCCATTTGAACCATAAAACCACCTGGATGAAAATCCGGTCGTCAGAATAACTAAAAGAAATGTCGGCACCTTTGAACTGCTTTATCAGTGCGTAGGACAAAGCGTAAGCCAGTCATATATCAATGTTCACTTTTTGTCTTCTAAAATTTTTGTGTTCCTGAACTCAGATTTTGCGAAAATTAGCAGATTTTTATTTTTAACTAAAATTTTAAATTTGTTGTTTGGGCAAGTTCTTTTGAAAGGTTCTAAACGGGCTTCCATGTTATTGCTTATTTATAACAAAATAATTTATGTTGAAAGTATATTTGTACTGTGTAGAGTATCTTACCATGCCACCACTTAGCTCCCTACTGTAATAGATTTATGGCGCGCTGGCCGTACCCGAATTTTCTTTTTGTGATGCGTCACTTCACCGTTTGTCAGGTTTCTTGACACTTCTTAAGTAAGTGGTGTAGTTTCCATTGTTCCTCAGAACGCTTTTCAGGTTTTGCGCCTCGAACGCCAGAAGAGATACTGGCGAAAGTAGAGCAGTGAGAGCGGGACATAGGTTGTGTCTGGGTAGCTCAGCTGGCAAAATTCCTGCTTCGAGTCCGACCGTAGCAGACATTTCTTACCTTTCAGGAAGTTTCAAACAGTAACCATTCTTACTGTCATTGCAATTCCACTGCCATGCATTCGCTGGGACCATTGTGTAGCATCCGTCTAATTCTTTTGCAAGCACAACAGACGCTGCGAAGCCCAACAGCCTGCCCAGCATAACGAGTGACGCCCTCGGTGTTTCCGTGGCCGCCAGTCCGCCAGCTCCAGTAACCCAGAGAGGAGAGCGCAGCGTCGCGGGTTCAGGGCCGTGCGCGCCTTATCGCCCGCTGTTTGCCGAGTCAACAGGCGCCGCATCCGGCCGCCCCAGGTGAGCGTCCCCCAAACCAAAATGGGTGTCATTCATTCTCCGTCAAGGGCGGCGCCCGTCGCCGGCAACAGCGGCCGAGCGGCCTTCGGAAGCAACGACGCGTTATCCGATCCTACGGGCGGGCAGAGCAAACCACGTTCGGCCGGTCGCGGATATTGAAATTGGAAACACGCATATCGCAATGTGAAAACAAACAATGTGTATAAAGAATGAGATTTTCACTCTGCAGCGGAGTGTGCGCTGATATGAAACTTCCTGGCAGATTAAAACTGTGTGCCCGACCGAGACTCGAACTCGGGACCTTTGCCTTTCGCGGGCAAGTGCTCTACCATCTGAGCTACCGAAAGGCAAAGGTCCCGAGTTCGAGTCTCGGTCGGGCACACAGTTGTAATCTGCCAGGAAGTTTCATATCAGCGCACACTCCGCTGCAGAGTGAAAATCTCATTCTGGAAACATCCCCCAGGCTGTGGCTAAGCCATGTCTCCGCAGTATCCTTTCTTTCAGGAGTGCTTGTTCTGCAAGGTTCGCAGGAGAGCTTCTGTAAAGTTCGGAAGGTAGGAGACGAGATACTGGCAGAAGTAAAGCTGTGAGCACCGGGCGTGAGTCGTGCTTCGGTAGCTCAGATGGTAGAGCACTTGCCCGATAAGCCATCCAAATTCCAACACTGTCTGATTATTAATTACAGAGAAATTTACAATTTAGCTAAAACAGAACTTGCGGGGTTATATCCTACAAGACGATATAAAATTCCGCAGTGTGAGTATCTGCCATATTCGAGATAAGCATGGATAATAATGGATGACTCTCGGTCGGGCACACAGTTTTAATCAGCCAGGAAGTTTCAATGTGTATAAAGTCCACCTTTCCATCCAGTAGCACCGAGCAGCTTAACGTAAATATTAACCGATACACCGGAAGAATAGGTCTTGAACTCTAATCAATTCATTTTGATTTAGATTTCCAGCATTTCCCCTAAGGCTTAGGGTAGGTGTTGGTTAAGAACAGCAATATTCATGTTTTTTAATAGTCTGGTCAATGACAATTAGATTTTCCCGCTCTTTGAAACAAAACTTACGAAAATAATGGTTCAAATGGCTCTAGGCACTATGGGACTTAACATCTGAGGTCATCAGTCCCCTAGACGTAGAACTATTTAAACCTAAGGACATCACACACATCCATGCCCGAGGCAGGTTCAAAAAAATGGTTCAAATGGCTCTGAGCACTATGGGACTTAACAGCTGTGGTCATCAGTCCCCTAGAACTTAGAACTACTTAAACCTAACTAACCTAAGGACATCACACACATCCATGCCCGAGGCAGGATTCGAACCTGCGACCGTAGCAGCAGCGCGGTTCCGCGCCTAGAACCACTGGGCCACAATGACCGGCCAAAAGTTACAAATTAGGTTGTTACCGATAAGCCATCCAAATTCCAGCACTGTCTGATTATTAATTGCAGAGAAAATTACAATTTAGCTAAAAAAAACTTGCGGGATTATGTCCTACAAGACGATATAAAATTCCGCAGTGTGAGTATTTGCCATATTCGAGATAAGCATGGATATAAATGGATGACTACATAATGAAAACACTTGAAGTAAGCACTTGTAGCAATGTTGTATGGTAGTCAACTTACCCAACGCAAAATTGATCTGAAATGTCTCCTACATTTTAACATAATGCTTAAAAATCCTGTACAAAAACAATGCTTTCTTCTCCCTGGCAGGGTACTGACATATAGTCAGCACGGATTCAGAAAATATCGTTCTTGTGAAACTCAACTAGCTCTTTATACTCATGAATCATCGGCAGAGGATGTCAAATTGACTCCACATGTTTAGATTTCCAGAAGGCTTTCGACACCGTTCCTCACTAGCGTCTTCTAACCAGATTGTCTTCTCCTTGGCAGGGTATTGACATATAGTCAGCACGGATTCAGAAAATATCGTTCTTGTGAAACTCAATTAGCTCTTTATACTCATGAAGCATCGACAGAGGATGTCAAATTGACTCCACATGTTTAGATTTCCAGAAGGCTTTCGACACCGTTCCTCACTAGCGTCTTCTAACCAGATTGTCTTCTCCTTGGCAGGGTATTGACATATAGTCAGCACGGATTCAGAAAATATCGTTCTTGTGAAACTCAATTAGCTCTTTATACTCATGAAGCATCGACAGAGGATGTCAAATTGACTCCACATGTTTAGATTTCCAGAAGGCTTTCGACACCGTTCCTCACTAGCGTCTTCTAACCAAACAGATTACCTACGGAGTATCGCCTCAGTTGTCTGACTGGTTTCGTGATTTCCTGTCAGAAAGGTCACAGTTCGTAGTAACAGACGGAAAGTTACAGAGTAAAATAAAATAATATCCGGCGTTCCCCAAGGAAGTGTTATAGCCCCCCAATTGTTCCTTATCTATATAACGACACAGGAGACAATCTGAGTAGCCGTCTTACATTGTTTGCGGATGATGCTGTCATTTACCGTCTTCTAAAGTCATCAGATGATCAAAACGACTTGCAAAATGACTTAGATAAGATATCTGTATGGTGCGAAAAGTGGCAATTGATCCTGAATAAAGAAAAGTGCGAAGTTATTCACATTAGTACTTACAGAAATCAGCTAAATTTCGATTACGCGATAAGTCACACAAATATAAGGACTGTAAATTCAACTAAATACTTAGGGATTACAATTACAAATAACCTAAATTAGAACGATCACATAGATAATACTGTTGATAGAGCAAACCAAAGACTGAGACTCATTGGCAGAACACTTAGAAGGTGCAACAGGCCTACCAGAGAGACTGCTTACATTACGCTTGTCCGCCCTATTCTCGAGTACTGCTGTGCGGTGTGGGATTCGTATCAGGTGGGACTGACGGATGACATCGAAAAAGTACAAAGAAGGGCACCTCATTTTGTATTATCGCGAAATAGGGGAGATAGTGTCACAGACATGATACGTGAATTGGAGTGACAATCATTAAAACAAAGGCTTTTATCGTTGCGACGGGATCTTCTCATGAAATTTCAATCACCAGTTTTCTCCTCCGATTGCGAAAACATTCTGTTGGCACCCATATGGAGAAATGATCATCACGATAAAGTAAGATAAATCAGGGCTCCCAAGGAAAAATTTAAGTGCTCCTTTCTCCCGCGTGCCGTTCGAGAGTGGAACAGTAGAGAGACAGCTTGAAGGTTGTTCATTCAACCCTCTGCCAGGCACTTTATTGTGAATAGCACAGTAATCACGTAGATGTAGATGAACCTAAAATTGCTGAGGCTCAGGCAAAGCTATCTAGGTACCTAGTGAGTAGTTTGGTATGTTAGGTCATCTGATTCATCCTTGAAGTTCCAGGATCCTCTTCAACTTCTTCTTCTTCGGATACGTCTTCCCCACACAGTAAGCCCGTGTCTATATTTGAGATACTGTCATGATGTTAGAAGTCTATATCTACGTTTGAAGAATAATTAGCTGGCTATTTTATCTACTTCCTTTCTTTTTTTGGTTCTGATGTAATGATATCTAACTTACGTACCTTAGTATCTATAGGACGCTATTTTCTTTCTTTGACACATATTTTCTTCTCAGTAACAAGTTGTCCTTTACCCATACAATCTTCTTCCATCTGTTTTTTATTACGTGTCGAAGTTAGAAGCACAGAGTTCAACGCTTTGCCAGAATGTTCCCCCTAAATCTATATTTTAGGCAGCGTAGTTACATCTTCAGCTGAGATATTCTCTCTCCGAACATCGTCATTTGCGAGGTTTGTCACTGAAGAACGGTCACTACGTTGTTCGAGCTGCGGGGATTTACTCTAAACCATCTGCGAGGATTTGTCTCACTTCTCCATTTTCTGACAAATGCACAGTTGTTTGTTTTTGTTTTGGGGATCAACCGAAACTATTATACGAGAAAAGTGAAGCTTGAATGCTATACTGCCAACGAGTAATTCTGTTGATTCTTCCTCCCGGACCTTATGTTATAGAGTCTTCAAGTAAAACACCTCAAAAGTTACATGTAAATAGAGGAAAACATACTTCGTTTTTTTCACCTGTGGCGTTATATGCAGGGAAGGACATTCATGGAGCAATAACTTACAATAACACAAACGTGTTATCTGGTTGGAACCTCCTGGATCGTTGACAGTCGGTTCAGAAATTCAGTGCGCGTTTTTACCCCATATGGGGTTTTACCCCAGTCGTATGCCAACGTTTTTATGTAAACAACAAACGAGATTTCTCTATACATTTCCAAATGCGCAAATGCTCCGTATCTGACGACTTACACTTGATGTTTAACACTTCGTTTTATCTCTGAACTTAAGTAATGACAAACACACAAACACACACACACACACACACACACACACACACACACACACACACACACACACACATACACACACGCGCGCGCGCGCGCGCGCGCAAACACGTGAGAGAAGTCCAGATTTCGTCTTTCTCAGAACGATTTACGTAGAATGTCCACAAAGGAAAAACTGAGGCTTTAGATAAGTCGTAACCACATCCACATATATCTTCTTTTTCATTTCTCTCTCTCTGTCTCTCTACACAACCACACACCCACACCCACACACACACACACAAATTGGAATTAGAGCTCTGCTTATCTCTCTAACATGCATGAATCAAACAACTTCTCACGATAGACTTGGGCAATGCTTCACAAATTCTATTGATAAGTTTTTTGGTCCGTGAGATTTTCCATTTCTTTCACAGATCTTCCTACTTTTGCTGCAGTTATTGGGTCTATTTCCCACATTTAATTCTTTTGCGAAATTCTGGTTCTTTCTTCTGAAAATACAGCTTTTTGAAATGGTTATCCCATTCTCTAACCCTGATAACTGTTATACTTGTCTAACGAAATTACGAAACCGTCAAAATGGCACAGACGTTTGTTTTTGTTTAAGTGGCGATCACTTTCGGAATTTAGTCCATATCAAGTCAACCACATAGGTGCTACCGTAATGTATGCATGCTAGTCACATTGCTTGTGCGAGTGGCTGAGTGCAAGGTACAATTTGTTTCGAGAGTCCAATGCTAATAGCATATTTTAATATGCCGGTATTTTCCTTCATTACCTTCAGCTTGCTAGCTAGCCTTACTTTATACAGAAATTTAACACTTTCATCTCTATACTTATACGAAGGTGAGTAAAATGAAAACCTTAAATATTTTTTAAAATATTATTTATTGTGCAGAAGTGGTACAAAGCTATGTCACTTTCCAACATTATCTCCCACACGCCCAATGCAAGTCCTCCAGCGCTTACAAAGTGCATAAATTCCATTAGAGAAAAATTCTTTTGTTAGTCCGCGCAACCACTCATGCACCGAGTGGCGCACCTCTTCATCACAACGGACTTATTTCCTCCAATTGCCTCTTTGAGTGGCCCAAACATACGGAAATCACTTGGGGAGAGGTCTGGTTAGTATGATGGACGAGGAAGACACTCAAAATGCAGGTCTGTGGGGCCTTGAATTTTCATGTTGCAAAAGGACGCCTGCTAACAGCAATCCACGTCGCTTTGATTTGATCGTAGGCCGCAGATGATTTTTTAGGAGATCTGTGTATGATGCACTGGTGATAGTGGTCCTCTAGGCATGTTATTCTCCAAAATGACGCCTTTCTCGTCCCAAAAAGAGTCAGCATAACGTTATCTGCTGATGGTTCTGTTCGAAACTTCTTTGATTTTGGTGATGATGAATGGCGCTATTCCTTGCTCGCTCTCTTCGTTTCCGGTTGGTGGAAGTAAATCCAGGTTTCGTCGCCAGAATTGATTCTTGCAAGGAAGCCATCACCATCTCGTTCAAAGCGCCGAAGAAGTTCTTCACAAGCATTAACTCGTCGTTCTCTCATTTCAGGAGTCAGCTGCCGTGGCACCCATCTTGCAGACACATTGTGAAACTGGAGCACATCATGCACAATGTGGTGTGCTGACCCATGACTAATCTGTAAACATGGTGCAATGTCATTCAGTGTCACCCGGTGATTTTCGTTCACTATGGCTTCATCTGCTGCAATATTCTGTGGAGTCACAACTCGTTGGGCTTGAATTGGACGAGGAGCAACTTCCACTGAAGTCACATAATTTGCGAACTTCCAACTCCATTCGTAGACTTGTTGCTGTGACAAACATGCACTTTACTGAACCTTCATTCGCCTATGAATTTCAATAGGTTTCACACCTCCATTACGCAAAAACCGAATAACAGAATGCTGTTCTTCCCTGGCGTAACTCACAAGTGAGGTGGCCATCTTTATACTGATACTGCGACAGTATGTGTGCATCTGCACTGTGCTGCCACCTACAGGCCATTCTGCACGCTGTTTGTGGCACGCTTACCAACTTACAGGATAGCGGCGCTAAATTTCGATTTGTTATTACAAATTTAAGGTTTTCATTCGACTCACCCTCGTATGTACAGTGGCGTGCTGTACAGTAATCCCATTGAGAACTTTTTTCTACGAAAACTGTCGAAGATTTTTCAAAATAACAAGCATTATTAACATTCTGTTTCTTTATTCTACATATTTGCAGCTCTCTGACGCCAGAGAACTCAGAAATGTAGCGTCTAACATGAGCAAAGTGTTGAATAACCAACAAAAGGCTAAAGTTCTACGATTCGGTGTGTGGAATGTCAGAAATTTGAAGTGGCGGGGAAGCTAGAAAATGTGGAAAGGCTAAAGCTAAACCTCAATGCAGAATTTCTGCTCAGATGATTATAGAGTAATATCAACAGCGGGAGAAAATAGTATAACGGGGGTAGGATTCGTTACGAATACCAAGGTAGCGCAGTAAGTGAGGCACAGCGAACACTTCAGTCCTAGGGTTGTCCTCATCAGAACCAACAGGAAACCAGCACCGAAAACAATAATTCAGGTATACATCCGACGTTGCAAGAAGAAGAACTAGAGGAAGCGTATGAGGATATTGACCGCGTAATTCAGTATCTAAAGGGAGATGAAAATCTAATAGTCATGGGTGACTGGAATGCCGTTTTAGGAGAAGGAGAAGAAGAAAGGATTACGGGAAAATATGGGCTTGGTAGTAGGAATAAGAGAAGAGAAAGAATAATGGAGTTCAGCAATAAATTTCAGCTAGTAATAGCGAATACTCAGTTCAACAACCACATGAGAAGGAAATATAATTGGAATAGGCCTTGAGAGAAAGGATTCCTCCATTTACGTTACATCATGGCCAGGCAAAGATGAGTGAAGACCATGCATAGGCTTGGCGGGTCTGGAGTCCGCAGACCGCCAAAACTGCACACGAAAAAAATTTCCGTTTTGTCCCAGCTCACACACCCACACGTTAACGTTTCCTGGTTGTGACAGCCGTTTCTCTAAGTTCGCTCCACCGGTGAAAAATTTATGTAAAAGTAATCTTCTGCTCTCCAAAGGTGAATTAATCTCTGTTGAAATTAATGATTTTAGCTTCTCTAGCGAGGGATCTTTTCTCCCTCGTACACTCTCTTCTCTTCGGTTTTAGCTTCCGATGTAGACGCACGCTTCATTAGGAAGTGTTTTTTTTTTTTTTTTCATCGGTCTTCTGACTTTGCCAACCTCATCATCTCGGAGTAGCACTTGCCACCTACGTCATCGATTATTTGCTGGATGTATTCCAATCTCTGTCTTCCTCCACAGCTTTTGCCCTTACAGCTGCCTCTGGTACCACGGAAGTCGTTCCCTCACGTCTTAACAGATGTCCCGTTTCTTTGTCAGTGTTTTCCACATATTCCTTTCCGCCCCGATTCTGCGCAGGACCTCCGCATTTCTTACCATATCAGTCTACCTAATTTTCAACATTCGTCTCTAGCACCGCGTCTCAAATGCTTGGAATCTCTTCTGTCCCGATTTTCGCACAGTCCATGTTTCACTGCCATACAGTGCTGTACTCCATACGGGCATTCTCATAAATTTCTGCCTCGAATTAAGGCCTGTGATCGATATTAGTAGACTTTTCTTGGCCAGGAACGCCCTTTTTGCCATTGCTAGTCTGGTTTGATTTCCTCCTAGCTTCCTCTGTCGTTGGTCATTTTAAAGCCCGTGTAGCTGAATTCCTTCATCTACTTCGCGACCATAAATCCTGATGTTAAGTTTCTCACTGTTATCATTTCTGCTACTTCTCATTACTTTCGTCTTTCTTACATTTACTCTCTGTCCATATTATCTATTCATTAGACCAGACTTATGCAAGAATTGTGGCCGGCGGGTACGGCCGCGCTCCGTGGAAGCAAGGCAATGTAGTTCAGCGCCCCGTACGTGGCCGTGTATCGCTAGTGTCGCCATAGGAGCGACAGAGATAGCGGTGGAGCGAATGAGACCGCACAGCACTCACTGCTTTTCGCTGGAATGTCCCTCGGACAGATCCAACGTAAACAAAATATCAGTGGAAGCACAGCTCTGCAAAAGTGGTCGAAGAACGATAAAACAAGCAAATCACTTACTGTTTAAGTACCAATTAGTGTTAGTGAGGCAGAATTACTACGCAAAGCTTTAAGGTGGCTATAATTTCGCATCTTACAAGAAACCATCCAAATACTTTGCCGTAATCTACAAACACAATTAGGTATCATATGAGAAGTTGTACATCGTATACAGGGTGTTACAAAAAGGTACGGCCAAACTTTCAGGAAACATTCCTCACACACAAGTAAAGAAAAGATGTTATGTGGACATGTGTCCTGAAACGCTTAATTTCCATGTTGGCGCTCATTTTAGTTTCGTCAGTATGTTCTATACTACCTCGATTCACCGCCAGTTGGCCCAATTGAAGGAAGGTAATGATGACTTCGGTGCTTGTGTTGATATGCGATTCATTGCTCTACAGTACTAGCATCAAGCACATCAGTACGTAGCATCAACAGGTTAGTGTTCATCACGAACGTGGTTTTGCAGCCAGTGCAATGTTTACAAATGCGGAGTTGGCAGATGCCCATTTGATGTTTGGATTAGCACGGGGCAATAGCCGTGGCGCGGTACGTTTGTATAGAGACAGATTTCCAGAACGAATGTGTCCCGACAGGAAGACGCTCGAAACAATTGATCGGCGTCTTAGGGAGCACGGAACATGATTCGCGACTGGGGAAGACCTAGAACGACGAGGACACCTGCAATGGACGAGGCAATTCTTCGTGCAGTTGACGATAACCTAATGTCAGCGTCAGAGAAGTTGCTGCTGTACAATGTAACGTTGACCACGTCACTGTATGGAGAGTGCTACGGGAGAACCAATTGTTTCCGTACCATATACAATGTGTGCAGGCACTATCAGCAGCTGATTGGCCTCCACGGGTACACTTCTGCGAATGGTTCATCAAACAGTGTGTCAATCCTCATTTCAGTTCAAATGTTCTCTTTACGGATGAGACTTCATTCCAACGGGATCAAATTGTAAATTTTGACAATCAACATGTGTGGGCTGACGAGAATTCACACGCAATTGTGCAATCACGTCATAAACATAGATTTTCTGTGAAAGTTTGGGTAGGCATTGTTGGTGATGTCTTGATTGGGCCCCACGTTCTTCCACCTACGCTCAATGGAGCACGTTATCATGATTTCATACGGGACACTCTACCTGTGCTGCTAGAACATGTGCCTTTACAAGTACGACACAACATGTGGTTCATGCACGATGGAGCTCCTGCACATTTCAGTCGAAGTGTTCGTACGCTTCTCAACAACAGATTCGGTGACCGATGGATTGGTATAGGCGGACCAATTCCATGGCCCCCACGCTCTCCTGACGTCAACCCTATTGACTCTCATTTATGGGGGCATTTGAAAGCTCTTGTCTACGCAACCCCGGTACCAAGTGTAGAGACTGTTCGAGCTCGTATTGTGGACGGCTGTGATACAATACGCCATTCTCCACGGCTGCATCAGCGCATCAGGGATTCCATGCGACGGAGGGTGGTGCATGTATCCTCGCTAACGGAGGACATTTTGAAAATTTCCTGTAACAAAGTGTTTGAAGTCAGGCTGGTACGTTCTGTTGCTGTGTGTTTCCATTCCATGATTAATGTTATTTGAAGAGAAGTAATAAAATGAGCTCTAACATGGAACGTAAGCGTTTCCGGACACATGCCCACATAACATATTTTCTTTCTTTGTGTGTGAGGAATGTTTCCTGAAAGTTCGGCCGTACCTTTTTGTAATACCCTGTATATGAATATATAAGGGAGACTGACATTGTCACATACGCCTTGTAAATAATTGTTAACGCTTATAGCTTGCATGAAAGGTGAGGGAGTATCTTTATTATAAAAATAGCGTAATGAATGATTGCCTATACTTGTAGAGATTGGAACGAGAGTGGAAATGAAACGGCAGGCATAACTAAACCTCTGGGTGGAAGGGCCGCACAGGTGTTGGTCCTGCTTAAACACAGGAAGTAGCTAAACGGACGTTGTGGCACCTGTGCTCTGGAGCACAATAGGGTGACGGCCGTCCGCTATTGTTTCAGGTCCGGAAGGATAACCGGATAATACCTTCAAACTTTGCAAATCTTGAACGCAGGTGAGAGGAACGAAGAAGCGGCACCTCAGAAACCATGTAGGCTGGGTTATTTCCACAGACGTTTAATCAGAAGCGTACCATTGTACGAGTATACGCTTTTCCTCTCAAACTTTCCGCTTTGTACGACGAAAGACTAAAATATGGTTGGTCGACGTTTGGAAGAATCGGTAGAGATGGGCAATATTCCGTGGTTTTGGGAATATGATCCGTTTTCGGAATTACTATGGTGGGGAGATGAACCTTACTGGGAAGCCAGCGGTGGAGAGATGAAGCCTTCCGTTGTGAGCCCCCGTGTGTGACGGTCGCTCGATATCAGCTTTGTTGGTACAGAGGGACTTACTGCCTTTTCTCTCAGAAGAGTTTATAGTTAGAACAGTTAGGTTCAAATGGCTCCGAGCACTATGGGACTTAACATCTTAGGTAATCAGTCCCCTAGAACGTTGAACTACTTAAACCTAACTAACCTAAGGACATCACACACATCCATGCCCAAGCAGAATTCGATCCTGCGATAGTAGCGGTCGCCCGTTTCTAAAATGAAGCGCCTAGAACCGCTCGGACACAGTAGCCGGCAGAACAGTTTACACTTTGCTGTTGCGAACCTATATAATTCTGGACTTGACCTTCGGAAGTCGTCGTTGAGTACGCAGCTGTAAGTAATTGAAACCATTCCGCTGCCTATACTTAACGTTGAGACGTTATCTGAAATCCGTCCTTGTGGCTGGGAGTTT
This sequence comes from Schistocerca gregaria, assembly GCF_023897955.1. Taxonomy (NCBI): domain Eukaryota; kingdom Metazoa; phylum Arthropoda; class Insecta; order Orthoptera; family Acrididae; genus Schistocerca; species Schistocerca gregaria. The sequence continues at coordinate 744,515,913 of NC_064922.1, forward strand.
GCGTTTCTCGTCTATAGAACACAAAGAAGACAGTATTAGAATATATTAGTCAGAGGACCGCCGAGTGCTATCGTAGTGTTTGAAAGAGTTTGATTGTGGCTGGAGTTCTTCCATCGTCGCAGACGAGTACGAGAACCATCACTTGGATGCACCCGACGCAGTACATACCCTGATATAGCAAATTGCTTCGCCTTTTAGGGGTATAAAAGCTACATAGCTGTGATCTCTTTAGTTTATTTTCACTGAGGTTCCACACCACCGTATATCATCTTTGAAAGTAGTGCATTCTAGTGTTTGGAACGTATATGATGTCATTCATTCCGCATTATTGATATTAGACCGTGCAGTCATAATAAGAGGCAAAGTTGGGCAATTGATTAGTAATTTTAATTATGAAATGTAAACTTTGTAACCTAAAGATTTTTTTTAAATCTACAATAAATATATAATCAGGAACAACATTTATGATTTAGTATGATTAGTTACCTTCATTATTCATTTCTGTTTAGATTGTAATTTATTGAATGAAAAGATCCTAAGATATGCTTCAGGGGCTAGTCAGACAGGGCCAAATCTTCATTTAGCGTTTGTTATTTTCCGTTGTCCACATTAATTTTACACCGGCCTGGTGTAGCATCTTGAAAGCTTTAGAAAACAATATCCAAAACAGGAATCGAAGAACAACGTAGTTGTTCTCTGACGCACAGGTTGATTCTATTAATATTGCATATGCACACTCGTCATATGTGCAATAGGCGTCTTCTGAAAGGTATATCAATTTATTAATGAAATAGTGTCATAAATATTCTATTTTAGAAGTAATTTTACGTAAGGCTTATAGAGTATCATTCTTAGTGTCAGTAGTTCCAAGTAAATATTTTTTGTTGTACTTCGCGCTACCGCTTTTTGTATCCTTTTCAAGAGTTTCGACATTGGATCATTAGTTTGCTGTTGCACGTAATAATTTTAATTGACCAAGTTTGAAAACTTATTAAAAATAGAATGAAGGTTATAAAGACCTTTAATCCTTACAGTCAACACTGTTAAAGATGACAATTAATATTTTACACGTTTTTATTTTTCGAGGAAATGATTTTGTCTGGTACAATTTTTCGGGAGACTACTAACCTCAAAGAATTATTCAAATTTTTATCTTTAAGTGGTGAACGGTTCTTAGTTTTAGCAGGCTTTAAAAGGGAGAAAAACAGCTCACAAATATGCGTGGATCGAAACATTGAGAGAACTATGACCACGTGCTTGTGCAAAAGAGAATACTTCTCTCGTGGAAAAGAGGTGCAAAAGTCATCTTAAGTTTTACACATAAGAAAGCGGTCCTTCAGGCGGATATTGCACTGCAGGACAATCAGCTCTAGTTGAAACACTTGTCAGGCGTCCTCTGCTCGAAGGAAAAACTGGTGAACAAATATATCTAAGGCCAGCTGAATCTCACTTATCTCCAAAAATTTTTTTAACTCTTCTTGTAATTCCCAAATGATTTAAACGTAATCTGAAAAATCGACATCTTCTTTAACACTGACTAATGCAGGAAAATGTCCACAATTCTTCTCGCGTAACTGTTTTTTTTCCACAAAATAAGTTTTTTTAATGCTTGAATCTTCTCCACTAAATCTACAGGAGAGTGAATTCCACCTTGGAGCGAAATGTTCAAAGTATTTAAACGACCAGTTAGGTCACTGAAAAAAGCCTAATTCACCACCCAATTAAGATCACGAAGGAATTCTTCTGGACGTCTTTCATTTCCAAAAAGGTATTGACTTCGTCCCTCATAAAGAAAAACCGATGAAGGACCTCTCCTCTGCTGAGCCATCCTATTCCTGTGTGGTGGGGGATGTCCGGGTATTAACTTTCAATATCAGCCAAAAATTCTTTAAATTTGCGATGCGTGAGTCCATGCTAGCGAAGATAATTAACCGTTCAAACAACTGTGTCCATAACATTTTTTCTACTAACAGTCTTCCCACAAAGTGCCTCCTGGTGTATCAGACAATGGACTGCCGTGAATGAGAACAGCCGACTTCAGTCATTTTTGACTTGACGTAATCCAGGAATCCAGTGCGTATCCGTCGAAGCGGAGGGGCTCCATCCGTTGTTAAACTGATCAGGTATCCCCATGTTAAACCCATTGACTCGAACACGTTTTCCACGGCTAGAAAAGTATCCAAACCCGTGGTTGTGTTTTTTAATCGTATAAAGTCGAGCAATTCTTCTGTGATACGCAGACTGTCGTTAACACCCCGAATGAATATGAAGAGCTGAGATACGTCCGCAACGTTCGTGGACTCGTCAAGGGCGATAGAAAACCAAACGAAGTCTGCCGCTCTCTCCATTAATTGCCTCTCCATATCTGAGGCCATATCTCCGACTCGGCGAGCAGCAGTTTGAGGCGAAAGAGCTATTTTCTAAAATTTTTCGGTGCCGTCTGCTGGAGAAATACAAGCCGCCGAGTCGACCATTCAGTTCTTGATGAGATTCCCAGCCTTAAAAGGTTTCCCTGCTTTCACAATTCTCAGCGAGCATTTTTAACTTGCGCTTAAACTTTGCCCACATGTTACCTGCTCCTACTGCGGGAATAAAGAAAAAAATGCCCTTGCAATTAATTTTGTACAATTCTGCTTTTAAAACATTTTTTATAATTTTAACAATTAATTGTTACATTAATTGAAAACCAAATAAAAAACTAACAAAAATATTAGTTTTAGCTGCGTTTTTCCCAAGTGCCTCTGAAATGCGGACGTAGACACTAGCAAGGGCAGCGAAATCTGCTCGCAAAATCAATTTTTATCTATCGGAAAATTTGAGTTTTAGTTAATCTTCAACATAGATCCAACTACAACGTATGCCTTCCATACATCAAAACACGAATACACAAAAACAAAGAATGACTCTTAATGACACTTTACTGTCCGAGAGAGCATTAGTGACGGCTTTTCAGAAAGTGGAAGAAACTAACGCACCTGAAACAGTTTCTTGTCTGTGCGACGCGATTAAATGCAAACAAAATATAAAAATTAACCAAAAAGAAATATTCCTTGTCGCTGACAATCTGGCACAGTGCTGTCATATCAGATTCAAAGGGTTCAAATGACTGTGAGCACTAAGGGACTAAATATCTGAGGTCATCAGCCCCTAGAACTTAAAACTACTTAAACTCGACTAACCTAAGAACATCATACACTTCCATGCCCGAGGCAGGATTCGAACCTGCGACCGTAGCGGTCGCGTGGTTCCAGACTGACTTATAATGTTATAAAATATAGTTTTATTTATCATCTTTATAAATAATAAAGAGTCATACGGAAGGAACATCTTACTTCACTGTAATGCTGCTTGAAATTTTCTTTTAGTCCTTCAAGCTTTGACTGGCTTTCCTCTTTCGACACATTTTCGAACTGATCTTTGTGTCAGGCCTTAGAGTGCCTTTCAGCCTAGTACTTTTTTTTAAATACACTCCTGGAAACTGAAATAAGATCACCGTGAATTCATTGTCCCAGGAAGGGGAAACTTTATTGACACATTCCTGGGGTCAGATACATCACATAATCACACTGACAGAACCACAGGCACATAGACACAGGCAACAGAGCATGCACAATGTCGGCACTAGTACAGTGTATATCCACCTTTCGCAGCAATGTAGGCTGCTATTCTCCCATGGAGACGATCGTAGAGATGCTGGATGTAGTCCTGTGGAACGGCTTGCCATGCCATTTCCACCTGGCGCCTCAGTTGGACCAGCGTTCGTGCTGGACGTGCAGACCGCGTGAGACGACGCTTCATCCAGTCCCAAACATGCTCAATGGGGGACAGATCCGGAGATCTTGCTAGCCAGGGTAGTTGACTTACACCTTCTAGAGCACGTTGGGTGGCACGGGATACATGCGGACGTGCATTGTCCTGTTGGAACAGCAAGTTCCCTTGCCGGTCTAGGAATGGTAGAACGATGGGTTCGATGACGGTTTGGATGTACCGTGCACTATTCAGTGTCCCCTCGACGATCACCAGAGGTGTACGGCCAGTGTAGGAGATCGCTCCCCACACCATGATGCCTGGTGTTGGCCCTGTGTGCCTCGGTCGTATGCAGTCATGATTGTGGCGCTCACCTGCACGGCGCCAAACACACATACGACCATCATTGGCACCAAGGCAGAACCGACTCTCATCGCTGAAGACGACACGTCTCCATTCGTCTCTTCATTCACGCCTGTCGCGACACCACTGGAGGCGGGCTGCACGATGTTGGGGCGTGAGCGGAAGACGGCCAAACGGTGTGCGGGACCGTAACCCAGCTTCATGGAGACGGTTGCGAATGGTCCTCGCCGATACCCCAGGAGAAACAGTGTCGCTAATTTGCTGGGAAGTGGCGGTGCGGTCCCCTACGGCACTGCGTAGGATCCTACGGTCTTGGCGTGCATCCGTGCGTCGCTACGGTCCGGTCCCAGGTCGACGGGCACGTGCACCTTCCGCCGACCACTGGCGACAACATCGATGTACTGTGGAGACCTCACGCCCCACGTGTTGAGCAATTCGGCGGTACGTCCACCCGGCCTCCCGCATGCCCACTATACGCCCTCGCTCAAAGTCTGTCAACTGCACATACGGTTCACGTCCACGCTGTCGCGGCATGCTAACAGTGTTAAAGACTGCGATGGAGCTCCGTATGCCACGGCAAACTGGCTGACACTGACGGCGGCGGTGCACAAATGCTGTGCAGCTAGCGCCATTCGACGGCCACCACCGCGGTTCCTGGTGTGTCCCCTGTGCCGTGCGTGTGATCATTGCTTGTACAGCCCTCTCGCAGTGTCCGGAGCAAGTATGGTGGGTCTGACACACCGGTGTCAATGTGTTCTTTTTTCCATTTCCAGGAGTGTACATGAGGTTCAGATGAGATACTACACATTTGGTACAATTTTCGACAGCACACAAAACAATTTCCCACTCGGATTTAAATCGCGCCGACGCGCCGCTCCTTCTTTTTCTTTATCTGCTGCTGTTAACCATCCATCTCGATCCACTGTAGCCGTAAGTCTGTTGACTAACGGCTTTGTGTTGTATCAATGTTTCTTACCCCTGCTGGCGCAGCAGTCTGTCTTCCGTACGAATCGCGTGTACAATGGCACGAAGAGGCGCGGCGAGCGTACCGCACAGCTAACTAAGCGGCACGGCTCGGCCACTGCAACAACATACGAATTCGCCCGGGGCCTTGGCCTCGGGCGAACGCGGGCGCTCGCGCCCCAGGGGCACAGACTTTACTATCCTGCATTCGACTATTCATTCAATTCAACAGATCATGTAATTCTTCCTCATTTTCCCTCATCAATGTCATCAACTAATTGTATCATTGATATCCTTTCACCTTGAACTTTAATTCCACTCCTGAACCTTTCTTCTATTTCCAGCACTGCTTCTTCGATGTCAGACTGAACAGTAGGGGCGAAAGACCACATCCTTGACTTACGCCCTTTTTCATCCGAGTACTTCGTTCTTGGTTGTCCACTGTTATTATTCCGTCTTGGCTCTTGTGCATATTGTACATGACACGTTTCTTCCTATAGCTTACCCATATTTTTCTCAGAATTTCGAACATCTTGCACCATTTTACGTAGCCGGACGCTTTTTCCAGATGGACAAATCCCATGAACGTGTCTTGATTTTTCCTTAATCTTGCTTCCATTATTAACCGCAACATCAGAATTGGCTCTCTCGTGACTTTATCTTTTCTAAAGCCAAACTGATGGTCATGTAGCACATCCCCAATTTTGTTTTCCATTCTTCTGTGTATTATTTCTGTCAGCAATTTGTATGCATGAGCTGTTAAGCTGATTGTGCGATAATTCTCTCATTTGTCCGCCCTTGTACTATTCGGAATTGTATGGAGATATTTTTCCGAAAGTTTTATGGTATGTCGCTAGACTCATACAGTCTACGCACCAACGTGAGTAACTGTTTTGTTGCCGCGTCCCCCAATGATTTTAGAAATTCTAATGGAATCTTACCTATCCCTTCTGCCTCATGTTGTCGTAAGTCCTTCAAATCTCTCTCAAATTCTGATTCTGCTATTGGATTCCCTATCTCTTCTATCACATCAGACAAATCATATACTTCACAGAGGCCGTCAATGTACTCCTTCCAACTATCAGCTCTCTCCTCTGCATTTAAAAGCGGTATCCCCTATGCTGTCTTAATGTTTCCACGCTTGCTTTTAATGAAGGTTGTTTTGACTTTCCTACACGCTAAGTAAGTCCTTTTGACAAGCATTTCTTTTTCGATATCCTCACATTTTTCGTGCAGCCATTTCGTCTTATCATCCCTGCATTTCCTATTTATTTCATTCCTCAACGACCTGTATTTGTATATTGCTGAGTTTCACGGAACATTATTCTAATTACTCATTTCATCGATGAACTGGAGTATTTCTTGTGTTACTAACAGTTTCTCCGCAGTTATCTTCTCTGTACCTATGTTTCTTTCCTCCTTATATGATGGTCCATTTTAGAGATTCAATTTCTCTTCAAATGTACTGCTTCCCGAGCTACTCCTTTTTGATGTATCTATAGCATTAGAGAACTTCAAGGGTATCTCGTCATTCTTTACTACTTCCGTATCTCACTTTCTTGCATATTGGTTCTTCCTCAGTAATGTCTTTAACTTCAGCCTATTCTTCGTCACTACTACATTATGATCTTTTTCTGTATCTGTTCCTGGGTACGCCTTAAAATGCAGTATCTGATTTCGGAATCTGTGCTTGATCATAAAGTAACCTAACTGAAATCTTCCCATGTTACCCGGCCTTTTCCATGTGTATCTATCCCTCTTTTTATACTTGAACAGAGTATTCGCTATTACTAGCTGAAATTTATTACAGAACTCCTCTCTCATTCCTTGTTCCGAATCAATACTCTCTTGTAAGTTTTTCTACCACTACTACTCCTACAATTGCGTTCCAGTTCCCCATGATTAAAAGATTTTCATCCCCCTTTACATACTGCGTTATTATTTCAATACTCTAATGTATTTTGTGTATCTCTTCATCTTCAGCTTGCAACTTCGGCTTGTATACATGAAATATCATTGTTGGTGTTGGTTTGCTTTCCATTCCGATAAGAACAACGCTATCACGGACCTGTTCACAGTAAGACAGTCTGCTCTATCTTCCTATTCCCATTATACCATTTTGTGCTGCTATTGATTTACCCTACACTCATCTGAGCTGAAATCCTCTTCTTATTTCTGTTTCTCTTCACTAACTCCTACTATATCTACACTGAGCCTATTCATTTCCATTTTAAGATTTTCCAGTTTGAAACTTTTTCTAGTTTCCCTATCACGTTTAGGCTTCTGACATTCCACGCCCCGACTCGTGGAGCGTTATCTTTTCGTTGATTATTCAATCTTTTTCACCTCCCCCTTAGCATTCCCCTCCCAGAGGTCCGAATGGGGAACTATTCGGGAAACTTTTGCCACTGTAGAGATCATCATGACACTTTTTCAATTGCAGGCCACTTGTCCTGTGGATACACGTTACGTATCTTTAATGCAGTGGTTTCCTTTCCCTTCTGCATCCTCATACTGTTGTTCACTGCTGATTCTTCCGCCTTTAGGGGCAGTTTCCCAGCCCTAGGACACGAGAGTGGCCCAAACCTCTGGCCGCTCCTTCACCCTCTTTGACAAGGCTGTTGGCAGGAGCAAGGTGACTCCTTATGCACGAAGTCTTCGGCCGCCAATGCTGATTACTAGTCAAAGTCTAAGCGGTGGCGGGTTTCGAACCTGGGAAGTTCTGATTATTAATCAAATGCGCTACCGCTAGACCACGGGTATAGCCGTATTCGTAAAGTATGCACATTTTGTGGCAATATATCACTTAAGCTATCAGATATTCTTATTTGAAATAAACTATTGTTTCTACCTTTTCCTAAATCATATTTATCTGTTTCACTGTCAGTTTAAGATGAGATAACGTGAAGTCTTGATAAGGTGATGCAACTGAACGGCCGCCATTGTCCTTTTTTCTTTTTAATTTGTGTTAAGTTCCTATGGGACCAAATGGCTGAGGTCATCGGTCACCGGGCTTACACACTACTTAATCTAACTTACGCTAAAGACAATACACACACACACACACACACACACACACACACACACACACACACACACACACATGCCCGAGGGTGGACTCGAATCTCCGACGGATGGGGGGAGTCGCGCGAATTGTGGCAAGGCACTTGAGACCACGTGGCTACCCAGCGCGTCTCCGTTGTAGTAGCCTATATACAAATTTATATGATCACTCATAGATCGTGCCTTCATTACCTTTTTATGATTCACGAAGCCTGATTGTAATTTGTTGTAAGCGTTTCTTTCCACGCCAGAATTAATGATTCAAACCTTCATTACCGATACACGGTCTAGATGCGTCCTGTTAATGATTGACCACTAAAGTCAGCCACGACGATTTTTCAAACACAGTCTTTTACTCATTCCATTTTCTTTTCCAGAAGGTCTTATGTTCTTTATAATATTGCTGCTCTCATTAATTACAGTAGTAAATATTTTTAATGATTAAGTTTGACCTAGAGCTGATTTTATACAGAGTAGGGGCTCAAAACACAGAGCCAAAACCCAGGACCATGTGTAAAGGGAAGACAACGATGATTGAAGAGAAAGACAGCAGACTTGCAGTGAAAAAGAAAGAGTCAATGGCAGTGGGAGATAAGAGGAACGGGAAAAAACGCAATAGCAGTCGGATAGAGAGACAGTGAAAGTGAGAGAGAATGAGAACGAGAGAGCGAGAGAAAGGCATGAAGACAGTAACAATGGGAGAGACAGACAGAAAGAAGTCCATCAGGAAGTAGGAACACGGCTCGTGTTGTTTGTAGGTCAAGCATACCTAGACGGTCAATACCGCGGTTCGATCCCGTACGCATTGTTTCTTTGTGCCAGGAAGGGCTTTCAACAAGGGAAGTCTCCAGGCGTCTCGGAGAGAAGTGAAACATGGGGATAGAGACTTACATAGAAAGCTGCAGTCAGAATGAGATATTGTGTATGAAGCCTTCACTACACAGAGAGATTGTGTAAAATGATTTAGAATGATCTGTGTTAGAAAAGAACGAATACCTTCGCGTGAGAAAATTTTTGACGAGGGAGGTGCAATGAGGGCCTGAAGCATCTGGTAGCCCATATTCTGTCAGAGTTTTTTGAAGATGATCGTATTTGTCTCTTTTTTGCTGCAGAAAGAGCGTTTTTCTGCTAGTTTATAATTTGCTTCACCAGTGCCGTGGGCACTGCCAGTAAATTTTCACAATTGGATATATTTTCCGGTTTTAATCTGATGAAGGTTAAGCCCTAGTAGACTCCATTAAAGGACCATGACATATTCAAATCAGCAGTCACGAGAAGTGTTCCTGCTGCACCTACAGTAGTTGCAGTAAGTAATTCAGGCGCCCATCCCCCGTGCAGTACCTTGACAAGCGTACATTGTTACAGATGCTAAAAATACGCTTTTAAAGAGAATACTCGGAGCTGTAGCATCGTACTATAAAGAATAAAATGACCATTTTTAGACTGTCGCAACGTTTAGCTTTGTAACACACTTCAGGAAATGAAGATCCACGGACTACAAAGAAACTTGTCGCTAATATATTGCAACTAGAGATTAAAATCTGTTGGATAATATTGTAAGGCTACATCCAACACAATCTATTTTTCCAGATCGACTGTAACTATCTCTTTTTGAATATCTTAGACTGGCGTTTATTTTCAAGCTAAATAATAGCCATGTGTTTCTTTTGATGCTGTCATCCACGAATTTCTCTTCTGCCAACATATACATCTCAGAGTACAACCTGTAACCCTACGTCTTCAATCTGTTGGATGTATTCCAATTTCGGTCTTCCGTTATAGCTTTTGCACCCTCTGCAGGTTATTCTAGTACAATAGATTTTTTTTTTCCACACACATCGAAAATAGTTTTGCATCACCCCGGTTCCCTGAACTACTGAAGATAGACGTTGACTGTGGATATAGTATCACAGACACAGTCCCTTTGACTGTTCAGAGACGTCACTAAACCCTCCTAAGATGTAAAAAACCATGCATGAGCAGCGCCTATTAGACGGAGGGGGTTTGACAGCCGATCAGTTCCAGTTATTCCACCAGGAAGGAGGTACACGGCTCGTGTTGTCTGTAGTTCAACTGTGCCTAGACGGTCAATAGCGCGGTTCGATTCCCTGTGCATTGTTACTTTGTGCCACGAAGAGCTCTCAGCAAGGGAAGTGTCCTGGCGTCTCGGAGTGAACCAAAGCAATATCGCCCGGACATGGAGAAGATACAGAGAGACAGGAACTGTCGATAACATGCCTCGCTCAGGCCGCCCAAGGGCTGCTACTGCAGTGGATGACTGCTACCTACGGACTGTGGCTCGGAGGAACCCCACCACACTGAATAATGCTTTTCGTGCAGCCACAGAACGTAGTGTTACTACTCAAACTGTGCGCTGTAGGCTGCATGATGCGCGACTTCACTCTCGACGTCCATGGCGACGTCCATCTTTGCAACCATGACACCATGCAGCGCGGTACAGATGGGTCCAACAACATGCCGATGGACCGTTCAGGACTGGCATCATATTCTCTTCACCGATGATTGTCGCATATGCCTTCAACCAGACAATCGTCGGAGACGTGTTTGGAGGCAATCCAGTCAGGCTGAACTCCTTAGACGCACTGTCCAGCGAGTTCGGCAATGTGGAGGTTCCCTGCTGTTTTCGGGTGGCAATATGTGTGGCCGACTTACGCCGATGGTGATCATGGAAGGCGCCGTAACGGCTTTACGATACATGCAACCAAATCGGCAGCGTATTGGCAAGGCATTTGTCTTCATGGACGACAATTCGTGCCCCCATCGTACACATCTTGTGAATGACTTCCTTCAGGATAAAGACATCGCTGGACTAGAGTGGCCAGCATGTTCTCGAGACATGAACCATGTCGAACATGCCTGGGATAGATGGAAAAGGGCTGTTTATTGACGACGTGACCCATCAACCACTCTGAGGGATCTACGCCTTATGGCTGTTGAGGAGTGGGACAATCTGGGGAGAACAGTGCCTCGATGAACTTGAGGATAGTATGCCACGACGAATACAGGCATACATCAATGCAAGAGGACGTGCTACTGGGTATTAGAGGAATTGCTGTGTACAACAATCTGGACCACCTTCTCTGAAGGTCATGCTGTATGGTGATACAACATGGAATGTGTGGTTTTCATGAGCAATAAAAAGAGCCGAAATGATGTTCATATTCATCTCTGTTCCCATTTTCTGTACAGGTTTCGGAACTCTCGGAACCGAGGTAATGCGAAACTTTGTTTGATGTGTGTATAATACCAATGGGAACGGAAATCTTGCGATACGGTTTTCAATAAACTAGTAAGTTACCTGTCAGTGCAGTTCCGTCTATTGCTTTCGTAGACACGTACTCTCAGAAGTTATAGTAATGATTCCTATTATATCAACAACGAGAATTTATGATAGCTGTACTTATAAAGATCTCAACTAATAACCGGTAGCCAACATGTTAAATTCATATCGATGGACACTAGGTGTCAAATTGGTTTTGTTTTAAGAAATACAGCAATCAGACATTATTTACATATTTTTACTTATCCCAATATGAGGTTTAGCTTTCGTCCATTTCAACGAGCATAATATAAACGTAAATCTTCATCAGTACCGCATTAGCATCCATAATACTGTCGCTGTATTAATGATGTCCTAATAAATACTGAAATATGTATTACGCCAATTGACTATGGGCGGAGTATAGGCAAATTCATAAACAGCGGCCGGCCGCTGTGGCCGAGCGGTTGTAGGCGCATCAGTCCGTAACCGCGCAGCTGCTACGGTTGCAGGTTCGAATCCTGCCAAGCATGGATGTGTGTGATGTTCTCAGGTTAGTTAGGTTTAAGTAGTTCGAAGTCTAGAGGACTGATGACCTCAAGCCGCGTGGGATTAGCCGAGCGGCCTAGGGCGCTGCAGTCATGGACTGTGCGGCTGGTCCCGGCGGTTGTTCGAGTCCTCCCTCGGGCATGGGCGTGTTTGTCGTTAGGTTCGTTTAGGTTATGTAGTGTCTAAGGTTAGGGACTGATGACCTTAGCAGTTAAGTCCCATTAGATTTCACACACATTTTTGATTACCTCAGATGTTAAGTCCCAGACGCTTAGAGCCATTTGAACCATAAAAAGGGGCTGTTTGCGGTATTTCTTAAAGCAATACAAGCCACTGCTGTGGGGTTAAAGAACCAGTAAAACGAAAAAATTAATTTTATTTTTTTGACTGGTAGTGATGACAGGTAAGAAACATACTGCTTTTTTCTTTCAGTGACGCATAATTTTTCTCTTTAGCTGTCACACATATCAAGTAGCCCTAAGATCTTTATAAGTGACCCATAACTGACATTATTCCCTTACATTTTACAAACCGACAACGATTTGTGTTTTCTTTTTGCTTCTCTCTAGGGGCAGTATAAATTCTTCTCCAGTAGAACGACAAGGCGCCTGACGATGTTCCGCGGGTTGCGACAACTTTCGGGCAATGAAAGTGGGTGGAGGAGACCGACAGTAAACTGTGGTCGCTCTCGGCTGAATCGTACCCCACAGCCCATGTCCGAGATGTCTGCCCATCACTGGGGGCTTGTTGGTGTGTGAGTGTGAGTATGTGTGCACATGTATGGCTGCGTGGAGCGCCGGGTTCTACCGTTGCACTGAACGGCAGCGGCGGAGGCGTCTCAGGCGGAGAAGAAAGAAGATGGTCGTCTTCCACAGGCCGTGAGCCCAGTCGCTCGTGCTGGGCCGGGGGCGCTGGCGGAACCGGGGCTCATCGGAAAACCGTAAAATTTTATGCGGCCGTGTTACAGTTACGGCCCCTGCCGCGGGCCGGGGGGAGAGGCGCCACTATCGCCGAGGCGCGCAAATCTCCCTCCTGAGGCAGGCGCTCGAGCGCGCATGCGCGAGGCCGCTTTCTCGCCGAGTCGGCAGATTAGCAAACCACCAGCTCAAAAGGCGCCCGCCCGCTGGGACTCTTCCTGACGATGTTTGTCCCCGTCTGTGAGGCGGCCCTGCAAAGAAGATCGTTTCGTATTGCGTTACCGCCCGTTCCTCCTCCTCCTCCTCCTCCTCCTTCTCTTTCCCTTTCTTCTTCGTCTCCACTTTCTTCTCCTTTAACTGTCATCCGAGACTCCGAAAGTGGCAGATACAACTTGAGCTTTAAAACAATGAAGTATGCATTTTTAACTCTACGTCAAAGTAAATTACAAATGCGTTACTTTGTCACTCAACATTTTTTTTAAAAAATAGTTACTACCCACGTCGATAGCTTTCTATTATCATCAGATCCCGTTACATTAAACTGTTAATGAGAATGACTGTAGCTAAAGGGTTTCCACAGTTTTTTTCCATGTTTGCATGAAATATCTTTGGAGATTAGTTTTTTGTTCGAGGACGTCCATTAATTATGTGAAGGTTTTTTAATATACGAGCGTGCTTATTTCGAACCCCATTCCACTCAGTGAGATGTATTGCGATCCCCACCCTTTCATGTCAGGTTTACACTATAATTTTTAAATAATTAAATTTAATTGCCCGTACTTTTGTTTCGTACCATTAAAGGTACCTATTATGTTGCTCGGAATTAACTTTATAAAACAAAATATTATGTGTTATGATAACGGATATCTTCTGAATAGTCTCCGCCATTTGGCAGCTTTCAAGACAATTAGCTTAGTTGGATTCGCTACAGTGCATCATAAACGTTGTTACCGTTTTGACCTTTAATGTCAAAGATAGAATGTAGGATTTACATTTAGAGCGCAGCATTCTGACGGACAGTCGGACATACTGAAAGGCTGTCTGCATTAAGTGTCATTGAATCTTAACTTACTTTGCAAATGAAAGGCAACAACGTTTGTACCTCACTTTGAACCACATGATTAGGTAGCTTTTCGGTCTCTTGATTTACGTGATCACTAAAAGAACTTTTATCGGCGTGCTTCAGCTTCGCTTTCTTCCAGAAGCGAATTACTTGGCGGTGCATTTGTTTCGACTTGTGTGCGTGCTGCTTAACATAGACATTGCAAAAGTATTGATACAAACTCATTTTGAATCCGTTTTATACGAGTTGCAGAGTATCGCGACTCATTCACTGATTTACACGCAGTGGTTTCGACTGGCGTGACAGTGAACTACCTAAATAAAACCTGACGCTTCCGAGACTTGTTTCAGATCGGAAAATCCCGGACATGCACACTTGTAAAGCATTCCGTTTAGAGAGGCAGTAAATATTTGTGGGCTCTTAAATATTGTCTAAGCTTGGGATTAAATTTATAAAAGAAATTAATATCCGTTATAATAATGTATATTCTCTTCCCGTAAATGACATTTAGTGAGATTTTCCCGGACCTCCATTTGGAGCACTCGTAATTAATGCATGTTTCCTTACGGAAGACAAGCAACATGTGGTAGGAATGTTACAGAAATTTACTAACAGAATTGTTACAGCATACCATTTGTAAGACAAATTTAGGTAAAGCAAGGGTGCCATGTTACCCATTTCCTTCTGATCGTTGCTTCCTCAAACCCTATTCTTGAATCAGAATACCAGGAGACTGTCTGAATATAGCTATTGCTGGCAGTAAATTTCAACATCAGGAGAGATACCAAATAACAAAATCGAGTATTTGACAAGAAACATTTCCAGCAAAAAGGATGAAAGTATACGCAGTAGGTCTACTCGATAGGAAAAAGTTTAATTCATCTCGAGTTCTATGAGGCAAGCATGACCCACATAAATGGAATAATTTTGTAACTAAAAAAACAGTGAGCGAATAGTACAGAAATTCGCTCAATATGCTTTTAAGAAACAGGCCAACAGTTATTGCATCAATATGGAGTATCGAATGTAATTTTTCTTGATTTAAAAGAAAATATTAGCAAAATGTATCATCTACCACAAATTGGTATAATAACTGCAGAATTAATAGATTAGACACAATATTTACACACTAGAAAACAGTTTCATTTATGTGAAAGTACCTTCAAATATTAATACGCTCGTTTCCAAAAACGTAATTTTAATGGGTAATTGGAACTCTCAATAAGCTAGATGTTCTTCTTAAGAGATCTCCTAATTTCTACATTTGACTTAAAGTTTTTCAAGCCTTGTATCGTAAGGAGAAAAAATATAAATGAAACTGAGCCATATGGATTTTTGAATTCTAATTGAATTTGGTTAAATATTTAGCATATTATATAAGACACTGTTTATGTAGAGGAACAAGCCATATATTCTATTTTCGACCGATTCCGCACCATAAAAATGAATGGATCTTAAGCCTTCTTTCTTTAGCGGATAGAATGTTTTGGAAACTCGGCACTTTGGAGGGCACTGATGATTATTAAAGGAAACATGGAAGTTTCTTTCATGTGGAACTTGCGTTATGATTGAGAATGCTACTACTTTAGATTATTTCAAGGTATTCATCGGAGGATGGTGTTCTGCGAAAGGCTTGTATAATGATAAACATCTAAAGTGCAGTTTTTCCTTCGGTTGTTTTAACAGAATTTGTCATAAATCTTACCAACTTTAGATGGCCTTCACGTGAGGTTCGGCACGGATTCGAATGGAGCAGGATGGATTACAGAGCAGAGACTGAACTCGTTTTGACTTTTATTTTATCGCCACAGACTCTTCATTCAGTCTTACACAGCATGCTAAAAGTAGACAAAACCTGTCTAATGCAACCTCCTCTCGGTGTACAGACACATCAATCATGTATGCACTAAGTTGTCCGAAAAATTTGAAAGTAGATTACATGCCTCAGAAACGATTGCGCACAGCACAGCAATATGTAATTATGCTCTAAGCTACAATCCTGTAATCTCTTTATCACACTATTTTATCACGCAATAAGTAGACCAATTTTGATGACGTCTAAACGTAAATAAAAATAGCGCATTAGTTCTTACTTATGTTCACTTAAATCGCAGTAAATAGTTTAACGAACGATGATGCCACAGGAAAGGTGACCAACATTCGAGTGAATATTTAAACTGCGTCCTGCATAATGTGGAACGCATCGCCTTGACATTAAATCACATTCACGTGATGACCGTTCGTAATCATGTGCCAGTCTTGTACAGTGTTGTTCTGAAAGTGGAACCGTTCAGGAAGCAAGGGGGGCGTGTGATTGCCATGACATTCAAACATTTAATTAAATTAATAGGGGAAAGAGGGTAAATTGAAGAATAAGGCGTACAATATAAATGGGGATTATAATTAAGGTTTCAGTTTTAGATTATTATTGAAGAAAGAGGAAACATTATGGAAGCAAAACGAATTTATGCAGAATGAAATGACGGATGAACCACAATACATCAGCTTTATGTGTGAGTTGCAAGTTAAGCCATTCGTACTATATAATCAGCATGACCGCACAAGTCTGTCATTCAACAGTCATGGAACTGTTAGGTAAGCTCCTCCACCTTGGAAAGGCCGTGGCACTTCTAATCAGACAAATCGGTTTTTAAAATACCCAAAAAACAACAATTAAATCAATTTCTAATCGTCCTGAAGCCAAAAACCGCATAAAACAACAATTAAATCGGTTTTTAACTGTCGTGAAATTGATGCAAGACATGTTCAGTATGCTGTCCACCCTTTCAGCTCCAAGTTGAAATCAAGAAACAGCAATATCCACGACAAATTGGGGTGTCTCAGGGGCCACGTTCACAATACGTTGTGCAGTGTGCCTTCAGTGAAGCTAAATTTGTAATCGGAGCACTACACACAGCGTCCTTCAGGTAAACACATAGCCTACAGTCACCCGTGTTAAGATCAGGTGATGTGAATGGTCAGGCTGTAGGGAAATGGCGGCTGATATTTCTAGAATTTCGAAAAAGGTCTCAGTGGCAACCGCTTCACTGGCTGTGCAATGTGCAGAGGAGCGCCACCTTGCATAAATATGATGCTACCTACACATCCACACTGCTGAAGAGATGGTGCGCAAAAGGCTCTCATAGTGTTTACCAGTGACGGTAATAGCACCGCAAGAAACATCTCGCCGATAAAATAATTGCCCTACGATAATAGATGGCATCAAACTGCACCACACAGTTACCTCTGCCGAAAGAAGTGATGGCGGCTGATGTGCTAACGGATTTGCCATTGCCCACATTCTGTGTATTGACATTTTCTTAGAGATGAAAATGGGATTCGTCTGCCTACAGAAAGATTCCTGGCCATTCACTGTCGACTTTCTTGCGAACAAGAAATTCTTGAGGAAGCGTTTGACTTACCTAATATGTTCCAAAACTCCGCACATAGAAACGTGATTTTTTCGCAACTCATACCTTGGGTTCTTTTGGTGATACGAAGATAGGATCAAGTGTTTTGGATATCATTTTGGTTAGGGACGATATGTACATCTAACAGAAGAGCAGTCTGTAACTATCCTAGAGCACAGGATCAAAGTTTGAATACTACGTATTTCCTCCAGCTTAGGAAAATGGAGCAAATCGGTTGGTTCTTTTTTGCATTGTGTGTCGTCTATGGTGCGTCTTAGTAGATTTGTGGAGGCATCAGAAAACTTCGTTTTTGGGCACCATTACCGAGCTGCAAATTCCAAGACTGCTTTGCACAATAAATAGCTGTAATTTTTACGCCATATTCCTAATCTGGATCTCGAATGAATTTGAAAGTTTTTTTCATTCCTTTATCCGTTTCCGAATACAACAGAGGTTTAATGTTACCCTACTTCTACAAGTACAGTACTCAAGAAAAATACGACGTGAAGAGAAACGTAGTTTGGAAAGTGACGTAGCACGGACAGTTGTTCTGTAAAGTGCCTCCGTTATCATCAAAAGGGTTCTGTGCACTCCATGTTGTAGTACCGAAGCACATACAAAATATTTGTGCTGCGTTATTTAAATTTCACATAAGTAAACTGCAAGGCATTAAAATTCTACTAACTCAAAGAAAGTTCTTTTCGTAAGACTGATATGCTCTTCTGTAGGAGTGAAAAGAAGGGAAGCAACGGGAAAATGATCCTTTTGGAGTACAAAAAAGGCGAATATACTACTGTTTAAAAGATACTGTCTGGAAAGTGGGGTACCAGCTGCCTCATTCTACCTTCTTCAGCACCTCTAAAAAATTTTCAAAAAATTTTGGCAAGCGAACATATTCGCGCTTTTCTATGCTGAGAGAGGAGGAAGCCAGTGGCACTGGGAAAGAGACGGACAAAACAACAAACACTTGAAGACAGACAGTGGTAGTGGTGTAGAAAGAGTGAAGGAGACAATCCCAGAATGCGTTTTTTTTTTTTTTTTAAATTACAAAAGCATGGATTGTTGGTTAACCACGGAGCTCAAGTTTACAAAACAAATTTTTAAAATGTATCTAAGTTTACTCTAACACTTTCTGTAAAACATATTGGCAGACAGCTGACGCAAAAAATTGTATACGCTCTAACGGAAGAGAGAGACAGAGAGACACACCACGATGGAATTATCCTTATAGGATGGACAACGGTGGATGCGATGTACATGTACAGACGAGCAAATGATTACAATTTCGGACAATCTGGATGATTTATTCAAGGGAAAGAACTTCGCAAACTGAGCAAGTCCGCAGCGCGTTGGTCCACCTCTGAGCCTTTGGCAAGCAGTTACTCGGCCTGTCCTGGCTTTGATTGAGTTGTTGGCTGTTTGCCTGACGGATCCCGTGCCAGATTATTTCCAATTGGAGCGTTACATAGTCAAAATCCCGGTCTGGTCGGAGGGCCCTTTTCAATTCGCAGTTGGGGAGAGATCCGGTTAAGTTGATAGCCGAGTCAGTGTTTGGCAAGCGCGAAGACAAGCAGCAGAAACACTCGCACGCGTCGTGTGCGGACAGGAATTATCTGGCTGAAATGTGAGCCATTAAATAACATTTGCTTGAGAAGTTTTCATATCAGTTGTGCAACGCTGACGCAATCAGTAAATTCACATACATTACAAAAATGCATGTACGTATGTATACATGTGATTGTGTGTGTGTGTGTGTGTGTGTGTGTGTGTGTGTGTGTGTGTGTGTGTTTTTCACATCTCCTCCTAAACCAGTGGACCGATTTCAACCAAACTTGGTACATATGTCCCCTGCTGCTGATAAATCCTTGAAAATATTATCAGTTGGAATGTAACACATTTCCTTGAGAGGGAAAAGCTTGTATCCGCGAATTAGAATAGTTTTACAAAGCAACGCTCGAGCGAAACTCAGCTTGCCGTTCTCTCACATGAGATCCTGCGGACCGTGGCTGACAGTCAACAGGCAGATTCCATATTCCTAGATTTCCGTAAAGCTTTTGTTCAAAAATGCCTCTGAGCACTATGGGACTTAACTGCTCAGGTCATCAGTCCCCTAGGACTTAGAAATACTTAAACCTAACTAACCTAAGGACATCACACACATCCAAGCCCGAGGCAGGATTCGAACCTGCGACCGTAGCAGTCCCGCGGTTCCAGACTGTAGCGCCTAGAACCGCACGGCCACACCGGCCGGCTAGAGCTTTTGTCATGGTGCCACACAGCCGATTGCTAACGAAGGTACAATCACACGGCGTAGAGTCCCAGGTATGAGAGTGAAGACTTCTTCACTAACAGAACCCAGTATGTCGCCTTCGATGGCGAGTGTTCTCCAGAGACGAGAAGTGCCCCTGGTAAGTGTAATAGGACCACTACTACTTTCTGTATACATAAATAATCTGACAGACAGAGTAAACAGCAGTCGGCGGCTGTTTACTGATGATACTGTGGTGACCGAAGGAGGATACAAGCTCCTTAGACAAAATTCTTGGTCGGTCTGAGGAATAGGAGCTCGTTCTAAACGTAGAAAAATGTGAGTTAATGCGGATGAGGAGAAAAAAGAAACCCTGAACGTTTGAGTACAGTATTAGTTGTGTGCTGCCCTTACGCAGCCACATCGATTAAATGTCAAGTCGTAACGTTTCAATGCAATATGAAATGGAATGAGCGTATGAGGACTGTAGAGGCTAATGCCTAGTTTCGGTTTGTTGGTTGAATTTTAGGAAATTGTGGTTAATCTATAAGGAAGACCGCATAGTTCCGTGTTCCGAGAGGGGGTTAGCAGGCCACGTTGCTACGTATATTATACAGGTGTTTTACCTCAGCCGAATCGCTCGATGAGTGGAAGTAGGCGTGGGTCAGTTGTACCACGCCGACAGCTGCCGGAGATATTTTATAAGTGGTGCAGAGTATGGAACTCGGTGAGTATATTGTAAAGAAGCAGAATAGAAATTCTGAATCCCTTGTTAACGAACGTGGAAGGCTCCTCTGGCACTATCCCTAAGCCTGACTACCCACCAGTTTCACATTTACTGGTCTGTCTACCTCCGTAACGAACGGCGCGCGTTGGGACTACCAGATCGGCGACAGGCGTCTGGAAACATGTGACACAGGCGTCGCGTCGTCTGGATACTGCTGTTCCCTATTCAGTCCTGTGTACTGATGTCCCATTATTTATATGGCCCATAGGCCGCCAAAGGATGTTTTCAGAATAATCTGTGACGCATTAGGCGGGGTTCATCACGTACGCAGTACGCTTTAATTACCATATTAGGCTACGTATGGAAGCTTCCTCTCCGGAGCTGCCCAAGTCTTACCTTGCTGCGGGCTATGTAGCCCTATCTGTGAAACTCTTTGTCACCTGGCGCTGTGGTGTCATGTCTGGTTGTTATCGGTGTCGAACACTGAGGCAACTGCCTGCTGCCCGTAACTGGCTTCGGGGCTGCTCCACAGGAACAATTCTTGTGTTCTAGTTAATATACCTGCCGGGATCGAGATTCGCAACAATATAAGACACAAGTGGCACCCCTTTTTGAGTACAGTTTGACTATTCGGAATCCGCACCAGGTTGTATTAAAGGAAGACCTCGAAGCAGTTCACAGGCAGGCTGCTAGATTCGTTACTGATAGATTCGAGCAACATGTAAGTGATACTGAAGTGATATAGGAACTCAAATGGGAATCACCGGAAGGAAGATGACGTTCTTTTCGAGGAGCAGTATTGCAAACAGAGAACCGACATTTGGAGCTGACTACATGAAACGTCCCCTTTGGAAAATTATGAATTACTGTGCTGGTAAACCCCTTACGTTATTTGTTTTCCAAACAGCTGAGCAAAACTGAACGTGCTTAGAAAGTTCTCTCTTTACTTATTCTGATCATCCCTAAATTGACACACAATATTTTCAGCGCAACTCAATCTGACTTTCAATAATCCCCATAAAAGAATGGCCCTGACTAACAATAACCTATACCTTTCATGATTCACCAACCTTACAAAAATCTTCGTTACTCGAACTACTCCAATACAGCGAGCACCAGTACTGCCAGCTAAATAAGAGATCCTAACTACTGACAGGCATAGTTAGAAACTGAAAGATTTTGATAGAGAACAAACAACTGATTTACCATAATAGTGTTCAAAAGTCATCATATATATATCCATCAATTAATGAAATCCATCTTTACAAATTCCGTTTTTCTGGCGGACACACCTCTTGATCGTCCGTTCTCAAAACTCTGGCATGTCTCTCTCCACATCCACCACTGCTGGCGGCTCACCTCCAACTGCGCAACGTTACCCGCTGTTTCCATCCAACTGCCCAACACTACAATGGCGAATATTCCAACAATACCAACCAGCCAAAGACTGCACACAGCACAGTCAGTGATTTCCATACAGAGCGCTACGTGGCGTTACCAATTTAAAAACCTAAACAGCCTACTTACCACAGACTGCACACAGCACAGTCAGTGATTTTCATACAGAGCGCTGCGTGGCGTTACCAACTTAAAAACCTAAACAGCCTACTTACTACAGACTGCACACAGCACATTCGGTGATTTTCATACAGAGCGCTACATGGCGTTGGCAACACTAAAACCTGAACAGCCTATTTACAAACAGAAAAATTCTTCTGTCGCTAGCGTACACTTCGCTTAAGGACAATAAAGAAAAGATCAGAGAGTTTTGGGCTAGTATGGATGCATATAGATAGTCCTTTTTCCCTCGCTCTGTTTGCGAGTGGAACAGAGAAGGAAATGACTAGTAGTTGGTATCTAGTACCCTCTGCCACGCACCATGCAGTAGCTTGCTGAGTATGTATGTAAGTGTAGATGTCACGCAACAATCTCTTTTGGACTGAGAACCGCATACCTGTCATAGCTGAGGAGATATGAAGTCAAACAATGATATGCGAAAAAAAATACAGCATCATAAGAGAAGTTTTAATAAATTTATTCATCACTACAAAGACACTCCTACAGTCGAGTCAATGAAATTCCTGACATCTGGCAGAACTTTTGACAGGTTTCAACTGCGAAACGCAAACGGTGGAGGCATTGTCAGAGAGACGTTTAAAAATTCGTGTTGTAGGCACGCGAACAGCTGCACCGTGCGTACAGAAATACTATTTTTTTAAATTTGTATACTGTACTTATATATCTATCCGCAACCTATATTTTTTTGTACGACTGTTTCATAATTTAAAAGTTTGTTTCACGAAATCATGGAAATGGTTTTTATTCGATATTGCACCACAAACAGTTTAATTTTTGTTCTCGTTGCTAATAGAAAATTAGCAAATTGAATATCCAGGGAATACCGGGCTTACCAGTTAGTATTCAACTAAAGAAACACAACTTTTAATAAATGCCATCATTACTCAGTTAAAAACCTAAGACCAATAATACATCTGCAGTGAACTCTATGAAGAAATAATCGCAATGACACACATTTGTTTTTAAATGACAGTGAGTAACTAAAATCTGTATGCACGAGAGTAGCTTTAAATTTATGTTATTTGTAGTCATTAAAAGAGTTTGTGGTCGAAATGCAAGCAATGTTCACTAGCGGCAGAAACCTCAGAAAATCTCTTAATAAGCAAGACCCTTTATGTTTTGGATGAAGTCCCTTTGGATATACCAGATGAAAAGTATCGAAGACTTTCACCAAGACAATAAAGTGAAAAAAGTTACCAGAATATGAAGTCTACATAAAAGAACAGCCAGTAAAAAGAAAAGCAATTTTATAACGTTACTTCAGTAATTGAAGTTAATACAAAATTACAAATTTTCGTTGAAATAAAGCAACAGTTTGGTCTAAACAAAAACAGCAACGGCTGTTTCGGATAGAATAATTTTTAATCACGACCCACCGGCCAATGTAGTACACATCCAAACGTTAAAATAAATAGTATCGCCTGTGGTCAAAATTCGACCAATTGCGTCGGAGGACTCGGTCTGTGATAGCAGATCTCATGTAGCTTGAAGCATCTAAAATCAAATGCTGCTTTGTAGCTACGTGTTTTTCTTTTTTCTTTTTTTTCAATAATTGTTTGATTTCTCTCATTTGAAGGGAATCTTGGATACATGCGTTAAAAATAAATTTTGTGTTAATGGCGTCTAGGTAGCTTCACCCTTATGACAACTCACTGTGAACGCCGTCGTATCGCGTAAGGTCTTCTCATATGGGAAATGATTTGCTTTACAAAACCTGCACTGTAAGTTCATCAAACCGCAATTACAGTTCTCAAAATCGTTTGGACTTATGTTCAGTGCACATTTAAATGTATCTTTCAGAACAACAATAGAATCACCGTTATCAACAACTGCATTCTTTCTACTACCATTTCTACACAAAAATTTTGTGTCTCTAGCTCTTCGTCTTTCAGTCCGTCCCGTTAACGTTCTTTGGGGCATAGCGTAACAAATATAGTTTCCATATAATAAGGGAGGTTCAAGCTACTCAAAATAAAGATACTGAACCATTTAAATTTTATGATGACGATTTCAAACGAACAGAGTTAGTACCGTTCACCCTTAGACCAAAGTCAGTGAGAAAATAACGCTACTGAATAACGTTTGTTGTCCTCAACGGATTCGTTACTACCTTTCGTTTTCCACTGCTGACAACATCAACGACGTAGCAGTTGCAGCATTGTAGCTATCCGATGCAACATTTAAACTTGAATGTCCGTAACATACAACTTCAAGAAACGTTGTTACTTTCGCGTGTCGTTTATACTGTAGCACCCGATCATTACGAGTGGTACAACTTGGTAGCAATGTTAGAGACAAAGGAAAACTTTTCTATTGCATGTGCCAAATTTTTACATCTCCTAATGGCTATGTATACACATGACTTTTTTTTCTTTTGTGCACATATTCCTTCGAATTATATAAGTTTCATTGGCCTCCTTGTATAATTAATTTTAACAACCGGTACTTCAATTTTCGATGCTTACGTATTAATATTATGATCGTTAAATGAAGCATGAGCATGATCATTATGAATAGCCACATTCTTATTACTTTCTCTATGCAAAAACTGTGTCTGTCTAGCTTTGCGTCTTTCACTCTGTCCCGCTGGCATTTCCTTCTAGGCATGCCGCAATAGAAATATAGTTTTCGTATAATAATTGAAGTCGGATGACGTAGTTATTCAAAATAAAGAAATCAGAAATTTTTTACTTATTTCAAATTTTCTGGTAATGGCAGAAAATGACGGCATAGTTACTCTCAAAGAAAAGTAAGCGAAATAACAGCGCCATTATACAACGTTATTTACAGATTTCGCTAGTGCGGTATGTTGATTTTCACTGCTGACAACTCATCGACATAGCAGTTGTCGCTTTGTAGCTGCTCGGTATGCATGTTTTACTGGGAATGAACCACGTCAACATGAAAGCCCCTAGAATGAAATATCATGAAACGTTGTTACTTTAGTGTGTCATTTGTATCACAGCACATAATCGGTGCACAGGGCAGAGGTCGGTAACTTTCAGTTTTCGATGTTCGGGTATTGGAGATTTTAATGCGTGATGGAGAATGTAACATCAATGTTATGAATGTGAAAGCTTCTACTTCTTTTTCCCACTCCTAACGGCTTCATATACTCATTATTTTTTCTTTGTGCGTCTCTATGGCAATGTACCTTTCAAAATTTATAGGGAGTATTGGGCTCCTTGAACAATTAATATTAAAAATCGGTACTTCAGTTTTCACGTTCACGTATTATGAATATTGCGCGCCATAAACTGCAGTTACTGACTCATAAGACAATTGGCCGAGATGAGAGTAAGCAGTTATGAACACATTTGAGAAACAGGAAGTGAAATTTGTAACTGGCCAGTAAACAGTTCAACTGACTTTATCGCTTAATTAGTGCGTCCAAAATATTATTATTTTTTCTCCATTATTTATGCTAGCGTTAGCTTATCCAATTTCTTTAAGTTTGAAATATAAGGGCAGCACCGGGTCCCACGAACAATCATGTAACAATTTTATCATAGGTTCTGAGCATACATTAGGCTAAGTTTCTAACAACAACTCATTGCTTCTTAAACATTTTACAACACAATTACATACCCAGCTGGGTCTGAAACACAGGTTCTTATAGCAACTTGCACAGTACACAAGCAAAAAATCTTCAACAAACGACACAGAGAGGCGAAGCAAAATACAAGGTAATGGACCTTGCTGAGCTGACTTTGCTTGTAGGTATTCCATCCAGAAAAAATTTTAAACCATATAATAACTATGGTTATCACCAGTACGGAAAGTGGGCGGAATGAGACAGAATGGACGTGCAGCGGTCACACTTAACGGACAACGTGTGCTGAACTTTAACTCCACACAAGCAGAACGCGAAACTGAACCAAGGAATTGGTCACCATTACAGTCTGTTATCCTACAGTGAAGTCGTTACAGTGTGGAATTTCTCATGAAGCTCTGCCCAGCACCATATTACAGAACAGCGACCACACGACAGGCCGGGAGGTTTACGACCCGCAGTGCCCCTTCCTTAGGTCCACTGCCGATACCAACAAGCCGCGGGCCCCCAACCTCGTCACACCGCACTCGCGCTTCCTCGTCCAGGCGACTTTCCTCTGTACTTTGTACTTTTTTTGTGTTAAGTTAAGGTAGAGCGCAACCAGTGGATCTCAGAATTACTGTCTTGGTGTAAGGGTAAATTTGTTGTATCCTACAATGATGTCATTCCAATGACATCATTGGAGTACACGTTGAAGGTGTGTCGGTGGGACTTGAAGTCCCATACCACTCTCCGACGGTGGAAGTTCAAAATAGCAGGCAACAAGTGTCACAACTAAATAGGCACTCGTATTGGTGATCGTACGATGGTCGTTTCAACACTGGTACTTCGTTAGTGGCCCTAACTTGGCTATCGCTATCCAGGGTCTAAATCTGATTCTTAAGGACGGTGAGAAGAGGAGGGTGGCGGCGCCATGTAGGGGAGTCGTGCTACCAGTGTTTTCCCTGTACTGCCTTTTCTGTTCCTCTTAAACCCATTACTCAGCGTGCAGCGACGCCTAGAAACCTAGAAGTTCGATTCGCCAGAAGCGGTCAAAGAGCTCAAGCTAAGAAGGATCGACGCTCAAGGGCGAATCGCAAGGATTGCTGGAGCACGGCACAGAGCTAATGGCTACTGTTGATGCGCACTAAAAAATTGCTTCTACGAGAGTTATTCATAAATTACGGAACGTTTTGGCATTAAAAATACTAAGTACAAGAAATGCATTTTATTACATACATCTGAAAGAGCGACTGACATTACTTTTCCACATAGTCACCAAACACATTGAGGCACTTATCATAGCGGTGGACAAGCTCTGAAAGACCTTCGTCGCAAAATTCTGCCGTCTCAGAGCTCAGCCAGTGAGTCACGCCCTCCTGGAGTTCCGCGTCGTCATCAAAGCGCTGCGTTGCAAGCCAGTTCTTCATCTTGAGAAACAAGTGGAAGTCACTTGGTGCAAGATGGGGGCTGCAGAGCGGATGAAAAATTTCCCGTTTGAATGAATTAAGAAGCTCTTTTGTGCGGTTCCCCGTGTGAGGTCGGACATTGTCGCGCAAAAACAAAATGTTGGACATCAGCTTTCTTTGGCGTTTATTTTGAACTGCTCTTCTAAGGCTGTGCAAAGTTTGATAGTATCGGGCAGAATTAATGGTTGCTCCAAGTTCGAGAGCATCACCTTACCTATCCCAAAACAGTGTCGCCATCAACTTTCTTGCTGACAAGATATGCAAATATTTTCTTGGTTTTTGGGGGGAACTTGTGTGCCCCCACTCCATGGACTGTAATTTTGTCTCTAAATTGACGTGTTTCACAAAAGTCTCGTCACCGGTTACGATTCGATCCATAATGAATCACCATGTTTGTGGCAGGCCTCCAGAAATGTCACCGTTGCCCCCATTCGCTGTTCTTTATGGTGCCCTCTAAGCATTTTGGGCACCCATCGTGCGCAAAATTTGTGGTAGCCTAGCTTTTGAATCACAGTTTCAAACAACGAAGTCCGTGAGTCTTGTGGAAAAGGAAGCGAAAGCTCCGTCATTGTGAAGCGGCGGGTTTCACGAATCATTACATCATCTTTAGTGACAAGATGGTCAGTCACAATGCTCGGGCGTCCACTCTTCTCTTCATCATGAACATTATTTCGGCCATTTTTAAACCAAATGCACCATTTTCGGACCGAACATTCACTCATTACGTTGTTTCTGTACACTTCAGACAGTTCACGATAATCTTCTATAGGTTTTATGCCAACAAAAACCGTATCACAGACAGCAGCTCACAACTGGCGGAATATTCGATTGCAGCGCACATTTCAAATTCGAATATCGAAAAAACCAGACGCACAGAGACGTTCCAGCTGTCTTGGATGGATGCCGACTGAGCTGCCAAGCATGCACACACCAAAATATACACTGTCGGCGCGCGCCTAATGGCGTCAGACGAAACCGTTCCATACTTCCTGATTAGCTAAATGGTTCAAATAGCTCTCAGTACTAAGGGACTTAACATCTGTGGTCATCAGTCCCATAGACTTAGAACTACTTAAACGTGATTATCCTAAGGACATCACACACATCCATGCCCGAGGCAGGATTCGAACCTGCGACCGCAGCAGCAGCGCGGTTCCGGACTGGAGCGCTTAGAACCGCTGGGCCACAGCGGCCGGCTTTCTGATTAGCCCTAAAAACTTGGGTTCAGCGAGAAAATTTACTGAAGCAAATTGTTCTTAAAAAGCTCAGTATAAGAAAAACACATCGTTGATGGGACTCTAAATATTGCAGAAGGTAAAACACTTCTTAGACGAGAAAGTGGAACTCCATACGTTTTCACATGTGGCGTCTCCGTCACTTAAAAAAAAAATTTATACGACCCTACCCAAAATGTAAAGTCACAGATAATGAGAAAAAGAAGTTCTCAGTTACGAGATTTCGCACTCTTGTCAAACGATGCAATGTGCATTTGGGACGTTGAGTTTCAAATTTCGTCTCTTCGAAAGTCCCTTTGAGTGTATACTGAAGAATATAGATACAACTGTGCCGACTAGCCGGCCGGAGAGGCCGAGCGGTTCTAGGCGCTACAGTCTGGAACCGCGCGACCGCTGGGGTCGCAGGTTCGAATCCTGCCTCGGGCATGGACGTGTGTGATGTCTTTAGGTTAGTTAGGTTTAAGTAGTTCTAAGTTCTAGGGGACTGATGACCTCAGCAGTTAAGTCCCATAGTGCTCAGAGCCATTTGAACCATTTTTTTGTACCGACTACCTGGATAGTGCACAATTATTTGAGAACATGAAACATTTGCTGATGAAGGGATGGAACCACTAAGTGCTAACCGGCTAATCTCGCATGCTCCCCATGCGCCAGGAAAAGCGTTGCTAAGCAACACTAGGTAAAGAGTTTCCTCAAGCACAAGAATCTATATAACAACCCTCAAGCCGCAATTTTCCCTTGATTTCCCATCCCTTCAAACCCACCTTAATGACTTGAGCCTCCCTTTCTATAGCTTCTAAGTTGAAATCTCGAGCCAAAACAATAACACGACCAGAAAATTTACGCGAAATTATCTACAAGATTCCCGCCATGTATTCTGATCCTACTGCTCCTGAGTAGGTCGTCCACAAAAGCATCCAATGACCCTGATTGATAGACTTTTAACGCTTGTCTTCACTCAAATTATTTCACATTCGTTAACTGTGCTAACTCACTGCATATTATCAAAGTTTTTATGGCTATAAAACACGCCTCCACCACCGGCGTACAACATATTTTTGGACTATACAACCCACTAGAAAATTTAGTATTTTATTGTTATTAACTTTTGATTTCAGCCAGCTTTCTGTCCCTAGTAATATGAGGCGTTGCCACAGTTTAAAAGCGAGGCTAGTTGCTGGACCTTTCCGTAGATGCTCCTGCATTTAACTAATACTCCATCAACATCTTCTTTCTCCGATGTTCCATTACGAGTGCTACTATATTCGCTTCACGTTATTCAAGTATGGGGACGAACTAGAATCATATGAAAGACAGAAGTGTAAACAGCAAAGAGCCAAGATCTCTAAACACACCTTTATTTTTGATGACTGGTTTCAGAAATCTAAATTGCCATAGTCGGAGCTTATGCAAATACACTTCAATGCATCTCCAATATGCGTACACCTTTTACGTTATGACACGGTATATTGTACATATACTGGAGATGAGCTGATTTGTATTTGCGTAAGATACGACGATGACAGCTTAGACTACGGAAACCAGTCATGAAAATAAAGTTTTATTTCGCTATCTTGGCTGTTTGAAGTTTTTAATCTCTATATTTCGAATGCTATTCTCTTTATTTAATGGAGATAACGTTCTTCCCTCTCTGATATCAGAACGTATCGGGCCTGTGAAGTGTTTTATTTATCCTAAAAAAACGCACACGTGAATGCCACACTTACTCCGCTCTCCTTGTAGCAGCTTCCTGTGTGTAGTTCACCCATGACCTATTAAGACCTTTCTAGAATTCACCTGATTGCAGAGATGGAGAAATCCGCGTACAAGATAGTCAAATAACAGTCTGAGCTCCTGGCTCAAGTCTTCCACAAGGCACTCGACCAAAGCACTGGTATCGGTTCTGGAACCGATGCTGCAAAACGCTAGCTCTGAACTTAGGATCGGCTCCGATAGCAGGTGTCTGGTGCCAGTCGAGACGAAATGAGCCAGCCACGATTTGCAGCCGTGTGCTCCCATCGCGTACAGTCTGCCGGTAGCCCCCCCCCCCCCCCCATAGCTTAGATAAGAGCCCCATTAAGCAAACAGACTGGACACTGGTCTTCTTCCTTGATCTACCAGCTATTTCCTTAGCACTTACTGGCAATCCCTGCAGCGAGAATCGATCCTCTTCAGGTCTTCCTTCATTTAGCTACAATTTTTTTGCACTACGACTTCACTGAATACAACACCTTCATGGAACTTCTGGCATTACCCACTAGGTATTTATATACATGGCGTTACAAAACGATATTGAAAAACTTCGAGGGCTTGTAGAGGCTGTCGCAAGGACAAATTCAGGATATTAACCCATGTCTGGAAACGTCATCCAACGGCCCTACAGAGCGGCGACGTTATAGGCGCCGTTGTACGCTGATGGACCACAAGATGAACGTTTTGTAGTATTGTTTGTTATTTAATGACTACTACTGACTGCCACGAGTTAGCGAGTACACTGACAGGCTTCGCGTCTTATGAGCGTGATACTGTGTTACCTCTGTGGAAGACGGTTTCGGGAAAAGGGTTCCATCCGCAGTTTATTTTTCTCCAGGAATCCTCTAAAACCTCCAATGTTTTTAGATATATAGTAGAACAGTAAACTGCGGGTGGAAAGCTATGTCCGAAACCTTCATCAACCAAGGCAACAGAGCATCGAATTCGTAGGAAATGAGGCCAGTCTATGCAACAGGTAGCTCCATCTTCTCCGCTGGCGATCGTAGCAGCCAGCCTCAATCAACGACCAACAAATAACAATGCGGTTTGCCGCTGAAGGAGCAGCCTAGCGGTAGGAGCCGACTCCTGAGACTACAGCAACTCTGTAGCGTCGTTGGATGGCGTTTACGAACATGTGTTTCTACCCTCAATTTGTCTGTCACGACACCCTGTACAAGTTCTCTAAGTTTGTCTCTATCGTTTCGAAGCACCCTGCATATTGTGAAAAGTAAAGGGATCTTCTAACACTACCTTTGGGTACGCTAGAAGCTACTTTTACGTCACCGCTGACATTCTGCGGTGACGATGCTAGAAAATCCTTATTCCAGTCCCACAGCTAGTCTAATGTTCCGTACGCTCCTATTTCGCTCACTAGGCGGCAGTGCCGAACTGTATCGAACGCCTGCAGAAAGTCAGGGAACGTGGCATCAACCGGGGCTCCGGTATCCACTGCTTTTTGGGTCTCGCGGAGGAAGAGAGTGAGCTTGGTTTCACACAGTCGTTGTTTTCTAAACCCATACTGACTCTTACAGAGGAAATTTTGGGTCACCAGAAATGTCAGTACGAGAGAATAAACCATGTACCAAAATCTACAATAGACATTCTATAGTTCCGTGCGTGAGCTGGAGATCACTTTTAGGATTTAGGAATGACCTGCGTTTTTTTCCAACAATTAGGAACGCTTCGCTCCTCCAGCAACCTATGGTAGTATGCTGCTAGACATATTGTAGAAGTACCGTGTTGGTAAAACTTTTCTGAGGTGAAATGTGTGTAAGATTAAAATTCTGTACCGGAGTGAAGCTGTATCAAAACCTGAACGTATTAATGGATAGTTTATTTATTCCTTAAGAAGCTATCCTTATATTATGCTGTGGGGCGACTTTTTCAGTTTGCAACAGCACTGGCCAAAAATCTTTCTTTCTCCGAGAAAGTTCACTAATATCTAACACCTGTTCGCGAGAGGTAAGTATCCCAGCCCAGCACACAGCTTTTATCTTCCAGGAATTTTAACATCTAAAATAATTTACAGAGAAGCTGTTGAAACTGGAACAGAGTATGGTATAATATGAGGAGCAAGTAATTGGAACGAAGAAAGGAAGAAATTAAAAATCTTGGAAAGTTGGCATAACTCTTCCTTAACTATCGCTTGATTGGTATATATTGTCAGGTTTCTACAGTTGTTGTTGAAAACCGCTAGCATGTCCTAAGGAAGCAGTTCTATCTTAAAAAGCTTTTTAATAATAAGGAAGTGGGCTTGAGACATGCAACTTCATCTCACACTAAAAGTCTAATACTAAGCCTAATTAGTTTCTCGACGTCTAATGGTATTCTTAACAGTGTTGTTAAGTGATATAAACAATACCCGAAAAATATCAGTACACCTGGAGAGACGATTTTGATCCGATGACTGCATATGCTACCTGACAGTAGTTTCACTGTCGTCCGCCAACATATAGCGTAGTAGCATAGCTACTGCCAGAACATCATCAGGGTCCACCTCTTAACGGAGAAGACTCAGTGGAGTGCAAAAGTGTGAAGCAAACAGACAACTATTCCACGGAGACGACTTGTTCTTCCTACTGCCGCTGGCCGAATTGGGTCAAATTGTGTCCTTCGAGAGGCGGGACGGCCCTTTCGGAGAATTTATAAATGCCTCTGAGCACTATGGGACTTAACAGCTATGGACATCAGTCCCCTAGAACTTGAACTACGTAAACCCAATTAACCTAAGGACATCACACAACACCCAGTCATCACGAGGAAGAGAAAATCCCTGACCCCGCCGGTAATCGAACCCGGTAACCCGGTCGGAGAATTTACTCACGAGCTAGACGCACTGCATCAGTTGTGCAACGGTGCTGCTAGCGTTGGTAATGTGAACGCAGCACAGAAGGCCGCCAAGATTGTCGTATTGTAAGGGTAGCAGTAGCAGACCGTACAGCTATCACAGCAAAGGTAAGAGGGCTTGTGAACTGTTGCCAACCGGTTATTTGCCTGCGAAAGGGAAAGGTCCCGAGTTCGAGTCTCGGTTCGGCACATAGTGTTAATCTGCTAGGAAGTTTCAATAAGCAACACGGTTGGCAACCGTAACCACCTCACAACAGTGGTAATTGGAACCACTCTGGCAACGGGACAGGCCAGAAATATAAACGAGGTTACAAGAACAATCAAGGACAAGATTTTAACCGATCGTTCTATACTGATCAGAGAGGGTACAGGAAGCAGGTCCACAATGCACCGCCGACTGGTGGCAATAACCTGTGCGCCAGTTCTCAAAGACAAAACGCAAACAGTCAATCTGCCAACAGATGATTATAGCCAACATAGACACAATTACGTTTCAGATAGTGACAAAGGCTATCGAGATATGGAATCAAGAGTTGTACAAGATATTTAGTTGACATATCCTCCAATGAGAAGGTCAGTATCCCGGTTAGCCAGGTAAACTTAAGCAGATCTAGATAGGCTCTTGATTGACTACCGGTGAAAGGGGTGGAGGCATAAAGCTAACTAAAACCAGTTTTCTTAAATAGGATCGGAGATATCAAAGAATGAAATGTGCCAGGAAGATACCACTAACCATGAAAGGCTGGGGAGAAAACAGTGCAACCAGAAATTAACGCCCAGTTATTGAACTTAAGTGTACCTGTGGTACTAGATACCGCCGCCACGACTAACATGATATCTCAGGGACTATCTGATGAATTATAAAAGCGAGGATGCATACCAACACTTTCAGTTCAGAATTGCAAAATACAGACAGCAGTAGGAAGCAAGTCTAAGGGAGTCAAACTGCAGGCATTAATCACTGTTAAAACCAATAACTTTTCTTTGCATTGAATTTTCATGCTGGTCGATAAACTGATAGTAAATTGCCTTATTGCTACGCACACTTTTGGAAAATAACAGGCATAAATTGATATAGAAAAAGGGAAACGCCATTTTACAATAACGCCAGCACATTTGATTGATGCAAACATCAATGAAAGTAAACAAGAGCACCCGTCACATATCCGAATACAATTATTTTATAACATCGTACACAATAGGGTAAATCAATCTGCGTGTTCGACCCCATACCGAAAGGAAGAGCTTCAGGAATTGTCAGACAGATACGCATATGTTTTCGGAGACGCCCAGGCTAGAAAAGGAAGCATTGTATAAACAAACAAGCTGACAAAGTTGCTTTGAACTTGTATACCACAATTTTATGGTCAGTGTTGAGGAAATTTAATATTTATTTCATGTTTCTTAATTGAACAGAAAGTGAATTTTTGTTACTTAAGATTTTGTTTGAATGTCCGTGAGCCACAGAAATCTCTGAAAACACACCCATCGCCATGTGCGAGATTTACAAGTGTCGTTCAATAAGTAATGCTCTGCTATACATTTATTTTTTTAAAAAAAGTCTTTAATATATGTAGACAAACGTCCTTGTTGGTGCTTCACATTTGATGTGTGTTCTGTGAAGTTTAGAAACTTTCTAGCATATGGCAGAGCCGTGGTACAGCGTCTAAATGGCGTCTACACACGACTCACGTTACAAGCAGCGAATTGTTATTGGATTCTTGTGTGCAGATGAATAAACAGTGATGAACATCCATAATCGTTTGTGTACAGTGTACGGCAATGTTGCAGTCGACAGGAGTACACTTGGGTGATGCGTATAGAAAATTGCAGCCTTAGGAAATGCAGAAACAGGGGTCCATGATCAGTTACGCTAGGGACGTCCTGTCACAGCCTCTGCCGCACACATGATGAATCTTGCGGATGTCATTATTCGTGCCGACCGGCGGATCACAACTCGACAATTGGCTCTACAGTTGTTGGTCAGCATTGGAAGTGCGTTTGCAATGATCAAGATTCTCGGATATTCAAAGAAGTGCTCACGATGGGTTCCAGGAATGCACACAGCGGACCACAAGATTCAAAGAAAGGCCGTTTCATCTGGATTGTTGGAGCGTTTCGAGACCGACGGAGAGGGCTTTCTGCCACGGATAGTTACTGGGGACGAAAGATGGGTGCAACACTTTGGGCCAGAAACAAGAAGACAGTCAATGGAGTGGCATCATCTTCATTCAACATTAAAGAAGAAATTCAAGACAACCTCCTCTGCACGAAAAGTCATAACAGTCTTCTGGTATTGAGATGGTGTCATTCTCGTGGATGTCATGCCGAGAGAGTCGATCATCAATTCAGAGGTACACGTGAAGACTCTGAATAAACTGAAGAACCGTTTCTGATGTGTTCGATCGAATAAGAATCCAGCAGATATCTTGATCCTACACGATAATGCACGCCCACACAGAAACCTGAGGACCCGAGAACACATCGCCAAATTGGATTGGACCTTATAGAGGGATAGAGAAACAAAATCGCTCAAAAGAGGAAAGGCCGCTGGACCTGATGGGATACCAGTTCGATTTTACATAGAGTACGCGAAGGAACTTGCCCCCGTTTTTGCAGTCGTGTACCGCAGGTCTCTAGAAAAGCGTAGCGTTCCAAGGGATTGGAAAAGGACACAGGTCATTCCCGTTTTCAAGAACGGACGTGGGAACAGATGTGCAGAACTATAGACCTATATCTCCAACGTCGATCAGTTGTAGAATTTTGGAACACATACTATGTTCGAGTATAATGACTTTTCTGGAGACTAGATATCTGTAGAAATCAGCATGGGTTTCGAAAAAGACGATCGTGTGAAACCCAGCTTGCGCTATTTGTCCACGAGACTCAGAGGGCCATAGACACGGGTTCACAGGTAGATGCCGTGTTTCTTGACTTCCACAACGCGTTCAATACAGTTCCCCACAGTCGTTTAATGAACAAATTAAGAGGATATGGACTATCAGACTAATTGTGTGATTGGATTGAAGAGTTCCTAGATAACTGAACGCAGCATGTCATTCTCAATCAAGAGAAGTCTTTCGAAGTAAGAGTGATTTCAGGTGCGTCGCAGGGGAGTGTCGTAGGGCCGTCGCTATCCACAATATACATAAATGACCTTGTGGATAACATCGGAAGTTCACTGAGGCTTTTTGCGGATGACGCTGTGGTATATCGCGAGGTTGTAACAATGGAAAATTGTACTGAAATGCAGGAAGATCTTCAGCGAATTGACGCATGGTATAGGGTACGGCAATTGAATCTCAATGTAGACAAGTGTAAAGTGCTGTAAATACATAGAAAGAAAGATCCTTTATCATTTAGCTACAATATAGCACGTCCGCATCTGGAAGCAGTTAATTCTATAAATTATCCGGAAGTGCGCATTAGGAGTGATTTAAAATGGAATGCTCATATAAAGTTGATCGTCGGTAAAGCACATGCCAGACTGAGATTCAGTGGAAGAATCCTAATGAAATGCAATCCGAAAACAAAGGAAGTAGGTTACAGTATACTTGTTCGCCCACTGCTTGAATACTGCCCACCAGTGTGGGATCCGTACCAGATAGGGTTGATAGAAGAGATAGAGAAGATCTAACGGAGAGCAGCGCGCTTCGTGACAGGATCATTTAGTAATCGCGAAAGCGTTACAGAGATGAAAGATAAACTCCAGGAGAGGACTCTGCAGGAGAGACGCTCAGTGGCTCGGTACGGGCTTTTGTTGAAGTTTCGAGAACATACCTTCACCAAGGAGTCAAGCAGGATATTGCTCCCTCCTACGTATATCTCGCGAAGAGACCATGAGGATAAAATCAGAGAGATTAGAGCCCACACAAAGGCATACCGACAATCCTTCTTTCCACGAAAAATACGAGACTGGAATAGAAAGGAGACCCGATAGAGGGACTCAAGGTACCCTCCGCCACACGCCGTCAGGTGGCTTGCGGAGTATGGATGTAGATGTAGATGTAGATGTAGATTGCCTCATCCAACCCTCAGTGCAGACCTGACATCCTGAGGCTTCCATCTCTTTGCGCCGCTGAATGATTCTCAACGGGGAACACACTTTGAAGATGGCGAGAGTGTCTGTCATACAATGAAAATATGGCTACACTTACAGGACAAGAACTTTTATCAGCAGGGAATACATGCTCTTCGACAACGCTGGCGTATGGCCGTAGATCGTGATGGAGACTACGTAGAAAAATGGGACTTGGACGTGACGTGTTGATGTATATTGTCACCAAATTCTGACTCTTAACACTAAACATCTTCTGAGAAAAAAATGTGCAGCCTTACTTATTCAACGACCCTAGTATTTTAACAATCTTTGCACTTTTTAATGGCACCGTAGTAATTTGTCTGACACTCAAAGCACGTGATGTAATGAAGAGAGGGAGAGACACACACGCACAGTGGGTATAGCTTACAATTCAACAGCCGCTGCGCATGCTTACAGCACAACATAGCCGTCGCATTGCACAGACGATAGACTGAAGCAGCTTCGCATATGAACGCCAACCAACCTGCATTTTACAAACCTTACAATATAACTACTATAGAAATGAAGAGTCTACACTACAAAGCTAAATCCAAAGGAGAGAAGAATTAATCTCAAGAATATTTACAGGGAAACAAACTAATTACAAAAAAATATCTGCACACAATATTACTGTGTATAGTGCATACACATTTACAAATGATTATATACAATCTACACTAAACACTGTACGAGGATACCTATGTACAATAGATGAAGGAATGGATGCAAAATTTTGAATAAGCTACGAAAGGTAATGAGAGAGTGCTCCGCCTACAACAACATTTTTGTTTTTAGGCGTGAAAAGTAAGTCAAAATGACAACTGCACTATAACCATTTGCGCTCTTGTACCACGAGATGATTGATGAACACAGCTTCGTTCTAATGGAAAATGAATATGTGTATGTTGGAAAAGTGATGCATTAGTAGAAATAGAGAAACTGAGTGCCTAGTTTCAAGTTAGTATTAAGTTTCCTTAGAGCGAACGTTGCCCTGGCAATCCTGGGATACATAATGAACACAACAGTTAGATGTTAGGTACCAAAGCACAAGGTCCACACCGTAATATAAATAATTACAGTTAAAAATATGCGAATGCGATAGTGCGAATGTTTGCGAATTAAAAGGCTACAGTACGTGAAACGATCTTAAAGTTAAATCGAGAGCAAATATTATCAAACCACAAGGGGTCAGACCAGATACTACAAGTTGCTGATAAGAGCGCCAAGCATGTGTGTACATGGTGAGTTTGCTCATGATCAAGAGCTACCCATACATTGTTTTACATCTAGTCATTGATACAATCTTCGTAGCGAAATGTTTACACACATAACAATACACAAGAATGATATCCTATAGGGAACAGGGTATAAGTTACAAACACTGAAGAACAATCGTTGCAGGTATTTTGCAACAGTGGATATTGATGTCTTGTATAACTTGGTAGCGTACTTTCAGAGTTTATCAGTGGGTAGGAAGCACTAAATAAGTGAGTTAATACAAAAACGAGTAAATGTTCACGTAGAATGTACTTAATTGTTCTCTCACAGGTAAACGAAGGATGTAGCAACCGTAAAATGAATGCTTCTTAACGATTCCTGTAAAGTAGTAGCACCTTCTAGTAAACTTGCAAGAGGCGTAGCTAAGCGTAGCTACACAGGCTTTCACGATTTACATGCCGTGAAGTTTTCTTCTCCTCAGCACCTGGAATTACAGACGCTCGCGCCAAGAACGATGTGTAGACGGAGGATTATTCACGTCACGTGAAACTTATTTACACATGCTGTCCTGTTAATATTGAAAGATGAAACTCAAATCGGATTGACTAATATCTTATGTAAAGGAAAGGTTGTAAAATTTCATCAAATCGTAATGTAGTGCT
This sequence comes from Schistocerca gregaria, assembly GCF_023897955.1. NCBI lineage: Eukaryota > Metazoa > Arthropoda > Insecta > Orthoptera > Acrididae > Schistocerca > Schistocerca gregaria. The sequence goes on from NC_064922.1 coordinate 744,554,617, forward strand.
GAAAATTACCATGTGACGACGAAGATATAAAAGAATGTACATAGCAGTAATAATTTTGAGTGGTGCTCGTATGGCAATACATGTAACGAACACATATGGATATATCGAATAAGGAGCGAAACCCGTGGTGTCAGTAATTCTGTAAATTTAGATCCTTGGATATCTAGTCTTAGATACTAATAATGTATTTCAGAATTCATTTGTATGTATTCCGTTGTAAGATAAAAACTATGCTGAAAGTTCGAATATCAAAAATAGGACTGTGAAGTTATACGAACACTTAACAAATGCAGCAAACTAGAGTATTCGTTTGTCAAAGTAAAAAACAACATTTCTACCCTTGGTAGAGTAGTAGTAAGACAGACATTTTATAACAGAGAGGGTTCGGAATAGAGTAGAAAACACTATAAACTTACCCTGACCTGCAAGCACGAGTTGAGTTCAATCACTGGAGTGTGTGAACGAGGATAGGGAACCTTTGTTCTGGGCTGCGAATGATTAGCCCTACCCGTCACAACGTCCGTAATCCAAGTACGCACGCGCCACTTCACACCACTTGGAAGCCACGTGATGAACACTTTTCCAACAAACTTCTTGATTAATAGTGAACTGGTATTACGAACACAAACTCGGACAGCGTGTTGGTTGCTGTGGTACACGCAGCGTACGTCACCTGATATGCAAGTGTTTAAGCAAGGCGGTAGCAGGCAACGATTATACTCCAACAAGGGGAGAAAAATCTTCCACTTTCAAATGTGCTTATTGTAAATTATTTGTGAACATAAATGTACATATTACAACTCTGACAGGTTCTGGGCAAAGAAGAAATTAAAAATTTGACCACCACTAAAGGTCCTTCGCATTCACACAGACCAAAGATCACAATTTAAAGTATCTACGAAAGAGAACTGAGGATTTGTATTGTATTGTAGGTTAACCGGGGGCCTAGAAACGACGGAGAGGCTCCGTCCCCGCCGCAGCCGCAGTGGTCCACAACACTACGACGACTACCGCAGTCCACTTCACCCCTCCGGTGCCCCACCCCGAACCCAGGGTTATTGTGCCGTTCGGCCCCTGGTGGACCCCCACAGGGAATGTCTCACACAAGTGTAACCTCTATGTTTGTGTGGTAGAGTAATGGTGGTGTACGCGTGTGTGGAGAACTTGTTTGCTCAGCAATCGCCGGCGTAGTATAGCTGAGCTGGAATAAGGGGAACCAGCCAGCATTCACCGTGGCAGATGGAAAACCGCCTATAAACAATCCACAGACTGGCTGGCTCACAGGACTTCGACACAAGTCCACCGGGCGGATTCGTGCCGGGGACCAGGCGCTCCTTCCCGCCTGGAAAGGAAGTTGAGGATACTGGACTGAACCGTTAGTGTATAATGTCGTCCACTGATAGTGGAGCACGTCGGTATGCAGCTGGGGGGCAAATTGTGTAGATTTACTTGTACAGAAAACCGAAATGTATTAATCCATACAGGCGCTAGTGGAATGCCCCAAACATATATTAACTCATCTTACGCAGCATTGACGTAACCTGAGAGGGCGGCAGAAGTATTAGAAACACTATGCGTGCTTAAACTTCCTAGCAGATTAAAACTGTGTGCCGGATCGAGACTCGAACTCGGAACCTTTGCCTTTCGCAGGAAAGTGCTCTACCACTCTACCATCACCTTTCTTTTTAAGTAAATGACCTGAGGGAAGGTTCGGGGGCAAACACGGCAGGGGTCGTCTTCCGAGGCCAGGCCTCAATGTCCCGTTCCCGCCCTTCATTTATTGGGTCAATTCACTTAATTATAAATAAATATAGATACATTTTTTCCTGTATATATTTAATTTTAGATTCTTGTTTCTTTTTTAAATTCTTTTTAACTGGATCCTACAACTGCCACCACAAGCTTCCGAGTAGTCTTCGCGTAATGGATGTAAGGGGACTTCCTCTAAACTGTTTTCTCTGAGAATCGGATTCCGTGAATCATTTTCAGCGAGCCAATGTGGCCGAGCGCTTCTAGGCGCTTCAGTCTGGAACCGCACGACCGTTATGGTCACAGGTTCGAATCCTGCCTTGGCATGGATGTGTGTGATGTCCTTAGGTTAGTTATGTTTATGTGGTTCTAAGTTCTAGGGGACTTACGACCTCAGATGTTAGGTCCCATAGTGCTCAGAGGCATTTGAACCATTTTTGAATCATTTTCAAGTGTGCCTTCTAGTGCTCGGAACGACCCAATGGGCAAGATGATCCTCGAGTAATGCCACTAAATAATTCAATAGTCGTGTGCGGTAGAGTGCATGGTGGTGGAACGCCTCATGAGTCGTCGTCAGGTGGACCCACAACTCCAGAGCGGTTTCTGTAATACAGCACCGTGCCCTTCAGCCAGCTGACGGTATCTGGATGTAGGAGTTCGTCCAGCGTGACAGACTATGGCTGTCGTCCCAACAGGAGCGCCAGCATACGTTGTACAAGAACCCACCAGCTGCCTGTCACAGCACATGTCAGGCTGTGTGCGTCCGAATCGACGACTGCAGACTGCGGACACAAAGGGTCGCCAGTAAGATGGATGGAATGGAGGAGCTGGCGTGTGGCTAATTTGCCGTTCACCACCACATATTACAAGGAACGAGTGTACGTGGGCAGGTACGGATTGTGGACGGCTCGCCACACCCTGGTCCAGCGGATGGTTGGGTGTTGTTTTTCGACGTTGTTAGGAGTTGTCGCACCTGATAGATGGGCTCTTGTCTCCGGTAGATCCTCGGTCATGTATGCCAGTTCGACCAGGAAATCGCGGATGTGGGTAAGAGATGGAGCTATGTGGCCCACGGCGGCGGCCGGTGGACGAAGATCTCGCTGCGGGACGATTTGTATCACCGTCACCGTCAGGCTGGTATTGGCCGTGGTCCATGCGAGCCGCACCGTCCGTAGGTACACTTACCGCCCTCGGCTGTGGACGTGAGTCAACCCCAAGCCCATTGCCAGTGGAGCCCTCGTTAAAGTAGTGCAGCGAACTTTGAATATATGACCTGCACTCACGAATTGTCCGTACGCCGCCGGGAAACTGGGAGCCATGGCGGTTGTTAGCGGAAGAACGCGCACAAAATAATTAAGTTTGGACTCTAGGTAAATGTTGACGTAACGCGTTCGGAGAATCACCATCCGGGCTATCCAAGCACGACTCACGACCCGTCCTCGCAGCTTCAATTCTGCTAGCACCTCGTCTCCTACCTTTCAAACTTCACAGAAGCTCTTCTGTGAACCTTGCAGAACAAGCTCTCCTGAAAAAAAGGATATTGTGGAGACATGGCTTAGCAACAGCGTAGGGGACGTTTCCAGAATGAGATTTTCACTCCGCAGCGGAGTGTGCGTTGATATGAAACTTGCTTGCGGATTAAAATGTACCAGGAAGTTTCATATCAGCGCAGACTCCGCTGCAGAGCGAAAATCTCATTCTAGAACTTCACCTTTTCCTTCAAATTTTTTAACACCACCTCTCTTGTTTTAATGCTTATAATAGAGCTCTTCTATTCTCGCCCACCGTAGTGTACGGACGTATTTTGTTCTATAAGTGCCTAGCAAATAAAAAGTGGACAGCTCGTGCAAGAAACGTATTTTATTTATACGAGTTTCAAGTACACCTGTTTCCCTCTATGCCTATGAAGAACCGTGAAGTCAGTCTTCGGATAAACGGGAGTAATCTTCAAGAGCAGGACCGCTGCATCGACGTCGCCACTGTCGCACTACGAGAGAGGAGAGGTAAATACTCTCTTTTGCCAAATTAATAGCATTTTTCCGGCCGGAGTGCCCATGCGGTTCTAGGCGCTACAGTCTGGAGCCGAGCGACCGCTATGGTCGCAGGTTCGAATCCCGCCTCGGGCATGGATCTGTGTGATGTCCTTAGGTTAGTTAGATTTAAGTAGTTCTAAGTTCTAGGCGACTGATGACCTCAGAAGTTAAGTCGCATAGTTCTCAGAGCCATTTGCACCAACCAATAGCATTTTTTCTTACGTGTCGTGAGAACAACTAAAACACCAACGTGTGAACTCATTAAGGTATCGCGTGTAAAAATATCTGCACTTACACCTGTTACATCTTGTATATCCGTATTTTTTTTTTTTTTTTTTTTTTCTTTTTTGCTTAAGATTTTCGAGTACTGTCCATTCCTGCTTGGGCATCCTGTGTATGTATTGTGTTTATTTTATCCAGAATTAAAATGTGTATTTGATACACACACATTGAGTTAATGACATCAAGGTAATTTTACCTAGCTACGTATCATATTTTTGATATGCAAATTCATACTAGTTGTGTTAGATCGATTTCCGTGTGTTGTAATCTATATCTGTAAGCAGACAACCAATACCCGGTGTGATATATACATTAACTGCCATACGGTAATTGCCATTTCAGAACCTAAGAAGTATTGTCAAGACTTATCGCTACCCATAGCGATATACAAACACTATTAGTTACTTGTGTTGTTCGAGGCGCGCTGTCCAGAACCGTGCGACTGCTACGGTCGCAGGTTCGAATCCTGCCTCGGGCGTGGATGTGTGTGATGTCCTTAGGTTAGTTAGGTTTCAGTAGCTCTACGTTCTAGGGGACTGATGACCACAACAGTTGAGTCCCATAGTGCTCAGAGCCATTTGAACCATTACCTGTGTTCGTATACAAGAATTCTCGAACCACTGTTCATGTTACTGAAGACATTTCACCTTTCGCAACATTTTAAAATCCTTACACTTTTTGTAGTGAAATGGTAGAAGGTAACGTGAAAGACCACTGCATGTCACCGGAAGATGGATATCTCTGCAATGACGTTAACTTTGATCTCTCCCTCATGTTGTTTCAGCAAATACGGGGTTATTGGGTTCGACTACAGGCACTCAGAAATCTAGATAAATGTTTGTGTGCTTACACTTTAAGCGACAAGGAGTGATGTGTGTGTGTGTGGTGTGTGTGTGTGTGTGTGTGTGTGTGTGTGAGAGAGAGAGAGAGAGAGAGAGAGAGAGAGAGAGAGAGAGAGAGGGGGGGGGAGAGGAGGGGGGAGAGAGGAAGAGACAATAACTACTAAAATCAGGGAAAGTCATATTCAAGTATTCATCGATCACAAATAGTTTACATAACTTCATGGAGTGAAAAGGCCATGTACGCTACTTTGTATCAAAATTTACGAACACAAAAGAAATTAATTTTTTTTGGGTGGATGGAGAATGAGTTTGGGAACCGGTATAGCTTGGCGCAGCCCGTAAAATACAGTCGGCTGAACACTGGGCAAAATATCGCAACTGCGATCGTTAAATCTTACAGTGGCATTTCAGTAGCCTCCGAGAACGTAGTCGTAAGTGAGGGAAAGCTATCTGAGTACACATTCCCAATACCAGCTTGAAAATAAATACCACGGAATCTTCACGATTTGACGTTTAGTAGTCGACACGAGACCCGCTATTGCAAAGATAAAGCGTTATCGGAGAATGAAACGGTTCTGAACTGCCAAAAGGGCAACGGCATATGTACCAGGGAATTGCAGACCAAATTCCATAGCACGGAGTTCTCAATCAGTAGCACCGATTCTGCCAACGAAAAAAAATACTGCTTCATTTAGTGAGGGCTGTTAATGGAGAACTCTGCGCTTATTGCGTGGATTACGTTTAATACAATGGAACCGCTGAAGCGCTGTGTGAAAATTTCCTGCGATAGGTTTAGCATTCTGTTGGCGCGAGGGGATTTTGGTAATGAGCTGCACGAAATTGAAGCCATCAAAGTGGCAGTAACTATTCTTTTTACGCTTTCTCACTAGTGCCATTCACGAGACACGGTTTCGCCACCAGCGGTCTGGGTTCTTCCTATGTTTATTCCAGAGCACAGTCTTAATCAGAAACAGTCGGTGCCTCAGTTTAACCACGAAACCGAAATTTTATGATTGAATATATTATATACTACAAATCAAGGGAAATCAGGAATTATAAATTTCTCTCACTTTATCAATTTTCCCATACTAAACCTACAAGAGAGCTGCTTATACAGGACGGTCCATTGATAGAGACCGGGCCAAATATCTCACGAAATAAGCATAAAACGAAAAAACTACAAAGAACGAAACACATCTAGCTTGAAGGGGGAAATCAGATAGCGCTATGGTTGGCCCGCCATAGGTCAAACGGATATCAACTGTTTTTTTTTTAAGAAATAGGAACCCCCATTTTTATTACACATTCGTGTAGTACGTAAAGAAATATGAATGTTTTAGTTGGATCACTTTTTTCTCTTTGTGACACATGGCGCTGTAATAGTCACAAACGTATAAGTACGTGGCATTAAGTACCACACCGCCAGTACGGACGGTATTTGATTCGTGATACATTACCCGTGTTAAAATGGACCGTTTACCAATTGCGGAAAAGGTCGATATCGTGTTAATCTATCGCTTGTGATCAAAATGCCCAACGGGCTTGCGCTATGTATGGTGCTGGGTATCCTGGACGACATCATCCAAGTGTCCGGACCGTTCGTTGGATAGTTACGTTATTTGAAGAAACAGGAGGTGTTCAGCCTCATGTGAAACGGCAACCACGACCTGCAACAAATGATGATGCCCAAGTAGGTGTTTTAGCTGCTGTCGCGGATAATCCGCACATCAGTAGCAGAAAAATTGCGCGAGAATCGGGAATCTCAAAAACGTCGGTGTTGATAATGCTACATCAACATCGATTGCACCCGTACCATATTTATATACACCAGGAATTGCATGGCGACCACTTTGTAAGTCGTGTACAGTTCTGCCAGTGGGCACAAGAGAAATTACGGGACGACGACAGATTTTTTTGCACGCGTTTTATTTAGCGACGAAGCATCATTCACCAACAGCGGTAACGTAAATCGGCATAGTATGCTCTATTGGGCAACAGAAAATCCACGGTGGGTGCGACACGTGGAACATCAGCGACCTTGGCTGGTTAATGTATGGTGCGGCATTATTGGAGGAAGGATAATTGGCCCCCATTTTACCGATGGCAATCTAAATGGTGCAATGTATGCTGATTTCCTACGTAATGTTCTACCGATGTTACTACAAGATGTTTCACTGCATGACAGAATGGCGATGTACTTCTAACATGATGGATGTCCGGCACATAGCTCGTGTGCGGTTGAAGCGGTATTGAACACCATTTATGACAGGTAGATTGGTCGTCGAAGCACCAAACCATGGCCCTCACGTTCACCGGATCTGACGTCTCCGGATTTCTTTCTGTGGGGAAAGTTGAAGGCTATTGCTCTCTTGATCCACCGACAACGCCTGACAACTTGCGTCAGCGCATGTGCGAACATTACGGAAGGCGAACTACTAGCTATTGAGAGGATTGTCGTTACACGTATTGCCAAATGCATTGTGGTTGACGGACATCATTTTGAGCATTTGTTGCATTAATGTGGTATTTTCAGGCAATCACGCTGTAACAGTGTGCATTCTCAGAAATGATAAGTTCACGTAGCTACATGTATCACATTGAAACAACTGAAATAAAATGTTCAAACGTACCTACGTTCTGTATTTTAATTTGAAAAACCTACCTGTTACCAACTGTTCGTCTAAAATTGTGAGCCATATGTTTGTGACTATTACAGCGCCATCTACGACAAAGCGAAAAAAGTGGTCCAATTAAAACATTGATCTTTCTTTACGTACTACACGAATATGTAATAAAAATGGGGGTTCCTATTTAAAAAACGCAGTTGATATCCGTTTGAACTATGGCAGCACTATCTAGCGGGTCAACCATAGCGCCATCTGGTTTTCCCGCTCAAGCTAGACAAATTTCGTTCTTCGTAATTTTTTCGTTTAACGCTTATTTCGTGAGATATTTGGCCCGTTCACGATCAATGGACCACCCTGTATATGAGAGCTCAGATGCCGAATAAAAAGATAAGTACATATCATTTTATGTGGCATCTGAGGTCCCTCGAGGAACACCTGACGTGTGTAACCCAAAATGTTTGCGTGGTAGGGTAATGATGGTGTGCACATAAATGGAGACAGTATTTGTTCAGCAATCCCCGACATAGTGTAACTGAGGCGGAATAAAGGGAACCAGGTCGCATTGCCCGAGGCAGAGGGAAAACCGCGTTGAAAGCATCCACAGGCCGGCGGGCACACGGGACCAGGACACCAGTTCTCCGGGCGGATTCGTACCGGGGACTGGCACGCCTTCCCGCCCGGAAAGCAGTGCGTTAGATCGTACGGCTGACCGGGCGTGTGGTCTACGAGATATTATTCCACCACTGTAATATCGCAGTCACTTAGAAGTACGTTCCTTTCTTATGGTAAATGCTTCTAAGCTGCTTTAATGAGTGATCCATTGGGGATGTTTGGTTGTTTAGAATCCACAGCGATATGGTTTAATAACTACACTGAAGCGGCAAAGAAACCGGTATAAGCATGTCATCAAATACAGAGAAACGTAAACAGGAACAACATGTTGCTGCGGTGGGCAACGCCTTTATAGGACAACAAGGGTCTGGCGCAGGTGTTAGATCTGTTACTGCTGCTACAATGGCAGTTTATCAAGATTTAAGAGAGTTTGAACGTGCTGTTATAGTCGGGCCATGAGCGATGGGACGCAGCATCCTCGAGGTAGCGATGAAGTGGTGATTTTCCCGTACGACCATTTCACGAATCCGGTAAAACATCGAGTCTCCGACATCGCGTGAGCCGGAAAAAGATCCTGCAAGAATGGGATCAACGACGACCAAAGAGAATCGTCGAATGTGACATAAATGCAACCCTTCAGCAAACTGCCGCAGATTTTAAAGCTGGGCCATTATCAAGTGTTAGCGCCCGAACAATTGAACGAAACATCACCGATATAGGCTTTCGGAGCCGAATACCCACTCGTCTACTCTTGATGACTGCACGACAAAAAGCTTAACACCTCTCCTATGCTCATAAACACCGACATTGGACTGTTGAAGACTGGAAATATGTTGCCTGGTCCGACGACTCTTGTTTTAATTTGTATCGAGCGGATGGAGGAGTACGGATATGGAGACAATCTCAGGAATTCATGGAACCTGCATTTCAGTAGGGGATTGTTCAAGCTGGTGGAGGCTCTGAAATTGTGTGGGACGTGTGCAGTTGGAGTGATATGTCACCCCTGATACGTCTAGATACGACTGTGATAGGTGACACGTAAGCATTCTGTTTTCTCACCTGCATCCATTCATGTCCATTGTGAATTCCGACGAACTTAGGCTGTTCCAGCAGGACGATGAGACAGCCCGCACGTCCAGAATTGCCACAGAGTGGCTCAAGGAACAGTCTTCTAAGTGGCCATGAACATTATTGAACGTATCTGGGGTGCCTTGCAAAGTGATGTTCAGAAGAGATTTGGACCACGTCATACTCGTACGGATTTACGGACAGCCCTGCAGGATTCGTGGTGTCAGTTCCCTCCTGCACTACTTCAGACGTTACTCGAGTCGATGCCACTACGGGTTACGGCACTTCTGCGTGCTCGCGGGGGCCCTACACGATATTAGTCAGATGTACCAGTTTCTTTAGCTCTTCAGTGTATTTTAAACAACAGCCTCTAAAGAGTCAATTCATTCATGAATTAAAACTATTTTAAGTGTACTAAAATTGTCTGTTTAAAAAGAGCCTCCAATAAATGAGTTTTAAATGGTGCTTGAAAACAACGATAGAACCAGGATCCATACGGCGAATGATAGCCACCAACGTATAAATTTTTGTTAGAGCTAATATACGGTTCTTTTGCAAGGAAGAACGAGAATTAAATGGTACGTATCCGACATATGTAGGGCAACGTTATTGTATGGCTCAATGGAAGTAAGTGCTTCATTCGGAAAGGTATTTCTCTGTATGACGTAACAGCCATAATAATTGCACTGTGGTCTAAATATATTCCAACGGTAATTTGGCAAACAAGTTCTTGACCACGCATGTAAGTAGGTACTGGCATTCCTTATTCGTTTTGTATGAATATAGTTCCAAGAATATTTAATCTTATGTAGCTCTCTGTAGGTCATCTGGATGTGTCTTCTGTGGAGGGATGCTCTGTAAGTGATGATAATATTAAATGCCTTTATAGGTCCCACGACTGAGCAGACGAGTAGGAAGAGTGGGGACAACGGAGACGGTGTTGTTGTGGTGGGGAAGGGGGGGGGGGGAGCCCGGAAGAGACTTCGAGGTGAAACACATTGTGACTGCTTTATGAATATTCGATAACAGTCTGTCTTCCACCAAAAGTGCGTTCATCTGCGTCAATATCATGGCATGTCCTGAGTGCTGAGCCTAACACTAGAGCACACGCGAGGGCTACATGTGTATCGCAGCGAGTAAAAGTAGCTGTTTTTCAACAATTGGCGCCCTACAGTTGCGCCATTTCGTGTATTCCTTAGGTATGATTACCAATTATTGTCAATAGTCTGCCGATTCCCGGGGCAGAAAGACGTGTAAATAAATAGTTTTTAAAGTCTGTGGGCTATGTCTGTATCCCTCACGAGCCTTCGTTGGAGTTAAATTTTTGATTGCACAAGTTGTGGAATGAGGTAAATATGATAAATTTACTGTAATAAATACTACAAAAGCGTTGCGCGTTTTTATAGTATTGTCATTTGTTCGCATTTCTTATTCCTTATATTGTATTTTTAGCTGGCGGGTATGTAAATAAGATGGATGAACAGATTCAGAGATGGCTTCTGAAGGATGACGAAGATTGTGATGTTTTCAGCGAACGTGAGGAGGAAGAAGGGTTCGAGGAACAAAATGTCCCCACTGTGTCTCCTCACAAGTCTGATACGGAACAGGAAGGCGAGGAAGACGATGCTGATGAAGATATGCCTCTGTCAGCTATGGCTATCTTTCAGTCTCGTAATGGCACTAAATATAGCATGTTCCCTCTACCGACTTAAAGAACCAGATGTCACAACATTTTGGCACGTCCACCAGGTCCAGTAGCTTTGGCTAAATACATTAAAATAGCTCTTCTGTCATTTCTGCTATTTCTTGAAGGTGATGTTTGGAACATTCTCGTTGATACATAAGACATTTACATTGACACCACCAAAAGCAAATAACAAAGAGACAAGGAAGGATCTGATACTGACCTGATAGAAACTAAGGCGCTTTTAGGCATTTTATTAGTAATGGGAAATTTCCGTTCAGGCCGATCAAATCTGAAGGATTTTGGGATAATTTGTAAGGTACTGGTATTGAATCAGTATATACAGATATGTTAGAAAGTAGATTCCGATTCCTATTGCAAGCTCTCCGCTTTGATGATGTGAGAGACAGGCACGTTCGTCAAACAAACGATCGATTGGCTGGAATACACCAAATTAGTAACATATTGCTTCAACAGTGTAAGAAATGTTACACTCTGAGCAAAAATCTTACGACTCATGAGCAGTTAGTTGCTTTCGTCATGTAAAAAAATAAAAAAAAACACCATTCTGTCTAAAGATCATTATTATGGTGGACTTCAAGTATCCATATACCTATAATTTTGAGAGTTACGTAGACTTGTAACCAGAAGGACCATTTATAGAATCAAATAAAGCGTCTGATATCATCCATCGAATTATGAGTTCATTATACCTCCTGGAATGCAGTATCACTATTGAAAACTGGTTTTCTAGTGTGCCTACATGCAAAGAACTCTTCACTCACAAGATTACGGCCATAGGAACACTATGAAATAGACCAGAGATACAGGAATTGTTCAAAAAAACATAAAACAGAGAAATAAACGAACCATTTTTCGCGATTCAACCTGACTGCTCACTACTCTGTTATATGCCAGAGGAAACAAAGTAGTTTTGTTGTTATGTACGCTTTACAATGATGATAAAGTCAACGGTGCTAGTATCGACGCTAGAAAACCACAAATCAGCACAACGCTATTCGAAACAGTCGCCGGTCGCCTCTCACACTGTTTTACGATTTTGCCAATGTTGCGCTCATAAGCAACTCTGAAACAGAAGTGATGTGCCGTCACTACATACAAAGCAGTTGGATTTGCGATAGCAAGACCTTCAATTGAGCGTCCAATATCGCAGCTAAACATAATGAGAGCTATAAAACAGAAGGGCATACTATTTCTTGGAATGTATGAATTCTCCGCCCTGCGAACTTTCCGCCCCACTCGAAATCTGCGAACTCTCCACCTCGTACCTGCGTCCATTGCGTCCCGTCCTACATGCAGCCGGACAGTCCTAATCACCTTGCTCTACCTGTTTTCTGTACTCAACAGAACTCCGCCGGCACAGTCCCGTCTGCCTGTTGACATCCCTCTAGTTTTCGTAGACTTCACGTCGTGCGACTTGGATATTACCATCTCAGTAGTTGTAATATGGAAGTTTCAACGACAATTCGTGGTAAGCCTAGTTGCCACCATGAAGGTTATTATTACACAGTGAAGAAAACAAAGGAAGATGGGACTGTGATTTGGCGCCGTTCAAGAGAAAGAGAAGCATTGCCGAAGCAAGCTTAAAACCAAGGATTCTACAGTGCTCTTTTCGGACGAGCGTCAATGAGGAGTTCCGGTTGACGCAAGGTTGCAAGTACAGAGGACTCTGAACCAGGCAAAGAAGAGGGCACGAGAGGAAAATACGTCTATTTCCAAAATCTATTCAGAGGAGCTAGGTAGCTTGCATAATCGAGAATACGACTTTGTGACAGAAATGCTAGAACAGCGAACAACGAAGAGGACGTTATACAAGCAAAGGGCAAAGTCGCAGGGAAGTGAGAAGGATCCAGAGACAAGAGAAGTAATTGATCTTAAAGCAGAGCTATTAACTATGAATGATGGCAGGAGTTTCCTGTTAAGCGACGATAAATCAGGAAACAGGATAATAGTTTTCTGTGGAAGAGCAGGGAGAGAGGGGCTCTAAGAAGTAAACGAGACTTTTTTATGGATGGTACGTTCAAGTGCCGTAGCAAACAGTTTTCACAGGTATATACAATTCATGCAGATTTTGGAAGTAATAAAAATGAGACTAATGTCTGCCCAATTGCATTTGCATTATTACCATATAAAAGGAAAGAGACGCACATACGACTTTTCAAAAATGTACTGGAAAGAATTCCAGAATGGAAGCCTGGAAGTGTGACTGTGGTTTTTGAGTCAGCAGCGATTTCTGCAATTATACATATGTTAACAACTTCCTCAGTGGATGGATGCTATTTGTACATGAGAAAGTCTCTCTGGAAGAAAGTACAGGATCTTGGACTCACTAGCGAAAAGAAAGAAAATGAAGAAGTGAGACAACAAATTCACATGTGTGTTGCGCTGGCGTTTCTATGGCCTGAAGATGTATAAGATGGCTGGCTGCAGATACATTCACAGGCACCGGATGTTCCTAGGCTTTCTGACTTTTTCGACTATTTTGTAGAGAGATGGTTGAAAAATGAAGAAAACCCTTCCAGCCTTTGGAGATGCCACAAACGGCCCCATCGAACAACTAACTCCATAGAGGGTTGGCATAACAAAATCAATAATATGGTTTGCAAACCAAATCCTAAGATTAGTGATGTAATCACTTGCATGAAAACAGAAGTAGAAAATTCAGAATGCGCATTTATGAGAACAGAGCTGAGTATGGAAGGTAAAAGAAAGAAAACAGTGTACCTGAAACGGGATGCAAAGCTGGAGAAAAAAAAGTACGAGGAGGATGGTGACATAAGGGCTTGCTTGAAGGCTATCTCCTACATTAAAAAACTAGATAAAATAATGTATCAGAATACGTATATAAATAAAAAACGTATGAAATGTAAATAGCAGTCTTAAAAAATACAAAAACACAAAAATTTGACGAAGCTTATAAGCTGATTTTAAACACGCCTAAATGACAATAAAATTAATTTTTCCATTTAGCCAGTCCAAAGCGTGGATAAAGCGCGACGGGAATCAGATTATTTTTAAAAGTTTGGGTATCTGCTTTCTAAAGCATCTAAACCCAAAGCGCCGCTAGTCACATGCCTAAGTAGTGTTTACAAATAAACAGTTAAAATTTAGCTACAGTACACATGTGTGAACATAATGCTACTTAATATTTCCATGTGTTTAATAATTGCACTTGTCTATTGACAATGGCTGCTGTCTGGTGCACGAAAAGAACCGAATCTTCTTTATGTACTGAAATATTCTAATGTCTCTGTGAAGTCTTATTTTGTGTTATCTACTGTCTGTTTGTTGTTTATTGTACCAAGGCTCAATCATTTGGCCATCCATAGTTTACTGTATTTGGTTTTCCTTGTTTAAGCAAATGCTGTGAAGGTTCCTCAAGAGGTCATAGTAGCTTCCCATCCCCCCACCCCCACCTCTCCTGTAACCAACAATCGGAGTGAAATCTAAATCTCTAATGACCACAACTGTGGACGTTACATGAAACACTAAATGCAAAATTGGTTTTCTCTAGGTCGTAATGATGAATGATCATATACTGAGCTAAAATTAAGCATATCATTGGAATGTAATCTTTCTTTTTGTGAGTTCCCATTCCCTTTAGAAAGGCGAGCACTAATGATGCAATGATTAAGTTATTGAATGACTAGGATATTTGCCGTGATCAGTTACGAGCTCACACATAATTGTATTAATTTCCTATTTTGTTACCTACCTGTCGAATATTTTGTTCTGCTGCAGACTGACATTTACGCAGTGGTTTAGCTATGTCTTTTGGAACCCAACGCGGACTTTTGTCATACTCACCAGTTACCATCCTCACAAAATCATTTATTTATTTACTGATTCCAATAGGACCATTGTTCCATTTGAGGTGCTGTCTAGGTAAAGTATTTCTGTTTACAGTTAGACTTGTTCCAAGCTTGAAAACTATTAACAAATTTATATGTGTTGTTCAATCAAGTGCTTGTGGTAAAGAGACTACAACAAGAGTAGTGCAAACTGTGATTTTTAGTTGAATGTGCCATCCAAGTTCTAAAAACATTCGCACGCTGAGGCTCATATAGAAGGAGCAAGACGTTAACTGTTGGTTAACGTTTTTCTGTCTCATTGTCTGTTAAACAAAAACGAATGAGTAATGTATGTTTTTAAATTTTTTGTCACTTACTATTGCGATGATTGAACTGTTAGATTTCCAAGACAGTCAAAGGTCACTGACAGATGTCAGAAAAGAAAATATTATTACTACTTTCATTGGATTCTTCTTTATTTGCTCTTTCTTCAACTAATACACTGTCTTCTTTTGCATAACAGTTATGTGCAAGATTTTCTACGTTTTCTTTAAGTCGTTCAATTTTATCAAGAACGACCTCCTAAATATGTTCTTCATTTCTGTTAGTCTCGTCAATTTTTTGATCATCTACAAATGCACTCTTGAACTATAATATTTTTGCGCCTTCTTTCATATCCTTTGGGTCGAGTGCTTCTCTGACGTAAGTTTACGAAATTTCAGCACTGAACCAGCCAACAAATGGCCCTTCAAAAACCTGACCGCAATTTACTTGTTTATTTATTTATTTACTTATTTTGTGCTCCACTTGGGTAACGGCGCTATGTATTTGTTCTAAACCAAATTCCTGTATAAATTAATATAATCATTTTTTTTACTTTTAATCAGTAAGAACTCTCTACGTAAAAACATATAATATCAGAACTATAACACTGAAATTGTGACATGCAACATATAATATGGCTTTTACCGTACGGCTCGAGCATGCTAGCTTGCGTCTCCAGGGCATTAGTGAGCTCTTGCACGACCTTTTCTGGGTGGAAATTTCAGAGGGCGGAAAATTCACTGGGCGGAGAATACACGACACCTATTTCTTGGACTTCCAGAATAACCCACGCACCCTTACACATGGAGGAATTGGCCGTTGTTCTTTCTGTAGCAGGTCTCACGATCGCAAACGCGTAAACAATGCAGCAGATGTATGAGGTGCATTTGGAGCCATCATCAGGCGGTCTTATGCCCTGAATTTGTGACAATTGATTGAAGATGAATATGAAGAATTGTTTATTGCTTCCATTAGAAGATCAGAAATCAGGACACTAATAAGTATTATATTTGGAATTAAAATTGTGCGAACATAATCGAAACCGGTGCTTGAACTTTGATTTTTTACAGAGATCTTTATTTCTTTGTGTAAGGTAGCTAAAAATCTATTTTTTTGTTTTTATCTGCAAATCTGATAAAAATAAAGATGTTTGGTATTTGTACAAGATGTTTTCTTTAAATTATGGTCCGCAGCTCGTGGTAGTGCGGTAGCGTTCTCGCTTCCCGCGTCCGGATTACCGGGCTCCATTCCCGGCGGGTTCACGGATTTTCTCTGCCTCGGGATGACAGGGTGTTGTGTGATGTCCTTAGGTTAGTTAGGTTTAAGTAGTTGTAAGTTCTAGGGGACTTATGACCATAGATGTTAAGTCCCATAGTGCTCAGAGCCATTTGAACCATTTTTTAAAAATTATGTCCTAATTTTTAAATATCATAATCTCCACATGAGATTGTTGTCGCTGATAATTTAGACATATTTGATCGTGGTCTTACTTTCAAGCAGCGAAGCTTTGGTAACTGGTAAATACGTCTGTAGAAGATCTAGTACCTTAGATGGTTAGTCTGTGTACAAAATCAGAATTATTTAGCTATGTAATGGCTGATTGTGTTTTATGCAGATTCTCTGCTAGTGTTTTCCTCTCTGTATGAATACGTAAACAATCTGTATATTTATGCAGTACGTGTCACGTTTATCACAACACCAAGAAGTATTGTGCGATACAAACGGAAGTTGGTAGGCGTGTTTCTACTTGTGTAAGATGATGTTTATTAAAATTTCAGCGTCAGTCGCATACGAGCAGCTCCACTATAAGGATGAAAATTTGCTTTAAATTTCCTCTGTAGCGGTCGTGAGCGTTAGTTAGCTTTGAAATGAGACATGCTAGTTGACTTTAATCAATAATGCCTTTAAGGCGACAAAGACGTGATTGTCAACACCTCACTGACTTTGATCGAGGTCGTGTAATACGACTGCAAGAAGATGGCTGTTCCTTCTGCGCTAATGCAGAAAGACTTGGTAGGAATATAGGATGGAGGTCTGTTATGCTTTCTGAGGAGAACCGGTTCTGCATCGGTATAGTGGTGGCCATTTGTTTGTTAGAAGGAACCCAGTTGACCGCCCGCAACCAACATGTCTGTGTGCTAGACACACTGGACTACACCTGTGGTTATGGCCTGGAGTGCGATTTCATATGACTGTAGGAGCACTCTCACGATTATACCACGCACCCTGACTGCAGATTTATACGTCAGTCTGGTGATTCGAGCTGTTCTGCTACCATTCATGAACAGCGTTACAGGGGGTGTTTTCCAACAGGTTACCGGTCGCCCAGATACGGCTGTTGTAACTCAACATGCTCTACAGAAAGTCGACATGTTGCCTTTGACTCGCTCAGTTGCCAGATCCGTCTCCAATCACGCACATATGGGACATCATTGGACGACAAATCCAACGTCATCAACAACCAGCATTTACATTGATCGACCAAGTTCAAGAGGCATAGAACTCCATTCCACCCCTGTATCTGTACAACACAATGCATTCAACATTCCTGTGGTTACGCGGGTTATTAATGTAGCAGCATTTCAAATATGCAATGGCTTATCTCGTACTTAACATTAAACTGTGGTGTTGCAATGCTTATCACTTTTATATGCTGCCTAGACAAATGTATTCCCGAAATTTCATTACTCTACATTAATTATGCATGTCTGCTACTGCCTCAGTTTGGGGGCGATCTGGAAGGTATATTATTGTTGATGAATCAAATTAGTCAAGATTGCTAAGAACTATTTTAGTAACTATGATCGATTTCGACAGATCTGCGATGTCGTCGTCGAATCTTGTAACATTATTAGTTTTACATGCTTCTTACAATACTGAAAGTCACATACTGATGTTGCGTCAAATAAAACTTACCATGGAACATCAGGTTATCACAAATAAAATAATACCCTATTCAAACACTGAAACATACAACATGTGCTGATGTGCCAATATACTCTTTATGTGTATGTTTGGAAATCAGCACAACATGTTGTATCTTATAATTACGTGTTTTTTATTTGTGAGAAACGGATGTTCCCTGCCACGTTTTATTTGGCGTTACGTCAGTGTGTGACTTTCAGTATTGTAACAAGCATGTACAACTAATAATGCTACAGGATTCGATGATGGCAGCGTAGATCTGTCGAAACCGATTATAGTAATAAAAAGAATTGCTAGCGATCTTGGCTATCTCGATTCTTCAACATTAATCTACATTAGTTATTTTTTAGTGTTGCGATTTTTCCGCCAGTGTACTTCGTTCAGATAGCTGACTGCAATTTCATACACCCGCAGTCCCTGGTTCATGAAAGCTAAGTCGTATCTGCAAACGTTGAATATCCATAATCGGGGATTAAATAAAATCATTTGTGTCGATGCCTTTCAGAAAACCTGACTTTGTTCTGGGGCAATACTGTGATGTCTGTAACATCATTTCAGTCTGTGCGATGATACAAGTATAGCTATCACACCGGACAGACAAGAATTAACTGGTGAAATTGTAAACGATGTTTTTCAGAAAATCATTAAGTGGTTCTCTGCAAATGGGCTCTCATTAAACTTTGACAAAACACAGTATATTCAGTTCCACACAGTAAATGGAATGACACCATTAATAAATATAGACTTCGATCAGAAATCGGTAGCTAAGGTAGAATATTCAAAATTTCTCGGTGAATGCATTTATGAGGGGTTGAACTGGAAAAAAACATACTGAGTATCTGATGAAACGTTTGAGTTCAGCTACTTATGCTATTAGGGTCATTGCAAATTTTGGCGATATACATCTGATAAAATTAGCTTACCACGCCTATTTTCATTCTCTGCTTTCCTATGGCATCATATTCTGGGGTAACCCATCATTGAGTAAAAGAGTGTTCATTGCACAAAAGCGTGTAATCAGAATAATTGCTGGAGCTCATCCAAGATCATCCTGCAGACACTTATTTAAAGAGCTAGAGATATTCAGTGTAGCCTCACAATATATATATATATATATATATATATATATATATATATATATATATATATATATATATAGTGAGGCTACAACACTAGGAGAAAGGATGATCTTCACTACACAAGTTTAAATGTAACTTGGGCTCAGAAGGGAGTAAATTACGCTGCCACAAAAGTCTTTGGTCACTTAGCTAATAGCATCAAAAGTCTGACAGATAGCCATATAGAATTTAAAAAGAAATTAAAAGAATTTCTTAGTGGTAACTCCTTCTACGCATTAGATGAATTTTTAGATATAGTAAGTGGGTAATTTCCCAACCCTCACAAAAAAATTAAAAATATTGAGTGTCATGTAATATTTTATCTATTGTAATATCTTGTATAGACACCGAGCTCGCGACCGCAGACTACACTACTGGAAATGGAAAAAAGAACACATTGACACCGGTGTGTCAGACCCACCATACTTGCTCCGGAGACTGCGAGAGGGCTGTACAAGCAATTATCACACGCACGGCACAGCGGACACACCAGGAACCGCTGTGTTGGCCGTCGAATGGCGCTAGCTGCGCAGCATTTGTGCACCGCCGCCGTCAGTGTCAGCCAGTTTTCCGTGGCATACGAAGCTCCATCGCAGTCTTTAACACTGCTAGCATGCCGCGACAGCGTGGACGTGAACCGTATGTGCAGTTGACGGACTTTGAGCGAGGGCGTATAGTGGGCATGCGGGAGGCCGGGTGGACGTACTGCCGAATTGCTCAACACGTGGGGCGTGAGGTCTCCACAGTACATCGATGTTGTCGCCAGTGGTCGGCGGAAGGTGCACGTGCCCGTCGACCTGGGACCGGACCGCAGCGACGCACGGATGCACGCCAAGACCGTAGGATCCTACGCAGTGCCGTAGGGGACCGCACCGCCACTTCCCAGCAAATTAGGGACACTGTTGCTCCTGGGGTATCGACGAGGACCATTCGCAACCGTCTCCATGAAGCTGGGCTACGCTCCCACACACCGTTAGGCCGTCTTCCGCTCACGCCCCAACATCGTGCAGCCCGCCTCCAGTGGTGTCGCGACAGGCGTGAATGGAGGGACGAATGGAGACGTGTCGTCTTCAGTGATGAGAGTCGCTTCTGCCTTGGTGCCAATGATGGTCGTATGCGTGTTTGGCGCCGTGCAGGTGAGCGCCACAATCAGGACTGCATACGACCGAGGCACACAGGGCCAACACCCGGCATCATGGTGTGGGGAGCCATCTCCTACACTGGCCGTACACCTCTGGTGATCGTCGAAGGGACACTGAATAGTGCACGGTACATCCAAACCGTCATCGAACCCATCGTTCTACCATTCCTAGACCGGCAAGGGAACTTACTGTTCCAACAGGACAATTCACGTCCGCATGTATCCCGTGCCACCCAACGTTCTCTAGAAGGTGTAAGTCAACTACCCTGGCCAGCAAGATCTCCGGATCTGTCCCCCATTGAGCATGTTTGGGACTGGATGAAGCGTCGTCTCACGCGGTCTGCACGTCCAGCACGAACGCTGGTGAAACTGAGGCGCCAGGTGGAAATGGCATGTCAAGCCGTTCCACAGGACTACATCCAGCATCTCTACGATCGTCTCCATGGGAGAATAGCAGAATGCATTGCTGCGAAAGGTGTATATACACTGTACTAGTGCCGACATTGTGCATGCTCTGTTGCCTGTTCAAATGTTTCGAATGGCTCTGAGCACTATGGGACTCAACTGCTGTGGTCATCAGTCCCCTAGAACTTAGAACTACCTAAACCTAAGGACATCACACACATCCATGCCCGAGGCAGGATTCGAACCTGCGACCGTAGCAGTCCCGCGGTTCCGGAGTGCGCGCCGTGGTGAATGTTAGTTGGCATGGAGACTGTTCAAGTGTCTTCACCATGGAAGTAGAAAAGGACAAGAAGCTGCCATTTCTAGATGTGCTGGTCACAAGGGACGGCGAAAACCTGGGACACAGCGTGTATCGAAAACCGACACACACTGACCGATACCTGCACAAACTGTCAAACCACCACCCGAGCCAGAAAAGAGGCACGATTAGTACGCTCGTAACGAGAGCAAGACGAATATGTGAGCCGCAGCACCTCAAACGAGAAATGCAACACCTGGAAACTGTCCTGAGGAGCAATGGGTACACCACAAATTATATTAGAAGTGTAACAGAGGCAAACACTCGGCGAAGTAAGGAACCAGAAAAAGAAATGTCGGGTACGGCCTTTCTGCCATACATTCTTCTGAGTGACAGACAGAATCGGCCGTATACTGCGCAAACATGGCGTAAAGACGATTTTCAAAGCGACAAAGAAGATCAAAGAGTGTCTTAGATCGGCGAAGGAGGAAAGAAACCCGCTTGCAATGTCGGTAATACACCGTATACCATGCACATGCGGAAAAGTTTATGTCGGAATGACTGGACGATCCATTAACACCAGGATCAAAAGAGCATAAGCAACTTTGCAGGTTGGGGCAGATGGAGAAATCGGCCGTGGCAGAGCACGTACTGAATGAGACCGACCACGTACTAAAATTCTTCGACACGGAAGTACTGGCTGTAGAGAAGCACTATCACACGCGCTTGTTCAGAGAAGCTGCAGAAATACAAAAACACGCCAACAGTTCGAACAAGATAGAGGTAAGCCTTAAGGTAAACGGATCCTGGCTTCCCGTACTGCAGCGAACGACCGTCGCGGGTAGCAAGAGGACAACCGCACCGGAAATGACCGCGGAGAAGCCCTCGGACGTTGGCGCGCCAGGTACATATAGTCTGCGGCCGCGAGCTCGGCTCCAGTTCACCACCGGCAATGGAGGGTGAAGCTTTGACAGTGCCAGCCACTCGTGCTGGCGAAACGTCAGAAAAATAATTAGATGAACGTCGGCCGAAGAACCCGAGACAGAAGCCAATAGGCAGTTTGTCTACAGAAGAATGCTGAAGATTAGATGGGTAGATCACATAACTAACTATTGAATAGGATTGCGGAGAAGAGAAGTTTGTGGCACAACTTGACCAGAAGAAGGTTTCGGTTGCTAGGACATGTTCTGAGGCATCAAGGGATCACCAATTTAGTATTGGAGGGCAGCGTGGAGGGTAAAAATCGTAAAGGGAGACCAAGAGATGACTACACTACGCAGATTCAGAAGGATGTAGGTTGCAGTGGGTACTGGGAGATGAAGAGGCTTGCACAGGATAGAGTAGCATGGAGAGCTGCATCAAACCAGTCTCAGAACTGAAGACCACAACAACAACAAGTAAGCTTTCTTCACTGGCAGCTTTTGTGGTGTAAGATTTTGATAGGGAAGGAAATACTGAGGAGGAAGCAGTTCCTAAAAGTGTACATCGGGATCTGAAAGTATAAGAAGTTCAATGTGGACTATTCGAAATACCAACGAGAAAAAACAAACATTTGGAATGTGGTGCTATCGAAGAGTATAGAAGAATACAGGTAACGCATGAACAAAAGAAATTAAAGAAAAGGTCTACGTAAGATGTGACCAGAAGATAAAGCTGATTAATGTGGAATGGGATGTAGCATGAGCAGTTGTGCTGGATAGAGCAGTAGAGGCAAAAAAAGAGCAGAGGCAAACAGAGACAGTAGAAAAACAAAAAAATATTTTAGGTGGTGTTCTGTTTAGCAGTTACGTACACGTGGTAGAACTGACGAGATAAGAAAAAATATGGTGGATAGAAAGTAGCAAAATATTGATGATTTAAAATGTAACGGTATCACTAAGTAAGACGGGGAGAGGAGTTTTAGCTTCGGAGAAATGAAGCATAAAGCAGCATTAGCCTGAAAGTCTTTAAAGATTTAACGATGAAAAAGGTGGAGGAAGAGGAAGGAAGAGAAGGACTAGGAATTGGGCTATACAATGAAAAAATAACTGGTTTTGTAGATAAGAATGTCTTGAACAAGCGCGTGGCTCAGATGGTTTAACAACAAGGCAAAGTTAATTTGCAGACAGTAAGGGAATCTGCCTGTTACTGTTTCCCCTCTCATCAGATTAATTTGACCTCGCTAAATAAGCTTCTGCTCCCTAAAACTTGGAGGCAGCGGCTCTCTTCACCCCTATAGCGGTAATTCAGTTGGCGAGGTAAATAAAGAAATTAATGAAGGGCACACGTGGAGACTACAGCACAGTAACATGCTGTCAATAGTAATTAAATCTTTTATAAACGAAATGCAGAAATAAGACGCAGTCCCCCACATAAATTAGGAATCTTACAGCCCACAATTCTGGTTTATAAAAGATTCACAGGCGTGCTGAGGAGGTGACACCAATTGTACATGAAACGGCAAAAAACACATTAGAGATGACGATAACTGCTCCAGTCAGAGAACTGATTAGAAAATCAGAGAAGAACTTTGATACTATAGAAGCAGAATGAATGTAACAAGCCCTGAGCACTCACTAATTGCAAGGATGCAGACAGGGGCAATGCGATAAAGATCACGGCCCTAGCTTTGTAAATAGCATGAGGCTAATTCCTCGTAATGTAAGCCATATATCTGCAGCTTAATCACGGACGGATGCGTTACAAGCATTCTGTTGCGATCTTGGATAAGGCTGAACGACGCTGCGTATGATTCGTACCAAGGCGGTAGAAAGCAACAGATTCGTCGCGAAAAAGGCGGCAGCTACCACTTCAGTGCATGTGAAAAAGTGATGACTACCAAGAACAGCAACGAAGTGAGGACGACTGGGCGCCCCTAAGGAGATCTGTTACCTCAGACACCCTCAGGCACCACGCATTTGTGTGCTTCCTCCAAGAGCAAAAGGTTTATGCAGCAACTTAAGTGGGGGAGGATATACTGTCGGTCGCTTGGATTCCTGCCGAATGGCAGTTCGGCACACCCACACACAAACTGGTGGGTTTGGCAGTGTCGCCAACTCTCTGACAGCGGGAAGGGTTGGTGTGCCTGCGTGCAGCTGTCGCCCTAGCTTGAATTTGAAACTAAGGGCCACTGGAACTTCTGCAGATTTACAGCATCTGGAGTATTTTATGGATTAAATGACTGACTGGGTGTTGTGTGATGTCCTTAGGTTAGTTAGGTTTAAGTAGTTCTAAGTTCTAGGGGACTGATGACCATAGCTGTTAAGTCCCATAGTGCTCAGAGCCATTTGAACCGTTAAATGACTGGTGAGCATAAAGTTTCTCTGCCCGCCCCACTCAGTAGTCTACTACTTAGGCAAGTTACCAGTGGCTTCAGTTGGCTTAAGAAAGTTATTTTTAATCTATAAATAAACAGTAAACGCCACCCACGTTTATATTGATTGGTGTAACTGTGTCTCCTACCGTATAACTCGAATGGTCCCTTTTGAAGTTAATTAACCCCAGTGTTGCATTTTATTATCTTAAAATGTAATTTAAGTTAATGATTAGAATTTAGATATAGTTTTTATTTTTGCAATAATCAAAGAATCTTGTCCAGTGAAACTATAGCAGATTTATGGGTCCCCATCATATTGTCCTCCTATTAAGAAAAAAATGAACTATTACTGTTGATGAGGAAAACTACTATATGCAGAGGATCTTAAACAGTGCATCTAAGACGTTATTCATCTTTATTCGTGTCAGTCAAGACAGAAGCCCCCATGACCAAAATCAGTTCTGCACTTCATGCTATGATGTTTCAGTATGTTTATTAACTAAAGCTAATGACTGCGGCCATTATTAGCATGAGCTCGATACAATTTTGCGCCCCATAATTTACTGGTGTATGTATGTAATGGATAAATGCTGCTACACACAGTATAGAGTGCAATGCGTCAGTTTGTATCCTGTTTGCTATTCAAAGGGAAATCTCAACAAAAGTATCTTCAATAGCTAATATCCAATTTTCTCAAATATATATTTCCAAATTAATGTGCCTAATTAGGCTGGCGACCGTTCATTTTCTGTTTAATTCTCTTATAATTTTACCACTTCTGTTAACGCCCGTTTGGTTTTACTGTTAACTTCACAACATTCGTAACTGTACTCCGACAACCCTTTCCATCAGACACACGAAGATCGAACTTTGAAATCCTCTCAGAGGATAACATAAGCTTGTTTCACGGCACGTTAGTGTTATACGTAGCTTTTTCGGTGGCGGAACTAAAGGTTCGTTTATAAGGGAATAATGTTACAAAAGTTCGAAGTTACGGGTTGTTTAGATAGTAGACCCTTAGTGGCTAGCTAGATACAGGCGCTGCTGCCGTTAGGGCGTTCAGGAATAAATGGACCAGTTTCAACTTCGCATGTTGAAGTTAACGATCGCGAAGTTGCATGTCGCCTCGGCATTTCACGCACTACTGCTTGGACAGCACCAAGGCTTACACAGTCGAATCTATAAACACAAAACCCAGCATTTCAAAAAAGTGGGGGAAGATAACTGGTTGTCCAACGTGTTGCGGCCCATTTCACACCCCATGGGTCTGTCAGTGCAGACAACCGCAGAATAGGGGGTACCTAAAACACTTGTACAATCGCGGAAACCGCATTGCCTGACGATAAAATCACGCTGTGGTGTGAATTTACTATATCTGACCCTTTTTCTTCATGGAAATGCGGTTACGCCGATATGTTACAAAATCGCGTCACCCACAGTCTCGCTGGTAAACACCTGCTGGAAGGTACGACTTCAGTGCAGGACGGCGCTCTATCCCACAATGATAGACGTACGAAAGATCTCTTGAGTACATCGTTTATTGAGGACTGCGTGCTAACCGGCCGCTTTCGTCAATCTCGATCACACAGGTACCCAGACCTCAACCGTGTGATTACTGGCTTGGGGTTCCCTCATGTCGCAAATCTACCGCCATCATACGATATCATTAGGGATGCTAAAAGACGACTTCCGTTACCAATTTCTCAACATACTTGCTGAAATGCTGTACAGTGCTGTTCACAACATTGTTCCTCGACTACGGGTATTGTTAATGAATGGCGGTCGACATGTTGGGTAGTCGTTGTAAAGAACATCGTCTTTGCTAAAGTTATGCTTATTATTGGTTTCGACTCACATGAAGCGCCTTCTGTTGGACATTGTGTGCACTTTTCTGATTTCAATAAACCCCACGTCATTTCATACATGTCCGTCAATTTTTACTCCTCTATCAACATTACTCCAAAGTGTTGAATTTTCAAAAGTTAATCGATTTTTAGATCACCCTGTACTTGTTTTTGATCAAAAACAACATCAACTGTACTTTATTTCTTCGTTTGTTGAAATTTTAGTACAAAATTATGACTTTTTCAGAGGGGTGTAGCAATGCGCAATAATTTTATTACTATACGTGGGCTAAAGGTGGGAAAGACTGAAAAAATTTTCGGAGCCATCAATTTGTTTGCATTAGAATAATAGGTCAGCAAATACTGTTTGTTTAAATTTGAATCACATGACTCATAAAAACTGTTATATGTTTGTCATGAATTTTTTCAGTGATTCGAGTAAAAGAAGCTGTAATTCCCACAAAGCTCACGGAAATAATTTTTCGTATGTTGTGTAGGTACTAGCTAAGGCAAACTGTAGTGGAATAACGGGAGAAGGAATGAGTATAAAAACATCGGTTAGCGTACAGCAAGAATGTGAAAATTTCTATCTAATGTCAAGTTAAATTACACAAAGAAATGTGTCACGCTGTAGGAGTGGGCGTTACACGTAACTGCACAAACGGTGTAAACGTCAGACGAGAAGTTTTCGACGAAAGCGGGAAAAGCTACGGATGCAGAGGTAACGTCGTGAATTACTTTGTGAGACGCATTCTGGAAAGCGAGGCTGTGTCTCGCGCCACCGTTCGTACGTCTTTGTGCCCGCTAGACGTGAAGGTCTCGCTGCGCTGAGCAGTTCTAGCTCTCTTGACCTCTTTCCTTTTTGAGACTAGAAGTACCAAGACTTCAAGAAGCGCCTTTGCGACAACTGAGTAGCAGTAGAAAGTCTTAACGTTCTCTTGAGTAAGGTACGGAAGAGATGTTCTCCATTTGGCACAAGCGTTTGAGGATTTTCATGTAGTTTATTTTTACTTCGTTTATTTATTTTTATCAGGTTCCGTGGGAATATCCCAGCCAAAGATAAGTAGTGAGAGAACGGTTCAGTACGGTGTTTATGGAACGCTGATTACAAATTTATGAAAAAAAGAAATTGAAAAATCAATGAAACTTGAGAACAAAAAAAAAGAGAAAGAATAAAGGAAGCAAGACAGAAAATAAGAGAGAGTATGCGAATAAGAAACATTACCGAGCATAGGCTTCAATTTCCTTGAAAAACATCTGTACAAAATATAAGGTATGTCACAAGGAAATCTCTCAACTTATGTTTGAAGACCAGTGGTTTTTCATTCAATTTTTTTCAGTTCTTCGAGAAGCCTATTTAAAATAAAACCTCCTGATTACTCCACAACTTTCGGTACGATTCTTGAAGAAAGAAACTTTTCCGAATGTACTCTCAAGCACAATAGAAGCTTGTATGCGTATTCAAATACAGAGATATATAAACATGCAGAATACGGCGCTGCAGTGGGCAACGACTATATAAGACAAGTGTGTGGCGCAGTTACTGCTACTACAATGTCATGATATGACGGAAGTGCAACCCTTCCACATTGGGTATCAAAACTACACTATCTTTGGAACTTTACTTCTAATAGTACAAATCAGTTCGTTAAAGATTTATATGTACTTGTACTTTAATAAGTTATTCTTGGCAGTAATATTTATACAATCTTGCACTATAATCCAACAAAAATGTATTTTATAATAAAGTAAGGATGTTGTTGTTGTTGTGCTCTTCAGTCCTGAGACTGGTTTGATGCAGCTCTCCATGCTACTCTATCCTGTGCAAGCTTCTTCATCTCCCAGTACCTACTGAAGCTTACATCCTTCTGAATCTGCTTAGTGTATTCATCTCTTGGCCTCCCTCCACGATTTTTACCCTCCACGCTGCCCTCCAATACTAAATAGGTGATCCCTCGATGTCTCAGACATGTCCTACCAACCGATCCCTTCTCTAGTCCAGTTGTGCCAGAAGCTCCTCTTTTCCCCAGTTCTATTCAATACCTCCTCTTTAGTTATGTGATCTACCCATCTAATCTTCAGCATTCTTCTGTAGCACAACATTTCGAAAGCTTCTATTCTCTTCTTGTCTAAACTATTTATCGTCCACTTTTCACTTCCATGCATGGCTACACTCCATACAAATACTTTCAGAAACGACTTCCTGACACTTAAATCTATACTCGATGTTAACAAATTTTTCATCTTCAGAAACGCTTTCCTTGCCATTGCCAGTCTGCATTTTATATCCTCTCTACTTATGCCATCATCAGTTATTTTGCTCCCCAAATAGCAAAACTCCTTTACTACTTTAAGTGTCTCATTTTCTAATGTAATACCCTCAGCATCACCCGACTTAATTCGACAACATTCAATTACCCTCGTTTTGCTTTTGTTGATTTCCATCTTCTACCCTCCTTTCAAGACACTGTCCATTCCGTTCAACTGCTCTTCCAAGTCCCTTGGTGTCTCTGACAGAATTACAATGTCATCGGCGAACCTCAAAGTTTTTATTTCTTCTTCGTGGATTTTAATACGTACTCCGAACTTTTTTTTGTTTCATTTACTTCGTGCTCAATATACAGATTGAATAACATCGGGGAGAGGCTACAACCCTGTCTCACTCCCTTCCCAACCACTGCTTCCCTTTCATACCTCCCGACTCTTATAACTGCCATCTGGTTTCTGTACAAATTGTAAATAGCCTTTCGCTCCCTGTATTTTACCCCTGCCACCTTCAGAATTTGAAAGAGAATATTCCAGGCAACTTTGTCAAAATGTTTCTCTAAGTCTACAAACGCTAGAAACGTTTGTTTGCCTTTCCTTAATCTTTCCTCTAAGATAAGTCGTAGTGTCAGTATTGCCTCACGTATTCCAACATATCTACGGAATCCAAACTGATCTGCCCCAAGGTCAGATCCTACCAGTTTTTCCATTCGTCTGTAAAGAATTCGTGTTAGTATTTTGCAGCTGTGGGTTATAAAACTAATAGCTCGGTAATTTTCAGATCTGTCAAGTCTGAGAGTATTTCGCCTGTCTCATACATCTTGCTCACCAGACGGTAGAGTTTTGTCAGGACTGGCACTCCGATGGCTGTCAGTAGTTCTAATGGAATGTTGTCTACTCCGGGGGCCTTGTTTCGACTCAGGTCTTTCAGTGCTCTGTCAAACTCTTCACGCAGTATCATATCTGCCATTTCATCTTCGTCTACATCCTCTTCCATTTCCATAACATTGTCCTCAAGTACATCGCCCTTGTATAGACCCTCTATATACTCCTTCCACCTTCCTGCTTTCCCTTCTTTGCTCAGAACTGGGTTTTCATCTGAGCTCTTGATATTCATGCAAGTGGTTCTCTTTTCTCCAAAGGTCTCTTTAATTTTCCTGTAGGCAGTATCTATCTTACCCCTAGTGAGATAATCCTCTACATCCTTACATTTGTCCTCTAGCCATCCCTGCTTAGCCATTTTGCACTTCCTGGCGATATCATTTTTGAGACGCTTGTATTCCTTTTTGCCTGCTTCTTTTACTGAATTTTTATATTTTATATTTATACTTTAGCAAAAATCTATTCAACTTCACTATTATGGCTTTAGCTTTAAAATAATTAAGGCTTTTACTTTCCTATTGATTAATCTTTAAATTTTTGTAACTAAGTTCCCTACCTTAACAATTTCACTTATAGTACTCCATAAACAAGAATCCAAATTCTACTCTTACTTTAGCTTTTATTGTTCCTTTTATATTAGACAAAAAACCACTTTCAGACACATGCATGACAGAAATGTTCGTTTAAATCAGGATACCAGCTTTTAGTACATTCGTGATCAGTATTGAAGTTACGGTTTCAAACACGATTATTATTAAAACACACAAATTAACTGATCCATGCCAATATACATTACGTACCTGAATTTATGAGGTATGTGAAGCTGTGGCGAAGATTGGTGGCAGGCGAAATGGTGGCTAACTTTGCTCAAGATTCTTGATGTGTGAATGCTCTATAAAATCTTCTTTCAACATATTGGAGCCATCCCTTTATTTCGTGAATATCAAATAATAGCCAAATCCACATCCGAGGCAAATTCCTCCTAATGCAACTTCTAATTGCATCTCTTAGCACCGTCGAAGTGTACCGTGCTAAGGCTTGCCACAGACTGCGTGCCGTTCACACCAAAGGAGCCTTCAGTTCGACCGCCAAATCCACCTTTTATATCGCGCCGTACCACTTTCGTTGCGGAGGGACTTCCATACTGCGTTTACACGTTACAAATACAAGTGCCCTAAGCACGAGCCGGCTTTTAACAAACATACTTCTTTCATAGACATATTTTTATTATAATAATTTCAAATTTCAATACATTCTTTTGCTTTTTTTTTAGATATACGTTATAGAACTCTAATTTTCTTGCCATACATCAAGGAGTTCAAACAACACAGAATGCGCACATTATAAACTGCAGGTACACAGTTACTTAAAATAAACCTACTCCTAAGCTATATATGTGTTACACATTGTGATCATTTGCTTCGCTGACTCACTTTCACAGGGACTTCACCTGTTAGAATAGCGTTTTTATGGCGTTAGCATCCTAAAGCTGGAGTAGCGGATTCGCCATTTTGATAGTAAAACTTCATTAACAGTTACTTTTCTGGTGAAGTTAACATGCTGCGATCGCTGGCGCGTCTGATTCCCTCTCTCACTGCAGCTCATGTTCTACACGATTATCAAAAATGGCTCAAACGACTCTGAGCACTATGGGACTTAACTTCTGAGGTCATCAGTACCCTAGAACTTAGAACTCCTTAAAGCTAACTAACGTAAGGACATCACACACCTCCATGCCCGAGGGTGGATTCAAACCTGCGACCACAGCTGTAGTGCGGTTCCAGACTGTTGCCCCTAGAACCGCTAGGCCACTCCGGCCGGCCACACGATTATCACATGGCATCACTGATATGTTGCTGTCCAGCACCATCTGTTGGCCTGTTTTTGCTCTCATTTCTGGTTTCAATAAAACGGCATGTAATTTCAGGCATTTGTGTCAAGTTTTGCCTCCTTACCTTCGTTATTCCGTGAATTAGTGCATTTTTAAATATTAACTGATGTTTGGATCACCCTATGCTTTGTACGTTAAGATGGACAAACGAACACTGAAGGAACAATTTCTGCGCATCTTGTAACACCATAGCTCTAATACTTCAATGATTTATTTTGGCTTTTGTTTCATTTAATATTACATGGTTAAGCTTCTGTAAATGTGTTTGAGTGAATAGATAACACAGAATTGTATACTCCTTTCTTTGTACAAACTTTGATGTCATGGTTTGGGTTCTATGCAAAGTAGTGTATCTGTCATTTAAATTCTTTGTCCCATTTGGAGGGAACAAAACTTATTGTATATAATTTTAATGTCTGTGTGAATAATTTTTTGTAGAAATGTCAATATGTGCAAATGTTCTGTATTATTGAATGCATTTGGTTGCTGTTATGTAAACTGCTGATCCTCACTTAGGGTTCTTGGTTAGTTTGTATGTAAAAGGTGTTGTGGTTCCCCTCGGGAGCGGGACTGTGTAGCGCGCGCAAATTGTGGTTGGCCTAGGTAGAAATGGTGGAACAAGAGTGAGTCGGGGACGAGCTATGAGTCGGGACGACCTACGAGTCGGGGACGAGCTACCAAACTGTGCACTGCCATGTAAATGTTGCATATTGTGCTGGTTACGAGAGAGGCTTTTACTGCCGCTTTCCAATGCCTCGGATGGATGGATAAACAGCTGGAACCATTATGGAATTTGTATGTGTCATGGCCACCAAGAAATGACAGAGTCCAGCAATTCTACCTGCAAATCCTCTTACCAACATGCAGTTGCCACCACATTGCGCAATCACTGTATCGGAATGCTATAATAATGTGCAGTGAAAGATCAGTTCATCGGATGTTTTAGTGAGCACAAATATAAGGTAACTTATAACTGAATTTATGTACCTACCTTGATTATTTCCTTATCATAACACCTCTCAGGTTCCTCTCCGTTTGAACTAAAGTGGTTTCCGAGTGTCCTTGCTGAAAGAACATTAAAGCCGAGTGTTTTGCTAATTGATGCCTCTTGAACATAGTTAAAAGAAAGTTAAAGTTAATGTGGCAAGAGAGTGAGTTAAAGTTAATGATGCTTGCTAAAAATAATTTTCCTAGTAAAACTGCTTATTAATGTGTTGTTACCAACTTCAAATTAAAAGTTTTTAAGACTGAGGCTTATAAAGTTTTGCTTAGTAAATGATCACATTACTTCCTGTTGTAAACCGCAGCAGGTGAGTCAGTATCTTACATATATGTTAATATTGTGTCTCACTGTAGTAACAGTGGAAAGCTGCAGTTTTGAAACGTTATATACTCATGTTTGCTATGTGTCTGTCTCTCTTGTGTATTAG
The DNA here is from genome assembly GCF_023897955.1 of Schistocerca gregaria. Classification (NCBI taxonomy): domain Eukaryota; kingdom Metazoa; phylum Arthropoda; class Insecta; order Orthoptera; family Acrididae; genus Schistocerca; species Schistocerca gregaria. Next base: position 744,587,144 of record NC_064922.1, read on the forward strand.
AAGTGCATATTAATAGTATAACAGGATCCTTAGTTTGTCTATTGTGTTAATGCTCGGTAACAAGTAGCGGAAAAACCACTAATTATGAAAACCATAATTTCTGTATTCAAATGATAGTGAGAAGTAATCCTTTAGTGGATTCCAATTAACTTTCATTTAAAATAGTAAAGTATTTAACTGAGAGATATTTAACCTACATCCAATTAATGATTCTGCAGTGAATAGTAATAATAACGTTATAAAGACCATACAGTTTGAACAAGCCCTGAAAGTAATACTGTGTTTCGATATATGTCACAATTTTGCAAATCGTTTGTGCTGCTATAGCTGCTAGCTTCAGTCTTAACGTTAACATACGTATGTGTCAAAGTTCACTGCACTCCCGTGTGACAAAGTAAAGGTTGTGTTTATCCCCTAAAAATTACTAATAACTATTTTCTTAAACGAGAATGTTAATCATTCTCTTGCCTAGTTAGGCTGGCGACCGTTTTCTTTATCCGTTAAACAGTGCAGATAGCCAAATTTTGTTTTTTACTGTTCAAATATTTACGTAATGCTGACTCATTTTCCGATATGCCACCTCCATTAGGTACAACACAGTCGACATAACAAAATTCCTCCCAGAGGGTAACACTGATCTGTTGCGTTGTAACATAATTGCTTTAATAAAATAGTTTTATTACACAACCTGCTTCCAGCTTTAAGGTTATGGTACAGCAGTAGCAGACGGTAGTGTTAAAATCTGATTGTTCCTTCGTCCATCTCATACGATATTTTCTGAGATGGCACCGGAATCATACTGGTCAGAATGGTTTCGTGTAATCCTATAGCGACGAACGATTCTGAAAAAGGGGAATACACAGAGGTGCTGCATGTGTAAATCTTTGCCTCCAATCACTGTGCGTGAAATTGATTTCAACCGTGAAAACATCACCATGAAACGTGCCTCTACGGTTACTTCCGTCGTTGATTCATTCAATGAAGAGACTATGAAACATCCCCTTAGAAAAATTTATCAATTACTGTGCTTGTAAACCCCTTACGTTATTTGATTTTCAAACAGCTGAGCAATACTAAACGTACTCAGACATTACTCTCTTTACTTATTCTAATCAATACTAAACTGACACAATAATTCTAGCGCAACGCAATCTGACTTTTAATAACCCCTACAAAAGAATGGCCCTGACTAACAAAAACCTATACCTTTCATGAATCACTTACCTCACAAAAATCTTCGTCAATCGAACTGCTGCAATGCAGCGAGCGTCATTACTGCCAGCTAAATAAGAGATTCTAACTACTGAAGGCACTAACTACTGATAGACATAGTTAGCAAATGGAAGATTTTGATAGAGAACAAACAATGTACTTACCTTAATAGTGTTCAAAAGTAATAATAAATATATATCAGTTCAGACATCCAGTCTTATAAATTTACTGTCTCTGATGGACACACGTCCACATCATCAGCTCTCAAAACTCCACCGTCTCTCTCCCCACGTCCACCACTGCTGGCGGCTCACCTCCAACTGCGCAACGCTACGCGCTGTTCACATCCAGCTGCCCAACAGTACAATAGCAAACAACAATGCAAACCAGCCACAGACTGCACACAGCACAGCCAGTGATTTTCATACAGAGGGCTACCTGGCGTTACCAAAAAAAAAAAAAAAAAAAAAAAAAAAAAACCTAAACAGCCTACATACAACTATCACCAAAGCTCCAAACATTTAGAATATGAGTGGATGGCCCGTGTTACTGTATAGTGCTTCGGCATCGTGCGGTACTCGATGAACGCTTAGAAAGTGACTGTTTCTATTACGCGAATACGTTTTCCAGAGGCTGATTGGGGATATTTTTAAGGTATTCTGTTATGATGAGCCCAGATCTCTTGTGGCTCTTACAGAGTAGTCATGTAACTATGATTTTTTTTACCTCTCATTATCTTTGATTATGTATGATTACAGTGAATAAGCTTGTAAAATGTAATCACTGAAATGTACACACAACACACAAGACAATGAAACAACCCTCATACAGAAGTAAAAGTACAGTGATATCAACATTGCTGCAGAAACAGCTAGATATAGCATTATTGTTGCTCTTTCCCTTATAACTCTGTATCAGTTACCAAATTTCATGTATTATTAACAGTATATGAACAACGAATCTCACACACAACACAGAAGTACTGAGTGAAAGCTAGAGGGCAAAGAATTAAGTGAGCACTAGTGTTGTTAACAGCAAGTACTGTGAGTAACTGTGTTTAACTGATATTAGTACCATACAGAGGCAGAGGTAGGTAATGTACCAAACGAGATGCAGTTAGCATGTAAAAATCCACCAGAGACCACGGCTCTGCGAATAAGTAGGATAGCAGTGTATGTCCTAGATGACTCTGACCTTGAGTATCAGGTTGCACTGTTAAGGATATCCATTGCTGTGCTACCGAACTGGGCTCCTTGGTGTCCTCACTCTCTCTTCACTGAGGAGCCACAAGAAATTGATCAGGTCAACCAAGGGATTCACTACACAGGAAATTGTGTCGTGTGATATAAAATTGGTGGGAACCCTCTGTCAACCAAAGGGAGCACAATAAAACCAACGGACCAATGTCGATCAAGCATCGCCACCACCTCCTCAGATTTTATAACTCGCTCAACTGACCTCGTCATTCAATGTCTGAGCATCATGAGGGAGGGGTACAGGGTTGTTATAAGCAATAACAAGTAATCAACAATAATTTTCTCTCTACATGGTTCAACAGCATAAGCCTCGTCAGTTGTTCTCTGTTGTCGAAGTGTTTACAAATAATAACACTGACTTAATAAGTAACAAGTAGATTAAAACTGTGTGCCCGTTGGTAGAGCACTTGCCCGCGAAAGGCAAAGGTCCCGAGTTCGAGTCTCGGTCGGGCACACAGTTTTAATCTGCCAGGAAGTTTCATATCAGCGCACACTCCGCTGCAGAGTGAAAATCTCATTCTGGAAGTAACAAGTAGTTTCTTGACAATAACATTTAAAGTAACAATTCTTTTCTTGTACTATCAAAAATATTTTCTGGTGTACATAGAAAGTTATTTTACAATAGATTTTTTTGGTTGTAATTTGCTTATTCACTCTTCTTTAACAGTAGTATCTCAGGTGCTACACTTCAAGAATTTAAATATTACATTTATATATACAGTTTTGTACAACAGTAGCATTTCATTATCATCCTAAGTCCACTTCTGTATGGCACCTGCATCTATATCATCCATCTTAGATTTGAGCACCACAATTCCACATCACCAAACAACTCGCCTCAACTTTCATCCGGGCGATAATCTTTTATTGAGAGGTGTTATTTCAAAAGGATTATTGGCTACGTATGCAGACATGTAGAATTCATCATGATTGTACCTAATGATTTCCGTTTGGACTGCAGTGTCTTACGCAGTAGACGAAACTGCCTGTATCCACGTAAAGCAATTTGGAATGGCGAAGTTAGGCCTAGCGGTATCATGGTTTCGAGTTCGAAGAGATCCAGACATAGATAGGTTTCGTGCACTGCACTGAAGCCTTGGCCATCTTCATAGTGCTAGACCTTCATTGAAGATGATGACCCATTTGAAATTTGGACAGGGCACCAGAACACCGATCCACTGGTAAACTAAATGAATTTTGAGGTATTCCCTAACATTTTCCTCGGTTTTGCCGAAAAATGAATTATCCGTCAACTGGTAAAAATCTTTTTCAACATCACATGTCAGGAGATCTCTCTGTTCAGCGTTTACGTCATTGTACTCCTTCACCCAACAACACCGAATAGGAAATGCCGCAGGATACTAACAAGTTCCATCCACAACTTGAGACATTACGACAGTTTACTGTAGTGCAGTATATAGTGACATTTGTTCAGCAACATCGACCAACAGCTTCGGGATAGACATGTCTCGCGGAACTAGTTCGTCCAGACACAGCAGCAAGACACTATGCATGCCATGCAAACGGATGGAATAAGCCACTTCCACCTTCAGAATATATCCCTCACCAGCATTTGCAATCAGGTCACAGATCTTTTTCTTCAGTCTGGCAGTTTCCCCTTTGGACTTGAATCGGAAACCTCCAAATGGTAGACTTTGTTGCATGGAATCCACAGAGGTTGACTACGTCCAAGTAAAGGAGGCAACTGAAATCGTTAGATGGCCTGTACTCCTTCATACTCGTTCACAGATCATTCTTGAATATAATTTTTTCATGTTTAATCTGGCTTTTTCACCTAAATTAGTGACACCGAACTCCTATCAAACATTCACCACGCGCTCCTACTCCAACTCAGTTATGACAGTGCCTGTTAGTTTATGGACGAATTTGGTACTTTGGGCAGTGTGGTATGGTGGATTATCCCCATAGAATTCGTATGGGAAGACCACTTGCTTCATCACAAAGGAAAACTTTACAACATTGGGACATGCATCTATGGCGATTCTCATGTCCTCCTGGTGTATAGTCTCAGCATGTTTCAGAAGAGATGCGTTCATGAAGCTAAGCGAACCAGGAATCAGAGTGATATTCTTGGTTTGTGGGATGTCGGTTGTGGTTGAGTACATCCCGTATGACGCACAGGACCAGATTCTGGTGACCAAAAAAGAAATGGCCACGTCTTATAAAATTAATGTTAATAGGGGTGGCCCAATTAAGCATTAAAGAAAGGATATATTAATTTCAAGAGGGATATTCTAACTATAAATGGAAGCAATTGTTAATTATAACTATTAAATTAATTGTCTTTAAACATAAAAATTACTCACTAATATATTTAAAAAAATCATTGACAGACAGGAAAGGGATTGTAACTCAAGAACAATCTTGTCACAGGTGGGTCTGGAGGATAAAACACAATTACGTTAATAATTCGCGAACACGACCTCTCACTATGTAAGTTGTTCGTTAAGGGTAGAAATTACACAAAAAGATATGACCAACACCATTACATTACGAAGGTTGCATTGCGAGCAACAAGCTGGATCCATGACTTTAAAATCGCACACTCGTCTCCTGGAGTGATCATGTTAATTTCGCTTCTAAACAGTGACCGGGCGTGCGATGGAGACTCATCTTAGCAGATACCCAGGGCGAAAATAAATCGGATGGCAGCAGATTGGAGTTCCAGATTCAGCCGTCACTTTGTGCTTAGTAATGAAATATACACAGAATAATGAAATATACACAGCAAAGCTGGTTTCAGCAATCACCTCTCCTTTCGTAACCTAAATTGTTTACTCTGTAGAAGCCTAGACAGAAGTGTACTGCTTCTGGTTGCTCTGTGACTCTGCTGCTTTTCGACAGAGCGAGAACTCGCTGGCTCATGATATCAAAATTTGTGAGTGCCGACCTGTAAAACTGACACCCGTCAGCGCTATTGACAACTTTCAACAGCGAAAAGCAAATGTCTGCCGGCGAAAACAGTAGACATCTAGGGAATTATGAAGAGATGCAACAGGCATGTTTAGAAAGTAACATTGTAGACATGCGAAGCAGCTGCACCCAGCATATAAAAAATTATACTTCTGATAGAAAACTGGCAAAATGAATATCCAGGCGATGCGAGGTTTGTCAGCTAGTATCAATAACAATTGTGCAAGGGGGCGAGAACAGCTATTAATCTGCCAGCGAGAGTCTTGCACAACATTTAAGTACTCAGTAGGATACCGGGAGGTCATTTTATAAATCGATCTATGGTGTTTTATACGATCACAAGTTTGAATAATCAATTCCCATATCAAATGGAAAATGGGTAATATTCTGCATTAGACCCTACTATTATGTGAGCATCCATACTGGTAGCAGAAACATATGAGTAAAGATGTGAGTTGATGAAAATTTCAGTCAAACCCTCTAAATATGGGTGTAATTACACTTTTGTATATGTTTGCATGTGTATGATGCATTCGATGTGTACATACATATCATGTATTCGGAACCCCCACAAACACCACTATTGCTGGGTCTGACATCATCATCGACATGGTACAGGCTGATGACACCAATTCGTTGGTCAGTGCAGCCATGCCCTGGACCATCTCACAAACTCCATGGTCTTATATGGCATCGGACATCTTTTCTACGTCACTTTAGGTCTAGCAGCATCAGCACCACTACCCATTCCGTCATAGATCACCAGGTTACGAAGCTGAAACGGATTGCTCTGCGCTTGCTGTTGATTTTGGGGGCAGGATTTCACAAGCCTGATAATTCGAATGCTGGATAGCGAAATCCTGCCAAGTTACTTGTGAAAGTCTGCTCCCAGAAATGTCAGTGACGTATGGAATGCTGCCTTAAGAGCAACACCGTTCTATACTGTGAACTCACGTGACCCCGAATGAGGGCAGTGATGCTGGTGAGGAGAAGAGCATCATCCAAATTTGAGGTAGAACTGACGTGATATCGTGGGGTTATTCAGTTGCGGAATAGTACAGTACTTTTCTCAAGAGTGTCACACTCGTTGATTTCTTCAAACATGTAGAAAGAGAGTTGGGTAAGTTTCTCAGCGAAGTACTCTATCTCGATTTACGCTCAATCGTCTGTGTTTAAACTAAAGTACTGTCCAGTTTTATCCCACTTTCCGGAAGATATTGCCTTAAACAGGCATGTGTTAATATCCAGAATCCAGATGAGAAGAATGTACATTGCTTTGCGTGGTCGCTTCTTGCTAAAGATAGAAACTATATTGTTCATATTGAGTGTATAAGTAAATATAAAACATCTGAAATTCATGGGTATTACAATTTCCAAGACATCTCATTCCATGTAAAAGTCCAGAACCTACCAAAATTCGAGAGTCACAACACTGCATATTCACTTCATGTATACACTCTGAGTGTTGACGATAATAACAAGCCTTATGACGAGCATGTGTACACTGTGCAGAACAAAGAAGTCAGCATTAATTAGCTGGTCAGCACTTCAAACAAGTGTGCTTGTTGCTATTCTCTGAGCATGAGAAGCAAAACTATGTGCGGATCCAAAGCATGTTCCACACACTTTCCGCCCAGTTGAATACAAATAAAGGCATCCCATTGATTGCTTGATCCAGGAACTGGTACTTGTGGAAACAGCAGTGGTAGGGAGAGGAAGAGAAGTGGTAAGGTGTTGCATCGAAATCAAATGATTTACTTTGACAAAGATTTTGTTACACTCACTTTCAAAGAAGAAATTAAGAAAATTGATGAGATGGTAGCTTTAAACATTTGTACGAAACTATTGACCCGAACATTCATTTTATTTTTTTATACAAAAGAAAACTTTGACACCCTATTCTAAATAAAGTTAAGTTTTAAGAAAGAAAACTTGAAAAGAGAAGAAAAGTTGTTGGTAATTGAAAATTAAAACCACAGCGTGGAAAACGAATGGACCTTCAGTACAATTTGAAATTCACTTATAACTGAAGTATGTCTCTATAAAGGTAATCTTAGTTAACTGTAACTTAAGTTATGTAAATTTTCTAGATTTCACAAGTTCTGATAAACGCCTGAACGTGCCGTTCAGCTGTACCGAATTTAAAGTTCCACACTTGGCTTAAAACTCAGTAACGTAATCTGAGAGTGGTTCTAAAAGAGGAGAAGACAGGATTTTAGGAAACAGACAAGGCATACGCAGGCCACAGAGGTGCTTACTTCCTCCCGACTGAGAGGGCTATAAATATTTCTCTCTAACAAAAGTCGTTCCCCATGATGGCATACCATCCCTAGACGCTGAAGCAAAGAGCTTGAAACTGCAATGTACAGAGGTATAATCTCTATTAAACATCCTTACTTATTTAGTGCAATCCGACTTTGGACCTGTTTAACTGCGCGAATAATACCCCCAATACTCTTTGCATCAGTTTTGAATAACAATTTCTGTTAACAAAAACTCTTATTCTCTATACGTGGTTTGCTACGTACGTAAATGATAATAAATTTAATTATGGTATGTAATCAAATCACAAATTTACTAATTAAAAACAGGATGAGCAATGTTACTAACCTAAGACATTACAACACAAATCACATTAACTCCCTAAACTAACTATCCTACCATTGGCACAATGGAAACTCTAGCCCTTATCGCGCTCCTTTCCCTAACTTACGTTGGTTGATACTGGTCACGCAAGTAGTTGCTCTACTGAAGCTCCACCCAGATGGACAGAATCAGAGAGCTCAAGCAAACAGCTAGTGGAACAAGTACTCATTTACAATTGCAGTGCCCCACTTTGCCAACGGTTTGCCCCAATATATCCGTAATTTAATGTGAAGATCACGACGGTCGCCCCAGGCACCGGCGTGATGTCGTCCGTCCCATGTGAAATGTCGACTTCATCTAAAAACGTGGACATAATTTCCGTCCGGAAACTCCTGACCGTAAGAAGCTCAATTGCGAGGTCCGTCACGAGTCGATACACAGTCTACTTGCACAAATGCCACGAGTAGTTGGTAGGCTCGAGTGCGTGGCAGCAAAGGAACACTTAATCTTGCATCAGAACGCCACAAGTGAGCACAAATCTGTTTTCTCTTCTCAGAGCAACAGATGATTCTGCTTTTGTGGAGATGTATGCACTAACTCTGGAAAATTGGGGAGGGATCGCTGCCAGCAATATTTCCAAACCTAACTATGTCTAGGCCTCCCTTCGCAGACCAGACTCTCTGTGTCTGCCCAGCAACCACCCCAGACACCAGAGTCCCACATCTTGTTGCCGCCAGTTACTCTCACATGTATCTGTACGTTATTTGGCCAATGAGGACTCTGAAATTTCACACGGTTTTCCCATCTTTTATGGGCGCGCCGCATTTGTGTCCCGCTCCAGCTGCTGTATAGCCGCAACGGCAGTCTCTTTCTGTCTCGCATGCCCCCCCCCCCCCCTCTCTCTCTCTCTCTCTCTCCTTCCACCTGTGTGGTCTCAGGCTCGCCCGGTTCCCTTGCGGTCACTGGTGACACTCTGCGGCGTAAGCTGCCGCCTTGTGGAGCTCCAGCCAGCCGCCGGCCACCTCGCTTGCTCTACACCTCAAAACAGCTCTTTCCTGTGTCAGTCCAAACCACTTCCCAATGATAATATGCGAAGTTCTCTAAATCTTACGTACCAGTATGAACCTTTGTTTTGCCATTAGTAAAAAACACACCACGTCATAGAGAAAGCATGTAAACAGTCTGAGGATGAATCACAACGATTCGAAACCGGTAACAGTATCCTTTGAATAAAGGAACTGAAAGTAAATTTGTGGCTGTTTGCTGTCCTAACACCATCAAAATTTGTCTTTAAACAACAGCCACGGTCTCCATCATGTCATCATATAACAAAATTGCATTAGCATTATTCTGCCTAAACGGCAATACCTGTCCGCGTGGTATTTGACATTTGCCATCTGCAGCATTCTCGTGTAAGGTGCTGAAATCCGCCACCTTAGAAAACAACTCGTATATCAAAGACAGAACTGGAACCAATACAGTATACTGATGGACATCTATGTTTGTAGATTCCTGGCCTGACAATTGTTTTAGTACAAATTTACTGTCAGCAGGCATGTAATGTAACTTTACCTTTTGCATTCTGTTTTCCTTGCCTGCAATCCCTCTTGCACCCAGTGCTTTCAGCTTCTGTAGTAATACTTTATGGTCAACACTCTTAAAAAAGTCTATGTCTTTAACGCATTCTTCCTTGTCAGGAGCTTCAAGTACCGCTTTTGTAATCTTTGTAATGGCCGATATTGTACTTCTCCCAATTCGGAAACCAAACTGTGCTTCGTTAAAAAATGTTCATTCATATAACTCATCAGTCTCTCTTTCATGACTGTGAAACCTTCCCGTCTCCTCTACATCTCTTTTGTTAAGCAACCTTCCCTTCTACAATAACCTATGAAACCTTCCCTTAGGGTTTCTATATCTTGCTTAATAATAACAAATGAATTCTTCTCTTTGAAATTAATTCTTTTTCTTAATCTTAGCATACAAATTTAAATGCTGCTTATTAAAAGTGATTCTCTGATTATTTCGACGAAACATAGAATGTGTCGTCGTCGTGGCCCTCAGTCGTTACCTGTTACTAGCTCGCCAACTGACTGCTACATCGAACTGAGACATGAATATACTTACTCTGTTTTACTATTCTCTATTATCTGCTGGTGGGCTGCAATAATAAGTGGCTGCAATTATTACCAAAGCTGAAGTTATTCTTTAATTGCAAAGCTGACGTTATTCTTTAATTAATTTGACTGATGTTACGTAATTCATAGTTAAACTTTTTCTTGACAACAATGAAATTTTGCAAAGTTTTACATTGATTGTTTTTGGTTCACATGGCTCTGAGCACTATGGGACTTAACATCTGAAGTCATCAGTCCCCTAGAACTTAGAACTACTGAAACCTAACTAAGGACATCACACATATCCATGCCCGAGACAGGATTCGAACCTGCGACCGCAGCAGTCGCGCAGTTGTGGACTGAAGCGCCTAGAACCACTCGGCCACCGCAGCCGGCTGATTGTTTTTGGGATGCATTATAATCAGTAATGGAATATTGCTGGCAAAAACTAATTATATTCTGAAAACGCTTCAAATATTTACTGTTGGTAACGAAATGATTTTACAAACGTTCAAATGGGACTTACTTTATACAATAATCTTACAACTAGCATTGCGCAGACATATCTTCAGTAATCTTGAGTTTCTCAAAAAAATAATTCAATAATATTAGTTCCTTTTATGATAATAGTACCGAGCGAGGTGGCGCAGTGGTTAGCACACTGGACTCGCATTCGGGAGGACGACGGTTCAATCCCGTCTCCGGTCATCCTGATTTAGGTTTTCCGTGATTTCCCTAAATCGTTTCAGGCAAATGCCGGGATGGTACCTTTGAAAGGGCACGGCCGATTTCCTTCCCCATCCTTCCCTAACCCGAGCTTGCGCTCCGTCTCTAATGACCTCGTTGTCGACGGGACGTTAAACATCACTAACCTAACCTAACCTTTATGATAATAGTTAGCTGGTGTCTCTGTACATCCGTTTATAATCTCTTGCAAGTCATAGCTGGTGGCTGGCAGGCACACTGCTCCTCTCAACCCCTCGCTTCATACCTGCTATCGACCCACTTCACATCTCCCTTGCTACTGATTTCCTACGAACGCTAAAGAGCGGTCTCTCCCGCTAACAGTGTTTTATGGTGCAGACAATCCCAGCTACCATTACAAAATGTATCAATGCGCGGTCTTTCCCGCTCTTCTCTTACAATGTATCCATACGCGGTTCCTCCCGCCCTTTTTACAATTATATGAATGTGCAATCTCTCCTGCCAACAATACTTTGGTCCAGACATTCCCTGCTACTGCAACTATTTCCACGATGACAAATATTAATTATCCCTGCTTAATCCTATTAATAAAATATAAACATATTTCATAAAATGTGGTTTGACAATAGACAATAGAAATATACACGTCTTACAACTGATTCGGCTATTTTTGAGAATGTAGTGTTAATTAAATGGATTTCTTTTTTTATTTTTGTTTCATAAAGTGATAAACAGTTTCGCTAGCTTAATTTTAATCTTTAGACCTGAAAATAGACAACGCAAAAGACAAATTCCCTTAGACAAGAAATTTATGTAAAATTGCTATTAGCTTCAATTTAAAAAAAAATTACAGGGAATTAGCCTACAATCCCTAGTATTATAACTCGCGTTGTACAACACCGTTGTATTGACCGTAAAAATAGTATTTTAAAACTTCAGGTATAATGTGCTATCCACAATCTGAAACGAACTTAAGGACAAACGTACTGGCAATCAAATAGAATAAGAAATGATTATTTAGACGAAAGACCAGTTAGTTGAAGATACCTCGCTGTCTGTGGCAGCAACTGATACTAAAAGCTTGTACAACCTCGTAAAAGTTTTTATACATTGAAATGTCCGTATAAACACTTCCGTTACAATCAGTACCTGGAAGCAGAGATTTGCCTACGAAAAGGAAGTGGCAAGCAACAAGTGTAAGCTTTTAGTTAACAGCACATAAAAGTAAAATAAAGAATCAAAATAGCAAAATATTTATAATGAAATATACCATGTAAGCCGCACATAAAGTGAAAAGTAAAACATAAAATATTTATATACAACATTTCGTACTGGCTAACCTGCCCAAACAGTAAATCTACACTCCTGGGAATGGAAAAAAGAACACATTGACACCGGTGTGTCAGACCCACCATACTTGCTCCGGACACTGCGAGGGGGCTGTACAAGCAATGATCACACGCACGGCACAGCGGACACACCAGGAACCGCAGTGTGGGGCGGCGAATGGCGCTAGCTGCGCAGCATTTGTGAACCGCCGCCGTCAGTGTCAGCCAGTTTGCCGTGGCATACGGAGCTCCATCGCAGTCTTTAACACTGGTAGCATGCCGCGACAGTGTGGACGAGAACCGTATGTGCAGATGACGGACTTTGAGCGAGGGCGTATAGTGGGCATGCGGGAGGCCGGGTGGACGTACCGCCGAATTGCTCAACACGTGGGGCGTGAGGTCTCCACAGTACATCGATGTTGTCGCCAGTGGTCGGCGGAAGGTGCACGTGCCCGTCGACCTGGGACCGGACCGCAGCGACGCACGGATGCACGCCAAGACCGTAGGATCCTACGCAGTGCGGTAGGGGACCGCACCGCCACTTCCCAGCAAATTAGGGACACTGTTGCTCCTGGGGTATCGGCGAGGACCATTCGCAACCGTCTCCATGAAGCTGGGCTACGGTCCCGCACACCGTTAGGCCGTCTTCCGTTCACGCCCCAACATCGTGCAGCCCGCCTCAGGTGGTGTCGCGACAGGCGTGAATGGAGGGACGAATGGAGACGTGTCGTCTTCAGTGATGAGAGTCGCTTCTGCCTTGGTGCCAATGATGGTCGTATGCGTGTTTGGCGCCGTGCAGGTGAGCGCCACAATCAGGACTGCATACGACCGAGGCACACCGGGCCAACACCCGGCATCATGGTGTGGGGAGCGATCTCCTACACTGGCCGTACACCTCTGGTGATCGTCGAGGGGACACTGAATAGTGCACGGTACATCCAAACCGTCATCGAACCCATCGTCCTACCATTCCTAGACCGGCAAGGGAACTTGCTGTTCCAACAGGACAATGCACGTCCGCATGTATCCCGTGCCACCCAACGTGCTCTAGAAGGTGTAAGTCAACTACCCTGGCCAGCAAGATCTCCGGATCAGTCCCCCATTGAGCATGTTTGGGACTGGATGAAGCGTCGTCTCACGCGGTCTGCACGTCCAGCTCGAACGCTGGTCCAACTGAGGCGCCAGGTGGAAATGGCATGGCAAGCCGTTCCACAGGAATACATCCAGCATCTCTACGATCGTCTCCATGGGAGAATAGCAGCCTGCATTGCTGCGAAAGGTGGATATACACTGTACTAGTGCCGACATTGTGCATGCTCTGTTGCCTGTGTCTATGTGCCTGTGGTTCTGTCAGTGTGATCATGTGATGTATCTGACCCCAGGAATGTGTCAATAAAGTTTCCCCTTCCTGGGACAATGAATTCACGGTGTTCTTATTTCAATTTCCAGGAGTGTGTATGTACTCTGGATGATACGCGACCCTCACGAACTCACAGGTACCGCAATACTGACCGTTGTATGTACATGAAAATGGTAAGTTCACAGTTTCAGAAAGTGCTGGTAGTTGGCGTTTTCGTTTATAAGCGGTAAGTGTGACAAAACATTTTTGCTTTCCTTGTTTTTCAAAGCAGAAACGAATGAAATTAAAATTATGTTAATGCGTATTGCAAAGAACAAAGAGTATGAAACTAGATGTCAAAATTTATAAAGGTTATATATGTTGTGTGAGTAAAATAGACTAAAGAAAACAAACGCTGTAGTTATCTACACGACACGATGCATCGTCTTCCATTAGCAAAACAATACAAACTTAATTAACTCATTCGCCGGTACGTCAGATAGAACTATCAATAACACACACTTAAAATTAAATGCAGCTATGCAACTGATGAGGACGACACGGCATCTCGCAGTACATGACGTTTGGATGAGTCGTTCAGTTTGCAGGTACCTCTGCGTGGAGGATGATGCCACTGTAACCCACGATCTCCTGGCTACCGCTGTCACCTTGCCTCTCTTGCAGTGACTGCTGTCAGTTAGAGACCTCATCATAGATACTAAACTAACAGTTCTGATAAAATTCAGTTTGTTCATCTAACATACCATATGGCTCGTGCTTCCTTCTACTATAAATTTCCAGTTCCTCCAACAAATCCATCCTTCTTCCCTTGGGTACATTCTGAAATACGAGAGCTATTCGGAAACTAGGATACTACTGGTCGCTAAATGGAAACGACAGTGAAAATCAAAAACGTTTCATTTACAAGAATTGGTAACAGTTTCAAACTACTTCTCTACATAGTCGCCACTGCGACTTAGACATTTGTCACAGCGTTATAACAAGTTTCCAACAGCTTGATATAAGGAAGCCACTTGTGCTTTCCGTCATTCTCTACGATAGTCTACAACTCGTTGTCTACGACAAAATGGTATCTTCATAGCTCCTGGTTAATGTGAGCAGAGATGAAATTTATAGGGAGCCCATTACGGGCTGTACTGTGGGTGATCAAACGCTTTCCATCGAAAACGCTGAAGGAGCCAATTCATTGCCCCTGCAGAGAGCAGGCGAGATTATCATAAAAAAGGACACGCATGACAGTTATGTTTGTGGGCAACATGACATCAGGCAAAATCTCTCATCAAGCCATCATATTTGGCAGGACACAGTACTTTCTAGGCATCTTCACGTGCTCACTGAACGCTCAGAATTGAAAGGAGCGATATGACGCGATAGACAGACATACAGAGAGATTGCGCAACACATCTGTGCAAAGTTTCATTGAATTTACACAGTGGTTTCCTTTCCCGGCACATTGGAACTTACGTTCAGAATAGTTCTCGTACTTTCAGTCAACGTGTAATGTCTTGCACTAAATGCTTGACAGTATCAATGTGCGTACCAAATGCTGTTTTAGTTTGAGTGTACGAGTTTTCTTTAAACCGGATGTTAAATAAACGACCCGTATAGGCAACATCATAGAAGTCACAGTCGTTACAATTTATTTTGTACACTTGGAAAACGCTAATGTTTCCCGTTTTGGAGCTATTCTGTGGCGTAAGTGTGCTTTCAACACATTATGTATCTGAAAGCCGATCTCAACGATCGATATCCGGAAGCGCTCCCTAGTCTTATTAGAATCTGGGTCATTGCAGATAACGTTTTATAGCTAGTTTTACCTCTGTGATGTTTATTCTTGCTTGCCATGCTGTAGCTGGTAACAGAAGCTAATTTCCTGTTTCTTAATTTATTGTGTATTTTTGTTACCTGAACCGAGCGAGGTGGTGCAGTGGTTAGCACACTGGACTCGCATTCGGGAGGACGACGTTTCAATCCCGTCTCCAACCATCCTGATTTAGGTTTTCCGTGATTTCCCTAAATCGTTTCAGGCAAATGCCGGGATGGTTCCTTGGAAATGGCACGGCCGATTTCCTTCCCCATCCTTCCCTAACCCGAGCTTGTGCTCCGTCTCTAATGACCTCGTTGTCGACGGGACGTTAAACAACACTAACTTAACTCAACCTTTGTTACCTGGGAGTTCTGATGTCATTTGGAAAACGCAGTCAGTTTAAAAAATACTAATTTATTCATTAATTTCATTTTAGTGTAAAGGCAAAGGTGATAACTGATTATTTCTTATACCGTGACGATGAGAGGATTAAGCATTTTAGATTGCATCATTACAAGTTGGCTTTCTAAAAATTAAAACAACATGCCTGTTGTTTAGACTAGTGATGGTCAGGTCGAGACTGTTAACACCACAACCTTAGTCTACCTACAAGGTAAACATTATTTTCTGGTGCATACTATTCAGAAGTGAAGCAAAATTATGTAGGTCACGTTGATCTCCTTTAATTAAAAATATGACGTCGTTTACATAACGCTTGTAATATACAGCCTTTTCTTTTAAATTATTATAATTAAGAAATAATTATTACTGTGCCATTAATAAAAAATTTTGCCACGCTACTACCCAGGCTGTTACGACGTGCCCGTCTTTCTGCCGTTATATTTCATAGTAAATTCGAAGAAGTTGTGTGACAGTGACAGTTCGAGTAACTATATCATTTCGATAAATTCCCAAGAAGTAAGTTTATTTTTCATCAGTAAATTGATTTTAATAATCAGTATAAAGTCTTCGTAATAATTTGTATACATTCCTAAACCGGGACGTTTCTACACAAATTTTCAGTGCGTAATATTTTCTGGAAGTCCAATTGCTGACAACTGTGTGCTCTCTGCCTTAATTTGCTTTAGGATAGTCACAATTCGGCCGTGCTTCAGGTGCAGTGGAATAGTACCTCAGGTAAAGGACTCGCGTATTAATGGGGCTTGTACTCTGTCTACGTAAGCCGTCAGAACCGAAACTGGAACCTCGTCTACATTACGTGTGTTCTATGTTTTTAATTTCCCCCCCTGACTTGCAGCTCTGTTGTGGGAAACAACATCATTGTTCTCGCTGTGTAACTCATTGTGAATACTACACGTGTTTTAGGAAGATTTGATCGTAACCAAAGAGATTGTCATATCCAAAATTTGGTGTTTACTGAGGATTTTCTACTGTTCTACCTTTATTTTTCTGTATGTTATTATACTTTTCCAGTTTCATGATTTGTAACATCTTATATTACTTCTTTCTCTGCATTTAATATTATTTTTCCATTAATTTATTATTTTGTAGGAGGCAGCACTTTTGTAAAGATCTTAAAAATTTAAGTGTCCAGGAGGCCTCTCTAACACCCACAGTTACACACTGGAATGGAAATGACCGTGCGGCATTGTTGACGGAGAGGCTCCATGCATGGAAGTTCGGCCGACGGCGATGAAATGATGATGAGAACAACACAACACCCAGTCCACGAGCGGAGAAACTCTTCAAATTACTTTCCTTGACTGCTGCTGTTGATGGGGCTGCTTGGAAATTTCCTCACAAAAATTAATTTGAACAATGTGCAGAATTTAGAGAACTTAGCATTTACATTATTTTCCATATACTCCTCGTCACAGATTTGATTTATCAGTGCCCTCGAAAAAGTATGGATCTTACGATCCGAGGAGAACTTTTAAGAGGCCTGTAGCATTGTGGTCTTTACAAGCCTGTCTTTACCTTTGTTATCGCATAGTAATGAAAAGAGAGGCCAAGATCTTTTATAAAATATACTTAACTGTTGTCAGTGTCAATATCTATAAGGACGTGGCCCAAGACTAGTGCTGAACTTCTTGGTGACCTAGTAGAAGCGTTTACCATTTGTGCTGAGCCGAAAGTATTAAAAATGCTTATGAAGTTACACACAATTTCACTCTCAACACCGTTATTAATATTTATGTCTCCACATACTGCTAAGTTAGTTTTGCGATCTGAGACCCTTTCTTAATCTTCAGTTAATTCGTTGAAGAAAGTGTCCACATTTACACTCTGTAAGCAATACATACAGAAAATGATTATGTTCTTATGGACGTATAGCTGTTAGTTCCATGGGTACTAGTTCGAAATTGGACTGTGTGTGATCAGAGATTATCTTTAAAATGTGTGTCAGCTCTAATATAAATACAAGAGCCCCACACTTTGAGGTAGTTCTACAGTAGCAACTTAGATATAGATATGACAGTAGCACTGTATGCAATATTTTATTTTTCTACATCACTACTCTGTAATGCTTAGCACAGTGTGGTCAATAGACATCATATTTCGATAAAGAACCGATAATTCTGAGTAAATTTCTGTGGTGTTTGTGCACACCCATCCAACACTATCTTTTGTGTACAAGTTAAGAAACTGTTAAGGCTGGAAAAGACCTGGTCCTCCTACCCTTGGCAATAGGTCTTTGACAACACTTGGCTGCACACGCATCTGCTACATTCTCACTAATTAACTTGGTCAGCTTTGCTTTTGCAGTCCTGGTGAGATGCAGACTACGTCCTGTGTAGCCCCCCCCCCCCCCCCTCCCCCACAGTAACCAACCCTACCAGCGCAACGAGCGCCCAGTCAGCACAAGTCAGTCCACTTCTGCACTGACTCAACCTAGAGCACTGCTAAGACGAGGCTGATCATACAGCTGTAATATCTCAGACATGCTCACGTTGCTGCTACAATTTAGGGAAGCTCTTTGGTTCTGCCTCACTCACTCCAAAACTAATCATCTTCCTCGAAATTCCTACAAAACGGCCCAAAACCCTCAGTCACCTGCTTCAGGGCAGCACTTGGCTTTAAAATGCTGCTAACACGGCGATCCTCCCCAACTCCTGCTGTAACTGAGGTCCTACACATATGCCCTGAGTACTACCTAAAAGCAGTGTCCTCTTCCTTCTGATATTAGTTTTATTCTTAGCCTTCCTACTCACAGGCAGGGTCTGCTGCGTAAATTCCTACTCTGACACCATCTTGAAGCTCCTCTCCCCTCAACTCTGGTAGCTGGATCTGTTACTGATAAACCGCGCACATCTTCCTGCCAACTGCCAGTTCCCAATCACTCCTGTCGCTGCTGCCTTCCTTAATCCTCTCCTACCTCATCCAAGTGCTCTGAATGACACATATCTTCGTTCCCTGATCCTAGACTAACTCGTTCTTTCTACATATTTTGCGTGTGGCCTCAGTGACTTCCCCATAGTTTTGCAAGCTATATGTCCCCCAATGAAGCTATTTGCTACAACTCCATAAAAGCACCCCACTGTTTATTCAGGAACGTTTGGATCGGGCTAGGAGAGGATTAAGGAAGTCAGTAGTGACAGGATTGGTTGGAAACTGGCAGCTGGCAGTTAACAGGAAGAAGGGCAGCTCTCACAGCTCCCACTAATGGTCAGCACGTGAAAAATCCCTAAATATGTGCAACTATAACGATGTTTTGACCTGTATTACATTTACTTCATTATAAAAGCATAAAACTGGCGATCATGTGCTGAGTTCGCTACGAGTGCTAGTTCAGCAACGTCAATTGTACGTATGTAAACAAAATGTTTGATAGAAATCGCATCTGACAGAAATTCAAAACAACACTAGATATTTCCTACATTCACTTGCGGACGCATGAGCTTCAGATGTTGGCGCATTTGCATTTACAACGACGGAAAATAAGTGGAAAAAGTATCAACCCTGTGCAGAGATATTGCGTTCTTTGTAGCCAAGGCCACTGTCACATGGGGACCGTGCAGTAATGTGAAGGTCGACCGCCGTGCGGCGCTCTGGCAAATGTTCCAAAGTCTCGACAAATGAAACCAGTTGACACCCCCCTCCTCCCTGATACCCCTTAAATCTCGCGCTAAGCCTTTCACAGTAAAAATACCATAGGACTGCGTCTCACTTGAAAAGATGTCATTAGAGGTAGAAAATGATAGATGCAGCTCAATCGCAATATTCGTACCAAGTAACTTTTTGAAATCGACATTTCAGTAGCCGTTCAGCAGTCTGGACAATGTTGTTCCGTGTACGAGAAGAGGACTGAAGGGTTTTGAGACTGTGCAAGACTCCACACACATTGTTTCTTGTGAGGTAGACTGTTGAACCTAGTGGCTGACTATTATTTTGATTCTTAGTCCGAAGATTGCTTTGATGTCTCTGTACATCTTTCTCTATTCAGTTCAAGTGTCTTCGTCTCTGAGTAACTACTACAAGATACTAGTAAATCTACTGAAGCCTGAATACTGTATTCATTCCCTTGTCTCCCTCTACAATTTTTACTCCCCACTCATCCCTCCAACACCAAGTTCGTAATTGCTCCGTACCGCAGGATATATCGTATCAACCTATCTCTTCTAGTAATCACTTTGTGCTATCAATTTCTGTTACCTCCAGTTCGTTTCAGTACCTGTTCCTTAGTTACTAGAGCCATCCACCTAATCTTCAGCATTCTTTTGTTGTGCCACATGTCATAAACTTATTTTCTCTTCTTTTCTGAACTGCTTATCGTCCACGTCTCGCTTCTTTTCAAGGCTACACTCGACATAAACAAGTCTTAACTGTGAATAAACTATTCTCCGCCACATCTTTCTCCCCGGAAAGTAAGAAGGAACGCCCGTCACTTCTGTTAATTCGAGCATACGGATATGATGAGGATGAGTCGGCAAGCGAGGCAGCGTCTGCTAGACCCGGGGGGTTGTGAGTGACCAAATCATTTATTAATTTCTCTACAGGTGTAGAAGTCTGCACCTCTATATTAAAAAGTTGGAAAAGCTGGAAATAGCACCGCCTGGTTTGGCTTACGATGCAAGAACAACACGCTCCCCGCCACATATCGTGTAGACAAGGAAGATATCACCGTAAAGCTATATCAACCCTACTGTCGAATGGTTCAAGAACATGACCTTCGTGACAATCAAAGTCCTCTAATATAAGTGAATTTAGACGCTGACAATCTGGAATACGCGTTCTGCTTTGGGATATAGGTTTTTATTTACGGTTGCCTTGATGATACAATAGCTTGTTTTGACTCTTGTGAGGCATCACAGAACCAGTACCCTACTACAAAAAATCACATGTCAAACACTCTTTCGAGTCCCATTTTGGTCACTCGACATCAATTTGATCCACTGCCATCGAAACCTGAACGATCGCCACAGACTAGGCTGCGCTTCGGCTAGAAGAACCTTACATGGTACAAGAATAAGAGGAAGTGCTTAATGTCCCAAGCTCAGTACCGCGTGAAGGACCGGCCAACGAGACAGACTTTGCAATTAGTCATCGATGGTATGCTCGTAGTATGAGGTTGCTGAAATGTGGGACAAAATCGTTTCTCAGTAAAATGATTACCAGGTCGATGCATTCAGATACGACAGCAATAAGGTTCACATTTCTTAATCGCAATATAATGGCAATTAAGCACGGTTTGTGAACGATTATGTTGTATTCCTCCAATGACGCAAGTCAAACCAACAGGCCGGCAGAATAGGTGCAAAGCCTTGTACTTTCTTAACTATCCGTACCTCAGTTAATACTGGATCCAGGCATAGGCAAGTGGCCATCTGTTGGCAGTGTCGTGCAGGGACTTACTTAAAGTTTAGTATATAGTGTCACAGTGACCATCTCAAAGGGATGTATTCCCTGAGGAAGTGCAAGGCAGAGTAATTGACACAACAGAAACCCATACAGAAACGTACGTAACCACAACTGCGCCCCCAGGAAAGTTTTCGGTCAAGAGTCTGTGGAGCTGAAAAGTAAGGTACTGGGTATTGAAGGACTGAGACTTTGCGGTGGGTCTTAACACGTGTCTGGATATCTCAGCCTGTAAGAGCATTAACACCATTGAGAGAAGGAACGTCCAAATTCCGCAGTAACGACAGATGTTAGTCTAACAGAATGATCATCTACATGGCAACCAGCATGGATTTCGCAAGAACTGGTCATGAGAAACTCAACTTTTGCTTTTCTCATATGACATCCTGAAAGCCACGGGTAAATCAGGTAGACGAATCATTTATTGATTTCCGAAAAGCTTTTAGCTCAGTACCACATGTTTTTTAACGAAAGTGTGATAATATGGGTATTAAATGAAATTTGTGAATAGATTGAGGATTACTTCGTAGGGCACTCTCATCGTGTCATCCTCGATGGAATGTCATTAACACGTGTAGAGCAACTTAAGGCGTGCGCCAGGGATGGGTGCTGGGATCCCTGCTGTTCATGCAGGGTATTTCAAAAATGACCGGTATATTTGAAACGGCAATACAAACTAAACGAGCAGCGATAGAAATACACCGTTTGTTGCAATATGCTTGGGACAACAGTACATTTTCAGGCAGACAAACTTTCGAAATAACAGTAGTTACAATTGTCAACAACAGATGGCGCTGCGGTCTGGGAAACTCTATAGTACGATATTTTCCACATATCCACCATGCGTAGCAATAATATGGCGTAGTCTCTGAATGTAATTACCCGAAACCTTTGACAACGTGTCTGGCGGAATGGCTTCACATGCAGATGAGATGTACTGCTTCAGCTGTTCAAATTGTTTCTGGATTCTGGCGGTACACCTGGTCTTTCAAGTGTGCCCACAGAAAGAAGTCACAGGGGTTCATGTCTGGCGAATAGGGAGGCCAATCCACGCCGCCTCCTGTATGTTTCGGATAGCCCAAAGCAATCACACGATCATCGAAATATTCATTCAGGAAATTAAAGACGTTGGCCGTGCGATGTGGCCGGGCACCATCTGCATAAACCACCAGGTGTTCGCAGTGTCGTCTAAGGCAGTTTGTACCGGCACAAATTCACGAAGAATGTCCAGATAGAGTGATGCAGTAATCGTTTCGGATCTGAAAAATGGGCCAATGATTCCTTTGGAAGAAATGGCGGCCCAGACCAGTACTTTTTGAGGATGAAGGGACGATGGGACTGCAACATGGGGCTTTTTGGTTCCCCATATGCTCCAGTTCTGTTTATTGACGAAGCCGTCCAGGTAAAAATAAGCTTCGTCAGTAAACCAAATGCTGCCCACATGCATATCGCCGTCATAAATCCTGTGCACTATATCGTTAGCGAATGTCTCTCGTGCAGCAATGGTAGCGGCGCTGAGGGGTTGCCGCATTTGAATTTTGTATGGATAGAGGTGTAAACTCTGGCGTATGAGACTATACGTGGACGTTGGCGTCATTTGGACCGCAGCTGCAACACGGCGAACGGAAACCCGAGGCCACTGTTGGATCACCTGCTGCACTAGCTGCGCATTGCCCTCTGTGGTTGCCATACACGGTCGCCCTACCTTTCCAGCACGTTCATCCGTCACGTTCCCAATCCGTTGAAATTTTCCAAACAGATCCTTTATTGTATCGCTTTTCGGTCATTTGGTTACATTAAACCTCCGTTGAAAACTTCGTCTTGTTGCAACAACACTGTGTTCTAGGCGGTGGAATTCCAACACCAGAAAAATCCTCTGTTCTAAGGAATAAACCATGTTGTCCACAGCACACTTGCACGTTGTGAATAGCACACGCTTACAGCAGAAAGACGACGTACAGAATGGCGCACCCACAGACTGTGTTGTCTTCTATATCTTTCACATCACTTGCAGCGCCAACTGTTGTTCAAAATTGTAACTACTGTAATTCTGAAAGTTTGTCCGCCTGAAAATGTACTGTTGTTCCAAGCATATTGCAACAAACGGTGTATTTCTATCGCTGCTCGTTTAGTTTTTATTGCCATTTCAAATATACCGGTCATTTTTGAAACACCCTGTATTATAAGTTAATGGCCTTGCAGAAAATATTAATACTAAATTCAAACTTTTCTCAAAATATCCCATAATTTATAATGAAGTACTGTTAGATAAAAGCTACAACAGACATTTTCTGTGTTGGTGAGATTTCAAAGTAGTGCAAACACAGTCAACTTCCTTTAAGTTTTCAGAGATGAAAAATTTTACTCTTCACAAGACACACAAAACATGGTACGCTACGACTGCAATTAGAACCAGTCAATTCATAGAAATACCTGTGTGTAAGAGTTTTTAGGGATATAATATGGAATGTGAACCGTTTCGCCTCTTAAAAATTGTAACATTAGAAGGGAGAAGAAGTTTCTAACCTGACACTTTACTGCAGTGTACGTACTGACGGAGCAAGTTATTGTTTGTCGAATGTTGTATATGACTGCTTATGCTGAATGACGCGCCAAGATCAATTCTAGATAATGACATTCGACTCTTCCCTAGATGTCCAAATAGATGCTTGCTTGCGTCATACCTTTTAAACGTATCTCGATGCTACCACTGAAATTCTCCTCCGAAGGCTTCGGCTTTCAACATGCGATTCAAAACAGTGAACTTCGGATTTGCTTTTGGGAAAGCTACGATTGCGCTACAATAATGTCTCAGTATTTAGGATCCCGTACGTTTATTAATCGAAACCGAAATGAGGAGAAGCTTCTGTATCGCAGTCAGTCATATATGAGAGCCAATCTACATTGATGAATCGCAGTAACGGTCACGGAATCTCATAATAACACTTCGAGCATCGCAGTACTCGCATGATAATGCACAGTATCAGATTCCATTTTTCCTCAATTCAAACTACCATTTCATTAGTCAGAATTTAATATTAAATCATTATCTTAAGTTGTCATAGACAGCATAGCTAGACCGCGTAAATACAGATATCAAAAAAAGTTTTGCATCACCTCGGTTCCGAAAGTTCCGTAACTTGTACAGCAAATTGGAATAGATATCACCATAAGTATCATTTCCGCCATTTTTATTGCTCATGGAAATGACACATTGCATGTTGTACTACCATACAGTGAGATCTTCACAGGTGATGGTCCAGATAGCTGTACACACCGTTACCTCTAATACCCTGTAGCACGTCCTCTTGCATTGATTCATGCCTGTATTTGGCGTGGCATACCATCCACAAGTTCATCTAGGCACTGTTGGTCCAGATTGATCCACTTCTCAACGGCTATTGGGCGTAGATCCCTCAGAGTGGTTGGTGGACCACGTCGTCCATAAGCAGCCCTTTTCAATCTATCCCAGGCATGTTCGTAGGGTTCATGTCTGGAGAACATGCTGGCCACTCTAGTCGAGCGATGTCGTTATCCTCAAGGAAGTCATTCACAAGACGTTCACAGTGAGGGCGCGAATTGTCGTCCATGAAGACAAATGCCTCACCAATAAATTGCCGATATGGTTGCGCTATCGGTCCTCGGATGGCATTCACGTTTCGAGCAGCAGTTACGGCAGCTTCCATGAACACCAGTGGCCTATGTCAGCTCCACATAATTCCATCCCAAAACAGCGTGGGAACTCCACTTTGCTGCACTCACTGGACATTGTGTCTAAGGCATTCAGCGTCACCGGGTTGCCTCCAAACACGTCTCCGACGATTGTCTGGTTGAAGGCATACGCGACACTCATCGGTGAAGAGAATGTGATGCCAATTCTGAGTGGTCCATTCGGCATATTGTTGGCCCCATCTGCATCGCACTGCATGTTGTCGTGGTTGTAAAGATGGACTTCGCCATGGACGTTGAGAGTGAAACTGTGCATCATGCCTATTGCGCACAGTTTGAGTCGTAACACGACGTCCTGTAGCGACACGAAAAGCGTTATTGAACATGGTGGCGTCGCTGTCAGGATTCCTCCGAACCATAATCTGTAGGTAGCGGTCATCCATGGCAGTAGCAGTCCTTGGACGGCTGAGCTAGGCATGTCATCGAGAGTTCCTGTATCTCTGTATTTCCTCCATGTCCGAACAACATCGCTTTGGCTCACCCTGAGACGCCTGGACGCTTTCCTTGTTGACAGCCCTTCCTGGCACAAAGTAACAATGCTGACGCGATCGAAGCGTGTCCGAGCCGTGTACCTCACTCTTGGCGGAGTGACTCGAATTGATAGGCTGTCGGTTCCCCTCCGCCTAATAGACGCATGCATGGTTGTCTACATCTTAGGCGGATTTAGTGACATCTCTGAATAGTCAAACGAACTGTATCTTCAATACAATATCCAAAGTCAACGTCTATCTTCAGGAGTTCTGGGAAATGCGGCGACGAAAAACTCTTTTTGATGTGTGTCGTGTCCTACTGTTTCTCTCGTGCTATCGCAGGGCACTCGGTAAAGTACGCCAACGTTTGTAAGATTAAATTAAGTCTTTTGTTAATTTCTGTCGGTTAATTTCTACTGATTGAATTTCTCATTATACACTCCTGGAAATGGAAAAAAGAACACATTGACATCGGTGTGTCAGACCCACCATACTTGCTCCGGACACTGCGAGAGGGCTGTACAAGCAATGATCACACACACGGCACAGCGGACACACCAGGAACCGCAGTGTTGGCCGTCGAATGGCGCTAGCTGCGCAGCATTTGTGCACCGCCGCCGTCAGTGTAAGCCAGTTTGCCGTGGCATACGGAGCACTATCGCAGTCTTTAACACTGGTAGCATGCCGCAACAGCGTGGACGTGAACCGTATGTGCAGTTGACGGACTTTGAGCGAGGGCGTATAGTGGGCATGCGGGAGGCCGGGTGGACGTACCGCCGAATTGCTCAACACGTGGGGCGTGAGGTCTCCACAGTACATCGATGTTGTCGCCAGTGGTCGGCGGAAGGTGCACGTGCCCGTCGACCTGGGACCGGACCGCAGCGACGCACGGATGCACGCCAAGACCGTAGGATCCTACGCAGTGCCGTAGGGGACTGCACCGCCACTTCCCAGCAAATTAGGGACACTGTTGCTCCTGGGGTATCGGCGAGGACCATTCGCAACCGTCTCCATGAAGCTGGGCTACGTTCCCTCACACCGTTAGGCCGTCTTCCGTTCACGCCCCAACATCGTGCAGCCCGCCTCCAGTGGTGTCGCGACAGGCATGATGGATGGACGAATGGAGACGTGTCGTCTTCAGCGATGAGAGTCGCTTTTGCCTTGGTGCCAATGATGGTCGTATGCGTGTTTGGCGCCGTGCAGGTGAGCGCCACAATCGGGACTGCATACGACCGAGGCACACAGGGCCAACACCCGGCATCATGGTGTGGGGAGCGATCTCCTACACTGGCCGTACACCTCTGGTGATCGTCGAGGGGACACTGAATAGTGCACGGTACATCCAAACCGTCATCGAACCCGTCAGTTCTACCATTCCTAGACCGGCAAGGCAACTTGCTGTTCCAACAAGACAATGCACGTCCACATGTATCCCGTGCTCTGGAAGGTGTAAGTCAACTACCCTTGCCAGAAAGATCTCCGGATCTGTCCCCCATTGAGCATGTTTGGGACTGGATGAAGCGTCGTCTCACACGGTCTGCACGTCTAGCACGAACGCTGGTCCAACTGAGGCGCCAGGTGGAAATGGCATGGCAAGCCGTTCTACAGGACTACATCCAGCATCTCTACGATCGTCTCCAAGGGAGAATAGCAGCCTGCATTGCTGCGAAAGGTGTATATACACTGTAGTAGTGCCGACATTGTGCATGCTCTGTTGCCTGTGTCTATGTGCCTGTGGTTCTGTCAGTGTGATCATGTGATCTATCTCACCCCAGGAATGTGTCAATAAAGTTTCCCCTTCCTGGGTCAATGAATTCACGGTGTTCTTATTTCAATTTCCAGGAGTGTATATACATCAATATTGTTATAGTCTTCAGCATTGTCGGATTGGTCTCTTAACCAGTTAAACATTAACTGTTAGTAGAATGAAATTTTCACTCTACATCGGAGTGTGCGCTGATATGAAACATCCTGGATGATTAAAACTGTGTGTTTGGAAGGTAGGAGACGACGAGGCGAGGTGCTGGAGGAGTTGAAGCTGTGCGGGCGGGGCGTGCTTGGGTAGCTCAGTTGTTAGAGCATTCGTCCGCGAAAGGCAAAGGTCCCGAGTTCGAGTCTCGGCCTAGCACAAAGTTTTAATCTGCCAGGAAGTTTCATTAACTGTTAGCACTGGACATCAATTATCTTGGTGCCAAATCTGATGCGGGATTTCTTGCGATTGTCGTTACTCAAGGACAATCTAGGTTGCTCGCATTAGTTTCGCACACTCACGGTGCATATGGCACGACCATCTGTCACATTTTGAGTGGGGTAATTTGTATTTTGTAATGGCGTAAGGAGCTCTACGCAGTACGATAAGCTGTTGCCTGCAAGGTAGCATAAGCACCACGTAGGCTTAAACATAGGTTAAGCGGGGATAGGAAACTGCGAAAATACAATACAAACAAGAGATCGCTTACAAAACAGAGATGTGAGCTTTCCTAGAATGTTATTCAAGTGTGATGAACCAGTACCAAATAGGAATGACAGCATATTTTCAACGTATACAAAGAAGGATAGCTCGGACGGTCACAGGTTTGTTTGAACGACAGGAGAGTGTAACTGAGATACAGATAAACCTGAAATGACAGATGTTTGAAAGTGAATGTAGACTAACACCTAGAAAGCCAACTCATAAAGTATCAAGAAACAGTATTAAGCGACGAATCTAAGAATATAACACAGTACCACATACATCGCACCTGTAAGGGAGCCATGAGATATTTTTAAGCATTTAAATGAACACACTTCCACTTGACTGTATTGACGTTTACTTAAATATGATCCAGGTTTCGCCCTTTTATGCCATTTTAAAGTGACTGAGTTGAAAAGGGTATAAAAGTCAGAAACCTGCGTCATAATTAAATAAACAGCACAGTGAAATAGCGATGTGTTCATTAAAAACTATTGTATGACTGTTGCTCAGCAACATCAAAAACAGTATTGGGTTACAAAATGCTCAATGTGATAATGGAACTGGAATAAACAGTGCTGCGCGATATAGTGGGAAGGACCGTCAGTGACTGTCTACAGGTTACTTGGATCGGCGATGTCGGTGGCTCGGCGAACTTGCAGGGTCAAGGCTGCTCACCGCCAGTGCGTCATCGGAACGGCTTCTCGGCTACTGCGACTCCTCTCACGGTGAGCGGCGCAAGGTCGCGCCGGAGCTCCCGCAGGGCGAGGTGACCCGCGACTCTCCGTGGCTGCCTGGGACCGCAAACCGCAGAGTCGTGACGCTCGCCTGACGCCGAGGTGAAGCGACGCTCAAAGGCGAAGCTTCCCCACCAAGCCAGGAATTCCGGAGCTCCTTCATCCAGGCCCGGTTTGGGTTTCCCGTCCAATAAGGCGAATATCAGCAAGGTTACTTTGAAGATAGATGTTCATCTCCTTTCCGTCTTATCCTACATTTGGGTTAGCTATCATTTTCCTATTACTCATTCTTAATTGATATCAGCCTCTTAAAGGTACTACTATGTAGCGTAAGGTCAGTAACAGACGCATGCAACGGTTGGGTGGCTAGTGTGCATCCACGAAAAACAGATATATCCATACCGGAAGTGCAATCACATTAAAGGTATACCTGTGAAAGGCCAGACTGACGTATGGTTCCTCATGAGGTAGCAGTAGCGTCTTTTCAAAAGCAGCTGTATTACTAGACTGAATGATTCAGAAACTTGGACTTCTAAAAGGGGCTCACTTTGGGGCACTCCAAACGGCAGAAAGAAAGGGGAAAAACAGTTCTAATTCTTCCGAAGGAAATTCAGCACTGCTGTATTATGTCGCGAAGTGCTTCATCAAACCACTCTGCGCACTAAAGACCACAGCAACAGCGACAGATGTTAATTTAACTAGCTTTCCTTTAATACGATTTTGATTTTGTCTTGTACATTAGTATATACAATATCTAATTAGATGTATACAGACATATATTAGTGGTCGTTAATATGGGTAATATCCACCCTTCGCCTTATGACGACGTGAACTTTACTGAGGTCAGTTTCAGTGAGATGTCTGTGGAGGAATGACAGTCGACCCTTCCTCGAGACCCGAAGCCAGAGAAGGTAGTAATGTTGTAAGTTGTGGCACTGAGCGAAGTCGACGTTCTAACTCATTCCACGGCGATCAGGTCGAGACACTGGGCCGGCCAGTCAATTTTAGTAATGTTAAGGACTACAAATCGTTGCCTAACAGATGCTGCGTTATGACTTGGTGCTATTTCATGATGATACAATTACCGTCTCCGAACTGTCGAACTGTTACTACACGCGGTACACAGTGCTGTTGAATGCTTTCCTGTTCTTCCGCATTTAGAGTTTTCTTCAGCAGAATAAGAGGACCACACCCTAACAGCGAAAACACCTCCAAACCGTAACACCACTTCCTCCATATTTCTGTTTTCACTAGACGTGGTATGAGGTAACATTCTCCTGGATTTCGCTACAGACAAACCCCTCCATCAGATTTCCGTGTGGTACATCATAATTTACCGCTCAAAACAGCTCGTTTCCATTCATTCACTGTCCAGTGGCATCGCTCATTAGACCAACTGATGGGTCACTCACCACTGACAACAGAAATGTTGAGCTCCTCGAATATTGCACCCAATTTTTTTTTAACTCCACACGTTCATCATTGTACTAGCTGGACTACTGGTAGCACTTTCGAACCACTGAGTTATTTCTTTCTTTGGTTTGATGCGGCGTTTCACAACCACTCTCTGCAATACTAGCCGGTCACTGTCGATCTGTAGATGAGGTCTGACTGGTCTTAGGTTAGGTGTGGTTGTTCCTTCGTATTTCCAGTTCCCAATAACGTCGCCAACAGTCGACTGGGGTAGCTTTAGAAGAGCGAACACTTTCCTGGTGGATTTGTTACTCAGGTTGCAAACAAGTACGCCTACAGTCTGTTGACTTGCTTCATGACATGCTAATTTCCGCCAACCTTAAATGGTAGAAAAATTTCACGAGATGGTTTTGTAACTCCTTGGAACATCACATTTTTCCGTAGTTTAGATACATCTCTGTGAAGCACTGGTTGATTAATGTTAATTGCACATGAAGTAAATAGTTCCTTCTCTGTGGGGGACACCACTTTGAAGTAACACTGTCCATGTGGGTGGAGAGGCTTCTGTGTTCGCCTGAAACTGAGGGCTGTGCCGGCTGTGGGAACTTTTGGTCTGATGGACCAGGCTAAGTGGATCCCACAACGATCTCTCTCCCACACCCATTCCTTCTTCTTTCACAACTCCTAGATACCCAACCAAAAATGTGATGCGATCCATACCAAGGCGTGCTTGGCAAATAGGAAGATGTGTCATGAACGGAGCCTCAGGGATACTGGGTGACCTCCCTGAGTACTTAGCCTTGTACTGGGTATGGTTTCCATGGTGTGGACCGATTATATCCCAACTCTCGCGATACCAAAATGGACACGAAGGAAAATAGCAATACTGAGGGGCAAGTTGAGACCTGAGAAACCATAAACATTGGTGCTGGAAGTGATGGAAAACATCCCCTCAGCTGAACAGGGGGACGGAGCTGTTCAAGAAGTGGCAGTAATGACTACAAAGTTGGACCAGAGTAATTTCAAAGACTTGTCTGGAGCTCAGAGGAGGAAACTTCTTAAGGAACAAAAGCTAAAGGTAGGAGAAAAGTTGCTTCCTAAAAAAAAAGCAGAGGGAACGAAAAGGGCCTGAGCCCAAGACCTCCAAGAAAAAACTGTCCCAGGGCGAAGGGGATGCACAAACCCCTTCTACATTGAGAGCAGGCTGTAAGAGAACAAAATGGTTCAAATGGCTCTGAGCACTATGGGACTTAACTACTCTGGTCATCAGTCCCCTAGAACTTAGAACTACTTAAACCTAACTAACCTAAGGACATCACACACATCAATGCCCGAGGCAGGATTCGAACCTGCGACTGTGTAAGAGAACAAGGAAGGGCTCTAAGATTCAAGTTTCTCAGGATAAGTGTTCAGTCTCGGTTTTTAGGATGGCGGTTATTCAGCAAGGCTCTCCACTGGAAAGATCACCTGACAGCAGGAGGAGCTCATGCAGATGGCTCTCTTTGATAAGACTGGGAGGGGGGGAGGTATTGGTCCAGGACCCAAATTCAGGAGATTCAATTTGGATCAAGGTGCTCTCATCTTTGTCTGTGAGGGAGGGGGTACAGTGGACTAGCTTAAGGAAAAGTTGCCCCTAATATATATCACTGGTGAAGGATCACTGGTAAAGACAGCAGCTGAGCTCTTCAAGACAGCCCAGATATTAATCTGGGTACCAAACTCCTTAAGGATACCTCCCCAGAGACTCTGATCGAGAAAATAGGGTCTCAAAACCCGAAATTCTCGACAGAGAATTGGAAGGTAATCAACCGGAAGGTTGCACAAAACGGCCAACTCCTTGTTGTGGAAGATGGAGGGAATTCCCTCAAGACAATATTGGAACAGGACCTGAGACTATTCTTGCGGTCCTCGCATGTTGCTGTCAGGGTACTCAAAGACATCAGAAGCGACAATGGCGGCAAGATGGAGACTGAATGTGCTGGAGATAAATCGGCAACACAGTAAAGGGGCTACTACTACCCTGAGACGTCTTCTGGGAAGAAAAGAACTGGAAGTGGCCCTGATTCAGGAACACCGTTTATATAAAGGGGGTGTAACAGGCCTCGGCGGCGCTGCAGGTAAGCTGGTATATGCTAGACATATAAGAAACTTGAGAACGTGCATTTATGTCAAAAATGGAATTACCTTCGATAGCAGTCTTTTGTTCTAGGGACCTAGCGACCATTAGGATGTGTCAACATGAAGAAGGTATCATGAGGGAGTCTGTAATGGACTCGGCATACCTACCTTACGAGGACAGTGCTCCTCCCTCTCAGGAGGTGAGGAGATTGGCAGAAGCCTGTGCAAAACAGGCCAACCAACTATTGCTTGGATGCGGTGCTAATGCCCACAATTTAGTATGGGGCAGCACCGACTCCAACAATAGACGTGAGAACCTTTTAGAATTTCTTCTAGCTACTAACTTAGAGATCCTCAATAGGCACCAAACCTACATTTAGGAAGATAGAAGAGAAGAGGTAACTGACATAACCATCGGTTCCACTTTGATGGGTAATTCTGTCAAACAGTGGCCTGTGGCTTTAAAGCCATCCTTATCAGACCACATGTATATTATGTTCGAAGTTGAAGTGGGTGTTAGACAGATCATGTCCTATAGGAATCCTAGGAAAACGGACTGGGAGGCACATAGGAGGGACCTCGATTCAAGTCTGTTGGAAGTCAGTACTTCGATAAGGAATCCAGTGCAGTTTGTGAATGTAGCAGAGGCAGTGACCTCTGCCATCATGACCTCACACAATGACAACTTCTCAATAACCAAAAAGTGCACGAATAGGAATGAATCTTGGTGGAACAGCAGCCTGGAATCGCATAGGAAAGAAGTACAAAAACTGTTTAACATTGCAATAAGGAAAGGACATTGGGCAGAATATTGGGAGGCCCTTGTCAAATACAATCTTGCAACTAAGCAACCAAAGCAGAGCACATGAAACGCTGGAACTGCTCCTCGATACTTACTTTCCTCAATGCATTCAGGCAGACAACATAAACCAGGACGACATCCCTTTGAGATATCAGTTTTCAGGTATTCGAAGGGAGAACTGGGAATCTGAAAGAGAATGTGTTGACAGTAGTAAAACCCCATGGGCAATGGGAACATTGCAATCATTCAAGTCACCTTGCCCAGATGGAGTGAATTTAATAAGATTTATATGCAGGTTATTTAGGGTTAGCCCAGCAGCAGGAATCATTCCTAACGTCTGGAGCGCAGTGAAGCTTGTCTTCATTCCAAAGCCAGGAAGAATTGATCATATCAAGGCCAAGGGTATGAGACCAATCTCCCTTTCTTCTTCAAACATTAGACAAACTGATCAACTTGTATTTTAGGGAGAGGAGTTTAACTAGGTTCCCTCTACACATAAAACAACATGCATAGCAGCCAGTAAAAATGGTGTGAAACTGCACTCCACCAACTTGCTGGGAAGGTGGAGAAAGCGATACGCATTCAGGAAATAGCACTCTACATCTTCTTGGACATCGAAGGCGCTCTTAGCAACATGACCTTCGCATCCATGATTAAGGCAGCAAGGGTACATGGCTTGGAGACACCATTTGCAGGTAGATTAGAGCCGCGCATAGTGGTAGAAAGGTAGAAGCCACCAAGATGCAGAAAAATGGTAATCAACACCACCAGAGGCTGTCTACAAGTAGGGGTCCTGTGCCTCTAACTGTCAAACCTTGTGGTGAATGAACTCATTGTAGAATTAAACTCTACACAGTACTTCTGCCAGGGATACGCAGACGATCTTGTCATAGTAATAATGGGCAAATTTTCAAGTACAGCCAGAGCTATGGCACAAGGAGCATTGAACATTGTGTAAAATTGGTGCAGGAAACAGGATCTAAGGGTCAGTCCTAAGAAGACTGTTGTAGTACCATTTACGGGGAAGCAGATTCAACACACATATTGGAATCTCAAGCTTCTCGATGAAACTCTATCAGTAAAGGGGATAGCGAAATATCTAGAGGTAACCCAGGATGAGAACCTATCGTGGACCTCTCACATAAGTAGCACCTGTTCCAAGACAAATTGTACTCTGACGAGTACCATGAGAGCTTGTGGTTAAAACTGGGGCTTAAGCCCCAAGATATACACCATGGTAGTAAGACCTATGATCACTTATCACTACAGTGAGGTGGGAAAAGATAGAACAGCAGATAGCTGCTAAGCAGCTTGCTAAGGTGCAGAGATTGACCTGCTTCTCTATTACAGGCGGAATTAGCAGCACACCCACTGCTGTGATGGTAACCATGCTGGACATTCCCCCGTTACACCTGTGGGGAAAGCTGGAGCACACAGGTTAACGACTGGCAAAACCTGGAACTCAGTGGGGTATCCAGAATCTCACACGAAAATAGTGAGGTAGACATAGGTATGGTTGGGGAAATGCCGGCCCACTATATAATAACTCCCAAATGTTTCAACAAGCCTTTAAATGTAGTAACCGGAAGTCGAGAACTCTGGGAGAAAAAAATTCGACGCCATAGTCGGGACGCAGTCTGGGTCACTGACGGTTCGAAAACAAACCAAGGTGTTGGGGTCAGGGTATACGTAGCTCAGCCAAGGTTGGAGAGTCAATCTCTCTGGGGAAGATGGACACCGTGTTTCAAGCAGAAATGTCTGCTATCAGGGTGTGCGTGGAGGAGAATTTGCAGAGGTGCTACAGAGGGTGTAGCATATTCATTTATTCAGACAGCCAAGCAGCCCTAAAAGCACTGGCAGCCTCTGAAACAAGACCAAAGGTCGTGGCAGAAAGCCACAAATTCCTTGTGGAGCTAGGGGAAAGCAGTTGGGTAAAACTATTCTGGTCGCTGGTCACTCAGGGATTAGTGGTATTGAGAAAGCCGATAGGTTGGCCAGGATAGGGGCGAAGACACCATTTATTGGACTGAAACGTGTCCTGAAAATCACCAAGGCGATGATGAAAATAAATCTACGAGACTGGAAAAGGAGACAACAAGTAGAATATTGGGCTAAGCCGTGTTCTAAGAGAAGTCTCTCAATAATGGGCTTGAACAGGAGAGAAATGAAACTCATGGTGGGACTATTGACAAGTCATGGGAATTTCAAAAAAACACTAACATACAATGGGGATAATAGAAGAAGACCCCAAATGTAAGATGTGTGGTATAGGTGAGGAAACTGCATCACACTTAATCTTCGAATACGAGGCTTTGGAGATTAAAAGACACAGAATATTCCGATCAACTGGACCTGGAGACATTATGTCTAGCAAAACACTGGTAAAGGATCTCCTTGCTCTGTAAAAGGGCATTGGTTGGCTTTACTAGAGACACAGGGAATGATACCGCGGAAAGACTCGCTCGCGGTGTGGAATGTGAGCGTACTATTTGTAGTATCGTAGTTTGGAACCGAGTAGAAGGCTTAAACCAGAGGCTCAGACGATTCTGCGGAGATCTCTGGTGCAAATTTTTCGACCTCCGCTATCGGGTGGAGAAATGTAGGGTCCCCCTGAATAGGTCAGGCGTGCACTACACAAAAGAAGCGGGTGAAAGGTAGCGGAGTACGTGTGGAGTGCACATGTGGGTTTTTTACGTTAGAGAATTCCATCCCTATGCCAGACAAGGCGCCTCCTAAGACGCGTCAAGGTACGAGTAGGCAAAATGCAATAGGGAATAACAATATTAATGTGCTAATAGTAAACTGCAGGAGCACCTATAGAAAGGTCCCAGAAGTGCTCTTATTAATAAATGAACACAATGACCACATAGTACTAGGGACAGAAAGTTGGCTGAAACCAGATGTAAACAGTAATGAAATTCTAAACTCAGATTGGAATGCATACCGTAGAGACAGGCTGGACAGTGAAAGGGGAGGCGTGTTGATAGCTGTAAGAAGTGCAATAGTATCGAAGGAAATTGACGCAGATCAGAAATATGAAATAATTTGGGTGAAGGTCACGGTTAAAGCAGGCTCAGACATGGTAATTGGATGTCTCTATAGGCTCCCTGGCTCAGCAGCTGTTGTGGCTGAGCACCTGAAGGATAATTTTGATAATATTTCGGGTAGATTTCCCCACCATGTTATAGTTCTGCGTGTAGATTTTAATTTGCCGGATATAGACTGGGAGACTCAAACGTTCATAACGGGTGGCAGGGATAAAGAATCCAGTGACCTTTTTTTTAGGTTCTTTATTTGAAAACTACCATGAGCAGTTAAACAGAGAACCGACTCGAGGCGATAACATATTACACATTCTGATGACAAACAGACCCGAACTATTTGAAACAGTTAACGAAGAACAGGGAAAAAGCGATCATAAATCGGTTACTGCATCGATGATTTCAGCCGTAAAAAGAAATATTAAAAAAGGTAGGAAGATTTTGCTGTTTACCAAAGGGACAAAAAGCAGATTTTAGAGTACCTGACAGCTCAACACAAAAGTTTTGTTTTAAGTACAGATAGTGTTGAGGGTCAGTAGACAATGTTCAAAACCACCGTACAATATGCGTTAGATGAGTATGTGCCAAGCAAGATCCTAAGAGATGGGAAAGAGCCACCGTGGTACAACAACCAAGTTAGAAAACAGTTGCGGAAGCAAAGGGAACGTCACAGCAAACATAAACATAGCCAAAGCCTTGCAGACAAACAAAAATTACGCGAAGCGGAATGTAATGTGAGGAGAACCATGCGAGAGGCGTTCAATGAATTCGGAAGTAAAGTTCTATGCACAAACTTGGCAGAAAATCCTAAGAAATTTTGATCTTATGTCAAAGCGGTAGGTGGATCAAAACAAAATGTAAAGACACTATGTGACCAAAATGGCACTGAAGCAGAGGATGATAGACTTAAGGCCGAAATACTAAATGTCTTTTCCCAAAGCTGTTTCACGGAGGATGACTGCACTGTAGTTCCTTCTCTAGATTGTCGCACAGATGACAAAATGGTAGATATCGAAATAGACGACAGAGGGATAGAGAAACAATGAAAATCGCTCAAAAGAGGAAAGGCCGCTGGACCTGATGGGATACCAGTTCGATTTTACACAGAGTACGCGAAGGAACTCGTCCCTTTTCTTGCAGCGGTGTATCGTAGCTCTCTAGAAGAACGTAGCGTTCCAAGGGATTGGAAAAGGGCACAGGGCATCAAGAAGGGACGTCGAACAGATGTGCAGAACTATAGACCTATATCTCTAGCGTCGATCAGTTGTAGAATTTTGGGACACGTATTATGTTCAAGTATAATGACTGGAAACTAGAAATCTACTCTGTAGGAGTCAGCATGGGTTTCCGAAAAGACGATCGTGTAAAACCCATCTTGCGCTATTCGTCCACGAGACTCAGAGGACCATAGACACGGGTTCACAGGTAGATGCCGTGTTTCTTGACTTCTGCAAGGCGTTCGATACAGTTCCCCACAGTCGTTTAATGAACAAAGTAAGAGCATATAGACTATCAGACCAATTATGTGATTGGACTGAAGAGATCCTAGATAACAGAACGCAGCATGTCATTGTCAATGGAGAGAAGTCTTCCGAAGTAAGAGTGATTTCAGGTGTGCCGCAGGGGAGCGTCGTAGGACCGTTGCTGTTCACAATATACATAAATGACCTTGTGGATGACATCGGAAGTTCACTGAGGCATTTTGCTGATGATTCTGTGGTGTATCGAGAGGTTGTAACAATGGAAAATTGTACTGAAATGCAGGAGCATCTGCAACAAATTGACACATGGTGCAGGGAATGGCAATTGAATCTCAATGTAGACAAGTGTAATGTGCTGCGAATACAAAGAAAGAAATATTATTTATCATTTAGCTACAGTATAACAGGTTAGCAACTGGAAGCAGTTAATTCCATAAATCACCTGGAAGTGCCCTTAGTAGTGATTTAAAATTGAATGATCATGTTGTTGTTGATGTGCTCTTCAGTCCTGAGAC
Source organism: Schistocerca gregaria (assembly GCF_023897955.1). Lineage (NCBI taxonomy): Eukaryota > Metazoa > Arthropoda > Insecta > Orthoptera > Acrididae > Schistocerca > Schistocerca gregaria. The sequence continues at coordinate 744,625,021 of NC_064922.1, forward strand.
TGGTTTGATGCAGCTCTCCATACTACTCTATCCTGTGCAAGCTTCTTCATCTCCCAGTACCTACTGCCACCTACATCCTTCTGAATCTGTTGGGCGTATTCATCTCTTGGTCGCCCTCTACGATTTTTAACCTCCACGCTGCCCTCCAATACTAAATTGGTGATACCTTGATGCCTCAGAACAAGTCCTACCAACCGATCCCTTCTTCTGGTCAAGTTGTGCAACAAACTTCTTTTCTCCCCATTCCTATTCAATACTTCCTCATTAGTTATATGATTTACCCATCTAATCTTCAGCATTCTTCTGTAGCACCACATTTCGAAAGCTTCTATTCTCTTCTTGTCCAAACTATTTATCGTCCATGATTCACTTCCATACATGGCTACACTCCATACAAATACTTTCAGAAATGACTTCCTGACATATCTATACTCCATGTTAACAAATTTCTCTTCTTCAAAAACGCTTTCCTTGCCATTGCCAGCCTACATTTTATATCCTCTCTACTTCGACCATCATCAGTTACTTTGCTCCCCAAATAGCAAAACTCCTTTACTACTTTAAGTGTCTCATTTCCTAATCTAAATCTCTCAGCATCAACCGACTTAATTCGACTACACTCCATTATCCTCGTTTTGCTTTTGTTGATGTTCATCCTACATTCTCCTTTCAAGACACTATCCATTCCGTTCAACTGCTCTTCCAAGTCCTTTGCTGTCTCTGACAGAATTACGAAGTCATCGGCGAACCTCAAAGTTTTTATTTCTCCTCCATGGATTTTAATACACTCCGAATTTTTCTATTGTTTCCTTCACTGCTTGCTCAATATACAGATTGAATAACATCGGGGAGAGACTACAACCCTGTCTCACTCCCTTCCCAACCACTGCCTCCCTTTCATAGCCCTCTACTCTAATAACTGCCATCTGGTCTCTGTATGAATTGTAAATAGCCTTTCGCTCCCGGTATTTTACCCCTGCCACCTTCAGAATTTGAAAGAGAGTATTCCAGTCAACATTGTCAAAAGCTTTAGCTAAGTCTACAAATACTAGAAACGTAGGTTTGCCCTTCCTTAATCTAGCTTCTAAGGTTAGTCGTAGGGTCAGTATTGCCTCACATGTTACAACATTTCTACGGAATCCATACTGATATTCCCGGAGGTCGGCTTCTACTAGTTTTTCCATTCGTCTGTAAAGAATTCGAGTTAGTATTTTGCAGCTGTGAGTTATTAAACTGATAGTTCGGTAATTTTCACATCTGTCAACACCTTTCTTCTTTGGGATTGGAATTATTACATTCTTCTTGAAGTCTGAGAGTATTTTGCCTGTCTCATACATCTTGCTCACCATATGGTAGAGTTTTGTCAGGACTGGCTCTCCCAAGGCCGTCAGTAATTCCAATGGAATGTTGGCTACTCCTGGGGCCTTGTTTCAACCCAGGTCTTTCAGTGCTCTGTCAAACTCTTCCCGCAGTATCGTATCTCCCATTTCATCTTCATCTACATCCTCTTCCATTTCCATAATATTGTCCTCAAGTACATCGCCCTTGTATAGACCCTCTATATACTGCTTCCACCTTTCTGCTTTCCCTTCTTTGCTTAGAACTGGGTTTCCATCTGAGCTCTTGATGTTCATACAAGTGGTTCTCTTATCTACAAAGGTCTCTTTTCCTGTAGGCAGTGTCTATCTTACCCCTAGTGAGATAAGCCTCTACATCCTTACATTTGTCCTCTAGCTATGCCTGCTTAGCCATTTTGCACTTCCTGTCGCCCTCATTTTTGAGACGTTTGTATTCCTTTTTGCCTATTTCACTTCCTGAATTTTTGTGTTTTCTCCTTTTATCAGTTAAATTCAGTATCTTTTCTGTTACCCAAGGATTTCTACTAGCCCTCGTCTTTTTACCTACTTGATCCTCTGCTGCCTTCACAATTTCATTCCTCAAGGCTTCCCATTCACCTTCTACTGTATTTCTTTCCCCCATTCCTGTCAATTGTTCCCTTACGCTCTCCCTGAGACTCTGTACAACCTCTGGTTCTTTTAGTTTATCCAGGTCCCATCTCCTTAAATTCCCACCCTTTTTGCAGTTTCTTCAGTTTTAATCTACAGGTCATAACCAATAGATTGTGGTCAGAGTCCACATCTGCCCCTGGAAATGTCGTACAATTTAAAACCTGGATCCTAAATCTCTTTCTTACCATTATATAATCTACCTGAATCCTGTCAGTATCTCCAGGCTTCTTCCATGTATACAGCCTTCTTTTATGATTCTTGAACCAAGTGTTAGCTATGATTAAGTTGTGCTCTGTGCAAAATTCCACCAGGCGGCTTCCTCTTTCATTTCTTAACCCAAATCCATATTTACCTGCTACGTTTCCTTCTCTTCCTTTTCCTACTACCGAATTACAGTCACACATGACTATTAAATTTTCGTCACCCTTCACCATCTGAATAATTAATTTTATTTGATCATACATTTCTTCAATTTCTTCGTCATCTGCAGAGCTAGTTGGCATATAAACTTGTACTACTGTAGTAGGTGTGGGCTTCGTATCTATCTTGGCCACGATAATGGGTTCACCATGCTGTTTGTAGTAGCTTACCCGCCTTCCTATTTTCCTATTCATTATTAAACCCATTCCTGCATTACCCCTATTTGATTTTGTGTTTATAACCCTGTATTCAGCTGACCAAAAGTCTAGTTCCTCCTGCCACCGAACTTCACTAATTCCCACTATATCTAACTTTAACCTATCCATTTCCCTTTTTAAATTTTGTAACCTACCTGCCTGATTAAGGGATCTGACATTCCACGCTCCGATCCGTAGAACGCCAGTTTTCTTTTTCCTGATAACGACATCCTATTGAGTAGTCCCCGCCCGGAGATCCGAACGGGGGACTATTTTACTTCCGGAATATTTTACCCAAGAGGATGCCATCATGATTTAATCATACAGTAAAGCTGCATGCCCTCGGGTAAAATTACGGCCGTAGTTTCCCCTTGCTTTCAGCCGTTCGCAGTACCAGCACAGCAAGGCCGTTTTGGTTATTGTTACAAGGCCAGATCAGTCAATCATCCAGACTGTTGCCCCTGCAACTACGGAAAAGGCTACTGCCCCTCTTCAGGAACCACATGATTGTCTGGTCTCTTATCAGATACCCCTCCGTTGTGGCTGCACCTACGGTACGGCTATCTGTATCGCTGAGGCACGCAAGCCTCCCCACCAACGGCAAGGTCCATGGTTCATGGGGGGATGGGAAATGATCATATAAAGTTGATAATCGGTAAAGCAGATGCTAGACTGAGATTCGTTGGAAGAATCCTAAGGAATTGCAACCTGAAAACGAAGGAAGTAGGTTAGAGTACGCTTGTTCACCCACTGCTTGAATACTGCTCAGTAGTGTGGGATCCGCACCAGATAGGCTTGATAGAAGAGATAGAGAAGATCCAACTGAGAGCAGCGCGCTTCGTTACGGGATCATTTAGTAATCGCGAAAGCGTTACGGAGATGATGGATAAACTCCAGTGGAAGACTCTGCAGGAGAGACGCTCAGTAGCTCGGTACGGGCTTTTGGTGAAGTTTCGAGAACATACCTTCACCGAAGAGTCAAGCAGTATATTGCTCCCTCCTACGTATATCTCGCGAAGAGACCATGAGGATAAAATCAGAGAGATTAGAGCCCACACAGAAGCATACCGACAATCCTTCTTTCCACGTACAATACGAGACTGGAATAGAGGGGAGAACCGATAGAGGTACTCAGGGTACCCTCCGCCACACACCGTCGGGTGGCTTGCGGAGTACGGATGTAGATGTAGATGTAGATGTAGATGAGTAAACAAGAAACTGATTGGCCTCTCTCAAAATCTCTTGTGGAAGGGGACGGTAATTTCATGTGTTTCCCTACTGTTTGGCGGACTGGTGGTTGTACGATATTGATTGGATGTAGCCGCTACGTGGTGTAGTTAGGAGAGTCTAGACGAATCTGACAAGTGGAGGCCATAACGCTGGGATCACAGATTTACTTCCAACTTTGTACACTTTTAACAGGCCACTAAAATAACATAATGTGCAAGTGGTAAGGAGCAGTACTCTGGCAATTCTCCGAAAATCGCAAGAGAAATTTTACGCATCTGTCATGTGGCTTATGTGTCTGTGCATGTGTGCTAGTCGTTAGGGTCCATTGTGGTTTATTCATTAGCGTTCGGGCGTAGTGAGATGAACGTGTATGAGGCGAAGGTTCGGCTCCTGCTATGACTTACTTATTAATCTATTTCTTTTTCATCACTTGCCATGATATTTAATTTTCAAACTCACCGTGATGTGTTTTCCCTTAGAAACTCTGAACATTCCTGGTAAATGCGGGAAAACTGCCTTAATTTGATGTAGAAGATGACGTATCAATTTATGTTTTCCGCATTTGTATGACAAATACGATCGGGCAATCTGTGATATAAAGAACACGTAGAAAGAGTAATTTGCATTGCTCTTATGGTCTGGCACATTATGATTTGCTATATTACTGAATGTGAATAACGTCAATCGCATCATTATTTATCGAGGTTTCACCTGGGCTTTCCAAGTCTGTTCCTCGTCCTTGAAATTCACTACAACTTCATGAAAATGCACGTGGTTATAATTTTCATTATATTACCTCTCAAGTAAGTAAATTAAATAATGTGACCAATGACGAAAAACATAAATTAAAAAGTAAGTTGTAATGAGATTCGAACTATCGCCTCTACCACGTGTTTCTGGCATAGTGCGAACGCTAACAACTCGACCACAGCGACTTCCCTACTGGCCGGCCTGTGTGGCCGAGCGGTTCTAGGCGCAGCAGTCTGGAACCGCGAGACCGCTACGGTCGCAGGATCAAATCCTGCCTCGGGCATGCATGTGTATGATGTCCTTAGATTACTTAGGTTTAAGTAGCTCTAAGTTCTAGGGGACTGATGACCTCAGAAGTTAAGTCTCATAGTGCTCAGTGCCATTTGAACCATTTTTGAACTTCGTACGGCCGGTATCTCTGCACACATGCATCAGTTACACAGTAGACGCTTAAAACTTCTCTTGCGATTTTCTCGGAATCGTCAGAGTTGCGCACCTTACTACTCAATGGCCTACTAAATGCATACAAAGTTTGAAGTAAATCAGTGATCCCAACGTAGCCTCCTATTGTGAGTTGTAAAGTACGAAGGACATTCTTCTGTTACTCTCCACCAAGAGCAGAAATGTATTGTCTTGGCAGGCTCTGTGTGAGAGAGCAGCCCTCGAGTACTTGGCGCTAGTGGGGGACGGGGGGTGGGGGCTTCAGTCCTGGCGGCCGATTACGAGTGGTGCAGACTGCACGCCCCTGAGGACAGAGCCCGACGGCGGCTGACACATGCATTCTATGACCAAGCGCATTAAATTTGGCGAGCGCGGTGCTGCTAAATACAACGCTAGGCCCGCTCCAAATATTTCGAGCTTCATAGAACTCACGGAAGCGCAAGTTTCATTTAGATTCATTCCGTTAATTCAACTGGCTACTTGTCTTTAATTGGTGAGTGCGAGACAGATTCGTGACTGATTGTCCATTGGCGAGCACATATAAATTCGTCTGATGTATGCTTTACTAACATTTCTGTAGTAGGATATGACGGAAGCAATGTTTTTTCTTCTCTGATCACGTCATATAGGTTCTGTCCGAACTCTTTCTAAGTCGTATCTTTCGTTCAGTTTTGCTAGTTTTACTGGGGGCCAACCACTAATGCACCGTGTCCATTTCTTTTGTTCTTTGAAGACGTTAATCAGTATTCAAATGTTCCTTTGCGATGTACATAAATTGTAGAACCCTTACTGCCAGAGTGATGCTTATGAGAAATATCAAATAATGTTATGTACGCCGGGCTTATAGTTTTCAGTTCAGGCAATTATTTTGTAAATCATTAACACTTATTTTCTGCAAACTATGCTTACTCACAGCAGTTTATTTTATTAAATTTTGCACACAATATGTTTGTATTTCTGTTACTGTTTTGTGTACACAGTGACAGCATGCACATTTAGTAGGTTGGTGTCACTGGTTCTGAGACCCATGTCACGCCTTCAGGGTTTTGGATGCACCTGGCCATTCTACTCAGAACATTTGCTTTCAGATTCGTTACTTCTATCACCTTTTAGCTCAGAAATAAGTACAATTACTATGAAGAATACTCTAACACTGTCACACCGCAAAATTTGCGAACGTCGGACTTATAAAACCCAACACAATGAGTAGTTTAAATGAGCACTTAAAACACATATATACACCTGTTTACATATAGACACTGGTACAGCTGCCTAATATCGTGTAGGGGCCCCTCGATCACGTAGAAGTTCCTCTACACTACGTGGAATGGACTCGGCTAGTACTGCTCGAGGGAAATGACACCATGAATCCTGCAGAGCTGTCCATAAATCTGCAAGAGTACGAGAGGGGTGGAGATCTCTTCCGAGCAGCTCGTTACGAGACATCCCAAACTGTTCATTTCTAGGAAGCCTGGAAGCCATCAGAGCCACTCTGCAACAATTCTGGACTCGTGCGATGTCGCATTGTCCTGCTGGAATTGCCCAAGGCACAATGGACATGAATGGATGCAGGTGATCAGACAGGACGTTTACGTACTTGTCACCTGTCAGAGTTGTATCTAGACGTATCAGGTACCATATATCATTCCAATTGCACACGCTCCACAATATTACAGAGCCCCCACCAGCTTGAACAGCCCCCATGGATTTGTGAGGTTGTCTCCTTACTCTTACATCTCCAACCACTCGATGCAATTTGAAACGAGACTCGTCCGACCAGGCAACATGTTTCCAGTCATCAGCAGTCCAATGTCGGTGTTGTTGGGCCCAAGTGAGACGTAAAACTTTTTGTCCTGTATTCATCAAGGGTACACATGCGGTTCTTGTTGATGGTCCAGAATTGAAATCTGCAGAAATTTGAGGAAGGGTTGCATTTCTGTCACGTTGAACGATTCTCTTCATTCGTCATTGGTCCCATTCTTGCAGGGTCTTTTTCCGGCCACAGTGATGACGGAGATTTGATGTTTTACCGGATTCCTGGTATTCACGAGAAATGATCTTAGGTGAAAATCTCCACTTTATCGCCACGTCGGAAATGCTGTGTCCCATCGTTCGTGCGCCGACTGTAACACCACGTTCAAATTCACTTAAATCTTGATAACCTACCGTTGTAGCAGTAGTAACAGATCTAACAACTGCGCCAGACACTTGTTGTCTTACATAGGCGTTGTCGACCGCAGGCTTGTATTCTACCTGTTATATATCTCTGTATTTCAATACGCATGCCGTTACCAGTTTCATTGGCGCTTCAGTGTAAAGCACGTACACCTAACGACTTAGGACTTACTGATTCAAAACAAGAGTAGTGGTATTTAAAAGAAGGGGGTATTACACTAAATAGTCAAACAAATGCAGAGCTAGAAGTATTTAATGATCTCAAATATTTGGGATATAAATCCAATACAAAATACAATAGAGAAATTCAACAGAATCAACGGCACAAATACACTCTCTTAAGGAAAATTAGAAATGATGCGATGATGAATATTTACAAAACATCGTTGATAACTTTTTTTGTGTATGGAAGTGAGATGTGGATAGTACAAAATCAAACATGTCTCAGTGTGTAATTTGATTCTGAAACATGGTGCTAAATATTGTCTGCAAGACAAGAAAGGAATCAATGAGAAAATTTGGATCAGTTTGTGACTTAACTGGAAGGATCGCGCATTCAGTTTGTAGGACAACATCTTACATTTCTAAACCACAAGAAAACAACGTAGGATGACTGAAGGCATGGTTCTGGCACTGAGCACTATGGAACTTAACCTCTGAGGTCATCAGTGGGCTCGAACTTAGAACTAATTAAACCTAACTAGCCTAAGGACATCTCACACGTCCATGTGTGAGGCAGGATTGGAACCTGCGACCGTAGCGGACGCTCGTTTCCAGACTGTAGAGCCTAGAACCGCACGGCCACTCCGACCGGCCTGAAGGCATTGTGGACACATTTATGAAGTGCATGAGTGTAAGAAAAGTAGCCGATAAACTGCTCCTAACAAGATTATGATTAAAATTATACAGTTCCTAGCTACATTGTGCGAGAGCAACAATGAAGTTTTCAGCATACCACCCGTGCTTTCTTAAAAAAAAGGAAGTCATCGCTATCTTAAATTGGGCATAAACTCTCATCAGTACTTTCCCGTTTGACGCCATGTCATGGGATTCGTAAACTCAGTTGTATTAATAAATGAAAAAAAACCACTAAGTAGATCACAATTTCTTTTACTGATAGTGGTACCACTCTTGACAAACTGCACCTTCCAACGCCAGACATGAACATGGCCTGCATAGCAGGTCAAAACAGCTACGCGTGAATTAGAGTGTCTTTGATGCAGACGGAGGTCTGTCATTTACTTTACCAGTAACCTGAGCAAAGAACTTCAGACTTTACAGATAATTAAAATAACGACTAAGGGGCTTCCATTAATTGACCTAAGAAAACGTCAGTCTGGTGGTGAGTGATGCAAGCTTTTTCGTCCAAGTCTTGGAACGTCATAGCAGTTCGCTCACAAGTGTTATCTTAAATTGCCACGTCAAAGCACCAGTATTTTTTGATAGGGGTACTCACTGAAGGCGTGCTTTAAATTCCTTCAGGGTGTTAATATATTGCACATTATCATCATACCGTTTTTTCAAAAAGACACTTATCAGCACGTTCTTGGGTAATTTTGAAGTTCAGAATTATTTCTCCTTCGAAGATTCGATGTTTTCTCGATATAGGTTCCAAGGTATGAAACGAGGTTTCCTTTGATTTTAAAGTGGTGCAGCAAGTTTTACCCGTCAGCCGCAAGAATAATGTCATGCTCGTATTTGATGTTTTATGCAGTCACTGCAGGTCGAAACAGTCATCCGATAAATTGCCTGTTTAACGGTCTTTGCCTCTGAAGTTTTCTCCAGTTACCATACTTCCTATAGCGGTATTGATTAGCATTTCAACTAACTGCACAAAGCAGGAATAACACTCTCAGAATTCTATGCAAACAGAAATGTTATGTAGTTCAGGAAAAAGCGTATTATCTTCTTGTGGAATGATCTTGAAGCAACTCATGCGGAGAAATCGAACGTCTACTATCAAGTGTCAAAATTCGAGAGCTGCGACACCGTGACCTGCCGAGACTGCGGTTAATGGTTCCGTTATATTTAAGTTCACGTTGACAAGATCCCACGGACACAATTCATCAAAACGCGACGTTTCAATTTCCAGAATGGGCATATAATTAGTGAAATTGAACAGTTCAATTTTGTAGGTGTTCAGATAGATAGTAAACTGTCTTGGAAATCCCACGTTCAAGATCTTTTTCAAAGACTTAATGCTGCAATTTTTATTATTCGAACGCTATTTGCAGTAAGTGGTAGTTCGACACGAAAGGTAGTCTGTTTTACTTAGTTTCATTCACCTATGGTATTATATTTTGGGCTAACTCTTCCCATACTCAAGGGATATTTTTGGCTCAGAAACGGGCGGTTCGGGCGATAAGTTTTGTAAATTCGCGAACATATATCAGTTTATTCCCAAGAATTAACAGCTTTCACTCAGTCAATATTAGGTAGAAAGCCAACCTGCATTTGGATCACACTTCCCTGACTCTTGTGCAGAAAGGTGTGCAGTATAATGCTGCATCTGTGTTTAATAAGCTACCACAAGAAATCAAAGATCCTAGTAGTAATCCACGAGAAATCTAAACTGAAGAGTTTCCTCATGGGTCGCTTCTACTATTCTGTCCAGGAGTTGCTTGAAAAATTAAGGTCTTTTCTGTATTTTGTTGCTGACTGCGTTTACCTGTTATTACTTTTATGTTGTAATTTCGTGTACTGACTCGGTCCATGACCTTGGAGATTTGTTCCTCAGTTGGGTCCTATGGGACTAGACGTGTAAAATAAAATAAAAATAAAAAGTAAAAATGAGACCGGTAAGTTCAAGAATGCCGAATTCTACGCTATGCATGACCTCGACAGCTCCAAGCAACAAGCGCCAAAGAGCACAGACATGCAATATCTGATTAAAAGTGTCTGCACGCCTATAACTTGACATTTGTATGAGGCGCATTCACCCTTTGACTTTAGGATAGCTTGATGGGCACACTTCCAGTGTTGTGTATGAACCACTGGAGACGGAAGAGAGTCCATTCTTCCTCCAGAGCCGAAACCGGTGAGATTCGACAATGGGGTATGAAGTGCAGTCGACGTTCTACATCACTCTGGGCTTTGGTCAGGAGAGTGGACAAAGAAATCCATTTCATGTATTTAGTGTCCACAAGCCACTACTTCGCAGATACTGCTTTATAACAGTTTATTAAAAACTAAAAACCCGCCTCGATTGCAAAAAATGCACCTAGTGTTAAGTGTTAACCCAGGTCTCGGCGTATATGACTACACCTTCTTCAGAACAACAATAAAACCCACAAGTGCCTAATAAGACCTTTGTCAATGATTAAAAGAACACCATAGCTATACATTTATAAACGAAAAAGAAAAGGAAAACACAAACAGTATATATGTACAAAGTCAAAACCACTACTTACCTTAATGGTGTACACACCACCTCATACTGGCCTATGTTCGATGGGCCATGACCCGCCATGCGATGTTGAAGGTTCTTAAGATGCGATGTTGAAGGTGCTTTATAACAGGTTCCATTTTCATTCTGATAAAAATAACCATCATCCCAAAATAATTCCTCTTCTGTATGCAGTGCACAGTACCGTAAAATGTGTTCATAATCTCCTGCATTTGAAATTTTCTTAAGCGCAATAAGGTGGCAACACTCTAACCACGGCAAGAACTCCATCTTGTGCTCCAACTTTTGGCGCCATACGTCTTATTCTTGTGAAAGCGAGAGAAATTTTTCTTAATGTTTGCAAATCGTATAAGTGAGACAGGGCGTTGGTACCAGCCTGGTATTCACTTGGTGGTATGTGGGAAACTGCCTAGAAACCAGATCCAGTCTCGCCAGCGCACCGACCTTCGTCGTTAATCTGCCAGGCGGTTTTCGATGCCGGGCCTGTGCAACTTCTCCGTCCATCAACACCCATGGCTATCTGGGCGAATCTGCTGGCACTGGCGTTACAACCCCTTTGATTGGATTGCCACAGGGTGCAGTGTGATTCATCAAGTCACACGTTCCCGGCCATTCACCACCAACTCCTTACGTGGGCAGATGCAGAACGGGTGAAATGTCCACGATGGATTTGCTAGTGATATGGCGTCCGATGAGCAGTCCAAGTTCAAAGTCACTGAGCTCTTTGACTGACTTGTTCCACAGTACCTGCTTCCGTACTGACAGTACAACACTCCTCGCTTTCTATTATACTGGTGTGCCCAGTTCAACCTTGACACCTGATGATCTATTTCGCATTAGATAGGGGCATTTGGGTACTTTGGGTACGCCACGTCACGTGCCTTGCGCCTGGAGATGGGCTTGTTTGCAGCAAGAACAGTGTGCCGAGGATTGGAGCACCATGCATTGTCAGCCAGCACAGTGACTATTGAAGCGCCTCCCCCTTACCAGTCGGCAGGAAAGTGGCACGAGAGTGGTGCCCTACAGAGTACACTGAAAAAAGGAGTGGCTCAACATCATCTTTTCAGATGGATTCCAGTACTACATGCTGCATCAAGATGAGTAAATCTGTATGTGGAGGCTCCGAGAGAAACGAACACCAACATGTGTTCCCTTAACCAGCAGTGATTGTATTGTTTGCCATTGGGTACACGATATCATCACCTCTGGTTCGTATGGTAGGTAATTTAGACAACAGGCTTTAAATTTGCAACGAGTTAAGGCAGAACACTGCGCCCTGTCACAGAGGTATCCGTGACGTCAACTTTTAACACTATAACAAAACACTGAAAGTGCCGATGCTGACCTGACGAACCTCGAAACAGTGGGTGTTCGACTATTGCCATGGGAAAAACGTTCCCTAGATCCTCTTCCGCTAAATACGTCACAGGCTGCTGAATGGCACACGACCGCACTGTGGCCTCCCTCGTAATCTTTATATTTCTTGGCTAGTTGGTAGTGGTTAGTCGTCATTTATATTAGTTTCTTCCTGATGTCAGGGCGTGGTAAGTGTTAATTTTCTTTACGACAAGACGCCACAATTAACTGTCTTTAAAATCCGTCGTAAAACAAGGTTTGTAGTGGAAGTGAATATTTCTTAGTGTTCTTATCTGTTTCCATTTGACCAATGAACCAATGAATAAAGATGATAATCTTTGAGCAGTTCCTGTTCATATTAATTTTAAACTCTCGCAAGTACATTAAATTCACGTCAAAAGTTATTTTTGCAAGTTATTATGAAGTCAATGTTCATTAATGCTGGCAATCAGAGATACAATCCCTATGTTAACTTTCGTTCGATTAGATGAAAAAAATGACTATCGTTGTGCAGCGTTGCCTAATGTATTGATCGAAAATAATTAGAAGTTCTTACAGTTGAAGCTTTGAATTAATTTCTGTCCACTGGATCTCCCTACTTCACTTCCCTGAATTCACTTAAAAAGTTAATTATCAGTTATTTTGAATAATAAAACTTTACATCTGACAAAGATAATCACTTTAACATAAAATGGAAGATAGTTAGGAAAGTTTTGGATAATTCCAACTATATACATTCACAATAAGCGCTCACACGAGCTAGCAAAATCCAGACAGCTTGAGACAAGATGAGCTGAAATGAAATGACAAAATCAGAGCGAGACACTATTGTCTCGACTATTTATAGACTTATACAAAACAAAAGTTACGCCTAAACATTCTTAGTATACTATCGGGTGGTTATAATTAAACATTATCTATTTAACACGTTATAAGATGGAAACTAATCAGCGTACGAGAATCAAACTAGGTAGCATTAATGTCGAGAATATGGGGTGCGTGATTTCCATGCGTCACAGCGCCACCGTCCAGTTCCAACTATGGCCACCAAGTGCAGTGGTCAGTCATCGTGATCCATTGTCTCTCACACTTGAGCACTCGCAGTGCACCTTTTGACGTATCAACGTGAGCTTGGACAAAAGGAGCAGGACATTATTGGAGAATCTGTATTACGAAAACAACAGTAATCCTGCACCTGCACTTCGAGAATACCGCCGGCTGAAAGGGTTACAGAAGAGTGCTCTTTCTCCACCTGCTGTGCCGAGCATGATGTAGAAATTCGAATCAACTGGAGAACTCGGCCTCACTCCGGGAAGAGGTCGATGACAGATTGCACCACAGGTGGATGATGAAATCGCTGTTGCTATGGCAGACAACGCTGGGCGCAATTCCCGATCGTTAGGCAGTGTGCGTGCTGTGTTGAACATCCCGTGTTCCACCGTATGGAAGGTGCTTCGAAACCTTCTCAAATGGTATCCGTACTATATCCCACTCCCTGTGATATTTGGTTGTGGGGCTGCCTGAATGAGAGGGTTTACCAGGGGAAAGTTCATGCGGGTGAATTGAAGTTCAGCATATCAACGGATGTATCGAGCTGTACCTAGTGACATGCTTCGTTCTGCAGTGCAAAATTCAATTCTGCACTTTCAGATTTTTCAGGATACTGATGGGCACCATATTGAGCCCCTTTCGTAGCAGTGATCCTACCGGTATGTAGTGCTATGATGTGCCGCAGTAACGCATTAAAAGTGTTTCAGCTGAATTGATTTTGCAGTATTTCTCTTCGGCATGTCCTTGACAGTAATACTACTAAGTTTGGTATTTGTACGGTAATTTGTTTCCGTATATAACGTGTTAAATAGGAAAAGTTTAATCGTAACCACCCGGTACGTATTATTTTGAAATCCTAACCTCATATTGGAATGTATACCGCAGAGACAGGCTGAACAGTGAAGGGGGAGGCGTGTTTATAGCGATAAGAAGTGCAATAGTATCGAAGGAAATTAACGAAGATCCGAAATGTGAAATAATTTGGGTGAAGGTCAGGGTTAAAGCAGGCTCAGACATGGTAATTGGATGTCTCTATAGGCCCCCTAGCTCAGCAGCTGTTGTGGCTGAGCACCTGAAGGATAATTTGGATAATATTTAGACTAGCTTTCCCCACCATGTTATAATTTGCCGGATATAGAGTGGGAGACTCAAACGTTCATAAAGGGTGGCAAGGACAAAGCATTCCAGTGAAATTTTTTTAAGTGCTTTATCTGAAAACTACCTTGAGCAGTTAAACAGAGACCCGACTCGTGGCGATAACATATTAGACCTTCTGGTGACAAACAGACCCGAACTATTTGAAACAGTTAACGCAGAACAGGGCATCAGCGATCATAAAGCGGTTACTGCATCGATGATTTCAGCCGTAAATAGAAATATTAAAAAAGGTAGGAAGATTTTGCTGTTTAGCAAAAGTGACAAAAAGCAGATTACAGAGTACCTGACGGCTCAACACACCGGTCTTGTCTCAAGTATAGATAGTGTTGAGGATCAGTGGACAAAGTTCAAAACCATCATACGATATGCGTTAGATGAGTATGTGCCAAGCAAGATCGTAAGACATAGAAAAGAGCCACCGTGGTACAACAATCGAGTTATGAAACTGCCGCGGAAGCAAAGGGAACTTCACAGCAAACATAAACATAGCCAAAGCCTTGCAGACAAACAAAAATTACGCGAAGCGAAATGTAGTGTGAGGAGGGCTATGCGAGAGGCGTTCAATTAATTCGGAAGTAAAGTTCTATGTACTGACTAGGCAGAAAATTGTAAGAAATTTTGGTCTTATGTCAAAACGGTAGGTGAGTCAAAACAAAATGTCCAGACACTTTGTGACCAAAATGGTACTGAAACAGAGGATGACAGACTACAGGCCGAAATACTAAATGTCTTCTTCCAAAGCTGTTTCACAGAGGAAGACTGCACTGTGCTTCCTTCTCTAGATTGTCGCACAGTTCACAAAATGGTAGATATCGAAATAGACGACAGAGGGATAGAGAAACAATGAAAATCGCTCAAAAGAGGAAAGGCCGCTGGTCCTGATGGGATACCAGTTCGATTTTACACAGAGTACGCGAAGGAACTTGGCCCCCTTCTTGCAGCGGTGTACCGTAGGTCTCTAGAAGGTCCAGGGACGTCGAACAGATGTGCAGGACTATAGACCTATACCTCTAACGTCGGTCAGTTGTAGAATTTTGGAACACGTATTATGTTCGAGTATAATGACTTTTCTGGAGGCTAGAAATCTCCTCTGCAGGAATCAGCATGGGTTTCGAAAAAGACGGTCATGTGAAACCCAGCTCGCGATATTCGTCAACGAAACTCAGATGGCCATAGACACGGGTTCACAGATACATGCCGTGTTTCTTGACTTCCGCAAGGCGTTTAACACAGTTCCCCACAGTCGTTTAATGAACAAAGGAAGAGCTTATGGACTATTAGACCAATTGTGTGATTGGATTGATGAGTTCCTAGATAACAGAACGCAGCGTGTCATTCTCAATGGAGAGAAGTCTTCCGAAGTAAGAGTGATTTCAGGTGTGCCGCAGGGGAGTGCCATGGGACCGTTGCTATTCACAATATACATAAATGACCTTGTGGATGACATCGGAAGTTCACTGAGGCTTTTTGCAGATGATGCTGTGGTGTACAGAGAGGTTCTAACAATGGAAAATTGTACTGAAATGCAGGTGGATCTGCAGCGAATTGACGCATGCTGCTGGGAATTTCAATTGAATCTCAATGTAGACAAGTATAATGTGCTGCGAATACATAGAAAGATAGACCCCTAATCATCTAGCTACAAAATAGCAGGTCAGCAACTGGAAGCAGTTAATTGCATAAATTGTCTGGAGTACGCATTATGAGTGATTTAAAATGGAATGATCATATAAAGTTGATCGTCGGTAAAGCAGATGCCAGACTGAGATTCATTGGAAGAATCCTAAGGAAATCCAATCCTAAAACAAAGGAAGTAGGTTACAGTACGCTTGTTCGCCCACTGCTCGAATACTGCTCAACAGTGTGGGATCCGTACCAGATAGGGTTGATAGAAGAGATAGAGAAGATCCAACGGAGAGCAGCGCGCTTCGTTACAGGATCATTTAGTAATCGCGAAAGCGTTACGGAGATGGTAGAGAATCTCCAGTGGAAGACTCTGCAGGAGAGACTCTCAGTAGCTCGATACGGGCTTTTGTTGAAGTTTCGAGAACATACCATCACCGAGGAGTCAAGCAGTATATTGCTCCCTCCTACGTCTATCCCGTGAAGAGACCATGAGGGTAAAATTAGAGTGATTAGAGCCCACACAGAGGCATATCGACAATCCTTCTTTGCACGAACAATACGAGACTGGAGTAGAAGGGGGAACCGATAGAGTTACTCAGGGTATCCTCCTCCACACACCGTCAGGTGGCTTGCGGATTATGGATGTAGATGTAGATGTAAATAATTCACAATTATATAGAAATATTAATGAAATTGTTGAAAATCATGGCCGTTTAAGAGTGGTTTCAGCATACAAGCCACTCCGATTTATGAATTACAGTTGAACAGTGTGGAATAACCTAGTCGTATCTGTCATCCAAGTTCTCTTCGATTCGATGCCTAGCCGGAAGCATTGTCACTGCCACTGCCGGTGGTACTAAATGTCAAATTCTATATACTCCCAAATACTTCTACAGATGTAATCATGTTTTCTATCTAGTATACACTGTTTATGCACAATAAGTAACACCTCATTAATTGATTTCCTGATGTTGCAGTTTTCATGGTCAGTGGAGTAACATTTTAGAAGAGTAAAAATGGAAGGCATTATTTGCTGAGCACGCGCCACGTGCACCAGCCTTAGAACTATCCCTGCATTTATTTTGAAATGAAAAGACTCTGGGTTTGCTCGATAACTGAAGGCAACTTGCAATGGATTGATCTTTCGGACGAGCGGGCAGCACATGGACCGTGTGTTTATGTGTCCTTATGTGCGGAAGCTGGCTTGCCAGGAGAGCGAGCGGCGTTCTGCGTGGGAGGCGTGGGTGTCCGCCGCGCTGGCCGAGTCGTCACGGCACGCAAGTTCAAGGTGAGCCGACTGCGCTGCCGCCTGCCTGCTTTTACCGCTCTGCGCTGCAGCTGCAGCTGCCTCAAGGCGAACCGCCTGCCTAGCCGGCAGCTGGCGCTTTCCACTCCGGTGCCACTACATCGACACAGGATCGCAGCCTGCGATCATTAATGGGATGGAACGCCCTTGTTGGGGGGGACTTAGTTCTCTTTCACTTGCCGCTTCTGCCTCGTTGTTACTTTAAATCTAGCGCTATATTTGGACTAATTTCTAAATTCATCTGACCGCACTTGTATCACAAAAAAAAGAACTTTGTCGACCAAGAACTAATATTGGACCCCACCTACAAACCATCCAACCGAAAGCTTACAATAGACTAAAACTACTAACTGGCGGAACTTTGGGACTGCAACCCTTCACTATTCTCCAAATTCTTAAGCTAGTGCAAATGTTGCATGGATATCCAACCTACGTAAGTTCTGCAGGTCCCTAAAAATCACTGAACGTCATGCACTCCGCCTTGCTTTGCGCATCCATTTGCCTTCCTCCACATGGATCTTTTACTATCTCATCAAATTTCCTCTCCTCCTCACTCAAAATGAACGCTTTCAATCCAGATAACTCGATTCAAATAACCCTAGAACGCTGCCGCTCCTGTACAGAAACATTCCACCAACTCTTAGAACTGCACGCTCTCCACGCATCCTTTCCGCGAGACTACGAAAGCAGCTCCGACGTTTACCCATCCTGTCAACTATAAACCCACCCCACACGTCCCATCACACCTGGTCTCTATTTCTCCTCCTCCCCAATCTTATCTACACTTTTTTTTCCTTTCTCCATTATGTCCCCCGCCCTCTTCCCCTTCCCTCCATATTTTTGGGTACCCCTTTTGTTCCTTCCCCACCCTTTCCCCTCACCGCTTTTCTCCTTTCGCATTATGGCAATGCCGACACCACAAACTACTCCTCCACTACTGTTTCGCAACATCCAAAGCTACTTCGTCGATTCAACCCACCACTCATCAAACTACAACCTCCTTCTCCACTGTCATGGCGAAGAAAACGTAATAAGAATTTTAGAAACAAAGCCTAGGGAACGAGAAAAGGCTAGGCAAGGTTCAGGAAGACCATATTTCACTCTTTACTTTACACACATTAATTAAACAGGACCGAAGACTTTTCAATTACAAAAATTCCCAGTGTTTTAAGAAATATAATTTAAATAAAAGCACTTAGCATAACCCAGAGCCCAACTCAAGGACTTGAGGAAGATTCGCAACCACCCAATTCTTAAGAGAAATGTTAACCATCAAGATTTATACCTGTCTCTCAGTTAAAATCAACAATTATTTAAAGGAAGATTTTAACCATATTTTAAAAAAGCAACCATATACTTTCAGACAAGCTATGAATTATGTATGATTGCTTTAACTATTTCTAATAAAATCTTACTACTTCTTTCAATTAAAAAACAACAATAATAGTCTTAAGGATTAATAATTCGAGAAAACCAGAAAAAGACATTTCAGAGCCACCATGCAAAGTACAACTTCAAGGCAAGCTTTCAATTATGTATAATTGCCTTATGTAACTCCTGATTGGGTGAGCTATCAGCCGAGCCGCCGTCCCTCGGCTGTCGCAGCTCCGGACGCCCTTCCATCCCGTGAGACCGGCGTCGTCTTCTACAAGGCGTGGCCTTCACGTCGACAAAACTTGAACTCATTAATACGTGTGTTAACGGCCGGTTCCTCACCGCTAGCCGAGAAGCAGTTTCACTAAACACACACGGGAGAGAAATATGAATCCAGTGCGAAATAGCACAGTTCCCTCATACAACCACAGTAAGTATGGAAACACCGAGCCACCAGAGGCTCAAAAAGCAACGGGCAGACACCAAGGCCTGCAACTACAGGAGGCCATATCGAACCGAAACACCAGGGAGATGTTACGGAGACCCAGAACAACTCAAAACGTGGACAGCAGACGCAAAGGTTAAAGCAAACTTAGATTAACTTGGAGGAGGCAGAAACCTATACAATTCACGGGGTAGTTAATGATACACACCCATTACACCGAAGACATCGAGAGACTTCCAGAATAGAATACCGAGTGGGCTTTCAGATTAACTGGATAGATATCACAACCGCCAGCAACGCGACACTATCCAGGCTCATTCTTTCAGGAACTCACATAAGCAAACATCTGAGCCAGAAGTCAGAGTTTGTAACTAATACCATAGCATTATCGCCACTCACCAAATAACGGAAGTTAAAGGAGGTCACTAAGTAATGGTAAAACGACCAGGAAAGGCGATGATCCCCTTCTACTGGACACAAACACCTGTGGTCCTCTTGTTCTAAAAAATGATGGGGCCTCCCCTTTCTGTTCTAGGAGTCGCATCCCAACTGCTGCTGCCAATTCCGTCTATCCATAGCCGCTCCCCCCAACTGACCTGCATCGATAGCTCCATGCTCCCTTACTACCGATCGCGCCATTTAACTCTCACCAACGCTGAAATCGAGCTGCCGCCGCGAGGTGAGCGCCTCTACCATGACAAGAACACCTCAGAAGCAAACAAACCTCTCCCTTGACCTGGAAGACGTAAACCCTGGACAGCTTACCCGATTCAAAATTGTGCACAAGCAAGTTGACCAGAATCAATACTCGGGCAATCTCAAATGGACCCATAAACTGGAGTACTAACGTACTATAACAGCCCTTCCCCCATTTCTGGATAACACTAGGGTTGCACACAAACCACCAATCACCTCTCTTGCCCTTAAACTCTCTACGTCATTTATTATAAGGATCGGCCAACCTCTGATGGGCCCGCTGAGTATTTCACCTTCCTCCAATTTTTCTGCATTACCTTAGCGTCAATATGCTTGAGGAGTAAATCGTTAACAGACCACAAGTTCGCCAGAGTTGAATATACTTGATAGCCCAACACAAGAGAAACCTTCAATGACTCATGTTGGACTGCGTTAAAAGCCAAATTAAGCCACCCCATGCAGCGGTCCCATTTACTCTACGAATTACTATGGATGGCAATAAGAGCCCTTTTCAAGATAGTTGATACGTGGCAAGTAGCCTCCACAAAACAAAATTTACTAAAGCCTTAGATATTTTCTAAACCATTCGTGGACAGAATACTTAAGTTTGACGACGACGACAATCTTCTAGACACATAAGCGACCGATTTACGTTGCTCTTCCTGCTCTTGGAGGAGAAGTGTCGCTTCCCCACAAATGGCAACTCTAAGCTGGGTGTAGCCAGGAAGGGCGGGTTACTAACAGCCTGCTTAATAGCTTCGAAGGATGCCTGGTGAGTTTGACCCTAATGGAAATTATCTCCTTTCCTGGGTAATTCATTGAGAGGGACGACCAATTACACGAAGTTAGGCAGATATTTACGGAAATAGTTGCCATCCCAAAGAACCTGGCAACCCAGTTTTTATTTATAATAGGGAGAGCCTTCGTACGCTTATGATCCATCCTAACCCCTTCGGCAGAGACTAAATGGTCTATAAAGGAAATTAGCGGGCGTGGGAAGTGACCTTAGAATGTTTCGCGGTCAGTCCTGCCTCCCTAAAACTCTCTAACACTGCTTCCAAATGCCGCAAGTGCTCCTCAAATTTGGGGCTGTAGATAATAACATCGTAGACATTGTTGCATCCACACTTAAATTTTAAGTCACCGAGCAGCCGATCCAGTTACCTAGGTAAAACAGCCGCTCCCGTCGACAGACCAAAATTCGAAGAAATTCCGATCAGTAAAGAAGTACTTGAAATCCTCTGACACCGGAATTTGGTAATAGGTTAGGTTCGAATCCAAAACGGTGAAATACTTTACTCCAGGGAACTATGTGAAACAGTGATGAATATCAGGCAAAGGCAGCAAAGGCACAGACTCCAATATAACCTTTTTGCTCACCAACCTGTAATCAAAGACTGGTCGTAACTCCCCCTTGATACTCTTAGGAACCAAGAACATAGGTGATGCGTAACGGGAGGCAGAAGGCATAACGACCTCTTCACGCAGCATACCGTCTATCAGCGCAAGCAGCCTCTTAATCTTGGGGAGTGATAACCTGCAGGGCGATTAACGAACATAACGTCGTCAGTCAGCCTGATTTTGTCTCGATTTTCTTAGTCATATCAAGCACATTGGTGAGGACTCACGGAAACTTATCGAACAGTCACCGAGAAATTGAAGGAAGGCCGCCGTTGTGGCCGAGCGGTTCTAGGCTTTTTAGTCCCGAACCGCGCTGCTACTATTGTCGCTGATTCGAATCCTGTCTGGGACATTTTTGTGATGTCCTTACGTTAGTTAGGTTAAAGTATTTCTAGTCTAGGAGACTGATGACCGTAGATGTTAAGTCCCATAGTGCCCTTAGTCATTTGAACCACTCGAAGGAAGCTGTACCGCACGGCTCATCCAATAAAAGACAAACTTTTTCATCTTAAACGACAGACGATCTTCTCTAATGCAGGTCCTTCAACTTTTCGTCACAGTGTGCTTCATTTTTAAGTTTTCCGCTCTCCATTCCTGCTGACCCCTTTATTGTCCTTCCACCATTCTCTCCCCAACCCCTTTTCCCTTTCCTCCACATTTTTATCTACCTTTTTCCCCTTCCCCCCTCCTTTCTTCCACTCCTTTTTCCCCTTCATATTATAGCATTACCGACAGCCCCACCTGCTCCTCTCTTCCTGTTTCGCAACATTTATTGCAACTTCACTGATCTTTCTCATCAGTCCCTCTTCTTTATACCCACATCCTCCCACCCCACTAAACGCCAACTTTTTCTCATCAGTCCCTCTTCTTTATACCCACATCCTCCCACCCCACTAAACGCCAACCTTCGTTCTTCTTCAGCAACAGACTACCTTTCCCAGAGTAGGTCATTCAAATTTTATTCACAGTGCAGGGCCATTGTTATACGACTTGTTTTGAATGTTTTAACTGTGTTCTTAGAATTTTTGCCTTACCTTTTGATTACTGCTGTTTTAAACTAGAAACGTCTTTTAATAAAGAATTCCAAAAGTTTTTAGATTCTCTTGTAAGTATGTCACCTTTTAATTTAGTGTTTTTTTGGTCATCATGTATTGTTACGTATCCTTTGGATGCCGCCGGCCGCGGTGGACTCGCGGTTCTGGGCCGGAACCGTGCGACTGCCACGCTCGCAGGTTCGAATCCTGCCTCGGGCGTGGATGTGTGTGATGTCCTTAGGTTAGTTAGGTTTACGTAGTTCTAAGTTCTAGGGGACTGATGACCTCAGATGTTAAGTCCCATAGTGCTCAGAGCCATTTGAACCATTTGAACCTTTGGATGCCAACCCTCCTCAGGCCCATAGCGGGCGAGTGGGATGAAACAGCAACAAAGTAACAAAGAGCTCGTTTATTAAGTAGGAAGGTAGGAACACAGGTGATCCTGAAATGCGGACACAGTGCCATTTCTGCTACTATTTCAGTCGGCCGCCTACGTAGCTCAGCGGCCAGCGTGACTGACTGCCGCACAGGAGACACAGATTCGGATTTTTCCATGCTCGGAGAACTGGGCATGTTACATATTGACCACTGCAGAAACTCTTTGCGTATCATCGCATGTTCTTGTATTCTCTGGCCGAATATTGTACCCCAGTACAGATCAATAGTTGTATTTCCAAGTTTATTGATAGACAACTAAACACCATCATGAGACTGCTCTCTGGGATCATCAAATCCACACTACATATTGATTTCCGGCGTTGAGTAACTTGTTGCCTATGGATATGAGTAGAAAAGACTCTCTCCTATACGAATTTAGAAAACAATTGTTGAAAATCCAAGCGCACAAATCCATGAAGGTCTCCCACGACCGAAGCGCAGACGTCTAAAATCCGACAGCCGCCACGATGTCTAGCTGAACAAAGTATTTATCATTCGTTTGTTGGTTATTCCATTTTCTTCTTACGGTTACCTGCAGGAGATCCGAATGGGGTACCAATCCAGAATCTTTTCCTTTGTTGATTATTCCATTTTGTTCTTATGGTTACCTGCAGGAGATCCGAATGGGGAACTAATCCAGGGGTCAGGGATTTTCTCTGCCTAGTGATGGCTGGGTGTTGTGTGATGTCCTTAGGTTTAAGTAGTTCTAAGTTCTAGGGGACTGATGACCATAGATGTTAAGTCCCATAATGCTCAGAGCCATTTGAACCATTTTTTTAATCACAAATCCAAAACTTTTTGTTTAATAGACTACAAGTGCAGCTCTCTAGCTGATATTTGGCAATTTTGTGCCCTGTCAGGCTATCCTGAAGTAGGTTTCTTCGCGGTTTTCGTAAATAAGTTCGTAGACATGCTTTGATTGTTCTCCTAACCTGGCCACGGCCGATTACGCATCCTACCCTTACAAAGCATGCTTATATATTCTGTATCTGTTTATATTTTTAAGCCATTTCAATTTCATTTTGATGGCAAATGCATTGTCATTCTAAGATAATTCCTGTGTGCAAGCCGGCCTTTGTGGGCGAGCGGTTCTAGGCGCTTCAGTCCGGAACTGCGCTGTTGCTACGGTCGCAGGTTCGAATCCTGCCTCGGGCATGGATGTGTGTGATGTTCTTAGGTTAGTTAGGTTTAAGTAGTTCTAAGTCTAGGGAGCTGATGATCTCAAATATTAAGTCCCATAATTCTCAGAGCCTGTGTGCAAAAATGAAGCTGTACCGTTTCCTGCATATGTTGCCATTTACCACAATGACCATTGGAATAAACGAACATGGAAGAATGTAAACTTACGCGAATTGTTCGTCTAAGTATGGAAGCTACTAAGGAATCACAGATCAGTCGTTCAATGCAGTAGATGGCAGCCTTGCGTAATAATAACGCACAGGAGGCTGGAGATACCCACTGCATTGCACAGTAAATCAAATAAATTTGTTGCTAGAAAGCAATTCCTCCACTCCGTTTCCCGATACCTTGACTGAATAAGGTTTTTATTTGTTTTCCTTAGCTCTGAGAAAGAGTGACATAAAGGCAGTAATGTGCAATATCCGACACTTATTCCAGCCATAGTCACGTTTTAAGACATTACTGGGTGTTTTTAAAACATCGACCTTGCCTTGTGCATCCTTCAGTAGTGCTACCTAAGTCCCCTAGTTCTTATTATACCTTTTGTTTACAAGATATAAGTCATACTGTGCATTAAGCAGTCAAAAACTAAGACCCAAAGTTCTTATTATACCTTTTGTTTACAAGATATAAGTCATACTGTGCATTAAGCAGTGAAAAACTAAATTCTTTTCGTAAATAACAGACGAAATTAGGTTGTTCGAATCTGTCCTTTCCGATACACAAAGATCCTTCGAAATTTCCTGTTTCAAGGCGCCTTCCTACAGTCGCCGAAACGTCGGGACTTTAGAGGTGACAATGGGGCCTCAAACCCAGAAGGATTTTGTTGACTGTGACAACGACCGCGGAAGTCTAGGTTTAGGTGTTTCGTTTGTTATTATTAAATCTACAACAACTTTGCCGTATCTTTATGATGTTTCTATATCGGCGAAATAAGCCAACTACATTCGCTGCTTCATAATAACCAGACGCAGAAATGTCCTCTTATCACAGTAAGAAATATGAATATTTGGACGCAACTCTGGGAAAGAACGTGATGTTGGTATAAAACTAAACTGCACCGATTTGAACATTATCTATATCAGATGAGAAGTAGCTCGCAGCTTAGTTGCTACAAAATCATGAAACGTGTAGTAGTAACTGTAGAATACTTCAAGAGCACTAGAGCTGCTTTGGAACAGAAGGGATGGCTAAATTGCTGTGTTAGAGTAAACCAGTAGTGAATAATAGCTTTGCCGCAATGTAAGCTAGTACACGCGATATTAATAGGATCAGAAAACATGTACGGGAAATCTTTGACTGCGGGAACCTATATATTGCGTCTTTATTGCCTGCCCTACCCGCTCCTTCACTCGACCTTCCCATACGACAAAATGATTCCGCTGAAGACGTTGCGCAGTGCTGCACGTTCCGGTTTCTTGATTCAATAAAACTGTTCATATATATACTCCGTTATGGAGCGTATATGTAAAATTTAAAGAAAAATATTCGAGTATTTTAAGCCATGAAGCGAAAAGGCATTCAGGAGTTACTGAAACTGAGCTAAGTCGAGGAAGTCTTCGAACAAATATTTTTATGAGTGTCGTCACGTGGAACACACGCTAAGCGAAATTTCCGCTTCAGACATGAATTGCGTTTATAACTTGAACACGATGTGTACACTGAGGTGCATATTTGTGTGACCACGATGTAGGCTAATGTATGTTAAATACCAGATCCACCTAAAAATTTCGGTGAATGACACCTTAGCCAAACAAAACAGATTGGCTTCTTCTGGACAGGTACCGTATCGTCGACAAATTTAAAGGAGGGTGTTTCCATCGAGCTGTTTTTGTAAAGTGTTTACTATTGTTGTACTGTACTAGAGACTACGAGAGAAGGTCCCTGAAGTTGGCAGAGATTGCGTGATAGATTGAGACAGAGATGGGAAGGAGGCACACTGCAGCTGCCAGGGACGTTCTTCCGTCGGTCTGCTGTTTAAATACAAGTGGATGAGGACACATCTTGAACATAAAACAAATCCTCGCGGGGTTGCCGTGCGGTCTTAGGCTTCTTGTCACGTTTCTTGCGGCTGCCCCCGTCGGAGGTCGAGTCCTCCTTCGGGCATGGGTGTGTGTGTGTTGTTCTTAGTGTAAGTTAGTTTAAGTCAGATTAAGTAGTGTGTAAGCATAGGGACCGATGACCTCAGCAGTTTGGTCCCATAAGATCTTATCACAAATTAAAAAAAAAAGAATTTAAAACAAAAATCACATGTCATGCGCAGCTGTGTGTGTGTGGTTCGTGGATACCTGTGTTGAGTTGATGTGCATAGGTGACTATGCTACGTGTAATTGTGCTTGGCATGTGATTTTTGTTTTATGCTACTTACGTAGCTGATGTATCCACATACTTTGAGCACTTGAGATAGGGAAGACGCACCAGGCTTATCAGTAGTACTTCATATTCACTTAAGGGTGGTAGGACGTCAAACGGGCCGACTTGGAGCAGTAGAGGCACCACAGGACATTTTATTTTCTACTGTCTACGTTTTTACAAATATATTCATAAAACTTTGTCAGCTTGACCAGGAAGGATTCAGGATTCACTCATAACAGTGGAAGTGCAAAAAATAGCAAAATAATTTTTTTTAGATATTAAATTTCATCATTTTTTCACTTACTGTTGGCTGCATTTGTTTCTATAGGTACATTTTTCTTCACAAGTAAGAGAGATTGTTTGATGAATTTTGCACAGCATACAAACCATACTTACAGGTGTAAGAAACTCTAGAATTGTCCAAATCTATTAAAAACTGTGGTAAAAATTGAGATAATTAACTACAAAATTTGATTTTTTCTTAACACAAAGTTTAAAACGTAGAAGCTCATTCATTTTTTCAAAAATGAAATAGATTCTAGAGTTTCAGACACCTGTAAGTATGTCTTTTATGCTGTGCAAAATTCATCGAACAGTCTCTCTCACTTATGAAGAAAAGTGTACCTATAGCAACAAATACAGCCAATAGTAAGTGAAAAAATGATGAAATTTCACGTGTAAAAAAAATTGTTTGCTATGTTTTTGAACTTCCGCTGATACGAGTGTGAATCTTTAATCCTTCCTGGTCATGCTGACAAAGTTATATGAATTTGCTTGTAAAAGTATAGACAGTGGAAATTAAAATGTTCTGTGGTGCCTCTCATGCTCCAAGTCGGCCCGTTTTACGTCCTCCCCCTCTTAAGCTAAAAGCTGGGTAGAAACAAAGTCGTTCTTTAAAAGATGGAAGGTATGAACCTACAACGTTGATTTGTTTTGTAACTAAAATTTACTGTTGTAACAAAGCTGTAGGACACTGTAAGCGATACCTTCTTCTGGAATCGATTGCTGTATGCATATCACATACGTTTGGAAGCTTGTGAAACGTGAAGCAATCAGTTGCGCACTTCGAATGTGGTGACTATCTACTCTGTCTTGGAAGGAAGTTATGAACGTTCCTGACATGTGTCGTATATTCTATGAATTACTTTCTGAAATCTCTGTAGCCGATGTCGCTAATGTACACCTGTGTGGAGACCTCGAATTGGAGGTAATGTGGTTCGAATCTCGGTGACGGATGAAAATTTAATTGCCAGTATTTGGTCGATAGGAGTAAGACAGGTTGTAGCGTAACTTTCCTAATCGATACTCTTTCCACCAATGTCCTAGATTAACTTTCCATACCTCTGCGCAGCGCCTCATGAAAGGGAGGGGGGGGGGGGGGGCATTTAACACTGTTGATGGTGATCAGTTCGTCTTCTGATGGCGACGTCAATATCTACGACGCCTCTGGTGCTATTCGAGTAGAGTAGACTGTGTGCCGGCATCGCGTTTCACCCCTCTCCCTTCTGTCACCATCATCTAATAACACAAACATAACATTACACTATACACTGATCCATAACACTCGCCGACACTCTGCAAATACACGTATGACTCAATTTTCGCAAATCCGCTGGGAAAGGGATCACTGTGCGAGGATGAAGAAATGCCTTTTCGACTAGGCGACTGCCCATATGACGTTAACAGTTTTGTGAATTATTGTTAATGTGGTTTCAAGTGAAGTTACATTTTGATATGCATTGTAGAGATACAGTATGCTAGCAGGACTGCTGTTGAAGAAACAGCGGCTTACTATTTCCGAAGGTAAGCGAGCATAGGCAGCGTATGCTGCTACACATAGTACTACAACGCCTAGAGGGCGGATGACGACAGTCCAGAGAGCGTGAGAAAAGCTGTTTGAGCGACAAACGCTCTACGGCAGAGATTGCTTGCTTTTTTGGAACCAGCCTGAAGTAAGTTAACATCAAACACTAGCTGTCGTACAGGACAGCGAGTGGAATGTGTGACGAATGGAAGATGTGGTTTTCAGGGATGTTTTATAGTCATAAATCGGTTCAAACTGGTTCCGTTCAGGATGGCTATAGTTACACCGTATGCCTGCGGCTTGGGCAACAGCAATGAGTGGTCCAGAGTTAAAAGATATTAGAAAGGAACAGTGATACTAAAAGGGCGACAGCTGAATAATAGAGTGGCAGACCAAAGTTACAAAAGAGCAGCAGCAGATGTCATAAGCTATCATTTCTTGAAGAGATGCTAAAACATGAGTGAACTCTGAAGTAATTTCTCAGCAGCCGCGTGCCCTCTCTCCCACATCTCCTGATTGCTCTTGAAAATACTTTCGGGCTATGCTGTACCTCAGCACGGGCTACATACATCCCTTTGACTTTGGCCTATTAATTCAGCAGCGCATGCAGCACGCATAACTTGCTAGCCAGAACGACTGGATATTAAACTTAAAATCTCAGCGAGAAGAAAGTCAACAAAAACTGTTAACTTGCAGGGGTCTTCTTTGCTATTGACGACTAAGATTGTACACTATAGGAAGCAGTAGGCAGTAGGCGCACACCTTAACAGAAGGATAAATGTCTTAATAAATTTCCCATATTAGTTCTACTTTTAATTACATTCCAAGTGAAGTTTTAATCAACAGTTACCAGAATGTTGTCTACACTGGAAACACCGAAGCAGTCCGGAAGACTTACGACAATGATAAAATGCAATTTAGGGCGCTGAGAAAGACAGGAAGCACTCGAAACTAGTAGGCTACATATTGCGTGTCACTCATGATGTGTGAATTGCTATTTGTCCCCTAGTTTCTTGAGCAGTCACTCGGTAGCTGTTACGTATAGCATGATAAACTTTTGTAGTTAACAGATGTGTCTAGAGTGATTTTATATGTGCTTAACTATATCCTGCTACAGTTTTGATTTGTAAAAGAGTAGCATGATTTCGTGGCTCGAAATGATTGTACCTTTCTCATATTGTGACGTGTGATCGGATTAAGAACTCTACTAATTTACAGGTAGTTATGTTTATTTTACCTGGACATGGCTACCGTACCATAAGTATCAATAGCTTGCGGGACGTGATCGCACCATCGGTGAACAGGAAAGAATGACCTGTATTTCATTTGATATCAGGTCATTACAGTTGATAGCAACGAGGTGAGGTGGTGAGAGAGGAAATGGGGATGGGAGACGAATTTACCCATTTTATTGGGTTGTAATTTATTCTGTTGCTATTATTTTCTAATCTATTTGGTCATTTTCCATTCACAGCGCAATAACCTGGTTTCCCTCTGATAAAAACTAATCTTTTCTTTAAAATAATAGAGTCAAATGAAAGTCGTTGTGTAGGATAGTCAGCCTTTGCTGTCACAGTGCATTGTTTCAAATTTCCGTGGGCTTCAAAAGATAAGATATGTTCGCTTCGCTAATTCCAGGCGTAGCATTCCTCAAAATTCAGCGACTGATCGTCTAACAAAATTTTTGATACATACCAAGAAGCATTTTTAAGTTAATTTCTAGTAACCAGATACGGTTACACCATCTTAGGACCAGAAAGCGAAAGGGTAGCAGCGCAGGTAGAATTCACGTAGTAGTACAGTGTACGAGCACCTATGAACTGTGCAAACGAAATGACGTACTCTGGTCGTAAGACGGTATAACCCAAACCGGTAATAACACAAACCGGTAGCTGGAAATGAAACATAACAGCTACTTGCAATTTGTCAAGGTTAGTGATAAGTGCAAAGATCAGGTCCATAAGAAGCCATCGTTTACACTTTCTGGAAGAATTACCCACTTCTCGTGGTCTGGTAGTTACCACGCTTCCCCCTGTATCGTGGGGGCCCAGATTTAATTCCTACCATGTCAGATACTTTCTTCGCTTTGCACTGTCACTACCTAGTTTTAGTAGAACTAGAAGTGGTTTGGAAGAAACCACAGAAAAATGCGCTGGTAACCTTGACGTTCAGCGCTCATAAGCTCATTCCAAGTATTGCAGTAGCAACTGTTAGTCGGTGAGAGCAGTTTGGCAAAATGTAGGTCAGAATAAAAAGTACGCGACAGGACTGCAAGCCAGGCTAGCCGTACTCAGCGTAAAAATGTTCCGTGCAGCAGTAATAGCCGTAGCGAGCAGGACTATGTCACCACACCAGGGCGAACTCGTATCAAGAGGTATACGACTTAGTCCAACAAGATGCGCCTCAGAGCCGTACAAATAGCTGTGGGTTCTACCACTATGACGTTAGACTCACGCCAGATGACTGGGCACAGCCAGTTGCTGCCATGGGTTCGAAACTGGTTCTGGCCAGCTGCCACCTGCACTGAGTCTCCTTGCGGGACTTGGCACCTGAGCACCGCTCACCTGCCGACCGCGCTGCCACCGTCTAACTGCTACCAGAGGGCAGCAGACACTGTCCCGTGCAGAACAGCCTTCCTTCAGCCCCGCGATGGACGCCAGTCAAACCTTAGTCGGTTGAATGCAGCCGTCCACCACTGCATAACACAGCATCAGCACATCACATACACTGAAGGAACAAAGAAACTGGCCGGCCGCTGTGACCGAGCGGTTCTAGGCGCTTCAGTCAGGAAACGCGCTGCTGCTATGGTCGCAGTTCGAATCCTGCCTCGGGCATGGATGTGCGTGATGTTCTTAGGTTAGTTAGGTTTAAGTAGTTCTAAGTCTAGCGGACTGATGACCGCAGATGTTAAGTCCCATAGTGCTTAGAGCCAGTTATTGAACCAAAGAAACTGGTATAGAAATGCGTATTCCAATACAGAGATGTATAAACAGGCAGAATACGGCGCTGTGGTCGCCAAATCCTGTATAAGACAACAAATGTCTGGCGCAGTTGTTAGATCGGTTACTGTTGCTACAAAGGGAGATTATTAACTTTTAAGTGAGTTTGAAAGTGGTGTTGTAGTCGGTGCACGAACGGTCGGACACAGCCTCTCCGTGGTAGCAGTGAAGTGGGATTTTCCCGTACGACCATTTCACGAGTGTGCCGTGAGCATCAAGAATCTGGTAAAACTTTAAATCTCCGACATCGCTGAGCCCGGAAAAAGATCCTGCAAGAACGGGACCCATCTTATTAATCGATGGACCCTGCACCTCAGCAAGGGATTGTTCGAGCTGGTTGAGGCTATGTAATGATGTGGGGAGTGCGCAGTTGGGTTGATATGGGACCTCTGATACGTCTAGATACGACTCTGACAGGTGACACGTATGTACGTATCCTGTCTTATCACCTGCATCCATTCACGTCCATTGTGCATTCCGTCGGGCTTGGGCAATTCCAGCAGTACAATGCGACATCCCACACGACCAGAATTGCTGCAGAGTAGCTCCAGCAACACTCTCCTGAAATTAAACTCACAGCAGACTCCCCAGACATGAACTTTACTGAGCATGTCTGGGATGCATGGCAACGTGCTTTTCAGAAGAGATCTCCACCCCCTCGTACCCTTACGGATTTATGGGGAGGCCTGCAGGATTCATAAAGTAAATTCCTTCCAGCCCTACTTTAGACATTAGACGAGTCCATGCCACATCGTGTTGCGGCACTTATGCGTGCTCTAGATGGCCCTACGTTATTAGGCAGGTGTAGCTGTTTCTTTAGCTCTTCAATCTAGTACGCTGCTGACGTCAAAGCCGTGGTCGAATGTCGGGCGGACCGTCGCTAAGCCTGAAGTCAGCATTGCAGGGTGCCTACCCAAGGAGTTCAGTGGAAGCTGCAGCCTACAAACCTTCGCCAGCATGGGTCGCTAGAGTGGGACATGTCTGTCGCTGATGTGTATCCTAATTTAATAAAATATTTCTCTCGGTTATCAGAGTGTCTGTAACCTCACTGGCCAAACATCACAACCACCGAGTGTCACTAAACACTGTTGCATGTGTTGATACACAACAGCTCGGTGACGGGGTGTGTGTGTGTTGTCTTGATCATGTCATTTTCTTAATCAGTGTGTAAGTCGTTGAAGTGGCATCCTGTAGTACTACTTACACAAGGTGGAAAAACAACGTTATCTCCCAGCAAACAGTGCTATACAATTATTTTATTTTCAGAAGAGATGAATGTTTCCAGAATCGTTTTGTGACCAATGAAGGTAAACCGTAAGGCGAGTATGCGTCGTTTGTTTGTATTTTCACTTTTATTGTATTTTTCACAAAATTAACCGAACTTGTTGAGTCGAATCCTGTATTTTATCTTGCACTGTGGTGTCCCGAAAACTCTCAGCAGTGTACATGCACTCAGTGAACGTCATTTCATATTTTGAACTAGAAAAGGCGCTTACACCACGGTCCGAATGATGTTACTAAAACTTTTACGAAATTTATATACGAAGGGTTCCCGTGGGTGAGTTACCTCGACACCATGTAAAATATTTTATAAGTGTCGTCGTAACTGTGGCAACCTCTATGCACGTGGAAGAAAATACCGAATCAACAACGACATGTGGGAAACAAAGTACCTAGTAACAATGATAAGGTAACCTAGAAAGATGTCAAACATTATATATAACAAACACACTGCACAAAATATTGGCCACAGGCAGAAGATATGAGATTAATATTGAGGAAAACTTTCTCTAGTCTTGATAAGAGCTTCCGTTTGTCGACAAAGAGGCTCCTCGGATTTCTTCAGGTACGATGTTTTACTTCCAGTAAAAGCCTAGCATTGATTATTAGATGCCGTAGAGCTACCAAGTTGCATGATTATTGGTTTCTACATTTCACCGGCTAGGTCCCCCATGAACCATGGACCTTGCCGTTGGTGGGGAGGCTTGCGTGCCTCAGCGATACAGATGGCCGTACCGTAGGTGCAACCACAACGGAGGGGTATCTGTTGAGAGGCCAGACAAACGTGTGGTTCCTGAAGAGGGGCAGCAGCCTTTTCAGTAGTTGCAGGGGCAACAGTCTGGATGATTGACTGATCTGGCCTTGCAACATTAACCAAAACGGCCTTGCTGTGCTGGTACTGCGAACGGCTGAAAGCAAGGGGAAACTACAGCCGTAATTTTTCCCGAGGACATGCAGCTTTACTGTATGATTAAATGATGATGGCATCCTCTTGGGTAAAATATTCCGGAGGTAAAATAGTCCCCCATTCGGATCTCCGGGAGGGGACTACTCTGGAGGATGTCGTTATCAGTTACATATGATATATATTCTAGACCTAAATCATTTCATTACGACTAAGATTCGGTGATATGCTGGGATAGTCGAGATTTTGTCAAATCAGGGATATATCCATACAACTCTGCAAAAAAGGCATTTCTCATCTTGGAAGACTTTAGTGCCCATAACATACAGGTCATGAAGTTGTGGAAGGAAAGGTGACATTTGGTCAGCGAAAACGATGAAATTAATATCCTGATGATGTTCACTGTAACTTGAATGTCGGCCCATGTTTCCGTGTGAGAAACACCCAAAAATCTCCAAAAATCTCATAGAATCACCTCCGATCTGAACTGCACCCTTCACTCATTCGTCGCTAAACGCTTCACTCACTGCCTTAGATCATTAGAAAAAACCTCCAACCAGCTATGGCTCAGTTTCTGTTGGCGCAATGATGACGTGTATTTTTCTGTGCTGATGTGAGCAGTGGCCTTTCATAGGGTACCTGACATTCGTTACATGATATTTATGCGGTGTCTGTTCTTTCAGACATGTCCGAAAGAACAGACACTGCATATATATAATTAGGTTGAGGACAGCCAATGATCCGTTCAGTGCAGATGCCAGGCTCGAGCTCTTACGGGAATTGACGAAATGCTATAAGTAATGCGCATAATGGGCACGCTAGCAGTATGTGGCAAAGTTGAGAATTTTGGTGTGGTAGGAGGCATGCTAGGATAGTCCATGCAGCTGCGATGACTACTTTGTCCAGATGGCATTCAGAGCATCTGTCTGGTAAGCAGGAGACCTAGGTTCAAATACTAGCCTGGTACAAATTTTTAACTTTACCCCGTTTATTTACATTAATGCCCACTTGCAGCCTATGTCTGTAAATAGCTTGTGTCTTAATTGTATACATGAAGCTCAGTAGGAAACTGTTAAAAATGGACCAGCATTCAATGACAGCACCAATTGGAAACTGCTTATCTCTGACAGTTTGTGACACTCACCTCTGGTCCCTGTCAGTTGACATCCTATCAGAATGACTCTTCTTGAACCGTGTTATATGGGTGCAAGACGTACACCATTCCTTGTAGAGACATTGCTAAGTCTGTATTGATACACAAACAGGTCAGACAACATCATGGTTATTTGGTCTTGAGCATGTCCAAACAAACTAGCCATTCTGTCGCATTTCTGTGTTGATGCATCTACTGCGCTGATACTGTACAGCTGAATACCCCATGCCCATACAAACCATTTCCTTGATGTCAGTAGTGGATATTCATATGATGGCATGAGTAGTAGGGAAATGCTGGAGTGGCCCCACTCTGCAGAGCAGCCATATTTGTTTAAGATGGCGGATCAATGATGGTGACTATGGATGTGGCAACATTGCACTGACATCATGGCAGGAAGTTCAAATTTTCAGTTGGACTACATCCACTAACCTTATCTCACCTCCTTCCCAACTCTGGTCTCCCCTCCCCTTCCCCATCCCCCTTCCCCTCGCCACCGCTTCCCCACCTAGAAATAGATGTGAAAAATGCTCAGTCTGTTTTGGGCTGCTAGAAAGGATAGATGTAGGATTTTATTATGTATGCATTGTGATGTATTGCTATTTAAATAATTTCAGTTGCCCATCCAGCGCGTGCGGCTTGAGGTCCAGAGTCAAACTCCGCTAGTACACCACACCACTACCAGGGGGTGCTGTTAGCCCTCCCCCTTCTTCTGCGCCTCCCCTCCTGTGACGAATTCCAAGATGGCGGTCTGGGGAAGTAATGGTAGGGGAAATTCGCTCAGTCTCTGTTTAGCTGCTGCACTGGGAGGATGGAGATAATTGTACACTTGCACGCAACTTGCATAATGCTTCGAAAGAAATGTTATTTGGTGAATTATGAAGCAGCCAAACATGCTTTATCAAATAGTGAAATTGTACCATGCAACTCATGTTGATTAATGTGTGTGGTGCAACTCTAGGTCATTCGAAAAGGTCCAGTCAGTCTTCCAAAGGGCAAGAGGCAACATGATCATCCACTCCAGCATATACACTCCTTGCCTGCTCGAAGAGGCCATATGCCGGGCTCACAGCACTGAAAAGCAGTAGATGCAAGGGGCCACGCTAAGTCCTTCCTGTCATCTGGAAATACCCTCAGGCTTCTTTGTGGAACGTGAACTGCTGCAGATCTTATTAAACCTAGTGTTTCTGCAATGTGCAGAATATTGCACATAAGTATCTTGAAGATGTCGCTGTAACTATATGTACTACTGCACAAAGAGAGTGAGAGAGAAAGAGCTTTTCAGATGATTCAACAATATTTAAACAATTTTCGATGTAATTACACGTTTTATTCCTAGGAATATCACCACCACACTTGAAAATGGATTCTAAAAAGTAAGGTAGTGGCACATTTGTGAAACCTCCATTAGACCCTTAATGCGATTTTGTGAGAAACACCACATCCTTACCTTGTCTTTGAGCACAAGCTGCTTTATGAGTTTCTAAATACAATTGAATATGTCTCTAAATACACTTTCAAAAAGATCGCTGAACAGTAGTTTGCTTCAATTTTGCAATCTATACAGCCTCACTTCAACACGGACTCTTCAAACATTGTTGCACACATGTGATACCGCCCAATCGGCACCACTTTACACGCTTTTGTGGGAAATAGAGCCCAAAATCGATAACACCTGCAGTATCCGATTTTACACACCAAAGTGGAAATAAATATCTTGGTAACTTTGAACTGGGCACTCAGCATTTTTAGAGTTTTAGCTGCTTCTTTGAAGGCAAAGCCAGAGGGAGAAAAATTTCCGAGTCCTTCAGCTGCTGTTGTGTTTATCACTTTTCTGAAACACAGAGTGAGCTTTTATTATGTATGCTGCAGGAATCAGGGACGTTATTTTATTCACTTATAACCGAAACACACTGGTGTCTGTGGACAGAAGGGAAAATCAGAACAATTACATATCGAAAAGTTCATCACACATTTTGAAACCCACAACGGATCATGAAATAAAACATAAACAAAATTCGAAGCTCTGTCCTACAGACGAAAAGATGGCTGGGATATTCGTTGAATTATCGATGTCCTAAAGCTGCAGTTCTGGAGATATCCTAAAGTCACAGTAGTGGGTGGTTGACAGCATCCCCCTTCTTGGAACCAGAGGAGATGCTCTGCTTGTACTTGTCTCTAAACACTAGAACAAAGAAGAGACCATGTGGCTCTTAGACGACACGGAGCTTCTCCCACATACCTTGCTCCTGTGTTGTTCAAACCAGTCTGTAGAGGCTCCAATTCCAAGCACAAAGCATGTCTTGGGACTTTCTGACGTCATTGAACTTTATGTGAATGGAGCATTCTGATTGGTTCTCACTGAATTTATCCAACAAACTGTTGCTCCTGTGTGGGAGCACAGCCCACGACTTCTTTCAGACGCACAAATTACGTGACTTTCAGCGGCAAACCATTGTAAACATCGAAAAACATACAGCAGTCATATTGCACTCACAGTTAAACCCGGAAAATGTGATCTACCGATCATGAAAGACGGAATTCCTCACTTACACTGCTGTGCTATTGTCAAGGAAAGCTTGAATCTTGTCAGTGTGAAACCAAGCTCCAACCAGGCTATACCACCACAAACAATTGTACCGCCATAGAATAGCGATGTAGTAAACACTATTCATATCCTGAACCATACAAAATCATCACTTCCGCATCTAGCATGTAGCACGAGACACTCGTACATATACCATGAAGACATATAGTCACCAAAAAACTTTTTCACATGCATCACGTATAGTCGCAACACTAGATAATTTCCGCGAGGTTGGTGTGTCATCCACCAAGGCCAATGGTCACGAGTCAGTTGCACCCACACTTGCTGGCCTGATTTATCATCAGAGCGCCCTGCACAGACAGTGGTCACTCTCGAAACTGATGTACACAGACTGGGTTGTTTTCCCTAACAAAAAGGTTTTACTATTTTTGGCCTCTACCTACTTGCATGCTGCCATGATTTCTGCAGCTGTCTCTTGATTCTGGGACTAAACGACTTATGTGTTTTCTCATGTTTACCAGAATATCATACCTTTAACACGATGTTCTCGATGTCAGCCACATAGGAGTATGACACCGATCGTTTGCACAGTATAATTCCGTAGATAAAGAGTGAGCATTACATCCATAGAAACCCGAAACTTTAGCAAGGTCATTACATGGGACATAGTGCAAACCACTGACTAACTAGAAACCTATCTTATTTGCGAAATATTTACTTGAAAACAGAGAAATAGAGGAAACTGATAGTTCCACGATGTCAGTGATATAACAGATGCTAAATCATCACTGCTACATACAGTAACAGTACAGATCGCGTATTTGACGCTGCGCATGACTGTTTAGATATTTTTATATTTAGATATTTTTAACGATAACAGATAGTATTTACAATGTGTTTCTCTGTACTCTCCACCGTCACAACCTTGCAGTGTTAACATAAAATACATTAAAACAGTTGCCGCATGTTTTTTAACAACATACAACTGTCTGTCTATTGAAATAATAGTGATACATAGAAGTTGACTGCTGCCTTTGATGCTTTCCTGGGTGAAAGAGAACCATCTGAAACCATCTGACTCGAAATTAACTTGCAGCTCCCTTAATGAATATCAGAAAGTGGTCGGAGTGATAGGTTGAGATGGGGTTGTAAAGAGTTATCAGTTAATGGTAGACTGTGTTCTAGAAAGGGGGAGATGTTTCTGTAAGGTATTTATCACCATTCAACCATTCTCTTCCGTTGTTTTGGCTGGGTATATCCGTTGTCCTCCCCCCACCCCCCATGAACTATGGACCTCGCCATTGGTGGGGAGTCTTGTGTGCCTCAACGATAGAGATAGCCATACCGTAGGTGCAACCACAATGGAGGGGTATCTGTTGAGTGGCCAGACAAACGTGTGATTCCGGAAGAGGGGCTGCAGCCTTTTCAGTAGTTGCAGGGGCAACAGGCTGGATGATTGACTGATCTGGCCTTGTAACACTAACCAAAATGGGCTTGCTGTTCTGGTACTGTGAACGGCTGAAAGGAAGGGGAAACTACAGCCGTAATTTTTCCCGAGGGCATGCAGCTTTACTGTATGATTAAATGATGATGGCGTCCTCTTGGGTAAAATATTCCGGAGGTAAAATAGTCCCCCATTCGGATATCCGGGCGGAGACTACTCAAGAGGACATCGTTATCAGGAGAAAGAAATCTGGCGATCTACGGAACGGAGCGTGGAATATCAGATACCTTAATCAGGCAGGTAGGTTAGGAAATTTAGAAAGGGAAATGGATAGGTTAAAGTTAGATATAGTGGGAATTAGTGAAGTTCGGTGGCAGGAGGAACAAGATTTTTGGTCAGGTGAATACAGGGTTATAAATACAAAATCAAGTAGGGTAAATGCATGAGTAGGTCTAATAATGAACAAAAAATTAGGACTACGGGTAAGCTACTACAAACAGCATGTGAACGCATTATTGTGGCCAAGATAGACACGAAGCCCACGCCTACTACAGTAGTACAAGTTTATATGCCAACTAGCTCTGCAGATGATGAAGAAATTGATGAAATGTATGATGAGATAAAAGAAATTGTTCAGGTAGTGAACGGAGACGAAAATTTAATAGTCATGGGTGACTGGAATTCGAGAGTAGGAAAAGGGAGAGAAGGAAACATAGTAGGTGAATATGGATTGGGGCTAAGAAATGAAAGAGGAAGCCGCCTGGTAGAAATTTGCACAGAGCATAACATAATCATAGCTAACACTTGGTTCAAGAATCATGAAAGAAGGTTGTATACATGGAAGAACGCTGGAGATACTAGAAGATATCAGTTAGATTACATAATGGTAAGAAAGAGATTTAGGAAACAGGTTATAATTTGTAAGACATTTCCAGGGGCAGATCTGGACTCTGACCACAATCTATTGGTTATGAACTGTAGTTTACAACTGAAGAAACTGCAAAAAGGTGAGAATTTAAGGAGATGGGACCTGGATAAACTGACTAAACCAGAGGTTATGCAGAGTTTCAGGGAGAGCATAAGGGAGCAATTGACAGGAATGGGGGAAAGAAATACAGTAGAAGAAGAATGGAAACGTTTGAGGGATTAATTAGTGAAGGCAGCAGAGGATCAGGTAGGTAAAAAGACGAGGGCTAGTAGAAATCCTTGGGTAACAGAAGAAATATTGAATTTAATTGATGAAAGGAGAAAATACAAAAATGCAGTAAATGAAGCAGGCAGAAAGGAATACAAACGTCTCAAAAATTACACCGACAAGAAGTGCAAAATGGCTAAGCAGGGATGGCTAGAGGACAAATGTAAGGATGTAGAGGCTTATCTCACTAGGGGTAAGGTAGATCCTGCATACAGGAAAATTAAACAGACCTTTGGAGATAAGAGGACCACTTGTATGAACGTCAAGAGCTCAGATGGAAACCCAGTTCTAAGCAAAGAAGGGAAAGCAGAAAGGTGGAAGGAGTATATAGAGGGTCCCTACGAGGGCTATGTACTTGAGGACAATATTATGGAAATGGAAGAGGATGTAGATGAAGATGAAATGGGAGATACGATACTACATGAAGAGTTTGACGGAGCACTGAAAGACCTGGGTCGAAACAAGGCCCCCGGTGTAGCCAACATTCCATTGGAATTACTGACGGCCTTGGGAGAGCCAGTTCTGACAAAACTCTACCATCTGGTGAGCAAGATGTATGAAATTGGCGAAATACCCTCAGACTTCAAGAAGATATAATAATTCCAATCCCAAAGAATACAGCTGTTGACAGATGTGAAAATTACCGAACAATCAGTTTAATAAGCCACATCTGCAAAATACTAACACGAATTCTTTACAGAAGAATGGAAAAATTAGTAGAAGCCGCTCGGGGAAGATCAGTTTGGATTCCGTAGAAATACTGGAACACGTGAGGCAATACTGACCTTACAAGTTATCTTAGAAGAAAGATTAAGGAAAGGCAAATCTACGTTTCTAGCATTTGTAGCCTTAGAGAAAGCTTTTGACAATGTCGATTGGAATACTCATTTACAAACTCTGAAGGTGGCAGGGGTGAAATACAGGGAGCGAAAGGCTATTTACTATTTGTACAGAAAGCAGATGGCAGTTGTAAGAGTCGAAGGGTATGAAAGGAAAGCAGTGGTTGGGAAGTGAGTGACACAGGGTTGTAGCCTCTTCCCGATGTTATTCAATCTGTATATTGAGCAAGCAGTAAAGGAAACAAAAGAAAATCCATGGAGAATAAATAAAAACGTGGAAGTTCGCCGATGACATTGTAATTCTGTCAGAGACAGCAAAGGACTTGGAGGAGCTGTTGAACGGAATGGACAGTGTCTTGAAGGGTGGATATAAGATGAACATCAACAAAAGCAAAACGATGATAATGGAATGTATTACGATTAAGTCGGGTGATGCTGAGGGAATTAGATTGGAAAATGAGACACTTAAATTAGTCAAGGAGTTTTGCTATTTGGGGAGCAATATAACTGATGATGGTCGAAGTAGAGAAGATACAAAATGTAGCCTGACAATGGCAAGCAAAGCGTTTCTGAAGAAGCAAAATTTCTTAACATCGAGTATAGATATAATTGTCAGGAAGTCGTTTCTGAACGTATTTGTATGGAGTTTAGCCATGTATGGAAGTGAAACTTCGACGATAAATAGTTTAGACAAGAAGAGAATAGAAGCTTTCGAAATGTGGTGCTGCAGAAGAACGCTGAAGATTAGATGGATAAATCACATAATTAATGAGGAGGTACCGAATAGAATTGGGGAGAAGAGGAGCTTGTGGCACAACTTGACTAGAAGAAGGGATCGGTTGGTAGGACATGTTCTGAGACATCGAGGGATCACCAATTTAGTATTGGAGGTCAGTGCGGAAGTTAAATATCGAAGAGGGAGACGGAGAGATGAATACACTAAGCAGATTCAGAAGGATGTAGGTTGCAGTAGGTACTGGGAGATGAAGAAGCTTGCACAGGATAGTTTAGCATGGAGAGCTGCATCAAACCTGTCTCAGTACTGAAGACCACAACAACAACAACATCTGTTGTGTGGAATAACCTGTGTCCATCACATAAAAAATTGATTTTTGTGTGTGTGAATTAGAACACTTTCTACTTGCGATTGTTAACAAAAAATATGTCCATATCACAGTGATCAGATGAATTCCATCTCATGTGTAATGACCAAACATGTCCAGAGATGGAACACCTGTTTTGGGACGCTCCTCTAGACGAAGGAAGATTTATGTGTTGTACTCCTTTACCCTGTCGCTTCTTGGGGCATAAAATCGAGTTTTCAGTTTCATAGCTACAGCGACTAAGTTAGGGCAAGCGTTTTTCAGATACTGCAATCCCTTAGTATACATCTGCTTGAGATATGTCTTATGTACGGAGTTAGTGCCAGTATGGTGTGTAATTGGCACATTTCAAACACAGCTGCTATGCATTTGTGAGTTTGCTGACGATTATTTTATAGAACTGATGTGAGCATAGGGTAATTTCTGAACCGTGATCAGATGTGAACAATGGACGCTATGCACCTCTGGAAAGCTATTTTGTGTATGTATTACAAAGCCACTATCTTTTTTTTTGTTTTGATGTGGAAGGAAGCAGTTTTATTTTCTCAAAGTTTGTCATTGTAGTGAGTGGGATTGAAAACTTGCTGGGTGGATGTATAATAGATGTTGTACATCTGCCTCCTGCATTAGAGTGCAGGTGTTTACGTTCTAGGGTCATTTCTCTTTTACCAATATTTTCTTGGCACTGAACCCAGACATTAGACAAATATTTTAGAATTGAGTTATGCAAAATGGTTCGAACTCCATCCATCTGGAAGCTCCATCATGTATCAAACCACATATTTTCTTCTTAACCATCTGTTATATCACAACAACACTTTCATTAATACTGTACGCCGATAAGGGATGCTAACCTCCTCGACATAAACGCATTTGGAGAGATTTTGTGTACTTGAATGGGTGCCATGAGTAAGATTGGTGTGGAACAGTCTTCGCTGTTATGAACTCAGCTTACTTTGTTCCTTGACAAGATGACGAATATAGTGGTCTGCTCTTGGTCGGCTGAAAATTAAATTGGTGACATTGTTGCACGGCGGGTTGGTCAAAAACAATGCCGGGAGATTTTATGGAAAAACTGGTAGAATTGCTAAAATTGATCGCAGTATCAACAATGCTTATTATAGCCCATCGTTGGTGTCTTCTAAATCCCGTCTGTCTACTGGTATGGTGTTGCTTACCACATAATAGTTGACTGACATCACTTGTTTGAGATGGAGAGTGAGTCTTGGTGGGAGCAACACCTTCCTCTGACGGCCCACACCAAAACTGTGATAGTGTACGTGATTGCAACATGCGGAATTAATCAAAACAAAACATTAAGTCATCTGCTACCCTGTCACTGTGAAAGATGAGTTTAAATCTAGAGCGTCAGTTATCTTCAGACAACTGTTTGGAAACGCTCCACAATGCCACAAAACTCTTCCAGTTTTATATGTTGTGACTGTCTTTCAATTCAATCATCCTGTGTGTTGTGGGAGCAGCAGCAACATAATTTTCACCGTGCAATGACCAGCTTTCAGTGAGGGGCAATTGATCAAAATGTGTTAAAGCCAGTTTAGAACCTGACACAGACTTCGAAGTCATGGTGGAGAAAACGAAATGCATGGCAGTGTACAAGGCTTTAATCATACATTGCTTGGACACGGTACAGCAGAAGAAACTGTGTATCAGACAACAATACAAGGACGCTCTCTTGTGACTGATAGTCTGTGGGATGTGGTCCTATTAGAGCACAAGCGATGAAATTTTACACTAGCCACCTCCTTCAGCGGATCAATATCTGTATATTTTATAAGGTCGCCACATATGCCTGATGTCAGCACTCAGGTATATGGGTTTGCTGATAATCAGAAGAGAGAGATGGCGTAAAATCCTTATCGAGTTCTCTGGTCGGTGACATCGGTGGAGAATTTACAGATCATAGATTTTGTCTGTTGGATGGTATGAAATAACGATGATAGACAGTTTGGGTGACAAACATAAATGTATCCTGAGGAACGTAGATCTCCTTCAGACTGCAGTACCCGAGTGGAGTTAGAGACACACCCAATGTAGTAGCAAAATTCTCACCCTTCTTACAATTCCTACTCGTCCTGTCTTTTCTACTACATAGTCTAATGTCGCAGGAGAGAGCTTCCTTCGGCGCTGGCCTTACACACCTACTTGGTCGGCAGAGCTACGACAACACGCTCCCATTTCCAATGAGTGGTCAAAACACAGTCCTGTCGCATTAACTCTTCTTCTCACCCCATTTCTCCACAGGTTGCAGAAGGTGGTAGATACTGCGTTCTCCTACTTCTGCTCAGTTCCAGCTTAAATTAGGACGATCACATGGACAAAGCTGCATGGCTGGCCGGAAAGAGACTGAGGAGCAGTTACAAGATGCAGAGGGACTGTCTAAAACTACGTTGGAGTGTTGTACTGTATGGGGTCCTTAGTAGATAGGTTTGAAAAAGGTCACTAGTTTCGAGACATGAGAGTGCCACGAATATAACTCACTAGTGACTGTAATCATTAAAAGACATCTCCATAGCATTCAGCGCAGTGATGTGATTGAGTGGAGAAACTTGATTCGAAATTGCCGACAGCATTTCTGCCAGAAAGCATAACACTACAGACCTGAAAAGCCAGTGTATTGGCAATAAGATTTTGTACATTTCTTACGACCTCCATCTAGCATTCCATCCATCTGCTGTATGTGATCATTCTCAATCAACCATCATTCTCCCTCGCCCATAACCCAGTTGTTATATAACAGATCCTCTGACATGGCATCGAGACAGAATGCGTTACAAATACTGTTTGTCAGCGTGAGTAATATCTAGCTGTGGCATGAGGGAGTTGGAAATATCAGCTTACTACCACGTTCCTTATCCGAACCACATTCTAAAAGTCTAAATACAGTGATTTTTTATTATGAGCTTACACTACCGGCAATGTGCACCCCCACTTTCTGTCTGTTAATAAACACTGCTCCGATCACCGTCTATGTTCAATGTCGCGTCATTTATATGGAAGACTACTTCATTCGGAGGCAATACCCTACCTCGATTTATAAAGTTTGTGTCGTTTTTAACATGGATATCGTTAGTGAACTTGTGTGTGCCTGTAGAAACAAGACCGCTTTTTATGCAAGGTGACAGTCACATAGTCGTAATAATTTTTTTTACCAACTGGTCGCTTATATGAGGATCATGTCTCTCTTCCTAAGAAACACTCGTACCACTCGCAAGAAAAACAAA
This sequence comes from Schistocerca gregaria, assembly GCF_023897955.1. Taxonomy (NCBI): domain Eukaryota; kingdom Metazoa; phylum Arthropoda; class Insecta; order Orthoptera; family Acrididae; genus Schistocerca; species Schistocerca gregaria. The sequence goes on from NC_064922.1 coordinate 744,669,579, forward strand.
TGAGGCATGTTATTCCATCGCGGATTTTCACACAATATAGTCTGACATTACCAGCATTCAGTTATTGGCGGAGAATCATACTTAGTAGGGAATATGTGATACATTCGCTGTGATCAGTAGGCTTATAAAGTAGGTGTTGGGGTATATAAAGTTACTGTGGTCGTTGTTCCGACATGTGCAAAGAAAGTGACTGAGTCCTGTCGTAAGGAAGGTATGGACCTCACGCGGAAAACTGTGATTTCAACGAACCGATAGCCGCAAGGTGAATGAAATTTTTTTGTTTTTTTGTTTTTATTTTTTTTATTTTATTTTTTTTTTTTTTTTTGCATAATTAGGTACATTCATAAGAATGGAACATGTTTTGACAGTTCCAGAGCCACAGTCGTCAGGAGAGTGTAATTCCAACACTTCGCTCGTTGTCGAATGTCATCAGATTGAGGCTGCAATAGTGATATTTCATTGTAAGTACAATGATAAATAATGAGCCGTGGCCCGGCTGTCGCCAGTATTCTCGCACTTAGAATGGCATCGCTGCCATCGAGTATAGGGTCACCATCTTTGCCTTCCGCGATTCAGGTGGGTGGTCGGGGAGAGAAAAGAGACAGCGCGGTGGATATTCGCAGGGTCGGAGGTGGCTTGTTGACGTTTACCGTGAGGCCCGTGGTACGACGCCTGTACGCTATGGGCAGGGTCAGCGAGAGATCCCGGCAGTGACCTGATGGGACCTTGGGTTTGGTATCGCGGTGGTGCACTGTTGTGTTTTGGGGCGCTGCGAGGGCATGTATAGGTTCTTGTTACTGGCCATTGAAATGGAGATGTGTCTATGGCGTGACGAAGGAAACGTGTGATGCTCGCCGCTGTTGCATGTGAAAACGCTTCGTCTGCCTTGTGTCTGTGCAGGAAATTATGTGAAGTAAATAGCTGATACCACGGCGACGTCTTGCTCTCACGCGTTGTTCAATATATTTCAGAATTACTGAATGGTGAAGATACCCCCCGTGTATAACAAATGAAGCCATTTGCGCCATACTAAGGTACTGTTTCATTCTGCTTAAATCTGTGCCAGTTATATGTGCGTTTATATGCCCTTCCTTTGCAGCAGCAGTTATAGAAGTGTGTAAACAGAGAGATATGTGGAAAGGGATGTAAAGCTGAAACCCTTCCAGTAAGTAAAAACACTCGAACTCTGTAGGTGAAAGGTGCTTTTCCACACCAACACCTACCTTAGGTAATAAGTGTTATTCGGAGGATGTCATGGTACTGTAAGTATTTGTTATAAGCAGAATTGTTTATTCTGTTAATACTAAATCGGAGATGTAAGGTCGGTTGTATTCCCCTGTAAATTACTATTTTCTCCTCTGTGGGGCAGTCTAGCATTGTCAGTGGCTTCAGTCATTATTCCTGTCATATTTCGAGTTTTGTATCCGAAGGTTTGCTTAAGCTGACACTGTTGAGTTGTAAGACCCATAAACAGGCAAGTCAAACTGTGTATTCTATGAGCCCAAGAGGATGTTCTATTACGTGGTACCTTAGTTTGTTATAGGTTAAAAGTATTTTACGTGTTATTAATATTCTGCTGTTTGCCTAAAGAGGAGCTAGTTCTGTGAAGTAGTCTTTTATATTTTATTAGTGTTACGCATTGTGCCTTTCATGTTAATTGTTTTTAAGAAGCTGCAGATGACTCTTTGTGTGTTGAAACTGACGTGTTCACGGGGGTCGCGTCCTGACGGGTTTGATAGTGGCCCTTTCTACTAAGGCGCTACCGGCTATCCTCCTTCAGTACGTTTGTCTCGTTTATATCGTTACTACGTTCGTCGAGTGGAATTAGGGCTTACTGTAATCACCTTATATGTTGAAGTTAAGTATCTCCCTTGCCAGGGCGCGAACCTTCGTGGGTATAATCCTACTCTCATCTGTAAAGAGGGATAGTGTTATTCATTTGTTCTCGTCACATATATGATTATTTATCTTGTTATATTTAATGTCAGTAAAATGTAAGTGTTAGCGAAGTCCGAAATGGGACGTTGTATTCTCCTCTTGTTGAAACAAATTTAAGTGATTTTATTCCTTTTCTAAGTAGTCTTTAGATGCGTACATTTTGCCTATATGTTTGGTATTTTTATGGCTTCCACGTTAATTAAAATTACAATAACGGTAAATTTGGCAACGGAGGGTTTCGTGTATTTATTAGTTGCTAAGTGAATTCTAAGTTAAGTGCAGGAGCCCTACCAAATATGTGGCTGGTTTCCTAGGACAATTCTGTCTGGTTTGTGGGACCCCGTTAGCCGAAAAGTTAAATTTTACGGCTTACGGCAGGAGCCATCGTCTTGAGAAGCATGAACTTGACACGCTGGTGTACAAGAATGAAGCTGAAATAACTGTTGTGCGCCCTAGGCGGCTGAACAAATATTCAGTGACTGTTGGAAAGCCTACTTGATAGCGTGTGTTAGGAGTACTCCCCATGAAAATTTGAGAAGGTTTAACATGGGAGTGTAATTGCGCTGGAAAATTATTCCCTCCCAAGTAGATTAACCGGTTGACCGCTTGTACTGCCATTGTGCAGTCCCGTCTTCATCTGGTTGAGAGAACATCCGATGTGACGTGTGTTGTGTGCATGTAGGTGATGGAAAACGGGTGGAAGAGACGTTTGCTGTTTCTCTAGACATGAGACTTTGACTTTGTAAAGTGCTAGTATGATTTGGAATCTCTTGTAACATTGACATCGGTACTCGTTAAAAATAGATGAGTGGAACTACCAGTTTCCTCTAGTTTTCAGTTTTCAAGTAAAGATTTTGCAAACGAGATAATTTTCTAGTTCGTGATTTGCATAATATCCCACTTAATGACCTCGCTAAGGTCGCCGGTTTCTATGGATATTATTTCCACTCTTTATCTTTGGAATTGTACTGTCCAAGCAATCAGTATCACATTCCTAGATGGCTGAAATCAAGAACTATCGAGTAAATGGTATGATATTCCGATAAACCATGTGAAAATACACATGTCTCGTAGTCCCAGAATGGGGAGACAGCTGCACAAAAGCATGGAAGCAAGCAAGTAGGTAGAGGCCGGAAACAGTAACACCTTTTTGCTGGAGGAAACAGCCCAGTCTGCGTAAACCAGTTTTGAGAGTGATCACTGCCTGTGAGAGACACTCTGATCACGCATCAGACCAGTGTGCATGGGTGCAGTTAACTGGTGACGGTTTGCCGTGGTGGATGACAGACCAACCTTGCAGATATTAAAAGTTCCTGGCAGATTAAAGCTGTCTGCCGGACCATGTCCTAGGTTCGCAGGAGAGCTTCTGTAAAGTTTGGAAGGTAGGAGACGAGGTACCGGCAGAAGTAAAGCTATGTTTTTTTTGGTCTGTCTTCATGGTATATGTACTAGAATCTAGTGGTCGATAGTTATATGCAGGATGCAGACGTGATGATTTTATATGGTGTAGGATACGAATTGTGTTTACTACATCGATATGGTATGGTGGTACAATTGTTTGTGGTGCTATAGCCTGGTTGGAGCTCGGTTCACACTGAAAGAGTCAAGCTTTCCTCGACAGTAGCAGAGCAGTGTAAGTGAGGAATTGTCCATGGCAATAGTTTCTGTCTTTCATGATCGGCAGATCACTTTTGCAGGGTTTAACCGTTAGTACAATATGACGGGTGTTTGTTTTTCGATGTGTACAAAACAGTTTGCCGCTGCAAAAAATGGTGGGCAGTGCTCTCACAACAGGAGCAAGAATTTGGCAGAACCAATCAGAATGCTCAATTCACAGGAAGTTCCATGACGTCAGACAGTCCCAAGACATTTTTTGTGCGTGGCATAGGCTCCTTTACAGACTGGTTCGAACAACACAGGAGCAAGGTATCTGTGAAAAGTTCCGTGTCGTCTGAGAGCCACATGGTCTCTTCTTTGTTAGAGTGTTCAGAGACAAAGTCAAAGCAGAGCATCTCCTCTGGTTCTGAGAAGGGGCATTCAGTCAACCACCCTCTATTGTGGCTTTAGAGTATCTCCAGAACTGCAGTTGTAGGACATCGAAAATTCTAGGAAATTCCCAGTCATATTTTCGCCTGTAGGACAGAGCTTCGAATATTGTTTGTGTCTTACTTCATGATCTGTTGTGCGTTTAGAAGTATGTGATGAACCTTTAGATGTGCAATTGTTCTGATTTTCCCGCCTGTGCTCACACAGCTGAGTGCTTCGAGAAGTTAAGAAATATAAATGAAGCCCACTCTGCGTATCTGAAAAGTGATGAACACGACAGCAGCTGTAGGTTTCAAAAATTTTCCTCTGTCAGGCTGTACCTTCAATCAAGCAGCAAAAACTCTAAATGTGTTCAGATTCCAGTTTAATGTAACAGAGAAGTGTGGCGGTATAGACTGCAAAATTGAAGCAAACTGCTGTGCAGCGATCTTTTTTGAAAGAGCATTTAGAGACATATTCAATCTGTTTCTGTAAGTCCTTAAGCAGCTCGTGCTCAAATACAGTGGAAGGATTTGGTGTTTCCCACAAAAGCGCGCGAATTGTCTCGGGATGGTTACCAAGGTGTGTGGCAATCTTTCTTTTAGAATCCGTGTTCAAGTGTTGTAATTGTATTCCTCGGAAAAAACGTGTAATTACATCGCAAATTGTTTAAATATTATTGTGTCAACTGCAATATCCTGTCTTTCTCTTTCTCTCTCTCTCTTTTTCTCTCTTTTGTGCAGTGGCAAATTTAGTTCCTCTGACATCTTCATGTTCTGAATGTGACTATATTGCGCACATGGATTGAACACCAGCTTTAATAACTCCTGAAGCAGTTTGTGTACAGTGATAAGGGGTATCCGTGTGCCACAGAGAAGGCTGCGGGTATATCCAGCGCGATGGCAACTGCTTAATGCGGCCGCCCTGCAACTACCGCGTTCTGGCGCTATGAGCCAGGCACGTGCCCTATCGCAGTGGGCGCGGAGACCCGGAGGCAGGGAGCGCATGCTCCGGAGTGTGTGAACTTCTTTCCTCTTGTGCTTCGGAAGACTGACTGGACTTTTATCGAATAATCTACAATTACTCCACACGCATTTATCAGCATGAATTGCCAAGTGTAACTTAGGCCCCTCCTTCTGCATCTTCATTATTCAATGAAGCATATTGGACTTCCTCATAATTTACCAAACATAATTAGTCGGTCAAGAAGGCTAGGAGAGTATTCTTACTAGAAAGAGCAGATAAGCAGTTGTTATCATCCCACTTAGTAAGTGAATCGACTTCATTTACTTCCGGTACGATGGACATGGAATAATTATGGGCAAGTTTTAAACACATTGTAAATCACGCGTTGGAGAAGTATGTGACGAAAAAGTGGGTAACGGGTGGAAAAGACGCACCGTGGTTTAACAGCGCAATTCGGAGAATGCTCAGGAAGCAAAGACAGTTGCACTCGCGGTACAAGAAAGATCGGGAGAATGAGGATAGGCAAAAGTTAGTCGAGATTCGTGCTGCTGTAAAAAGACCGATGGGCGAAGCATACAACCACTACCACCGTCATACCTTAGAAAAAGATCTTCCTGAAAACCCAAGGGCCGGCCGGTATGGCCGTGCGGTTCTAGGCGCTACAGTCTGGAACCGCGTGACCGCTATGGTCGCAGGTTCGAATCCTGCCTCGAGCATGGATGTGTGTGATGTCCTTAGGTTAGTTAGGTTTAAGTAGTTCTAAGTTCTAGGGGACTGATGACCATAGATCTTAAGTCCCGCAGTGCTCAGAGCCATTTGAACCAAAATCCAAGGAAATTCTGGTCTTACGTAAAATCGGTAAGTTGGTCGAAGGCTTCCATCCAGCCACTCACTGATCAGTCTGGCTTGGCAACGGAAGACAGCAAAATGAAAGCTGAAATTTTAGACCTAGCATTTGAGAAATCTTTCACGCAGGAGGATCGTACAAACATAGTGCCGTTTGAGTATCGTACAGATTCCCGTATGGAGGACATAGTGAGAGACATCCCTGGGGTTGAAAATAAATAAATCGCCAGGTCCTGATGGGATTCCAATTAGGTTTCACAGAGAGTACTCTACTGCATTGGCTCCTTACTTAGCTTCCATTTAACGTTAATCTCTTGCCCAACGTAAAGTCTCGAGTGACTGAAAAAAAGGAAGGTGACGCCTGTATATAAGAAGGGTAGAAGGACGGATCCTCAAAATTACACACCAATATCCTTAACATCGGATTGTTGCGGTATTCTCGAACATATTCTCAGATCGAATATAACGAATTTCCTTGAGACAGTGAAGTTGCTGCCCATGGATTAGCACGGCTTTAGAAAGCATCGCTCCTGTGAAACACAACTCGCCCTTTTTTCACATAATCTCTTTGTGAACCATGGATGAAGGGTATCAGACGGATGCCATATTCCTTGACTTCTGGAAAGCGTTTGACTCGGTGCCACACTGCAGACTCCTAACTAAGGCGCGAGCATATGGGATTGGTTCCCAAATATGTGAGTGGCTTGAAGACTTCACGCATTGAAGTACGTGCCGAAAAAGTAATAGAACCCAGTACCTTGTCCTCGACGGTGAGTGTTCATGGAGGTGGGAGTATCATCTGGAGTGCCCCAGGGAGGTGTGGTAGGTCCGCTGTTGTTTTCTATCTACGTAAATGGTCTTTTGGATAGGGTGGATAGCAATGTGCGGCTGTTTGCTGATGATGCTGTAGTGTACGGGATGGTTTCGTCGTTGAGTGACTGTAGGAGGATACAAGATGACTTGGACAGGATTTGTGATTGGTATAAAGTATGGCAGCTAACTCTAAATATAGATAAATGTAAATTAATGCAGATGAATTGTAAAAAGATTCCAGTATTGTTTGAATACTCCATTAGTAGTGTAGGGCTTGACACAGTTACTTCGATTAAATATTTGGGCGTAGCACTGCAGAGTGATATGAAGTGGGACAAGCATGTAATGGCAGTTGTGGGGAAGGCGGATAGTCGTCTTCAGTTCATTGGTAGAATATTGAGAAGACGTGGTTCATTTGTGAAGGAGACCGTTTATAAAACACTAATACGACCTATTCTTGAGTACTGCTCGAACGTTTGGGATCCCTATCATGTCGGATTGGGGAGGACATAGAAGCAATTCAGAGGCGGGCTGCTAGATTTGTTACTGGTAGGTTTGATCATCAAAGCGAGTGTTACGGAAATGCTTCAGGAACTCGGGTGGGAGTCTCTAGAAGAAAGGAGGCGTTCTTTTCGTGAATCGGTACTGATGAAATTTAGAGAACCAGCATTTGAGGCTGACTGCAGTACAATTTTACTGCCGCCAACTTACATTTCGCGGAAATACCACAAAGATAAGAGAGATTAGGGCTCGTACAGAGGCATATAGGCAGTCAATTTTCCCTCGCTCTGTTTGGGAGTGGGGCAGAGAGAGAAGATGCGCCCAACCACCAGTGCTCCAGCTAGACACAGACTCAACGAATTTCCTCCGCCATTTTCCCCCAGACCGTCATCTTGGATTACATGATGGGAGGGGAGAGGAGGGGGAGGGTAGGGGAAAGGGCCGAAGGGCCCTCTAAACTAGGCCAGTTGGACTCACCTCATGGTGAATGTACTAGATGGACAACTCAAATTAGTTGAATAAATAATATACCACAATGCATACAAAACAAAGACTTACGTCCATCCTACCTAGTAGCCAAGCAACGACTGCGTCCTTTTCCTGTTAATTTCCAAATGGGTGGGGAGGGGAAGTGTATGGGAGGGGTATGGGAGGGGAGAGGGGTGGAGTGGGGGCAGCTGTTTTTGGATAGTGGAGGTAGAGGAATTCACCATTTACCGCCAAAATTTGAACCTTACACCATGATGTTAGTGCGACGTTGCCACGTTTATGGCCGCCATCTTAAATCCATCATCTTGAATAAATTTGGGAACGATATTGAAAATAGAAAAGTGAGCAGTCGCACTAAATTTCAGTTAAGATGCCGTTGCTAACCAGACTGGTGCTATATATACACGCTACCTATGCTTGCCGTCTGTGGAATGGCCAGTCACTGTTTCCTCATCTGAAACCCTGCTGGCATACGATAATGAGAGGTCTCTAAATTTCATATCAGAAACTACCTACATTCCACCTGACGGATCCGAAACAATGGTTTCAGGAACTAATTTAGAGAAACAATGAACAATCGTAATGTGGATGTCTCAACACGGACTTGTGCCATGTAATTCGTGTCCTATAAACACAGCACCTCCTCGCTTGTTGGGTAGGAATAAAAGGATTATATACTGAAGGGCTAGTTATATCGGTCTGTGCCACCCACCTCCATACCAGAAGTAGATAGCACATTCATGTGCTGTGGCGTGCGTTGTGGAGGTGATGGTTTGTTTCCTGCTGGTGGGTGAAGTGACTGACAGGGGAAGAGAGGATGGCCTAACGCAGGATCAGTCCACTTTGTGGCAATATCCTGGATTAATTTCCGAATCATGATGTAAGCAGTGAGGATATAATCTGCCTGTAAACTCAAGAGTGAGCAGCGCTTTTGGTGAGGGAAGCGACCTTTCCCGGAAGAACGCTGTCACCGGCCTACAGGGGTACCCAAAATATGTTGCCCGTTACCTATTTAGCGGTGAGGATCGGCGCGCAATAATATACGTCGTTTCTGTTAGTGGGGTCTTAGTTGCCAGTGTCAGTCAGCTACTTAATGATATACTTCGATATCAGGAAGTGACGGATAATCGTCTAGCACTGCAAGAAAATGTGCAGAATACGAGGAAGAGGAGGTATTTGCGGAGTAACGAGCATTCCATCGTCTCTAATGTTATTACAGAGCGTATTAAAGAGGCGACCCAGAAAGAAATGTTGGCTAATATTACCAATGCGAATGAAAGGAGTGCAATTTATGCAAACGTCAGCCTCGTCCAATAGGACGCATAAGGAACGAACACGAAAACAAGCCGCATGGCTTAGTGGAATCGCCACGAAGGGAAACTAATAATCTTGGGAGGAAACCGATCGTTATAGACAGTTTCAAAAGCAAGTAAAACCTTAAATGCTTATGGAACACTAAAGCTCTATCTCGGTCACTATTCACCTGATTCTGAGACATTTGCTTGAAATATGTGCGCAATAGCTATTCTAAACACCGCTGAAATTTTCTTCGAAACATGTACATCGATTCTGTACTTCCAAGCAAAAAGCTTGACATACTATGTGCGTCCACATATTAATTTTTATTTTTTGGTGTGAACTTTAATCTAGAACAATGTTATCCTCCTCAAAATGTTCCCCATTACATCTATACACTTGCGCCAGTGCTTTTCCCAGTTCCCGAAATTCTTTAGGAACTGTTTCTTCGGGATAGTTTATAGGTCTCTTCCCTGTGCATTTTTAATCTCATCCATGCTTATGAATTGCTGTCCTTTAAGGCCTGCTTTGAAATGTTTATACCACTTATATGCCCTTGGTTCACTCATATACATTCTCGTCAAAAGCAATATATAAAATTTCTAAAAATTTCATACACTTAATTCCGTTCCCATAACAAAATTTAATACTGATTCTCTAATCTGGTTTTATACAAAATAAATAATCCTTGATGCTACCAAAACAAATGTAACCTTATTGACAGCTGACAACAGAGTAAATATCCAATATGCGTAACACTGTACACATACTTTTGAGACATGTTTACGAAGACAGTGACAAAAAAGTAGTGCAAATAGGACTAATACAACACACAAAACCATAAATTTCTACTTACTTTTTAAACACTCTTCGTGTTGCAAGTCCTTCAAAGAAAACTTCTACCTTTTACTAGAAACACAGCCGGCCGCGGTGACCGAGCGGTCCTAGGCGCTTCAGTCCGGAACCGCGCGACTACTACTGTCGCAGGTTCGAATCCTGCCTCCAGCATGGATGTGTGTGATGTCCTTAGGTTAGTTACGTTTAAGTAGTTCTAAGTTCTAGGGGACTAATGATCTCAGAAGTTAAGTCCCATAGTGCTCAGAGCCTTTTGAACCATTTGAACTAGAAACACAAAGTAAGAACAAGTCTTAAATTATACAGATTGATTTCATTATGTGGGGTTCGTTTTACCAATAGCAATACAGGAACATACAATACAGGCACTCGGTTGTATGTTTGTAGTACAATCCTGGCTTCCAGTCTTATCTTAATATTATTTACTCTATAATGTTGTTTTTCGGAAGAACCTACTGTTTTTGGTTTTCCTTACGGAGGTCCGGTACTACGTTGTGAAATAGCCTGTAGAAGCGCCTTGTGACGTAGGTGGGTTGGCCGAGTGGGGACTCGCTCGCTCGCTCTTCAGTTTACCGACAGACTAGAGGTGACACTTTTTTCGGCAATCCTTTGATCGGAGAGGGACATTAACCTCGGTGGCCTTAGTGTTGCTATCCGAGGGGCGTAGGCTATGTGCTGGCAAGGTTTGAAACGTAACAATACGGTATAACACTTGATTACGCGCAGGTACGCTCTACAAATACACATGGGAGTAACTTTCCTATATCCAATGGGAAAGGGACCAACATGTGGGCTCACCAAGATTAGCCTTTCTAGCTAATTGGGTGAATCCATCCTGTGAGATTTGTCAGCCAACCATTGCTTTACAAGTTTTTGTTACTTTGGGTCCAAGTAAAGTTAGTTTTCGGTATGCCCTATAAGGAATTCTCATTATAGTGCGCTAGCAGTTTGCAGCTGCAGAAACAGTGACAGGCCATTTCCTCAGACAGGCACGCATAGGCGTCATACGGTGCTACACAGGGTACTGCAGCGCCAGGAAGGGAAGTGAGCACTGGCACAGAGCATAAGCTACAGGCTCTAAGCCAGGAAATGCATACTATTCAGGCACAAAACCGTAATGATTTAACACAGGGGACTACTAGTGGGATAAAGGTGGGGTGGAAGATGTGACTGTCGGGGGTGATCGATAGGGTTGGAGCACAGTCTTGGTTTGATGGTGGATATGGACAAGACGTAGAGTTTAGGATGCGGTGAAATAAAGTTTCAGCTCTTCAGCCCAAACGTGTTGACACAGATCATAATATTAGCAGGTACAAAGCGTCATTGTAATGCTTCTGTAACAATTCCAAGCCGGCCGCTGTGGCCGAGCGGTTCTATGCGCTTCAGACGGGAACCACGCAGCTGATACGGTTGCAGGTTCGAGTCCTGCCTCGGCCATGAATGTGTGTGTTGTCCTTAGGTTACTTAGGTTTAAGTAGTTCTAAGTCTAGGGGATTGATGACCTCAAATATTAAGTCCCATAGTGATTAGAGTCATTTGAACCATTTGAACAATTCCAAGACGACAAAAATGTTCATTGTAGGCCGGTACAAATCAGACAGAGCACTATGGCCACCGACCCACTATCGATATAAACCCGCCCAGGCGATAACAGCGTCACCTGGCGAGGAATGATTGCTAGTCAGACAGAAACAGTGAGCGTTCTGTCCATGTGTAGAACAGAGAAGGCGCGTGATATATGGCAAGCTTGACCGAGGGCAGATTGTGATGGCCCAGAGGCTTGGCACGAGCATTTCGGAAACTACACGACTTGTGGTCAGTGTCTTCAACAGGTGGTGAAACCACGCATGGGCGTCATGAGGTTTGGTAGCCACCACTCATTACATATGTCGGACGTCGTAGGCCGAGCAGACTGGTAAAACAGGACAGACAGCGAACTGTGGCGGAACTAAGAAGACTTCAGTGCTAGGTAGAGTACGTGAGTCTGAACGCTAAATGTACCGAACACTCCTCTCGATGGGCCTCAGCTACCGACGACCTATTCATCTGCCAATGTTAACGTCACAACATCGGCAACTACGACAAATGTCACAGACTATCAGCACTGGACGTTGGAGCAGTGGCAAAATGTTTGCGTCGTCTGATGAATCCCGATAGCTTCTTCATCATGCCGATGAGAAGGCGCGAATACGTCTACATCCAAGAGAACAGCTACTTGACAGCTGTACTGCTGGACAGAGACAAGCTGGAGGCGGCTCCATTATGCTCTGGAGAACATTCATTTGGTCATCTATTGGTCCAGTAGAGCTCTTGCAAGGTATCATGACGACCACGGTAATATCGTATACTGGTTGCAGACCACGTTCACCCCTTCATGATGATCATTTTTCACGACGGTAGTATCAATTATCAAAAAGATAGTACGCTAGTTCACAAGGCCAGGAGTGTGAAGAAATGGTTCGAGTAACGCAGTGGCGAGTTCTAGTTGATGTGCTGGCTCCCCAACTCGCCAGATCTGAATCCAATCGAACACATCTAGAAGGTGACTAAACATGGCGACAGATCTCATCTCCTCCCTCCCCGGTATTTGCTGGAGTTAGGTAACTTGTGTGTGCAGATGCGGAGCCACCTCCCTCCAGCGACCTACCGATGCCTCATTACTTCTATCCCACGAAGCGTCGCTGCTGTTACTCGTATCCGTGCCAAAGATGCTCACAGCAGCCATTAGACAGGTGGTCATAATGTTCTGACAGATCAATGTATGACCAAGAGAAATAATCCTAAATAGGACATATATAACAGTGCCTCAGAATCAAATTATGCAAGTAGGATGGTTATCTCCTTCTATGTTCCAGTAAAATTTGTGTGTACGCTTAGCATTGAGGACCGATTCCTAATCACCACATAGCACTGAAAATTGCGTTTATTGTGGAGGCTGTAAGATTACTGTTGAGCCTTATGCGCACCCGTGTGATGCTATCGAGATCTGAACTCGGTAACCTATAAGTGAACGGATAGCTGCCAGTAAGGTTATGTGAATGATTAAACAGAATTTGCGCAACTGATGATTATATGGTAATTCGGAGTTAAACAGGGGTGGCCCATATGTACACGAAAGGGGGCTACCCTAACACACATGAGTCTAAGGAACAGGCTTTCATCCATCTATGGAAAGAAACAAAATTTCACAATTTAGTCCGCTTCTGTGCTAAAACTAAACTCTTGGACTTGACTGCCAATATTGAATAAATAATAAAAGTAATTATTAAGTGCACAGCGGATTAAATGGATTATTAAACATAAATGATAATACCTTGGCACACGTGGACCCTAAGTAGTAAAGAAACAATATTAATTATTAGGTGCGTGCACATTAACCTTCAATGACTGCTGAATTCCTTTACGGATTTTTTTTTTTTTTTTTTTTTTTTTGGGTCATCAGTCTACTGACTGGTTTGATGTGGCTCCCCACGAATTCCTTTCCTGTGCTAATCTCTTCATCTCAGAGTAGCACTTGCAACCTACGTCCTCAATTATTTGCTTGACGTATTCCAATCTCTGTCTTCCTCTATAGTTTTTGCCCTCTACAGCTCCCTCTAGTACCATGGAAGTCATTCCCTCATGTCTTAGCGGATGTCCTATCATCCTGTCCCTTCTCCTTATCAGTGTTTTCCACACATTCCTTTCTTCTCCGATTCTGCGCAGAACCTCCTCATTCCTTACCTTATCAGTCCACCTAATTTTCAACATTCGTCTATAGCACCACATCTCAAATGCTTCGATTCTCTTCTGTTTCGGGTTTCCCACAGTCCATGTTTCACTACCATACAATGCTGTACTCCAGACGTACATCCTAAGAAATTTCTTCCTCAAATTAAGGCCGGCATTTGATATTAGCAGACTTCTCTTGGCCAGAAATGCCTTTTTTGCCATAGCCGGTTTGCTTTTGATGTCCTTCTCGCTCCGTCCGTCATTGGTTATTTTACTACCTAGGTAGCAGAATTCCTTAACTTCATTGACTTCGTGACCATCAATGCTGATGTTAAGTTTCTCGCTGTTCTCATTTCTACTACTTTTCATTACCTTCGTCTTTCTCCGATTTACTCTCAAACCATACTGTGTACTCATTAGACTGTTCATTCCGTTCAGCAGATGATTTAATTCTTCTTCACTTTCACTCAGGATACCAATGTCATCAGCGAATCGTATTATTGATATCCTTTCACCTTGTATTTTAATTCCACTTCTGAACCTTTCTTTTATTTGCATCATTGCTTCCTCGATGTACAGATTGAAGAGTAGGGGCGAAAGGCTACAGCCTTGTCTTATACCCTTCTTAATACGAGCACTTCGTTCTTGATCGTCAACTCTTGTTATTCCCTCTTGGTTGTTGTACATATTGCATATGACCCGTCTCTCCCTATAGCTTACCCCTACTTTTTTCAGAATCTTGAACAGCTTGCACCATTTTATATTGTCGAACGCGTTTTTCAGGTCGACAAATCCTATGAACGTGTCTTGATTTTTCTTTAGCCTTGCTTCCATTATTAGCCGTAACGTCAGAATTGCCTCTCTCGTGCCTTTACTTTTCCTAAAGCCAAACTGATCGTCACCTAGTACATTCTCAATTTTCTTTTCCATTCTTCTGTATATTATTCTTGTAAGCAGCTTCGATGCATGAGCTGTCAAGCTGATTGTGCGATAATTCTCGCACTTGTCAGCTCTTGCCGTCTTCGGAATTGTGTGGATGATGCTTTTCTGAAAGTCAGATGGTATGTCGCTAGACCCATATATTCTACACACCAACGTGAATAGTCGTTTTGTTGCCACTTCTCCTAATGATTTCAGAAATTCTGATAGAATGTTATCCATCCCTTCTGCCTTATTTGACCGTAAGGCCTCCAAAGCTCTTTTGAATTCCGATCCTAATACTGGAACCCCTATCTCTTCTAAATCGACTCCTGTTTCTTCTCCTATCACATCAGACAAATCTTCACCCTCATAGAGGCTTTCAGTGTATTCTTTCCACCTATCTGCTCTCTCCTCTGCATTTAACAGTGGATTCCCCGTTGCACTCTTCATGTTACCACCGTTGCTTTTAATGTCACCAAAGGTTGTTTTGACTTTCCTGTATGCTGAGTCTGTCCTTCCGACAATCATATATTTTTCGATGTTTTCACATTTTTCCTGCAGCCATTTCGTCTTAGCTTCCCTGCACTTCCTATTTATTTCATTCCTCAGCGACTTGTATTTCTGTATTCCTGATTTTCCTGGAACATGTTTGTACTTCCTCCTTTCATCAATCAACTGAAGTATTTCTTCTGTTACCCATGGTTTCTTCGCAGCTACCTTCTTTGTACCTATGTTTTCCTTCCCTACTTCTGTGATGGCCCTTTTTGGAGACGTCCATTCCTCTTCAACTGTGTTGCCTACTGCGCTATTCCTTATTGCTGTATCTATAGCGTTAGAGAACTTCAAACGTATCTCGTCATTCCTTAGAACTTCCCTATCCCACTTCTTAGCGTATAGATTCTTCCTGACTAATGTCTTGAACTTCAGCCTACTATTCATCACTACTATATTGTGATCTGAGTCTATATCTGCTCCTGGGTACGCCTTACAATCCAGTATCTGATTTCGGAATCTCTGTCTGACCATGATGTAATCTAATTGAAATCTTCCCGTATCTCCCGACCTTTTCCAAGTATACCTCCTCCTCTTGTCATTCTTGAACAGGGTATTCGCTATTACTAGCTGAAACGTGTTACAGAACTCAATTAGTCTTTCTCCTCTTTCATTCCTTGTCCCAACCCCATATTCTCCTGTAACCTTTTCTTCTACTCCTTCCCCTACAACTGCATTCCAGTCGCCCATGACTATTAGATTTTCGTCCCCCTTTACATACTGCATTACCCTTTCAATATCCTCATACACTTTCTCTATCTGTTCATCTTCAGCTTGCGACGTCGGCATGTATACCTGAACTATCGTTGTCGGTGTTGGTCTGATGTCGATTCTGATTAGAACAACCAGGTCACTGAACTGTTCACAGTAACAGACTGTCTGCCCTACTTTCCTATTCATAACTAATCCTACACCTGTTATACCATTTTCTGCTGCTGTTGATATTACTCGATACTCATCTGACCATAAATCCTTGTCTTCCTTCCACTTCACTTCACTGCCCCCTACTATATCTAGATTGAGCCTTTGCATTTCCCTTTTCAGATTTTCTAGTTTCCCTATCACGTTCAAGCTTCTGACATTCCATGCCCCGATTCGTAGAACATTATCCCTTCGTTGATTATTCAGTCTTTTTCTCATAGTAACCTCCCCCTTGGCAGTCCCCTCCCGGAGATCCGAATGGGGGACTATTCCGGAATCTTTCGCCAATGGAGAGATCATCATGACACTTCTTCAACTACAGGCCACATGTCCTGTGGATACACGTTACGTGTCTTTAATGCAGTGGTTTCCTTTGCCTTCTACATCCTCATGTCGTTGCTGATTCTTCCGCCTTTAGGGGCAATTTCCCACCCCTAGGACAAGAGAGTGCCCTGAACCTCTATCCGCACCTCCGCCCTCTTTGACAAGGCCGTTGGCAGAATGAGGCTGACTTCTTATGCCGGATGTCTTCGGCCCCCAATGCTGATTATTTATCAAAATTTAGACAGTGGCGGGGATCTAACCCGGGACCGAGGACGTTTTGGTTATGAATGAAAGACGCTACCCGTAGACCACGGATTAAACACCCAGAAAACTGCATATGACCATCATTTCAATTTCCTAGGCGCATATTGAGGACAACTAGCTGACTGCGTGACTTATTCAGGAAAAGTAGACCTCAGTATCTGTTGTCAGTTCTGAGACAGGGTCTCGAAACGACAAGTAGCTAATTCGGTGTTCGCTGAAATTGCTGACGTTCCCTCCCTAGAGCATTGGCACCAAGTGAGTATATGCTTAGCTTTACAAAATCATGCTGGCCCTGCCAGCATCATATCGTCGTTAGCCAATCGCTGTGGACCTTGCGAGTTGTGTCTAATGAGAAATCAAGAAAAATATTAAAACTCTCTCTACTCTCAAAGAATTTCCTGCTGTTAACCAGTAGCATATACACTCCTGGAAATGGAAAAAAGAACACATTGACACCGGTGTGTCAGACCCACCATACTTGCTCCGGACACTGCGAGAGGGCTGTGCAAGCAATGATCACACGCACGGCACAGCGGACACACCAGGAACCGCGGTGTTGGCCGTCGAATGGCGCTAGCTGCGCAGCATTTGTGCACCGCCGCCGTCAGTGTCAGCCAGTTTGCAGTGGCATACGGAGCTCCATCGCAATCTTTAACACTGGTAGCATGCCGCGACAGCGTGGACGTGAACCGTATGTGCAGTTGACGGACTTTGAGCGAGAGCGTATAGTGGGCATGCGGGAGGCCAGGTGGACGTACCGCCGAATTGCTCAACACGTGGGGCGTGAGGTCTCCACAGTACATCGATGTTGTCGCCAGTGGTCGGAGGAAGTTGCACGTGCCCGTCGACCTGGGACCGGACCGCAGCGACGCACGGATGCACGCAAAGATCGTAGGATCCTACGCAGTGCCGTAGGGGACCGTACCGCCACTTCCCAGCAAATTAGGGACACTGTTGCTCCTGGGGTATCGGCGAGGACCATTCGCAACCGTCTCCGTGAAGCTGGGCTACGGTCCCGCACACCGTTAAGCCGTCTTCCGCTCACGCCCCAACATCGTGCAGCCCACCTCCAGTGGTGTCGCGACAGGCGTGAATGGAGGGACGAATGGAGACGTGTCGTCTTCAGCGATGTGAGCCGATTCTGCCTTGGTGCCAATGATGGTCGTATGCGTGTTAGGCGCCGTGCAGGTGTGCGCCACAATCAGGACTGCATACGAGCAAGGCACACAGGGCCAACACTCGGCATCATGGTGTGGGGAGCGATCTCCTACACTGGCCGTACACCTCTGGTGATCGTCGAGGGGACACTGAATAGTGCACGGTACATCCAAACCGTCATCGAACCCATCGTTCTACCATTCCTAGACCGGCAAGGGAACTTGCTGTTCCAACAGGACAATGCACGTCCGCATGTATCCCGTGCCACCCAACGTGCTCTAGAAGGTGTAAGTCAACTACCCTCGCCAGCAAGATCTCCGGATCTGTCCCCCATTGAGCATGTTTGGAACTGGATGAAGCGTCGTCTCACGCGGTCTGCACGTCCAGCACGAACGCTGGTCCAACTGAGGCGCCAGGAGGAAATGACATCGCAAGCCGTTCCACAGGACTACAACCAGCATCTCTACGATCGTCTCCATGGGAGAATAGCAGCCTGCATTGCTGCGAAAGGTGGATATACACTGTACTAGTGCCGACATTATGCATGCTCTGTTGCCTGTGTCTATGTGCCTGTGGTTCTGTCAGTGTGATCATGTGATGTATCTGACCCCAGGAATGTGTCAATAAAGTTTCCCCTTCCTGGGACAATGAATTCACGGTGTTCTTATTTCAATTTCCAGGAGTGTATTTCTCTCTTAGAGTGGAGCAGAAAGTAAAAATTCTCACACATTACGAGGTTGGTTTTCACGTTTGAGCCAATAATAAAGGCTATACGTAGACACTTACGAATTCTCATCCCTGATACAAAAATCATTTTGGTGAGCCCATCCTAGGCTCCCTTACAAATACATGAATTACTGGAAATCTGTGAGACCAGTAAATTCCTCTTGCTCTGACTATCCCCTGTTTTCTCATCTACTTTGGGATCACTGTCTGTTTAGAATGCGTTCTTTTCACTACTCCTCGCAATGCGAGTTCACAGCTGGCTGAGTTCGGCTTCCTATCCGTTCCAAACAGCATCCGTCAGCTATTGCGTACCTGCCTGGGCCACTGTTGTTTAGAGAAATACAGATTTATGATGCACTTGCCGTACCACACTTGTGGCCCTCGTCTTCTCATAGTCAGCCAGTGGACTTAGCTCACCAATAAAACACGCATAGTTTTCACCACTGTATACTGTAGAAATGTAATTAGTAATTACTTATTAAATTTACAATTATTGTTCTTTGTTTCAGTTACATGCAGACTTTCATTCATCACTTGTAATTTGAATTAATTTGCCAGTCTAATGTAAACAGTGTATTATTAATTAGGTTATGGTACAGTTTTTCCTTGGTTTTGAAATTAGTGTCGATGTATTTATGCTGGGATTTGTCTACAGCGCAACTGTGCCAAAGAAATTTTACTTTTGTTTGGATTATTTTATTCATTATTGTTTCTGCGGGTATTGGATTGAAGTGCTTCATGGCACTGAGTATTAGACAGTTGCGAAGACTGCAACCTTTTAAATTCAGCCGTCCAGGGTGGCCGAGCGGTTCTAATCGCTTCAGTCTGGAACCGCACGACCGATGCTGTCACAGGTTAGAATCCTGCCTCGGGCATGAATGTGTGTGATGTCCTTAGTTTAGTTAGCTTTAAGTAGTTCTAAGTTCTATGGGACTGATGACCTCCGCTGTTAAGTCCCATAGTGCTCAGAGCCATTTTTAAATTCACACTTGTACTTAAATATGACTCCTCACAGAATTATTCTCACTTGCTTGTGTCAGGATAAGCTTTTATTTGGTTATATGTAAACAGAGGAGCAATAACACACAAAACTACATTCACACTTAATTCATAAGCTTTCAGTTATTCAAAAAGACAGTGCCTTCACACGTGAGTGGCTTATTAATCAAAAGCCTGCCACACTCATCTCTTAATAAACAAGTACTGACTAATCTTACTATATTGCGATGACTAATCATTCACACATTCACTCAGGACGAAAACAATTAAGAACAAAACATATCGATAAGTCATACAAAATTCCATACAGCAGTGCAAAAAGTCACTTGAACCCGACGTATTACATAGTTGTGGAAACATAAATACACTCGACTGGTTGAAGCAATACTCGTTTTTATCACGCAAATTGTCCCGTCTATTATTACTGCACGAGAAACAAAATAGGACGAGGTTTTCTGGTTACTAAAAGGTTAGTAGTCATGATTATCTATGACCATAACCTGTCTGATAAACAATCATCCGACTGAAAATTATCACTTTTCTCAGTGTACAGTATAGTATTGTTCACGTTCATATGGCAATGATGCATGGAAATATCTTTCATGATTTGTAAAATGATTTTAAAGGGAGCTGCTAAATGACCATTATCAAGCGTAAGCTAGTATAAACGGCGAAAGTTATACTATAATAAGTATAATTTGCTCTTTCGCACGCAATATAGTAGTAAAAATGTTTTTACAGTAATACCTGTGTACAATAATTTAGCTAGTAACACTCTGCAGTGTGCTAATCACACCTGAAAGAAACTTGCAATTCTCTTGCTAACTTAGACGACCGTAGGGTTGTACCGATATCTGATACAACATCGATTATAAGATTCTTGCCACTAAACAGCCCTTCTTTATTTTGGTCCTAATGTGCCTAACTTTGAATACAGTAATCCACTCACACTTGTCACTGTCATTCTTGTTTGCATTTATCTATTGCACAGTAGACTGTTTTATGTGACGAAAACGAATATTTACCTTACACAGGCACACTTGAAGGAAGAAAACCTGTTTTCTCACGTCGTTTCTTGAGAGATACATGCATTTACAGATATTTTCGATTGTCGACATAAAAATTCAAAAACGTTCAAATGTGTGTGAAATCGTATGGGACTTAACTGCTAAGGTCATCAGTCCCTAAGCTTACACACTACTTAACCTAAACTATGCTAAGGACAAACACACACACCCATGCCCGAGGGAGGACTCGAACCTCCGCTGTGACCAGCCACACAGTCGATGACTGCAGCGCCTTAGACCGCTCGGCATAAAAATTCCATTCTGTGTGTACGGTAGATACAGGAACTGTTCCAACATGCGTTCATTATTGTGAATGAATGAATGATGTACATTTTTCTCGCAGTTCTTTCATTAAACATGACTGATAGGCGTTAGATTCAGCATATGTGGAAATAACTGCAAGCTACGTTTTTACAGCAGGTACGAATTACCTCCATATCGTCTGAAGTTTTACTTGAAGTAAACTTCATTGTCTTGTGACTTTCTACATGAATGATACCTTGAATCTGCTTAACTGGGTCGAAGGTCTGTGAAGTTGCACTATATTGCGATTTGGAATGCCCAACCTCATAGATCTCCATCGGCAGCAGTGCATTGCCTTTCACGAGCAGCTCTAGATGGTTCACATCTGAAGAAAATAAGTGTATGGTGTTATGCTGGTTATTAGAAAGTTAACAGGACTTTGTGGGAATCCTATCTTTTGGATAGTTTTTCTCTTAAAGTTTTAAAGTTTTTGGGAGTTTCATTGTGTCACATATTTCTTTCTTTGGGTAAGTCTTCCTTCCATTTCTACAGTTCGTGGTCAGATACTACGAAGCAAAACCTGATTTGCTCAACGCTTAACATTAAGCGTTAAACACAATGAATATTAATTCAATTTTATCTCCACTTTCAAGACGTACGATAGTGCAAAATCAACTAGTAATTATTACAGGTATTAAATGAGTTGCAAGTTTGACTGAACAGTGACTGCAGACAAATGTTTCAGGAAAACTATAAACGAAAACTGATGTTCGCTGTCAACCAAGTTGTGCATATGCAAATCACTACAGCTCCTGTAGGGCTGCACGGTTCTCCAGTCGTCTGGCGAGCCACGAATTTGACTATTTCGAACATTTTTTTAAATACTTGCAGTGCCCCTTAGCAGCTAAATTTTTTAAAGGGTGTTTTTCCGGTGTACTCTTTCTGTATACAAAATTTCACGGCATATTTCGATATGTCGGACTGGACCGTTCCCATGTCGGGTTCAACTTGCTCCTATCTGGGAAGAGTATCTTCAATGGCCCAGTCGCTGTGCCTTGGCAACATCGCAAATCGTGCGGCCGCTGGGTGGTTTTCAACAGAACACGATTTACTGGTCGTCGGGCTAAGAAAACCACTTGCACTCGCCATGCAACTGTGGAGCGTGAGACTGGTATGCTCTGCAGTCCTCTTAACGTGGCTGCGATCGCACCCGCAGCTTGACGTGCGTCAATTCTTGCCTGTTGCACAATATAGCGTTCATCCCTACTGTAGTTGACCGTGGTCGATGTCTTCCTCGTTCGGGCAGCATTGTCTGTGGTTAGGTACGCTGCCCATGAACGTGAGGAAGTGGTGTGATTAATGCCAAACTCCCGGATACTATTTACATTCCGTCGTTCTTCCAGTTTCCCGATAATTCTTTCCCGTGTGAAGTCATCAACATGTGGTCTCCGGCCCATGTTGTATTGGGCAACACCACCACAGTGCACCGTAGGTGCTAGATGTTTTTATGTGTCCATCCTTGTGGCTGGAGGTCTGGGGGACTACGGCTGTACACTGTAACCAACCATCATGGTTGGAGAAGTGGTGTGATTAATGCCAAACTCCCGGATACTATTTACATTCCGTCGTTCTTCCAGTTTCCCGATAATTCTTTCCCGTGTGAAGTCATCAACATGTGGTCTCCGGCCCATGTTGTATTGGGCAACACCACCACAGTGCACCGTAGGTGCTAGATGTTTTTATGTGTCCATCCTTGTGGCTGGAGGTCTGGGGGACTACGGCTGTACACTGTAACCAACCATCATGGTTGGAGAGACATCAAGTTACAAGTAGTCTGCTTAAACCAGTTATGTTGGTCACTGATGGATCATAATAACCCCTTCAGCATCAACTCATCATCAGGCGGAGCCAGCCTTCTTTGGCGCTATAGTCATGTCATTTGACGTGCAACTTCCTTTGCACGATTGGGAGGCCTCTTTGGTAACGTGCTCATTACCAACAAGGAGTTAACGTGTTATGTAACTTTATCTATAACGTCCTTAATTTTGGAGATTGGTTTACAAGCAATTACATATCACACAGTTCTAGGTCCATTCGATTTACGCTATCTCTCGACTCTCAGAAAAAGTAATCTCTTTCCTTTCACGTCTCTGTCTGTCTTATTCACACGAAATCAGCGAGTAACGATTTATCAGCTGTGGTAACGTTTCTGTTTGTGGACAAGGGTTCAGAATTGTGACAGTAGAACAAATGAAGGTGACCTAAGGTTTCGGGAACCGCGAACACCAGAAAATCGTGGACGCTGCATTTTGCCGAAATGAGACGGCTTTCATAAGCCAGTGGCCTGGTAGCGCACTATTGCGGCTACGTCGTTTATTTCGGTTAGACGCGCGGTCACGCATATGAAAGAAGGTCTGTGTAGCAATGTCGTGCTACAAGCTCTGCATAATGTAGAGAAATTGCTCTCCGAATGATTGCACTTTTTGTGAGACCCTAAACGTATAAATTTTGCAGGCGTTCTTTGTAAAATGTCTCTCACGTACTTTGTTCTGTATGCCTTTTTAAATGAAATATCTGTTTTTCTATTAACTGCGTTTAACCTTCGCAATATCATTTGGGCACTTCACGTCTAGCTCTTGAAAAAATGTAATCTAGTCAGTAACTTTAAACTTTAATCTTTTGAAAAAAGTTTCCTATTTTGAATGAATTCTTCTACCGTATTCCATATATGTTTTAAATTTTCGGTTTAACTTAACCCAATCTTTAGGCATCCGTGGCAGATGTCACTTCCCCCAATGAACGTCGTATTCAGCATTTCTAGGCCAGTGCTTTACTTACACATCAGTATCTCTTTAAAGAGTATGGTGAGTGTAAAAGTTACAAGAATGAAAGAAATTTGCATTTTTAATTTCTTTTTCGTGGCGCTCATGAAGTTGACAATACACATTACTTGAAGTGCACTGATATTGCTAACAGTCTGCTAAAAGATATTTTCCTGGTTCTGGATCATACTTACACTTTAGTACTTCTTTAATAAGAGCGTCGTTAATGTGATTCAACAAGAATTAACGAATTTTGTTTCTTTTTTTCATTCTTTTCAGGTAGGCACCCCCACTTGGTAATGTGCTTTAGAGAAAATGCCTTTGCTTTGCTTTGGTTAAGGGTCATATGCCGACTTCCGTTCTTCTCCACGAAAGATGGTAAATAACTACTTCCCATTCCGTTCTGCGCAACCTCCTCGTCTTCCGTCGAGAATTGTGTTAGACAGTCGCGCAGACTATGGCTTGCACTTGCAATTCGAATCTTCAGCTAAGTGATCGAATTCTAATTTTACACTTTCTTGTACACTATCGAAAATGAAAAACACACACTCAGAATCAATGACGGGGAATAAATCCAAATACCGAACGTGTTTAGAACGATTTTCTAATATTAAGTCGTTGATGAGAATGTACATGTTGAACTGGATTAAATTTCACGGTGAAAGTTGTGAAGATAACACTCCACAATGATACATATTTTGCTCCTTTTCCCTGTACCTCGTTTTTCCTTATTTTCTGCTTTTTTTAGTGATACTTCGAAACAATTATTTCCTGATGAACGCTGTAAATTCATTTCTCTGCTCAACTACGTTTCTGTTTACACCACCAATGTTAATTTTTTTAAATGTTGTGTCGTGTTAAGTTTATTAATATTTTTAAATTCACTGTCCATGCACAGAGTAATGTGATATAGTAACTTTGTTCGAAACTGTGAATCGACAAAACAGCAATATCTGAAAATGTAGGTAAGAAGCTTGATGGTTTGAATGGTTTACAAAAATATCGGTAGGTCGACGAGAAAGAGTCTTGAACGACAAGAACGGGGCTGAGATGATTGTCGTGTCGTGTGAATGCTAGTGTCTCTACTGTGTACATGGCTGATGTAAGATAACTGAACAGTGATACGTTGTGTGATTTTGTTCTGCACCGCTGACAAAGAATCAATTACGTGTCGCGTTGGTCGGAACTGCTGTTCGGCACATTAAGCTTAAAAATTGTAATGTGCAGACCGCTAAGCTGCGTGGATACTTTAAGTGCTCTGTTTGATTATGAATAGCTCTGACTAGTGCGTATTGTAAAAGTAACGCATTTCCTTGTGGTGAAATGATATCAATGACTTTAATCTTGAATGTACGGTGTGCGGATCACCGTGTAATTGATGTGGCAAGGGTGACTATTATGCAGGATACGGACTGATTGACGTATACCGTGGACTGTTAATTAAAATTACAGGTAAATTAATGTTCTTTGTAATGCGAAGGGTTGAATTGTGAAATGTGCCGAACGGCTGTCAAACGGAAAAACGTAAATCAGAAATTGTCACTAGTGATGGTTAACAAATTGTACGACGTCAGGATACGACACGCCGTAGTTAAATGACGTATCAAACTTTCTTTGCTGCATGTAAAAGCGCTGATTACTGTAATCAACAAACATGACGCGCTCCTGCAACGTTCCCAACTGGCGACTACAATCAAGGGGACTGATTAAAAGGCGCAGACAATTATTGGACTATATTCTCAAGGATTATGGAACAACAACGCGGAAATCGACAACTCGCCGGAAGCATCAGCTAAGTGAAAATTTTCTTTCTATCTGAAAAGGAGGCGCGTAGGGTAGCCCCTTGGTCTGAGGCGCCTTGCCACTGTTCGCACGGTCCCCCCCCCCCCCCCCCCCCCCCCACGTCGGAGGTTCAAGTCCTCCCTCCGACACAGGTGTGGCTTTTGCCCTTAGCGTAAATTTAAGTTAGATTAAAAAGTGAGTAAGCCTAGGGACTGATGACTTCAGCATTTTGATCCCATGGGAACTCACCACAAATTTCCAAAATTTTCCCTGAAAAGTTGAACCCTTGGAAACTATTACTGAATATAACTTTATATTCAAATTACTATCAACCGTACCTTAAATCATCATCATCATTTAAGACTGACTATGCCTTTCATCGTTCAGTCTGGAGCATAGTCCCCCTTATAAATTCCTCCATGGTCCCCTATTCAGTTCTAACATTCGTGCCTCTTCTGATGTTAAGCCTATTACTTCAAAATCATTCTTAACTGAATCCAGGTACCTTCTCTTTGGTATTCCCTGACTCCTCCTTCCCTCTACTGCTGAACCCATGAGTCTCTTGGGTAACCTTGTTTCTCCCATGCGTGTAACATGACCCCACCATCCAAGCCTGTTCGCCCTGACTGCTACATCTATACAGTTCATTCCCAGTTTTTCTTTGATTTCCTCATTGTGGACACCCTCCTGCCATTGTTCCTATGTACTAGTATCTGTAATCATCCTAGCTACCTTACTGATAAGGTAACCTGAATCCACCCAGCTTTCGCTCACATACAACAAAGTTGGTCGAAAGATTGAACGGTGCACAGATAACTTAATCTTGGTACTGACTTCCTTCTTGCAGAAGAGAGTAGATCGTAGCTGACCGCTCACTGCATTAGCTTTGCTACGCCTCGCTTCCAGTTCTTTCACTATGTTGCCATCCTGTGAGAATATGCATCCTAAGTACTTGAAACCGTTCACCTGTTCTAAATTTGTTCCTCCTGTTTGGCACTCAATCCGCTTATATCTCTTTCCCACTGACATTACTTTCGTTTTGGAGATGCTAATCTTCATACCATAGTTCTTACATTTCTGATCTAGCTCTGAAATATCTCTTTGCAAACTTTCAATCGAATCTGCCATCACAGCTAAGTCATACGCATATGCGAGGATGCTTACTTTGTGTTCACATATATTAGTCTCACCCAGCCAGTCTATTGTTTTCAACATATGATTCATAAATAATATGAACAACCGTGGAGACAGATTGCAGCCTTGTCTTACACCTGAAACTACTCTGAACCATGAACTCAATTTACCGTCAACTCTGACTGCTGCCTGACTGTCTATGTAAAGACCTTTAATTGCGTGCAAAAGTTTGCCTCCTATTCCATAATCTAGTAGAACAGACAATAACTTCCTTCTAGAAACCCCGTAATTTGCCTTTTCTACGTCTATAAAGCATAGATACAATTCCCTGTTCTACTGGCAACACTTCTCCATTATTTGCCCTAAGCTTTAGATCTGGTCCTGACAACATGTAAGAGGCCTAAACCCACAGTGACTTTCATCCAATTTGTCCTCAACTAATCCTTGCACTTTCCTTTCTACAATACCTGAGAAGATTTTACCCACAACGCTGATTAAAGAGATACCTCTGTAGTTGTTACAATCTTTTCTGTTTCCATGTTTAAAGATTGGTGTGATTACTGCTTTCGTCCAGTCTGATGAAACCTGTCCCGTCTCCCACGCCATTTCAGTTATCCTGTGTAGCCCTTTAAGACCTGACATTCCACTGTATTTGATGAGTTCCGACTTGATTTCATCCACTCCAGCCGCTTTATGGCACTGCAATCTATTGATCATTTTCTCCACTTCCTCAAATGTATTCTATTTCCATCATCATTCCAATCCCATTGTACATCGAGATCTGAAACATTACTGATGGCATTTTCACCTAAATTGAGCAACTCTTCAAAATATTCCTTCCATCTGCCCAAGGCATCAACAGGATTCACCAGCAGTTTTCCTGAACTGTCCAAAATACTTGTCATTTCCTTCTTACCTCCCTTTCGAAGACTGCTAATAACACTTCAGAATTGTTTTCCACCAGCTTGACCCAGTCTCCAACCTGTTTCCAAAGTCTTCACAAGATTTCTTCCTGGATGCTTCAATTATCTGTTTGGCTTTGTTTCTTTCTCTGTCTACCTGAGTTCTAGTATGTAGGCATTTTTGATACGCCTCCTTTTTTTCCTTTTACAGGCTGCCTTGACTGTGTCATTCCACCAAGTTGTTTACTTCATCCTACCTTTACACACTACTGTTCCAAGACAGTCTTTACCCACTTCTAGTACTGTGTCCCTGTACCTTGTCCATTCCTTTTCCAATGACTGTAATTGACTACATTAAACTAACTAGTACCTTTGTGAGATCAGTGTTTTGTGCCTGATTTCCTTATCCTGAGGTTCCTCCACTCTTAACATCCTACATATTGACCTGGCCTCCTGCACTTTCGGCCTCACAATACCAATTTAACTGTAGATTAAATAGTAATCAGTGTCATCGAAGAATCCCCTGAATACATGTGTGTCCCTCACAGCCTTATTGAATTCCTGATCTGTTATTATATAGTCAATGACAGATCTGGTTCCCCTGCCTTCCCAAGTATACCGGTGAATGTTCTTACATTTAAAAAAGGAGTTTTTGATTACTAAGTCCATACTGGCACAGAAAACCAAGAGTTGTTTCCCGTTCCTGTTGGCTTCCATATCATCTCCAAATTTACCCATAACCTTTTCATATCCTTCTGTTCGATTCCCAATCCTGACATTAAAATCACCTTTGAGCAGAGCACTGTCCTCGTCCTTTACTGCCGGCCGGTGTGGTAGCCGAGAGGTTCTAGGCGCTTCAGTCTGGATCCGCGCGACCGCTACGGCCGCAGGTTCGAATACTGCCTCGGGCATGGATGTGTGTAATGCCCTTAGGTTAGTTAGGTTTAAGTAGTTCTAAGTTCTATGGGACTGACGACCTCAGCTGTTAAATCCCATAGTGCTCTGAGCCATTTGAAACGTTTTCTGTCCTTTACCAACAACATCACTGAGTGCGTCATAAACACTATCCATCTTATCTTGATCCGTCCCTTCACAATGCGTACATACTGACAGTCCCAATTTTCTTGCTAGACACTGTCAAATCTATCCTGATCAGTCGTTCGTTTACATACTTTATTGCAACTACGCTGGGTTCCATTTTTTCCTGATCTAAAGCCCAACACCCCATTGTGCTATTCCTGCTTTGACTCCTGACAGGTAGACCTTGTATTCTCCCACTTCCTCTTCTTTCTCACTCCTTACCCGAATGTCACGAACAGCTAAAAGTCCAACACCATCTTACTTGCAGCCTCTGCCAGCTCTACCTTCTTCCCAGAGTAGCCCCCATTGATATTAATAACTCTCCATCTAGCTACCATTCGTCTGCCGAATCGTATCTTAGGAGTCCCTGGTTTGTCAATTAGAGGTGGGACTCCGTCACCTCCCAAGGTCCGAGGCATTGTGCTCTGATTGTTGCCAGCATCATATTTAACGTACCAGGGAAGCAGGTTGCTAGCCTTACTTGCCCCAGGTCCCATTGAGTTTTATCCTAACGGTTGAGGGACTAACCGGTGGATTTGGTAGTCTTTGCCGTTTGAGCATAAAGGTGACCACGACTCAGAATATGTCCGAGACGCCCAGTCGTATTCCAAAGTAACTGGTATCCCGACTGTCAGGATCACTTACTTGGCCACTCATACGTTGCCCGTGGTTCATGAACTAGGACATAACAGGAACCCACACCATGACCCATCCGTATCTTGAAGTTATGTTAATTTTTTTGGTCACTGTCTTTCAAATAATTGGAAATTTACCTTAACGCTGAATTTTTTTTTCAGCAACTCTCGGAAATAATATTAAAATCACTTTTGTTTAGTGGACGAATTGGTTTTACGAAGATCATATCTTTGTGGGTCCATTATCTTCCGGTACAGACCTTGCAATAGCAAATAACCGCTATTGTTACGAAAGAGGCCAAAGTTATTCAGTCTTCATTTTTTAATTCTCTTCTTTATTGTTTGTTGTTGTTATATTTTTATTTGCATGTTCCTTTGTTTTTGCGTCAATTTTCTTGCGGATTAGTGTGTGTTGAGTAATTGTGCGTTGTCCTCAATTATGTCAGAAAGAAGTAGCTTGCCTAGTATGTTTATCGATAAATATGTCAGAGGAAAACATTTTTGATTTTAACAGATGTGTAAATATTCATCACTAATAGTTTTATGAGACTTGCTTTTTGGTTATGTGTAAGGACATAATACCAGTATACAGTTATTTCTGGGGGAAATTAAATATTTCTGGTTTCAGTTATCTTGAAATTTCCGTACGCGATAAATTAGAGGAGACGGATCACAGTTTCATCAGACTTAATAGTTGAACACGGTCGGTTTTAACATGTCGGATGAAATAGCTAAATTTTTTGACACGACTGATCTGTTACCTTCTCAAAGGGGAACAAATCTTTGATGTCATTGCGAATTTTTGTGAAAGTGAGGAACAATTACAGGGCCTGTTGGACGGAACTGAAAACCTACGATATAAGAAGTAGACTAGCGCAGATGAAGGTATTCTTCACTAAAAGAAATCCTCTAGCGTTTGAAGAGGACTTTTTATAGAATTTATGTCTAGAATGCAGCATTGGGTGGAAATCAGTAATAGGTTGCTGAAAAACGGAAAAGACGCGAATCAAAACGTTTGAGTTGCGTTGTTAAACAAGGATAACGAAAATTGAATAGACTGATAAGATATGAATGTTTTTCGCAGAGTGGGACTTGTGATAATACATCAGAGAATAACTCCCGTGATGGTAGAAGGCAAATATTGGAAGTGAAGAATAGGTATAATATGCGTAATAAATAAAGGAAGATATTAGGTCTAAGTGACACTCTGTGACAAAGAGGTTGGGGCAGGAGAGAAAGTCAAGATAGGTCGTATCAGACTAGTCAGAATAGTGACGAGAAAAAAAATGGTAGTGTCAGCGTCGGCTTCTTGTGTGTGGGCCAAATGAAACTTTGTCAGATGAAGTGGAACTGTGAATACGACTCACAGAGCACACCGTCTCGACGTCCGAGAACGAAATTATGGCAGGTGTGTGAGTTCAAATGCCATGTAATGATTGCTCTTGGATATTGGGTTTTTCGTACATACCACATTTTGGCTCGTCCAGAACACACATTTAATAGAGTGATGCATGTGTGGGACCAGTAAGCAGTAAAATGTCGGTTGCGAATAATGGATACTGCACCGCACAATGGGACCACATCATGGGATGCCTGCCATATTGTACGTCGATCCCCCTGTACGCCATAATATTGCTATCATACTACAGGATAAAGCATCATTCAGTGAAATAGTGTCTAGAGGGGTCGGAGGTTTGGTGAGTTGCGGTCGACGAAATTGATTATTAGATCGTGGCATATCTCCTTTCAGGTAAGGAAAGACGAGGTCTCCTTACAATTTTTCTGATCTGTCATTATTCCTTTCTTTAATCAAAGGGAAACCCACTAGCAAAAGTGATCACTCATTACCACAGTATTCAATATATCGTTTCGATATACTTTTAGAAACTAGAATTAGTGTGTGAAAAGATTTATAAATTTCTATTAAAGAACACGACAGATCCCCAGGATTTTAGGGATAAATTCATAGTTGTTCTCTGCCATTCGGATTTTAATGTACTGGGAACTTAGACCTTTGTTTTGCCCTGTGCACTTAAGACAAACAACAACACTGACAACAACATTACGTTGCTGTATCCACAGTGATGACTTGACAATGAAAGACTGAAAAGCTTGTGCAGCAGTGTGCGTAGACGATTCGACGTTGTCTGCTGCACGCTAGACTGGTTGCAAACATGCTATTGCTTCATTTCCCATTATTCCCAACTCACAATCACCGTCAACTGCTTCGGACAAGTAAATGTCATAGATGACATGCTAACTGGAAAATATAAATATTTTCGACGAAGTCTGGTCCCAGTTTGTCCGACAGAGTAGGGCCTGCCAAGAAGTACAGTAATTTCAACCCAGCCATGTTCCATAGAGACCTCTGTCACACCACAGCATCATCACAAAGTGCTGCAGAAATGCTAGGGCAACCTTGTATAGAACTTTAGTAAAGTACAGACCAAACAAAATTCATTCAATATTTCAATAAATATCCATTTCCAGACAGATTTCCATATGATTTTTTTTCCGGCATGTGCTGAGCCTCGTCCTCAAATATTGCCATGTATTGTTGACAACCCCAAAACAAGCGACGTCACCAATATCAGATGTTAAGTGACCACCCTGAAAGGGCATGGAGCTGCCACATACTCGTGTGAAACAGAGTTATCAGCATATGACTGAGTTTTGAAAGGGTCTCATTGTGGGTCTCAATTTGGCCAGCTGGTCAAATCATCCAATAACCAAATTTGTGGAGCTTTGAGATGTAACTAGACCGACGTTGGAATGCATGGCAATGTAAGGGCTGGTATAGATGTCGTAAGGTTACAGTCGATAACATACGATTACAAACAGCCATATTGTATGTCTAGTACATAATAATCGCTTCACCTCTTCAGTTGCGATCTGAGATCAAGTAATGGACTCCCAGAAACAATGTGTGTCATCCTGCACCATCGGACAAAGACCAGCCTAGGAAATTACCACGCCATGTGTAAGCTGTCATTAATAACCCCAACACACAGCGCTGCGTTTGGAGTGGTGCCGGGATCAGGTAGCACAGACTGTTGATGACAGGTGGCACATTGTGTTTAGTAATGGACCTCGGTTCAGCACCTCCCTAAATTAATTGACTCAGCGAGTATGGCGGAGACCTGGGTAGATGCCCAATTCTTCTAACGTTGTGGAAAGGCACGCCAGTGCTACTTGTGGCTACGTGGTGTGGGGACTTACTAGGTTTGATTTCAGGTCACAGCTGGTATGGTCAACTCTGGCGGCTCATCAGTACTTAAGGGATGTCCTGCGTCGAACCTCTCTTGTGACAGTATTGTGGTGCCATTTTCCAACAGGACGAAGCTCGTCCACATGGCACTTGTCTCTATGAATTGTCTACGTGATGTTGAGGTAATGGCATGCATAGCATGATCCCTAAATATATCTCACATTAAACACGTGTGAGGCTAGCTAAGGCGTCTACTCCGTCCCAATGCCAGTATCCATGGTATTAAGAACTTGTTACACCTTATGAGACGATACGACAACTTTATGACACCTTATCCAAACGAATTAGTGCATACATCCAGACCACAGGGCCTACAACGTCATACTGATGCGTGTGTTCGTACCGCAAATTTCATTATAAATACGACTCCATTATGTAATCACTAAAATATAACGAGGTACCCTTTAAATTTTATTCAGTATCCTTGATTTATGGGCGTTTCATATTTGTTCGGGCAATGTGTTTTATCGAGTACATAGGTGAATAAGAAGACGTGCATAACATTTGGTAGTTATTTTCTTACCCCTTGCAACTTAACCAGTAAAGAGGATCTACGTTTGAGCCCCAGGAAAACTCATTGACCAATGAAATCAAGTGTGTTGTTTTTTGGTGTAAGCTTACCGTCTTCTACACATGTTTTGATTTCTGTTCAGTTGCTGGCGTTATGATATGGACGCATGTCTCATCCACACAAGCAAAGCCGCGAACAGAATATTATCGTTCTTTTTAAAATGGGCAAAAACTTACTATTTGCAACATTGCCATTCCCTTTTATCATTTACTGTTGATCAGTATTTACCAAATATAGCATTTATTTTGCATCACATATTCTCTCTGTTCATATAAGATGTATTCGTCTTGAAATGCCCGTAACGGCAAGTGTTTCGCATATCTTTATACAGCGATCGCTGAGAATCATGGTCACATAATGCATTTTGTCATGTTTTCATACGTGGCAGCAGTGTCGAGACATTCTTCTAACCGATCGTCCGTGGTAGCAGTGCGAATTCCGCTATATCTCTTAATTACGGGATGAAGAAACTGGCTCCTTACAAGTTTACCTAATTTTCTTTGGAATTTAATTGTGCAAAACAATGTGTAAGGTGGCAGAATAAATGGTCATATTCGCACCTTACATGAGACCTTTACAAATCGCAATGAGAAAATGAAGATGACCCTCAGCATAAATCGAAAGTTATGAGAACATTTTCCTATCAATATATAATGCAAAAAGGGATGACAGTAAATCGAAGGCAATTAACACATCATTCCTATAAAATGCATGTCTTTGAGCGGAAGGTAGAACAGGGAACGCGAGTCGCGTCGCATTGAGTTCTGAAAAGCCAGCTCCACAACCGCAAAGCGAAGCCGTGATGAAGGAGTTATGCTGGCGGCCACTTTAAAGGGGTGGCAGAAAGGAGGCAGTGAACCCGGACCAGGTGATTCAAGCTGGAGGGCGGCCTGTAGTGAGGGCATCGGTACAAGGGCCGAGAAGAGGCTTTACAAACTGCGTTTCGAACTTCCAGCGGGAGACGAACAAAAGCAAGTGACGCATTTTCGTCCAGTGAGTGCGACACACAGTAAGGTCAATGTACTTTAGGCATCTAGAACGGCACAAAACGTCTGATTGGCGGAAACTCACTAGGAAAAAGAAAACTACTGAAGTTTCGACGCAGTTTGATAGAAGGGACTTTGCGATTGGTAGAGGGTGTTTCTACAAAATAAGAGGAACGCTCTTATTAGTCAGAGAAAACAGTGACGTGAAAAAGGAACCCAAGTGGAGGGAGGCAGTTCTGCCATGAGTAGGACAAGAGAGAAATTTAGAATGGGGATTCTTCTCTGAACTGGTATCAAGTGCAGAACGGAGTGCTTAACGCTTCGTAAAATGCACAGATGAAATTGGTGTGGACACTGCATTTACAGCGGCTGCACTCCAGCTAAATTTAGCTTTAGCAACGTTCAGCTCCAGCTGTGGAGAAACGAACCAGCCAAATTAGATAACTGTTTTTAAGAGAACTGAGAGGACACTATAATATGCATGCTGCTCTAAGCATGCGCAAGTATATCGCCACATAATAAGTCTAGGGTTGAGTACATGTTTAGTCGCATAACATACTTTGGTTATATTATGCTTAAGATTAATGTTCTTTCAGAGAGTTAATATTTAACATTGTTGTGTATAAATTTACTTAACTTTCTGCTGTTGGCAAGATTCGTTATCCATTGCACTGTTTTTACGTTGACGAGTTGAAAACTGTGTGAAAAGCTGTAATTTGGTGATAAATGTTGCGACATTAAACCTGTAGTTATCAATTCAAGAATAAACAAAAAAAATCCCGAAACCTTACAAATGGCGACCCTGCCAGTTGGCAACTGGTCTGCCTGGAAGACAATTAGTAGAATTAGTAATAAAAACAAATTTTTGAGTGATGAAAAAAAAACTTTTTTTCATGTTGTTTTGTGACGAGATTACCGAATGTGTGTAAATATGTAGTGGAAAAATACAGTGAATGTGTGATCCAAAGTGTAGAAAAATTGTA
Organism: Schistocerca gregaria; assembly: GCF_023897955.1. Lineage (NCBI taxonomy): Eukaryota > Metazoa > Arthropoda > Insecta > Orthoptera > Acrididae > Schistocerca > Schistocerca gregaria. The sequence goes on from NC_064922.1 coordinate 744,704,357, forward strand.
TTGGGACGTAGAATCAAAGTATCATTGAGTTGAAGTGGATTGTACATTACCTTCTGTTCAAGGCCGAGTAGTTTTCTTATTCTCTTGTAGAATGAACTGATTTTCAGTAAAATAAATTACCTTAAAGCAGTTTTTTTAATGTAATACATCCTCAACAGCTGATCTGACAATTCCTCGACGTTAAGGGATACAATACCTTCATTTTTTTCCCTGGTTGAACTAGAACAACAGCTGAAATTAATTAGTATTTTCATACTTTTTCATTTAATACATTTGCAAAATATCTACACTGACTGTAATCAGAACTAAAAGTGAAATGAAGGAGAGAAATCAAAAGTAGGCCACTTTATGATAACCGCCAATTCTACGTACAAAGGAATGAATAAATAAGCTAATGTTGAGGTCTAAGAAACCCTAAGAAAACAAATTGAAGAAAAAAGGCAAAACTAATTGTCATTTGTAGATTTATAGACCATTTTTACCATTTTGACTGGAATACACTCTTTGAGACACCAAGAACTAAATAATATACCATAGATCAGGTAAATGACATTACATAAATTATAATAATTATGGAACTGTTCGTACCTGATCTCCGACTCAAGCGTATTGTGAAGCTTTCCGGCTGCAATTAGAGCTCAATAGCATCTTCGAAAATGATAGATGATTACCTTGAAATTGCTAAGGAAGTTAACTTGAATTATTTTGAATTCGACGGCACTAAACTTTAACAGTGGTTCCCGGAGTACCGCAGTGAACAGTTTGCTAACATCCACGTGCTAGACGTGGCAGGGCCAAATACTACCGCCTGACAAGACATAGGAGGTGAAGGTTCGGTCCAGACCGCCCTTAACATGTAGGAATCGAAACATGTGATGCCACCAGTGGCGCCGCAAAACCATTGACTTGGCATTTGTTCCCTAAGCTGACGGACGGATGACGCCACATTCAGTTGCAATGGCATCCAAAATTTCCATAAGCAGCATGAGTGGGCATACGCCACATACAAACGTTGAAATGGGCCATCAATAAAGATCCACTGTCAACAGCTGTGTAAGGATTATCGAGGACCATGTGACAGGACCATATGTAGTTCACTACCACTCGAATGGGAGGAGGTACAAACGGTTCTTGCGCAGAATGTTGCCTACTATGTTGAAGAACTTTCACTACAAATCCCTGCCCATTTTAGTGTTCTTGTCCGTCAACACCTGAATCGCCGTTATGCTAATCGCAGGGTACTTAGAGGTGAACCAGTTGCTTGGTCCCTACGATAATCTTACTTAAACCCACTGGACTTTTTCCTGTGAGCTCATTTAAAGGCGCTGCTGCACGCCTCACCTGTGGAGGATGAAGCATCTCTTCTTGCAAGAATTCAGGCAAATAGTCAAATAATACGTACAACCACGGAGATTTTTGAGAATGTTGGTACCTGCAGAAGTCTGCATACTGGCAAAGGGTGGGCATTAGTAACACATATTATAAAGCTGTGAACGGGATTGGTCAGTGCGAAAATAAAGTGGACGCCAAGTAGCATGTCATCAACTTCCATGTATGATATCTCCATAAGTATCCATTTCCGATCTACTGTCCATATGACCTTTTTTTGTCTGCTGCATATGCTGAACCTCATCCTGAAAAACTGCAATCTATTTCTGTAAAACCCTGATGCCCTACGATGTCTGATGGAAGTACTAACCACGAACCACAGTGACACATTCAGGTGGCTGTTATACCTGTCACAGAGAACTGCCTGTCCATCATTTACATGACCGCCAGTGATTTGTACACGCACGAAGCTACATTAATAAACGACCATGACTTCTGGGTGCTTCACTCGCTTTCTCAGACAGCGGATATTAGAGAAGGGGTCCAAATGGGGAAAGGAAAGTATCTTTTATGAGGATCCTGCGCGTTCCTACAACCAAATTTGATAAACAAACGTCTGAGGCAAGACTCACTACATTCAGTACGAAACGACTTCCATTTATTCGCTATATCTTGAGACATGTACGATTGGAAAGTGAGTCCAATAAAGAGGTTATGACAGCCGGCCGTCGACGGGTGTTTTGTAGAGATGCCTGTATCGGAGTTCAAGAAGTGTTATTTCTCTTGGATAGGCTTGCTTTGCATTTACTCTCTATAAAGTTTATACAATACCGGTATAGTCTATTATACACTAACGCAATTTGTAAAGCATTGAGCGCTTCCCTTTCGCGCTCTCCTTCAATACCACCATCGCAACACTTCGAGCACGGAATGGAACTTGCCAATCAGAGATCAACTGCACTACTGACTACTGAACTCTGGGAGAAAGTCTCGCACCACAGCGGTCTATCAATGAACTGTTGTGCAGCCACAGGTCTTAGTGCAGCAAGTGACCTTTCCCTGTAGTACGTCACAGCTAGAGACGGAGAACCCGGTACCTACTATTTCTGGAACACCCTGTTCCGAGGTCCACCACTTGAAGTGTTCTGGGCTCCGTAGAAACGTCAACACATTCCATTCCTATACAAATGCCACTATGTACAAGTGTCATAAACCTCTAAAGTTAGCATCGTTGAGCGAAACATTTCGAGTCCCGTGTTCAGTGTCAGCCACTGTTTAAATTATAAATAAAAATCATCAGAAATGGTGACCGAAGACTTATGGCATAAAGATTCATCTTCGATCTGCCAACGGTGGAGGAGCGTACAGAGGTTCGAGGTGCCCGCTTGCCTGTCGGGTGGGAAATTGCCCCTAAACGACTGACGCATCTCCGGTGATCGGTGGCATGAGGAAGCAAGAGGCAATGAGAACCACCGCGTGAAAGACAATATGCAGTCACTGGATGAGTGGTTTGGAGTTGCAAAAGTGTCACGAAGATCTCTCCATTGGGGAAAGATTCCAGATTAGTTTACCATTCGGATCTCCACGAGGGAGATAACAATGACAAAAGATTGAACTGAACTGAATTCCTCCCGAACTGTCCATGAAGGCCCAATGGTACCGACCGGCTCCTGTGTCATCCTCGGCTTCTAGGCGTAACTGGATGCGAATTCGGGGGGGGGGGGGGGGGGGGGGGGGATGTGGTCAACCACTGTTCTTCCGATCGTGAGTCATTTTCCGAGACCGGAGCCGTTACTCGTTATCCAGGTAGCTCCTCAGTTTGTCTCCCAAGGGCCGACTGCATCCCGTTTGCCAACAGCGCTCGGCAGTCCGGATGGTCACCCATCCAAGTGCTACCCCAGCTCAACAGCGCTTAACTTCTGTGATGTGACGGGAGCCGGTGTTACCACTGCGGCAAGGCCGTTGGTCAGAAGGTTGAACGGTCGACTATAAAGTAATATTCCGTGAGTAGTGAAACTCCGTGGTTTGAATGTGGTAGGGAAGCTAGAAAATCTCAAAAGGGAAATATAAGTATTGAATTTAGATACAGTGGAAATCAGTAAAGTGAAATAGGAAGAAGATAGTCATTTCTGGTCAGATAAATGTAGGGTAATATCAATAGGAAAAGGAAACAGTATAACGAGAGTAGAATTCGTTAACAGTACGTACGTGAGAGAGTACGTTGCATTGAACAATTCAGTGAGAGGAATATCCTCATCAAAATCGACAGAATACCAGTGGTGGCAACAACAATTCCCTTATACATGCCGACGTCACAATCAGAACATAAAGAGTTAGAGTATATGAGGGCACAGAACGGGCAACTCAGTGTATAAGGCAAGATTATAATCTAACAATAATGGAAGATTAGAATGTGGTTGTGTAGGAAGGAACTGAAAATGAGTCTACGGGAGAGTATGGGCCCTCTAGTGGGAATGAAAGGGCCAACGACCTTGCCGCAGAGGTAACACCGGTACCCGTTAGGTCACAGAAGTTATTAGGTGACATTTGTGTCTGCCGAGCGAGATTCGTAGGCAGGGTGCACTCAGCCGTTGTGAGGGCAATTGAGGAGTTACGTGACTGAGAGTTAGCGGCTCAGGTCACGAAAAGTGACTACGGCCAGGAGAGAGGCATGCTGACCACATGCCCCTCCACATTCGCAACTAATGACGCCTATCGGCTGAGAATGACACAACGGTCGGATGGTGCCCTTTGTCCTTTCGAGGCCTGTTCGAACAGAGTTTAGTTTAGTTTACTCGGGATTAAAGACTAGAAAGGCTAGTATAGTTCTGCAGTAAATTCTGTCTGGTAACAGAAAATGCACTGCTGAAAATCGTAAGAAGATGTGTAATTGCAGAATGCATGGAGGCACGTGAAGGTGACAGAAATTCGGAAAGCAGATTCTGGATTGTAAGACGAACCTAGAGGTATATATAGACTCTGACAACAATTGAGTCATGATGAAGAGAAGGCTCAAGTTTAAGACAATCTGCTGGGAAGGGTCAACAGAAAAAGCAGTGGGATACTACACTGAAGAGCCAAAGAAACTGGTATAGGAACGCATTTTCAAATACACAGATATATGAACAGGCAGAATGCGGCACTGCGGTCGGAAGCGCCTATATAAGACAACAAGTGTCTAGTACAGTTCTTAGATCGATTACTGCTGTTACAATGGTAGGTCATCAAGATTTAAGAGAGTTTGGTATTATAGTCGGTGCATGAGCGATGGGACACAGCCTCTCCGAGATAGCGATGAAGTGGGGATTTTCCCATACGACCATTTCACGAGTGTACCGTGAGTATCAGGAATCCGATAAAACATCAAATCGTCAACATCACTGCTGCTGGAAAATGATCCAGCAAGAACGGGTCCAACGACGACTGAAGACAATCGTTTAAAGTGACCGAAGAGCAACCCTTACGCAAATTGCTGCAGGTTTCCGTGCTGGGCCATCAACAAGTGTCAAAGTGTGAACCATTCACCGGAACATCATCGATATGGGCTTTCGGAGCCAAAGGCCCACTCGTGTATCCTTAATGACCGCACGACACAAAGCTTTACACCTCGCCTGGGAATCTCAACGACACTGGACAGTTGATGGCTGGAAACTTGTTGCCTGGTCAGACGAGTGTCGTTTCAAATTATATCGAGCGGATGGACATGCACGGGTATGGAGACAGACTCATGAATCCATGGACTCTCCATGTCACCAGGGGACTTTTGAAGCTGATGGAGGCTCTGTAATGGTGTGGGGCGTGTGCAGTGGGAGTGATATGGGAACCCTGATACGTCTACACACGCTTCTGACAGGTGACACGTTCGTAAGCAGCCTGTCTGATCATCTGCAACCATTCACGTCCACTGTGCAATCAGACGAACTTCGGCTATTCCAGCAGGACAATGCGACACTCACACGTCCAAAATTGCTACAGAGTGGCTCCAGGAATAATTTTCCTAGTTTAAAAAACTCCCTAGACATGAACATTATTTAGCATTTCTGGGATGCCTTGCAACTTGCTATTCAAAAGATATCTACACCCCATCGTATGCTTACAGATTTAAGGACGGCCCTGAAGGATTCATGGTGCCAGTTCCCTTCAGCAGTACTTCAGACATCAGCCGAGTCTATGCCACGTCGTATTGCGGCACGTCCGTGTGCTGGCGGGGGCCCTACACGATATTAGGCAGTTTCTTTGGCGCTTGAGGAATGATATGTGTTCGTTCTCTGAGGCAGGAGCCACTGTGGTTATGAAGGCCACAGTAGGCAGTTCAATTGAAGAGGAATGGACATTTGTAAAATGGGAAATTATTGAAGTTAGACACACAAATGTACGTATAAACAAGGAAACTGCTCAGAACTTTTGGGTTCCAGAAAAAAAATAATTTAAGAAAGAAAGAAATACAAAAATGCTCAAGACAAATAGAAATTCAGAAGCATAAGTTTCTTACAAATGAAGGAAACGGGCAGTGTAGGAATTCTAAGGTAAAACTGCTGCATTAAAATGGGAAGAAATCTAAAGAGACATAATGGTTGAAAGGAACAATTCAGTGTATAGAAGTGCAATAGAAATCAAACGTAAAGCTGTCAATATTAAGAGCACGGGAAAATTTGCTATTAAATGTAAACGAGCATTTTTCAAGTATTGCAGAGAAGTTACAGCAAAAATTCCCCAAAACAAATATAACACCTGCAAAAATTGTTGCACTAGATACAATGATGTTACTTCCAACCACAGAGAATGAAGTCAATAAAACTGTTCAAAAGCTAAAAAATAAAAAGTCAGAAGGCTTAGATGATGTACCAATGTGTGTACTGAAACAATGCATAGGGATTATACAAGGCCCATTAACAAATATAATAAATGAATCCTTCACATCAGGGACATTTCCAGAGCAGCTAAAACAGGCAAGAGTTGTACCTTTGCTTAAGAAAGGTAATGCAGAAGACATAGAAAATTACCGGCCCATTTCCCTGCTGTCAGCATTCTCAAAAATAATAGAAGCAATTATGAAAGACAGATTAATGAATTATCTGAATAAATACAATCTTTTAAGCAAATCACAGTTTGGTTTTCGAAGTGGCAAAAATACGGAGTCAGCCATAGTAGAATTCACAAAAGTTGTACTTAATGCTCTTGATAAAGATGAGTGTGTCACAGGCATATTTTTGGATCTTTCTAAGGCTTTTGATACAGTCGACCACAAGATTCTATTAAATAAATTAGAAGCATTAGGAATAAGAGGGGTAGCTAATGACTGGTTTCGATCATACCTAACAGATAGGGTACAAAGAGTAGAGATAACACATACTTCAAATAGATCTAAACATTTAGTAAAATACTTATCAGAACCAAAACATATTAATATAGGGGTTCCACAAGGTAGCATATTAGGACCAATACTATTCCTGATATACATCAATGACTTTCCCAATAGTGTTACTCATGGTGAGAAAATTCTCTTCGCTGATGACAGCAATATTATAGTCACTGAGAGAACAAGAGAACTCCTTACCGAGAAAGCAAATGAAACTCTCAAGGAAGTTTACGATTGGTCAATAAGCAACAAATTGACATTAAACATAAAGAAAACTAATGCCATGAACTTCAGTTTGAAGAGGAAAAATGACAATGTTAAATTAAATGTAGATGGCACCTCTATAGACTGTGTAACAAATGCAAAATTTCTAGGAATGAATATTGACTCTCAGCTGAAGTGGTGCGAACACACAAAGGTACTTGCAAACAGAATGTCATCAGCATGTTATGCCCTTAGAATTCTATCATCTGTGTGTAACATGCAGTGTCTTTTAGTTACATATTATTCATATGTACACTCAATTCTTAGCTATGGCATTCTTTTTTGGGGAACAAATCCACATAATATGAACACAATTTTCAAACTCCAGAAAAGAGCCATAAGAATAATAACCAGAAATAGTAGTCGAGCTCATTGTAAAGATCTGTTCAAAACACTGGGAATTTTAACTGCTCCATGTGAACACATTTACCAGTCAGTTGTACACATCAAAAGCAACATTGGCAATTACTGCACAAACAGCTCTGTCCATGACCATGCAACAAGAGATAGACTCAACTTACATTTACCAAGAAAAAACAAACATAAAACACAAAACAGCATTTTCTACCAAGGAATAAAACTGTACAATAAATTACCAAAAGAGATTAAAGAAATTTCAAAAATACACTTATTTAAGAAGGCAGCTAAAAAGTACCTGTTATGCAATACATTTTATACATTGAAGGATTACTTAGATAAAGCAGAGTAGGGGTTTGATAAAAAAATGTTATACAAACAAATAATAATAATAATGATGATTATAAAACATCCAATATTCCACATAACACCTTCACTTTATTATTTTTCTTCTTTTTTCCTTTCTAGAGACACTCTCCCCTCAAGCTATGCATAGCACAATACTAACACCTCTTCCTCTTTCTGAGCTCAACATCTCACTCATTATGAAGGGATGCTGACTCAGTTTTTCAGGATAGCAAATGGGAACTTGCAGTACAGAAAATGGCCCAAGGATCACCTGTGTGTGCGTGTGTGTGTGTGTGTGTGTGTGTGTGTATGTAGTGAGTGAAGTGTTATGAAACAATGTGTGTATAGTGTGTGCAGTGACTGATAGGGAAATATGAGTGAATAGTGTGGCATTACATTATTTAATGAGTTATTTGTAAATAAATTATTGTATACCAGGAGTAAAATCTAATGATTGTCTCTAACTAGAAGTCTGTAAATATATGTGTATACGAATTAGCTTATTGTAAATTGATCTAAGCTTGTAAATACTTTGACATGTCCTATATCCTTGTAAAAAGAGATCTACGGATGAATAAAACTACTACTACTACTACTAGAAGAAAGAGCGGGTCGGTGAAAGAAATACGTTGAAGTTCTTTACGAGCAGGACGAAATGTTTGATGATGTGATAGAAGAAGATACAGTAGTCAGCTTGAAAGAAAGGGGATCCTTCATTCTGGTCACTGCTTGACAGAGCTTCCAATTCGAAAGACTTCGTATCAAATGAGGCAACAGATATAGACAACATTCCATAAGCATTTCTAAGGTCAATGGAGAGGAACTGGCAGTGATTTTACAGGTTGGTATGTAGAGGCAACGAGATGGGGACATACATTCAGGAAAACATCATCCACACAATTAAGAGGATGCCAAGAGAATATGAGTAAGACAATTATAGCACAATCACGCTGACAGTTCATGTATACAAGGCTGTTGTTGTGATCTTTAGTCCAGAGACTGGTTTGATGCAGCTCTCCATGCTACTCTATCTTGTGTAAGCTCCTTCATCTCCCAGCACTTACTGCAACCTACATCCTTCTGAATCTGCTTAATGTATTCATCCTTGGTCTCCCTCTACGGTTTTTACCCTCCACGCTGCTCTCCAATACTAAAGTGGTGATCCCTTGATGCCCCAGACAGTGTCCTACCAACCGGACCCTTTTTCTAGTCAAGTTATGCCACAAATTTCTCTTCTCCCTAAATCTATTCAATCCTCATTAGTTATGTGATCCACCCACCTGATTTTCAGCATTCTTCTGTAGCATCACATTTCGAAAACTTCTAGTCTCTTCTGGTGGAAACTATTTATCGTCCACGTTTCGCTTCCATACATGGCTACACTCCATACAAATACTTTCAGAAACGACTTCTTAACACTTAAATCTGTACCCGATGTTAACAAATTACTCTTCTTCAAAAACGCTTATCTAGCCATTGCCAGTATACATTTTATATCCTCTCTACTTCGACCATCATCAGTCATTTTGCTCCCCAAATAGCAAGACTCATTTACTACCTAAAGTGTCTCATTTCCTAATCTAATTCCCCCAGCATCACGCGAACAAATCGACTACATTCCATTATTCTCGTTTTGCTTTTCTTGATGTTCACTTTATATCCTCCTTTCAAGAAACTGTACATTCCGTTCAACTGTTCTTCCAGTCCTTTGCAGTTACTGATAGAACTACAATGTCATCGGCATACCTGAAAGTTTTTATTTCTTCTCCATCGACTTTAATTCCTACTCCGAATATTTCTTTTCTTTCCTTTACTGCTTGCTCAATATACAGGTTGAATAACGTCTGGGATAGGCTACAACCCTATCTCAGCCCTTTCCCATGAAATTTTTCCTCCTATCTACGTGATTATGTAGCTCTCAATTCGTTCGAGCAATCAGTCATTCATAATATGAAACACAGTCATAGCTCATTCACTCAAAATGATTCAGAAATTATACTTGTTAGAATGAAATCAGGCGATGATTCTTCTTCTCTGGAGGCTCGTGCTTTGCGGCAGACTGCTAATCTGTACAAATAAAATGCCTCGTAATTTTTGGGAGCGTTGTATAATCAGTCGGGAAACCTCAGATCAAGCGGGTATTTGGCTTTGATAAAGTTTAACCTTCCGAAGAAGTAATGGAGCCTTTGGATTATTAAATGCAGGTTCGTATCCAGTCTTTCGGAAGTTCCCTTCTGATTAACAACTACGCAATATATCGTAGAATATCATTAATTATATATATATATATATATATATATATATATATATATATATATATATATATATATATGTATCAGTTATCTTCTGTCATAAATCTCAATAATCAGATTACAGTTCTTCAAAGAAAGCTCAGGCTAATCGGCACGAAGACAATCTCGGAAGCTTTTTTCCTCTAATGACCACCAGAGATAGTACTACAAAGAATAATTATGCGCTCATGGCGTAGCTATTGTATGAAACTATTTTGCGAGTATGAAGATAGAAATTTTGTAAACGTCATTCTAGGGTAGAATTGTATTAGAATAATTCATCGAAAATAAAGAGATATTACACCCAATCACTGATTCCCTTTGATGCCACTTGACTCTTATTACCGTCACCTGGATTCTGTACAAATTGTAAATAAATTTCGCTCTCTGTATTTTAGCCCAGCCACCTTCAGAATGTGAAAGAGAGCATTCCATTCAACATTGTCAAAAGCTTTCTCCATGTCTACAGATGCTAGAAACGTAGGTTCTGCCTTTCCTTAATCTAAGATAAGTCGTAGGGTCAGTAATGCCTCATGTGTTCCAACATTTCCACAGAATCGAAACGTATCTTCCCCGAGGTTGTATTCTACCAGTTTTTCCATTCTTCTGTAAAGAATTCGCGTTAATATTTTGTAGCCGTGAATTATTAAACTGATAGTTCGCTAATTTTCTCACCTGTCAACACCTGCTTTCTTTGTGATTTGAATTATTATATTCTTCTTGAAGTGTGAGGGTATTTCGCCTGTCTCATACATTTTGCTCACCAGATGGCAGAGTTTTGTCAGGGCTGGTTCTCCCAAGGCGGTCAGTGGCTCTAATGGAATGTTGTCTACTGCTGGGGCCTTGTTTCGACTTAGGTCTTTCAGTGCTCTGTCAAACTCTTCACGCAGTGTCGTATATCTCCCATTTCATCTTCATCTACAGCGTCTTCCAGTTCCGTAATATTGTCCTCAATTAAACCGCCGTTGTGGGGACCCTCAATATAGTGCTTCCACCTTTCTGCTTTCACTTCTTTGCTTAGAACTGGGTTTCCATCTGAGCACTTGATATGCATGCAAGTGGTTCTCTTTCCTCCAAAGGTCTCTTTAATTTTCCTGTTGGCAGTATCTATCTTACCCCTAATGAGATATGCCTCTGCATCCTTACATTTGTCCTCTAGCAATCCCTCCTTAGCCATTTTGCACTTTCTGTCGCTCTCATTTTTGACACGTTTGTATTCCTTTTTGCCTACTTGATTTACTGAATTTTTGTATTTTCTCGTTTCATCAATGAAATTGAATATCTCTTCTGTTACCCAAGGTTTTCTACTATCCCTCGACTTTATACCTACTTGATCCTCTGCAGCCGTCATTTTTACATCTCTCGAAGCTACCTATTCTTCTTCTACCGTATTTCTTTCCTATGTTGCTGTCAATAGTTCCCTAATGCTCTCTCTGAAACTCTCTACAACCTTTGGTGCTGTCAGTTTAACCAGGTCCCATCACCTTAAATTCCCAACATTTTGGATTTTAATCAATTTTAATCTACAGCTCTTAACCAATTGATTGAGGTTTGAGTTCACATCTGCCCCTGGAGATGTCTTACAATTTAAAACCTGTATCCTAAATCTCTGTCTTACCACTACATAATATATCTGAAACCTTTCAGTACCTCCAGACCTATCCAGACCTCTCCAGACCTTCTTTCATGATTCTTGAACCAAGTGTTAGTTGTGATTAAGTTATTCTCTGTGCAAAATTCTACCACGCGGCTTCCCCTTTCATTTCTTACCAACATTCCATATTAACCTACTACGTTTCTCTCTCTTCCTTTCCCTACAATCGAATTCCAATCACCCATGACTATTCCGTCTCCCTTCGCTATCTGAATACTTTCTTTTATGTCATCATACATTTCATTAATGCCTTCGTCATGCTCGGAGCTAGGTGGCATATGAACTTGTACTACTGTGATAGGCGTGTGCTTCGTGTCTATCTTGGCCACAATAATGCGTTCTCTATGCTGTTTGTAGTAGCTTAACCGCACTCCCATTTTTTAATTCATTATTAAACCTACTCCTGCATTACACCTACATGATTTTGTATTTATAACCCTGTATTCACCTGACCAGAAGTCTTGTTTCTCCTGCCACCGAATTTCACTAATTCCCACTATATCTAAATTTACCCTATCCATTTCCCTTTTTAAATTTTCTATCCTACCTGCCCGATTAAGGGATTTGTCATTCCACGATCCGATCCTCAGAACGCCAGTTTTCTTTCTCCTGATAACAACGTCCTCCTGAGTTGTCTACTCCCAGAAATCTGAATACGGGACTATTTTACCTTTGGTTATTTTACGCATGAGGACGCTATCATAATTTAACCATACAGTAAAGATCCTTGCTATTGGGAAAAACTACGGCTGTAGTTTCCCCTTGCTTTCAGCCGTTCGCAGTACCAGCACAGCTAGGCCGTTTTGGTGTTTGTTACAAGGCCAGATCAATTAACCATCCACACTGTTGCTCCTGCAATTACTGGAAAGGCTGCTGCCCCTCTTCAGTAACCACACGTTTGTCTGTCTTCTGAACAGATTCCCCTCCGTTGTGGTTGCACCTACGGTACGGCTACCTGCATCGCCGAGGCACGCAAGCCATCCCACAAACGGCAAGGTCCATTGTTCAGGTACTGTCATGGTATTGTCAAGAATAATGAATAGAAGAGTGGAAAATAGAATTAAGGATCTGTCAGGTGACGACCAGTTTTGCTTTAGGAAGCGTACAGGAGTCAGAGAGGCAGATCTGATGTGCGCTTGATAATGGAAGCAAGGCTTAACATTCCAGATACGTTCGCATGGACTGTGGACCTTGACAAAGTGTTCGATCATGTAAAATCGTGCAGCATGTTTGAAATTTCAAGATAAGTAGCTTTAAGCTTCAGAGAAAGGAGGGTAATATACACACATCAAAAAACGTTTTGCGTCACCTCTGTTCCGAGAGTTCCGGAACCTCTTCAGAAAACTGGAATAGAGATCAACATAAGCATCGTTGCCGCCATTTTTATTGCTCATGGAAACCTAACAGAGCATTTGTACCACCAGCGAGAGCTTCATAGGCGGTGGTCCTGATTTATGTACACTACGGTACCTCTAATACACAGTAGCACGTCATCTTGCATTGCTGCATGCGTGTATTCTTCGTGGCATACTATCCACAGATTCATCAAAGCACTGTTGGTCCAGGTTCTCCCACTCCTCAACGGCGATTCGGCGTAGATCCCTCAGAGTTGTTGTTGGGTGACATCGTCCGTAAGTAGCCCTTTTCAGTCCATCCCAGACTTGCTGGGTGTGGTTCATGACTGGAGAACATGCTCGCCACTCTAGTCGAGCGATGTCGTTATCCTGAAGGAAGTCATTCACAAGATGTGCACGATGGGGGTGCGAATTGTCGTCCATTAAGACGAATGCCTCGCCAATATGCTGCCGATATGGTTGCACTATCGGTCGGAAGATGGCGTTCACGCATGCTACAGAAGATACGACGCCTTCCATGACTACCAGCGGCGTACTCCGGCCCCATATAATGCCACCCCAAAACAACAGGGATCCTCCACCATGCTGCACTAGCTGCACAGTGTGCATAAGGCTTTCAGCCTGACCGGGTTGCCTCCAAACACGTCTCCGACGATTGTCTGGTTGGATGGTTGGAGGCGTATGCGACACTCGCCGGTGAAGAGAACGTGATGCCAGTCCTGAGCGGAGCATTCGGCATGTTGTTGGACCCCTCTGTACCGCGCTGCATGGTGTCGTGGCTGCAAAGATGTACCTCGCGATGCGCATCATGCAACCTATTGTGGACAGTTTGATTTGTTAAACGACGTTCTGTGGCTGCACGGAAAGCATTATTCAACATGGTGGCATTTCTGTCAAGGTTCCTCCGAGCTATAATCCGTAGGCAGTGGTCATCCACTGCAGTATTAGCCCTTGGGCGGCCTGAGCAAACTTGTCATCGACGGTTCCTGTCTCTCTGTATCTCCTCCTTGTCCGAACAACATCGCTTTGGGCCACTTCGAGACGCCTGGACACTTCCGTTGTTGATAGCCTGTACATAAGAAGGGTAGAAGGACGGAACCACAAAATTGCAGACCAATATCCTTAACATCGGTTTATTGCAGGATTCTCGAACATATTCTTAGTTCGAATATAATGAATTTCCTTGAGACAGAGAAGTTGCTGTCCATGCATTAGCACGGCTGTAGAAAGCATCGCTCCTGCGAAACGCAACTCGCCCTTTTTTCACATGATATCTTGCGAAGCATGGATGAAGGGTATCAGACGGATGTCATATTCCTTGACTTCCGGAGAGCGTTTGACTCGGTGCCACACTGCAGACCCCTAACTAAGGTACGAGCATATGGGATTGGTTTCCAAATATGTGAGTGGCTCGAAGAATTCTTAAGTAATAGAACCCAGTACGTTGTCCTCGGTGGTGAATGTTCATCGGAGGTGCGGGCATCATCTGGAGTGCGCCAGGGAAGTGTGGTACGTCCTCTGTTGTTTACCATCTACATAAATGATCTTTTGGATAGGGTGGATAGCAATGTGCGGCTGTTTGCTGATGTTGCTGTGGTGTACGGGAAGGTGTCGTCGTTGAGTGACTGTAGGAGGATATAAGATGACTTGGACAGGATTTGTGATTAGTGTAAAGAATGGTAGCTAACTCTAAATGTAGATAAATGTAAAATAGTGCAGATGAATAGTCAAAAGAATCCCGTAATGTTCGAATACTCCATTAGTAGCGTAGCGCTTTACACAGTCACTTCGATTAAATATTTGGGCGTAACATTGCAGAGCGATATGAAGTGGGTGAAGCATGTAATGGCAGTTGTGGGGAAGGCGGATAGTCGTCTTCGGTTCATTGGTAGAGTTTTGGGAAGATGTGGTTCATCTGTGAAGGAGACCGCTTTTAAAATACTAATACGACCTATTCTTGAGTACTGCTCGAGCGTTTGGGATCCCTAACAGGTCGGATTGGGGAGGACATAGAAGCAATTCAGAGGCGGGCTGCTAGATTTGTTACTGGTAGGTTTGATCATCACGCGAGTGTTACGGAAATGCTTCAGGAACTCGGGTGGGAGTCTCTAGAGGAAAGGAGGCGTTCTTGTCGTGAATCGCTACTGAGGAAATTTAGAGAACCAGCATTTGCGGCTGACTGCAGTACAATTTTACTGCCGACAACTTACATTTCGCGGAAATACCACGAAGATAAGAGAGATTTGGGCTCGCACAGAGTCATATAGGCAGTCATTTTTCCCTCGTTCTGTTTGGAAGGGGAACAGGGAGAGAAGATGCTAGTTGTAGTACGAGGTAACCTCCGCCACGTACCGTATGTTGGATTGCAGAGTGTGTATGTAGATGTCGATGTAGATGAGAAGCTGAGTCGAGGAGGCGTACCGCCTACACGCACCAAAGACCATCCGGCAGCTGTCAACCACGCTGATGGAGGAATGTAATGCCAGACCACAAGAACGTCTTATCGCCATGTAGCCAGCAAGGTAACACGTTACAGACGTGTACTGGCGACCATGGTACTGACACACACATGAAGTGTTGCGCCCTGTCTTTTGTTATCTCCAGTTGACAATCATGGATTGTTTTGAGTTTAGTGTAATTATTGTCTTTGAATAAAGACGTCATTTCTGTTTCTCTGCTTGCTTATTTCTTTCATTTAACTTCTGTACTCTACTGCACAGCATTCACCATAGGACACAAAGATGTTCAGCATCTCTGGTCGGAATTTATAGGTACTGTCCACCATATGCTAGAGACGTATGTGCCTAGTAAAAGTATAGGGGAGTGAAAGGACCCACCTTCGTACAACAAACATATTAGGAAGTTGCTGAGAAAGCAGAGACTATTAAACATTCGTTTTAAACGTAGTAACTGTCCCGCAGACAAACAGAAATTAGGCGAAATGAAAGCACCTGTCAGAAAGACAATGAGAGATTCTTTTAACGACTTTCAAAGCATTACTTCACCTGCAAATTCTAAAAATAACCTAAAAAAATTTTTGGTCTTACGTAAAATCTATGAACGCTACAAATAATTCAATACCTTCTCTTGCTGACAGTAGAGGTAATGTAACATTATGATAAACAGAAGGCCGAGCCGGTCGGTGTGACCGATCGGTGCTAGGCGCTACAGTATGGAACCGCGCTACCGCTACGGTCTCAGGTTCGAATCCTGCCTCGTGCATGGATGTGTGTGATGTCCTTAGGTTAGTTAGGTTTAAGTAGTTCTATGTTCTAGGGGGCTGATGGCATCAGAAGTTAAGTCCCATAGTGCTCAAAGCCATTTGAACCAGAAGGCCGAAATTCTAAACCTAGCTTTCAAAAACTCGTTTGCGGTAGAGATCTGTAGCACCATTGCCCTTTTCAGTTATCGAACAAACGCAAGGATGGCTGACATAGTGTTTAGTGTATCTGGGGTTGTAAATGAGTTGAGATCCTTAGACGCCAGGAAGGCATCTGACCCAGACGGTATCACCGTAAGATCGTATGTTGAGTATGCTACAAAACAAGCACCATTCTTTTCCATCATCTATCAGGGATAGTTAGAACAGCGGAAAGTTTCACGGGACTGGAAGAAGGCCCAGGTCAAAGCAATCTATAAAAAGGGTAGAAAATCGGATACACAAAATTTCCGGCCAATTTCATTAACATCGATTTGTTGTAGAATCATGGAACATATTTTGTGTTCAGACATAATGACATTTCTAGACTCTGAGAAGTTCATCTCTAGAAACCAACACGGTTCTGGGAAACAGCGGTCGTGCGAGACACAGCTGGCCATCTTTGTGCATGATTTACAAGAGGCTATAGATACTGGCTCCCAGGTTGATGCCATGTTTCTCGGCCTTCGAAAGGTGTACGACTCAGTTCCGCACAGTCGCTTGCTACAAAAAGTGCGCGCTTACGGTCTATCCGATGACATATTCGGTTGGATAGAAAGTTTTCTGACAGACAGGGAGCAGTACGTCGTCCTGGACGGGGTGACTTCAACAGAAACAAGCGTAACTACAGTTGTGCCCCAGGGCAGCGTAATAGGTCCTCCGCTTTTTACGATTTACATAAACGATCTGGTTGATAGAATTGACAGTGGCCTGAGACTGTTTGCCGATGCTTCTGTAGTCTACAGGAAAGTAGTATCACACAAAAGTTGTGAACAAATCAATGAGGATGTGCACAAAATAAATGCATGGCGTAATGACTGGCAGTTATCTCTCAATATCAGTAAGTCTAACCTACTGCGTATAACAAGGCAAAAATCCCCATAAATGTATTAGTTCAAAATAAATGCCCAGTCTTGGGAGGCGGTAAAGTCCGTCAAGTACCTGGGTGTGACTATTCGAAATGATCTCAAATGGAATGAGCAGATTACACAAGTAACGAGTAAGGCGTACTCTAGATTGCGGTATATTGGTAGAATCCTGAAACGATGCAGTCCTTCAACAAAGGAAATTGCTTACAATGCGTTATTTCGTCCAGTATTAATTGTTCGTCTGTATGGAGCCATTACTAGTTGGATCTGATTCTAGAGATTGAGAAGGTTCAAAGAAGAGCGGCAAGATTCGTGACTGGTACATATAGCCATCGAGAGAGCGTTACAAATCTCATAGAAAGTTTGAAGTGGGACACATTTGCAAATAGACGGCGCTCCAAACAGAAGGGGCTGCTCACTAAATTCCGAAATCCCATCTTCACTGAGGATGTAGAGCATATATGATTAACACCAAATTTCAAATCTCGCAATGGTCACCATTCAAAGATAAGGGAAGTAAGAGCTCGTACTAAGGCGTTCAGACAGTCGTTTTTCCCTGGCTCGATCCGCGAGTGGTACAGATGGGGGGGGGGGGGCATTGTGCCCTCCGCCACACAGCGCTTGGTGGCTAGCGGAGTACACATGTAGATGTAGATTGTCTGTAGCAGATTTTTCTATGTATGACCGATGTTTCGTCGAGTTAAGTTACATTTTTATCCTTAGTTTTTGCACACCAGTGCATCTGGAATGTAATATAAATCTGTCTATTTTTTTAAAAAAAAGTGCAAATGTGTGCTTTGATTCTGCTTCAATGGATTACTGTATAAGTGTGATCCTGACGTAAAGGAGTAGGACATCGTTTTTACAAGAGTATTTGAACAGTTCTTTTTGCAACAAAGAATTCGGTGCCTTCCGAGCGGCGGTGAGTGATTAATCATTTATCAAGACTACACTCGTGTGTGGATCATATTTCAGACGGAATGTCTGGGCAGTTGCCATACATTAAATATAAACTTTGAGAAGATAGATAGTGAAAACGCGAGATGTATAAACTCCAAGAATTAATCTGATATTCCTTACAGCGTGAATATGGTGAACGAGGTGCAGCATTCCTGGCGGGGTACGTACTAATATTAATGAATTTCCACGAACGTACTCCGTAACTAGTTCAGTCAAGGTCGACGCCATATGAACTGTTCTGTGGGTTTTTCCGGGTGACACCATGTTCAAGGTATAATACCATTAAGCAGATTTACGGGCACATTCAAACTGTAAAACAGTAAAGATCCACCTGGTGCAGAAGGTTAGCTGTAAGGAGACGTTCAGGCGAAACAGCCTCATCTAAATTTGGAAGGTAACAAGCATCGAATATTAATCTGCCATTGTTATTTTATTCGTTAACAACGGTGACTGTCGAGGTCCTAGACTGGTTTTTATTCTGCGTTATCAAACTACAACACTATTTAATGTCAACTAAAGTCTCGCTCTACTCAGCAGCTTCCGTTGGAAATTCGTAGGTTATCAGTGGATCTCTCCTAGCAATCCAGTTTTTGAAACTCTAGAGTTCCAGGAGTAATTTGATCAGAAATGTGGATCAATTCGGACGTCAGCATTTATAATCTTATTCATTATGTGCTTTGTACATATATCACATGATTGCCAGAACAGCTTCGCTAGAGATCAACAATACATTACAGTTTTTAAAACTCCAGTGCGAACGTTATTGTCATTGTGCAACTAGCAAAAGCAAAAATCACGTTAAACGTTATCTTACTAAAATGGGATGAAATACATCATTGCTGATAACATTAAGCGAATCTGCGAACGAGCGTGTAAACACCTTACCATTTCGACATATACATCTACATCTTTAGTGTGCAAGCCACCTGGCAGTGTGTGGAGGAGGGTACCTTGAGTTCGTCTATCGGTTCTCCCTTCTACTACTGTCTCGTATTCTTCGTGGAAGGAAGGATTGTCGGTATGCCTCTGTGTGGGCTCTAATATCTCTGATTTTATCCTCATGGTCTCTTCGCGAGATACACGTAGGAGGGAGCAATATACTTCTTTACTCCTCGGTGAATATATGTTCTTGAATCTTCAACAAAAGCCCGTACCGAGCTACTGACCGTCTCTCTTGCAGAGTCTTCCACTGGAGATTATCTATCAGCTCCGTAACGCTTTCGCAATTACTAAATGATCCTGTAACAAAGCGCGCTGCTCTCAGTTGGATCTTCTCTATCTCTTCTATCAACCCTGTCTGGTACGAATCCCACACTGGTGAGCAGTATTCAAGCAGTGGGAGAACTAGCGTACTGTAACCTACTTCCCTTGTTCTTCGGGTTGCATTTCCTAAGGATTCTTCCAATGAATCTGTCTGGCATCTGCTTTACCGACGATCAACTTTATATGGTCATTCCATTTTAAATAACTCCTAATGCCTACTCCCAGATAATTTACGGAATTAACTGCTTCCAGTTGCTCACCTGCTATACTGTAGCTAAATGGTAAAGGATATTTCTTTCTATGTATTCGCAGTGCATTACGCTTCTCTACACTGAAATTCAACTGCGATTTCCTGCACTATGCGTCAATTCGTTGCAGATCCTCCTGCATCTCAGTTTAATTTTCCATTGTTACAACGTCTCGATATACTACAGCATCATACGCAAAAAGCCTCAGTGAACTTCCGATGTTATCAACTGGTCCAAGTGATTCTGAGCACTATGGGACATAACTTCTGAGGTCATCAATCCCCTAGAACTAAGAACTACTTAAACCTAACTAACCTATGGACATTACACACATCCATACCCGAGGCAGGATTCGAACCTGCGACAGTAGCGGTCGCGCGATTTTGGACTGTAGCGCCTAGAACCGCTCGGCCACTCCGGCCGGCTCCGATGTTATCCACTAGGTCATTTATATATATTGTGAATAGCAACGGCACTGCGACACTCCCCTGCGGCACACCTGAAATTAGTCTTATACTTCGGAAGACTTCTCTTATTTGTTCGAACACGAACGCTGTGTCCGATTTGCATGGGTACTTATGAAATACGTGTGAAGCGAGCACGCAGCAAGCGTCGAATTGGCACCACATGCTTGTTTAACGCAAATCGTGATCATTTCAGCACAACCGCACAAAATACCTAACACTAACGCATTCTACATGTTACATGTGAGGAAATATTATTCAGTGGCTTTCACATTCAGAAATCCCATTTAAATTTTGTTCGTGAAAAGCTCGTGGTGAGTTTTGTGTAAGAAGGAGAAACGTCTTGCAACATTTGTTGGTATTCGATAGCATCCGGATTGTGGCTGCGGTTCAGCGTACCACGATGTGTACGTTCGCGTTGGCGGGATCCAAAGTCTACCAAGCCAATATGAAATAGATGCCTTCAGGAGGAACATAACGCCATGCAGGATATCATCAACGGCCCCACGCGACTAACACCCTGGATGACAGGTATACTCCTCCCTCGGCCTTATAGGATCACTGTCCATTCACATTAATATGTTCATCTGTCAAGAGGTTGAATAACCAACTATAGCGGCTCCAATGCATCGACAAGCGACGTTTATCAATACATTTTCTGTTAAACGCAGCTTTTCTGTGGCTCTTGTCACACTTCATTCGACATACATTCATTAAAAGACCATCTACTGAACTTGAGTTCTTTTATTCTGCACTGTATCATCGTAATGCAGTAATAAGTTTTGTAAATACAAGTCGTATCTAATCGCTCTATGAAATCTTCCAGTCGTTGTGAAATAGCAGATTTTACTTCCTGCACAATAGGTTAGTGCAGTGGCAGCGCTGACTATGCAAATACACAAAAGTAAATTTCCATGACTGTGTCTTTTACAGCTTGTTCTTCGCAAGATGGCGTTGGATAGTCCGATACGCAAAAGGTCAACACTTGTTAAAGAAGGGCAATCACGATGGACGCGTCATACGTCTTGCAGCAGGATATCATAAAATAAGTGGACATATCATCAGGTAAACCACATTACCAACTGAAGATGCCATAAAAAGATCAGAATAGGAATGAAGTTATCGAAGTTTCTTATGAGGAGGATGAACATCTGATAGGAGGCGAAGGAGACTCAACTTCGAGCTGGAAGGAGCTGTAGAAGGAGAGAACTGAGGACAAAGATAATGTATAGAATAAGCAATGGAGGTTACGGAGGACGCTGGGTGGGCACAGAAAGAGAAAGACTAATGCAAGACAGAAAGAAGTGGAGTACGATATCAATTATATTGAAAGACAGATAAATGAAAAGGTGTGCCGGCCTGTGTGGCCGAGCGGTTCTAGGCGATACAGTCTGGAACCGTGTGACCGCTACTGCCGCAGGTTCGAATGCTGCCTCGGGCATGGGTGTGTGATGTCCCTAGGTTAGTTAGGGTTAAGTAGTTCTAAGTTCTAGGGGGCTGATGACCTCAGAAGTTAAGTCCCATAGTGCTCAGAGCCATTATGCAGGGTGTTTGCTTCCAGAGGCTTCACACCGTACGCGCCAACGGTCATCTATCCGATGGAGCATAAAACGTGTTGTCTGAAAACGCCAGCTATTGCCTCTCAAAGGACGTCCAATTGTGGTAGTGACGTTAAAATTCCAACTTTCGTCGCCATTGAACAGCAGTTAGCGTGGGTGCCTGAAACAGGTGACTGTTGTAAAGGCCTACACGCAGCAGTGTCCGCTAAGGAGAAGCTTGTTTGTAGCCCCTTGGTTCATCTGGGCGGTCAGCTGCGCAACAGTTGAATGTCTGTTCGCCCATAAACGTAGGCTACCCTTCTCATTTATGTCCTGTAGTGTACCATAGTTGACTCGGCGCCGGTTATTGGCACGTGAGTAGCTTACAAACTCAGCCATTTCGAAAATGCTTCCACACTTGGCCCGAAAACCAATGATCGTGGCCTTTTGGGCGTTAAATAAATCATTACGTTTCTGCATTACGATAAGGACTGCAGTGTTCCCTGTGTTCCCCCGATACGCTTTGTATACCCTCTACTGGTAGTGCACACACCAGCCGTCGGTGAGTGATTATTGCACGTTGTTACTGAACATAGTCGGTGGTCACATTAATGTGTATCTTATGTTAGTTAATAGGCTTGTTCGCCGGAAGGCAAGTGCCCATAAGGACGGTGCGACAACATACTGCGATGCACCACGGAGTATCATCAGCATGGCGGCAATTGTTACGGTTTCCCTTGTAGCGGCAGCAGTGAGAGGCACCCCGAAAGTGGTGCGCCCTACGATAACACTTTGAACCAGGGCCCAGCAGTGGTGCCGTTGGGTAGACATACAATGCCTCTGCTTCACGTCGCCGGTAATGTAGACAGCGAATATTTTAAGGCCATGGCTGGTCCATATTTTCGAGGTCTCCTTACTGATTTTTCGTGCTAAGATAGCTTATTCCCCATGCTGTACTGATTTATCTCCACACAGCGGATGTTGAGCTGATACCGTGAGCAATAGATTCTACAGAAGTCTCACCCACTCGAAACGTCTGGTCATGATCTGGTCGATACACTCGACATCCACCATAACCGACGAACTATGGCGTACAGCAGAAGTAGTGTAGAATGACGTATCCGATTCTATCATAAATTCTCATTTTAAGTCAATACCCATCTGGTTTAGAAGAATTCTTGTTGCCAGACGTGGCAGCTATGTGTACTGCATTCCATGCCCGTGACATGATTCGAACCTGCGACCGTAGGGGTCGTACGGTTCCCGACTGTAGCGCCTGCTTCTGATGTCTTTTTCTTCGGCGATACTGTATATACTTCTTACGCAGGACTTCCGTAGCTGTGATGTCGAAGTTAGTATTGTATTTTTAGTGCTCCTCATCACTGCCATCTTTTCTTGGTTCACACTAACCCATATCTGTGACAAGTAAACCATCAATTCCATTCAACGCCTCGTGCGAGTCTTCCTCACTTTCTGCTTTAATGGTTTGGTGGCCTCCCTTCGTGTTGGTGGAATATTTTCAGGCGTAATCTCTCGAGTGAATTCAGCGAAAACTCCAAAAACTATTTTACTTTAAATATCATACAGCTTTTAAGTGAGTTGTATTCGTTACACACTACAACCGTCGTAAGTGGAGAACTTGTTTTAACTTCGAAATGTCTGTCAAGAAACTATTACATCACATCCTACTGTTGCGAGTGGGTGGTCATTCCTAATACTAACATTTTTAGGTCAAGACACGTTGTAATATTTGTTGGTAACTATGGCTGGGATCAAATCCAAGCTATAACGATTTTCAGTCAAAGATACTAATCACTGACCGACCACATTCGGCATCAGTGTCTTCTGGAAATAAAGTTGTCAGAAACACTAACATTTGTTTCCAATTAACATACTGTTGTATCTACTACCAACTATTAATCAAGAATATTATTTGGTACTGATACAACTTTTTCCGATGCTACAGGTCCAATTAAGTAAACCTTTTCACGCAGCCTGACCGGCATGCGATATCGAAACCTTTTCCCAAATGACCATGACCACGAGTACAGTATATGGCAACTGAAAGACAATGCAGAAATCTCGAGTCGTTGAGAATATTTTTGTTTTTAACCTAAAAACAAAGGGTTTTCCTTCAGTGTATTTTATTTTGTTACGAAAATCGTGTCAAAATGTTGGATTTCCGTCATTGGTGTCCACCAGTGTTCGTAGCCAAAGCCTCTCAGACGCACTGTAACTGTAGCTTGGAACACACAATGGACGATTATAGCCTGGTAATGGTACAAAAGTTTCTCTGTCTGAATTGGGATGGTTGTGGAAACAGGAAAGAAAAGATCAAACAATTTACGGGTTTTTTGCCGGGTGACGTCGTCGACCACAGCCGATATTTCGACAGGAGCACACCCTGCCATTCCCAAGGCACAAATGCAAGGAGGAAGAAATGTGCAAGGAAATTTAGTACCTCGCTTCACAGAGGAGAAACAAGGAAGATACCAGACACAGAACAAAACACAAACAAAGAAGACCAACACCAGATCTATCGATAGTGACTAATCAACAGATGAGGTAGCACTAATTCTGTCCCTCTGTTTTTTGATGAGAGACAGAGCCGGATTCCAAGCAACATTTAAACAAAATCCTCCATCTCTTTTAATAAGGTTGCTTGATAGTTTAATTTCAACAGCTTCCTTAATAACACTATCCCAATAGCTGGGCGTGCAAGCCAGAATTTCCGTGTTGTTGTATTCCATAGGACGAACGGTGTCAAGGCAGTGTTCTGCAACAGCGGATATGCTCGGCTGTTGTAGGCGTGTGTGACGCTTATGTTCAATACACCGGTCTTCTACAGTCATGATTGTCTGACCAGTATATGACATGCCACAACTGCTAGGAATACGATCGACCCCAGCCTTACGAAAACCAAGATCATCTTTTACGGAAGCCACCAGGGCCTTAATCTTAGAAGGTGGTCGAAAATCCCATTTGACATCGTATTTCCGCAAAATACGGCCGATCCTGTTGGAAATATTTCCTGCGTAAGGCAAAAAGGCCATAGACTTAGGTGCCATTGCGTTGCTATCGTCACTCACCCGTCGCACAGAAGGCTGATAACGCAACGTACATTTGATCTGCCTTTCACTGTAACCATTCTGACGAAAGGTGACTTCAAGATGTGATAGCTCAGCCGCCAAACTTCCAGGGTCTGAGATAACGTGGACCCTGTGAACCAAGGTACGAAGTACTCCTTCACGCTGAGCTGGATGGTGACAACTATCAGCTCGCAGATACAAGTTAGTGTGAGTAGGCTTCCTTTAAACAGAATGTCCCAACGTACCATCAGTCTTCCTTTTGACCAAAACATCAAAGAAGGGAAGCCATCCATTCTTTTCCACCTCCATAGTGAACTGAATATTAGGGTGGATTGAATTCAGGCGTTCCAAAAACCGATTTAAATTCTCACTACCATGAGGCCAATTACTACACTATCTGATGGAAACGGAGGTTTACCCACATAGAAGACGGTAGTACTGTTTAATAAACACAATGAGTTTTCCTCGAACACCTATTTGACGTATTTAGGAACTTAACTGATGGGGACAGTGCCGTTCACCGGAAGAACTGGAGATGGGGCAGCGCGCACTGGCCACTGGCGGAATCGTGAAGGACGCCCCTTGAAAGGCACCGCCACGGCAAGACAAGGCAGTCCAGAGAGAGGGCAAAGGTAGCGCCGGCTGCTCTGTCCTCTGAATACGCTGTCGATCATTGAGACTTCTACGTAAATAATTGCACTTAATCACTGTTCTTGCATCTTCTTTAGTTTATTTCGTGACGCAAAAAGTTTTCTCTAAACGTAGCCTGTATACTACATTTTCACTTTTTATTCCGATTTTAGGTACGGATCTTGGTGCCACATATTCTCTTATATCTTATGTTTTACTGTAAAACACGCAATTTAGCTACTTGAAACCATTTTAATTATTGTTGTCGTCTTCAGTCCAGAGACTAGTTTGATGCTACTCTCCACGCTGCTCTATCCTGTGCAAGCTTCTTCATCTTTGACTAACTAATGCAACCTATATCCTTCTGAACCTGCTTAGAGTATTCGTCCCTTGGTCTCCCTTTACGATTTTTACCCTCCACGCTTCCCTCCTTACTAAATTGGTGATCCCTTGATAACTCAGAACGTGTCCTACCAATCGATCCCTTCTTCTAATCAAGTTGTGCACAAATTACTATTTTCCCCAATTTGATTGCGAGCTAGCATCTCAAAGATGTTCGGGCTCACATGTGGTTCCTCTTCGTCGAAATGTCTTGGCTCAAACTCGTCTATGGGTTGACCCGCACGTGTCGCACTACACACCCTAAATTAGACACTTGTGACACCTTGGTTAAATTGTCTGGGTGATGCCAAATTTGCCAAATTGTATGAAACATAAAACGTGAATACACTCCTGGAAATTGAAATAAGAACACCGTGAATTCATTGTCCCAGGAAGGGGAAACTTTATTGACACATTCCTGGGGTCAGATACATCACATGATCACACTGACAGAACCACAGGCACATAGACACAGGCAACAGAGCATGCACAATGTCGGCACTAGTACAGTGTATATCCACCTTTCGCAGCAATGCAGGCTGCTATTCTCCCATGGAGAAGATCGTAGAGATGCTGGATGTAGTCCTGTGGAACGGCTTGCCATGCCATTTCCACCTGGCGCCTCAGTTGGACCAGCCTTCGTGCTGGACGTGCAGACCGCGTGAGACGACGCTTCATCCAGTCCCAAACATGCTCAATGGGGGACAGATCCGGAGATCTTGCTGGCCAGGGTAGTTGACTTACACCTTCTAGAGCACGTTGGGTGGCACGGGATACATGCGGACGTGCATTGTCCTGTTGGAACAGCAAGTTCCCTTGCCGGTCTAGGAATGGTAGAACGATGGGTTCGATGACGGTTTGGATGTACCGTGCACTATTCAGTGTCCCCTCGACGATCACCAGAGGTGTACGGCCAGTGTAGGAGATCGCTCCCCACACCATGATGCCGGGTGTTAGCCCTGTGTACCTCGGTCGTATGCAGTCCTGATTGTGGCGCCCACCTGCACGGCGCCAAACACGCATACGACCATCATTGGCACCAAGGCAGAAGCGACTCTCATCGCTGAAGACGACACGTCTCCATTCGTCCCTCCATTCACGCCTGTCGCGACACCACTGGAGGCGGGCTGCACGATGTTGGGGCGTGAGCGGAAGACGGCCTAACGGTGTGCGGGACCGTAGCCCAACTTCATGGAGACGGTTGCGAATGGTCCTCGCCGATACCCCAGGAGCAACAGTGTCCCTAATTTGCTGGGAAGCGGCGGTGCGGTCCCCTACGGCACTGCGTAGGATCCTACGGTCTTGGCGTGCATCCGTGCGCCGCTGCGGTCCGGTCCCAGGTCGACGAGCACGTGCACCTTCTGCCGACCACTGGCGACAACATCGATGTATTGTGGAGACCTCACGCCCCACGTGTTGAGCAATTCGGCGGTACGTCCATCCGGCCTCCCGCATGCCCACTATACGCCCTCGCTCAAAGTCCGGCAACTGCACATACGGTTCACGTCCACGCTGTCGCGGCATGTTACCAGTGTTAAAGACTGTGATGGAGCTCCGTATGCCACGGCAAACTGGCTGATACTGACGGCGGCGGTGCACAAATGCTGCGCAGCTAGCGCCATTCGACGGCCAACACCGCGGTTCCTGGTGTGTCCGCTGTGCCGTGCGTGTGATCATTGCTTGTACAGCCCTCTCGCAGTGTCCGGAGGAAGTATGGTGGGTCTGACACACCGGTGTCAATGTGTTCTTTTTTCCATTTCCAGGAGTGTATAAAATATAACGACAGTAATAATAATATCGGGAGCTAAATTAATGACCCATAAATTATGTAGGCCACACAGTTTTAATTTGGTTAGAATAATGTTTATTCAGAAAGCAAACTAATAGGGATAGTTGTCGTATTTAGAATTACTATTACATTCAAGTGGGCCGGCCTGTGTGGTCGAGCGGTTCTAGGCGCTTCAGTCTGCCTCGGGCATGGATGTGTGTGATGCCCTAAGGTTAGTTAGGTTTCATTAGTTCTATGTTCTAGGCGACTGATATCATCAGATGTTAAGTCCTCCAAGTCCCAGAGCCATTTAAACCATTTGAACACTCGAGCGCATATCCATTTGACACAGTTGGAGTATTCACAGTTTCATCGTGATTTACAAGTCCAGTACTCCACCGCGTTAACTACACGAAAAGCTAGAGTTCACACCAGGCATGCTGCTGCTCACCGCTCAGAGACTAAGTCCCTCGATGCCACCCAACGCGAAATTTTCAAAGTCGTTTCACTTCCTAGCTACCTACAAACCGACCGTCCGCTTTCGCGCCTCCACAAGCACTGTCCCTCTACCTGTCCCCAGCTGCGTTTCCCGCGCTCCGAACATACTCGCTCAACTGACTAGTGCAGTTTCCTTTCCATAAACGGTTAATATGATTTTCTACAGAGTATTATATATTATTTTACATTTTAACGTAATTAAATACTCAAAGCTTGACCACTTTCAAGTCTAATTAAAGCAAAAATAATATCTGTTACATCATAAACGTTAAATTCTTTTACATAAAACCAATACAATTTCCTTCTAAACTTTGAACGTTATGGCCAGTAGCCTTGCACCAATGAGCTTTCTGATAAATAAATAAAGAACGAGAGTCACTATTATGCAGTAAACTTTACAACAAATATTCTGTTACCTAATCATTCAATAAGGTGTCATGCTGTCATCATTCAATGTGTTTTGTGTTCAGGAAATAATCTGATGCTTGACTGAAATACTGATAATTTAAATTTACTATATATTTTAAACAAATAAAGTTTCAGAATTGATATTTACAACATTTGTTATTATAATGATGCGCTTCTATATGAAATGTTGTTTTTTCAAAGTATTTGATAATTGTGTTTTATTCAGTTACTGTCAGATGGTCCATAATTAAAAATTATCTATATACCGTGATATTACACGCAACTGAGAAAGACAGGACTACAAAGGTTGAAGATATGCATCCTTGTTTTTACGAACTAACAACGAAATTATTGCTTGCCTATGTGAAATACTTTCTTCATGCCTTTTCAACAAAATATTGACCTTCTTTCAGCATCCAATCCATCTTCCATAAACCGTGACGATCTGCTTGAATCCCCCTCTTTGCAAGGAAAACGGAAAAGTGTCTCTTTAGAATCTAAGTAACATAAAGCCCTCGCGTGAGTTTTATTCGTTGGTTTGCATGTGAAACATGGCTTTTGAAGGAACCGGGTTTATTTTCTTCGAAGGAAAAAAAAAAAGCTGTTCACATGTTGCAGTTAGCTATTTCCAATCTCAATCCAATAATCTGAATTAAACTTGCTCGACCATTCACCAATAATGTTGGAGTAAAATTTACTTTCGTTTCGTTTTTGACTTTTACAATATGTAATAACGCCAGAAGCATGTGATATATTTTCCACCTTTTTTGGGTTGAAACAGACACCCCGTGGACGAGAAGTCTTGTTGTGCTCTGAACTTCTCTATGATTGGAAGATCATGTGGTTGAATTGGGAGGACTTTCTGTCCTTTCGACTACCGATCACTTGTAGAAAACGTGCCTGCTTCTTAAAGAGTTGCATATCATAATGAATATTTTACAGTGGGCCTACCGCCATCTATATTTTCTGCCACAATTTCTGTAGATACAGGATCATTCTGAGTATCAAAATCTCAAACAATTTATGTGTTTTCCACGTAAGAGGTTGGCTTTTTTTCTCTTCATCTTCTTTACGTTTTTCATTTCCAATTACGTAGTGTCGGACCATATCTCAGACTTGCTGCTCGTGTCGGCTACCTCGATCTGCATAAAAGGGAAAATAAATTACAAAATAAAAGGGAGTTTGCTACTCTACCAAATAGAGTTACATGTAAGTATTATATAATTTACATACATTTAGTACCGAAATCAGAGCCACGCAGGGGAGAACCGAAAGAATGAAATAGACTTTCCCAGACCTGTACAGTGATAAAATTGGGTCCCAGGTTTCTCAGTCTTAAGCTGTTCTCCCTGGTGGGCTCTCGTTTGCGAAGAATTTACAAAAAATTATTTCCTGTCGTACAGTGGGCCCTCGCAAATATCGTTAACTGCAGACGTACTGCCGTAGTCTCGCTATACACAGGTAAAACGTTACGGAAAAATAGAATGTATAATCAGCAGGAGTGGCTAAAAGACAGATCCAGTCAAACGCGGACACAGGTTACTCGTGCGAGGAAGCCTGAGCTTATTCGTCCCGAACCGATATGATACTGTCGCGAAAGTACCCGAAAATTAAATTCCTCACCAATATCATTGCATGAAAAGCAGACATACTCAGTCCCTAACAGGTACATATATCGACCAAGTTCTCGACAGGATAACGAAACACTTCAAGTTAAAAAAAATTAAAGTTTTTTTAAAAATCAAAAAGAAAATCTCTGAAATACTAATCTGTTTGTTTTCTTTTGCGTGTGAAAATAACATCAACTCTCTATTTTGAATGTTATAATAGAGATCCGTACACAAAACACAGTGATAGCATTTGTTTATATTTTACTAGTTACCCGTGTTCAACATTTTCGTCGTTTGAAGTGGGTGGACCATATGAATAAACACGTGCTACCACATTATATTATGTACAGATTTTTGAGATCAGCCTTTTAGCACTAAATCTTTTTGATGCACCTGTTATGTTTTAGCCAATTTATTGTAAAATAGGGTATAGGCGGAAAAATTTTCTTCGAATTTATTCATTTACATGATGCAGCTTATTCACTGTGTTGCATAAGGTACCAAGTTATACAGTAAATTGTATATTTCGGAAAAGTACGCATAACAGTTAGTGACAGCGTGTGTTTACTTTTACGGTTCACGCTCAGTTACCATTTATCTGTGTGGTAGTTACGTGACCAACCTCGCGTGTTTCAAGATATGTCCGACCCTTGATATTTAGACATGCCGAAAAAAGTTTCACTTCAAAAAGTAACCAAAGCTCTAAGGTCATAAATTGCCGGTCGTGAGTTCAGTTCACGTAGTGTGTTAATTTTCTAAATAATCTCAATAGAAATGATTTTTACTTTCGAAAATAAAAGTAACTCACTTTTTGGAATGTTCTAGTAGAGTAATGTCTGTGTCGATATTAAAAACATGTACCGCGCATAAAACATCGTGATAACATCTGTTTGTATTTTACTGCTTAGCTCCAATCACCATTTTCATATTTTGAAATGGGTGGATCATATAAGATAAACACATGATACCACAATATTTTAAATACATATTTTGGAGATCTGTACTTAAGTATTACATCTTTTTAACTGTTACCTGTTGTAAAACAGTGCACAGGCGACAAAACGTTCTTCGAATTCATTCATTTATATGACACAGCTTGTTCATTGTGGTCCCTAAAGTACTAAATTGTATACTAAATTGTAAGTCTCAAAAACATGCATATAACAGTTAGTGACAGCATATGTTTCTCTTTTACGGTTCACGCTCAGACACCATTTCTCTGTTTGGTAATACATCACGCACCTAGCTTTCTTCAAGAGATGTCACAAGCTTTAAATTTTACACATTCCAAAACAAGTTTCTTTTAAAAAAATGACCAAAGCTCTAGGAATTTAACCTGCGTCGCGTGTTAAATTTTTAAATAGTCTTATTGGAAATGACTGGGACCCCTATTTTTATTCATATGATTTAGTTTTCATTATAATTATTCCTAACTTCATTTCGAATCCTTGCCTACGACATTTTAAACAACATATTGAGTTATTTATTTTGGTCTAACGGTTTCTTTCTTTTCATTCTTTTTTCGTTTGAAATAATTGGTTATGTCGCTGTAAAAACAGTATTTCTTTAATCTATCATAGTACATTTTTAAAAATTTCTGCCCATTGATTAAACGTAACAGTGCTGTAACCTTACTTTAAGGAGGAGAGAAGAACGAGTTGTAATTTTCCGTTGGGTGCACGGCGCTGCGGGGCGGGAAGGGGACGGAGCGTCGGGGGGAGGGGGGGGGGAGGGGAGGGGAGCAGTTACGTCAGGACTGACAACGTAAATTTCGTGACGATCATCTATGATGGATGCTGCGGGGTGAGCAGCTGCGTCAGGGCTGACAACATATACCGTGACGATCATCTGCAATGGCAGAAATGTCACGCGGAGGTGGCGTAATGGGCGTTAGAGACGAAGGTGCAGTTTGCAGTTGCGTCGTCGCTGGCAACAACACATGTGGCGTCATGATGATCTGTTATGGTGTTATCTTTGAAATGTCACAGGGAAGTTACAAAGTATAGTGGAACCTCATTATGAAGACGCTCATGCTTATTTGTCGCACTTACTTGTAACAATGAATATGAAATTAATGTGAATGTATAGACAGGAAGCAGCGATAAATGCCACAGCTTCTGTCGAATTCTTCTGTCAGTTACCGTACGAAACTAGAGCAGCTAGGCTCACTGAAGGGTTTACAGACTGTATGTTTGACACGCATTGGTCCAGAAACTATAAGTACATTTTCTTGAATGATTATCGATATACAAATATTTAAAACATAAATTATTTTCGCACAACTAGAAAATATAAACTCTACTTTACGGTAATCACATTTCTTATATACAAATTCACTTCATTAGATCTGCGCAGAATAATAAATTTAATAGAATAATTGAAATGTGGCATTCAAGGATCAGAAATTAAAATGAAGAAAAATGTTATTTTTAAAATCAAACTAAACCATTAAAAATAAAGACCAAAGTGATTTTGATAAGAGTTTTTAAGAACATACTGTTCTATGAGTATTTAACATGCGACCTTCCACTTACGGAGCGTGGAACTACAGGGCTGCTGGGTAAACTCTCGTTATTTTAAATGGTTTAGTGTCACACGAGATATTATTTTCGTCTTATTTTCGCAGACGACATTCCATCAGGGTGTGTAGCTGCAGGCTTTAAATCTCTTCATCAAATCTACACCACCGTATGAGGGTCTCAAAACGTCAATCCTACCTATAGTATCTCTGTGGGAAGAATATCTTTATTGCATTCGAAAGTAAGTGAACTGTAACGATAACATCTCATCGCTAGATTAGGCACTGATAATTGATACCTGCATGATTATAAACTTCGCACATACAACCCACTTCTTTTTTGTTAACTTGGTAGCCTACATAAGCAAAACAAGTAAGCTTACCCTCAATGAGTCTCGTTTTCCTGTTGGCAAATTTGGAGTCACTTAACAAAATTATATTTCACACTCTGCTACA
Organism: Schistocerca gregaria; assembly: GCF_023897955.1. Taxonomy (NCBI): domain Eukaryota; kingdom Metazoa; phylum Arthropoda; class Insecta; order Orthoptera; family Acrididae; genus Schistocerca; species Schistocerca gregaria. The sequence continues at coordinate 744,737,432 of NC_064922.1, forward strand.
TAACTACTGCTATGAAACAGTAGTATCGTATCCTGCTAGTCCATAGCAACCAACAAAGAAACAAATGAAACATAGTAACTGCGAATCTACTACATGTTACGCAACGACAGTCTTACAAGAAAGTAACCCTCACTCTAGACAGCTCGTATTAAAAACACTGTAAGAAAATTGAATACACTGTAGAAGGAAGGTACGACTGTAGTAGTAGACTAACAAAAATAAATAAGGCATCTATTAATTACTTTCTTGTTGGTAATCAATAGAACCCTGTTCTGATTGATCGTACAAACAATCCTGTTGGAAGAACATCCGCAACTGAGCATTACAGCACAGGTTAAAAAAACCGCTTCAGTTGTAAATTACCTTATTTTCACACGTCCGGTTTCGGACTGTTATAAGCCCATCCTCAGGTGTCGTAGGTGTGCTGTAGTCCCCCGGCACCGCGTGTACCAGGCACGGTAGACACGGCGCTGGGGGACCACAGCACAGCTACGACACCTGAAGATGGGCTTATAACAGTCCGAAGCCGGTCGTGTGAAAATAAAGTAATTTACAACTGAAGCGGTATTTTCAACCTCTGTTGATTTATCGTATTATTACGACTAGCTCGGACAACATTAGCGAATTCTCCTCTATGTTTTGCAATATTGTCAATTTATGACATAGCGCTAGCTAACTTTTACTCGGTTCACGGTCTGATATGTTAGCGTTGTCCTGCGTCGCGGATCTGCTGGAACACCCGACAAAACTGTTCCCTCCACAATCAAACAATGTGTCAGCTTGTATATTCCAATGATCTTATGACCCTTCATAGCCATTGGAGCGGACTTTTATTGCATGCACGGGGAAGCAGCAATGCGCTAATTATTACCAGCAAGCAGGACAGCGGAATATTGGTGACCCGGTTGCAATCATTCCAGCGCTCCCGCTGTTCGTTTGTTCCGCTCACGTTTACTGCCAAGCTGCTGAAGGTGAACCGCTCTTGCCTACCTGTTTGGCCTGCAAAGCCAGTGATTGGATTTTATGCAATGGGCTGACATTCACCTTGAACTTTAATGGCTGCCCGGCCGCAGTACTCGCCTCTGGGACTGCAAACTCGATTCGCGGCCTTACTGTGTCCGCTGCCAGAGGAGTTTTTGCCCTGCGACGTTCGTGAGCCGAGTCCACGATTGGCAGCTGGACTGGATGCTGATGGTAATGAACTTCGTGCTTCAGGTACTTCCAATCGAGCGAGGCGTTGTGGAGTTTAAGAAACCGAACTGGCGTTTGGGTGGAACGTGGCTCAAATCGGATCCCGCTATCCCACTTTAAGAGTTTACTTTGTTTGGAGTTGCCCTTCAGTTACTTGAGATTGATGTCGTAATTTATTCTGTGCTTTTCCTGCTAGCATTCAGTTCGTGTTGACCTGGGTGATATAAATGACAATATAGAAAGTAAAGTTAACAAGTTGGTTGCTAGGCAATTATCAACGTGTCTCGACGACTCGTAGACACAATGTGACATTAGCACCAAATAGGAAACTTTCCCAACCATGGCTTGGGAATCCCTTCTTGGAACCGGTTTTCGACGGGGATAAAAGACATAAAAGGCAGTCTTTTAACTACACGGCGGATGTATTCTGACAGACAAACAAAACGAATGATCTGATAGGGAAAGCTGGTGCAAATGGACTGTAGCGGTAGTGGTACATTATATGATAGTAGGTTGCTACCGAAAGGTACACTTGGAAAAGGCTGGCGACACAGTCGAAGATCTAGGGTAGATGATATAATAGTTAGACAGAGATTCCGAAAACAGATATTGAATTGTAAGCCGTACCCAGGAACAGATATAGACTCAGATCACAATTTAGTAGTGATGTATACTGAAGTTTAGGATGAGTTAATAAGGAAAGAAGGGAAATGCTGAAGTTTTATAACCTAACTTTCGCTACTTGTGCCAGTGCAGACGGAAAATTATTTAGCGTAGGGTAGCGAACTTTATAGGAATGATGTTCAGAGCGTGCGCTGCAGGATAGTAGTGTTATTACCGTCACGATGTGCTGTTAGGCCCAAGTAGTGGTATGGCGACGAAGAGCTGAAACACAGGCATCAGCGTGCGTTAAAGTTGCAGACTGTCAACTTGAGTATGGACAAGTTGAACAGAGCCTTACTCGTAAAGTTGTTTTATCAAAAGAAATAGCAAAAAGGCTGCTGCTATTTTCTAGTAACGACGCATCAAAGGAATATGGAGAGGTCCTCTTCCCACACTGTGATTCTCACCGAAAAGAAAGTTCCTCTAAATCAGGGATCCCCAAACTACACTCCTGGAAATAGAAAAAAGAACACATTGAGACCGGTGTGTCAGACACACCATACTTGCTCCGGACACTGCGAGAGGGCTGTACAAGCAATGATCACACGCACGGCACAGCAGACACACCAGGAACCGCGGTGTTGGCCGTCGAATGGCGCTAGCTGCGCAGCATTCGTGCACCGCCGCCGTCAGTGTCAGCCAGTTTGCCGTGGCATACGAAGCTCCATCGCAGTCTTTAACACTGGTAGCATGCCGCGACAGCGTGGACGTGAACCGTATGTGCAGTTGACGGACTTTGAGCGAGGGCGTATAGTGGGCATGCGGGAGGCCGGGTGGACGTACCGCCGAATTGCTCAACACGTGGGGCGTGAGGTCTTCACAGTACATCGATGTTGTCGCCAGTGGTCGGCGGAAGGTGCACATACCCGTCGACCTGGGACCGGACCGCAGCGACGCACGGATGCACGCCAAGACCGTAGGATCCTACGCAGTGCCGTAGGGGACCGCACCGCCACTTTCCAGCAAATTAGGGACACTGTTGCTCCTGGGGTATCGGCGAGGACCATTCGCAACCGTCTCCATGAAGTTGGGCTACGGTCCCGCACACCGTTAGGCCGTCTTCCACTCACGCCCCAACATCGTGCAGCCCACCTCCAGTGGTGTCGCGACAGGCGTGAATGGAGGGACGAATGGAGACGTGTCGTCTTCAGCGATGAGAGTCGCTTCTGCCTTGGTGCCAATGATGGTCGTATCCGTGTTTGGCGCCGTGCAGGTGAGCGCCACAATCAGGACTGCATACGACCGAGGCACACAGGGCCAATACCCGTCATCACGGTGTGGGGAGCGATCTCCTACACTGGCCGTACACCTCTGGTGATCGTCGAAGGGACACTGAATAGTGCACGGTACATCCAAACCGTCATCGAACCCATCGTTCTACCATTCCTAGACCGGCAAGGGAATTTGCTGTTCCAACAGGACAATGCACGTCCGAATGTATCCCGTGCCACCCAACGTGCTCTAGAAGGTGTAAGTCAACTACCCTGGCCAGCAAGATCTCCAGGTCTGTCCCCCATTGAGTATGTTTGGGACTGGATGAAGCGTCGTCTCACGCGGTCTGCACGTCCAGCACGAAGGCTGGTCCAACTGAGGCGCCAGGTGGAAATGGCATGGCAAGCCGTTCCACAGGACTACATCCATCATCTCTACGATCATCTCCATGGGAGAATAGTAGCCTGCATTGCTGCGAAAGATAGATATACACTATACTAGTGCCGACATTGTGCATGCTCTGTTGTCTGTGTCTATGTGCCTGTGGTTCTGTCAGTGTAATCATGTGATGTATCTGACCCCAGGAATGTGTCAATAAAGTTTCCCCTTCCTGGTACAATGAATTCACGGTGTTTTTATTTCAATTTCCAGGAGTGTATTTTGGACAAGCGACCCCTTTTCCAAAATGAATAGTTACCTCAGACCCCCATGGCCAAACTCATTATCTTGCACAAACTTCTCCACACAGACTTGCTGAGTTTTTCATCTTGTACGAACTTGAGACTTTACATTAGTACAACATGCTATTTCCCACAAAAAATATTAATTACTCTTAGTGCACGTAACACAACATAAACAATACAGTACCTACCTATCTTGAAAGTTTTAAATAAGAACTTGCGTTAATTTAATAGGGGTCGATTTTTAGACTTCGTCGACCCCCAAAATATGTTTACGTTTATATCGACCCCTAGGAAACCGATATCGACCACTTTGGGAATCCCTGCTCTAAATCAACTTGTACTTTCTCGCAGTCACTCAACTTCGTCACCTTCCAGCAGACAACAGCATAGTCAGCAAACATATATAGACTGCAGATTGCTGCTAGATCATTTATGCATATAGAAAATAACGGCGGTCCTAACACACTTCTCTGGGGAACTCCTGGCCCTTGTCTCTCATGAACACCAGACACATAGGTTAACGTACTGGGTTCTATTACTAAGAAGTCTTCGAGCCACTCACGTATCTGAGAAACTATTTCATATGCTCGTAACTTCGCTGGCAGTGCCGTGTGGCAGAATGTCAGATGCTTTTCGGAAATCTAGAAATATGGAATCTGCCTGTTGCCAGTCATCCGTAGTTCGCAGTATATCAAATGACAAATGGGCAAGCTGAATTTAGCAAGAACGATGCCTTCTCAAATCATGTTGATTAAAGGGAATAAGTTTCTCAGTCTCAAGGAAATTTGTTATATTCGAGCTGAGATTGTGTTCAGGGACTCTGCAGAAAACTGATGTTAGGGATAATGGTCTGAAGTTTGCTGGTCTATTTTTTGACCCTTCTTACATACAGGAGTCGCCTCTGGAATGCTGGACGCAATTTGCGATCTTCAAACATGCACGATCTGTGTCACGACAGCTGAAAGTTCCATGGTCAACTGTTCGAGAAGTCTTGCGAGCAATTGTGAAATGATATTCCTAGGGTGGTTTCAAGCTGTTTTGGAGACAGATTGTCGTCACATTGAGCTACTTTTTTTTTACCTGGACCGTAAACATGGCACGCAGATAGCAAACACCCTTTCATGTGGAAATGAAAATGTGTTTCTTTCAAAAGTTTATTCGTTATTTTTCTTCTGCAGGTCTTACAAATGCTTACACGAAGTTTCGTTGTCGTACGCTCACTCGTTTTTCCTGGTCATCCTCTCAGGTAGCGAAAATTTAATTATAGCCACCCTGCACTCTGGGGCTGTACATACTGCTACAGTGAATATCGCAGTAGGCAATTCAGTCGGAGACTACTGGGTATCTCTAAAGAGGGCAATCACATAAATCTGACACACAAATATAGGTACAAGGAATATAACCGAAAAACATAAAGAATCGGATTAAATTAAGAAATACTTCAATTGATCGGTGAAAGAAAAAAGGTATACCAATTTCCAGGAAAAGACAGGAGTATAGGTATATAAGTCACATAGAAATGAAACAAACAGAAAGCGCAGGGGAACTAAGGCCAAATGGCTACAGGAAAACAACGAGGGAAGCGAAAAAGAAATGAATAATAATCATGTCGGATCCCACAAGACATAATGTTTCTGTTTGTCATTGTTTCTCCTGCGGAATCTAATCCATCGTTCCAATATTCATCCGATATGTTTGATAATTCTTCGAATTTCAACCAGTCCACACTTGCTAGTACGACGTAAAGGAGAATCCTGTCTATGTGAAACGTAAGTTCTGGCGCTTTGCTGCGATATTCCAGCAGTAAATAAATAAAACTGTGAGATTCTCACGTTCCACATTTGTTTTCTGATGTGTGGTAGTAATTGATTTAGATGATTCTTGTTCATCTACAAAAAGTTTTCGAGTATCGTCTTACCTAAAAGTAACCGAGGTCAATAGACATGCAGTTTCTAAAATCACTCTGGATGGTTGAGGTGTGCGCTATCATCGGAACTGGCCACTCGGCTGGTCGGTGTTGGATGTAGTTCGAGAAATTTGGAATCGAGCTCGTCGTAGAATCTCCTAAGTACGTGGTTTAGACGCTCCATAATGCTGTAGACCAAGACGTTGCCCATCGACAGCTGCAAAGTCACCCTACGGTTGAGACCGTCTTCTCCACGTCCGCCAATTTCTGGAAAGCACTGAGAATGGCCTCACAACCTAGGCGAAAGACGTCGTTATGTCCGATAAGAAGGACGATCTGCAATATGTGCTCTCAACTGCTTCCGAAACAGTCCGACACAACTGGTGGCAAACACCCAGAGTGTGGGTTCGATTCGTTTGCCTAGTGTGGCACTACTTTCCTGGAAGGTCCATCTGACGCCTGACGTTGGAATTACCTGTAACACACAATAACTTTATCTCCCTTGTGGGCTCTCGGACCGCGACATAGGAGTAATTGCTGCACGAACACCCCAGAGGCAAGACCCAGTGGATGTTTGTCTTTGTTATCTGTAGGAAATACTTCAGGCTTGTTCGTTGAAATTACGAAGCTAGCTGTAACATCTTCAATATGGAGATTAGGGAGTGGCTAGTTGTAACAAGCAAACAGTTCACTTGAGAGTTGGAGGTGTAGATATACTTGTCAAGCACATGTCGTTAAAATTTCCGAGAGCACCTTGTGTCGAATAAAGCAGAGACCCTCTTACAGAAGGCCATGCACGGTCGCGATTCCATTGATAATTTGGCTCTGTGAATTTGTTAAAGGATTGTGCAGATCTACTTCCCAGAAATAAATACTTAAAATTTTGAGGAAACCCGAAATTCATTCCACATTTGCAAAGGTTCCCGCAATAATTTTACAATTGCTGATACGATCACCTTTACCGCCTGCTACTAACTTCCAAATATCGCTTCACATAAATGACTGGTTCATTCAAACTTATGTTCTGAGCGGAAGCCACGAACTTACCTAACTGAATTTACACTCCTGGAAATGGAAAAAAGAACACAATGACACCGGTGTGTCAGAGCCACCATACTTGCTCCGGACACTGCGAGAGGGCTGTACAAGCAATGATCACACGCACGGCACAGCGGACACACCAGGAACCGCCGTGTTGGCCGTCGAATGGCGCTAGCTGCGCAGCATTTGTGCACCGCCGCCGTCAGTGTCAGCCAGTTTGCCGTGGCATACGGAGCTCCATCGCAGTCTTTAACACTGGTAGCATGCCGCGACAGCGTGGACGTGAACCGTATGTACAGTTGACGGACTTTGAGCGAGGGCGTATAGTGGGCATGCGGGAGGCCGGGTGGACGTACCGCCGAATTGCTCAACACGTGGGGCGTGAGGTCTCCACAGTACATCGATGTTGTCGCCAGTGGTCGGCGGAAGGTGCACGTGCCCGTCGACCTGGGACCGGACTGCAGCGACGCACGGATGCACGCCAAGACCGTAGGATCCTACGCAGTGCCGTAGGGGACCGCACCGCCACTTCCCAGCAAATTAAGGACACTGTTGCTCCTGGGGTATCGGCGAGGACCATTCGCAACCGTCTCCATGAAGCTGGGCTACGGTCCCGCACACCGTTAGGCCGTCTTCCACTCACGCCCCAACATCGTGCAGCCCACCTCCAGTGGTGTCGCGACAGGCGCGAATGGAGGGACGAATGGAGACGTGTCGTCTTCAGCGATGAGAGTCGCTTCTGCCTTGGTGCCAATGATGGTCGTATGCGTGTTTGGCGCCGTGCAGGTGAGCGCCACAATCAGGACTGCATACGACCGAGGCACACAGGGCCAACACCCGGCGTCATGGTGTGGGGAGCGATCTCCTACACTGGCCGTACACCTCTGGTGATCGTCGAGGGGACACTGAATAGTGCACGGTACATCCAAACCGTCATCGAACCCATCGTTCTACCATTCCTAGACCGGCAAGGGAACTTGCTGTTCCAACAGGACAATGCATGTCCGCATGTATCCCGTGCCACCCAACGTGGTCTACAAGGTGTAAGTCAACTGCCATGGCCAGCAAGATCTCCGGATCTGTCCCCCATTGAGTATGTTTGGGACTGGATGAAGCGTCGTCTCACGCGGTCTGCACGTCCAGCACGAAGGCTGGTCCAACTGAGGCGCCAGGTTGAAATGGCATGGCAAGCCGTTCCACAGGACTACATCCAGCATCTCTACGATCGTCTCCATGGGAGAATAGCAGCCTGCATTGCTGCGAAAGGTGGATATACACTGTACTAGTGCCGACATTGTGCATGCTCTGTTGCCTGTGTCTATGTGCCTGTGGTTCTGTCAGTGTGATCATGTGATGTATCTGACCCCAGGAATGTGTCAATAAAGTTTCCCCTTCCTGGGACAATGAATTCACGGTGTTCTTATTTAAATTTCCAGGAGTGTATTTTGAGTGACAAAGTATTAAAATCAGTACCCACAGAGCAAACGTTGGCGCCAGACTCAAAAGTTCTCTCGGAAGCAATGCACTAGAGTCTCTATCCCTTAATTCTGGGCAGTCAGAGACCAGGAAAAACAACGCTACCATACGAGACCAAGCAAAGATCAACTAAATGAAACGTGGACACATTGTCGGGGTGTGAACGTCCAAGCTTTTACTAGTGACCGCGGCAGAATGTGCTACGTAAAAGTAAGATTTAAGCCGTAATGCTCAATATCAACGTTTGCATCAGCCCAATTAGCCATAAATGTTAAGCAGCCTTTCGTCCATTAGCCACACGAAGCGCTACTTGCGAAAGGCGACGCTTTAAAGAGATCTTATCGAAGAGGGCGTTAACGGAACGCTTTCGCAGGAAGAGACTGTGAGTTGCTGAACGTAACTGCAGGCCGCAGGCAACAGCTGGCGTGGGCGTCGGCCGGCATCCCACGCATTCATAAAGACCGGTGGCACCGCAGCGCATGTGCAATAAGCCCTGCCAGGTACGGCAGCGCAATTTCCTGCGCTCGCTGCTCGGCCCGTAATTGAGTTACACTTTTCTCATCCCATGTTGCAGACACCTTATGTATCACGCACAACGGCCCTGCGACCGCATTAAGTCTCCTTGGACTTACATTAGGTTTTATTCAGTCTGTAAGGCTTGTGACAGGAATGGGTAGCTGGTGACGTAGTATTTTTCTTTTTTTTTTTTTTTTTTTTTTTTTTTTTTTTTTTTTTTTTTTTTTTTTTTTTTTTTTTGCGCCAGATGCCGCACTGTTCTGCTGTAATTTTCTTCTAGACAGACCCAGCTATACACATCTGTCTCTAAAGCCATTAAGTTTCGTAGTTATGTTTATTACACTCTACTGTTAGCAGGCCCAGCACGTGTAGGACGACCCTTTCTTGCAAGAACCAGTTCACTGGCGTCGAGCAGGACAAACGAAACTGCGAGCAACAGTTGACATAAAAACCAAGTGTATTTTCATGCAATGCGAATTTTAGCGTTGTATTAAAGTCACACGTATCCAATTGAAACGAAATTACTAAGCCAAACATGTTCTGCGGCGGAGAAAACCCATAGCAACACACCATCCGAGTAATTTAAGCATTTAACAAGTGGAGCTGACTATGGAGTTTCCTGTATCACGTAGAAAACGATGTTACTTTGAAGATAAAATTATCGCAATGAAAAACGTGTAACATTCTAGATGATTAGTACAACAGGAAGTCCTCCTTAGAATCCTAGCCCTTTTATAGGATTTTAGAACTGATCATGACAGTGTATGCCACTGGAAAGCGACCGGAGTAAATTTCCTCTCCTACAGAGAGGAGCGTTAATCGAGAAGGATTCTAACCAACTGTAGGTTGCTTAATAAATAACAACTGTAGCCGTACTAATTACAGACAGTTACCAGCCTAAATTAGGCAAAATTAATTTCAAATAAATGTGCAGTAACAAAATAAACAAAGTAACCCAACTGCTGAATCGGACTTCACTTCAAGTTAGAAATAAATTTGGTAATTATATCTGAAAAATAACAGGTTGCACTAGTAAAGTAACAACGCATGAACAAAGATGTTATGTGTACTGTCTAGTGGCAACAAATTACACTTGCTTACAGAGCCTGCTTTAGTGTGTAAGGAATGATGCTAATTAAACTATACTACTTAACATGTGAAAATTACTGATAAATTAGACGTGAGGTGGCCCTAAAACTCAATTACTGATAAAGAGTGGTTATGAAATAATTACCAAGCTAATACTTTAACTAACATTACACTATTTGTCTTCACAGAAAATATACAAGCCTTCATATTGCACAGAACATGAGTTGTCTATGGGGCCCAGAATCTATTACAGCTTAGGTAAGTTCCAGTAGTTGTTAATTTCAAGTGCATAAATATTTCAACAGTAGTTAACTTGCTTTCAACAAACTTTCACTGCAGTTAAAGTGATGCACGCTCTATAGACTGGGTGGTCGCTAAAACCGTTCTGTAACACAACGCAATTTTTGGCTAACACTTCCAATATTAAACAGTAGCACATATCCAAATAAAAGCAACAAAAACATAAAAGCATTTGTTACAAACCTCTTATATACGTAAAATTGTTGTACGCCTTTATACTTTTTTGGTCTAGTGTTGATGCTGTAATCAAAATTTTCTAGAAAATTTAATATTCTGAGAAATGATTTTAATTGTCCTTGACAGTTAATTCTTTTCGTAGAACGTTTAAATAAATATTCTCTTATTGTAGACTTAACCTGTCATGGGGAGTAGTTGACGCTAAAGACTACTTGCTAAAGCAAATACCATCATTCCTCGAAAAATAACACTTCTTTCAATAATTGTAGTTACTCAGTTAGTCACTTTAACTTCCTTTTAAAGGTCGGAATCCCATCGAGAGCCCTATCAAGATTCGTGACACAAATTCAATATAAATCAATATTATGTGAACACTTCAGTAACCAGTGGTCCATTCAAGTACGCAAAAAGCGGAATGTTACCTTGCCTGAAGGTGGATGTTGTGGCGGTCTTCTGTGGCGACAGAATAAGATCTTTCGATACAATGATCTCTGTTCATGAAGTCCTCTTATGCCTTCTTCGCGTTGGAATCTCACGTATCAGAGTACTCCAATATGCGATATTCGAGGCATATATAATCCACTTGTTTTGACATTCTTGCCTCATTGAGCACTCGGGAGTACTACCCACAAACTACACTGACGGAAAAGAAACATGTCAACAACAAAAAAAGGGGGTTGTGCGGCATAAACGTAAGTTGCTACGCATGTTTCTACATCAGGGAGATAACGTCTATTCAAATTTCGCGCCAGTCGCATAGGAGTGCCGCTAGTAGCACCGCTATGAGGATAAAAGTGAGGTTTGCTTTAAACACACGCTGCAACTAACGCGAGCGTTAGCTACCTTAGAGACTGGACGTGTTGATCTGATGTTAGTCAGGAATGCCTGTAAGGCGACAAAGACGCCATTATCACTGACAAGGGGAGGCCACGACATTCGGGTCACGGATTTACCGCAAATTTTGTACACTTTTAACAGTTCATTAGCACAACATAACATGCAATTAGGAAGGCGTACTACTTAGGCGTTTTCGAGAAAACGGCAAGAAAAATTTTGCACGTCACCGATAATCCGGTGCGTTGCGATCCTGAGTACAAGATGGCGGCGGTCATGTGGTTAGTGATCAACTTTTGTAACAGCTGGAAAGTTGTAACGTGTCCCGCTCATGTACCTTTTTTTTTTAATTTATAATTTTTCAGCACTACTCGAATTCTTTCATACATATTACATTTGAAACGTAATACGATAAGGAGACATGTGTGTTTGCATGAAAGTTTATTGAGCTTTCAAATGTTATTTGGTTGTTTGCTAATTTATATTATCATAACAAATATGACATTTATAACCATCGGCCAGTAAATGACCAAACGCATAAAGTTTTAATGAAAATACCGCCTGTCGTGATTTTCCAAATCCCTCATACTTGCAATCAGGTAAGCTACCGAGAACTGTTTTGCACCTGGACGCTTCAATATGCAGACACAAATTTCAAGGACGACCAACAGGCTTGGAAAGACCAATACGAACATCGATAAATAAGGATGTAAAAAACTTTCTTGAATAATACAATGAGTTACAATAAGCTAGAATATGAGGATAAACAGCCAAAAACTTCTCTTGCGATTTTCTCGAAATCGCCCAAGCAGTACGCCTTACTACTTGCAGATTATGTTCCCGTAATGGACTACTAAGGGTGTATAAAGTTTGAAGAAAATCCGTGATCCTAATGTCGTGGCGTTCCCTTGAGAGTTTGAACGAGGTCGTGTAGAAGGGCTTCGAGAAGCTGGATATTGCAAAAAACTCAGCACGAATGTAGCCATGTACATGAATGCTGTCAGTGGGGGTCAGGAGAATGCAAGGTCGCACTACGTGGCACTGCGGAGAGAGAAGTGTATGGCTCTGGTGTATCACACTGAATGTGCAGCAGCAGTTTGGCAGCAGTTGGCACCACAGTAACACAAAGAACTATTAAAAATCGGTTACCTCAAGGACAGCTTCGAGATGGAAGCCCAGTAGAGTGGTGTAGGTCCAGTGTGTTGGTTGCAGGCTCCCAACTGGCCTTCTAACCAAGAAACGGCCGTTACTGGCACCGAGACGGAATCACCTTTCATCAGAAAACACAATGCACATTCACTCTATCCTCCAATAGCCTCTCACTTGACACCTCTAAAGTCGTAAATGGCGTTGATTTGGTTTCAGTGGTGCCAGTAACGGCCGTTTGTTGCTTAGGAGGCCTGCAACCAACACACTGGACCTACACCTCGAGTTATGGTCTGGGGTGCAATTTCGTATGACGGCAGGAGCACTCTTGTGGCTATCCCAAGCACCCTGACTGCAAATCAGCACGTCAGTCTGGCGATTCGACCTGATGTGCTGCCATTCAAGAAAAAATTCCAGCAAGATAACGCTCGCCCACATACCACTGTCGTATGTCTATATGCTCTATAGAGTGTCAGCATGTTGTCTCGGCGTGCTCCATCACCAGATGTGTGTCCAATCGAGCACATATGGGACATAATCGAACGCCAACTCAAGCGTCATCCAAAATCGGCATTACTTGTCGCTATATTGACAGACCAAGTAAAACAGGCATGGACCTCATTCCCATAAACTGACATCCAGCCTGTACTACACAATGCATGTATGCTATTTTGTCTAAAACTGACATGGTAAACCGTGGCTGTGTACAATTGATGTAGGTTAATTCTTACAAAGAAGAAGACAGCAACCAGCCACTATTAATACTGCTATTTATCTAGGTAAATAGCACCGTTACCGGTTTCGAACTGCTAAGTTCATCAGACGGCTGTTTACATGATTTTCAAGATAAACTTCACATTATCGTCCGTTCACGATTTTTATCCTTCCACTGTGGCGAAGTATTTTTGGTGTGTTGTTGCCGTCGAAAATTCCGCTCTATTTCGACGGCAACAGCACACCTAAAATACTTCACCACAGTGGAAGAATAAGAATCGAAAACGGACGATAACGTAGAGTGTATCTTGAAAATCATGTGAACAGCCGTATGTTGATGAACTTGCCAGTTCTAAACCAGTAACGGCGCTGTTTACCTAAACAAATAGCAGTATTAATAGTGGCTGGTTGCTACCTTCTTCTTTGTAAGAATTAAACTACATTACAATTCATGTACATTGCATGCTTGCATTCACATTCTGGTGGGTACACCAGTTACTAATGTACCAGCATTTCACATTTGCGGTGTCTTATCTCGCTTATTACCCTGTATTCTCGCAATGTTAATCACTTACATATGTTACTTAGCCAAAAGTGTTCCAGAAATATCATTGCTTTACATTATTATTTTTTAGTTTTGTGTGATATTTTTTGTGTCAGTGTACATCTAGTCCATAAAGACTTTTCGCGCAACTTAGGACCTATCCAATTTTCCAGTCCCGAATAGGCGTTTCCGTTTCGGAGGGACTTCTCTCCAGCCGTTTTATTTCGAACATTTCCTGACAAAAATCGGTTAAAGATCTTATAATTTGATACATGCCTAACATAAAATAACATAGCTTTAAAAAAATCACTCTAGCATAAAAAATAGAAAAGAAAAAGCGCACCAGTGAGGTATTACCAAAGGTGACGGAAGTCGGTAGATGTGATATACATGTACAGATAAATAATTTCAGAAACATTGGATGATTTATTCAAAAGAAGAGCTTGACAAATAGCGAAAGTCAATAACCCATTGATCCACCTCTGTCCCTTACGTAAGCAGCTGTTGGGTTGTCACTGATTAATAGAGGTGCTGGATGTCGTCTTGAGTGGTATCGTGCTAAATTCTGTCCAATGGGTGCGTTAGATCGTCGAAATCCAGAGCTGCTTGGAGAGCATTGTCTGTAATGTTCGAAATGTTCTCAGTTGATGAGAGATCCGGGGACCTTGCTGGTCAATGTACGATTTGGCAACGTGAAAACGAGCAATAAAAAATCCTGTCGTGTGTGGGCGGGCATTATCTTTCTGAAATGTAAGCCCAGGATGACTAGCCATGAATGACAACAATACGGGGCGTAAATATCGTCGACATAGCACTTTGTTGAAAGGGTGCCTCGGATGACAAACAAAGGGCTCCTGCTACGAAAAGATGTTGCACCCCAGACCATCACTGCTGTTGGTCGGGCCATATGGAGGGCGACAGCCAGTTTGCTATCCCACCACTGCCCAGGGCGTCCCCAGACAGGTTTTCGCCATGAAGTCTCATTTACTGTAAACGAATTGTCTGTAGTGAAGAGTCCCGCTTCTAAATGAGCCAGCTCCTAGAGAGTGGTGTCTAATGTCAGTTTGAGCATGCATAATAGATATTTTTCGATGTTATATTGACTGCCATCACTCAAAACTAACGTATTTCATATAGGTTTAAAGATCTGGATACGTTTCTTAATTTCATTCGAATGGAAGAGATTTTATTCCAAGTTGCTCACCACCACTGAAAAAGATATTCACCTGCAAGATACAAAAAGTCAAGCAGTCCATGAAGATACGTATGTATATTTTACACAATTTTATATAGCAGTAAAAACTTTCAGCTGTGTTTACTTTTCTGACTTACAAGGAGAGATGGGATCACAGACTTCAAACTTTGTACGACTTTAGTAGGCCATTAAAACAACATAATGTGCAAGTAGTAACGCCCACTACTCGGTCAATCACGAGAAAATCGCAAGAGAAGTTTTACTCGTGTCTTATGTAACTAATGTATCTCTGCCTAGGTTTCGGATGTTACAGTTCGTGGTGCTCAAATTGCCGGCACGGTAGCTCATCGTGTTCGGTCAGAGGATTAGTTCCCTCTGTAATAAAAAAAAACCTGAGTGAATGGATCAACGATGAACTTGAACGGGTGTCCTGGGACCTCCACCTCGAACAAATGCAAAGAACACTAACGCACAATATGAGAGTAAACTAAAAAAAAGAAAGAGAGTGATTGGCGTACGAGCTACGTAAAGCGAACGCGTATGAGGCGACCTTCGGCTCATGTTAAAACTTAATATTAATCTATATTTTTTCATCATTGGCCATATTATTTATTTTATATGACATTTGAGAGGTAACATAATTTTTAAAAACCACGTGTATTACTGAAGTATTAGTGCGTTTCATGTTATTTAACTACTTGCTATTTTTATTCAAATTTCATTATTAGAAAACATATTTATAAAGATCGAAAACTAAAAGAAGAAACGCATAGAGTTTTCCTGAAAATGTGTGTCTGTTGTGAATTGCGAAATCCCTTATACGTGCAGTGCGGTAACGTATCAGGAACTACTTTGCACCTCAACGTTTCGAGCTGCAGACACAGAGGCAGGCCCTATTTGGCAGTTAACCTATGTAGCGGTGAGACATAACTAATGTAGGGAGAACAAAGTGTAGGTGCAAATTTTTTGAATATCACAGAATTTACACTTGCATTACACAAATTAAGGTTTGTGCGGGAGTCGAACCGTCGCCTCATACACGTTCGTCTTGTACAGCTTGAACACTACCCGCTTGACACCCATGAACTCTTAATTTTCGCTACCTATGTATAAATACACCAGTTACATAACAGACTCGTAAAACTTCTCTTGCAAATTTTCTTGAAATTACCAGAGCACCGTACCTTACTACTCGGATATTGCGTTCTTTTGATGACCTAGTAAAGGTGTAAAGAGTTTTGAGTAAATCTGTGATCGCAACGTCACAGTTTCCCCTTGTTAGACAGGCAGTCACGTTGATTGCTGGGGAAATATTACAGTCGTTGGTCTATAGAACAAGAATTGCAATAAATACATTGTTTATGGGAATTAAGAGTGACTGATGCAGATAAAACTTCTATTAAATTAACAACAAAGATGAATAATCTTTTAGAAAACAAAAGGTGAAAAAACTCGATCAGCCTGCCGCAAACCGGCTGTTTTCCAGCATACCTAAACTTCACGATGCTACGAAGTGTGTTACGGCTTCAACATGGATGTAGTGCCTAAGTTATATATACTGTGTAACAGCTGATCTAAGAATGTCATTATTCGACATTTAACTATGACAAATTATACCCAAAACGAAACATTTCTGACAGTTCGTCATGCGCAGTATCACTGAAATGTTACGCTTTCAGTCCTCAAAAGTTATGATACTGACTACTTCAAATATAGGACCCTGCAACTACCAATATGTTGTTTCTTATCTTTTTTTAACAGTCATACAAAAAATGATGCGTTTTTCATAATTCCTCAATGTGCTGATGCTCTGAAACGGCTTATGTTCATACCCCGCACTCTATAATAAATAAAAGTAATCAAATGCAGTGGTTACTCCCTACAATATGGCGGCTCCCAAGTTCTGCTTGCGACGTGAAATCGATGCCGCATCTTATTGGGCAAGTACCTCTCCACGACACAAAAATCTGTAATGCCAGGTTATCCATTTCACACTTCACAATCAGTGGAACACAGAATTCCACGTTGACAGCGAGTCCTCGTCTACATACGTTTTGCGTCCCGTCAGAGGGCGACTTTAAGGGGAGTGTAATCTGAGCATACACAGAAGCTACTCATTGTCATTGAGCGTAGCTGCCTGCACTCGTCGAGCTTGATGAATCAATGTGACTCGATTTTAATGCACTGCGGATAGTTACTCAACAGCTGAAATATAGATCTGCAGTGAAAATACCGATTGGATTTGCGACTGATTGGTGAATTTCTTTTTCTATGTATAAGCCTGTTTACATGTTTCCGTTGCAGAAACAGCCTTTATTTAATGAACCGTTTGTCAACAACTTCACTGTGGCATTCACCAGAAAGTTTTGCAATACGACTGATAAAAGGATTGGTAAGACGACTGGCCAGCTGTTTACCTCAAGTTCCAATTACTTGTCTTTTGCTGTCTAGTAAAACTAATTGGCCCATTGGTATTATTTCTCAAGCCTTTATTTACCTTGCTATATACCACTCGTACCTGATTCCGTCTGTGTATCTGTCCGGCTATTGCCACTGTTTGCTTCCTTGCCCCCTGAGGTTGAGAGCTTACCTCATATGAAAATGTCCAGTTATCTAAACTGTATTGGGTTATATAAAAATGTTTTTCTCTTTGAAGTTTAAGTAAGAAAGGTCGCTTAGAGGCAATGTGTAATACAGGTTCCACCTACTGTTTCCTGTGCTATTTTGCTGTAAATGTTACTATATTTTTACTAATAGGTTTATTACACCTTACGCGAATTTCAGGGAAACCTGAAAGCGCCTTGATCGATTGTAAAACTCGTTTGCGTGTCCATCGCCAGTTTATTCAGTACATCACTTTCTTGTAAAATATTGCTGACATTATTTGTGAGAATAATGTTAGGTTTCGGTTCTGGCTAGAATTTTAATTTTAGTATTTACGTTCTTAGAACTGTTCTTGGACTTCTCTCTAGGACCACTTACTTCATTCTTATAAGCCATTGGTAAGACTAATTTGAGTTTGCCTTTCAACATTACCTTGCTATTTGCACTACATCTTTTGTAACTTAAATTGCTCCGCTGCGGATGAAGTGTGTCTTTAGTTAGGCTTTAAGTCAGTCTACAGTAGCTAAATTTTTATTTGTATTGTGCCTATTCGCAATGTTAAGTTACTTGAATTAATGGTCAATCGTGTCTTCTCATTCATCCTTAAGCCAGTTCAGCAGTTACTAATATTGTCAAGTATTTAACTGCCACTATTAGTTAATTATGGTTAACTGGCTTTGATTTTCAACTCGTTTGTACTGCAACTATGTCATTTAGCCTTAAGCATATTTTTATTTTATTTTGTAGTACTTGTGCTTTGATGACTATTTGTACTGCATGTTTTCTTTAACTGTAAAATTTTTTCGTTCCTGGCATTCCATTACTGGCATATGTTCCTAACTTAAAGATTTTGATCGTTTTTAATAAACTCTTCTTAAAATGTACGGTATCGTGGGGCCCCAGTATTCTTCCACTGCCACCCACCTCACCGTTCCGTGAAGTTCCGAGGTCTAAAATATTTCTATTGCTTATGGACTGTCGAACTAGCTGCTCAAGACAGTTTTCGAAAACGAGCTCAAATATACTTCACAACACTGCCTGCGTAGGGATGAGATGCAAAATTTTTGAAGTGTTGCATTAAGTAATGTCTGTGAAAGGTTCAAAGACGGCCATTGACCATACTGACACCAAAAGGAAGGCAGAAGCACTGGACTCGGCGGCCTATAATTGTTTTTGCGCAGAACAGCCTCCACTGGGTTACTACCCATTTGCAGAAATGGCAGATATTGACATTAGTGTTCACTGAACAAAAAATCCACTAAAATCGCTCGAAGAAGAAGGGTAATGGACCTACACAGTTTTATGGGGATAATGTGAACGACCCCTCTGGCCGAACAGTACACATTTAAGCAAGTGCCAAGAGACGTTTGTTGCAGAAAACCGCACAGGTGGTGCTGTACTTTCGTGTATATTGAAATCTCCCAAAACACACAAAAGCTACCGCTGGCACTCCCTGATAAGTGTGAATGAGATAAACACATTAATGGTGGAATGGCCGAACTCAGGCGAGAGCCAAGAAGTTCAATAAGTTATTAAGCAATACAACAGACACGATCTCACAATTAACTTCTGCCACACAGATTCGCACCAGGTACACAGTGATGATCTACTTTCACAGTGGAATTAAGATCTAGCTTCACCACTCTGAATCTTCCACAACAGTGGTGGAGTTGTCTAAAAGAAGCAATGACTTCACATGTCACTACCCACAACTCCAAACAGGTAAACACGCCGCCTTTCAATATCAACACACTACTGCTATGGTCTGACTTCACGCATCCCAGGCTGATAGCAGACTGATCCCTCTGTTCTGCCGAAGCCCTTGTCTTCCTTTAGAGCTTGTATGTCGTCTCCTCACAGACCATCACTAGCATCAAACGCTCGCGGCGTATCAATGTGCTCCATATCAATACACCGCCGTCTGCTTACCCATAATATAGGGAGATGAATGTATCAGTGACACTTTCAAACACATTATTTTCTGAGCAGCACATTGCTTTACTGGTCTTTTACACATTACAGAAGATTTTGCAAAAATAACATGATTTCCAAAACTCTTATAACGTAAAAAAGTAGTTATCAACCAACTTAAGACATCAAAAAACCTCATAACTCAACTAATGCAAAGCTTATTCCCCTACCTATAGTGAACTTGTACAGCAGCATGCTCATCAAAGAATTCATTGACACAGTTGAACAAAATTTATTAAAACACTAAATGAAATCTGCAGCTGAATTTTTTGGATCAACAGAATTACCAGATTTTATTTTCACATTCAGTGCCAAAATGTATAAACAGGACGTAGACCTAACAACTAATACATCACTCAGTGTGATCAATGCAGAAAGTTTCATTAATCACATCAAAAATAATTTTTTCAACCAAAAAGGTAACATCGTCGAGAAAATTGTGAAATTTTTTTGTTATGTATCTGGCACATTCATAGTATATAATGGGACTGAAGAGGAGATAGAACTCTCTTAACTAGATTAAATAGTTTACACAAAAACATCCACTGCACCACAGAACACCAGAAAGAAAACAACATAGATTTTTTAAGAAAAGACAATAACTAATAAAAACCAGATCCTGAACATAAGTATATACAATACCACTAACCAGAGGCTGTCGTCAAAAAATTATGTACATAGCCAAGCTCATATAAACAAGTTGTTTTCAGATCTTTATCAAACAGGCCACATAAATTCCCACTTAAGGTTGCAGACTGTGACACCTGAACATAGTCAAACCCGTTGCACAAAATATGAAATAGTCACACCTTCATATACGTAAGAAATGTAAACAAAATGATGAGGTCACCACCCATAGCAAAATACAGAAACCTAAGTGTATAAAAATATCATCTTCATGGCTCATTTCAGACAAAATAGCTAAGCTGCTTAAATGAGTTGCGACATATTCGCAATCAAGTTCCACAACAATCCAGGATTATTTATTTTACTATAAATCTAGTCATAGACCACAAATGTTTATTAATCAAGTAATTCATATCAGTACACAGTAGCCATCCTCACATACGAGTAAATCCAGTACCCTACGTAATTTGTGTCACTGCACAGGCTATAGGGATGGCACATATACAAGTAAGCTTGTATGGCTGAGTAATGTGACTGTACCCTGTATATACGCCACAAAACGAAATACGTAGTGTACTGGATTTATTAAGGTAAATTGATGACCAAAAATTAATTACCTGAATAATAAACTTCTGTGATACATCACTGGATATATAAGAATACAAAAATATGTTTAAAATTAGGTATATCAGAATCACTTTTACCACCACCAGTAATATAAGGAAGAAACTGGTTCACGACATTCACAGACGTTGGAGGAAATGAACAAGTCAGTATTTATAAAGTGACATTCAGTCATGGCAATAAGTATTACATTTGGCAAATGGAGACAAATACTTACTGTTTCATATGTAGTAAAGCTAAGGAATTTAGGGAAACAAATAGATGCAACAGCACACGGTGTTGCTATAGATACCCGTCTTAGTAATGCAAACTTTAGAGAGGCGCTGGAAACAGGACACCTTGAGGTCAATTCAAATGTTCATCCACAGCCAAAAGTGAAGAAGCCAAATCCTAAACGAAATTATCGATTTTAAGACTTGTGTTTCTTTGCCACCTTCAATTCATTGTTGTTAAATGGAAAATACGTAGAGATTTATAATATAAGTGAATCTACATTACAGTAGTGATACCTTTAAAATGAAAATGTCACGTGTCTCTTACAGTAATCTGGTGCGTCCACCAACACACCAATACCAGTGATGCGTCAAACTGGTGTTTAGAAAATAGTTTCACTGAATGATAACATCAGGATAGGTTCATCGGTGGTTAAATCGAAACAAGCTTTATTTTGACCGTAATCTTATTTCTGCAGTGCACTAGATTCTATTTTGATGACGTATTTTAAATCTTTTGTAAGTTTATAAACAGTGGTTAACAAAATTAAAAGAAGCATCGCAATGAACGTAACAGAACGAATGACATCAAGATAGCCATTTCATATGAGCAAACTGAGTAACACAAAACTGACTTTGACCCTCCTGTGCTAGTACACTGAGCAGGTACCCGGGAGTAACGTAACTCGTCCACTTGCAACAGCTGACAGCTAAAAATAGAAACACAAAGAAAATGTACATCAGTGACCCAGTCAATCGCAGTCAGTCCAAGGTTCGTATACAATATACATCAACGAAGAGAAGGCATAAATGCTATACATTGATGGAGAATGTAAGTTATGAGAACTGTAACTGCAGTAATTGTTTCCTTATCTGAACTGACTCTTCCGTCGGTTCTTGGGAGAACAACATTATAAAAAATGGAATGCGCAAGTTTGCTTTAGTTCTACACTACTAACTTTAGTGCGTTAACCGGTTTTCGGCTTAGAAGGCCATCTTCAGACATTTACTGACTATTGTCTCCAAATAAGTCACAATATTAGCATACGAACCGGAAAAGACGTTACACATCTAGACTCAAGCACAAATGCACAGTAAATGACAGTTTTGACATTGTGGTGGTATTGAAATGTAAAAAGTAGGAAGCTGGAAAGTAAGTAAATACGAAGGGAGTCATCGGGAAAAACTTTGACACAAAACTGGAATAGCACACCTACATTATAGTTTATATTAATAAGCAAAATCAATAAAATAAAGTTAATGCTTGACAAGGGAAATTCAGGAGGTGTTAAACATGGACAGTGATATGCAAATCAATTGAAAGAAGGAATTATCACTGTAATTGTGGAATATATGAAGAACTTAAGGGATTTCAATAAGATAAAGAGAAATGCATAAATGCAGCAAAATCGTGGACCGTAAGGGAACATACAGTAAACGCCATCTTTGAGAGTGTGGTGGTAAAACATTTTAAAAAGTTAAAAGTTGAGAAATATACAGATATAAAGAGAACAAACAGTAAAACATTAACACTTTATAAAAAATTGTGCTCATCTAACAGTTGGCATTAAACAAATGAAACAAGTAAAATGAAAACAGTACTTCACAAGGCAACTTCAAGAGGTATTAATCGTGGGAAGTAATAATTAAAAGAAAGACTTAACAATTGTATCTAAATGCTACATGGATGACATAGACAATTTCAATACAATAAAAGAACTCAATGAATACAGGAACATGGGAAAATGTGAAGGAACAGGTAGTGTGGGAAGTAATGAACATCTAAAAGGATTAAGAGAAATTTAGGCAAGGGTATAACGTTCTTTAAAAATAATTCATTGGAATTGTATGCTTAGCAACTGAATGAATTTGTCTTAGTTGGTCTACTTTGTTGTACATTAAAAGAATGCGTGAACTGAAGGATGGATAAATAACTCGAGTTATCATGTAGCGTACTGTAACTGCAAGTGGTGTAATTACTCTGCTTTACCCAAAACTTTATAGGAGCTGATTGGGCAATGCAACTCTCAATACTAGTAATGAAATACAGTCACTGCAAAATACATTCAGCCCCTGGGCCACAGAATCCTCTGGCCCTGTTCACAACTGATAATTTTGCTCCCTGTGCACATAACAAATAAATTAAATTGTCTTACCTCTAAAGCAGCAAAGGTGGAATGGGGTTTACTTTAGTCCCTCGAAAAAAAAAAAAATATACTAGCTACATGCTGGCCATAGTACTTTGAAATGCACATGAAATTCTTTTGGCTGATAAATAAAACCATTTAAAGAAAAATCCAACGTCTTTGAAAAATATATGCTCTGGACAGGGAGGCGGTACAGATTGTGGTGAATTACTAACACTGACTTTTAGTCAAGTTATATAACAAATTAAGTTTGGCTTTTCAAAAACACCTGACAATTGAAATTAAATTACTCAGAAAAATTACATCCTTTTTAATAACTGATTCACAAACCATGAGATCTGTGCAGCAAGTATTATCTAACCTCACTACAAAAGCATAAATACAAATCATAAAATTACATATACCTGTGATAACAAATCTTAGGTACATTACAAATGGCAGATATGTAAGAAGCCTATACATCGAATCAATTTGCGTACTTTCTTAACTTAACAATTGACAAATATCAGCCAACTAATCTAAGAGTATACTATTGCGCTGGCAAAACTAAATTCATTATTAAACACCTTTACGTTGCTTGCATGAAGACTTCCTCTTCCATGTTTCTACTTCCAATAATACATGTACTCGTAATTCCTACATTATAACCTAACACTTGGTGCCTTTACAGACCACACCACAAAAACTGCCTTCTCTACCCTCTTTCGCTTACACACAGTTACCCATTACTGTGCGCCAAGCGCTCCCCTACTCCCACAATACAATCTCAAACCAGAAACAATATCTTCGGCTCTTTGGTCATGCACAGTCAGTGATCCGCTTTATAGAATCTAACAGAGACTTGCGTCGTTTATAATATCATAGTTTCACTTTAGTTTACATTAATTTTTTTATCATATTAAGTTGGCATGTACAAATGTACCCCAGGAGACTCCTTTCACAACCCTCCAGGGAGGTTTAGCAAATTTGGCACACATTTGGAAGCACCTTGTACAACAAGTGAGCAGTAAATTTATCTCGTTACTGATAACTAGAATCTTGAGTAGTATAGAGCCTTTACTGTGTAGTCCTAAGGACCATTATCAAGTAACATATCGTGATTGTACAAAAGAAATCTAACTGTATAACATCATTAAACTTTAAACAATTGATAGTGCTCAAGTGCACTAGTAAGAACCATAATCTGGTTATAGTGTGTGTAAATTGTCTTGTAAACAAGGCTGCTGAGATATAAATCATCTAAAGCAAAATCAGTATGCAATCCTAATCGTCAAGATAATGGTATAGGATAAAGCAAGGGAAAGGGAGAATGATGGCTGAAGCCCATAATCATGTTGAAGTGACTACATCATAAAGTCCATTTCTTTTTTTATTGTGGAGGTTCAACAAATGAGTAATGCCCGATGTGGAGTGCATTCAGTGTACCAAGATATCTGAACTCCATATTAATTGCTTCAGTCATGTTCTTAGGTTAGTTAGGTTTAACTAGCTCTAAGGTCTAGGGGA
The DNA here is from genome assembly GCF_023897955.1 of Schistocerca gregaria. Taxonomy (NCBI): domain Eukaryota; kingdom Metazoa; phylum Arthropoda; class Insecta; order Orthoptera; family Acrididae; genus Schistocerca; species Schistocerca gregaria. The sequence goes on from NC_064922.1 coordinate 744,761,810, forward strand.
CTGATGACCATAGCTGTTAAGTCCCATAGTGCTCAGAGCCACTTGAACCTTTTTTTTGTGACAATTTTCAGAGTACGCACAGGTCATTATTGAGATTTTCGATACCTATCTTCATGTTTATTGATTTTGCACTTAGATAACACTGGTGGCTATTAGGGTTCATATGTTATTTACAGCAGAACAAAACTGATGACACATCATTGAAATACAACGAAGGGGAGTATACGACCTAATACTAAACCCAGGAAGACGCCTGATACTGCAAACCTACGTTGTGACTATGTGGTGCCAAAACGTGCTGGCGAGACGTGAGACTGCACTTTAGGAGAAAGTTAGTCTCCTAAGTTTTGCAGGTAGAATGCCGAAGTGCCGAGTTGGTGGTCGAGCTGTTCTAGGCGCTACAGTCTGGAACCGCCCGACTGCTACGGTCGCAATTTCAAATCCTGCCTCGGGCCTGGATGTGTGTGACCCTTACGTTAGTTAGGTTTAAGTAGCTCTAAGTTCTCCGGAGCTAATGACCTCAGAAGTTAAGTCTCATAGTGCTCAGAGTAATTGGAACCATTTTTAAATGCCGAAGTCTACAGCGTCAAAGATTTTGCTGAAGGCGAAGAAGGACATGATAGTCGCCTCTTGTGCGTTCATGGCAAGGTTCAGATCATTTCTTACCTTTGTTAAGGCAGATGTTGTGCTGCCATGTTTACGGAAATCCTGAAATACAGTTTTGCAGAATTCAATTAAGCTATTCATGGTGTAGCGACTTTCGTCATTGTATCTGCATGTCTCTACTTCTTTGTCGTTGGATAATATCTACGAACGGACGCACTGCTTATTTAGTTCAGCCAAAATTTTAAACTAAATATATCTGTCTTCACTGGTCTATTTACGAGACGAAGTAAGCGTTCATGTAGTACGAACAAAATGTAAATGTCAAAATTCAGAATAATTCGAACAATCTTGATTACGAATGAAGGGTAGTGAGACGATACCATGGAGTGAAGTGGAGTGGAGTGGAAATAATACCAGTAGGAGACGAGACAAATTTCTTATTTTTCTACAAAAGCGTCCCCCCATTGTTTTTCTCGTGTTTACGAGAGCCCTGCTTCTTTGATACACAACTTAAAACTGCTTATGAAAACCGGCAACGGCGGAAGAGGAGGGACGTGCCTGCGTTTTACGCCCTCGAGGCAACGAAGAGGAGTGAGGGCCCGTCGTCTGCGGATCGCGCTGACTCGGCTGCGTCGCCGGCGTTTGTTTTCCGTGCAGCACGGGCCGAGCTGTTTAGGCGACGCCGCAGGTTCGGGAGGGGAGGACTGGATAACGAGGCTCCGCCGGTGTCGTGCGCGCAATCGGCACAGGCCGAGCCGGGCAGCCGCGCCGACGCGACTCGCGGGTATTTCTGGCACCGGAGGGAGAGCGCAGTCACCCGACACGACGTCCGACCGTGAACGCAGCGTGCAGCCGTGGCGCAGAGCCGTCCGAAAATACCACGGCGCGCCGGACGCTCACAATGACACCGGCCCTTTGTTTACGAACTCCCGGGTGCTACGGGGCGACGCATTGAATGTTTGTTGTTTGGTTTATGGGCCGCTCAACTGCGCAATCATCAGCGCCGTACAAAGTCCAAATTTTTGCACAGTCCAGCCTACCCACTGTCACCAATGAAGATGATGATGATGAAATGATGACTACAACACAAACGCCCTCCCGGGTAGAGAAAATACCCAACCCTGCCGGGAATCGAACCCATAGAACCCGGGACTCCGTGATGCAGAGGCAGCAACGCTACACAGTAGACGACGAGCTGCGGACGCAGTAGAGGTGATCAGTTTGTGTGAAAGAGCGGGATCACGGATACCCGGCCGTGCGCCGCGTTTTCAAGTCTTCCAGGGGAAGCATTCTCCACCGGCGGCGATTCATAGTCGATCTGGAAGTACCGGGTGATCAAAAAGTCAGTATAAATTTGAAAACTGAATAAATCACGGAATAATGTAGATAGAGAGGTACAAATTGACACACATGCTTGGAATGACATGGGGTTTTATTAGAACAAAAAAAAAAATACAAAAGCTCAAAAAATGTCCTACAGATGGCACTTCATCTGGTCAGAATAGCAATAATTAGCATAGCAAAGTAAGACAAGGCAAAGATGATGTTCTTTACAGGAAATGCTCAATATGTCCACCATCATTACTCAACAATAGCTGGAGTCGAGGAATAATGTTGTGAAGAGCACTGTAAAGCATGTCCGGTGTTATGGTGAGACATCGGCGTCGGATGTTGTCTTTCGGCACCCCTAGAGAGGTCGGTCGATAACGATACAGTCCGCAGCTCGTGGTCGTGCGGTAGCGTTCTCGCTTCCCGTTCCTGGGTTCCCGGGTTCGATTCCAGGCGGGGTCAGGGATTTTCTCTGCCTCGTGATGACTGGGTGTTGTGTGCTGTCCTTGGGTTAGACAGGTGTAAGTAGTACGGGACTGATGACCATAGATGTTGAGTCCCATAGTGCTCAGAGCCATTTTTGATCACGATACACTTGTGACTTCAGGTAACCCCAAAGCCAATAATCGCACGGACTGAGGTCTCGGGACCTGGGACGACAAACATGACGAAAGCGACGGCTGAACACACGATCACCATCAAACGACACGCGCAAGAAATCTTTCGCGCGTGTAGCAATATCTTTTTTGTCTTAATAAAACCCCATGTCATTCCAAGCAAGTGTGTCAATTTTTACCTCTCTATCTACATTATTCCGTGGTTTATTAAGTTTTCAAAATTTATACTGACTTTTTGATCACCCGGTATACACGGTGCTACACGAAAGCCCCCAAAATTAATTAATGAAATTTGTTACGTGGTATTCTTCACCATCATTTTCAAAGTACACTCCTGGAAATGGAAAAAAGAACACATTGACACCGGTGTGTCAGACCCACCATACTTGCTCCGGACACTGCGAGAGGGCTGTACAAGCAATGATCACACGCACGGCACGGCGGACACACCAGGAACCGCGGTGTTGGCCGTCGAATGGCGCTAGCTGCGCAGCATTTGTGCACCGCCGCCGTCAGTGTCAGCCAGTTTGCCGTGGCATACGGAGCTCCATCGCCGTCTTTAACACTGGTAGCATGCCGCGACAGCGTGGACGTGAACCGTATGTGCAGTTGACGGACTTTGAGCGAGGGCGTATAGTGGGCATGCGGGAGGCCGGGTGGACGTACCGCCGAATTGCTCAACACGTGGGGCGTGAGGTCTCCACAGTACATCGATGTTTTCGCCAGTGGTCGGCGGAAGGTGCACGCAGTGCCGCAGGGGACCGCACCGGCACTTCCCAGCAAATTAGGGACACTGTTACTCCTGGGCTATCGGCGAGGACCATTCGCAACCGTCTCCATGAAGCTGGGCTACGGTCGCGCACACCGTTAGGCCGTCTTACGCTCACGCCCCAACATCGTGCAGCCCGCCTCCAGTGGTGTCGCGACAGGCGTGAATGGAGGGACGAATGGAGACGTGTCGTTTTCAGCGATGAGAGTCGCTTCTGCCTTGGTGCCAATGATGGTCGTATGCGTGTTTGGCGCCGTGCAGATGAGCGCCAGAATCAGGACTGCATACGACCGAGGCACACAGGGCCAACACCCGGCATCATGGTGTGGGGAGCGATCTCCTACACTGGCCGTACACCTCTGGTGATCGTCGAGGGGACACTGAATAGTGCACGGTACATCAAAACCGTCATCGAACCCATCGTTCTACCATTCCTAGACTGGCAAGTGAACTTTTCCAACAGGACAATGCACGTCCGCATGTATCCCGTGCCACCCAACGTGCTCTAGAAGGTGTAAGTCAACTACCCTGGCCAGCAAGATCTCCGGATCTGTCCCCCATTGAGCATGTTTGGCACTGGATGAAGCGTCGTCTCACGCGGTCTGCACGTCCAGCACGAACCCTGGTCCAACTGAGGCGCCTTGTGGAAATGGCATGGCAAGCCGTTCCACAGGACTACATCCAGCATCTCTACGATCGTCTCCATGGGAGAATAAGCAGCCTGCATTGCTGCGAAAGGTGGATATACACTGTACTAGTGCCGACAGTGTGCATGCTCTGTTGCCTGTGTCTATGTGCCTGTGGTTCTGTCAGTGTGATCATGTGATGTATCTGACCCCAGGAATGTGTCAATAAAGTTTCCCCTTCCTGGGACAATGAATTCACGGTGTTCTTATTTCAATTTCCAGGAGTGTAGTTCCTTTGGGAGAACAAGCCGAATCCAACATTTCTGCCACTTCCGAAATTCATCTCGGACATCTTTTATTGTTATTTACACTGTCAGGTAACATTATTGTGACTGTCTGTCAAAAGCCTGAGTAACCGCCTTCTGCAACGCGCACAAATACGAGACCTGCAGGAAGAGAGTAAAAGTGGTTTTCGAAGTAACCCACTGAGATGTGGAGCCGTGTCGACACCACTGCTGTGGCCAGCTGCGCCAGGTTTCTCGACTGAGGAGTCATCGCGCAAACAGCCCGATCGAGGTGGTCCCGCAGATACTCGACTGGATTTGAATCCGGGAAGCTTTGTGGCCAGGGGAGTACAGTAACATCTTCCTGGCGCTCTTTGAGCCACACACCTACACTGCGAGCTGTGTGTCATGTTGCAATGTCCTACTGGTAGAAGCCATCGCGCCGAAGACAAACAAACTGCACGTAATGGTAGGACAGATGCATATATCTTCCGATTCCTTGTGTCTTCCAGAATGATGAGATCCCCCAGGGGATGCCTCGAAATCATTCGGCAGACCATAACGCTCCGTCCTGCCGCAATAACCCTTCAGACGATTGTTGCCGCATGCCAGTTTTCAGGCGTTTCACGCCGCACATGCCATTGGCCATCTGTCTGATGGGACATGAAACGTGATTCATCTGAATAGGCCCCTGTCTCTGTTTTATCTTTAATTCACGCGTCTATTTCCCTAGGACCAAACTGAGGAGCAAATGTCCAACGTCATGTAACGTGTCAGTACATGAAACTGCAACATAAAAGTAATAACACATAAAATAAAATGTTTATGAACCCAGAAACAGACAAGCCATAAGTTTAAGTAAACGAAACAACTATAAAGGGTGTTACAAAAAGGTATGGTCAAACTTTCAGGAAACATTCCTCACACACAAATAAAGAAAAGATGTTATGTGGACGTGTGTCCGGAAACGCTTAATTTCCATGTTAGAGGTCATTTTAGTTTCGTCAGTATGTACTGTACTTCCTCGATTCACCGCCATGATTTCATACTGGATACTATATCTGTGCTGCTAGAACATGTGCCTTTACAAGTACGACACAACATGTGGTTCATACACGATGGAGCTCCTGCACATTTCAGTCGAAGTGTTCGTACGCTTCTCAACAATAGATTCGGTGACCGATGGATTGGTAGAAGCGGACAAATTCCATGGCCTCCACGCTCTCCTGATCTCAACCCTCTTGACTTTCATTTATGGGGGCATTTGAAAGCTCTTGTCTACGCAACGCCGGTACCAAATGTAGAGATTCTTCGTTCTCGTATTGTGGACGGCTGTGACACAGTACGCCATTCTCCAGGGCTGCATCAGCGCATCAGGGATTCCATTCGACGGAGGGTGGGTGCATGTATCCTCGCTAACGGAGGACAATTTGAACATTTCCTGTAACAAAGTGTTTGAAGTCACGCTGGTACGTTCTGTTGCTGTGTGTTTCCGTTCCATGATTAATGTGATTTGAGGATAAGTAATAAAATGAGCTCTAACATGTAAAGTAAGCATTTCCTGACACATGTCCACATAACATCTTTTCTTTCTTTGTGTGTGAGGAATGTTTCCTGAAAGTTTGGCCGTACCTTTTTGTAACACTCTGCATAACATAGGAATCAGCTTAATTTTTCAAGGAACTCCTCGACAGTATAGAAGGAATCATCCATGAGGGAACTCTTCAGTTTGGATTTGAAAGCTCGTGGATTACTGCTAAGATTTTTGAGTTCTTGTGGTAGCTTATTGGAAATGGGCGCAGCAGTATACTCCACACCTTTCTGGACGAGAGTCGGGGAAGTGCGATCCAGACGTAGATTGGATGTCTGCCTAGTTTAACTGAGTGACAGTTGCTAATTCTTGGGAACAGGCTGATATTCTTAACAAGAAACGACAGTAAATAATATATTCTTGTATATTGAGAGACTAATGTCGGGATATCCAGAGCAGGAGTCGACAAGAGGTCGCGAACTTACACCACTTATTTCCCAAACTGCCCGTTTCTGTGCCAAAAAAAAATCCTCTGAGAATGGGAAGAGTTTCCCGAAATATAATACCATTCGACTTAAGAGAATGAAAATAAGAAAAGTGCAAACTTCAGACGTCGTCGCCAATGAACAGAAGCCAGCACGGGTACATGAAGCAAGGGCCTGCTGCAGAGGTCCAAACACAACAACGTTCGCTGAACAGCCCTTGAAGAGATACTGCTCCTAGCCCCTTGATCCCTTGATTCATCTGGGCGGTGAATTGCTCAATAGTTACACGTCTGTTTGTCCGCACATGTCTGTACAGACGTCATTCATCCCTGTCGTCAATGGCCTGGGATACACTGTAATGTCTCTTGCAGCGGTCTCTCCGCGATATTTTCAGAAATTTTATAAATTATATAACTCAGTACATATATCGAAATATCTCTTCTTATCATACCGGTTCCTAAACTTCAATATGCGAATAGTTTCAAGCCAATTATTCTTTGGAGCGCGCATTTACTACATGGAATAGCTTCTCTGCTATCTATGTTTTCTCTTACGAAAAGAAGGGTTCATATCTTGCCGATTAGCCGTAAAAGAACGAAGATGTACATGTATGTACTGTTGAGCTAGTCGCCATCTTGATGAGATTCTGTATGAGAAGAAATTTAATAAATGAACTAAACTGAAGTAAGTTTGTTCGCGTATTATTTAACTGATTACTATTGACAATGACTGCTTGCTACGCTGTGTTGCTCGGGATCAGTAGGGAACGCCTGATTTACACTGGACGATCCTGCAGTTTTGTACGCTCAAGATATCCAGTTTGTTACTTTCAATAAATGGGCTAACACGGTCTTACCAGCAGATCTCCCGTCTTCCCCATGTGATCACCGAAAGTTAATAATTATTGCAAATGTTTTCCGGAGATCGACTGACAATTTCATCGCACCGACACTTCGAAATTGCTTCACTGCCTTATGTAATTTAAGTTAAGCTCAATTTAATCAGGATAGAACAGTATTGAACTGTGTGAATGTGATAAGCCTACTTTGTGAATGAAAATTCCCTTAATATACGCATGTTTTTTACTATCCTGATCAGTGAAGCTAAATCAGGCCGGAGTGAGAGAGGTTTTTAAATACTTGAACAACGGCTGTGCGCAAACAGTTTGCAGACTTTAACCTGTCGAAAATGCTTCCACCCTAGGCCCGAAAGGCAGTGATGATGTCGTTTTGGACGTCAGATAAATCGCTCCGTTTCCACATTAGGACAACACCGCACTGTTTCCCATGTCCTGCGACACACTTAATATACGCTCCACTGGTAGTTCCACCACCAGCCGTCTGTGAGTGGCTATTGCACGTTGACGTCGAACACAGGAGGTGGTTGCATCAATTTGACTAGACCGCGTAATACCATCTACAGTTCCACTCCAACCTCCTTCACTTTATAAAATCTTAACCCCTTCAATTTCATTTTCACTCTGGGGAAGAAGTCATAAAGCTCTATGTCCGGTGAGCACAGTGAAGAACAGCTCGCATCTTGTTTTTAGGGATGACAGTCCCACCGAAGCAAAGTTATTGAAGACGGTTTTCCAAAACTCCTTCACCAAAGAAGACGAAGTAAATATTCCTGTATTCCAATCAAGAGCAACTGCCAAGATGAGAAACATAGAAGTAGATATCCTCGGTGTAACAAAGCAGCTTAAATCACTTAATAAAGGCAAGGCCTCCAGTCCAGATTGTATACTGAAAGGGTCCTGTAGTCACCTTTCATTAGTCCGGTAGCCCATTTTCACTAGCATTTCTCTTTTCTTTCCTTGTTTCTCTTTCCTCATAACTCTCATAGTGGTGTGATTGAATGAGTGTCGTTGTGTGTCACTTTGCTAGACGGTCGCGTAGTCTGCTGCAGAAAATCTGCGATAGTCATACAGATTCAGCAGCAGTTTTACAAAATAGTCAACTCTCGTAGCGGTGAAGTAGGCACAGAGGTTTTTAAAGTTGTGAGAAATCCACCTGCGTTAGCTTGGTGGCGGAAATGGCATCTTTGGGTTTTTCCGAGCCACGCGGGGCGTGGAAGAGTCTGGAGAAGTAAAAGGGAGGCAGTCTGCCTCCGGTACGGGAAGCGTCCACAGCTGTGCTCCAGTCGAAGAAGGGTGAGTTAGACTGACCGCGTGGCGCGTTTGTACTTGGCGCGAGGAGAGCTGTTAGCTTTTTGTCTCGATTTTCAACTGTGAAAGATTGCTTTGCCTTGTCGCAGCAAGGAATGCAAAACTTTAAGAGATTTTTCTTTTAGTCAATTTCTATAACAGATTTGGTTCCACCGGAAGAGCGCCACGAAAAGGTGTCGATAAGAAGTGAGCACTCGCTTCTGTATGAATGTCTGTTTGCCTTCAGTTGTGCCTGTATAAGCTTTTATTTTTCTATATATTAATAGCTTTGCCTTCTTTTAAATCTTCCTTGCTTTATATATCTTTCGTCCCTGGGGAGCTAACCAAATGTTTGAACATTATGGTTTGTGAGGCTACAGTCATCACTAACCGTCCGATCTCATGTCTGTGATAAAGAATGTTAACTGTTCATGATTGTGTAATGTGATATTGTCGCAACCTGGTCACGATGCCTAGAAATTGCGTCTCCACAAACCACGTGGGCACGCGGGTGTACAGCGAAACGTGTACCATTTCACGAGTTATTGGGATCAGTTATCAGGCAACAACAGTTGTATGAAGGATTCACACCAATGATTTTAGGTGTAGATCATAACGGTGAACGGATAGATGTTATAGGAATTCATGTTATCAGGAATTGAGTACATGCCTCACATCCATGTCCTGGAAATAAATGATTTTATCCACAATTTTCTTTTGCATTCCGAGGTCACCTTTTTGCACCTAAGCCACTCACCTCGTAGCTTTCCCGTTAGCACATCCAACGCGTTTCCTTACGCACAGGTCCAGTGATTAGTTTCTCCTTTTATTTTTACAACAAATGCGTTAGATTAAGTCTTATTTTCAGGTGTGTTGCTGGAAGCTGATCTTATGCACAGTGTTCATGCATTTTATATTTTATTTTAAATGATTCTCGTGAAAAGTGCTCGAGCAATACTATTAATCGCATCCCCCGTGAGCGATATCACGACATATGCATTTTTATGAGTTTTTGGTCTGCGATCAAATTAATTTATTTTCCGACTAGGCCAAACATTTGATTAGTTGTGTGGTTAGAGTCGGTGGCGACCCTAATCTTAATTTAATAACCCGTAGAAATAGGTTAGTTACAATACCGGTCAGGTTCCTCTCAGAGTATGCTGATAAAATAGCTCCATATTTAGCAATTCTATACAACCACTCACTCACAGAAAGATCCGTACCCAAAGACTGGAAAATTACTCAAGTCACACCAATACCCAAAAAGGGAAGCAGGAGTAATCCGCTGAATTACAGGCCTATATCACTAATGTCGATTTGCAGTAGGGTTTTGGAACATATACTGTATTCGAATATTATGAAGTACCTCGAAGAAAACGATTTATTGACACATAGTCAGCACAGATTCAGAAAATATCGTTCTTGTGAAACACAACTAGCTCTGTAAGGTCGCAGAATAAATGGTCAGATTCGCACCTTACATGAGGTCTTTACAAATTGCAGTCAGAAGGTGAAGATGACACCTAACGTAAATCGACAGTTATGAGAACATTTGCCTATCAATATGCAATGCAAAAAGGGATGACAGTCAATCGACAGTGATTAACACAGCTTTCCTATACAATGCATGTCTTTATTCGGAAGGTAGAACAGGGAACGTGAGTCGAGTCGTTTTTAGTTTTGAAAAGACAGCTCCACGACGGCAAAGCGAAGCCGTGCTGCGGGAGTTACGCCAGCAACCACTTAAAAGGGATGCAGGAAGGAAGACAGCGACCCTGGGCCAGGTGATTCAAGCTGTAGGGCCACCTGTAGCGTGGGAATCGGTACAAGAGCAAGGAAGAAGCTTTAGAAAACTGCATTTCGATATTCCAGCGGGATACGAACAAAAGCAAGTGACGCATTTTCGTCCAGCGAGTGCAACACACGGAAAGGTCATTGTACTTTAGGCGTCTATAACGGGCACAAAACGTCCGACTGGCGGGAACGCAGTAGGAAGGAGAAAACTACTGAAGTTTCGACGCAGTTTGATAGAAGGGACATTGCGACTGGTAGAGAGAGTTTCTACAAAATAAGAGGAACGCTCCTAATACTCGAAAAAAGGCGTGACGTGAAAAAGGAACCCAAGTGGAGGGAAGCAGTTCTGCCATGAGTAGGACAAGAGAGAAATTTTTCAGGGACTCTTCTCTGAACTGGCTTCAAGTGCAGAACGGAGTGCTTAACGCTCCGCACGGTGCAGAGAAGAAATTTGTGTGGACACTGCGTTCACAGCGGCTGTACTCCAGCTAAACAAATTAGCTGTAGCAACGTTTAGCTCCAACTGTGGAGAAACGAACCAGCCAAATTATTTAGTTGCTCTTGCGAGAACTGAGAGGGCACTATAATTTGCAAGCTGCTCCAACCATGCGCGTGTACATCGCCAAGGGCTGAATACATGTTTTCTCGCACAACGAGAAACATAGGGAAAGTTTCTGCTGGAAAGTTCAGCAAAGGCCAGATTAGTTTTGTAGGAATTTCAGTGGGAGAAAAAAATGGCTCTGAGAACTGTAGGACTTCTGAGGTCATCAGTCCCCTAGACTTAGGACTACTTAAACCTAAATAACCTAAGGACATCACACACCTCCACGCCCGAGGCAGGATTCGACCTGCCACCGTAGCGGTCGTGCGGTTCTGACTGTAGCGCCTAGAACCACTCGGCCACCCCGGCCGGCTCAGTGGGAGAGAGCGGCCTTGCAAACAGCAGCATGTTGCAGCTTAAGGTAAATATCGCGTGCAGTGGCGTAAACTTTGTTGTTTCACCAGCTTGCGTCCCCTGTAAACTCGAGCGGCCTTGGGTAATCTTGCGCTCCAATTTGTCGCTTGACTAACCATCCACCGTAGACTTGACTGTCATCCTAAATAGTACCGAACTTTAAACTGGAATCGGACGACTTTCGTAGTACTGACCAACATCATAACCTATGTCTAGGAGCAGGTTTGTAAAGAAACGTCCAATTATACTTCAATATTATTGTGCTTAGGATAAATGTAAAGAAATTTCCAATTAAACTTTCATAATATTGTGCTTAAGATTAATGTTCTTTCAGAGAGTTACTATTTAACATTATTGTTTACAAACTTATTTCACTTTTTTATGTTGGCAAGATGCGTTATCCATTGCGCTGTTTTTAAGTTGGCGAGTTGAAAACTGTGTGAAAAGCTGTAATTTGGTGAGCAATATTGCGACGTTGAACTTGTCATTTCACCTTACACAGTTGTTCTCAATTCAAGAGTAAGCAGAAAAAAACCCACCCTAACAGCTTCTTATACTCATGAAGTAATAAGTGATATTGATAGGGGATGTCAAACTGATTCCATATTTTTAGATTTCCAGAAGGATTTCGACACCGTTCCTCACAAGCGACTTGTAACCAAACTGCGTGCCTACGGAGTATTGCCTCAGTTGTGCGGCTGACTTCGTGATTTACCGTCAGAAAGGTCACAGTTTGTAATAATAGACGGAAAGTCATCGAGAAAAACAGAAGTAATATTCGGCGATCCCCAAGGAAGTGATGTAGGCCCTCTGTTGTTCCTGATCTATATTAATGTCACAGGAGACAATCTGAGTAGCCGTCTTAGATTGTTTGCAGATGATGCTGTCATTTACCCTCTTGTAAGGTCATCAGATGATCAAAACGACTTGCAGAAAGATGTAGATAAGATATCTGTACAGTGCCAAAATTGGCGGTTCGCCCTGAATAAAGAAACTTACTCACATGAGTACTAAAAGAAATCAGCTAAATTTCGATTATGCGATAAGTCGCACAAATCCGAAGGCTGTAAATTCTGTTAAATACTTATGGTTTACAATTACAAATAACCTAAATTGGAACGATCACATAGATAATAATTCATGGGTGTGTGTGTTTGGCCTTAGGATAGTTTAGGTTAAGTAATGTGTAAGCTTAGGGACTGATGACCTCAGTCGTTAAGTCCCATATGATTTCACACACATTAGAACATTTGAACATAGATAATATTGTGGTTAGAGCAAACCAAAGACTGCGATTCATTGGCAGAACACGTAGAAGGTGTAATAGGTCTACCGAGGAGACTGCTTACACCACGCTTGTCCGCCCTATTCTGGAGTATTGCTGTGCGGTGTGGGATCCGCATCAGGTGGGGCTGATGGATGACATCGAAAAAGTACAAAGAGTGGCAGCTCGTTTTGGATTATCGCGAAATAGGAGAGATAGCGCCACAGACGTGATACATGAATTGGAGTGGCAACCATTAAACCAAGGCGTTTTTCGTTCCGGCGGGATCTTCTCATGAAATTTCGATCAGCAGTTTTCTCCTCCGATTGCGAAAACATTTTATTGGCACCCACCTACATAGGGAGAAATGATCATCACGATAAAATAAGAGAAATCAGGGCACGCACAGAAAAAATTAAGTGCTCGTTTTTCCCGCGTGCCTTTCGAGAGTGGAACGGTAGAGAGCCAGCTGGAAGGTGGTTCATTGAACCCTCTCCCAGGCAGTTTATTGTAAAAAGCAAGGTAATCACGTAGATGTAGATGTAGATGTAGTGAATAAAGTTAAGTAACATAAGCCGTACGCGGATGGGCGTTGTCATTGTATGGTGGCCAGTCGGTAGGCACAACCCTCCTCCCCACCCTCTCGGCCTCTCACCGACGCTGACGCTCCATACCGCCTGTCTTAGAACACCGTAGTAGAACACTTTAAACACTTTATTGGCAGTATAAATGACACTGACAGTGTTATTGTAGTTGAGCTTTTCTTGTTCGAAGTGCTGAAGGACACTTCCATTGCAACGATTGCTGCATCCGTTGCTTCTGACCGCTTTGGATCGCTCGTGGCAGAGGCTTCGGCGCTACCCTTCTCACTTTCAATTATTTCGACAGAAACGTTTCCAAGGTGTTCGCAACTCTTATAGCTGCCTAAATCTGCGTCTTACCTGTAGGGTCTCCACACATGTGGTTCAGAAGCGCTTTATTTTTGCGGCAGTTTACCCACTAATTAACGTAAACTCTGTCTACAGGCCCAGGCTGTACCGACTGTTCCTACTCTGCCAATGGCGTCACTAGAATAGGAACCCCTCTCTCGCGACCTGAAGGCGCTACTAAACGGTCAAGTAGTTCCTCAACTGGCATCACGAGGCTGAGTGTACCCCATGGACTCCTCTAGACAAGAAAAAAAATCACTAGTAGTAACGAGAATCAAATCCAGGCCCTCTTCATTGATTTCATTCGCTTTGTGCACTCAGCTGTATAAAACGACAGTTTTTGCGGACGTGCTGCTGCTTCAAGTCAGCTTCACAAAACCACAACAGTGGAAATATGCTAACCTGCAACTAACTAAACCGCTCAGCGTGCAGCACCTTCCCACAGATTCAAGAAGAGATCATTGTTCTTGAAGATCTCGCAAGGACAAGAATGAGTCTTACGCTCTCAAGAAGACTGCGTGGTTTTTTGAACTTCCTGGAAGACTGAAACTGACCGCTACACCGGGACTCGAGCCAGAAACCTTGCCTTTTGCGGCCACTGCTCTTAACAATTGACCTATCTAGGTACGAGCCGCCCACACAGCTTCACTTCCGCCAGTACTTCTCTACTACTTACTGAACACGACAGATTACAGTAAATTAGTTTCCTGCTCAACCCAAGAAAACCTTGTACTACAAGAGGAGATGTTTCCTGCAGGTTTTTCTTCAGTCATTTCTCTGGGAGTTGTCTTTCAAGACATGGGCTGCCCAATGGACCCTCTTGTTCGACTGCTTCTAGTGTTTCTAGTCATATTTTCACTTTACGTACACAGTCCTGTCACATTAATGTGACTACCAGTCATAATCCTGAATAATCACTTTTTACAGCGCGAACTGATGCGAGACGTGCAGGAAGGAGACAGTGGGGTTCTGGAAAGCATACAGACACCATAATTGTGGACAGCTGAGCTACTTTTCTCGGTTGAGGACCCATGGCGCACTTCCCGATTGGGTCTAAATGCGGAGAGTTTGGTGGCCAGGGGAATACTGTGAGCTCATCCTGGTGCTCGTAAAACCACTCACGCACTCTGCATCTTGTGTGAGACGTTGCACTGTCCTGCTGATAGATGCCATCGTGATGAGGAAAAACAAACTGCATGTGAAGGATCCAAAGATAGAAACGTATTGTTTTGATCCATTGCGCCTTCCAGAACGACGAGCTCACGCAGAGAATGCTACGGAAACATACTCCAGACCATCATGCTCCGTTCTCCAGCCTGCACCTTTCCGACAATTGTTGCAGGGTGGCTACTTTCAGACGTTTATCACCCCGCACACGCCAACGACCTTCTGTCCGATGGGGCATGAAACGTGATTCGTCCTGTCGTCACTCATTGGAAGTCAAATTGCGGGGACGACGATGAACAAGTCATCATGGGTGCATTAACCAGGCTCTCACTGAGTAGACCGATACGCAGCAACTTTCATTGAACAGTCGTTGAGGAGACACTGCTGATAGCCCCTTGGTTCATTTGACCGGTCAGTTGCTCGAGACTAGCACGTCTATTCGCCCGTAAACATCTCCGCAGCAGTCGTTCATCTTGGGCCGTGGTGAACCACAGTTGCCTTGGTGCCGGTTCTGGATAGCGGGATTTTGCTATACACGATATACTTTAACCACGGCCGCACTCTAACGGTCTAAAAACTTAGCTGTCTCGGAAATGTATCCACTCTTGTCCCTAAAGCCAATGATCATGCCTTTTTGGACGTCGCATAAATCGCTCCGTTTGAGCATTACGAAAATTGAAATTTTTTCCTCCTTTCCCCGACAAGTGTTGTTGCCACCTGTCGTCTGTGAGCGGTTATTGCTCGTAAGCGTCGAACAAAGACGGTGGTGACATTAATGTGACTGTACAGTGTACTTACCATACACTTACTGTGTTTTTGCCTGCCTCCTGCTTCCTCAGTCATTAATAGGTTCATGGTTTCCCTTCGTCACCAATATTTCGAAAATTAAAAATCTCTTTGCAACCAATATCCTATTCTTCCATTTTTCTTGGCTGCAAAGTGCAATACGACAGCAAATAGTGCCTTAGTTATTTCTTTGTCATTTATAAAAGGGATTTTCATGTTGAGCATTTCGCAAATTGCTCAAACATCTGTTTCCCGCTCCTCTAAATCGAAGTATGATTCTCTGCATGTAGTGAATTATATGGAAAAGTTACATAAAAATGAATGAAATCCTAAGAAAAATAGATAATATTAAATAGTCTCCTATCTACAAAGCAGTATTTAATTTTTTTTTTAATATGAGGTATTATTCATGACCTCCTTGCAGCTGTTGAGTACAAGTAACTCTCAAGATAGGAAATTGTCTACAACGTTAGCAAGTGAAGTGATGTGCAGGCATTCACTACGTATTTTTAGTTTTTCAAGTCATAAGCAGTTGCATTTAAACCCAGCTCAAAGAATATTTCAGAGACAAAGCCAGCCGTCTTAGCTGCATAAGCAGTTACTTCTCGAATGTCACGCACGGCTCTATTAACAGACTGAGGAGTCATACACCTGCTCTTCCAGTAACTGCTCTCACTTTTGTAGTCTGTGGTCGACAACATGATCTGTTTAAAAGTAACAGCAATGCCTTTTCAGAATACACAAGACAGATGTGATCTTTATGCACCGAGTACATTCTTGAATACCGTTCAAATAAGTGCGCAGCTCTCGGTGAACGATTGAACAAACCACAAGTTTTCAAATCAAAATTGTAGATTTTGCTGCAGACTAACTCTTCTCATTACATGCAGAATAAAATTTAAGTCCATCAAATACTGTTAACGGATTACAATTCATTGAAGTGAATGGAGAAAGACAGTAAAACACTGACGTTTGAATGCAAATAATACACTATTTCGTATTATATTAGTTACGATGTACTGACAAGAATCAGAAAATAGGAAAAATATCATGTGTGTCGTCTTTAGCCAACTCGTATGTGTTTTGTTAATCTTAACTCAGTAAAACCAATCGAAAAGTAGCAGCATGTTGTCAATTCGAAGTGGAGTCAGAAGTGTTTACCAGACCGAGGCATCTAGATCATGGTACTCTATCCTTCTTTAATATTATTCTAGGTGATACTTTTCCTACTGATTCACCATTGCCAATAGTTTCCCAAAACAAATTATGGGACTGACTCATTACAGTTTGGCTGTAGTTATTGGTAAACGTGAAGTTATTTACATTTTTTCGGCCAATTTCATCTTATAACCACTTTCAAGTGAAGAGGTAAACGTACGTCAAGGGCTGTAGCGATAGAGATATTTGATGGCTCACAAGCATACAACTGTAACTTATTTGTTATTTGTATTTCCCCATGCGGTGGAGAGAGGGGGAGGCTTTGCTTAAAGTGATATAAATATTAACTGCTTCACAGTGACTTCGTAAATTGGAAGTGTTTGATATGGTATTGGGACTGGTGAAGGTAGACACCACGTGCTTACGAGAAAACCTAAAGCCACTTGGAGTGGGAATTGCACATCTCTTTATAATTTTACTTTATGCTACTCTGATGCTATAAACGTTTAGTTTTAACAACGATAGAAAACGTGGTACCATATTTTTAATCGGTAATTTGATGCACGATGAAGATATTTAGGGAGTAAATAAGAGGGTATCTTAACAGAAAACTCTAAAACTTACGTATTAAAGTCTTTTCCGTAAATAGTGACCGACAGATGCAGAACGTCGTAGCATATTACCATATGTCTTTTGTAAGGAAATTACGAAAGCCCTATATTATTGAAAGAGTGTAGGAGGCTGCAGCGGAAAAGTTACCGGAATAGTGTTTATCTATTAGAACGATATTGTGTGTTAATGTTTACTTGGAAGATAAATTTAAGGGGCACTCGAAGTCTTTCGAAACAAGGTAATTATTTACACAAGATTAAGAGACAGGTCATACAAGACGACGTTCTTTCTACCTCGTGACAAACATCTCTCTAGACGGTCACAGACGCATCCAAATTTCCTTTCTGAGGAGAAGACGTAGAGGTTCTATTGACATTTTTGCAGAATGGACAACTTTAGATTAACCAAAGAAACTAACGAATATAATTATGTAAAAATCACTTGTCAATTGAAGACAAAGTCTGTATATGAGTCCAGGATCATTTTATTTTTTGCACTTTTATTTTCACAAGTCCGTGTTGATCACATAGATATAAGCGGAATGGCGTGTGCCGGCCGCCGGCGACAAGGAAGTCATGCAGAGAAGCAACAACATTTTCGCCTTCGATACTGCACTCTAATATAATATCGACTATCAATTTTCTATTTTTAATTGAGGCTCGCTAATCTGTTAAATGTACTATGATTTCGTTCATTGTTTACTGATCTTAGTATAGAAGATTTTGTGATTTTTATTTTTATTTTTTATTTTATACCTTTATACTAGCATTCATAAAAGTTAAATGTTACCAACCAGTCTAAGGGCTGTACTGTATAGTATTTGTACTTTTTATGTATTTCCAGTATGAGTCTAATTTCACATATAGTATATCAGTATATGTTTTTAATGACAGACGCTCGTTTAGCCAAAGGGGAAATTTTTTTAACTAAAGACAATTCTTACCAAATTTTAATCTTTATATTGACGACACTAATTTTGCTATGTACTGTGGCTAAAGTGCCCTCTGCTGGCATCAGGTTTTTGTATAAATACTGACGTAATCGTGAGTATTTGCACGCACATGTTTAATTTGACGATGATTTATATCAGAATATTTTAACGGTATGTATGACTGCCATATGTGGCTATAAATATTTTATATTTCATTCATCACTAAGACTTGTATAGATTTAATCTTAATTAATTGAACTTGGTCACTTACACAATATTTATATTTACAACAGGTCTGAAGATGGCGATAAGTTGATACCGGTCATAAAGTGTAAAGAAATATATGTGATCAAGACGGACGTTTGAAAATAAAAGTACTAAAAATCGCTTGGTTATAAGAAGTTAAGCAGGACCTACGAGAAATGAATGCCACAGAAGAAGATACCATCAGAGAACGCAAAAGTTTGTTGTTCGTCTGTCTGTGTGTCCGAATGTTAAGAGCCCTTCTTCCTCACGATCCAGTAAATGTATCAAGCTCGAATATGATACTAAGTAAGGTGTATGGTCCCGTAACGGTGTAAAAAATTTTAAGCTTCTAAATTAATTCAGTCAAAACATACGGCCATTTAAGTCACATATTTTGATGCTCGAAAACTCGCTCATCAAAATCAGTATGGTGCTTCCCGTTGACCTATAATTTAGCAAGAAGCAAGGTTTCACAGTAAAGGTCAGGAAAAAAAATCTAAAATTGTTAACTTGTAGTTACATCACACTAAACAAAATATTTCTTCCGTAACGTGTTATCCGACTTCAGATTGAAATTAAAATATTGTAGACAATACTGGGCTCCCTGCGGCCGATATTCTACTAGTATCGATGTTGATAACAGGTAGAAACTTACAAATCATTGATTCCTGGAATGGATAAACTGTTTACACGGATAATGAAACTTGTACCGAACTCCCAATGCGCGAGTCCTACTCGCATCTGGAGGACAATTTTTGGACCAAAGTTTTGCGAGAAACGTTTCTATATATTATTGGCTCGTGGGGTGTGGTAAGCTTTCCCTCTGCTTGTCGATCAAATCAGAATATCTGCCTGTTGATTAGAAGTAATCCTGCCAAAGTATATACCCTGCAGCGAACCCTACCACGTTAACTTCCACTGACAAGTGAAGAGTTACATTTATCCATTACAGATGCGCCGTATTCTCATCGCTCAGGAAACGAAAACCGCCAGTAGAAGCGAAGAAATTAATAAAATACATGCCTGGATCCATAATCGACTGCAAATTCCATATTAGGAGAAAATGCTTTGATATGCTTGTTTTGCCGTGAAATTATCGCCAGGTATTTGGAAACGGTAACGATGTTGCGTTTCTTAACGATAGTCACACTAAAATTTGTGACCGTAGCATATGTGCCTTTCCATGCTGCAGTTGGTGCTCTGAATTTCTATGCTTCGAATAATTTAGTCATATATTTCACCCTGGGGGTATCATTGAAAGAAAACAAATCAATAATTGAAATATAGAAATTATGTTTGGTCATATGGGGTTGTAACAGATTTGTTATTATAAATTCTATTAACATGTGTATCTTTACTGTCAGTCTGCTTTTACCACGAGAAGTTTCGATTGTGACAGAGAACGACCTATGGAGGGTTCCCCTTGTAAGATACAGGTAAACGAAACTGACGATGTAACTCTACGGTTGCACATGGAGCATAGCGTTCGTACAGTATTTCATCACAAGAAGAGCAGCCCTACGGATCCCAGATGTCTGTTCAGAGAAACTAGTATGTTATCAACGTTAATCACAACGTTCTGCGTCCTTCAGGTCTCCTAATGATATTAGCCTCATTAAAGTAATAAGAAACCGCACTGATTCCATGGAAGCTGACTTGTTCCATTTACTGTGGTTTGTAGACTTTTTTACTCTCTCTTCTTTGGCCTTTCTCCTGAAACTATATCACTGCTGAGCTTTCCGGTAAAATAGTAGGGTGACTGATGGGGATTGCATGGAACTAGGATGACTATCAGGTGGAGGGCACTCCGCACTGCAAAGTCGAGTTGCCAAAGTATTTAAACCGACTCGAAGAGAAGTTAAGTTACACGTATTTGGTGTTTGTTAGCTGTGCAGGGAGCATTTCAAGACGGTAACACTTATGGCAGAAACGATTTAGGGTTTACCTCGAAAATTTTAATTTACTGCATCAAACTTTTTTCATCTAATTCATTGCCTTACCAATGCTTAACTTCTTCAGTTTACTCCACTGTGTTGCAAAGACTAATATTTCTGGTCTCCACGTCTTTTCAGCTAAGCAAGAGGCGATGAGCAGTTTTACCACGAAGCAAGTTTATGGTCGCAGGATATATCTTAGAAACGTTATGAAGCCCTTCCACCAAGAAATGAAATTACAGTTAGCACTGTCCACTGATTTAGATCCGGCCACAGTGCTGTAGTATTTCAAATACCAGTTTGTTTTATCAGTTACACTTCAATAATTGTCATCAGTGCTGTGATAGTCTAGAGGGGACGTTAGTGTGAAAGAACTAGAAATAAACTACGAGCACCGACTGCAAGATACTGTATCGAAATTCCATGCCATTCTAACATAGGATAACCTCTTCCGGTTGTTTTGTTTCCCCTCTCTCTTAAATTATCTCAGCTTGATAAATTATGTCTTAAGGTGATTTCGCTTCTATGAACAGCAGTTATATTGTAACCGGTACGATGAGACAATACGTCGCTTTGGTTTTAATTGAATCAGTTATAGTTTTGCTTGAGAATGACATATTCGACCCATTGCGGTCGGCACCTTTTGTTCCTTGTTTCACATTCTCATCACAACTGCTTCTCCTTTCACGTTATCAGAGGTTGGAATTGACTTGCGCTCCAACGACTCGCTTGTTCAATTTTTTTCGTAGCTTTTGAGTCCCGTTTCTTGGTCATTACAAGAACATTCCACTGGTGAAGCGGTAGCGACGGGATTCGTGAGACATCTTGCCTCCTCGTTATAATGAATTGCACAGCTTTACTGTCTGTCAACACAGCATAACATACAAGGAGAAGAAATGCTGGCACCATATTGTCTACTGCCGTTAAGTCAAAAAACTATCTGGACATTATCAGACTGATTAATCCCTTCTCATGCTTCTTACTTTTGTGGTTTAGTACCACATGTTTTCAGGGATTATGAAATTTCATTACTAAACTCGAACGTCCACAAACTATGTTATGTACACTATTCTCACATGTTATTATGTGGTGCCAAAACGGAAGCGTTCATAAGGAAAAAATATTTCAAGTATGTTGTTGTAGTGGTCTTCAGTGGGAAGCTTCTTCAACTCCGATTAACTACTGCAACCTACATCCTTCTGAATTGGCTTCGTTTATTCATCTCGTGGTCTCGCACTACGATTTTTACCCTCCACAGTTCCCTCCATCACCAAACTGGTGATCTCTTGATGCCTCAGAATATGTCCTACCAAGCGATCCCTTCTTCTAGTCAAGTTGTGCTACAAATTTCTCTTCTCCCCAATTGTATTCAATACCTCCTCACTAGTTACGTGATCTACCCACCTAATCCTGAGACTTACATCTATAATCGATGTTAACAAATTTCTCCTCTTCAGAAATTCTTTCCTTGCCATTGCCAGTCTACATTTTATATCTTCTGTACTTCGACCACCATAAGTTATTTTGCTCCCCAAATAGCAAAACTCCTTTACTACTTTAAGTGAGTATCCTAATCTAATTCCCTCAGCATCACCCCTCACACCACTTAATTCGAATGCATTCCATTATCCTCGTTTTGCTGTTGTTGATGTTCATCTCATATCCTTCTTTCAAGACACTGTCCATTATGTTCAACTGCTCTTCCAAGTCCTTTGCTGTCTCTGACAGAATTACAATGTCATCGTCAAACATCAAAGTTTTTCTTACTTTTCCATGAAGTTTAATTCCTACTCCAAATTTTTCTCTGCTTTCCTTTACTGCTTGCTCAATATACAGATTGAATAACATCTGGGATAGGCTACAACCCTGCCTCACTTCCTTCCCACCGGCTGCTTCCATTTCATGCCACTCGATTCTTATAACTGCTATCTGGTTCTTGTAGAAAATTGTAAATAGCCTTTTGCTCCCTGTTTTTAACCACAGACAACCTTCAGAATTCGAAAGAGTACTCCTGTCATAATTGTCATAAGGTTTCCCTACGTCTAAGGTTTGCCTTTTCTTAACATATCTTCTGAGGTAAGTAGTAGGGTCAATATTGCTTCACGTGTGTCAACGTTTCTACGGAATCCCAACTGATCTTTCCCAAGATCGGTTTCTAACAGTTTTTCCATTCGTCTGTAAAGAGTTCGTATAAGTATCTTGCAGCCGTGATTTATTAAATTGATAATTCGGTAATTTTCACACCTGGCTTTCTTTGGGACTGGAACTATTATATTCTTCTTGAAATCTGAGGGTATTTCGCCTGTCTCATACATCTTATTCACCAGATGGTAGAGTTTTGCCTCCCAAGGCTATCAGTAGTTCTAATGGAATGATGTCTACTTCCAGGACCTTGTTTCGACTTAGGTCTTTCTGTGTTCCGTCAAATTCTTCACGCATTATCATATCACCCATTTCATCTTCAATTACGTCCTCTTCCATTTCCATAACATTGCTCTCAAGTACATCGCCCTTGTATAGACCCTCTGTTTTCCCTTCTTTGCTTAGAAATGGTTTTCCATCTGAGCTCTTGATAATCACACAAGTGGTTCTCTTTTCTCCAAGGCCCTCTTTAATTTTCCTGTAGGAAGTATGTATCTTACCTCTAGTGATATATGCCTCTACATCCTTAATTTGTGCTCTAGGCATTTTGCACTTCCAATGGATCTCATTTTTGAGACGTTTTTATTCCTTTTTGCCTGCTTCATTTACTGCATTTTTATATTTTCTCCTTTCATTAATTAAATTCAATACCTCTTCTGTTACCCAAGGATTTCTATTAGCTCTTGGCTTTTTAGCTACTTGATCCTCTGCTGCCTTCACTATTTCATCTCTCAAAGCTGGCCATTCTTCTACTACCGTATTTATTTCCCCTGTTCCTGTCAATCGTTCCCTAATGTTCTCTCCGAAACACTCTACAACCACTAGTTCTGTCACTTTAACCAGTTCCCATATTCTTAAATTCCCACCTTTTTGCAATTTCTTCAGTTTTAATCTACAGTTCATAACCAATAGATTGTGGTCAGAGTCCACATCTGCCCCTGGAAATGTCTTACAATTTAAAGTCTGGATCCTAAATCTCTGTCTTACTATTATATAATCTACCTGAAACCTTCCAGTATCTCCAGGCTTCTCCAGACCTTTTTCATGATTCTTGAACCAGGTATTAACTATGATTAAGTTATGCTCTGCGCAAAATTCTATCAGACGGATTCCTCTTTCATTTCTTATCCCCATTCGATATTCACCTTCTACTTTTCCTTCTCCTCCTTTTCCTACTATCGAATTCCAGTCTCCCATGACTATTAAATTTTCGTCTCCTATCTCTACCTGAATAATTTCTTTTGTCTCATCATAGATTTTTCCAATCTCTTCATCATCTGCAGAGCTAGTTGGCATATAAACTTGTACTATTGTGGTAGGTGTGGGCTTCGTGTCTATCGTGGCTACAATAATACGTTCACTATACCGTTTGTAGTAGCTGACCCGTGCTCCTATTTTTGTATTCATTGTTAAAGCTACTCCAGCATCACCTCTATTTGATTTTGTATTTATAACCCTGTATTCACCTGACCAGAAGTCTTGTTCCTCCTGCCACGGAACTTCACTAATTCGTCCTATATTTAACTTTTACCTATCCATTTACCTTTTTAATTTTTCTAATCTACCTGCCTGAGTAAGGGAAGGAGGAACACCCTTCTGAGTAGACCTCTCCTGGGGATCTGAATGGGGGACTATTTTACCTTCGTGATGTTTTATGCAAGAGGACGCCATCATATTTAACCACACAGTAAAGCTGCAAGCCCTCGGTATAAATTTCGTCTGTAGTTTCCCGTTGCTTTCAGCCATTCGCAGTACCAGCATAGCAAGGCCGTTTTGGTTAATGTTACAAGGCCAGGTCAGTCAATCATCCAGATTGTTGCCCCTGCAACTATTGAAAAGGCTGCTGCTCCCTTTCAGGAACCACACGTTTGTCTGGCCTCTCAACAGTCACCCCTCCGTTGTGGTTGCACCTATGGTACGAGTATCTGTATCACTGGGGCACGCAAGCCTTTCCACCAACGGCAAGTTCCATGGTTTATGGGGGAGGGGGAGGGGAGAATTTCAAGTATATAATATTAAAATGAATATTATTTACTCATACTGTTAACACTAAAAAAGCGAGTCTTTTCTGTGACTGAACTAATGCAGAAAAATATACCTGCCCAAATAGTGTTCTCTGCTCTTTATTTATAATGTTCATGTTGCGGCTGATGCATATGGATATAATACAAAACCATCCATATGACCCATATCGTAGTTACAGAAATGTGAATGAAAATTTTTGGCATGAACTATGTATTTGTGACCCCGTCAGTGACACAGCACCTGGTGACAGTGCGTCTTCGGAGGGCGATCTTCCCTAGTCCGGAACTTCCCCAGAAACACATCAGCTTAGAAAACGTATTCTGGTTGCCACTAGTCTAATGGAAAATTGGCAACAGTGCAGAATACATTTGGCAACTATGTGACAGTCCATTTACTTCTTGCAATGTTTCAAAATTATCATGCTAAATTCACTCTATATTTTGACGTCTAGATTAAATAATCTGAATTATTCTTGTTTAAGGGATTAAATGGAAGTATTTATTTTATATTTTTGAGTCGAGGGAGTTCGTTCCAACAGAAACTTCGATTGGCTTCGCCATTTATGTTGCGAATTCATTGTCTTAGCCATCACTGAGAGAGCGCTAGTTTTCAGTTGTAATCTTGCTGGAGACAAGATTTTTACATCTTCTGTGAAAGAGCCACTATCAGGCAGATCGACAGTCACTAAAGAAATTCTAAGACAGCTTCTGCCCCATAAGTGTGGTAGCTATTTTGATTGTGTACCCTGTTGACCTACAGGTAAGAGACTTGCTGAAACGCACACTTGTTAATGCCTGCTTGTTCTGCTTCTCTCAGTTGTTTTGACCTTGGCACTGAATGATCTGTTAACTGGATATTGTAATGTGTCTTCCGCTGCTTCAGTATTTGTATACTTTCTTCGTAGAGTTGAGCGCCACTTCGTTACACTGTGGACTGAACGAAGATACAGACAATGTCCAAGCCGAAAGTTCGTATTATCCTGATAATTCGTGGTAGTCTGGGTTATTTTGTTCTATTAAAAAAAATGTTTTCGTAACGTTTGAATCATAAATTGTATTTTATCTGCATTATTACAGTGCATATTAATTATCGTTTTTTCGTTAATTTATTGAAGGCACCAGAGATAAATTAATTAGCAGCAGTAGAGTCGCCAACATTAGCCAATTCAGTCTGAGAATATTCAGATAATCTTTTGACTAAACAGCAGTAGACAGTATGGTGCTAACATTTCGTCTCCTCGTATGTTATGCTGCGTTGACAGACGGTAAAGCTATGCAATTCAGTATAATGACAAGGCAAGGTGTCTCACGAATGCCATCGCTACTGCTTCACCAGTGGAATGTTCTTGATCGTCGGTAAAGCAGATGCCAGACTGAGATTCATTGGAAGAATCCTAAGGAAATGCAATCCGACAACAAAGGAAGTAGGTTACAGTACGCTTGTTCGCCCAATGCTTGAATACTGCTCAGCAGTGTGGGATCCGCATCAGGTAGGGTTGATAGAAGAGATAGAGAAGATCCAACGGAGAGCAGCGCGCTTCGTTACAGGATCATTTAGTAATTGCGAAAGCGTTACGGAGATGATAGATAAACTCCAGTGGAAGACTCTGCAGGAGAGACGCTCAGTAGCTCGGTACGGGCTTTTGTTAAAGTTTCGAGAACATATCTTCACCGAAGAGTCAAGCAGTATATTGCTCCCTCCTACGTATATCTCGCGAAGAGACCATGAGGATAAAATCAGAGAGATTAGAGCCCACACAGAAGCATACCGACAATCCTTCTTTCCACCTACAATACGAGACTGGAATAGAAGGGAGAACCGATAGAGGTACTCAGGGTACCCTCCGCCACACACCTTCAGGTGGCTTGCGGAGTATGGATGTAGATGTAGATGTAGATGTAATAAATGGACTTCATGCTCTTCACAGTACGCAGATTAGATTTGTATTGCTAACTTGACTACTTACATGACTCACATTGAGATTTTAATAATATCTGAAACAAGTAAGGGGTAGAAATCGAGGAGGGGACCTAAACATGTATACAGTAACCAAGATCAAACGGATGGAGGTTGCCATAGTTGCGGAGATGAATAGGTTTGTGCAGGGTAGACTAGCGTGGAAACCTGCACATATTCCGTCGTCAGACTGAAGATCATAGGAACAACAATAGCTAGTTTCAGTCCTGTGCTCTATGTTAGGCAGCCGCGCGAGCAAGTGTTGATGGGTAGTACCGTCACGTTTAGTTGTAGTGTCCGTAGGTTCGACAATAGTCTGTATCGCATGCAATGATTTACTTCACTCGCACTACCGAAAAGTAAAGTTCCACATGGTCGCCAATAAATGCTTCTCTTGTGCTAATCATTTCACCTCAGAGTAGCACTTGCAAACGTATGTCATCAATTATTTGCTATATGTACCCCAATCCTCCCCCCATGAACCATGGACCTTGCCGTTGGTGGGGAGGCTTGCGTGCCTCAGCGATACAGATAGCCGTACCGTAGGTGCAACCACAACGGAGGGGTATCTGTTGAGAGGCCAGACAAACGTGTGGTTCCTGAAGAGGGGCAGCAGCCTTTTCAGTAGTTGCAGGGGCAACTGTCTGGATGTCTGACTGATCTGGCCTTGTAACACTAACCAAAACTGCCTTGCTGTGGTGGTACTGCGAACGGCTGAAAGCATGGGGAAACTACGGCCATAATTTTTCCCGAGGGCATGCAGCTTTACTGTATGGATAAATGATGATGGCGTCCTCTTGGGTAAAATATTCCGGAGGTAAAATAGTCCCCCATTCGGATCTCCGGGCGGGGACTACTCAAGAGGACGTCGTTATCAGGAGAAAGAAAACTGGAGTTCTACGGATCGGAGCGTGGAATATCAAATCCCTTAATCGGACAGGTAGGTTAGAAAATTTAAAAAGGGAAATGGATAGGTTACAGTTGGATATAGTGGGAATTAGTGAAGTTCGGTAGCAGGAGGAACAAGACCTTTGGTCAGGTGAATACAGGGTTATAAATACAAAATCAAATAGAGGTAATGCTGGAGTATGTTTAATAATGAATAAAGCAATAAGAATCCGGGTAAGCTACTACAAACAGCACAGCGAACGCATTGTTGTGGCCAAGATAGACACGAAGCCCACGCCTACGACAGTAGTACAAGTCTATATGCCTACTAGCTCTGCAGATGACGAAGATATTGAAGAAATGTATGATGAGATAAAAGAAATTATTCAGATAGTAAAGGGAGACGAAAATTTAATAGGCATGGGTGATTGGAATTCGTTAGTAGGAAAAGGAAGAGAAGGAAACGTAGCAGGTGAATATGGATTGGGGCTAAGAAATGAAAGAGGAAGCCGCCTGGTGCAATTTTACACAGAGCACAACTTAATCATAGCTAACACTTGTTTCAAGAATCATAAAAGAAGGTTGTATACATGGAAGAAGCCTGGAGATACTGACAGGTTTCAGATATATTATATAATGGTAAGACAGAGATTTAGGAACCAGGTTTTAAGTTGTTCGCCGATGACATTGTAATTCTGTCAGAGACAGCAAAGGACTTGGAAGAGCTGTTGAACGGAATGGACAGTGTCTTGAAAGGAGGATATAAGATGAACATCAACAAAAGCAAACCGATGGTAATGGAATGTAGTCGAATTAAGCCGGGTGATGCTGAAGGAATTAGATTGGGAAATGAGACACTTAAAGTAGTGAAGGAGGTTGGCTATTTGGGGAGAAAAATAACTGATGATGGTCGAAGTAGAGAGGATATAAAATGTAGACTGGCAATGGCATGGAAAGCGTTCCTGAAGAAGAGAAATTTGTTAACATCAAGTAGAGATTTAAGTGTCAGGAAGTCGTTTCTCAAAGTATTTGTAGGAGTGTAGCCATGTATGGAAGTGAAATATGGGCGATAAATAGTTTGGACAAGAAGAGAATAGAAACTTTCGAAATGTAGTGCTACAGAAGAATGCAGAACATTATATGGATAGATCACATAACTAATGAGGAGGTACTGAATAGAATTGGGGAGGAGTTTGTGGCACATCTTGACTAGAAGAAGGGATCGGTTGCTAGGACATGTTCTGAGGCATCAAGGGATCACCAATTTAGTATTGGAGGGTAGCGTGGAGGGTAAAAACCGCAGAGGGAGACCAACAGATAAATACCCTAAGCAGATTCAGAAGGATGTAGGCTGCAGTACGTACTGGGAGATGAAGAAGCTTGCACAGGATAGAGTAGCATGGAGAGCTGCATCAAACTAGTCTCAGGACTGAAGACCACAACAACAACAATAACATAACAAGTAGAAGGAATCACTCCTGAATGCCGCAGTTCTATCAGTGCAACTCGCACAACGACTATGCGTAGGAAATTAAAAGGAATTGCACACGATTGTAAAGCAGCTACTCACAAATCACATATTTCTGTCGTCATCGCTACAGAGTGATGCCACGGACAATGGATGACGGAAACAAGTAATTTGGAACGGTTAATGAGGCTATACCTTGTGGCGAGGCTAAGTTTCTTGAATGCCTGGAGAACGACACCTGCCTCAGAGGATAGTGTCCACAGTGATATACGGAAGAGGTTGTGTATGGGCATGTTTTTCATGGTTAGGTGCAGTTCCGTTATTACGCTTAAGAAAACGCTAAACGCAGAAGGATGCGTACACATTTTACAGCACAGTAGGAACGCAGCTCGGTGACGATGACTGTTATTACTGGCTTGGCACCACACACTGTCATAAGTATCATATGTGAGGAAATGGTCTATGAACAATAACATCGCTCAGGAGTTTGGTCCTGTTTGGAGCCTCGACCTGGACCCGATGCAACTACTTCGGGTTGAGCCGTAACATAGGCTTCGCTAAAGATCCCAACGTCCAGCCCTCTCTTGTTGCATGTCCGAAGGATCATTCCACCACACTTCGTAACAAAACAGGCATTGCAGTATCGTAAGTATCCGCCGACAGCAGGCAGTAACTTAACGTGTACGATCACAGATTGTCACGAACGGCATATGGAAGTTTGGATCTGCCTGTGCGTCATACATGAATAGTCAAAACTGTTAAGGTGACCGCTTGCGTAAAGCAGGAAAGTCGGGTCCCATACTGGTTCGCCACAAACTTCCATTGTCGTCATTCCATTACACAGCTCGTGATTTTCCGTATTCGCAACTACAAATACATTTCTTCTATTGTCTGGTTTCGGCTCTTGCAGAAGGAAGGGCAGCACTTCCTCCACAGGTACCCGCACACCTAACTGAAAGTACGATGTCGTAGTGCCTGTGTCATTCTGAATTACAACGTTAATCTCAAAGGAACAGGCACTGCGGCGACTAGAGCCGTTCTGATATACATGAAATGTATTTGCAATTGCGAATACTCGTAGAACGGAATGACGACAGTGAAAATTTGTGCCGGACCGGGACTCGAACCCGAATTTCAGGCTTATCGCGAGCCATTGCCTTACCGTTTCTCTCTCTCTTTTTTTGAAAAAATGTTAGGAGTAGAGTGGCCACTTGCCAGTAGGTGAAGACTAGGCGGGCGGGGGTCGAAACCCGAGGCTTGCCCACGATGCCTCCCCCCTCCCATCCTTGAATCACTCCCTTAAAGTAGTTTTTCTTTTTACCGGGAACAGGGTAAATAAACAAAATATCTTTATTGGTACAATCTTAAGTACAACAGAAATGCCTTCCTTCCGGCGTAAATAGCGCGGAACATTACACTCGAACAAGGCGAGCAATTTTTTTTATTAACAAGATTTAGGGAAAAAATAATAATAATACTGATGTAAACAAAGAGGTGTGAAGCAATTGACAGTAGAGTTGGGGGAATAATCAGCGTGTTCTGGTATGGTGCATAAAAGAAAGGAGGTGTCCATGCGCCTACTCCACTGTGGGTTACGATACAGAAAGTAGCACGGAGAGTCTCAGATATCAGCAGGGGAGGGGGGGTGGACGGCAGTGTTGTCGGCGTGTGGCACCATCCAACTGAGCGGATGTGATGTAAAGCTCGCGTGTAGGTAATTGGCGAAGAAGCCGCTGTAGCGCGGTCGCTGCTCAACTTCACTGTGGGCGGTTTGTAAGTACCGCCAGAAGTCAAGGCGTCATTTGTCTCCATCATTAAACATGTAGGTGATCGTCCATCTCTTGACCCATACACCGTATGAATTTGGTGGCGGGGAAATAAGTATCCTCGGGATGGATAAAAGTCCATGGGTCAATCGAATCCGGCGGAACGCGGAGGTAACAGGCAACAATCTGCCGGCCAAGTTTCCAGACGTCGCTGGTGGGAGCACAGGTCAGTTGGTGGACATCGGCATCAATGAGGTGGCAAATGGAACATAGCGGAGAGTCCGTTAGTCCGATGGCGTCAACACGTTAATTTGTGGTGAATTTTCCACTTGCGACGTGGTACCGTGTTGCCCGGACGTTGGAGGGAAGAAAAGGCTGGTGAACCACTTCGCTAGCCGTACACTGTCTTCAGCCATGCTTTTTCAAACCTGTCCAGATCTCTTGAGCAGATAACGGAGTAGAATAACACAGCCTAACGAATGACTAACGTGAGCAGCCTCATGAGAATCGGAGTGAATGTCTAAGGCTGCATTGCAGATTTCGCGTCTGGGAGGCTGTCAGTTCCCGCAGAACCTGCCGCATGCCGCCTCGGTTGGGGTAGGCCTCCTCACGCACGCACGCACTGTGTCGCATACGCGTGCGGCCGTCGCTGACGCGCGCACTTTACGAGCGCGCCGTGCCGCAGCGGCCGCCGTGCTATTCACAGACGGCGCAGCGCGCGCCGAAATAGACGCCGCCAGCTCAAGGTTAGCCGTCGCAGTCGGGGACGCCTCTAGCGCCGCCACGCACATGCGCAGAGGCCATTCAGGTCGCCGCCGTATCTGGAATACGGCCTCTTTTGTTCAGTCACAGAGAGCAACTACAGGCTGAACTCGAAAACGACACCGAAATAATGTCGTCTGTTGTCCGAGAAACATTTCCTCTGTGGGTTTTGGTATAACAGACCCTTCGTCTCATATGGCTTGTTGCAAAGTAATAACATTTCGTTTGATTTCGACCCCTACTTACCTCTTTATCTGTACTACACTGGAAGTATCTGCACAACAGTGCAAAAGTAGGCGGAATGCGCTGCCTGCCTTGTTTGGAAACAGACTTGCTCCGTCCATTCACGATACTTACGGTTGGAAACGGAAATATCCATTTTACTTTTTGCCCTTAGGCTCCCATACCCGACAACGATATTATTGCACTTGGCCTCCTCTGGCCCTTATTGGAGACATGCAGTGACGTTCAAACAGGTAAGATGACGGCAAAGATAAGCGAATAGCGATGTGAATGACTGTAAGGCAGTTGTGCATACAGTATACTATTAAATGATTCCGTGAATCCTTGTGAAACATCACCATAAAAACTAGCGGCAAGCCAACCGAAGCTCCCTCCCAGGTGCGATAATATTGTGGTCGAGTAAACTCGATTCTGTTTCGATTTTATTTTACAGCAGTATTTGTTGTATGACCTGGTAGAGTGAACTGCATACCTAGACAGGCTGACAGATGAGCAATGTATAAGACCGTGGAACGGCGGGGGATGTTAGTAACAGCGTACACTCGAGCATTCTGGAAAGTGGAACTCTGTCGCACGTCTATACGCCGATTCCCTGTATAGGATAACCATCACTGATCGGAACATTTGATAGTCCTCCTCCCATTCTTTGACAGTATTTACTCACAGCTTAAGAACCCAGTGTACTCTGAATCAACCACTTACCGCTTTAGTTCGGGTGTTTCACTTTTTCGTAAATATTTAATGTTTCATGTGCTTTTTGATACCATGACGTTTCGTTCGCACACATGACGTGACGACTGGTTGATTTAGGCACCTTTTAAAATCAAATTCCATCGACAGAACGTCACAACTGGCATCAGTTGCTAGCAGTGAAGAACGCGGCAGTGTCGGGAGATGTGATTTCGTGGAGTCTCTCCGCCGAATTCATTGAATTTCAGCTGTGAAGTTTTCACGTTAATGACAGTTCTTTATTGTTGGTTATAATATCGCAGAAATAGCTGCCTAATATCACGTGTATCCATACAGTCAATGAGAAATTTACTGTGAAAAAATTGCTTTTTTTCTTGAACACGATTCTGCTAAACATCAGGTTTCTTGTGCCGTAATTAGCATACAATGTATTTATTCAGCTTTAACGTTTAACTTGCAAGTTCCGTCTACTTTTTCGCTACCTCTTACATTCTTTCTCCTTCTCATCTTCAACTGTTTATTGACATAAGAAAATACCAAAGCGGCACAATCCCCTGTGAAAGAATTGGAACTGAGCTCTACCACAGTCTAACAGATACCGTCATGACACTTACGTTCTGTTTCGAGACTGAGACAGCATGGACAATAAACTGGTCTTCTGAATACGATTTCAGATGACTCCGAAGAGTATCGTTTTTACTGGTTTGTAACAGTCAGTAGACTGATGATAAAAAAAAAAAAAGATTTTAAAATAGGGAGCAGAAATAACTGAAAAATGAAGCCGCATTTGTTATTCTTTAGTTACCCAAGGACGCTGGGCGTTATTAAAAGATACATCACAGGACAGTTTTATTTACGAATGTCTGGTAACCTACAGATATTTACTGAAGAATGTCGTTTTCTTTTAAGCACAAAAATGGCTAGTAAATGCAGACGACCTGATCTTTTACTGAAAGACGTCGTATATCTACTCAAAAACGTGAAATATTGTTCACTACAATTCCAGTAAAATCTGTCAATGTTGGACGTACGAAATTCATATGAAATGCAACACCGATATTGTTAAACGTACCGGATAAGCCACCAACATATAACTGTAGGAAAAACCGCACAGACGTAATAATGAAAGTCAAAAGCAGCAAAACTGTTTTTCAACAGAGAAGAAATCAGTTCCACAATATTGTGAGCCACACACAGCAAGAACCTTCATCACATTCGATTTTGAAGGAAAGGTATGTTTGCGTGTTAGAAATTCTGTCAAGTGTAAGAATGTGTGAATTACTAGACCCCATCCAAAATTGCTACGTGTAAAGTTCCTATCATAAAAAGAACAAACAACAACATAATTGTATGCTTCCCATGCAATAAATATGTGTTTATATTCTCTTGCTTTCAGTTGTGTAAGCTGCGTTATACACATATTGTGAAAGGTTCCTGAGTAAGTTGAAGCCGGCCTGAGTGGCCGAGCGGTTCTAGGCGCTACAGTCTGGAACCGCGCGACCGCTACGGTTGCAGTTTCGAATCCTGCCTCGAGCATGGATGGTTCAATCCCGCGTCCGGCCATCCTGATTTAGGTTTTCCGTGATTTCCCTAAATCGCTCCAGGCAAATGCCGGGATGGTTCCTTTGAAAGGGCACGGCCGACGTCCTTCCCTAATCCGATGAGACCGATGATCTCGCTGTCTGGTCTCCTTCCCCAAAAACAACCAACCAACCAACCATGGATGTGTGTGATGTCCTTAGGTTTGTTGGGTTTAAGTAGTTCTAAGTTCTAGGGGTCTGATGACCTCAGTAGTTAAGTCCCATAGTGCTCAGAGCCATTTGAACCATTTGAGTAAGTTGTAGCATTACGTCACTGATGAGCCGTGGCGCCGTTGTACACTCCTGGAAATTGAAATAAGAACACCGTGAATTCATTGTCCCAGGAAGGGAAAACTTTATTGACACATTCCTGGGGTCAGATACATCACATGATCACACTGACAGAACCACAGGCACATAGACACAGGCAACAGAGCATGAACAATGTCGGCACTAGTACAGTGTATATCCACCTTTCGCAGCAATGCAGGCTGCTTTTCTCCCATGGAGACGATCGTAGAGATGCTGGATGTAGTCCTGTGGAACGGCTAGCCATCCCATTTCCACCTGGCGCCTCAGTTGGACCAGCGTTCGTGCTGGACGTGCAGACCGCGTGAGACGACGCTTCATCCAGTCCCAAACATGCTCAATGGGGGACAGATCCGGAGATCTTGCTGGCCAGGGTACTTGACTTACACCTTCTAGAGCACGTTGGGTGGCACGGGATACATGCGGACGTGCATTGTCCTCTTGGAACAGCAAGTTCCCTTGCCGGTCTAGGAATGGTAGAACGATGGGTTCGATGACGGTTTGGATGTACCGTGCACTATTCAGTGTCCCCTCGACGATCACCAGAGGTGTACGGCCAGTGTAGGAGATCGCTCCCCACACCATGATGCCGGGTGTTGGCCCTGTGTGCCTCGGTCGTATGCAGTCCTGATTGTGGCGCTCACCTGCACGGCGCCAAACACGCATACGACCATCATTGGCACCAAGGCAGAAGCGACTCTCATCGCTGAAGACGACACGTCTCCATCCGTCCCTCCATTCACGCCTGTCACGACACCACTGGAGGCGGGCTGCACGATGTTGGGGCGTGAGCGGAAGACGGCCTAACGGTGTGCGGGACCGTAGCCCAGCTTCATGGAGACGGTTGCGAATGGTCCTCGCCCATACCCCAGGAGCAACAGTGTCCCTAATTTGCTGGGAAGTGGCGGTGCGGTCCCCTACGGCACTGCGTAGGATCCTACGATCTTGGGGTGCATCCGTGCGTCGCTGCGGTCCGGTCCCAGGTCGACGGGCACGTGCACCTTCCGCCGACCACTGGCGACAACATCGATGTACTGTGGAGACCTCACGCCCCACGTGTTGAGCAATTCGGCGGTACGTCCACCCGGCCTCCCGCATGCCCACTATACGCCCTCGCTCAAAGTCCGTCAGCTGCACATAAGGTTCACGTCCACGCTGTCGCGGCCTGCTACCAGTGTTAAAGACTTCGATGGAGCTCCGTATGCCACGGCAAACTGGCTGACACTGACGGCGGCGGTGCACAAATGCTGCGCAGCTAGCGCCATTCGACGGCCAACACCGCGGTTCCTGGTGTGTCCGCTGTGCCGTGCGTGTGATCATTGCTTGTACAGCCCTCTCGCAGTGTCCGGAGCAAGTATGGTGGTTCTGACACACCGGTGTCAATGTGTTCTTTTTTCCATTTCCAGGAGTGTATTAGTAGTGTGTTATGTCTGGCGCCACTGTCTCAGGTATAGTATCGACTATCTCTTTTGCGGCCCTATTACCAATTTCTATGAGGAAGAGTTGGTGTCTGTGGGTTGTGTCCTTAGAAGGTCTTTCCTTGGCGATGTATATACAGGGTTCACTGGCCCGAGAAGGAGGCACGAAGTTTGGGGATTGGCGGAGGCGTCGCGACAAGAGGTGGTCACGAGGTCGGAGCGGCTGAAGCCACGAGCTGCGCAAGGAGGGCCTGAGGGCCTGCGCAGCGGGAAGATCCGGAGTACTTCACAGGGGTCAGCGCCGACTACAAGCAGCAGGCCGACATCCCGTCGGTTTGTGGGCAACATTCGTGTCGGACGACCACTCGTGGCCTGGCTGCCCTCTCCTGCCATGCTTTCATCGGTACCACTCAGTGACCGCTGCAGTAACCGTGGATCCATGGAAGTGCTTGCTGATAAAGGGGAGTAACATTCTGTAATCATCGAGGTGATTTGTTTCATTGTCTACCTGTACTTATTACTTTCTGGTTTGTACCGACCCACAGAGTTTTAGTCGGTCGGCTCTTAGGTCGTAAATATAGGCAGTCTTATTGTACTGAGACACTAGTTCTCATTTGAAAATTAGTCCCGATATTACACTCCTGGAAATGGAAAAAAGAACACATTGACACCGGTGTGTCAGACCCACCATACTTGCTCCGGACACTGCGAGAGGGCTGTACAAGCAATGATTACACGCACGGCACAGCGGACACACCAGGAACAGCGGTGTTGGCCGCCGAATGGCTCTAGCTGCGCAGCATTTGTGCACCGCCGTCGTCAGTGTCAGCCAGTTTGCCGTGGCATACGGAGCTCCATCGCAGTCCTTAACACTGGTAGCATGCCGCGACAGCGTGGACGTGAACCGTATGTGCAGTTGACGGACTTTGAGCGAGGGTGTATAGTGGGCATGCGGGAGGCCGGGTGGACGTACCGCCGAATTGCTCAACACGTGGGGCGTGAGGTCTCCACAGTACATCGATGTTGTCGCCAGTGGTCGGCGGAAGGTGCACGTGACCGTCGACCTGGGACCGGACCGCAGCGACGCACGGATGCACGCCAAGACCGTAGGATCCTACGCAGTGCCGTAGGGGACCGCACCGCCACTTCCCAGCAAATTAGGGACACTGTTGCTCCTGGGGTATCGGCGAGGACCATTCGCAACCGTCTCCATGAAGCTGGGCTACGGTCCCGCACACCGTTAGGCCGTCTTCCGCTCACGCCCCAACATCGTGCAGCCCGCTTCCAGTGGTGTCGCGACAGGCGTGAATGGAGGGACGAATGGAGACGTGTCGTCTTCAGCGATGAGAGTCGCTTCTGCCTTGGTGCCAATGATGGTCGTATGCGTGTTTGGCGCCGTGCAGGTGAGCGCCACAATCGGGACTGCATACGACCGAGGCACACAGGGCCAACACCCGGCATCATGGTGTGGGGAGCGATCTCCTACACTGGCCGTACACCTCTGGTGATCGTCGAGGGGACACTGAATAGTGCACGGTACATCCAAACCGTCATCGAACCCATCGTTCTACCATTCCTAGACCGGCAAGGGAACTTGCTGTTCCAACAGGACAATGCACGTCCGCATGTATCCCGTGCCACCCAACGTGCTCTAGAAGGTGTAAGTCAACTACCCTCGCCAGCAAGATCTCCGGATCTGTCCCCCATTGAGCATGTTTGGGACTGGATGAAGCGTCGTCTCGCGCGGTCTGCACGTCCAGCACGAACGCTGGTCCAACTGAAGCGCCAGGTGGAAATGGCATGGCAAGCTGTTCCACAGGACTACATCCAGCATCTCTACGATCGTCTCCATGGGAGAATAGCAGCCGGCATTGCTGCGAAAGATGGATATACACTGTACAAGTGCCGACATTGTGCATGCTCTGTTGCCTGTGTCTATGTGCCTGTGGTTCTGTCAGTGTGATCATGTGATGTGTCTGACCCCCGGAATGTGTCAATAAAGTTTCCCCTTCCTGGGACAATGAATTCACGGTGTTCTTATTTCAATTTCCAGGAGTGTATATTGTCTTTGCTTTCTGGTTTGTACCAGATCATTAATGTTCTAATTCATAACCTCATGGCAGTAAATACAGCCGTAACTAGTGTACTAAGGCACAGGTTGCCGTTAAAGAAAAGAACCTTGGTTTTAGATTTAGCTGCTAACCGGTTCATATCTTTGTTTGTAATTGCATTTCTCAGTTATCAGTTATAATCTGAGCAATCTGTTGTACTAAGCTGTTCGTTTCTGTGTTTTAAAGGCCGAGTCATGATTGGTGTATTTTAGCTGGGTCTCGTGATTCTGCCGAGTGAGTTCTCTTGTAATGAGCGTTCACAAATAATGTTTTAAGACGTTCCTTCAGAACAGTCTTAATAACTGACAATCAGTTTAACTTTGGAAATATTAACAGCCAACTGTCACCATGGCTTTAGTCAAAATAAAATTGTCGTAAGGGACTGGTTGGGATCCAGTGGCACCTTGATTGAAATCAAGAGGTTGGTTGCTTTGAAGTAAACCTCGTCATTGTCATATTGTTAGCTAATCTGTTTAACCTTTAAGCACAGGTGGGCATCTTAAGCCCGAACCTTTCGATATACAGCTTTCAAATTAAAAGTTTAGTCATTTGTTTTGAGTAACTGAATCACTCTTGTTACCAATGGTGCTTATATACTTTTCATGTGTTGTAGAAGAGCATTTCATAAGATAGATTGTGTCCAGCGTGGTAGTAAATACCGCTGTTTCACCCGATAACGGGTTGCTGCAGGTTCGGTCGTCTTGTGGTCATTGTCATATTGTTTTCAATTTTGCAATACAGCACATCAGATATCTTTTGCAAAGATTAAAAGCTCATTCATCTTAAAATTTAAGGCAAAAATAACTTTGCAAGTTTTTTCATTTTGTTAAAGAAAATTTTATGTTTATATGTTTCGATTATCTGTAAAACACAGTTTATATATTGTTAAATAAACAGGCTGTGTGAAAAGAAAGTTATATTGGTGGGTCTTGCCCTCCACGCTTTTCTTAATTCCAGTAAGTACCACGTCTCAACTGAAACAGTGAGATTCGGCTTTTTTTACATTTATTTCACAATTACTCATGTCTCTTGATAATTTACTTACGCTTGGAGGGCAAAAATTTAAAAGCAAGCATTATTATATAGCTGGCGTTCTAGCCACTAAGAGCGCTAGTGTCGTTCCAGCTGTCACATTGCGACAACTTTCACGGCAGTGAGTATCGCAACTGTGTAACTATAAACGTGACGTTACCTTGTCAAGTGAGCAAGTTAGTTCCCGCCGCTATCAGGTCCATAGTTCGCTTTGTAATGCTAACCTTCATGCACAGCAGTTTGATTAGCTTTTCTGACTAATAATTTCAAAAACTGCAGACGCCTTGATAATGTGGAGCTGTTGTCATCGCTGAGGGAATAGTTCATCATAACGTCATTGCGCTGCAACTCCATTACTTTCAGTGAACCCATACACGAGGCGCAATCCAGCGAACTCTTCATCAGTTAACGTTCATAGACTGACTAAGAAAAACAGTGAAGCATGCAGATGATATCGTCGGATGCAAGTGTAACTTTGTACGCATACAAACCACGGCAGATATGTAAATGAATAGAGTTGCAGTTTTCTGTATCAGGTAGAACGTCCACCAGAGTGTATTAATGTGTTTCTCGTTTAGAATAGTTACAAGGCCGTCTACGGTGTATAAGGTGCATAAACAGCATCATATATTAAGACATCACTCTGACGGACACGGAGATGGCAAGTAACCATGTGAGACAGCGTTATCAGCAACTGACAGGCTTTGAAAGGGTCCTCATTCTGGATCTCCATTTGTGCCTCATTCAGACACGACAGTGTCCCTACCTTAGACTGCCCGGTAACAGCATGGTAAGCTTACTCGTCGTCAACGTTTTGGACGATCACGTCTCATCACCAGATGCGCTCTGAGCACTTTTTAATCCTCTCACATCTGCACCTGCCACCCGAGAACAAGTAATGGACAGCCCTCAACGTTCTGTGTCATTTCACACCGTCGGAAATCGACTAGCAGTAGCTGGACTCGGGAACCGGAATTGGGAATCTGAACGCGAAGGCCGCCGTTAATATAACAGCACAAACGGCAACATTCGGTTTCATTCTACGTCACTGATTGGAGACTAGCAGCAGCAGAACTCGGAATACGAGGAAGCAAACTGTTGACGAATCGCTTCGCACTGCGTTCGGCGATAAATCGTAGTCCTGCACTATCTGAGATGACCATTGGCAGCGAGTATGACCACAACCTGAGAAGAGGTCTCATCCTTCCACAGTTTTGAGGAGACAAAATGGTGTTACTCGTAGCATCTCGGGTTGAGGAACCATCTGGTACGACTTCAGGTCATGGAGTGTACTTACTGAGGGAACTATGATGGCACAGGGTACGAGAGGGACACTATGAATCCTAAAATGTTACCTCTCATCGGACTACATTAAAGTGTCCGTTTTTAAACAGGAAAATGCTGATCCACGTATGACACATGTTTCTATGAATACCCGTGTGATGTTGAGCTATTGGTGTGACGGCCAACGTCCACAAATCTGTCGACGATAGAAAATTTGGGACCTAGATCGAAAGTGAACGTCTGTACTAGCGTCAAGATCCAAAAAATCTACTATAAGTAACTCATAGTGGGGCCAGCTTCCATCAGGAAAGAATACAACGGTTTTATGACACCCCTTACATCCGCGCCACAGGTGTACAACGTTATACCAATGAGTAAATCCTATTGCCAAATTCTTTGTAAATTTTACTTTATTTTCCAACCCTTGAAATAACGTCGCATTCCCTCTCAACCCACGAAGCTCCTTTCCGTTTCCTCCTCCTCTTCTGGGTGGTTCGCCTTTTCCGCACTACCGAAAAAACTGAACGCAAAACCGAGCGCTACCAATGCTATGAAAGCTCGAGGCGAAGAACAAGATCAAGTCCAAGGAGATTCGAAACAAGACACACAGCGCCAAGGACCGATATTTACTCTATTGCACAGATATGTTCAGTTCAGTACTGGAAACCACTACGATATCCGAGGCAGGGGATACTTTTCATTGTGCCTCATATCTGGGTTTATTCCCGTTCCATTTATGTACCGGTAGATAAAAGAGTGATTTCTGCTGCGTAATATTCTAAAAAATGTTTAAAATGTACACTTAAAAAGAGTAAGATTTAAGGTCAGATTTCAAATTGCTATCGAGGGCCACAACATTGCGAAACACCAGCTCGGATAGAACAGAGATGGAAAGCCATTAGGTTTTCATCTCCTACCGATGCATCATAGGCAAACGGACTATTTATATTCAAGGTTTCAACGTCTAGCCATTGTTTTATACTGGTAATATGGTCTTCCCTGTCCCACCCATGCACTTAAGATAAATTGATTAGATCATGAAATAACTCGATACCAACGACGTGTGATAAAAAGTTGGAGGGAAACACATGGATCAGTGAGAGCACGTTAAAGTGGCGGGAAACCCCTTCACTCTCCATCTGGACGAATAGTATTGAAACTCTAGTTATTGGAGGTCTGCTCATTAAGTAGAGAGGTCCATATTTGTTATGAACGAAGTGCTATTAATAATAATTCCATAGTGAAAATGCTAAGAAATAATAACAGTGATATAACATATTAACTAATGGTTTATTTGAATGTTCCATCCAAAATACAGTTTTTAGAACAATTTTTTGTTAAATATTAGCAATCTTCAGTATGATTTGATATACAAATTCAGTCGATATTAAATATTTTTGATGAGCTTCATACAACGGTTAAATTACAACAATTTGCATACTTCTGTCTCTATAGAATGACTACGGCCTTGCCACAGTGGATACACCGGTTCCTGTCAGATCACCGAAGTTAAGCTCTGTCGGCCGTGTCTGGCAGTTGGATGGGTGACCATGCGGGCCGCCATGCGCTGTTGACATCTTTCGGGTTGCACTCACCCTTGTGATGCCAAGTCGACCGAATAGTAGCGGCTCTGGCTACAGAAAATCGTTATAACGACCAGGAGAGTGGTGTGCTGACCACACGCCCCTCCTATCCGCATACTTAGCTAAGAATGACACGGCGGTCGGATAGTCCCTATGGACCACTTGTGGCCTCAAGACTGAGGGCTTTCTGTAGAATGAATTTTCTCTCTGAAGCAGAGTGTGCACTGATATGAAACTTCCCCACAGATTGAAACCATATACTGGCCTGAGACTCGAACTCAGGATCTTTGCCTCTTGGAGCAATATGTCTACCGAATTACCAAATGAGGTACACAAGCACAACTCATGATATATCCTGACAGATTTACTTCTGCCGGCTTTACTCCTGTCAGTATCTTATGTTCTCTGATCAGTTATGACCATCAGCGAAGTGTCTTCATGCTGAAGAGTGATCGAAGACACTTTTGGAAGAGTAACTTTATTAACAAACCGAAACTATGTTGTAAGGTCCCTGAATGAATATTCGCACAACATAATAAAGTATCACTCCTGTGATGTCTTCTGTGACATGCATACATCATGAAACCCAAAGTCGTGGTAGGTGGCAACGTGAAGAACAGGGAGTTACTGGCCCAGTACAGCTGGTGAAGACCACAACGAACTCGGCATAACCGATCTCACTCGGTCCAACGCCAAATGTTTCCCAATTGTTAGTGAATTTCGTGATTGTGTGTTTTCGCGTTCGTTGTCTTCCTTTTCAGCCACTGTGTGGTACTTTCACAAAATATATTGCTTAGCTTATCTTATGTAGAGATTTTGTTATTTGTGTTAATTTCGCCTAATTATAACTATTTAATTTCATTGTGTTTGTTATTGTTTTAAAA
Source organism: Schistocerca gregaria (assembly GCF_023897955.1). Lineage (NCBI taxonomy): Eukaryota > Metazoa > Arthropoda > Insecta > Orthoptera > Acrididae > Schistocerca > Schistocerca gregaria. The sequence goes on from NC_064922.1 coordinate 744,804,120, forward strand.
GCCACAACAGTATAGAATTAGGTACTAATTTCAAAACCCAATAATAATAAAAAATAATAAAAAGCCACCATTAAAAGCGGTAACCCAAATAGTCGTGAGTGGAGAGATGTCCGTGTGGCGCTGCAATCCGATGTAACGTGCTGTCCTGCGGACAGTGCTCTCTGCTGTGACGGTGACGCTGCCTGTCGACGAAGTTGACACCACCAGACGCTGTGTTGGGTGCGTGCAACTCCACTGTAAACAGCCCAGTCCATACAAGGAAATATGTCGGGGTTGATGAAAGCCGTTTATACACATCCTCCTGGCAGGGCGGACGCCCACACAACCTGCTTTGTGTGTGGAGTAAGTAACCACCGGGCGAATACAACAAGCAAGTACATTTATTTACACTAGCCCTTAACTCAAGAGATGTTGTCTCTCAGACTGCGTGAAAAAATTTGGCGGAATGCTGATATATCCCCCCTGCCCAACTTAAATCGCCAACCCTACAATTTGTTGTCAGTGATCAGTACCTTCTGTGTCTTTCGTAGACACATGTTGCTGAAATGTGTTGGGTCTCCTTGCCTCCACCTTATGAACTACGTACTTGTTTTCTTCAGTATGGTACCTACTGTGCTCGCAAGAAAGTGTCAGTTTTAACGATTCAAAGTTTGATGAAATTGGAAGGAAATAGACGAAAGAGTCGATTTTACAATAACCTGTGATTCCAATTCTGGTAACTAAGGATCATTCAGAGTAAGAGCTTCAGGACAGTTGTGATGGAGACCTTTATCTTTTTTCTATAAACTACTTAAACTGTTATTTAAGAAGAAATGTGTTCCACGTGGCGATAAAAATGTAAATCGCGACATTGAATGCCATTGTTACAGACTCCCTTTTTGTCCCTCTCCAGGACATTTTTAAATGCAAGTTAATCTCAGGAACTTGGTTTTATATGAAAATTTACTTTCTACAGAGCTACTATAATTTTTCAGAATGCCAAATTCGGTTCTCTAACAGCTTGTTTAAGTGTACTATTTAAAAATCCGCACAAAAGTTTGTGATTATGTGTGATAACAAATAAAATAGTGCTGGTTTTATTTAGTGCAATAATTTCAAGAAGAATATTCAGACAACACTTACTTATGTGATTCTTCAGTTTCTCCCGGCGTATTTCTTGCTCGAACAGTCCAGGGGTGTACTGCCGGTCCATAGTGCTCTTTGGACACTTTGGACCAGCAGTACACCCTTGGACTGTTCGAGAAACACTTACTTAGTTGTAAAAACAAACGTTATATAACTTACAAAATTTCAAATGATTTGCTCTTAAATCTTGCATTAAACGTAGGGATCCCAGAAACCTCACCTCATAGTATACCTTACAGAAAAATCCCCTCTTGAATTAAGGGCTAGAATAAGTAGAGAGGAGAAGGACATATATACTACATTTCCTATTTTGTGCCATAATAGTTAGTCTTTTATGAAACATATAGGTTTCTAGTCATTTTCGTCCTAATCATTGTGTAATCTACAAAATTTTCATTTTAATCATTTGATCAGTCTCAACAAATTTTTCCATACAGAACTGAGGTCTAGCAGTAGTAGGTGAAGGAAAACCAAAAAAATAACGTATGTACAATATTTACATGCAGACATGATGTGTAGTCAATTTGAACACAGATAGTCACACACATTCACACACACAACGATGACAATAATTTTACCCAACTGTTCCACGCACATATTTGTTACTTACAATTAAATGAATACACTGCCACATACCCAGCTACTCAGTGGATGGTCTGAGCGCTAGAGGGTGCCGATCTCATCCCCAAAGATGAACCATTTATCGTCATAACACAACAGCCTAACCTTCAGCTATAGTGCGTATGTACCTCGTGGTCCTGTGATAGAAATACTATCTGGCACCAGTGCGTGGAGTAGTGGGAACATCCTTGGGCAGGCAACTTTTGTCGTCCTCGATAACAAGAGCCTTTGAGGCCACATGATGCCCACCCTTAGTCTACTTCGTGGTGGCACCTGCATCTATGCCGTATGAACAGATTTTGACCTGGTCTCAGCAGACTCCACAATCTGTGAACCAATTGTTTCGTCCTTCAACTGGCCGACAACGTTTATGTTATGTTGTATTATTCCATAAGGATTATCGGTCACATATCCAGACAAGTCGAATTCTTCATGATTGTACGTAATTACTTCACGTAGATCGTAGCCCTTCACCCAATAGACGAAACTGGGTTTATCCATATAATATAACTTGGGATCAGGAAAGTTAGGCTTCGCAAACTCGTAGTGTAATCAGCACGTATGAAGTTTGGAGAAGTTCGCAAAGCACATTTCGATACAAACAGGCACTGTGGATTGCACTGAAACTGAGCGACAAGTCCTTTACTGAATGTGATGGCTGCTTGAGATATGGCCTGCTGATGTAATCTCTCACACGAAAACGACCCACCAACCGGTAACCGAAATGAATTTTGCGCAATTCTCTAACACTTTCCACAGTTTCTCAGAAAACTGAATTCTTCATTAATTTGTAAAATCTTTTTTAAAGTCACGTGTCGTGATAGCCGTCTGTCTGCTGATTACATCTAAGCACTCCTTCAACCACGACGCTTCGTGAAGGAGATGCCGTCGGTGATTCTGAAAGTTCCATCCCAACCCTAGACATTGTTGAAGATTTCTCCAGTGTAGAACGTGTAGCTGCTGATTCCCCAAGAGCTTTGGAAGAAAACATTTCTCAGGTTCAAAAAATGGTTCAAATGGCTCTGAGCACTATGGGAATTAACATGTGGTCATCAGTCTCCTAGAACTTAGAACTACTTAAATCTAACGAACCTAAGGACTTCCCATACATCCATGCCCGAGACAGGATTCTAACCTGCGACCGTAGCATTGGCACGGACTGAAGCATCTAGAACCGCTCGGTCGCCGCGGCTAGCTATTTCTCAGGACTTGGCGCTCGGGACACAATGTCAAGTCGTTGTGTATCTCATGAAAATAGGCGGGAAGTATCAGTTCTGCTTACAGAACATATCCCTCACAAGAATCAGCAGCCACTACGACAATCTTTCCCTTCAGTATCGCGATTTCCTCTTCAGGGAGCCATCAGAACCCTCAAAATGGCAGCCGAGGTTGCATAGCTTGCCGGCAGTGGTTGCTTACGAAGCAGCAAATGATGTAACTTAAATCGTCAAGTGGGCTGTACTCCTCCTCGCTCATTTGCGGTCTAGAGTACTTGTGCCTGCACTGGAAAAGTTCGCTGCAAATCCTGTATTTGAAGAAAACTAGCATGTCAACGTGAGTCAACAGTTCAATGCTAACTCAAGTTCTTCTTAACATTGCATCCCACAACAGCCCTGGCATGGTGTAATAGAAATCAGGTTCCAGAAAGTATGTGCACAAGCATACTTTCTGGAATTTCTCAATACTGTCAGCAGTTGTACATTTGTGACTCCACAAAATCGGAGTTGGTGAACACCTGCCAAACATTCATTGTGTTGTCATACTCCGCATCTGTTATGGCAGTGCCTCTGATTTTACTGGAGATTGCAGCTATTTCGGTCACTGTGGTTTCGTGGAATGTCTACATCGAATCCAGGTATTCGTATGGAAGGGACACCATATTCATCAAAACCTGCGACTTTGCATCATCGGGACGTGCTGCTCTGGTGATGTATATATCCACCTTATGCATTGCCTTATCAAGTTTCTTACATGAAAGGTAGTGAATCCAGGAAGTGGAGAGTTATTAATGACGTGGTTCTCTCGGAAAATGAAGTGTACTTTTCTATGGTATGGGGAATGACACTGCCTTTATCATCTGTCAAGCCAAAATCACCCAACTGCTCAACAAGGAACTAAGTATCATAACCACTCCTATAATGGAAGAAAATCAGTATCGATATCTCTTTTATAGTTTTAGAATAAAAAATTTCCTTGTCTGATACATATTGAGAATTCCGAGAATGAGGCCCAGAGTTCGAGTCTCGGTCCAGCACACAGTTTTAATCTGCCACGCGGGTATCATATTGAGAGTTGGCAATATGGTTTCGTATTTTTCAACCTACTCAAAAATCTATATCATCACAAGCAAAGGAGAACTACATTTCGCTCTTGAGAGACTGAGCAACATGCTTTCCACCGTCTTACGTTCCCATTTAAGTTTTCATCGCCGTTATTTTTAGAGCTAATGAAAGCACTTGTAACTGCGTAAACGCTTGTTCTTACTCCATCTTGAGCTACATGCACTATATTTCCCATACAAGATAAGCTGGACCCGTTTCTTCGGATATACCATTACAGAACGTAATCCGACATCCACGATAGTTTTATGTCAATGAACGCTTGTGAATGGTAAGCTGCGTTCGGAGCCTGAAGATCTAAACTGGTAGGATGTGTTGAAAAACGAGAAACAAATAAACAACGTTAGATTCAAAATTCTTCTCCTGATTTTGTTATAATTATTCAAGTACTACGTTTTTGGCTACAGTCCCATTCCCCTTGATGCATTATCACAGTGAAAGTGATGGTGCAGAATTAACTCCAAGTTCTTTATAGGAAAGAAAAAAGTTATTTGTTTTGCCGTTTATGATTAAGGTTGGAAGAGATTCTCTGAACAACGTGGTAATAAGTCTTTCGTGAGCGACTATGATTTCTTACGTTTTAGACGGGTTAAATTTGAAACTTATGCCCTACGCCCATTCAGATAAGGCAAGTAAATCAGCAATTACACTGATAAGTCAAAACATAATGAACACTGCCCACCGCGACGTTAGATGCCGCCTGGTGGCGTTACGGGCACATGACGCGAAAACAAATGTATGTAAGCTGAGCACCACGGATGGGGGATCACGCTAGCTAAGATACGGCTGACAATGGGGAAATACATAGAGATAAACGACTTCGACAAAGGGCAGATTATTTTTATGCAGACTATCTCAAAACCGGCGAAGCTGATCGAATGTTCACGTGCCACTGTCGTGAGCGTCTACGGAAATAGGTAGAACGCAGAGAAACTACCACTGGGTGCTAACTCGTTGGATGTTCATGAATCTTCACAGACTGTGCGATTTGCTGGATAGTCTGCTCTGTAAAGTAGGATGGTGGTGATCTGTGGCATCTGTGCCGAAAGAGCACAATACTGGTGTACGGGCAACTGTTTCGGACCACACCGTTCATCGTACGCTGTTGAACATGGAGCTTCGCAATTATGACTGTAATGGGCACGGCAACGTTGATTAATAGAAATGCGTCGGCTCTTCAGGTGAATCACGTTTTTGATACGCTAGGTCACTGGTCGTCTCCACAAACGGCCGTCATCGAGGTGAATGGATGCTCGAAACGTGCAAATGGTTCAAATGGCTCTAAGCACTACGGGACTTAACATCTGAGGTCATCAGTCCCCTAGATTTAGAACTACTTAAACGTAACTAACCCAAGGACATCACTCACACCCATGCCCGAGGCAGAATTCGAACCTGCGACCGTAGCAGAAGTGCGGTTCCGGACTGGAGCGCCCAGAACCCCTCGGCAATAGCAGCCGGCTCGAAACGTGCAGCAAACTACGGACGCAGGCTGTTGGGAGCAGTATTGCGCTGTGAGAGACTTTCTCCTGCGCTTGCATCGGACCTGTGGTAGTAACCGAAGACACGTTGACAGCTGTGAACCATCTGCATGCCTTCATGCTTGATGTCTTCCCCGAAGGCAATGTCATCTTTCAGCAGTTACAGAGCAAGAACCGTGCTACAAAGGTTTGAGTAGTGTTATAGTTATCTCACGTTAATGTCTCTGCGACCAATCCTGCCCGATTTAAATCGTATGGAACCCATCTAGGTCGCTATCGGACACCATCTCCACGTACGCAAATCCGCGGCTGAATATTTAGGCGAAATACGTGATCTGTGCGTAGACATATAATGCCACATACCTTCACGATCCATCAACAAACTGTCGGATCCCTGATACGTTGAATCAGTGGCGTATTTCGTTCCAAAGAGGGACAAACAAACTATTGAGCAGACGACCGTAAGGTTTTGGCTCATCAGTGTACATGCTGGAGGGTTGTGTAAAAGTCTGTTGGGCATGTACTTAGATATAACTGAAGTTTGTCAGCATTCACATGTGATACTTATAGTGGGAGAGGATAGCTGACTTATCATTAACATTTTATGGGAAAATAAAAGTCCCAATACTGATTTTTTGCTCATTCTGTTTGGAGATGGAAAAGATTTATCCTCGAGCATTATGTGGTAAAGGATTAATGGTATGCATTTATTCATACTCAAATCCACCGCGAAAATACCTTCGTCCTATAAGAAGGGAAAATAACGAGGGGACTTCTCACTGCGTGTGATTTGTTGGCATGACAACACGAGGTTTCCACTACCTTTCGGAACGGTGGAATGTGTGCATTACGCTTCATTCGGACTACTTGCAGAATAATAATTATGTCTATAATTTTTGTATAATACCTCATTTAAGCAGTAAAAAGTAAGTGGGATTTTCATTAGAATGACCCTTGTATTAAGTAAAAAGGATCCTCAAAACGACGACCATGTGCGCATCAGAAACGTTGGCTAATTGCATCACTTCTAAAAGCTTGGGGTGTGACTCGTTGCTTATCATAAGCGCAATGTCCGCAAATCACGAAAGGGCAATGCTCTAACATTCACGGTGGTGTCTGTTTGTTCCATATCGTGTCTCCCTACCACTTCGCGCAACGACGCTCTGAGAGTGTTTCTTAGGGAATTGACTAGCTTGAACCTGGGACCTGTTGCTGGTAAGGAGACGCCAGACCACACATGACATGTAGAATTCAGAAGAGTTCAGTGAGACTAGCGGTGATATAACCAAATACTTAATGATTTCAGCATCAGCTCCACTGCACTTACTGTAAAAGAATCTTAATACTAAGTATATATAGTCGAAGGGGTTCAAGGCTTTCCTATTTTTAGTTAGCTGGTAAAATAACGTCGAAAAAGCAGTTAACTTTACCATTAGAAATTTTATTCTACTCACAAAACATTGTTTATAAATTGCACTATTGATAAAAGGAAGTGTTTTAATACAGGATGGTAAAAACCAACTGCGGGCAACAAAAATGTGAACGAATATTCCCTGAATGGGTTTACAAGTTCTACAATGGATCGAAGGATGACTTATGCCATATCAAATCAATAATCTAGGTTTAAATCAAGTTTCACAGTAGAGAAAATTATAAAAATGGTCTACAGTGACCCTCAGTTACCTTTAATTATCTAACTAGTCGTAAATTATAGTGGCTGATGTGGCTTCACAATAACTATATAACAGAAAAATCATCGCGTTTCAGATTTTTACTTCAAGTGGCAAATGTGAACACCATGAGCTTTAATTGACGATCGACACTAGTTTTACGCAAAATAGGGGGTGTAACAGATAAGACTTCTGCAGTTCTGAGTGAAGCTTTATGCGCTCAAAAATGCGGCATCGCATGCGTTCATTACATTGTCGGTGTTTAGGCAGCGTCAGGGCGGCAGTGGGCAGCACAGCTCCGCTCACCTCGCCATCTCGGAAGCAACTCTCCTCTCCTAACTTCTCCTTACTACCATTTACCGAAGTTGGTTTAAAAAAAACTATCTGGCTATGTTTTCATCTGACCAATCAGGGTCTTAATGTTAACCGTAAACTCCGCCTACAAAAATTCTGTCTCTCCAATGAGAAACGTTATACTTTTCGTGGTGGGGCAATGTTTTTAAAGTTTGCAACGTAACAGAGACGCGAAAAAGTCTCACGCTAAAACTTGCAGCTGGTGTGGTCCTTTTAGCGTTATCGTAAGATCTATACTGTTCTTCTGGAGGGCTCTATCTTTTAACAGGGGTGGAGGGGGGGTGGGGTCCTAACGTAACAAAGACGCGGAAAAGTCTCACGCTAAAACTTGCGAGTGGTGTGGCCCTTTTTCTGTTATCTTAAGATCTATACTGTTTTTCTGGAGGGCTCTAGCTTTTAACATGGGCTAGGGGTGGTCCTTGGCGTAACAGAGACGCGAAAAAGTCTCACACTAAAACGTGCGGGTGGTGTGGTCCTAGCGGTAGGCTGGCGACGTGGATGTCCAGACCGTACTTTATCGTAGGGCCTTCTAGCGTAAGACGGTTCTGCTCTCGGCTTCTGTTCTCGTTTCTCTCCTCGGAACTGCGTCTGCCTCACGGTGGGAAGGTATGACATGCATTCAGGCATTTTTGTGTTAGTATGTGGTATTCCATTTGCTCACTCGTTACTCGTATTACTTTGGTTAATTTAATGTCACGATTTAATCGGAGCTATGTGACATACTACTGGATTTGCTTATCATGTCAGTGTTTTCATTGAAGGTGTTGGATTTGCCTGACACCTTACATATCACCACCTTTCGAACTTAATTTTTGCACTGAATTTAGGCATTGACTGAATCGTTGTCTAAGTCAGTCAACATTTTTCTAATTTATCTAAATTTTGTTGCGTGCTGTTCAGCCACATTATTCTGTTCTATGCTAGTTTGTATTACTAATTTATATTTTTATATTCTTCCACATTATAATTAAAAATGACAAAAGAAGAACATTTTTATGCTATTATTAATTTTTAATTATTTTCTTTCCTTATTTAAGTGTGAAGTTTGTTTTTTAAGAAGTTTATTATCGAAAGTGAGGAGTCTTTCACATCGATTTTCTTAGAAATATTTGTTTTATAAATGTAGTAATTAAGTAAAATCTATTCCTAATACGTTTTCTAAATATCATGTACAAGTAAAATGTTTTTGTTTCTAGACACACATTTCAACATTTTACACTAACGAATAAGAATTATTTCCAAGAATTGCTTTGACAAAGAAATATATATACACAAGTATTGAGATATTATCGTAATAAATGGTACAAATGTTAAAAAAAGGGAAAACATCCAACAAGATAATTTTTTATTCTTTGTTTTTATAAGGAGAAAATAATTAAAATAAAGGAGAAAATGAGTGGCATATTTTTTCTTTCCATGCTGTCCATTTCAGAACTAATGGCTAATTTTTATCGATAGTCTTTTTTTTACTTAAGTCCATAGTCAATGACTGTTATTTTGTAGTTTATTATTTGTCTGGTGTGCCAAACTTATTTAGTTTTCACACGTTTCTTTTGCGCAATTCCTACATCACATAATTTGATTTCACACATTCACACAATCCTATGAATGTTCAAGCATGGGGTTGGCGAATGTTTTTGCACGAAGGTGATGGACTTGAGTGAGATGGATGTGGGCAAGTATTTGATGTACAGCTTCGTTCGTCGTTCCTTGTTGGCTTTGCAAGTGTGTTGCTGTTGTGGAGGTCCCATAATGGAATGGAGCTGTGAGTGCAGAATCTCGTGGTTTACTGGCTTTGTATGCGTGAAAGTCATCGTTATGTGCCACTGAATGCGGTCGTTTTTCGTTGTAATACTTCGCAGAGGACTAGTTTACAATAGGATAGGGATTTGGGAAGGTATGTCGTCTATTCTTCACCCATCTTCTTTCTTGGTCTCAATATTGCGAATCTTCCATTCTGTTCTTCTTGCTTTTTCTCTGCTTATTACTTGCTTCTTGGTTCTTCTCTGGGCAGGATATAGAATATTTATTGATAACTAGTCGCTTTGAAGTTCTCCTCTTAGTAACAGTTTGATATATTGTTTGGGCGTGTCATTTTTAATTTGTGGAAGTTCTTCTTCAGCTTCGTGCATCAGCGTGCTGTTTAATAGCAGTAGTGTGACTTTTACACAAATTTTTTGCCAGCAGTGGCTTGCCCAAGCGGTCTTCTCGTCAGGCCGTTTTTTGCTCGCTCCGTTCATTCGGGGCTCGGAGGCTCTTCTTGCGTTCGCCCGTCGCGTTGCGTCTCAGCAGGGTTCCCCCTAGCGGGCAAATTTATTGTCCACTTTCGCTACAAGAAGGTCACTCTGTTGGTCTCGCTGCCCTCGTGTCTTGCTAATTACATCCTTTTCTTTCTTGATGCTTCTCGCGTTGCAACTTGTGGGTCGTTGCATCTCTTCCTTGATGGAATTTTTACAATGGTTCTTACAAAAAGTTTTGCTTATAATCATCTAACATATATCTAGTACCTACTTGTTTTACGCCTTGTTAAAAATCTTTACAAATTTCGGAGCCCTTTCCATGTTACAATTCTAAGATATTTGGCGTCTTAACGTCTACTCAAGAATCCTCAAATTCGTTTTTTATTTTTGTGTAGTGTCGTGGTGTATACATTTTAGTATTTCATGCTGTTAGACTATCTACGCTTTATCCCTTCACCTTAATCAATGGTACTCTTGGCGTTATTATTGAAACTACTTTCTTTTTCCCACTTTTCTCTCTCTTCATTCTTCTTTCTCCTGACGATCTTATCTATACCATAATCTTGAAATATTGTGCTGATTATTTACCAGTAATAAAATTAATCTTCAAACATTTTTATATGGGTCACATGGTGAAGTCCTAAGGTTTTGCCTGTTTTTGGGTTCATTAGTTCCACAGCATTATCATAAGCAATTCGGCTAATTATGACAGGTCCTTTATATGCAGCGTAAAACTTATATATTTTGTGTTTCTGTTTGATGGAGAGATGGTGTGTTTTTACAAATACTTTCTGGCCTACTGAGAATGTTCTTTTAATTGCTTTTATATCTCCTCTTTCTTTTCTTCTAATGGCTGCCTTTATGATGTTGGAGAGTGCTGTTGCTATGACTTGTTTGTGCTGTCTACGTGGTACAATAGGAAATCTAACTTTTTCTCCGTTTATGTTTGGGGGTTCAATATTTTTAAGTACAGTAACTGGAGGTAGCAGTGTAGTGTTATCTTCATTTATTACTTCTTGAAAATCTTTAATGTATATATCCCAAGTGTTGTGTCTTTTGCCTGCATATAATCGGCATAAAGTGCCTATGTCCTTCATAGATCGTTCTGCTGGATTTACGCTAGGTTTGTACTTAGATATGTATATGGGTTTTATTTTGTGTTGTTTTAACGTGTTCTGCCATTGCACTGATTTGTATTGTGGGCCATTATCAGAAATTATTAGTTCCACTCGACCTACTTGTCTGAGAAAATCTTGTCTAAATGCTTTACTTATAGCAAGACCTGTTGCTCGTTTTTATGGCGACAAGGTAACATATTTAGAAGTAAGTACCAAAACAACAAATATGAAAATATATCAACTTCTTGTGCGTGGGAGGGGCTCCATGAAATCTGTTGCAGCTATTTGTTTTAATCTTTTAGGGATTATTGGAAACATAGGTGGTTTGTTTTTGAAAGTGACGTGTTTAGCCCTCATACATTTTTTGCATTTGACTAATATTGTTCTAATTCGTCTTTCCATATTAGGAAAATGGCTTGTTTGTTTTATTTTTAAAACTCATTTCTTTGGTCCAAAGTGGCAATTACACTCCTGGAAATTGAAATAAGAACACCGTGAATTCATTGTCCCAAGAAGGGGAAACTTTATTGACACATTCCTGGGGGCAGATACATCACATGATCACACTGACAGAACCACAAGCACATAGACACAGGCAACAGAGCATGCACAATGTCGGCACTAGTACAGTGTATATCCACCTTTCGCAGCAATGCAGGCTGCTAATCTCCCATGGAGACGATCGTAGAGATGCTGGATGTAGTCCTGTGGAACGGCTTGCCATGCCATTTCCACCTGGCGCCTCAGTTGGACCAGCGTTCGTGCTGGACGTGCAGACCGCGTGAGACGACGCTTCATCCAGTCCAAAACATGCTCAATGGGGGACAGATCCGGAGATCTTGCTGGCCAGTGTAGTTGACTTACACCTTCTAGAGCACGTTAGGTGGCACGGGATACATGCGGACGTGCATTGTCCTGTTGGAACAGCAAGTTCCCTTGCCGGTCTAGGAATGGTAGAACGATGGGTTCGATGACGGTTTGGATGTACCGTGCACTATTCAGTGTCCCCTCGACGATCACCAGAGGTGTACGGCCAGTGTAGGAGATCGCTCTCCACACCATGATGCCGGGTGTTGGCCCTGTGTGCCTCGGTCGTATGCAGTCCTGATTGTGGCGCTCACCTGCACGGCGCCAAACACGCATACGACCATCATTGGCACCAAGGCAGAAGCGACTCTCATCGCTGAAGACGACACGTCTCCATTCGTCCCTCCATTCACGCCTGTCGCGACACCACTGGAGGCGGGCTGCACGATGTTGGGGCGTGAGCAGAAGACGGCCTAACGGTGTGCGGGACCGTAGCCCAGCTTGATGGAGACGGTTGCGAATGGTCCTCGCCGATACCCCAGGAGCAACAGTGTCCCTAATTTGCTGGGAAGTGGCGGTGCGGTCCCCTACGGCACTGCGTAGGATCCTACGGTCTTGGCGTGCATCCATGCGTCGCTGCGGTCCAGTTCTAGGTCGACGGGCACGTGCACCTTTCGCCGACCACTGGCGACAACATCGATGTACTGTGGAGACCTCACGCCCCACGTGTTGAGCAATTCGGCGGTACGTCCACCCGGCCTCCCGCATGCCCACTATACGCCCTCGCTCAAAGTCTGTCAACTGCACATACGGTTCACGTCCACGCTGTCGCGGCCTGCTACCAGTGTTAAAGACTTCGATGGAGCTCCGTATGCCACGGCAAACTGGCTGACACGGCGGCGGTGCACAAATGCTGCGCAGCTAGCGCCATTCGACGGCCAACACCGCGGTTCCTGGTGTGTCCGCTGTGCCGTGCGTGTGATCATTTCTTGTACAGCCCTCTCGCAGTGTCCGGAGCAAGTATGGTGGGTCTGACACATCGGTGTCAATGTGTTCTTTTTTCCATTTCCAGGAGTGTACTTAAATGTGTATACCATATGTACTTATTAATTAGTTCATCTGGGATATAAATTAACCATACATTCGTTGCAACATTCCGTCTAAAAAAAAAACATTGTTTTTTACAAGGTAGTGCTGTCGAATGTCTGGAAAATCCTTACTTCTCCACTTGTGTTTGGTTCCTAGTATTTTGGGATCCTTGTCCTGTGCTTTGGCTATGTTTTTCAATAATGTCGTATTGTCGTTTTCGAAAGGTACTTGTTTTATATAATACATTGTAAACTGATCTTCTGCTGCTTCCAAACGTATGTTATTGGGTGCACCCTGTGGACATCGTGATAAAGCATCTGCTAATACATTCGCTGGTCCTGGTATGTGTGTAATAGTGAAGTCAAATTCTTGTAGTATTAACATCCATCTGGCTAACCTCCCATGAGTTTGTTTGGCGGATAACAGAAACTCCAATCCTTTGTAGTCAGTGTATACTTTTTTTTCTTCCGAATAGGAAGTATCGAAAACGTTGGAAGCCGCATACAATGGCCAATGCTTCCAGCTCCGTGACTGAAAGGTTTTTCTCGCTTTTTGTGAGTTCCCGACTGGCAAAGGCAATTGTTTTATATGATCTTAGCCCTGCCTGTTCGTATTCTTGGAATAAAACAACTCCTAAACCTGTTTTCGCGCTATCAGTGGCCATACAAAATTTTTTTGTTAGATGAGGATGTGCTAAAATCGGTGCTGTTGTTAGTGCGTTTTTCACTTTTAAAAATTCTTCGTTGGCTTGTTGATCACATACCCATGGCGTGTTTTTTCCAGTCAATGCACATAGGCGTGGAGTTGCGAGAGAGTCGATCCAAATAATTTTTTTGTAGAATCCGGTGAGACCTAGAAATCCTCTGAGAGTTTTCTTATTATATGGAGTACAGAATTCTTTGATTGCCGTTAGTTTTTCTGGGTCGGGCATTACCCCTTTCTCGGAAATTATGTGTCCTAGAAATTTGACCTCTCGCCCTCCAAATTTGGATTTTGTTATATTTACTGTGACCCCATGCTCTTTCATGATCTGTAAAAACGGATTTATTGTGTCGTTGTGATGTTACCAAGAGGGTTCTGCTATAATCACAACATCAACATAACAAGTAATTTTTTGTAAAACTTCGGGACTGAGAATAGTATTAAATCCCCTAATAAACGCTGCTGATGATATGTTTAAACCAAATGGCAACCGTTTAAACTGGTAACATCTACCGAATACGACAAATGCTGTAAATTTTCTACATTCTGGGGCCAATGCTATTTGCAAGAAACTACTCCGTAAATCAATTGATGAAAATATCTTAGCACCGTGGAAGTTTTGTATCTATTCCTCTAATTTTTCTGGGCGATCTGTCTCAGTGATTATGATTGTGTTGATCTGCCTGGAATCAAGCACTAACCTGATGCTCCCATCTCGTTTTTGTACAATATGGAGCGGGCTATTATATGTGGAGGTAGATGGTTCAATAATATCGTCATCTAACATTTCAGATATCTCCTGGAATACTTTATTCCTGTAGCTTAATGGGATTGTATAGGGTGACACTCTATATGGTTTGTGCTGTTTTGCTTCAAACTTGTGCTGAAAGTGTTTAATACTGCCAGTCTTAGGTAAAAATACCTCTGCTTTATCTCGTAAAATACCCTCTAATTCTCTTTTACTGTGTTCCGAAATACCTTGAACTTCTTGCAATTTTTCGTCGATTTCTTTATGAACTCCAAACATAAGTTGAGGCTATTCCCCCTTTTGTGCATACCATTCTAATTCTTCATCCTCTTTATCTCGCGTCATTCTTAATTGTTTGTTTATAACTGGTATTTCTTCTAATTTTAGCTTTTGCTCAAAGAGAAGTGTGATATTCCCGAATGTTACGCTACCGTTCCCCATATCTATTATCGCTCATCTCTCATTTAAAAGATCTGCACCTATAATCAAATCTACAGTTAGTTTATGTATAATCACGAAGTTGGCTTCGATCTTTTGACCTTGCCACGAAAGAGTTAACCTTGTGTGTCTCGTAACTTCCGCAGCATTGCTTCTAATAGGACCTCTTACTTTAATCTTACGTGTTTTCAGAACTGGCAATTCCTCACTGGCATTACACTGCATGAATAAATTTTCTGAGATTGCAGTCAGTTCATTTCTGCTATTATTTACAATTTTGACTGGGATATGCTTTAACATGGCCTTCACAATTGGTTGAATTTGAAAGGGTTGGTTCTGTTCTTCTTCCTCTTGCATCAACGAATCCTGCACTGAATCATACATGAGTCTTTTCAGGAATTTCCCTTGTGAATTCGAACTTTCTGTAGGATAAGCTTCGACTGCTACTTCTCTCTCTTTTATTTCCTATTGTCTATTTCTTCCTCCATTTACGCTTTCTTCAACATCCTCTACTTTTTCCTCATCCTCGTCTATCTTCTCCTTCTTCGTCGCAACTTCCACATAATCGCATCTAAATGCTCTAATTATCGCTTCATAACTTCCTTCATTATACACGTTGGGTTGTGTGACCACTCGTAACTTATTTTCAACTTCTGTCGACTGCGCATTATCCTCATTGAATGCGCTTTCCCTGGTTTCCATCTCAATTAGCTCTGCAATACTCATTACTTCGTCCTTTCCTCCTACATTCGTTGTGCATGCCTCTGGTAATTCATCTTCCTCGTCAGTATTCTCCCAACTAATTTAGTCCCAACACAATATTGCCTTTTTTTTCATCTGGTCCCTGCGGATTTGTTTCTTCCTTCTTCTCTTCTCGTGATAGGATCTTTACTTCTCTGTTCAAAGTGCTGCTCTTGTCCTGGGTCGGTGCGTTATTTTCTTTGGCATGGGCACTTAGCTGTCAATTCGAACGTTTATCGGGGTTTGGTGGACTTACTTCCACGTCTTCTATATGTATTGTCTTTTCTTGTTCAGCTTGTTGACAGTGGTTTCTTTGTTGATAATTTGTCGGTCTGTTGGTTCAGAGATTGCAATTAATTTATCTGATTGATGTCTAACACGCAATACAATCATTTGTGTTGTATCTTAGCCGAAAGTTCTCAAACACATTTATTTGCAGGTGATATTAATTTTTCATCTGATGTCTAACAAGCATTGCACTCGCTTGTATAGCATCTCAACGCTGTGCCGACAAAAGCACATGACCGGCCTGGCCTCGCAGACTTCCGCAAACCTCAGTCCTTCAGGAAGCTGTTTCCCGTGCTCACAGAGCTCTTCAGCTGGCTACCAAGGCCAGAAACGCACACCTGTATTTGGTCATTTCTATCGAGACAACTTGGCCGTATTCTCTCCATCAGCACAGATAAGAAAAATACAGAAACAGAAAATAATAGCCATGAGAGACTGTAAAATCGCAACTTGCAGCTGGCTAGATGTGTGCGGCTGATGCGAGTTGTGAGACGCCATCTGTGAATCGATCCCGGCCACGAAAGAAATGAAAAAATCTCACTGTCTATCGATCAGCCACACAGATCGCAATTTACTCTCTACCAGAGCCCTGAAATCATGGTAGATTTCAGTGAGTGACACACTCGTTTGCTTGTTGGACCAAGGACCAGTTTGGCTCACTTATATGACAGAGCACACAAGGATACCAAGCGTCAAGACTGGTAAACCAAAAACGAATAAGTGTGCCCTCGGCAAACAAGTAGTCCGAGACGTTTCAAGTCACACTGATGGTACAGTAAGAACATCACCAGAGGCTACCCAGCCTAGACTACTCACAAGTGAAGTCAATCTAAGGGCAGGTCCCAAGCATCAACCACACATGACAGAGCATCGACCAGAAGTCTCTTCTTACCAGACCAAAGTTCAGCACCCAAGTGCCTTGCACCCCTTCAGAAAAAAAACCGTTTTCCCACAAAGTGCACGAACGACGCCGCCTTCTCGCCGTCTTGAGCCAATCATAGTGCTCTAGAGGTGCTAGGTCTCCCTTCCCACACGACAGTACAAGCTCCTGTCGAACCAATGCAAGAGTTAAGAAACCTGTGTCTCTGGAAAAAGAAGGAACTGCCAGTTTTTTTAAGTTCTCACAGAGGGGAAAGATGTTTTTCTCCAAAGCTGCGTCGCTTCCCACAGCAACAAGCGAACAGATACAATCTTCAAGATCTTTAACTAAGGCGCCTGTGCCTTGGAGCCTGTTAGTCCTAGCCAAGAGGTGTAATAAAGATTCTATCTCTAAACGTTTCTCAGACGCCGGAGTTTCTTATACAACTGAGATGGCCAATGGAAGTGGGTCACAGGCCTATTTGCAGTATTGGCGAACACGAAAACTAGTGAATTTTTATCACGTGTGTCTCTGCACATAATTCCCAGTTTATGACTCCACTGGGTAGTCACGTTCCTTCAGTTCATCTCAACCAGCCAAACCTTCGGCTGGCGCCAATGCAGGTACAGCAGCATTGTTCTGCAGGAGACCTGTCTCGACAAGGGCTGCTCTGTCTGCCATGTATGGCTATGGCCTGCCCGGCAAGATTTACTGAGGGATTGGCTGGATGCCAATTGCTTCCAATTCCCAACAAGCCGTATCTACGAGCTAAGAAACAAAAAAATACCTTGTGCTTTTAGTGCCCTACCAGGCTCCATGAACGTCTGCTTAGGCCATTAACTTTATAGAGTCTCGCTCAAGAAGCGCCACATTGTAATAAAATCTTTAACAATTTTCTGTATATGAAAATTGGTGTGAGAGTAACTTGTTCCCTCTCAATTTCTCAGTGTGACTCTCAATCCATGCATGCCAATGACTCATTAAGCTCTGTCTCATTCTCTCAAAGATCCCCGGTGCCTGTAGCACTAGGAGACAAGCAGGTTGGACCCTAGCAAGCGTGTCTTCATCCGTTTCCATGGAGGTTTCATACACCATCGTCTTGACATAATCCCAGAGGAAAAAGTACACAGATGCGAGATCCAGCGATAGCGCTGTCAATGCGACAGGGCCTCCACTAACCATCCAGTGAGGGTCTTGTTGCTCAGGTGCTCACAGACTTTAACATCAAAGTGGGCTGGTGCTCCGTAGTGTTGAAACCATATCCTTCTGCTGACAACAAGGGGCAGAGTCTCCAGCGACTGTGGTAGCGCATCTCGAAGGAATACCAGGTAACGTGCACCAATCAGATTGAGAGGCAACAAATGAGATTCTATTAGGTTATTTGGACAATGCCTACTCACACGTTGACAGAGAGCGAGCACAGAGGGAGCAGAGCAGTTTGAGTGATAAAAAAGTGCGGAAATGTTTGTTGGGCGCTCCTGCAGAGACGCGGTGTAGCTGTGTGGTAGCCACAGAGTAGGCACACAGAATTCGTTAACCCGCGAGTATTGAAAGCACTGTAGAAGTGGGCAGATGGAGGAGGTTGCCATTCTAACTTTTGCCTGTCACATAATTATCCGTGACTGTGAAGAGGACTCGTGGTTCTTGCTAGTAGCAGCAACAACAACGGCAGCTCAGCATTGTTGTCGGCTACATCCTTCATTGTCCACAAAGTCACAACATCGTAACACTGTTAACAGACATAGTATAACTATTATTTTACAGCCATTACACAATGACATTTCTGTCACAAACTTTGACTAACTTTCTTGAATAACAGCCTGTAATAGTTAAAACTTGTAGGACACCTGTGTTGTCATTGTCCTCAGACATTGTTAACAAGCAGGATCCCTTTCCTTTCCATTCGATCACCAAGTGCCGTAAAAATATTAAAACTGGTTAACTTTTTACTGCCAGTTTTGTATGTTTGATAATGACAAGTTTCAGTCTAAATTTTGCTGGCTTAGTAACTTTCAGTCTTGTATTGCAAATCAGAGACTTATATAATTTGCAATTTTGAGTATTAACTTCACTCACTTAACGTAATGGTAAATTTTACTGGAAAAACTAATAACTAATGATACAACAAGAATTAAAAGTGCAAAATTTCATTCATTCTGTATCTAGTTTAGAGGGTGACCTCTGCTGACTTGGTATGTACCTTACTGTTATGTTAAAAGTAAATAAGTTGCTCGCTTGCTTAAAGTAAATTCAGTTCAATCTTTCAATAAGCAAATGTTAATTGCTTGGCTTTCTCCTTTTTTTTACGTTATGCTGAGGTTACTGAAAATCATTATTTTACGAAACGAAGGTTCAGTTAGAGTCAGTCATTTATTTAACCAGCAACTTCATTTAAATTTACTTTCAAAATTTAGTACATGTAAAGGTAACCGTAACCTTCTGTTGCCACGCCAGTGCTTAATTTTCTTTAACAATGTCTTTCTTAAGATATCATATTAATTACCCTAGTAGGCACCCAACTGCTTAGTTGTCCTTTTCTAGTTAATCAGTTAATCAGTATTTTTGTATTAAATGTTATGTGGTATCATTTCCCCCTTTTCCCCTTCGCCCTGTGTGGTTAATGTGCGATAGCCCTACATACCACCAATTTCAAAATTATTATAAGAATTTAGATTAGATTCCTCCTTCAGAAGTGGCTGTTGTACACTTTCCCCCTACTGACCGGTACTACACTCCTGGAAATGGAAAAAAGAACACATTGACACCGGTGTGTCAGACCCACCATACTTGCTCCGGACACTGCGAGAGGGCTGTACAAGCAATGATCACACGCACGGCACAGCGGACACACCAGGAACCGCGGTGTTGGCCGTCGAATGGCGCTAGCTGCGCAGCATTTGTGCACCGCCGCCGTCAGTGTCAGCCAGTTTGCCGTGCCATACGGAGCTCCATCGCAGTCTTTAACACTGGTAGCATGCCGCGACAGCGTGGACGTGAACCGTATGTGCAGTTGACGGATTTTGAGCGAGGGCGTATAGTGGGCATGCGGGAGGCCGGGTGGACGTACAGCCGAATTGCTCAACACGTGGGGCGTGAGGTCTCCACAGTACATCGATGTTGTCGCCAGTGGTCGGCGGAAGGTGCACGTGCCCGTCGACCTGGGACCGGACCGCAGCGACGCACGGATGCACGCCAAGACCGTAAGATCCCACGCAGTGCCGTAGGGGACCGCACCGCCACTTCCCAGCAAATTAGGGACACTGTTGCTCCTGGGGTATCGGCGAGGACCATTCGCCACCGTCTCCATGAAGCTGGACTACGGTCCCGCACACCGTTAGGCCGTCTTCCGCTCACGCCCCAACATCGTGCAGCCCGCCTCCAGTGGTGTCGCGACAGGCGTGAATGGAGGGACGAATGGAGACGTGTCGTCTTCAGCGATGAGAGTCGCTTCTGCCTTGGTGCCAATGATGGTCGTATGCGTGTTTGGCGCCGTGCAGGTGAGCGCCACAATCAGGACTGCATACGAGCGAGGCACACAGGGCCAACACCCGGCATCATGTTGTGGGGAGCGATCTCCTACACTGGCCGTACACCTCTGGTGATCGTCGAGGGGAAACTGAATAGTGCACGGTACATCCAAACCTTCATCGAACCCATCGTTCTACCATTCCTAGACTGGCAAGGTAACTTGCTGTTCCAACAGGACAATGCACGTCCGCATGTATCCCGTGCCACCCAAGGTGCTCTAGAAGGTGTAAGTCAACTACCCTGGCCAGCAAGATCTCCGGATCTGTCCCCCAGTGAGCATGTTTGGGACTGGATGAAGCGTCGTCTCACGCGGTCTGCACGTCCAGCACGAACGCTGGTCCAACTGAGGCGCCAGGTGGAAATGGCATAGCAAGCCGTTCCACAGGACTACATCCAGCATCTCTACGATCTTCTCCATGGGAGAATAGCAGCCTGTATTGCTGCGAAAGGTGGATATACACTGTACTAGTGCCGACATTGTGCATGCTCTGTTGCCTGTGTCTATGTGCCTGTGGTTCTGTCAGTGTGATCATGTGATGTATCTGACCCCAGGAATGTGTCATTAAAGTTTCCCCTTCCTGGGACAATGAATTCACGGTGTTCTTATTTCAATTTCCAGGAGTGTATTTTCATATGTAACGTTAGCCTTACTCACTGTAAAATTTCGTTAGGCATACGTGATCAAGATCAAGTATATCGTAATCAGGCTGGCCGATTAGGAAGGAGGAGGTTACATCCTCACTCCATACATGGATGTTGCGGCTGTTGAAAACACCATCACGAGTGAATGAGGCTTCATCTGTGAACGATACAAACTGTGTGAAGTTCGGCACTACAGCGCTGCAGTAGATGATCCATTGACAGAAATGAACATGGGACTCAAAATCCATCGGTCCCATGCTTTCGCTCGTTTTTATGATAGGGGGTGCAGTACCTGTTCCATCAGTATTCTCCACACTGCACGTTTCACGGGAACGTTGACGGATGCTTATTGCTAGGCGGTCAGCCACACGAACCAACACAATTTCCTCAAAGTCTGGTGTTTGGAGATGTCTTCGGTAGAAACCTTTGCCTGCCTTCCGTTATTTGGACGGTCCTGTCTCTCGTAACTGGTATCCACGGAGATAAACTCCTTCAAATTAGATTGAAGAAGTTTGTTGGGAAAGTGCTTTCTGCACATTAGCGTTGCTTTGCAGACAATACATCCTGCCACACTACACATAAAATGCATATCTGCCAATGTTCCATCTTTGACTATTCGTTATGCACTGTACACTGTAATGTGTCAGCTGTTGATGCTATCGGCAACTGGCGCCAGTGGTAGTGGTGTGCGTGTGGCACAGATTTATGCGTCGGAGCGATGCATGATTCGTCACATGACACACGTGCTATAAGCTAAATTATTCGTGGCACTTGATCTCATCCAACTTTGTTTAGTGAATTTGGTAATTAGATCATGCCTTCCCTAAACACGGGTTTTTCGAATTAAATAAATCACATATTTGAACACCTGGAACGTACTGATACTGAGTGGGGCTAATATTTGGCATCATTGTAATCATAGACAGTTAACAAGTTCACAGCGAACGGGGCTGCTATGTCATCGACAAGTACTCTCTAATTCTCTGTTGATTATCATAAATGACGTGCACAACATAGAGATTAGGGGAGAGTGTTATACCTGGAAGATAGTGTACTTGGAAAACATGATGTTTCGTGGTCGGAGTTTCAATCTAGTGACCAATTTTGGAGTCACATGTAGAAACGGGAAAACGCCATAAGCAGTTGGCGGAAGTTTCACAGTTTTAATTGGGGGATATGATGTGTGCTATGCAGCGTTTGTACACATTATGAGTTCTACATATTTAAGTGCTGAATAATACACTAAATGTATTTTGAGAATATTTCTAATTCTTCAGTTACAGAGTTTTACAGTAAGTAAGATTCTGTATACTCTTCAAAATAGTAACATGACGTGTCGACGGTTAAGCCACAGTTCATTAGTCTTGCGCTGTCTTGCATCTTGAAACGAAACGGCTCTTTGCTATGAAACATGTGATATTTGCAAATGAACTGCATTTCTTTAATGTCTCTAAAATAGAAATTTATGGCATTTGCCGGTAAACTTCTATTTCGAATTGTTTTTACTTGTAACTGGTTTTTCACAGTACTTCTTTTTAATTTGATTTCGCTTACTGATATTAGCATGTAGCACAGAAATAATATGAAACTTACACTATGAAATACAGTACTGATAACGTTATCTCGATTTCAACATAACCATTTTGTGCCTTGTAACAGTTGTTCACATTTAAGAAAACCGCAATTTTTCGGGGTAATTTCTGCAATTTCAGGAAAGAGCTGCAGCACACGTACAGTGAATGTTATCATTTCAGAATGGAATAAGAAAATATATTAAATTTGTATTACAGGTGGAAGTCTCCCTACTCTCCCCAAAAGATGAAAACTGAACCATTCGTTATAATGAGACTCTAGCGATCTCATCTTGGACTGTGCAGATGGTCAAGGGTCGTGTTTTCGACAGGCAGGCGGTTGGATAGGGACCGAAAATAGCTTTATCAGGCGGAACCTTGAGGTTTACCTTGGAGTCCGATAACAAAGGAATGACACATACCGACCTTTAGGCGACGCGTTTGTTCTCTTTTATAAGAAGTTAGCTGCGAACGGCAGACACACGGTGAATTTTTTCAGGTTTAGAGACGCATAAGTAAAATCTATCAAATTATTTGGGCTGTGGACCATGTATGTTTTAAAAAATACCAATCCAGTTTCCGTGTATAATACAGCCTCAAATGTCTGATGACAAATGGTTTAGCTTGTTAAATGTTTGACGCTAGTCGTAAATTAAGAAATTTTAATTTTATTCAAGAAATTTTAATTTTAATTTTAATTTTAATTGAAGTTGAAGTTTTACCGAATGAACAACGAACCATTAGAACGCGATAAACAGTTTTCCTTTCACTGCATTGTGAAGCTATAAAGGAGAAAATTTTAGGAATGGTTTCCAATTATCTTTAAAGTTTGCTGAAAGCAACACTTCTCATTTACTCGATCAATACACACAGCACGACTGCAGGCTATTGCAACTACAAGTTCTGTCGTCTTAGAGCTGGATGAAGTTTCACTGCCGTGTGTACCAAGTAAGAATTTATAATTTACGTATAAGAATCCATATATCAAACTTTCCCTTAATAATATGAGATAAAAAGACATGGAAAAAGAATCAAATGGTATCAGTAGTTATGTAGGGTAGTTACTAGTGCTGTCTACATCTCTCCTCTCCTAGTTTGCAGTGTCTGTGGCAGGAAAAAGTCCAGAATGACAGAAATAGCCCACTTCTGCTCTGTGAATAACCTAGATCGTATAAATGAGTCACATATTTCCTGTAAAATGGCCGCAGCTCCAAATTTTGGTGGGGAAAAGTGAAAATGGTACAACTGAGATCTTTCTTCTGTGTGAAAATAATTTTTGGTTAATACTGCAACTGTCGTCATTTTAGCAATTTTCGCAAATTTTGAGACTTTCGAAAGTCTCTCATGACATATAAGCTCATACAACAAAATATTTTTCACCCCTCAGTAGACATCACGCTAACAGCGAGCAACAACACGTCCAGCCTTGATAATGACAACAATTCGCCGGGGAAGCGATCAGGTATGTCATATTCAGCTGAAACCACTCGTAGGTTATAATCTATAGGGCCATTGAATTCCGGCGATGTTGACTGCAACATTTCTCTTGCTATTCCAAATCGTGGACATATTTTAATGGGATTAAGACTGGATGATTCAGCTGGCCAATGGAGATGCAGTAGGGATGAATGGTATTTCAAGCAGGAACGTGTGCGTGCCACGCCGTAAAATGATTACTATTATCTTGCGTGTGTGTGAATTCCTAAGGGACCAAACTGCTGAGGTCATCGGTCTCTAGAGTGACACACCACTTAAACTAACGTATGCCAAGAATAATACACTCACCCATGCTCGAGGGAGGACTCGAACCTCCGGCGGGAAACGCCGCGCAGTCCGTGATAAAGTGCCTTGAACCAAGCGGCCACTCCGAATGTCCTATCATTTTGGAAGATGAGTGTATTGCACTGTGTCACTATTTACGTATCACTGTACAAACAAGTACGATCAGTGTGATTGGGCGTTGGAGGTACCTGTTAGTGATGTTCTATTGGCTTGCTGATTATGACACACGAATATAGATTCTACAGTGCGAAAGACTTATTATACGTGTAAGCACTTTTTACTTGGAACGCACCTCACTTTTTTATCGCTAAGGTCCCACACGTCTTAATGCAATGTTCATACGTATTCGTGAAATTAGTTAGAAGAGATGATAGTGTTAAGAAGTTGCCACTGTTCACTATTTGGTCCATAAATGCGGTTAATAGAAATTATCTGATTTACAAAACTTTCTCAAGCCTACACCTTTTATTAATGAAAATCCCGGACAGCGAAAATTAACGCTCCTTTGTTCTATTGATTTCTCACAGTATCAAAGATTAAACGACAAGCTAAACAAGCGATAAAATTTACTACCTGCACCGGCTTCCTTTTATTTTGTTTAATGACAATAAATCTGATTTCCCTTGTGTTTTATGTCTTTGCCAAACGGAATTCTTTTGTAACAGTAGTAAAGTAAACGGAATATATGAATCTATGATTTTCAGTTAACCTCGCTTAGTAATAAATATCTTTCTCTTTCGGTTTAGATAGTTTTAACACAATCGAAACTCTTTGTGTCTACTTTCTAGCAGTTACAACAACCTAGAATATAGTGAACATCTCTGTTTCTCGAGAGACCCTTTCAGGGTATTACTTCTCAACAATTTCAGTATGGATTCGTAAAACAGTCGTTGAATGATAATTTATTTTCTGTCATAAGCCGGGAACATTATTTTAGTTTAAGTACCTTGGGATTATTATGTTCCTCTTATTTCAAAATTCAGTACATTCAATTCGTCGCAGGTATACGTGCTTCAACAAAAGAATATGTCCTCTCTGAGAGACAGAAATTATCGACAAAAAGGACCAACAAATAAAACCTAGGTGTCAACACCACTGTAGTCCATACAATTAAACTATCTTATCAAAATTAAAATCTCTTCATATGCTGGAGTCACGCGTCTCACTAAGAAACTCAAGTAAAAATGGTCACTGGACACTGTTAATAACAAATTATAGCTTTCAGGATGAGATTTTCACTCTGCAGCGGAGTGTGCGCTGATATGAAACTTCCTGGCAGATTAAAACTATGTGCCGGACCAAGACTCGAAATCGGGACCTCTGCCTTTCGGGGAAAATGCTCTACCAACTGAGCTAGCCAAGCACGACTCACGCCCCGTTATAACAGCTTTACTTCTGCCAGTATCTGGTAGAGCACCTGCCCGCGAGCGGCAAAAGTCCCGAGTTCAAGTCTCGGTCAAGCACACAGTTTTAATGTGCCAGGAACTTTCATAATTATAGCTTTGTTTGTACGTATGGCTTTTGTAATTGTTCTTTTAGAAGTCGTTGTGTCTTTTTGTCTATATCTGGGCAAATCTTCACTAATTCAGGGCAAATCGTCACTGTAGGGACAATAGAAGAAGAAAAATACTATCCACACAATCTCTAAGATTACGGGAAATCTCACACAATCATATTAACGTCTCATGCATCCAAGTTGCTGTCAAGAATAAAATATGGAAGAATGGAGAGGAAAATTAAGATCTGTTAGACAACGATTATTTGGGTTTGAAATGGGACCAGATAAACAGCTGAGCCGTTGCGGTTGATAATAGATGCTAAGACTTAAGAAAAATGAACATATGTTCATACCAGTTGTCGATATAGGAAGAGCGTTTCACCCTATAAATTGGAGCAAGGCGTCGAAATTCTAAGAAAGGACTGAGATGTAGGAAAAGACGTTTAATATATATATATATATATATATATATATATATATATATATATATATATATATATATAACGTGTAAGATCAAAACGAAACAATAACAATGCAACATCAAGAGCGAATTGTCCGTATTAAACACGGTGTAAGAAAGTGATGTAGTCCTTGGAACCTGCCTGTCAATTTATACATTGAAGAAGTAACGGCAGAAATAAAAGAAATGGCCAGTATTGGGATTAAAATTCAAAGTTAGAGGATGGTTGGTGAAAGTAATGAAGAATTACATAAGGCCTACCTGTTGCCTGGAATGAACATTCTAACGAATAGTGACTATAGACTGAGAATAAATTGAAGAAAAGTAGCCCCTGTGAGTTTAGCATTAAACTTAACGTAACTGCGGGGTTCATGAAGCAGACGAAGTTAAGAAGATCTGTTATCTTATAAAATAAATGACACATGAGGGACGTAGCAAGGAAGACATAAAAAAAAAGATTGGTACAGGCAAAGAGGGCATTCCTGGCCAATAGGAATCGACTGGAATCGAACACATACCTTCACCTGAAGAGATTTTTGAGAATTTGCGTTAAGAACGCAGGATTGCATGGTGGTGTATCATGGACTGTTGGAGAACTGCAAAAGAAGAGGATCAAAGTCTGAATTACAGTGCTATAGAAAGGTCTTGAAAATCAGGTGGACTGTTAAGAAATTAGGAAGTTCTCCGTAGAATCGGCGAAGAAAGGAATATATGCAAGACACTGACAGGAAGAAGGGGCAGGATGATAGATGTATTTAGGTAGACTCCAAAGAAAATGTAACACTTCTTACGTTTTCCTAGATAAATAAATGCAGCTTTCACTTGTTATTTTGTAACTCACAGAGAAAACGACTTCTTCTGAAACACACTACATCTTAGTCCCCCCACCTCAGGAGACCGCAATTTGGTTTGTAGCTGGTGATCTCCCGACGCCATGCTACGTACTGAAATGACCGCAATCAGCTCTAGGTACTTTTAATGCAGAAGCCCTGTGTGACTTAGAGTACGCTAAGAGCACTGAGGCTAATGAATGGAGACGTTACTTGCGCGTGACGGGATAAGAATTTGCGTTGGACAGGATGCTTGTCTGGATGGTGGAGGCCGTTAAGGCAACCTTTCTCGAAAGGTGGAGCACCCGGGTTCGAGGCCCACCCGGTCTGGCACAAGTTTTCAATAGTCACCATCGATTTCAGACGGATATTCGGAAAGTAAGGTCTGATCGGTCGTGAAATGGAAACTTCTATGAAAATCGGAAACGTTTAATCTGCAATTTGCACCTCCCAGGTATGTCTCTACATAGTCGCCATTTTAAGTTATTCTCATTTGTCGTAGCGTGACACCAACTTTCCAATACCTTCATCATAGAGGAGAGCCGCCTGTGCTTCGCGCCAGTTCTCATAGCTGCTCTGCAGCTCGCTGTCTGTTCAAAATGTCGTCTTCATAGAGAACGATTCTTGTGAGCAGAGGCGAACATCAGGTAAAGTCACCTACGGGTGATCAAAGACTTCCCATCGAAAACGCTACAGGGGCGACTTAGATGTCCCTGCAGTGTGCTGCAGAGAATTATCACGAGGTTACTTTATGTGAGCTGCGTGAAATCAGGCGAAATTTCCCAGTAGGCCCCCATACTTAAGCTGGAGGCATGTTTACGTACTCAATGTGATCTCAGAACTGAAGAGATCGACGTGACGTGATCAACGGGCATGCTACAGATACTGTCCAACACATCTCTGTGGATTTTCCCCTGTGGTTCCCATTATAACGCGATCGAACTTTAATTTCGTAATAGCCCTCGTACTTCGATGCGTGTAGGCTGGTAAAGTCCTGATTTCTGGTAATATAATGCCTTCTTATGGCTTTGGCAGTATTAAGTGCTATTTTGGATAGAATGTACAGTGAAAAAAGCGCCGCGTTAGTCCTAATTTGTTTACTCTGTTGCTAGATCTACGAGAGTCACTCCAAAAGAAATGCACAATATTTTTTTTAACTTCATCTTTCATTCTACATGTTTGAAAGTTTTGCAGCGTATAGATACATCCTTTAGGATCAATATTTTCATTTCTCCATATAATTTCCATCCATGTCAACTGCCTTACGCCATCTTGGAACCAGCGGTGTATGCCC
The DNA here is from genome assembly GCF_023897955.1 of Schistocerca gregaria. NCBI lineage: Eukaryota > Metazoa > Arthropoda > Insecta > Orthoptera > Acrididae > Schistocerca > Schistocerca gregaria. Next base: position 744,832,345 of record NC_064922.1, read on the forward strand.
GCATGGTAAAATTCTTTACCAACCTGTTGGAGCCACTGTTTGGCAGCGTGCACATGGGGGTGATCATCTTCAAAACCTTGTTCCACGAAGAGTCTTCCAGTTTCCCAAAGAGATGATAGTCACATGGAGCCAGGTCAGGACTGTAAGGCGGGTGTTCCAGTGTTGTCCATCCTAGTTTCGTGATCGCTTCCATGGTTTTTTGACTAACATGTGTCCATGCATTGTCATGCAACAGAAAAACATCCTGCTTTTGCCGATGTGGTCGAACACGACTCAGTCGAGCTTGAGGTTTATTCAGTGTCGTCACACATGCATCAGAATTTATGGTGGTTTCACTTGGCATGATGTCCACAAGCAAGAGTCCTTCGGAATCGAAAAACACCATAGCCATAACTTTTCCAGCAGAAGGTGTGGTTTAGAATTTTTTTTTCTTTTGTGAATTTTCATGATGCCACTTCATTGATTGCCTCTTCGTCTCTGATGAAAAATGATGAACCATGTTTCATCACCTGTCACAATTCTACCAAAAAATTCATCTCCATAATCCTCGTAATGTTCCAAAAGTTCCCTGCATACCACTTTTCTTGTTTCTTTGAGAGCCACTGTCAACATCCTGGGAACCCACTTGGCACAAACCTTTTTTAACGTCAACACTTTCAGTATTCTGAAAACACTTCCTTCCCCCACCCGAATGTAGCGTGACAACACGTTCACCGTGACGCGTCTGTCAGCAGTCACCAAATCGTTAACTCTCTGCACATTGTCTGGAGTGTGTGTAGTACGACGCCTGCCACTGAGAGGACAATCCTCAGTATTGCCGTGCCCGCTTTCATCACGTAACCTGCTTCCCCACCGACTAACTGTACTGCGATCGATAGCGGCATCTCCATACACCTTTCTCAATCTCTTGTGGATGTTTCCCACTGTCTCGTTTTCACAGCCCAGGAATTCTATGACAGCACGTTGCTTCTGACGAACGTCAAGTGTAGCAGCCATCTTGAAGACACGCTGTGAGGGCGCCACTCACGGGAAGAGGTTGAACTCAGTTTGAAAACATGCGGGAAGGATGTATCGACACACTGTAAAACTTTCACACATGCACAATGAAAACTGTATTTTTTACAAAAATAGTGTGTATTTCTTTTGGAGTGACCCTCGTATGTTAGTTATGTAGTCCGTATACGTATACAAGTGCCAGAGCCGGCAGTAGGGCGCTGGTGAGCGGCGCTGCGGCTGCTTCGGCCAGTGCTGGCTGCGATGACGCGGCCGGTAGTAGCAGCAGCAGCAGCAGCAGCAGCTGCAGCAGGTGCGTCAGCCGGCTGCGGCCCGGACCTACGGCAACGCCGACCGCCGTGTCCCACGCCGCCGCACAGTGGCTGCGCTAGACTGCGCTGCTCAGCTGTCCGCGGCCGGGCCGTCAACACACTGCCAGCCCGTGTTCCGGGTTCATGTTGCGCCGCACTGTACACCTAAATTGGGGGCTATCTAAATGTCAGTGCAAGGACATTCAAAACCTAGACGCAAAGAAGATACTTATGTCTTTGTCACCCGTATATCATTCTAACAAGCAGTGATTTAATTAAGATATAACTGAGGGAAATCAGAGCTCATACGGAAAGATATAGGTGTTCATTCTTTCCGCGCACTATACGAGATTGGAATAATAGAGAATTGTGATGGTGGTTCGATGAACCCCCTGCCAGGCACTTAAATGTGATTTGCTGAGTATCCATGTAGACGTAGATGTAGAAGATAACTAGTGTCTAAAATGTAATTTACATTTTTCCCCCTCATCTCCCCCCACCGCATGAGGAAACAAATTTTTTTCTGTTTAATTGGGTTGGGTTGGGTTGTTTGGTGAAGGAGACCAGACAGCGAGGTCATCGGTCTCATCGGATTACGGAAGGATGGGGAAGGAAGCCGGCCGTGCTCTTTCAAAGGGACCATCCCGGCATTTGCCTGGAGCGATTTAGGGAAATCACGGAAAATGTAAATCAGGATGACAGGACGCGGGATTGAACCGTCGTCGTCCCGAATGCGAGTCCAGTATCTAACCACTGCGTTTGTTTAATTCTTATAACACTTAGTCCGTTTACTCATTTATCAAGATCAAACCGATTTTACAATGAAGTAAAACATACAAACTACAAAAATTATTTTTTTATGTGACGCATTTCAAAACATGGAACAACACACTGTCCTCGTAAATAATTATCGCCCGGCAACCAGCAATTGCGAGATACGAGGGTATATGGTGGTGCAGTTCAATACGGACCTGCCGCACCCCGTTAAGGACGGGGTTAGTTTCGAAGGTCTTCCATATTTCGGCTAGGTGGCCGAGGATTGTGCCGTAGTATCGAAGAGCAAGGGTGACAAAATCCGCTGGAACTTCAAATGGTAGCTCAAACAAGCGCACATTTTGTATAATCACACCCACCTTCCGTCAGAGCGGCAGACCTTCCGTCGAGCATCTGAGAAGTTTGCCACAGACCTCGTCGTCAGCGACCTTAAGGTAGACAACGCTGGAGTCGATAGATAAGTGGATAACTGGCAGTTCTTTCGGGTCAACACGTATCACGTTGCGTGAAATGGTTCAAATGGCTCTGAGCACTATGGGACTTAACTTCTGAGGTCATCAGTACCCTAGAATTTAGAACTACTTAAACCTAACTAACCTAAGGACAACACAAACATCCATGCTCGAGGCAGGATTCGAACCTGCAACCGTAGCGGTCACGCGGTTCTAGACTGTAGGGACTAGAACCGCTCCGCCACTATAGCCGGCGTACAGCTATTACCTCGTACGTTTCTCATCATTGACCAGTTCAAAAATTTGACAGTCTATTGTAGTGTAGGTTAGTGTCTAGCGAAATCTGTACCATTAACTGACAATCGCTCTCTGTTGACGACGTGCAGCACAAGAAAAAACTATATGAAGAGGGTATCTGTCCTTACGGACTCATTACTCGCAGCAGTCAATCTGCCGAGTCCCGTAAGAGTCCGAGCAATGTGCGTGCATCCGCACTGAAGATCATTAGCTGGGCATTTCGGAAAGAACAGATACCATCTTCATATAGATAAGGCTAACCGATGAATAATCTTCTTCAGTGCAGATGCACTCACACCGCTCGAACTCTTACAGGATTCGATAGATTGACTGCCACAAGCAATGAGTACAGTGGGCTGGGGCACTAAAAACGTAGTGTAAGTTGTAAATGTGGGTCTCACTGGGAGCGTGCCAGAGATAAGTAACTGCAGTCGGATTATCCTTTGTGGCTCAGTCGGGCAGTCGACCTTTGGCTGTCCAGAGCTGCCTTACGTCCCGGCCGCTCCGTGTTACATTTCCGGATATGTTGTTGTTTACCGCGCCTCCGCGCTAGTGTTGAGTGTTGAGTCGCACACGGCTCACTACGGTAATGGCGGCCATTCCCACTGATAAAACCTGCATCGGAGGCAATTCTAATGTATTTAAGACTTTGAACTCGTATAGAGACGCGATGGTGTTGATGCAAACATGTCGTCTCCACGGCGCTCTCGTTGCGCTGGATTGTAACCACGCTTTCAATCGCGTTGAACGTGGTTTTCTGCGTGCATTCATGGAACACATGGGTATCCCACGCAGGACGACATCTGTTGTGCTCCATTAGCTCCATTAGACGGTCACTATAATAATGGTAAATGGCTCTTTGTTCGCCCCGTACTTATTCAAGGTCCGTCAGACAGGGTTTTTGCCATGTTGTTCGCCAGTGTCCTCGAACCAGCTCGTCACGGACTGCGGAGACGCTTAGTCTACCCTCTGTGACCTTTCAATGTGATGTTGACATAGATCTTTTTGCTTTGTTAACAGTGAAAGATAAAAATAATAATAAGTCACTGCTGCAAAAGTACTGTAATTTTATTGCAGTAGAATACTTGGGTTCTTCAGAACTGTCTAACTCTTCCTCCTATTTTTGCACGTGCTGCCCCTAGAAAAGTCCTAGGAAAACGACAGTCTGCATCTACCGACCGAAAAGCTTTTTCCAATGCTCAGAACTAATGAAATAATCAAATTTAATGACTATTCATTTGCTTATACGGAAATTTGCTTGTAAATTTTATGGAACACACTGCACGTACAGATTACTGTTTAAGATCTAATAGCTGTGAGACCTTTTTTCATTTTGTAAGGGAACTGGAGGTATGTGCCAAATTGGATAGCCAGTCTTATGACTAACATTTTTTGAGCATAAGATGTTGTAAATGTTTACTTTGCTGATTCTGGCATTTTAGGCTATAACTTACGTCAGCACTAGTATTCATGTTTGTATTTTGAAACCAATTCTTATGTATTTAGATGAATTTAATGCATGATTCCAAGATCGAAGTATACTCATCTGCTAGCATATAATTTATTTCAGTTGTGAAACTTCCTGCCAGATTAACAATATGCCAGATCGAGACTCGAACTCGGTCCCGAGTTCGAGTCTCAGTCCGGCACTCAGTTTTAATCTGCCAGGAAGTTTCGTAACAACGCACACTCCGCTTCAGGGTGAAAATTTCATTCTGGAAACATCACCAGGCTGTGGCAAAGCCATGTCTGACCAATACCCTTTCTTCCAGAAGTGCTAGTTCTTCAAATTTCGCAGGAGAGTTTCTGTGAAATTTAGAAGGTAGGAGACTAAGTACTGAACTGTAGCTCTGAGGACTCGTCGGAAGTCGTGCTTGCGTAGCGTAGTCGCTAGAGCACTTGCTCCCGAAACACAAGGTCCCGAGTTCGAGTCATGGTCTGGCACACAGTTTTAATCTGCCTAGAAATGTCATTGTAACGCGCACCCCGCTAAACAGTTAAAATTTCCTTCTACTTCGGTTGTGTCGATAAACTAACTCCTTTAGTAAGTTATGTAGACAACTTATATGTGAAAATATGTAACTTAAAGCTCAGCTGAAGTTGCAAATCGTGTTTTGTGTTCTGGCATTTTACTCATCTGCAACATTTGAATTTTTGATATCTATAATTAGGCACGCATATACAGTAAATAACAAGGAGGGGGAGATATGGGATGGGAGCTGGTATTGACAAATTTATCTACCAGAAATATTAAACGAGATTTTATTGGTAGTAACAATTTCTCACACAGTCACAAAAATTTTCCATTGCATCACTGATGTAAGCGAGATAAAGAGTACTTGTGACAGCATGTGTAGGCCACTGGTCTGTGTCACGTGATGTGCTGGTGTTTTCATGGTGTTAGTTCTGGACCACTCAGGAGTAGTTGATTCAGTTTCTGGTTGTGGAATCAACGGTCATGAAAAATAGCTGCCCACTGAACGAGGAGTCAGCTGCAGCGTGTAGTTGCTGGTCACCAAATCGAACGAAGTGTTTAGTGGTAGGAGGATACGTAGCACTATTGATTACAATGCGGCCATCTACTGGGGATGGCCAGCGTTCCCCTCACTGCAGGGTGGTATGTCGCGTTGCATCTGTTCCTCAGTCATCGGTAACAACACAAACATATCATTACATGGAGCACGTGCTGAGATGGCGGAGTAATTGAAACACTACAGTCGTTCTTGGGAGGAAGGGGATTGAAATCTCTGCCCAGCCATTTTGATTCAGCGTTTACAGAAATGTTTCTACAGAAAAACGAATTCAGGGACTATATCTTGAAATAGATCGCTGCCGCTTTCGTGCCCTGTACTTATACCGTCTTAACTCGTGTGCAACGCTACTGAGCCTGGCGCGAACAAACGGTTAGAATATAACCTGCCCATAAGCAATAGCTAAATAGCTATCGCAACACAACGAGAAAATTATCTTACGTCGACCTCAGCGTGGAGACTCACTTTACTTTAACCACCCATTTACTTTCTCTTGTGGTTTCATGGCAGACTATGGCCACGGTTTTATGCCCTGAAATGTTCCCCTTTACAAGTGAATCTGACTATTTTAAGTTCCGTAGAGGCAGCAACTTTTACCAAGCGCAAAGAAAAATCTGAAGGTCGTATTAACAAGTGCTAACCAAGACCAAACTGAAACAATAATCTTAACCATCGACCTAGTGGAACTATTCGCTATCCATGTGTATGAAATGCATCTTACGTTCAGTTCGCCGGGCAGGGCAGCCGCCTGGGCTGAGGCACCTTGCCTGTTTGTAACCTGCCCCTCACTTATCGACCTTAATGACAGTAAAAATTAAACCGCATGCACCTAATGCAAATTTGGGAAAAGCAATCGTCACCGAAGTTTATTTGTCGGTAAAGAGGGAGGAAAAGATTACATCTTAATGACCAGAAAAATGCAAATGAAATTGGTGAAAATTAATTTTGAGGAAAGGGTAAAATTAATAAAGAAAGTAAATGTGCGTTCGTTACGTTAACAATTAATTGGCGTTAATTAGATGTTTGAGATTGGGGGAAAATAACTGTCGCCAGTCCGATGGACAACTACTTTAATAACTGAAAATGAAAGATGAATGCACATACAATTAGCACTAAAAGTGTAGCAACTGAAGGTTGACACGTGTTGTGTGGAAAGTGAATGTTTGTCAGAAGCAATAAATTTCGCTACACTCTGATTTAATTTAGCAAAAGAATTAATAAAACCAGAAAATTGAGAGTTAATTTAGTGACTGAAATTAATAGTGAACTTTGTTTCTGCAGCACTACGATATTCAATAAAATAAGGTTAGTCTTGGGCTACCTCAACAATCATTTAAAAAGCTGCTTGAATCTACGTAATTTAGAAATAAGAGATTCAACTTTGAACTTGAATTAAATGATTCTGAACAATTAACAATAGTAAAATTTAGTATGTACCAAGCTGTGCTGCAGTCACAGGTAAGATAAAATATGGTAACAAAACTCGCACTCTTAATTTGTGCTTGTGTAGTCTAAATATTGTAGCCAGCTATGGATACTTTAACTGAACTTTGAAATTCAAGCAGTGAAATGGAAAGATATTACTTTAATGCTGGCGTTTGAATTTCAACGACAATCGGGTTCATTCCGGAAAAGGAAGGGACCCTGCTTGGTAATGCAATTGAGACAATGAGCAACAAAAGTTCATGCTACATAGCTGTAATTTTCCTGAGAGAAACTAAACAGTTTGAAAAGTTGAGGTCTGACATACAGTTCTAAAACTTTACGTGTTTCCAGTCTTCCTTTTTGGTTGATTGAAGGTTTGAAGTCGTCGATCGAGGAGGTGGCGCCGGTCACTCATTGTCGGCCGTCGCTGTTGCAGAAGCTGGATTTTGGCGCGCCTTCTTCTCGACCACGGTCGCCATGCGGAACGGGCTCTTGATGTGTTTCGGCTAATGCTTCCCGTCCACGACACCGTGTCAGAAATTATCATAGCAAGTCGAGCGCAATTACATGCTGCCAAACCCCGTAAGCGCGGCAACTCGCGGGTGCGTCACACAACACACCTGCTCCACCGCCCTACTCCAGCCAGACTCTCCCTGCACTGCCCGAGCTCCACGCGCCAATTTTAACACTACCAAAGATCCTAAACACTTTGGTTCTCCACACAACCTATCGATGTAATCGTTCGATAGCATAGTTTTCCCTAGGCCAGACCCAGCGTAAAAATACAAACAATATTTACAAAACAAACCAATTATACATCGACAAATAATTACAATATACAAAGGCACAGAAACGTTATATCTTCAGATAACAAAATAAGGAAAAAAAATATAGTACAATAGATGGAAACACGAGGATATGCATTTCCGTCCGTGGCGTCAGTTATTTTAATTTATATTACGTAGTGTGGAAGCCTAGGGACTTTTTTATGGTCAGTTAGGGGCTTTTCAAATGGTTTTGCTGTCGTGTCCTACGACTCCTAGTGGACTGAAAACACGTAAGTTAGTGTGGTTGTCGAAATCATCTCTAAATCTTCATCTTGGCTGTCTCGTGTCTAGAAGTTCAGCACCGCGATAAAATTATCTCAGTAGCTCAAAACATTATTTCAAAAAAGACTTTCACTTGCCCTTAAGGCTGTTATTACCTTATGGGCTTAACTGCATTTCGAATGAACGTAATACATGAAGATGTATCAAACACGAGGAAGATTAACTAGAATACAGACTAGAGGGAATGAAAGTAAACTCGTAAGAATGTCAAATTATGTTCATGCTTGGTGTAATATTCAGTAACTGAATACAACCTCGCATTTCATGTGCACATCCAATTCAACAGACCATATGCCTTTACAATACAACAGGCTATGGAAAAATCCCACATATTGCCAGTAACGCCCGAAATATTATTTGATAACTGGAAGAGCATTAAGTCAAACACTTGAACCCGTGATTGACAAATAAAATTGAATACTGATATCACTTGTTGAGTGGACGAACAAGTATCTTATATTTCCCCTGTTAATCATGACCGCAAAAATAAATAAATAAATAAATAAATAAATAAAAATAAAAAAGTAAAAAAAGTAAAAAAAATTAAAAAATCTTATTAAGAAATACATTGCTGTATAACCTGAAAACCATACAAAATAAATCAAGTAAATGCAGTACAAGAGTGCAAGCTAGTAACGAGCTCTCCATAATCGACAACGAAGCCGGCTGAATATGCCGAAGTCACTGTCGACCTTTTGTCTGCTGCTCACGCGGCCTGCGAACTGATTGTGCCGCCAAGCTTCCCTATCGGCTCACTGTGCCATCAAATGTCCAGACAACTTGCTAATGAGGAGAGCACGGCATGTGCCATAAACCGATTTCCCAGAAGCTCCACTCAGCAGAAGAGAACTCAAAATAAGCGAAGCCGTTTCTCGGCTTATCCGTCCCTATTCAACCGTTTCTGAGAAAACGACGGTCAACCGTTTTGAGGTAATTTCTGTACCATATAGAGAGAAAACAGCCGTACAGAAGCGATGGGAAACAGGATAGCGACCCCACTTTACAATTTTGTGCCACGTGTTCGAAATCGGATTGTTATTTTTACTTTCACTGTTACTTTTCATTTATCTACCCACGTCCGTATGAGATTAATACATCAGTGTTTCCCAGTGTATACTGAAATAACGTTGTCCTTATTCGTCACTGATGAATGAGTTTAAAAAAGAAAAGAGAAAAGGAGAAAAAATGAATGGAAAAAATATTTGAAATTATCTTCGATTAAATTCCTTTAGTTTATCTTGATTCATAATTTACTGCAAGCGCCGATTTTCGGGAAACGATATAAGTGGCTTGCCACGAAATAATTACCAACGCTTGTAATCTTCTGCAGTGTTAATGACGTTTCTTTTCACAGTGAGATTCATACAAAGGAAATCTCCGTTCACACGATGTTGTGGTATTCAGAATTTCTATGTTTCGAAAGCTTCTACATTGGTATCGTCTAAGGGAGTGCATCAAATTTTCCTGAAGAATGAAAGGAAAAATCAAATATAAGAATTAAGATGAGATAAGAATGAAATACAAGAATATGAGAGCGTAAAAGGTTGTAACGCCTGAAAATACCACACACACACACACACACACACACACACACACACACACACAGGGTTTTCATTTTACCTGAAAACATTGGAGTATCACAAAAACTACACATCGGACCAAAAAAAAGTTATAATTCCAATTTGTTTGTCTCGGAGGGGACACCAATGATACTCGATCCCCCACCCCAATCTGTGAGTTGTTGATGGGGGGCAACTAGGAAATCTTCAATGGGAAAATCCCACTTTTTATTGCGGGTTACGAGTCTATGGGATACATTTTCTGTAAAGATTTTTCTTCGTCTCACCACAGATGGTGCTGCAATCGGAGGAATAAAATTTGGTACACAATAGCAATTTACGGCATGCTACTCAAATGGCCTTTGAATACCCATTGCACGTGGGACCCCACCGCCATGCTTCGAGGGTAGGAAAGGCCTGTATGTCATAACTTCTAACTGGAAACCCCATTCGCAACGTTGTACTCCTCCGACATATAGAACAGGGAACTACTCGAGGCGCCACCATGGCCGTGTAACGAACGACGACGCATCATAACAGGCAATACACCGTGACTGGAGATCACGTATCGTACGGGCGTAGAACAGACAGCGGTTCTAAACATTACAATACATGTGTCGTGTTTATGGCCTGCACACCTATCTACAATTTGGAGAACAGACGCGCAAGTGGACTATGAATGTTACAACCACAGAACAAAAATACTAAAATGATCCTGATTTACGGAGAATGTAGCAGAAATGTTGAGGCCGTTGTTGCCTTGTATGCGGAGCGTTTTTCCAGAGAAAGCTCGCTGTCATTCGTTCTTTTACAAGGTTTTGAGCGCCTATTTGTCTGATGGCGGCGTACTGACAGGCGAAAGGAAAAGAAGCAAACGTGTTACAGGAGAAGCTAATGAAATAGTGCACTAAAACCCATGGATAAGCGCCCGGCAATTACACCGCGATTCCGGTTTGTCCGTAGGTAGTATTTCACAATGCTCTAACGTCGTAAGTATCATCCATACGACGTGTCGCTGCATCTAGAACTTCATGGTGTTTATTTCCACAACCGGATATTCTTTTGTGGATGGGAAAGTCAACAAATGCAAACGACTTCCGCGTTGTTTGCCGGGGGGACTACTTTCCAATCAGTCTACATTAACAAACCACAGTAGCGTTCAACGACATAACATGCATTACTGGTGTACACAACGTCCTCATGGGAAACAAACTCATTGGTCCATTTTTTATCGACAGCACGTTGAATGGACGAAAATGTCGAACGTATTTGGAACACGAACTACCGGTATTACTGGAGGATATCTCTGGACGTCTGACAGCGAATATGTTTTCCGCATGACAGTTTCCCAGCGCATCACGCAGCTAAACTACGGGAGGTATTAGACCGTGTTTTTGCACTAGTCGGTGGATCGACACAGGTGGCCCTATTAATTGGCTCGCTAGGTCGCCGGTCTGCAGGTGGCCGGATTTCCTTCTGTGGGTATGTTTAAAAGATAAGGTGTACCAGCAAGCGACAACAGGCCCTGAAGACATGGTCGATCGCATCAGAAATGCCTGTGCTGACATCCCCGCAGATAGGTTTCCGTCCCGTGTACAATCACTTGGAAAGACGATCGTTAAGTGTACTGAAGTTAGCAGTACTACGTTTGAACACTTACTGCAACTGGAAAATTAGAGTAGCGTTCGCCTCGAGCCACGGCCATCGAGGCGTGTCGAGTGGTCCCCTGTTCGATGTATCGGAGGAATACAACGTTACGATGGGGGTTTTGAATTGGCCTCTCTGTTTATTGATTGGACAGCCACTGAATTGCTATTTATTTATTTAATGGGATAATAATAATTATTATAAGGTGGCAATTTTATTTAAGCACTGTTTTTACTCTTTCGATTGTTGCGAGTCAGCGATAGTGCAATGCTGCTCGCTTTGAAGGAAACACATTTTATAAAAATTATTTGGTACAGGAAACACTTTCGCTATCACTGTTGCGATTTAGACGGTATTCGCGTAATTGTACTGATTACAAGTTATCGCTTCCGAAAGACGCAGGTTCGATTAAGGCTCTGTGCACTTTTGCGCGTATAATGAAAATATTCATAACACGTCGCGTAACAAAAAAAAAATGCGAATCACAACCGTGATCAAACGAAGAAAATATATGATAACATAAATTTTCTTCGCTGTTATCCAGGACGGGCACAGATTAAACCTTGCAACTTTTAGTTATAGGAAATAACAAGACGTTAGAGATATTTGTTTTGAATGACTTGTATTTACCTTCTCTCTCTCTCTCCTTTTTACAGCCTTTATACCATCACATCGATTAAGGAACTTTTTTCTTCTCTACCGACCAGTACGAGAAGAAAATTCAGACTCAACAAAATGTCTTACATCGAATTATTACATTATTAACCCTTAAGAATCATATATAGTTTCGTAGTACAAAAAATGCTAATTTATTCCGTGCACTGGAAAGTCTTTGATACACTGAGCACAAAAATGAAAATAATAAAATTATAATTATATTTTTAATATCATGAATACTTCTTTAAATCATGAAAATAAGATTTGACATCGTCGTAATATTAATTTTCATCGTTGTAGCACTACAACTTCCAATTGGAAGTTAGGAGATACTGATCTGTCCTACCCTCGCAGCGTGGAGGTGGGGGTCCTATGCGCTATTGGATATTGAAGGGCCCTTGAGTAGCATGTCGTAAATTACGACTGAGTACCAATTTATATTCTTCCGATTACAGCGCCATCTGTGACGAAAAGAATAAAATGCTTCAGAGAATACGTTCGCAATAGAATCTTAATCCGAAACAAAAAACCGGGTTTTCCCATTGAAGATTTCATGGTTGCTCCCCGCCATACACGCACGGGATGGGGTGGATGGACGAATGTGGTATAATTTGTGTCCCTCTCCGAGACAACAAATTGGAATTACAATTTTTTTTCCGATGTGTAGTCTTCGCGATATTTCATTGTCTTCAGTTAAAACGAACGCCCTGTATTGTACATCATAAATGCATCCCACTTTTTGTGAAATTCAGTTCCAATTTTACAATTTATACAACGCCCCTGTATCTCGTAACTTGGTAAGAAACACTCCTGTATAAACTTTTTCGAACACGGTTAGATAAATCAAAAAAATAAATACTATAATCGGATTTCGAGCACGAAATGCAGAAGTGAGAGAGACAACGCTAGCCACTAAGCCACCTGTTGAGCTGAACGTAGGCGAGCTAAACGATATCTACATTACATCGAAAGCACTGTCGTTTTATCAGAAACCGTCGAGTATCTACGAATAAGCCGAAAAACGTGTTCGCTTATTTTGGCTTCTCTTCCGCCGAGCGCAGTTTCTGAGAATCGGCTTATCTTACTTGGCGTGTTCTCCTCATAAGGCATAACTCGTAGTGTGCACCCAGAGATGTGGTATCCCAGTAGATGGACAAGTGACTACGTACATCTGACACAGGCAAGTGCCCATCAACATGAGCGCGATATGAAAGATTTCTAAAAAGAAAAAGACACCTTTCAAGCAAGTCACTACATTACACGAGAGACCATGACGATGAGCCAAAACGTACTTCGTCCAATTCATGAATACATATTTATACATTGGGATGTCCCTTAGCCATACGTAATTTTCTGAAAGTAAGAAGTTTGCTTCTCCAACAACCCACTTTTGCTCCAACTGACAAAAAACAGCCTACGAACAATATTATGCCAATATAACAAATTCCATGGGACCTTAAAATACCTTAGTTGCTTAAAACCATTTTCACTCTCATCACTGAAATGTTCATTCGAGAAATTAAAAAAAATGGTAAACTTGGAAAATATTAAGTTTATTGTCGATAATGTACTCATTTTCAGTTTGTGAACTTTTTTACTTACACGAATCATTTCACGACATTCATTTCTGTAGAATCAAAAAATTATTTGATTGAATGAACACTGAACTTTATTCACTCCTAACAGACTTTCAGTAGGAACTGGGTATTTCTTAAAGTATAAATTGTTTCTCAGTTTCGTTTTTTCTGATAGTGCTGAATGAATCTAACATTTCTTTATTCTTTCTGCAACATTATTCACAACAACCACGTGCTCAAGTTTTGAATTGCACTTTTGTAATGAGGTTCATCTTTTCATGCTGAAGAGTCTTTGTGGACTAAATCAGTACTGATAGAAAACCTCGTGAATAAACTTACCATAAAAGGTGCTACAAAAGATGAAAAGTCGTTACTAGTAAAAGAAGAAAATAATTTTTCTGTATAATGGACGATTTCATTTAATCTTCTTTTACTCATTACTTTTTTTCTGATACCAAAATAACTCAGGCTATATTAGCCTTACTGGATCAATATCCAGATAATTTATCAGTTGACTCATGAGTAGGCAATCATGGTAAAGTGCTTCAATTGCTCTGTCGTCAGATGTCAGGCTCCGACATAAATGTGTGCAAGAAAAATACATAGTCTTGTTAATGAGGACATCTACACAAAAGATAAATCAAACTGGCCTTGAATGCACATATGGCCTTTGCTATTCACACACAATGAGTTACAGCTCCTGGGATGCAAAACGATACTCCATTCTTTGGAGTGGCGCCAAGAACGATAACCGTTAGCAGTTCTAGGTGATAATCTCGTGGTTGTTTCTGCACAGAAAGTTGCTTTTCAAGAAATCTGAGAGTAATAGACTGCGCATCATTAGGTACTTCACTGTTACCAGTTATGTAAGCTTCCTCGTCGAGTTTTAAGCAAGTTAGTATCAATTTTTTGAAAAGTTCCATGTCTGGGCCAGATGTTGCCCCCACCAGTGAGGCGAAACAAGTCCTCAGTACCAATAAAATATATATAATCTCTGCAAGGAAGATATAATTGGTCACGACTGAACAGTGTTTCTAGATTTGTGCAGCTACCATTTGCTTCGCCTTCATTTCTTGCTGTCGTATCACAGCAAAGTGTCTGAAGTTAGTCAGCTACACCCCGCTATTCTACTGATTGAGAAATAGTCATGGCTCTTCTTCAGAAGATGTTGAGATTTCAGGGACTCACAACAATTGTTCCTTGCCTTGAAGGGTTGCAATACTGCCGGTCTCTCTATCTTTTCAACACCTTACAAAATTTATTATATTTTACAATATTAGGATTAAAGACTTAGTATAGGGTTATTAAAATAATTATCTCTAATCATGAGACTTTCTTTAATAATGTTAATAGCAATAATTAGAAACAGCAAGGAAAATGCTCACAGCAAAAATTCGAAACCCTGTTTCTGACGAGGGTCGTCTTTTAATTGCCCAATTGAACTAAAATCTTACACAAGTCGTTTATAGTTGATTGAAACAAAATAGGTGGGGGGAGAGGGGGGGTGCAGGAGCTGAATTTTTAGGAAGTTGAAAAATGATGACCACCCTAACGTATACACAGCAGAAATATATTGACATTGGTGGCGTTGTATCGTTGTGCTCAATAGGTCTGAAACTTTTCCTTATTCGGTCCAGTTAGACATTTTTTACAGTCAAGAGACAAAGCTCCACAATGCGAAATACAGTAAACACTGTTATGGGATAGTTGTCGATATGCCGAACGCTGTGTTACTGGTGATGTCTTCCCCGCGATATTTCGTCTAGGTACGAACCCATTGCTGTACGATGTAGCAATATTGGTCAGAGTTCCTGAATACCAGAGACCCGAATACATTCATTTGTCTCCGCTATGAATTTATACAACTGAGTACGGTCTTAAAAGTTACTTGTGTAAATTTCAGTCTAGTGTATTCTGATGAATCTTTATGAAGTACCCTGTTCCACGGATGAGAAATTCTGGTCACTCGTCACTCTCTGTTACTCTTTCACATAATGTCCTGTTGCATCCTGGGGCGTCTTGACGAATCACTCACAAAAAAACAGTACGTTACGTCGTGGCATGTTATAAGGGACTACGTACGTTTATCATGAATTATAGATTTTTACGCGATGTAGCCGACCTGAAATACACCGGCTGTAACTGGTTTTGCAAGTATCATATACACGATTCACAATATTACCGAAAGCGACCTGCGAAATGGGGATTACTTATGTAGGCAGGAGGAGAACTGGTCCATAACTTGCAGCAGATTTCTCTTGTCTGGAGAAGTCGCCGTCTGTACGCTTCGACGCTGGTCGGGAACCTCGTCTTTGACATCCATTAACTTAGAAATCGCATATAACGAGTAAAAACGTGTGGTTTCATCTTCTCACTTTGTTCTCGAGCACAGAGCACGTCGATTTTATTTCGAGAGCGCTACAGAGAAACGGCGAGGCTGTGTAGTAATTGAAATTTACACCCTCTGATTAAACAATTTCACGGATACATCTAAAACCGGAGGTTATGGTAGATTGTGTAGCAAGTAATATATATCAGCTATTGACAGCGGTCGTGCTCGCAGTACATAGTTAAGCAGTGACCGCAGCGCACTTATTATACAACCCCCGCCACTTCCATCCTTTCCTGGTCTATTAGTGAATGGTTTGATTGATTTAATCACTGTTGGTAGGCATCAGGGTGAACTCCAAGAATGAAACCGCTTAAAATTCCCCTTTTCGAGTGATACTTCAATATTGCTACTCACAAGTGAACAGTGCCAGGTGTAAATAAACAACGTTGTTGGAACTTGGCGAGTACGCAGAGGGACCAAAATAATGCAGTACGCATTTTTTCATTTCTGCCCAATTTCAGTTTAAAGTTGTAAAACACGCACTGAAAGGACTTTCGGAATATTGACTTTACAGGAAATACCTTCGAAACAATAATATACAAAAATGTGTTTCGCCCAAAGTTGGAACGTAATTAAGTCCTTGAAAAGTTATGTTTAAGTCTCAAATGGTTCAAATCGATCTGACAACTATGGGACTTAAATTCTGAGCTCATCAGTCCCCTAGAACTTAAACGTACTTAAACCTAACTAACCTAAGAACATCACACACATCCATGCCCGAGGCAGGATTCGAACCTGCGACGTAGCAGTCGCGCGGTTCCAGACTGAAGCGCCTGGAAAAACTTCCTCGGCACATCCACTCATGTGTAACAAATATGATTGCTGAAATACCAGTTTTGGAAAATAAACTGTACACAATGTGCTGTTGCACTATTTTCAATGCACCTAATTAAAGTATACAAACTTTAATTTTTTTCTTAATTCTTTGTTTTACTTTTTTGGTTTAATGTTTTACATTGTTATTTTACGTTCTAAATTCATGTTCTTTCCTGTTTCTAGTGTACCGTTTAATATTGTGTATTTCGTTAACCAAAAAGATAAGTAACCCATTATTATGTTGCAAAATAATTACATTACTGAAAAACTGTACAAAAATGCTTGAAAAAAAAATTTTTTCATACCAAGTACACAAAATGAACGAAATTTCTTCACGTAATACGCACGACGGACAACACAACATAAAACAAAATTCAGATGGATTCGCAATCCTTTAAATATCCTGATGTTTATCAGGCATATTTCTGTACATTGGAAAACATTAACAAGGAGAACTGATTATGTACTAGTGACTTTAGCTTAATTATATTTTTTCTCAAGTGGAGATTTATATAATCATTAGCCAGAATTAGATCTGCAAATAATCTTACAAAGTTCTTCCAACATCGAAATCCGTAACGTCCAACTGCTGCAATGTATGTCGAGCCTTTTCGGATCATCAGACGACTAAATTTCTTGTCCTCACGTATAAAGCTTGAAAAGATTTTCTGATACAGATCACACCTCTTTTCATAGTTCTAAAGGAAATTAGTGGCTTTTTTATCTAGGATTCGAGAGTCTCTTTTTGAAGCTCCACATGATCCTGTGTCGGTATCTAAATCCCGTAAATTAACATCTGACCACGTCAAAAGATATTTGACAGAACTTTAGTTTCGCAGTGCCTGAGAAATGCCCGTATTATTGTGAAATTCTTGCATGGACATGTTTACGATGACGACCGTTTTTACGAGTGTGGCTGTAGTGCACTGTTGTGGTTTGGTCTAGCTGTCGCAGTGTCCGCATGTAGCGCTTGCTGCTATTGTTTTTCTGCAATCGTCTCCGCACGCAGACCAACTGTAGTACACCCTGTTGCCAGACGTCTGTGATAGTGTAGTGTTGTAGGAACTGTGACCATGGTGTATTCGAACTTGGAAAAGGTGGAGATGATACTCATCTATGGCGAGTGTCGACGAAATGCACCTGAAGCCTGCAGGGTGCATGCAGAACGGCAAACGGACAGAGAGCATCCAAAGTGCCGCACATTGCAAAATATTTACCGCCAGTTGTATGCAACCGGTATGGTCGTAGCACGCAAACGGGTCCGTAACAGGCCCGTCACAGGAGAAGCGGGTGCAGTTGGTGTGTTAGCTGCTGTTGCCATGAACCCACACATGAGTACACGGGACATTGCGAGAGCCGGTAGACTGAGTCCAAGTAGTGTCATGCGCATTCTGCATCGTCATAGCTTTCACCCGTTTCATGTGTCGCTACATCAGCAATTACATGGTGATGACTTTAAACATCGAGTGCAATTCTGTCAATGGGCATTAACAGAGAATGCGTTGCATTTCTACCTGTTTCACAAACCACAGGGCAGTGAATTTACGGAACATGCATTACTGGTCTGTGGACAATCCTCGCTGGCTCAGACAGGTAGAGCGACAGCGACCGTGGACTGTAAATGTATGGTGCGGAATCACTGGCGACCACCTCATTGGTCCTCACTTCATTGCAGGGGCCCAAACAGCTGCAACATACATAGCGTTTCTACAGAATGATCTGCCAACGTTGCTCGAAAATGTCCCACTGGAAACGCGTCGACGTATGTGGTATCAGCATGATGGTGCACCTGCACATTCCGCAATTAACACTAGGCTAACCCTTGACAGGATGTTCGATGGGCGTTTCATAGGACGTGGAGGACGCATAAATTGCCCAGCCCGTTCTCCTGATCTTACACCTCTGGATTTCTTTCTGTGGGGTACGTTAAAGGAGAATGTGTACCGTGATGTGCCTACAACCCCAGAGGATTTGAAACAACGTATTGTGGCAGCCTGCGGCGACGTTACACCAGACATACTGCGGCGGGTACAACATTCATTAGGACAGATATTGTAATTGTGTGCAGCAAATGATGGCCACCACTTTGAACATCTATTTGCCTGATATGTCGGGACACACTTTATTCCACTCCGTAATTGAAAACGGAAACCACGTGTGTACGTGTACCTCACCCCTTATGGTAATGTACATGTGCGTCAGTGAAAAATAGCAATAAAAAGGTGTTAGCATGTAGACGTAATGTGCTGTTCCAGTCTCTTCTGTACCTAAGGTCCACCACCGTTCCCTTTGCATCCCTACGTAATTCGGTGCTTTCCGATACACACGATCGAACAGCGGAGGAGTGGTACTCAAGCGTCAACTTTAGGTTACAATATCTCCGGATGTAATTAACAGTTTACAATGCAACAAACGGCACTGATTACGTATTTGTTTATATGTTCAGATGTGCTAACAAAACTAATGGGGTTTCATTAAAAAAAAAGCATGTTTGTGTTAAAAACATACTTCCGTGCATTTTTTTATGGTTTGTGTTAACCAATTACACTAGCCCCTCTCCTCAAATTAGGTGACTGACCATATATATATATATATATATATATATAATAGAAAGAAACTTCCACATGGGAAAAATATATTAAAAACAAAGATTCCAAGACTTACCAAGCGGGAAAGCGCCGGCAGACAGGCACAATGAACAAAACACACAAACACACACACAGAATTACTAGCTTTCGCAACCGATGGTTGCTTCTTCAGGAAGGAGAGGGAAAGACGAAAGGATGTGGGCTTTAAGGGAGAGGGGTAAGGAGTCATTCCAATCCCGGGAGTGGAAAGACTTCCCTTAGGGGGAAAAAAAGGACAGGTGTACACTGGCACACACACACACGCACACATATCCATCCGCACATACATAGACACAAGCAGACATATTTAGGCAAAGAGTAAGGGCAGAGATGTCAGTCGAGGCGGAAGTACAGAGGCAAAGAAGTTGTTGAAAGACAGTTGAGGTATGAGCGGCGGCAACTTGAAATTAGCGGAGGTTGAGGCCTGGCGGATATCGAGAAGAGAGGATGTACTGCAGGGCGAGTTCCCATCTCCGGAGTTTGGATAGGTTGGTGTTGGTGGGAAGTATCCAGATAACTCGGACGGTGTAACACTGTGCCAAGATGTGCTGGCCGTGCACCAAGGCATGTTTAGCCACAGGGTGATCCTCATTACCAGCAAACACTGTCTGCCTGTGTCCATTCATGCGAATGGACAGTTTATTGCTGGTCATTCCCACATAGAAAGCGTCACAGTGCAGGCAGGTCAGTTGGTAAATCACGTGGGTGCTTTCACACGTGGCTCTCCCTTTGATCGTGTACACCTTCCGGGTTACAGGACTGTAGTAGGTGGTGGTGGGAGGGTGCATAGGACAGGTTTTACACTGGGGGCGGTTGCAAGGGTAGGAGCCAGAGGGTAGGGAAGGTGGTTTGGGGATTTCATAGGGATGAACCAAGAGGTTACGAAGGTTAGGTGGACGGCGGAAAGACACTCTTGGTGGAGTGGGGAGGATTTCATGAAGGATGGATCTCATTTCGGAGCAGGGTTTTAGGAAGTCGTATCCCTGCTGGAGAGCCACATTCAAGGTCTGATCCAGTCCCAGGAAGTATTCTGTCACAAGTGGGGCACTTTTGGCGTTCTTCTGTGAGAGGTTCTGGGTTTGAGGGGATGAGGAAGTGGCTCTGGTTATCTGCTTCTGTACCAGGTCTGGAGGGTAGTTGCGGGATGCGAAAGCTGTTTTCAGGTTGTTGGTGTAATGGTCGAGGGATTCAGGACTGGAGCAGATTCGTTTGCCACGAAGGCCTAGGCTGTAGGGAAGGGACCGTTTGATATGGAATCGGTGGCAGCTGTCATAATGGAGGTACTGTTGCTTGTTGGTGGGTTTGATGTGGACAGATGTGTGAAGCTGGCCATTGGATAGATGGAGGTCAACGTCTAGGAAAGTGGCATGGGATTTGGAGTAGGACCAGGTGAATCTGATGGAACCAAAGGAGTTGAGGTTGGAGTGGAAATTCTGGAGTTGTTCTTCACTGTGAGTCCAGATCATGAAGATGTCATCAATAAATCTGTACCAAACTTTGAGTTGGCAGGCTTGGGTAACCAAGAAGGCTTCCTCTAAGCGACCCATAAATAGGTTGGCATACGAGGGGGCCATCCTGGTACCCATGGCTGTTCCCTTTAATTGTTGGTATGTATGGCCTTCAAAAGTGAAGAAGTTGTGGGTCAGGATGAAGCTGGCTAAGGTGACGAGGAAAGAGGTTTTAGGTAGGGTGGCAGGTGATCGGCGTGAAAGGAAGTGCTCCATTGCAGCGAGGCCCTGGACGTGCGGGATATTCATGTATAGGGAAGTGGCATCAATGGTTACAAGGATGGTTTCCGGGGGTAACAGACTGGGTACAGATTCCAGGCGTTCGAGAAAGTGGTTGGTGTTTTTGATGAAGGATGGGAGACTGCACGTAATGGGTTGAAGGTGTTGATCTACGTAGGCAGAGATACGTTCTGTGGGGGCTTGGTAACCAGCTACAATGGGACGGCCAGGATGTTTGGGTTTGTGAATTTTAGGAAGTAGGTAGAAGGTAGGAGTGCGAGGTGTCGGTGGGGTCAGGAGTTTGATGGAGTCAGGTGAAAGGTTTTGTAGGGGGCCTAAGGTTCTGAGGATTCCTTGAAGCTCCGCCTGGACATCAGGAATGGGATTACCTTGGCAAACTTTGTATGTAGAGTTGTCTGAAAGCTGACGCAGTTCCTCAGCCACATACTCCCGACGATCAAGTACCACGGTCGTGGAACCCTTGTCAGCCGGAAGAATGATGATGGGTCGATCAGCTTTCAGATCACGGATAGCCTGGGCTTTGGCTGTGGTGATGTTGGGAGTAGGATTAAGGTTTTTCAAGAAAGATTGAGAAGCAAGACTGGAAGTGAGAAATTCCTGGAAGGTTTGGAGAGGGTGATTTTGAGGAAGAGGAGGTGGGTCCCGCTGTGATGGAGGACGGAACTGTTGCAGGCAGGGTTCAATTTGGATAGTGTCTTGGGGAGTTGGATCATTAGGAGTGGGATCAGGATTATTTTTCTTCGTGGCAAAGTGATATTTCCAGCAGAGACTACGAGTGTAGGACAGTAAATCTTTGACAAGGGCAGTTTGGTTGAACCTGGGAGTGGGGCTGAAAGTGAGGCCTTTGGATAGGACAGAGGTTTCGGATTGGGAGAAGGGTTTGGAGGAAAGGTTAACTACTGAATTGGGGTGTTGTGGTTCCCGATTGTGTTGACTAGAATTTTGAGGTGTTGGGGGGACTGGATCTGGAAGTGGGAGATTGAGTAGATGGGAGAGACTGGGTCTGTGTGCAATGAGAGGAGGTTGAGGTTTGTTGGCAAGGTTGTGGAGGGTGAGTGAGTTGCCTTTCCGGAGGTGGGAAACCAGGAGATTGGATAGTTTTTTGAGGTGGAGGGTGGCATGCTGTTCTAATTTGCGGTTGGCCTGTAGGAGGATGCTATGTACAGCCGGTGTGGATGTGGGAGAGGAAAGATTGAGGACTTTGATTTGGGATAGGAGTTGACGGGTGTGTTCATTGGCCGAGTCGATGTATAGGTGAAGGATTAGGCGGGTGAGGGCTATGGATTGTGCTGTTTGGAACTGGTATAAGGACTGATGGAAAGAAGGATTTCAGCCATAGATGGGAACTTTAAGTGTGAGGCCTTTGGGAGTAATGCCAAATGTCAGACAAGCCTGAGTAAATAAAATATGGGAGCGTAATCTGGCTAGGGTGAAGGCATGTTTGCGGAGGGAATGTAAATAAAATTTAATAGGGTCGTTGTAGGGATGTTGTGAGATTGACATGGTATTAGAAGGTGGAAAGGGTAATATGAGATTAAAGTGAAAGTAAATAGAAATTTATATAGGGAGAGATAAAGGTGTGAAAAAAGTCTTTCGAAACTTTTTTCTTTCGAAACTTTTTTCCTTTCGAAACTTTTTTTCTTTCGAAACTTTTTTTCTTTCGAAACTTTTTTCGAAAAATGTTTTTCGAATTTTTCTTGAATTTCCCCACCCTTTAACGTGATCTGGAGACAACATAAACTACCTAAACTTTGCACCCATTGTTGTTCACCAACCTAAGTTTAGCACAGGATCAACATAGCTCATCTCAAACCAACACTTTTTCGACTTTTTTCACACCTTTATCTCTCCCTATATAAATTTCTTGAGAAAGGCAACGGCCCTTTAGCGCCTCATGAAATTTGTTCAGTGTGCTGCTAGCCGTCTGTGTGACATCCTAAGCTGTACAGCCTCTCTCTATATTAACTTATAGGTCTGCATTAAGATATGGTACCAGCACATGCGAGAGTGGTTCAGAAAGCAAGTTCCTACCGGTCGCGAAATGGAAACCACTGAGAAAATCCGGTAAAGCTTTGGACAGATGTGTTGGGAAGTGCCTCTAGTATGCCCGACGATCGTGTCGCGTCGCTCTTTTCAGTTTTGAGTGAACAGTGAGTTCGTAAAGATACATAGGGAATAGCGTCTGCCGCCAAGTAAGAGGGCCTCGTTAGAGATTTCGCCTGTGTCATGCAGCCCATATAACACAACAGTTGAGCCGCTCCTTCCTCATGCAAATTAAAATGTTCAGATGTGTGTGAAATCTTATGGGACTTAACTGCTAATGTCATCAGTCCCTAAGCTTACACACTACTTAACCTAAATTATCATAAGGACAAACACACTCACACCCATGCCCGAGGGAGGACTCGAACCTCTGCCGGGACCAGCCTCACTCATGCCAATTCTCGGGCGCACACTGCGGGGGCAATGAAGATGCTCCTGCAGCGTTTCCTATGAGAAGTGTTTGATCACCCACAATAAAGCCCGTAGTTGGCTCCCCCTGCGTCTCATCTCTGCTCACAAGAACCGCTGGCTATGAAGAAAAGCAGACCTCTTCAGATAACTGGCCAAATGCACACGAGGCTGCTTTCTATAACGAGGATATTGGGAAGTTGATACAACACTACGACCACACACGAAGTTGGAGCGGCGACTATGTAGAAAAGAAGGTGGAAGGTGTACATAATTGTTGCAAATAAAACGTTTCTGGTTTTCACTGTTGTTTCCATTTCGCGACGGGTCGGAACATACTTTCTAGACAACTCTTATATATGGGTGCAAGAGGCGCGTTATTCCATTGCTCATCCCCGCAAAATTTGGATTCAAAAGAGAAAAAT
Organism: Schistocerca gregaria; assembly: GCF_023897955.1. Taxonomy (NCBI): domain Eukaryota; kingdom Metazoa; phylum Arthropoda; class Insecta; order Orthoptera; family Acrididae; genus Schistocerca; species Schistocerca gregaria. Next base: position 744,856,136 of record NC_064922.1, read on the forward strand.
TATTTCTGGATGCTAAAAAAAGTTCATCCTACCGAAATTTACAGACAGAGGAATGAAGTCTGTTGAAATATAATGAATAAAGCGTCGATGTGAAGACAGTGCACGATGTTTAATTGTGGACGATCGATTATTCACGACGAAGAACGATAAGGCTGACCTTCAGTTGTGGTTGACGCACTCAAGTGAAGATATGAGGAAAAAATAATACTGTTGATCCGCTGAGCTTAGGCTTTCATAAAATTTGACGACCGGTTATTTTTCAAATTGCTTTTGGTGATTTTGGCTACATACCGCATGTGCCAGGTGGTTTCTGCGACATTTGGCAGATGAACACAAAAAGCAACGAATGGCATTGCGCTGACTTTCCTCACGAAATACGACGTAGATGGCGAAGAGTTTCTGAGCCAAACGACATCTGGGCGTCGCGTGAAAAACAATGCATCACTCAATCATCATCCATGATCCAAATCTAAACCAAAAAATGTGAGACAAATTCTGAGCATCAAAAATGTATGAATGTAGTGTTTTTTGAGCCTAAGGGCGTCCTATTTATCGGTTTTACGAGTGTAGAAGAGACATTTTGCAATAAATCTGACAAGCAGTCCATTGCGTAGGCGAATGCTTTGCTTCGGTAGTTTAGGCGCTACGTTTTTCAACATCTGTCTTATAGTCCAAACTTAGTCCTGAGTGATAACATCTTTTCTCAAACTACGGCGGAAAGCACTACGGAACTGACAACGGAGTGACAGGACGTTAGTGACTGGCTGATCAATTTGGCGGCAACTGAGCATGCATAAGACACAGGAAAACTTGCGGAACTCCACTACAAACGTTTCAATCCGAAGAGTGGAGGCAGAAAAATACCTAGGATATCAAGGTATATTGTAAAACAATTCTTTCATTATCTGGAATAAAAATGTCTGGAGGAAATAACGTTCTATTTCAGAGTGCCCCACGTATTTGGGAGGGTGTGAAACTCCGTGCGTGTGAAATGTTACCCCTACCCTGATCCAGAAAGCTATTAAGAGTTGGAAATGCCTTTACGACCGGAGCTGTAATTCTGCGTGCACAGCAATAATGGATAACGCTAGAGACTTATGCCGTTAACAGTAGATCATAAAGTGGATGTTTCCACAAAGAAATTATTTAATATTAATGAAATAAACGGTCTTTTGATTAACATTGTAATTTATTCAGTAAAAATAAAATCATTCCAAAAAGATAATGACTGAATATGAAATAATTCACAAACTCTTTACGCAGACTCTAATTAGTCGATTTGTAGATTTGTAACGTTGCTTGTACCAACACGAAATATGCCCCGCTGATGCTAATTATCGTCTAATTTCGTTAACCCTAACGAAAACCAGTGACTATAGACCTGATGGATTTTGAGGAACCCAGACATTCACTACAGTTACGCTAGACCTGACGTAGCCGTGTAGGCTAATGGACGTAATCATGTACACTATCGTATTGCGTTTGTGACATATACGCACAGAAATACAATGTATAACTGTCCACATGTACCAATGATGTAGTAAAATGTGAAACGAAACATGATGCTTAAAATATGTGCTTGAAAATGAGACACATTGAAACTTGCTAAGTGCACGGATAATAAACAGAGTAAGCCTACATGGACTAAGTTTTCATTCTAAAGAATATAAATGCAGTTGCTGGCCGTTTCTCTGGCAGCAGTTCAAGCTTCACTCTTAGGTTCCTCTCTAATCATACCTTCAGAAGTCGCGTTACTGGAATAAACTGCAAAGTATTTCTGATAAGTAATTTTAACTGTCCTTTTGGATTCCTGCCTAAGCGCACCACGGAAATCGAGGCAAATACGACAGAAACGACCAAATGTTTGTGACAAGCAAGAATGCAATCCACTTGCAAGAATCTCATCTTTCGTTTTTTAATCACACTAAAGTCGAAAAATTGAAGAAAATCACTCCTCCTTCATCTTACATGTAAATAATGTCGAATATTGCACCACATACTTACGTTACACGTATAAGAAAGAACCAGAGTCTGCTATAAGCATGAAGATGAAAAACGGAATATTAGACTGTAGCAGGACCGAAATCCCCTTTAGTAGATTCTGTAACTACACGTCTCTAATCCCAAGACCACATCGAAAACACATAATTTCAAGCATTATTACTGTTTGTCTGAGGATCTCCTCAACATATTTACTGCTGATATATCGTTAACTGACATCTGACATTTAATAGTAGCATATCATACCAAGAGTGAGTGATCAACCTTCAACGTACCGTTGCCTTGAAACGGCATACTGTCATAACACGTAAGTTATATTACGGAAATACCAAAGTACAATGAAATCCTATATGACGTGTCCAAGGTAGCGAGCAAGGGATGTCATGTGACCCAACCTGAATGCAGTCTGTAGGTTCCTCATTTTAGCCACTCTGAAAGAACTAACAAGGATAATACTGCGACCTACCCAGTACACAGTGGCAAGGATCCGCTAACGTACTTGTCTTTCGAAAATCCAAACGCTACTAAATGCATGCTCAAAAGAGTAATATCGTAATAATGAAACGAGGCTAACAGTCATTATTCACATTCTTTTTGCCATTGCACTGTTATCCACAACATCTACAACAACAAAAAATGGTTCAAATGGCTCTGAGCACTATGGGACTAAAATTCTGAGGTCATCAGTCGCCTAGAACGTAGAACTACTTGAACCTAACTAATCTAAGGACATCACACACATCTATGCCCAAGGCAGGATTCGAATCTGCGACCGTGGCGGTCGAGCGGTTCCAGATTGAAGCCCGTAATTTCTATTCTATGTTCTACATCTACATCTACGTTTATACTCCGCAGGCCACCCAACAGTGTGTGGCAGAGGGCACTTTACGTGCCACTGTCATTACCTCCCTTTTCTGTTCCAGTCGCGTATGGTTCGCGGGAAGAACGACTGTCTAAAAGCCTCCATGCGCGCTCGAATATCTCTAATTTTACATTAGTGATCTCCTCGGGAGGTATAAGTAGGGGGAAGTAATATATTCGGTACCTCATCCAGAAACGCGCCCTCTCCAAACCTGGCGAGCAAGCTACACCGCGATGCAGAGCGCCTCTCTTGCAGACTCTGCCACTTGAGTTTGCTAAACATCTCCGTAACGCTATCACGGTTACGAAATAACCCTGTGACGAAACGCGCCGCTCTTCTTTGGATCTTCTCTATCTCCTCCGTTAACCCGATCTGGTACGGATCCCACACTGATGAGCAATACTCAAGTATAGGTCAATGTTTTGTAAGCCACCTCCTTAGTTAATGGACTACATTTTCTAAGAACTCTCCCAATGAATCTCAACCTGGTACCCGCCTTAATTTTATATGATCATTCCACTTCAAATCGTTCCGCACGCATACTCCCAGATATTTTACAGAAGTAGCTGCTACCAGTGTTTGTTCCGCTATCATATAATCATACAATAAAGGATCCTTCTTTCTATGTATTCGCAATACATTACATTTGTCTATGTTAAGGGTCAGTTGCCATTCCCTGCACGAAGTGCCTATCCGCTACAGATCTTCCTGCATTTCGCTGCAATTTTCTAATGCTGCAACTTCTCTTATACTACAGCATCATCCGCGAAAAGCCGAATGAAACTTCCGACACTATCTACTAGGTCATTTATATATATTATGAAAAGCAATGGTCCCATAACACTCCCCTGTGGCACGCCAGAGGTTACTTTAACATCTGTAGACGTCTCTCCATTGGTCCTTACGCGAAATGTATGTTGGTGGAAGTGGAATCGTTCTGAAGTCAGCTTCAAACGTCAGTTCTCTAAATTTTGTTAGCAGTGTTAATCGAAAATAACGTTGTCTTCCCTCTAGATTGTCCCATTTGAGTTCCCAAAAATCTAATGTGCCAGTCAGCATTTCATGTCCTTGCTCCGTCCGTAATGGGTAATTTTACAGCCTACGAGGGAGAATTTCTTAACTTCATCTATTCCTTGACCATCAACCTAAATGTTAAATTTCTCGTTGTTCTCATTTCTGCCTACCGGTAACAAATCTAGCAACCCGCCTGTAAATTGCTTCTATGTCTTCCTTTAATTCGATCTGCTACGGATCCCAAACATTCGAACACAATTCAAGTATAGGTCACACTAGTCTTCTATAAATGGTCTCCTTTAAGATAAACCACCCTTTCCCAAAATTCTCCTAATAAATCGAACTGACAATTCACCTTCTCTACCACAATCCTCACGTCCTCGTTCCATTTCATATCGCTTTGCAACGTTATCCCAAATACTTAAATGACGTGATTGTATCAAACAGGACACTACTAATGTTGTATTCGAACAGTACATGTTTGTTCTTCCTGCTCACCCGCGTTAGCTTACATTTTTCTACATTTAGAACACCAACCAGAAATTTTTTCTATCTCATCGTGAATTCTCCTACAGTCACACGACACCTTATCGTACACCACAGCACCACCATAAAAAGAGTCGTAGCTTGCTGCCGACCCAGATCATCTATGTACATAAAAATTAATAGCGGTCCTATCAAACTTCCGCCGGCCCCTCCTGCAGACTCCTATGTCTCTGATGAACAAGGGAAGTGGTGACCAGCACTTTTGGTAATGCTTGCTCTAACCATTGTGCAGTGCATGCGTGCAACCAAGTTCAAATTCCAGGATGTCTCTGATGAACAAGAGAAGTGGTGACCAGCACTTTTGGTTATGGCTTGCTCTAACCATAGTGCAGTGCATGCGTGCAACCAAGTTCAAATTCCAGGGGCTACTTAACAGTCATACGTTCTGCTGTGTTAGACGAAATTATTTACAGAGTATATGAAAAAGATTCTTTTGATTTCAAATAAAAATATCACTCATTTTAACCGAAAATTTAGCTTACTGCCAGCTGCCAGTTGCCAGTTCATGTGGTTTCTGATCCAGGTCTCGCTCGTGTTGCTAGATCGCACTATAGTACATTATCCAGTGGGTGTCTAGTCGGTATTGCAAAAACACAGTGGCGCATCCACATTATAGTGAACCACCGACTTGCTAGGGTTCCAGGTCGTTCTGATTTTTGATTGTGACTTTTTGAGAGGATTTATGGAAGATTAAACCTGTGTGCCTCCTCTTCTAAATGCTTTGGTTGAACGGCAACGCTATATAGCAATTTAGGATGTTGGTGTTCTTGGTGTGACGTACACAGCGACCCACAACCGGCGTAAGGAGGCTGACCAGCTGTTGTTCCAGTCCGTAAGTTGGTAATCCAATAGTGTTCACAATGCACAACCCATTGCGAATCAGAATGTGAGGTGTACATCAGATCAAGAACACTGACGACTTTATCAGCAGGATTAAACATGTGCTTCTTGGGCAAGGCGATATAATGGTCAGTTTTGATGTGGTCGAATTATCTAAGCATGTTCGTGTCAAAGCATGCATAGCTCTCACAGTTATTCGATACTACAGTTGTGGGATTGTTGAAGCACGCGTGGTCATCATTTCCTATGTGGCGACCAGTATTAGACCAGCTGGACTGCGTGGCCATGGGAAGTCCGTTAGCTCCATCCATAGGCAATCTTTTTAAGGAGAAATTTTAAGATATCGCTTTGGACGCGGCTCCAGATAAGCTAAGTTGTTCCTATCGTTAAGTCAACGACACTCCTATCATCTGACCCCAAAGTCATGAAAAACTGGGAGAACTCTTTCAAAATCTGAACGGCTTTCACGACCACATCAAGCTTACAACGGGAGTAAAAACAGGTGGTGAATCTCCCTTTCTTGACGTACTCTTCCGACGGAAAAGCTTCAGATACCACAGCTACAGTGTGTACAGGAAACGCGTACGCGCTGATCGGCCCCTGCATCCGGTACAAAAACGTACGTTCGGAACACCCTCATCCACAGTGCTAAAGTCGTCTCATATGCCGAAAAGCTGCCACAAGAACTAAGACTCCTCCGAAACGTCTTCCGGGAAAACGGCTGCAATGACCGCCAGGTACCACAGACCTTTTTGGTGAGACACGCAGAGAAAACATCACCGAAGAAAATATGAAACTTGTGTTTTTGCCTTTCTGTGGCACACTGTCGGGAAAGATTAGTAGTCTTCTGTGGACACAACACCTCATTACTGTTCAGCCTGTGAAGGACGATCTAGGGCTTAGAACGCCTGGAGCGTATAATGTACAGTGTGAAAGTGGCTGTTACTATGTCGGTCAAACAGTTTGCACTGCGAATCAGCAACGTGCCCAGCACGAGAGGTGCTTATGCCTACCCTATACTGAAGAATCAGCAGTGGCTGAAAACGCTTCAGAAAATCGACACCGAATTCTATTCGAAGAAACATCTGACGACGAATGGCTTTTTGGGATAGAGCCATAAAAGCCGCGGTAGAAATAAAAACATCTGAAAAAACCGTCAACAAGGAAGACTCTTTGCCGCTCAGCAGAGTCTGGGACCCGGCCATCGTGAGCTTGAAGAGGGTGCAATGGAGGATGAGGAACAGAACACCAGTGACGTCACAAACACCGAAGCGGCTATGTAACGGCGAATCCACTGCGACACGGCAGTCATTTACCACTTGAAAATGTTCAAGGAGAGTTCGCACGAAATTTCTTGGTATTTTAATCACCTGAAGCTTTTGCAGGCCTGAGAACATTTTATTTAGGCTTATACATTATTTGCGAAAGGTAAACATAATCGTCAAAAGTAGCTCAGATTTGAATGTGCTTGTATGATAAAGAAAAATCGTTGTCTTGAAAACAAAAACTTAGTGTCTTACGCATAAACTAACATGCAACGCAAATTTTTTTCTTCACTTAGGTGAATCTTTCTGAAACAGCGTTAATTATTCAACGTTTTTGCAATAGGAGGATGATTGATGTAACATTTGACATGGTAACATCAAAAATTTCAGTTGTAATTACTGATCACCCTTACCGTTAGCGTCGAGTAAATCTAACAGAAAGTGAACGTATGTTGTTGCAAAATACCGTCGCTGGTGAGGTCCTGAAGTTGAAACAGTACCAGCGTGTCTTAATCTGTTGTTGCAGTCGTGGTTTCCAGTCCAGAGACTGGTTTGATGCAGCTCTCTATGCTGCTTCTTCATCTCCCAGTACGTACTGCAACCAACATCCTTCTGAATCTGTTTAGTGTATTCATCTCTTGGTTTCCCTCTGCATTTTTTACCCTCCACGCTGCGCTCCAATACTAAATTGATGATCCCTTCATGCCTCAGAATAAGTCCTACGAACCGATCCCTTCTCCAAGTCAAGTTGTGCCACAAATTTCTCTTCTCCCCAATTCTATTCAGTACCTCCTCATTAGTTATGTGATCTACCCTTCTAATCTTCAGCATTCTTCTGTAGCACCACATTTCCAAATCTTATATTCTCTTCTTCTCCAAACCATTTATCGTCCATGTTTCACTTCCATACATGGCTACACTCCATACAAATACTTTCAGAAATGACTTCCTCGCAATTAAATCAATACTCGATGTTAACAAATTTCTCTTCTTCAGAAACACTTTTCTTGCCATTGCCAGTCTACATTTTATATCCTCTCTACTTCGACCACCATCAGTTATTTTGCACTCCAAATAGCAAAACTCATTTAGTACTTTAAGCGTATCATTTCCTAATCTAATTCGACTCAGTGTGCTTCCTGCCGCCGTTGGACAAGCAGCTGCAGCAGCAAGTCGTATAACCCTAGCTTACTTATTTGTTAGATAGTTTAATTAATTTCTTTGCGTGTTTTTGGGTACTTGCATTGTTTAATTCATATATTTCGGGCGTATTATAGTATTTGAGGGTTGTAGCATCGCGCCTTAGTACCTGAATAGTGCAAATTCGCGTAGTCGTCTGTCTTCTGTTTTTGTTTTGAACAGCCAGTGTCGGTTGGTCACAGTCAGTGTGCTCCCTGCCGCCGTTGGACAAGCAGCTGCAGCAGCAAGTCGTATAACCCTAGCTTACTTATTTGTTAGATAGTTTAATTAATTTCTTTGCGTGTTTTTGGGTACTTGCATTGTTTAATTCATATATTTCGGACGTATTATAGTATTTGACAGTTGTAGCATCGCGCTTTAGTGTTTACTTCGTAGATTCTTATTTAAATTGCGTGTGAGTTTCGTATAGCAGGTGCAATTTCGAGTTTTAGTTACTGTAATCGTAAATTCAGCAGATTGTAGCGCAGTCGTTAGGCATTTGTACAGGTTAGTTGATACATTCTTTGCGTGTTCCGCTTGCGTTATCTAGGACTCGGACTCGTGTTTCGGCAACTGTTGTTAAACATCGATTAGAATGGACAGGGACTGCGATTGCTGTGTTCGGATGAGGGCTGACTTGGCATCCCTTCGCTCACAGCTGCAATCGGCGCTGACTTCGGTCACGCAGCTTGAGGCTGTTGCCAATGGGCACCACTGTGGGGAGCCGGACTCGGGTATCACGGGGATGTCAACCTCGTTCCGTCTGTCCCAGATCGGTCTGCCGCTGTGGTTGCCCCGGTTGCTGCCCGCAGTGGGGCTGAGGCCTCGCCTGTGGGTGATTGGGAGGTCGTTCCAAGGCGTGGCAGGCAGCGAAAGGCGTCCCCGGAGGCTGATCAGAAAGCCTCCCCGGTGCGTCTGACAAACCGGTTTCAGGCACTGTCTCTGGCTGCCTGCCCTGTTTCAGAGGATCATTCTCAGCCTTCAAGGTCCGGGCAATCGCAGAGGGTGGGCTTACTGGTAGTTGCGAGCTCCAATGTTAGGCGCGTAATGGGGCCCCTTAGGGATATGGCGGCTAAGGAGGGGAAGAAATCCAGTGTGCACTCCGTGTGCATTCCGGGAGGAGTCATTCCTGATGTGGAAAGGGTCCTTCCGGATGCCATGAAGAGTACAGGGTGCAGCCAGCTGCAGGTGGTGGCACATGTCGGCACTAATGACGTGTGTCGCTTTGGATCTGAGGAAATTCTCTCTGGATTCCAGCGGCTATCTGATTTGGTGAAGGCTGCCGGTCTTGCTTACGAGATGAAGGCAGAGCTCACCATCTGCAGCATCGTTGACAGAACCGACTGCGGACCTTTGGTGCAGAGCCGGGTGGAGGGTCTGAATCAGAGGCTCAGGCGGTTTTGCGACCGTATTGGCTGCAGATTCCTAGACCTGCGCCATAGGGTGGTGGGGTTTCGGGTTCCGCTGAATAGGTCAGGAGTTCACTACACTCAGCTGGCGGCTACAAGGGTAGCGGATGCTGTGTGGCGTGGACTGGGTGGTTTTTTAGGTTAGAAGGCCTCGGGAAAGTCCGGGATGGGCTGCAATGTCAAAGGGTGCTTAGCAATTACAGGACGTGCTTGGATCAACGAACAGTCGGAATTTTAGTTGTAAATTGTTGTAGTTGCGCTGGAAAAGTCCCTGAGCTTCAAGCGCTAATAGAAAGCACAGAAGCTGATATCGTTATAGGTACAGAAAGCTGGCTAAAGCCTGAAATAAGTTCTGCAGAAATTTTTACGAAGTCTCAGACGGTGTTCAGGAAAGATAGATTAGGCAGAATTGGTGGTGGAGTGTTTGTGTCTGTCAGTAGTGGTTTATCTTGTAGTGAAGTCGAAGTAGATACTCCGTGCGAATTGGTGTGGGTGGAGGTTATACTTAACAGCCGAATTAAGTTAATAATTGGCTCCTTCTACCGACACCCAGACTCCGATGATACAGTTGCGGCGCAGTTCAGAGAAAGTTTGAGTCTCGTAACAAATAAATACCCCACTCATACGGTTATAGTTGGTGGGGACTTCAACCTACCCTCGGTATGTTGGCAAAAATACTTGTTCAAAACCGGTGGTAGGCAGAAAACGTCTTCCGAGATTGTCCTGAATGCATTCTCCGAAAATTATTTCGAGCAGTTAGTCCACGAACCCACGCGAATTGTAAATGGTTGCGAAAACACACTTGACCTCTTGGCCACAAACAATCCAGAGCTGATAGAAAGCATCATGACTGATACAGGGATTAGTGATCACAAGGTCATTGTAGCTAGGCTCAATACCATTTCTTCCAAATCCATCAGAAACAAACGCAAAATAATTTTATTTAAAAAAGCGGATAAAGTGCCACTAGAAGCCTTCCTAAAAGACAATTTCCATTCCTTCCGAACTGACTATGCGAATGTAGACGAGATGTGGCTCAAATTCAAAGACATAGTAGCAACAGCAATTGAGATATTCATACCTCATGAATTGGTAAGAGATGGAACGGATCCCCCGTGGTACACAAAAAAGGTCCGAACGGAAAAAGCATGCTAAGTTCAGAAGAACGCGAAATCCCGAAGATGGGCTAAAATTTACAGACGCGCGAAATTTGGCACGTACTTCGATGCGAGATGCCTTTAATAGGTTCCACAACGAAACATTGTCTCGAAATTTGGTAGAAAATCCGAAGAAATTCTGGTCGTATGTAAAGTACACAAGCGGCAAGACGCAGTCAATACCTTCGCTGCGCAGTGCCGATGGTACTGTTATCGACGACTGTGCCGCTAAAGCGGAGTTATTGAACGCAGTTTTCCGAAATTTCTTCACCAGTGAAGACGAATGGAAAATTCCAGAATTTGAAACACGAACATCTGCTAGCATGAGTTTCTTAGAACTAGATACCTTAGGGGTTGCGAAGCAACTCAAATCGCTCGATATGGGCAAGTATTCAGGTCCAGATTGTATACCGATTAGGTTCCTTTCAGATTAGCTCCCTACTTAGCACTCATATACAACCGCTCGCTCACCGATAGATCTGTACCTACAGATTGGAAAATTGCGCAGGTCGCACCAGTGTTCAAGAAGGGTAGTAGGAGTAATCCATTTAACTACAGACCTATATCATTGACGTCGGTTTGCAGTAGGGTTTTGGAGCATATACTGTATTCAAACATTATGAATCACCTCGAAGAGAACGATCTATTGACACGTAATCAGCATGGCTTCAGAAAACATCGCTCTTGTGCAACGCAGCTAGCTCTTTATTCGCACGAAGTAATGGCCGCTATCGACAGGGGATCTCAAGTTGATTCCGTATTTCTAGATTTCCGGAAAGCTTTTGACACCGTTCCTCACAAGCGACTTCTAATCAACTTGCGGAGCTATGGGGTATCGTCTCAGTTGTGCGACTGGATTCGTGATTTCCTGTCAGGAAGGTCGCAGTTCGTAGTAATAGACGGCAAATCATCGAGTAAAACTGAAGTGATATCAGGTGTTCCCCAGGGAAGCGTCCTGGGACCTCTACTGTTCCTGATCTATATAAATGACCTGGGTGACAATCTGAGCAGTTCTCTTAGACTGTTCGCAGATGATGCTGTAATTTACCGTCTAGTAAGGTCATCCGAAGACCAGTATCAGCTGCAAAGCGATTTAGAAAAGATTGCTTTTGGTGTGTCAGGTGGCAGTTGACGCTAAATAACGAAAAGTGTGAGATGATCCACATGAGTTCCAAAAGAACTCCGTTGGAATTCGATTACTCGATAAATAGTACAATTCTCAAGGCTGTCAATTCAACTAAGTACCTGGGTGTTAAAATTACGAACAACTTCAGTTGGAAGGACCACATAGATAATATTGTCGGGAAGGCGAGCCAAAGGTTGCGTTTCATTGGCAGGACACTTAGAAGATGCAACAAGTCCACTAAAGAGACAGCTTACACTACACTCGTTCGTCCTCTGTTAGAATATTGCTGCGCGGTGTGGGATCCTTACCAGGTGGGATTGACGGAGGACATCGAGAGGGTGCAAAGAAGGGCAGCTCGTTTTGTATTATCGCGTAGTTCTGCCTTTCCTTAACCTATCTTCTAAGATAAGTAGTAGGGTCAGCATTGCCTCACGTGTTCCCACATTTCTACGGATTCCAAACTGATCTTCCTCGAGGTCTACCAGTTTTTCCATTCGTCTGTAAAGAATTCGTGTTATTATTTCGCAACCGTGACTTAAAATGTTCCAATGTGCGTGAAATCTTATGGGACCTAGCTGCTAAGGTAATTAGTCCCTAAGCTTACACACTACTTAACCTAAATTATCCTAAGGACAAACACACACACCCATGCCCGAGGGAGGACTCGAACCTCCGCCGGGAGCAGCCTCACAGTCCATGACTGCAGCTCCTTAGACCACTCGACAATCGTGATTTATTACACTGATATTTCGGTAATTTTCGCACCTGTCAACATCTGCTTTCTTTGGGATTGGAATTATTAAATTCTTCTTGAAGTCTGAGGGCATTTCGCCAGTCTCATACATCTTTCTCACCAGATGGTAGAGTCTTGTTATGGCAGGCTTTCCCGAGCCTATCAGTAGCTCTAATGGAATGTTGTCTACTCCCGGGCCCTGTTTCGTCTTAGGTCTTTCAGTGCCCTATCAAACTCCTCACGCAGTATCGTATCTCCCATTTCAACTTCATCTACATCCTCTCCCATTTCCATAATATTTTCCTCAAGTACATCGCACCTGTATAGACCCTCTATATACTCCAGCCACCTTTCTGCTTTCCCCTCTTTGCTTAGAACTGGGTTTCCTTCTGAGCTCTTGATATTCATACAAGTGGTTCTCTTTTCTCCAAAGGGCTCTTTAATTTTCTTGTGGTTTATCTTTCCTCGCCCAGTTTCATTCGGTTTCCTTTCGATATTCGTCATGTACTGAAAAACAGCATTCAGTCTCTTCATCACTTTTTATTTCAATAATTTTCATTAAATTTTGTTCCATGTTCACTTTGTTTCCGGCCAGTTATTCACTTTGAGTTTCTTTTTATTTATTCTGCAAGCTACGGATAAACACTGCTCATTACTTGCACGAAACAGGGGACTCACAAAACGGGGACTGTGGTTCGAGTCCACAAGCACTAAACGCAAGCTGGATTTGTTGGAGCACGAAAGGTCTTCGTCCATCGTTCGTACTTACGCGGAGTTTCGAACCGACCTGTTCCATATAACCAGCAAAATCCGTTCAATGCAGAATACGAGCAGTCCGAATAGAAATCCAGTATAAAATTCACGTACACACTGGCATCTTGAACAGCGGTCCAGCTTCGACAAATACAAATAGCCTAGTGATCTACCCTGACGTACACTGCAGTGGAGTTTATAGGCCCCTTGACGCCAGAGTAGAGTTGCTCTCTGCCAAATACGGTTCATTACTTTTGGTTCAGTACATAAATGACGTAGTGAATGGGAGGATTACCTGCAGTATTGGCAGCATTGGCATGGAAAGAAACAGAAATGAATTGATGAGAGAGAAACTGAGACCTGACAACTTCTGTTTGTTTTATTTGTTCGTTTGCTTTTCACATAATTAGAACCGTACATCGTTCAGTGTTAGTCCATTGTGTATTTTCTATCCTTACAAAATATAATTTGCAATTTGTAAGTAATAAAAATTAGTCAATCGAGAGACTTATGCGATTTTATGTAACCAAAGCAATTATTTTCGCAGCAGATACAGTTTACAATCACAAGCATGAAAAAAATCAGTAGAATTATTGTTGATTGTTCGTACTCATCATCACGATCAAAGGCAAGAGTTACCCATAATTACATAAATGCAAAAGTTGTTTATGAATAACAGAAACATGTTTCACATAAGCTCAGCGAAGTGTTCAAGCGATGTTTGATATATTTTTGTTTTCCTTTAAAAAAAACTATTTTTAGAGGAAATTGTGTTTTCTGATGGTATATGTTTTTTTATTAAATGAAACAACAAGTTCACTGTTACCAGTCACCGGTGACTGGTAACAGTGAACTTATTGTTTCATTTAATGTCAGTAACAGTCACGGTAAAGCCTAACCTAAAAATGTTCGAATTTATGTTTTTTTTTTTTTTCCTTTCAGTTTTACAACATTCCTCTGTTTCACATTACAAATCAGTAGCTTCGAATAAAACCTGAATCAAACTTTTACAACGTCAATTTTAAAATATCCACGGGTGTACTACCGGTCTATAGGGTCCAACGGGCACAATATTTCGGCGATCAAACATGTCGCCATCATCAGGTGAACTGACGGACTGAGCTCCTGTGAACGTGCCGGCACGGAGATCCGTACGCTATGGCTGCTCAGGGGGAACTGGGTTCGGTCGCGGCGGCGGCCGATTTAAATACCCTCCGCCCGCCGCGCGCTCCCTCCGCCGTCCGCGCCCCGCGCCACGGTCTCGTGGTGGAACAGATTGCGACGGCGTCTGAGATGACGTCGGTGTGATGGCTCTGTCCGCCGTGGTCGTCACAACTATGCGTTTGCTCGATTTACTCTTGATTAACCCAATCGCTGGTTCCCAAGCCTTGCTAAGATTATAGCCACAGTCACGGTTTATGAGGTCGTCATTGGTGCGAATTTCGATGGCCTCTCTAACAACGCTGTCCCAGTATCTCGACGTCTGTACCAGAATCCTCGTGCGGTCATACTCCATAGCGTGATTTTCCGACAAACAATGTTCAGCGACCGCCGACTTGCTCGGATACATTAGTCGAGTGTGCCTCTGGTGTTCACGGCATCGATCCTCGACAGTACGCATCGTCTGACCAATATACGACTTGCCACATTGACACGGAATCTGGTACACGCCAGCCTTCCTCAAACCGAGGTCATCTTTGGCGCTCCCCACCAGTGCACGAGTTTTATTCGGAGGACAAAACACAGTTCTGACACGGTGTTTCTTCAGAATGCGGGCGATTTTCCCCGAGAGCGCGCCTGTGTATGGAATAAAAGCAGTGCCTACCTCCTCCCTCGTGACTTCATCCATCTCAACAGGTTGTGCTGCAGTTGTTGGGCGGAGAGCACGTTGGATCTGCCACTCTGAGTACCCATTTTTTCGAAACACAGTTCTCAGATGTTCCACTTCCTGGGGTAGACTCTCTGTGTCAGAGATAGTGCGCGCCCTATGTACTAGAGTTTTAAGTACCCCATTCCTCTGTGAAGGGTGGTGGCAGCTGTCTGCGTGCAAATACAGATCAGTGTGTGTTGTCTTTCGATACACCCCATGACCTAGGGTGCCGTCAGCCCTTCTCCTGACCGAGGCGTCAAGGGATGGTAATTTACCCTCCTTTTCAGTCTCCATAGTGAATTTGATGTTGGGGTGTATGGAGTTTAGATGTGCAAGGAAGTCAAGGAGTTTATCCATACCATGTGGCCAGATGACGAACGTGTCGTCCACGTAACGGAAAAAGCAAGTGGGTTTCCATTTGGATGACGACAGGGCTTCCTCCTCGAAGTTTTCCATGTACAAATTCGCCACCACCGGTGAGAGTGGGCTACCCATGGCGACTCCCTCCGTTTGTTCGTAGTATTCTCCATTAAAAAGAAAATACGTGGAAGTCAAGACATGCCTAAAAAGTTCAGTGGTATTCTCGTCAAACCTCTGACCAATCAACTCTAGCGACTCTCGCAGGGGTACCCTCGTAAACAAGGAAACGACGTCAAAACTCACCATGATATCTGACTCATCCAACCTGAAACTATCAAGGCGTTTAACAAAATCCACGGAATTACGGATGTGATGAGGGCATTTACCCACATAAGGACTTAATGTTCCCGTCAGGTATTTGGCCAACAAATATGTAGGTGCCCTGATGTTGCTGACAATGGGGCGTAATGGTACCCCCTCTTTGTGAACCTTCGGGAGTCCATATAGTCTAGGCGGTACCGGACCTTGGGGTAACAATTTCTTAGCGTCACCCTCCGGTAAATCTGCGTCCTTGAGAAGAACCCTCGTCTTGTTCTCCACCTTCTTTGTAGGGTCAACGCTGATCTTCCGGTAGGAATCGTCATTTAGCAGGCTCTGCATCTTATCAGTGTAGTCCTTACGGGAGACAACAACTGTAGCATTGCCTTTTTCAGCCGGTAAGACAACAATTTCAGAGCGTTCCCTCAGATCACGAATGGCCGCCCTCTCTTTACTGCTGATATTTGACTTCATCGGCTTGGATTTCGTCAACGCACGACAAGTTTCACGACGTATTTCCTCGGCTGATTCTGGCGGAAGTCGAGCTGCAAACTGTTCAACAGCACTAACAATTTCTGCGACCGGAGTGAACTTGGGGGAGGGAGCGAAGTTGAGACCTTTCTGCAAAACCGAGACCGCATCATCACTCAACACCATGCCGCTCAAATTGATGACAGTCTTGCACGGAACCTGCAGAGATGGTTTGTCAAGGAGACGTGAGAACTTAGCTGTTTGACGTCCCGTAGCCTTCTTATGAGCGGAATCAGCTGACACCCAGGTGACACCATCAATCCAACCCCAAGAAAAAGAAGTGAACTTAGTAGCCAGTTGCAAATGTAACTTGAGTAATTCCTGTGAGATAAACTCAAGGCTCCGGCGGGTGAATTGCACTCTCTCACGTACCAATGCGAGGCTGGCTCGTTTCTTGATTCTCTTAGCTGCTGCAGAATCGATGTGATGCACAACCTTAGCAAAATTTGGAACAACATTCTCGGAACGACATCTCTTTAGAAAGGCAAGAGTACTTAGCAAACGACATCTACGGTGGCGCAACTTTTCAAATTTCTGCATGCTGCGATACATCTCCTCCCCGTAAAGGTGTATGATGTGATTCTTGAGTTTCTCCCGGCGTATTTGATAATCAAAATATCCACGGGTGTACTGCCGGTCTATAGTGTCCAACGGGCACAATATTTCGGCGATCAAACCACAGTACACCCGTTGATATTTTGATTATCAAATACGCCGGGAGAAAATCAAGAATAACGTCAATTTTGCTCTAAATACTGTTTATTTTAAAGTAACGAGCATAAAGACAACGATGAGGAACAAAAATGTCCCGTAGGTTAAGCACCAATTTATATATTCTCACTCACTTTCTCTATGGTTCACTGCTTCCGGTTTCTGCACCTAATGTACAGATGCAGTTACTTTCTTAACTGACGAAGGCTACTAGGAAAAGTGTCTTAGTCAACGATTTGTAATGACAGTCTACGGTATCTACAGTAGTTTAATAAATGTGCACCAAAGGGTTTTCCCAGTGTAGCCGACGTCTGCAGAAGCCTTCAGCACTGCGCAAGGCGTTGGGCTTTGCTTCCCAGCAATGTATGATGATTTTATGAGAAATACGTTAAATGAAAAGAGAAAACCGTTTATTATAAACGATACGTAAATAATGGGATTCTCCTTTTTAATGGCATTGAGACATGGATGTTGTTGTTGTTGTCTTCAGTCCTGAGACTGGTTTAATGCAGCTCTCCATGCTACTCTATCCTGTGCAAGCTTCTTCATCTCCCAGTACGTACTGCAACCTACAGCCTTCTGAATCTGCTTAGTGTATTCATCTCTTGGTCTCCCTCTAAGATTTTTACCCTCCACGCTGCCCTCCAATGCTAAATTTGTGATCCCTTGGTGCCGCAAGACATGTCCTACCAACCGATCACTTCTTCTAGTCAAGTTGTGCCACAAACTTCTCTTCTCCCCAATCCTATTCAATACCTCCTCATTAGTTACGTGATCTATCCACCTTATCTTCAACATGGATAACATTCTATAAAATATGAGCTCCATGCTCTCTTCAGTCAACTGAACTGTTGAACTAGAGCATGACATCTATATTATTTACCTAGACTTAGCACCACCATAGCTCGTACCAGCATCAGTTGCGAAATGAGGGGGGGGGGGGGGGGGGGGGGAGTAATATCTCTTTTAAAACCCTGGTCCAGGTGTACTAGTGCTACAGTGAAGACTCTGGCGGCCATCGAGGCATCTTGAGATCACGCGCTCCCTGCATGGCCTAATGAACGGAAGCATCAACGCTCCCTGTTGGGGTCAATTAACGGAGAGGCTCCGTCACACTGCGCAGCGCTCATAACGCTGCCAGAGGACACTTATATTACTGGCAAGTCGATCAAGGATAAAGAGGATGGATCAAAACATCAACGAACAGATGATGTTAAGGATTTCGACATGAAATAAGAAACGCCTTTCAAAATAATAACAGAGAACATATTATGTGGACAAGGTATTGAACAGACAGAATTAATCAAAATGCTGTCAAAGAAACTGAGCATCCGGTCATAATAGGAACAAAAAAGGAATTTAGAGTTACGAACGAAGCAGGCTTTTTAAAGGAAAACGAGAACCTGCAGCTATAATTTAAATAGCTGATCAGCAATGGCAGAGTAAAATAGACTGTTGCGTGTATAATATAAAGAGTTAACGAGGGACATATGTAATACACGTTTGTGCTCCAGAAAATGGTAGAGATGAAGAATCTAATGTATTTTTTGAACAATTGTAGCAACACGTCAATCAGCACAATAAACGAGATCTTTTAACAACTAAAGATTTGAATGGTAGAGTTGTCGAAACACGAACCCAACATGCTGTGGGTTTATACGTACACTCCTGGAAATGGAAAAAAGAACACATTAACACCGGTGTGTCAGACTCACCATACTTGCTCCTGACACTGCGAGAGGTCTGTACAAGCAATGATCACACGCACAGCACAGCGGACACACCAGGAACCGCGGTGTTGGCCGTCGAATGGCGCTAGCTGCGCAGCATTTGTGCACCGCCGCAATCAGTGTCAGCCAGTTTGCCGTGGCACACGGAGCTCCATCGCAGTCTTTAACACTGGTAGCATGCCGCGACAGCGTGGACGTGAACCGTATGTGCAGTTGACGGACTTTGAGTGAGGGCGTATAGTGGGCATGCGGGAGGCCGGGTGGACGTACCGCCGAATTGCTCAACACGTGGGGCGTGAGGTCTCCACAGTACATCGATGTTGTCGCCAGTGGTCGGCGGAAGGTGCACGTGCCCGTCGACCTGGGACCGGACCGCAGCGACGCACGGATGCACGCCAAGACCGTAGGATCCTACGCAGTGCCGTAGGGGACCGCACCGCCACTTCCCAGCAAATTAGGGACACTGTTGCTCCTGGGGTATCGGCGAGGACCATTCGCAACCGTCTCCATGAAGCTGGCCTACGGACCCACACACCGTTAAGCCGTCATCCGTTCACGCCCTAACATCGTGCAGCCCGCCTCCAGTGGTGTCGCGACAGGCGTGAATGGAGGGACGAATGGAGACGTGTCGTCTTCAGCGATGAGAGTCGCTTCTGTCTTGGTGCCAATGATGGTCGTATGCGTGTTTGGCGCCGTGCAGGTGAGCGCCACAATCAGGACTGCATACGACCGAGGCACACAGGGCCAACACCCGGCATCATGGTGTGGGGAGCGATCTCCTACACTGGCCGTACACCTCTGGTGATCTTCGAGGGTACACTGAATAGTGCACGGTACATCCAAACCGTCATTGAACCCATCGTTCTGCCATTCCTAGACCGGAAAGGGAACTTGCTGTTCCAACAGGACAATGCACGTCCGCATGTATCCCGTGCCACCCAACGTGCTCTAGAAGGTGTAAGTCAACTACCCTGGCCAGCAAGATCTCCGGATCTGTCCCCCATTGAGCATGTTTGGGACTGGATGAAGCGTCGTCTCACGCGGTCTGCACGTCCAGCACGAACGCTGGTCCAACTGAGGCGCCAGGTGGAAATGGCATGGCAAGCCATTCCACAGGACTACATCCAGCATCTCTACGATCGTCTCCATGGGAGAATAGCAGCCTGCATTGCTGCGAAAGGTGGATATACACTGTACTAGTGCCGACATTGTGCATGCTCTGTTGCCTGTGTCTATGTGCCTGTGGTTCTGTCAGTGTGATCATGTGATGTATCTGACCCCAGGAATGTGTCAATAAAGTTTCCCCTTCCTGGGACAATGAATTCACGGTGTTCTTATTTCAATTTCCAGGAGTGTATTAAGAGATATCTACAAAAGTGGTCAAATGCTTAAAGACTTCTCCATCTTTATCTCCTTGTAGATAAGAAACAGTAATTTCGACATAAAGACGTTAGTAAATGGAGGAGTTAGATTCCTTATTGCTCACACTGATTATCCAAAACATTATGGCCACTGACTATTGTGAGTCGGAATGCTGCAAAACTACATAGGACTTGCTGTATGTTTTGGATGGTTGGAGGGGACTCTGATTTACTGATCTCCCAGCAATCACTTTAACTAGAAAACATTTCTCTTGACTACCTGATCCATGCGTCTACTAAACTGATTTTGACCTTTAACTGTCTTTGTTGTTGATATCCTGAATTAGAGGTTATTATAGTTATCAGAAAATAAATGAACTTCAATTCTGAAAAGTGTTGATGAAATGGTGCTCCTTTCATTATTTTTGACAATTGTTGATGAGTGATTAATATACCTACATGGTATTGATCTTTTATACAAGTAATGGGACAAGTTTATTGATCAAAATTGGACAAAAGTACATGTTATGTGTGGTCTGATGGCAACACAAATGAGCAACGAACAGTTAATGACGATGTGTGGTGGCTGGTTGAGAAAGACTATGTTTGTCTGATTGAAGTACGAGGCGTGGTTTTTTTTAAGTAAGTACCGTTTTGAAACTAAAAAAAGACGTGCTATGATATTTCAGTGACTTTATTTTTAGATAAAATCCTGTACCTTAATCTACTTTTCTACACAATTTCCGTCAATATTGAGGCACTTGTCATAACGTTGTACCAGTTTCTGAATACCCTCCTCATAGAAGCCTGCCACCTGACTTGTTAACCATTGCATCACCACTGTTTTGACTTCATCATCGTCTTGAAGACGCTAACCGCCCAGGTGTTTCTTTAAGATGAAACATGGGTTACCTACATCACTCCAGGATCAAAGCAACATTCCATGGAGTGGTGGCATTCAGATTCACCCAGAACAATGAAGTTTAAGCAAACAATTTCTTCCCGGAAAATCACGTGCACAGTTTTTTGGGACAGAAAAGGAGCATTGCTTGTGGAATTTCTGCCTCGTAATGAGACAATCAATGCAAGAGCTTACTGTAAAACATTGCACAATCTGCGCCGTTCAATTCAGAACAAAAGACGTGGCAAGTTGAGCAAGGACATCGTTTATCTGCAAGGCAATGCCCGTCCGCATGTGACGAATCAGACCAAAGTTCTCATCACATCTTTTCGATGGGTAACTCTAGATCATCCTCTGTACACCCCAGATCTTGCGCCCAGTAACTACCATCTGCTCCTGCACTTCTGTGTAGAATATATCCATCAAGGGCTATTCAGTGGTGGATAATTTCAGATTGTGTTACCCATATTTTGAGGCTGAATAAATATGAGACGTGTTTTTTAAGTAAGTACAGTTTTGAAAATTAAAAAAACGTGCTAAGATGTCTCAATTTTATTTTTACGTGAAAGCCTCTTTATTCCCATGAAGTAACGATATTTTCTGAATCCGTGTTGGTTATGTATCAATAAGTCATTTTCTTTAAGGTGATTCATAATGTTCGAATACAGTGTATGCTCCAAAATCCTACTGCAAGTTGAGGTCAGTGATTCTGGTCTGTAATTTAGTGGGTTACTCGTATTTCCTTTCTTGAATATTGGTGTGGCCTGTGTTACTTTCCAGTCTTTTGGAACAGACCTTTCGTCAAGTGAACGGTTGTATATGATTGCTAAGAAAGGCGCTGTTGTGTCTGCATACTCTGAAAGGAACCTCATTGGTATATCACCCGGACAGGAAGACTTTGCATTTCGTAAGTGATTTGAGTTGTTTCGCGACACCTAAGATATCTACTTTTACGTTACTCATGCTAACACCTGTTCTGGTTTCGAATTATGGAATATTTACCTCGTCTTTTTTCGCGAAAGGATTACGGGAAAATGTATTCAGTAACTCCGCTTTAGTGCCACCATCCTCGGTAACTTTTCCACCGCTATCGTGCAGTTACGGTATTGACTGTGTTTTGCCACTGGTGTGCTTTACATACGAGCAGAATATCTTTGGGTTTTCTACCATATCTTATGACAATATTTCACTATGGAAACTATTGAAAGTATCTCACATTGATGTCAGCACTAAATTTCGAACTTCCGTGAAACTTAAGCAGCCTTGGGGATTTTGCGTTCTACGTATCCGTGTGTTGACCCAACGACATTGTTAGTTGTGACTACAGTGGGCATAGTGACACTGAGTTTTCGCCTGGCGAATGAATCACGTTTCTATTTACATCGAGTCAATGATTGTACACATCGTCGTCCAGGCGAATGGCTGCATGAAACATGGACTGCTTCACAGATGCAGGCCGATGAGGGCAGAATTATGCTATGAGGTACTTTGAGTTAGGCTTCCGTAGGACCTGTGGAGGTAATCGAAGCACCATGGCAAGAGTGTACTGCGTGAACTTTATTGCGGACCACCTGCGCCGCTTCATGTTTGATGAGGTCTTGCAGCTGGATAACAGTCCTTGTTGCAAGGTCAGAATCGTGCTACAACGGTTTAAGGGGAATTATAGGAACTCAAATTAATGTCTTGGCCAGCAAATGTGCCTGATATGTACCCATTGTAACACATATCAGGTGCCATCTGCGTACCTGTGAACCACCATGCCGTAATTTGTGGAAATTACTTGACCTGTGCGAAGACACCTGGTGTCACATTTTTCTGGAATCCTGTCAAGGTCTTGCAGAATCCATGCCAATCAGAATCTCTGCTGTACTGTAATTAATAAGTGGAAAAACACTCTGTTAAACAGGTGGTGATAATTTTTGGCTCATCACTGTATTTAGATCCTAACCTCAAAATACACCACAATTGATTGATACACACTTTTAGAAGACATGGTATTTGATCAGACACATGGTACGCTTTAAAATTCAGATTTCAGCCAGACACAGAGAATCGAGACAGAAAATCATCTAGAAAAATCTAATAAGCCACCTACAAGTGGAAAGAAGTTAGTATCTGTATGAGTTAACGCTATCTGACAAATTACCTACAGAGATACAACTGAAGAAGAATGTAAAACCAACAAAAACGCACTTTGCAAGACATCTGAGGAGATTGTTGGCAAAAAGCAATATAAAGAGGGAAGAAAGGCTTAAAATTTTAGACAATAGAGCAAGCACTGAAAGGAAAATAACAAGCATATTATATGTATATAAGGAAATCAACAAGTCAATAGGATGCCGGGATCAGAGAAACTAGGAGCCTCACTGGTTTCAGACGTATCCCCTGACGACGATGGAGGCAGTCATCAGACCTCGGGATTTTATCCGAAACTGATACTGCAAGAAAACGGGAACTTTTTATGCAAGGATCCTTCGGGAAAGATTTCATAGGCAACAAGAATATAATATTTACCTACAGCCTCAGGCTCGAGAACATCTCTTAGTACACAGAAGGAAAAGAAATATAGTTATAAATGTATCTAGTAAAAGGCAAAAGGAATCATGATAAATATGATTACCGGAACTGATAGGACGACTGTCAAATACGGACCAAAAATAATAATAAACTGTCAATAACATACATATTAATGAGACAACAGAACTAAAAAGAGAAAGATACAGCCAAAATAAAATAGTAACTTTTTTGCGATGGGAGCAGATTTATAAAAAATCTGTGTGTTGATGATTTATCACCAGAGGTTTCATATAAACAGAAACACAGACCTCATAGAAATGAAAGAATTAATTAGATGTTTTAATGCAAAAATTGAAGAACCGGAAAGCTACGGGTGCTACGGAATAAATGACGGAATGAACGCCTTTCACTGAAAAAACGTATGCTACACCTCAAGAACCTACGTAGGACTGAGAGTAAAATACCTGAGGAGTGTAAACTGGCTAAAAATTTTATCCTTAATCAAGAAAGACGACAGATGCGACCGAATGAACTATAGAGGAGTTAGCCTCGTTAACAGAGACTGTGAAGTCTACAGCACACCCTTAGACTGTGCCATGTCTCCTATAAATTTTATTAGACGGACAAGTAGAATTCAGAAAAGTAGAATCCTGCACTTAGATTATTTTTGGTGTACAATAACGGCTAGAAATATGGAAAGAATTAATTTATAGACCCACGTAGTGTTGGTAGATTATGGATAAGCATTTGACAGAGTGAATAGTCACCTACTGTAACAAACTGTGTGCGGGCCGCGGTGGCCGAGCTGTTCTAGGCGCTTCAGTCCGGAACCACGCGACTGCTACGGTCACAAGTTCAAATCCTGCCTCAGGCATTTATGTGTGTGATGCCCTTAGGTTAGTTAGGTTTAAGTAGTTCTACGTCTAGGGGATGTTAAGTCCCATAGTGCTTGGAACCATTTGACATATTGTTAAAAAAAGACTTCCTATCACCTAATTAATTTCGAAAAAGCTCATTACAAAGGGGCGGAAACTGTCATAGAAGATGAAAATAACTTGTCTAAACAATTAACAACACAGGGATCTATACACGATGTTGGGCTGTCCCGAACGCTTTTCAAAAACTACATTGAGGATATAGTCAGGGCTTGGAAGGAAAATATCACGTACGGCGTAAACAAGGAGAAATGTTTTAATTCTACAGTATACATAGATGATAAAATAATAATTCAAGAAAACGATCTTGAAAGAGCGGTTTATCACCTTAATTTGTTGATTTCCAAACGTAACAGGAACGTCTCAACAAATAAAGGTTATGAGATTCACAGGAAAATCGCCTATAAGACGTAGAATTGTAATAATTAATGTATAACCGGAAGAGAGAAACTAGTTTCAGTATCTAGTCAATAGCACAGGACGGAATTTTGACAATGAAAATAATAACAAGAGCCTAAAATTTAACGGAATCTGTGGAATGATGAGAAATACGCAGCAAAAAATAAATAATCAAAAAATAAAATTAAATAAAATTTTAAAAAATCACGAAAGAGACACAGCTTGTGTTTTAGAAAGTCATGGCATTACTACGCTCTGTGGATCTGAAACTAGGCGTGTCACACAGACGGATATGAGCACCGGAAATGGAAATGAGAATTCTCTATAGTGTTAAACGCAGGGATACGAAGACTGCGGCCCACGGGCCGAATGCTCCTACCGTTAATCTGTAATCTGATGGCACCCGCCTCTCACCGTTCGTTATTGTAATTTTTCGGACTTTTATTCGTCTTTCATTACTTCCAGAAATGGAGAGAGCGGGTTTTTGTAGACCTTAGTTCTTTAGAGCCCACTCTAGCTGGCGTTGGGGCAGGGGGATCCCAATTTGGAATAATAAATTGCCTCAGGGCACGAATTTTTTAACTTGCGACCCTTACGTAATCACAGTAAGGGATTTGCGGTTGGCTGTCCTAGCAGTTCTGTAGACCTCTTTATTAAAGGATGGACCAGAGGAGTTAGTTTCAGCTGAACAGAAACGGATGGTGGGAATATGTAGGTATCATACAGGAAAACAGAGTTTCAAAACAAATACTTCACTACATTCTTTCACCGGTAGGTGTCCAGCTGTGGTTCAAAAATGGCTCTGAGCACTATGGGACTTAACATCTATTGTTATCAGTCCCCTAGAACTTAGAACTACTTAAACCTAACTAACCTAAGGACATCACACAACACCCAGTCATGACGATGCAGAGAAAATCCCTGACCCCGCCGGAAATCGAACCCGGGAATCCGGGCGTGGGAAGCGAGAACGCTACCGCACGACCACGAGCTGCGGACCCAGCCGTCGACACCTGGGCGCAGCCTATCGTACTGAGCTTGCGCGTCCAGTATGACGAAGGAAGGCACGCAAGCACGTTTTTGGGACTTATAAAAACAACTAGACTTCAGATTCCAAATTAACAACAGCGAGATGAAAATTTCACTCATATACACTGAATTACTCATTAAAACACTACAGGACACATAAAAATAGCAACCTCCTCTTCTTTATCCCACATCCTTTACGAAAAGCTAAGACGTGTGGAGACTTCTTGCATAGATTGCTAGCAGTAGTCCTAAGTTAAGGAAGTGGGTACGGACAAAACAAATAATACGTTGCACTGTATAAAAAAGTGCAATCTGTAATATCTTGTACTTAATTTACTAGTTATGAAATGAGTAAATAAGCAATGTTACAGACTATTAACTTAAAATTACGTAACAAAAAATTAAATGATTATACAATGTATTTAGTCCAAATTAACGTATATTTAAGAATGCTTTATATATATTTATTTAATTCCACTTATAGGCTTGAAATCTGTAAATTTCATATTGTGATAAGATAAATCTCGTTACTAGACGAGAAGCAGTAAAAGCGGCAGTGGCTGTGTGCAGACGGAAAACTACACTTCGTATTGGAGCATAGTTGAGGGAACATGTGGGTTAACAGTACAGACATATTGATCTTACTTCCTTGTTGGTACACAACCTCATAATCGAAAGTTACAAAGTTTACAAGAAACTCAGTCTGAGACTCAGACGTTTTCACGAAGCATTTTTATGTTTTGATGTCTAAAGTTATCTTCAGACATTATGACGAAAGAGATGTTAGGTTAGGATATGAAGTTTGTTTTTAATTTAGTGTGATGTTTGTAATGAATGCAACGTATACATTGGCTGCCAGCAGTTTTTTGGCATACAAGAACTCGTGTTTTTAAGAATGTGCTTTATGATTCGAAACTATAAACTGTAAATGATATCGCCTACATTTACTTACTTTCATTTTACTCTCCAGCTATCAAACTCTGCAGATCAACTTTGTGAGCACTGTTTTGCAATGATTAACGATTGGATCATAGGTAATTATTTTCTAGCAAATCTGACGTGGGATTAAGTTCTATCACAAGGTGTCAGATTTTTAAGAGAGTACTCAACCCAAAAAAAGTCCTTTGTTACAGACACTGCTGGGGAAAGAAAAACATTTCATAACAGACGTAAAACAGAAAACAGAATTCTTAGATTCAATAAACCAAAGGGAAACCGTTCGATCTGCTAGAGTACAGAATTCAAACGAACAACTTGAAGTATATCTGAACTGTTAGCCTATTTTTACAGCTACTCCAACGATTTAATGTTTTGACGTTAATTGTTTAAATATTGCAAATTGGAATAGGGAGAAAAGAATGATTCAGACGCAGATGGCCTCATTTGAAACTGAAGTGGCTGCGAGAGCTATTCTTCTGCTCTCACAGACGACACAGTAGCGACTGAAAAGGGGCCAGCGGGAAGTCAGAGCTCGCTTGAAGAAAGCGACTCCTGCTGGTTGCAGTGATCTTGTCGGCGTTGCAACCTCTCCGCTTGGTCTTTCTAGCTTTTCTTACGCTATATTTTCTTAATTTCACTCGTGTTATATGTCTTTAATTAGCTTTCCATTATCAAATATCAGCATACTCATTTAGAGTGTATTATCCACGCTCTCCGTCGCTCTTCCCATGATGTATGATAATTCATTTCATGACTCTTCAATCTGTCACGCTTTCTTTTTGTATGCTGTTTTTCAATCTTTTGCTGCGATACACTTAAGCATGTAACAGTGCATGCCTTTGCATCATCTTGCGGATGGGTTTTAGTTCCTGTCAAGCACTACCACAGAATCTACATCAGTGTCAATGACGCAATACCTAATTGTACTGCATTGGATAAAAAATTCTGTGAGTTTTAATTGTATTTCCTTCCTCAGTTTTTCTATACAGTACAAATATATAGAAAGCAGTTAGATCACTTCTGTCTTTGTCTATTGTAGATATGATTAATCAAATACAGTCATCCTTGAATACATTTGCTTCCGAAACAAATGTGTTTTATATTTGAAGCAAGTAACACGACCCAGCTTCACGTAGACAGCACTTTCTATGGCTGGAGGACTTGGCTAGCGTATTAGTAGTTCTTCTAATGACACTGTGACTGTGGCCACTTGCTGGCCACCAAACACCAAAGACATTTCAAATTATCCACTTCTTTGCAACACTGGCACAAGACAACTCTCTATCACACACAGTTAGTATTGAGTTCCCTCCGCCTCTCAATATGGGTCGGAGCACCCTCTGCCACGTGAAATTTGTAATAAACGTGCTGCACCAAACGGAAATTCTACAAACACTCTCTGTAACATAAAACAGCTACGAAGCGCCCCGTGCGCTGCAATATTGGTATGAGGCATCCTCTGCTAAACACATATGGAACTTCCTCCATTTTGCAGCATGGTAGGCGGGTGATGGAGACCATTAGGGAAATAGCGGAAAGGTCGAGGAAGAAGGCCAGTGTTCACTAGGTCTGCTTCCCGAGGGGCCTCATCCGATATGTGGAGGAGGCCCTACCGGCGGCGATAGAGAGCACTGAGTGCACCCGACTGCAAATTGTTGCTCATGTCGGCACCAATGACTCCTGCCGTCTGGGTTCAGAGGTCATCCTCAGTTCGTACAGGCGGTTGGCGGAATTGGTGAAGGCGGAAAGGCTCGCTCGCGGGGTGGAATTAGAGCTAACTATTTGTAGTATCGTTCCCAGAACCGATCGCAGTCCTCTGGTTTGGAGCCGAGTAGAAGGCTTAAACCAGATTCTCAGACGATTCTGCGGAGATCTGAGGTGCAAATTTCTCGACCTCCGCTATCGGGTGGAGAAATGTCCATATTGTACTAGGGACACAAAGTTGGTTGAAACCAGAAGTAAACAGTAATGAAATCCTAAACTCAGATTGGAGTGTATACCGCAGAGACAGGCAGAACAGTAAAGGGGGAGGCGTGTTTATAGCGATAAGAAGTGCTATAGTATCGAATGAAATTGACGGAGATCCGGAATGTGAAATAATTTGGGTGAGGGTCACTGTTCAAGCAGGCTCAGACATGGTAATTGGATGTCTCTATAGGCCCCCTGGTTCAGCAGCTGTTGTGGCTGAGTACCTGAAGGATAATTTGGAAAATATATTGAGTAGATTTCCCCACTATGCTATAGTTCTGGGTGGAGATTTTAATTTGCCGGATATAGACTGGGAGACTCAAACGTTCATAACGGGTGGCAGGGACAAAGAATCCAGTGAAATTTTTAACTGCTTTGTCTGAAAACTATCTTGAGCAGTTAAACAGAGAACCGACTCGTGGCGATAACATATTGGGCCTTCTGGTGACAAACAGACCCGAACTATTTGAAACAGTTAACGCAGAACAGGGAATCAGCTATCATAAATCGGTTACTGCATCGATTATTTCAGCCGTAAATAGAAATATTAAAAAAGATAGGAAGATTTTTCTGTTTAGCAAAAGTGACAAAAAGCAGATTACAGAGTACCTGACGGCTCAACACAAAAGTTTTGTCTCAAGTACAGATAGTGTTAAGGATCAGTGGCCAAAGTTCAAAACCATCGTACAATATACGTTAGATGAGTATGTGCCAAGCAAGATCGTGAGAGATGGAAAAGAGCCATCGAGGTACAACAACCGAGTCAGAAAATTGCTGCGGAAGCTAAGGGAACTTCACAGCAAACATAAACATAGCCAAAGCCTTGCAGACAAACAAAAATTACGCGAAGCGGAATGTAGTGTGAGGAGAACCATGCGAGAGGCGTTCAATGAATTCGGAAGTAAAGCTCTATGCACAAACTTGGCAGAAAATCCTAAGAAATTTTGATCTTATGTCAAA
This sequence comes from Schistocerca gregaria, assembly GCF_023897955.1. Classification (NCBI taxonomy): domain Eukaryota; kingdom Metazoa; phylum Arthropoda; class Insecta; order Orthoptera; family Acrididae; genus Schistocerca; species Schistocerca gregaria. The sequence goes on from NC_064922.1 coordinate 744,885,550, forward strand.
GCGGTAGGTGGATCAAAACAAAATGTCCAGACACTCTGTGACCAAAATGGTACTGAAACAGAGGATTACAGACTAAAGGTCGAAATACCAAATGTCTTTTTCCAAAGCTGTTTCACACAAGAAGACTGCACTTTAGTTCCTTCTCTAGATTGTCGCAGAGTTGACAAAATGGTAGATATCGAAATAGACGGCAGAGGGATAGAGAAACAATTAAAATCGCTCAAAAGAGGAAAGGCCGCTGGACCTGATGGGATATCAGTTCGAATTTACACTGAGTACGAGAAGGAACTTGCCCTCCTTCTTGCAGAGGTGTACCGTAGGTCTCTAGAAGAGCGTTGCGTTTCAAAGGATTTGAAAAGAGCACAGGTCATCCCCGTTTTCAAGAAGGGACGTCGAACAGATGTACAGAACTATAGACCTATATCTCTAACGTCGATCAGTTATAGAATTTTGGAACACATATTATGTTCGAGTATAAATACTTTTTTGGAGATTAGAAATCTACTGTGTAGGAATCAGCATAGGTTTCGAAAAAGACGTGTGAAACCCATCTCTCGCTATTTGTCCACGACACTCAGAGGGCCATAGACACAGGTTCCCAGGTGGATACCGTGTTTCTTGACTTCCGCAAGGCGTTCGATACAGTTCCCCATAGTCGTTTGATGAACAAAGTAAGAACACATAATCAGACCAGTGTGATTGGATTGAAGAGTTCCTAGATAACAGAATGCAGCATGTCATTCTCAATGGAGAAAAGTCTTCCCAAGTAAGAGTGATTTCAGGTGTGCCGCAGGGGAGTGTCATAGGACCGTTGCTATTCACAATATAGACAAATGACCTTGACATCGGAAGTTCACTGAGGCTTTTTGCAGATGATGCTGTGGTGTATCCAGAAGTTGTAACAATGGAAAATTGTACTGAAATGCTGGAGGATATGCATCGAATTGACGCATGGTGCAGGGAATGGCAATTTAATCTCAATGTAGACAAGTGTAATATGTTGCTTATACATAGAAAGATAGATCACTTATGATTTAGCTACAAAATAGCAGGTCAGCAACTGGAAGCAGTTAATTCCATAAATTATCTGGGAGTACATATTAGGAGTGATTTAAAATGGAATGATCATACAAAGCTGATCGTTGGTAAAGCAGGTGCCAGACTGGGATTCATAGGAAGAATCCTAAGGAAATGCAACCCGAAAACAAAGGAAGTTGATTGCAGTACTCTTGTTCGCCCACTGTGTGAATACTGCGTCAGCAGCGCGCTTCGTTACAGGATGATTTAGTAATCACGAAAGCGTTACGGAGATGATAGATAAACTCCAGTGGAAAACTCTGCAGGAGCGACGCTGAGTAGCTCGGTACGGGTTTTGTTGAAGTTTCGAGAACATACCTACATCGAGCAGTCAAGCACTATATTGCTCCCTCCTACGTATATCTCGCGAAGAGACCATGAGGACAAAAACAGAGAGATTAGAGCCCACACAGAGGGATACCGACAATCTTTCTTTCCACAAATAATACAAGACTGGAATACAGGGGAGAACCGATAGAGGTATTCAAGGTACCCTCCGCCACACACCGTCAGGTGGCTTGAAGAGTATGCATGTAGATGTAGATGTAGATGGATGAAGCGCCCTCTGCCATCCAGTATTGATGCGACGCACTCCGTGCCTCTCAATATCAATAGGGTGCAATAGGATACACCCTCTCCCACACAGCATTTTTACGAAACACCCGCAGCCACAGACCGTTGGTACGACACACCGTCTGGCAAGCATCATGCGTGGTGTGCGCCCTCTGCTACATAATACTGGTAGCTACCCGACATCAGCTGCAAGCCACTCGAGCTACAGCTATTCCAAGATGTTCTGCCATTCATTGCTAGATGGCAACAACATCGTCTTCATAGGGGCGGTGGGCCTTAATTGATTTCAGTTCAGTTTGCAGTAAACATTTATAAATTATATGCCGAAACGTCCCTCATATATCAGTTTGCCTGTCAGTCAAAAACATATCAAAATCTCTACAGCAGTTCCTCATATTAGCCCGAACATAAAGACAGAATCGCAGCAGGGATTTCATTTTATGTATGTATAGACAGAAGCACATAAGTGGACCATGGATAGAAGATAGGTAGATAGAAGAAGAAGAAGTAGAAGAAGAAGAGGAAGTAGATGGTAAATTGAGATCGCTCACTCCACGTAATTGGCGATGTCTGTTGTTATAATAATGTTTATCTGTACCTGTCAACAGCATATTAGTCCATAAATGTCATTTTTCCTGAAGATAATGATTTTTCCATAAAAATTGCTCAAGGTAATTTCGAACATTATTGGAATTATTATAGCCGAACGGTTTGATTACGCTGCATTACCTACTCATGTATTGAAATTCTGACAGACCTACATTTTCAACTTCATTAATTTCATCACTGTACCGTTGTAGTTCTTCACGTAAGATTCCCATTTTACATCAACTAGAAATAAATATAATTTCCATACTTTCCATCTCGAAGAATTAAGTATCTCATTAATAAAATTATAGTTGTCACTTATTGAGTTCCAACTTTTTAAAATGAACGTAGAAATTCCAGCTTTTGTTCATACTGTAAATTACTACATATTTATTAAACTGTTTCGTTCCTTAACGGTGTCCTTTTGTTCCTGTAAATATTACATGTGGTGGGTTTCTTGTTTCCCTTGTAGCTGACTTTTCCCTAGACTCGAGTCTTCACTTTTTATTTAAAGACTCAACGGAGGAGCAACTCATCATCCAGTGCAGCTCTAGAAGAAAAGTTAGGAACAGAAGAGTTTCGTGGATCACCACCTTATATCCCGAAAGCAACGTCAGCCTGTCGTGAAATCCTTCATTCTATGCTAAGAATTGCATAGTTTTTCCAACTACTTATTCACGTCGCTGTCTTGCTACTCCTTATGCACAAATGGAATAACGTAAATATTGAACATGTACAGTGAATATAGCTAACAATATGACGTGTGGGAATTTATTACTTTTATCTGTCATGTATGTTCCGTATTTCATATGATATCTCCATTAGATAATCACTTCATTGATGCCCTTGAGATCTATGGTAATAGAATTATGATTTGGATTCGACTGGATTTTTCTGTAATGAACCAATTACCTAGAATTCTGACATAAAAGTATTCTATAGAGTGTGCTACAAAATGTCAAAATTTTATTAGAAGATCCGCTTAAAAAATAAAAAATATCTCCAGGCTAAGGGTGACACTAAATAAAACTAACACTAAATACAACGTAAATAAATTTAATGAGAAGACATGGTTGCTGTTTATTGTCTCCGCAGTGTCACTTATTTGCCGTAGAATTAGACTTAACAGATAGAAATGTTCACAACACGAATAACATTATACGGAGAATTTTAAACATTACAGATGGCATTGAGTATCTCCTGAAACGCAAGCGAGGAGCAGCAGACATAAGAAAAATAAATAAGATGGGAAAATGCTGTTGAGAAATAGGGGTTTTGTGATCTACAATCAAGATTGTAAGAATGTACGAGTATGTCAAACAGTGTGCTGGAAGAAAACAGACGCATACGAAAAATGATTTGTACAACGATGACGTATACGGCTTCAAATACAGACCATCAGTGCTCATTAGAAAAACAGCACAATAGCGATGTGAAACATAGAAAGGAAGAAAACTCGTCTATGTAAACTAGAATATTTGACGTTATAGAAAGTCGTTTAAATGATAGTCGACAACTAATATCTTAGAGACAAGGAGCAAGTAACAGTGGGTGCAAGAAGATACCACGCAAAATTGCTACAACAGTTATTTAGTAATTTCCTTAATTAGTTTATTTAGTTCATGAAAGTACGATTTTATAAGGGAAGTAATTATGCATCGTGTAGCATGGAGGCCTGGGGAGGCGTGTACAGCAAACAGGAAAAAAGGGGAAGAATAAAAACTGTAATACTTACAGCAGATGATAGAGAAAGTGCACAAGATACATGTTAAGGCACGCAGGAACAGGGACGGAAATCGGTAGATGTAATGTGTATGGCCGCGCGTGATTAGCCGAGCGGTCTTGGGCGCTGCAGTCATGGACTGAGCGGCTGATCCCGGCGGAAGTTCAAGTCCTCCCTCGGGCATGGGTGTGTGTGTTTGTCATAGGGATAATTTAGGTTAAGTAGTGTGTAAGATTAGGGACTGATTACCTTAGCAGTTAAGTCTCAAAAGCTTTTAACTACATTTGAACATTTTAACGTGTATGTACAGACAAAGAAATTATTGCAGTTTCTGAAAAATTGGATGGTCTATTCACTGGACAGACGTTCATAATTTACGAGTAACAGCTCAATAACACATTGGTCCACTCCTGGCCCTTATATAAGAAGGTATTCTGTTTGGCACGGATTAATAGTGTCGTTGGATGTCCTCCTGAGGGTTATCATGCCAAATGTTGTGCAATTGGTGCGTTATAGTGTCAAAATTCCTCGATGGCCGGACCGTCACTCCCGGTTGTCGCGTCATATGGCAGGCGGCAGTCAGTTTAATGTGCCAGTGATCTCCGGGATGGTTCCAGACACGTCTTCGCTGGTTATCGCGACTCAGATCGAAGCGGGACTCATCAAAGAAGTCAATTCTACTGCAGACACGAGATTCCACACCGAAAACTTTTCTGTAGATGTACAGACAGCGACAGGATACCAACATCACTGTCGTCAACCTTACGCCCCGACTACCACGACTCCTTTTTTTTGTCATCCGTGGCACCCTCACAGCACAGCGCCACGTCGAAGATATTCTACTTCCCGTTCTGTTGCCCTTAATGGCAGGCCATCCTGGGCTTATACTTCACCAAGATAATACCGCTCACACACGGTGAGAGTCTCTACTGCTACATGTCTTTGTGCTTGACAAACCCCAGCACGGCCAGTAAGGTAGATGAATATTTAACCAAATGAGGAAGTTTGTAGCATTATGGGCTGGGCCCCTCAAACCTGCTTGGTTTTTCTGGCGATCTAATGCACCAGTTGGGCAGAATTTAGCCCGATAAAGCAATAAATTGGTAACCAAGACTGCACAATTCTTTTTATTCCATGATTACCGGTTTCGGCGAAACTAAAGCCGCCATCATCGGATTTTATGACAAATACAGGTCACAACATCAATGCAAACAATGGTGACGTTAATCGTTGCCCATAATACACAGGCCTTAGAAATTTGTCGTAAGTAGCACATAGGCGTCCAAGAGAGATGACATTGTAAATGACTTAACATCTATAACGTCATCTCTCTTGGACGCCTATGTGCTACTTGTGACAATTTTGTAAGGCCTGTGTCTTATAGGCAACTATTAATATCACCATTGTTTGCCTCGATGTTGTAACCTGTTTGTGTCCTAAGATCCGATGTGGAGTATTTAGTTTCGCCGAAACCGACAATTATGTAATAAAATCATGACTTCCGCAAGGCGTTCGATACAGTTCCCCACAGTCGTTTAATGAACAAAGTAAGAGCATATGGACTATCAGACCAATTCTGTGATTGGATTGCGGAGCTCCTAGATAACAGAACGCAGCATGTCATTTTCAATGGAGAGAAGTTTTCCGAAGTAAGAGAAATTTCAGGTGTGGCGCAGGGGAGTGTCGTAGGACTGTTGCTATTCACAATATACATAAATGACCTTGCGGATAAAACGGAAGTTCACTGAGGCTTTTTGCGGATGATGCTGTGGTATATCGAGAGGTTGTAACAATTGAAAATTGTACTGAAATGCAGCGAAGAGACGCATGGTGCAGGGAATGGCAACTGAATCTCAATGTAGACAAGTCTAATGTGCTGCGAATACATAGAAAGAAAGATCCCTTATGATTTAGCTACAATATAGCAGGTCAGCAACTGGAAGCTGTTAATTCCATAAATTACCTGGGAGTACGCATTAGGAGTGATTTAAAATGGAATGATCATGTAAGTTCATCGTCGGTAAAGCATTTGCCAGACTGCGATTCATTGGAAGAATCCTAAGGAAATGCAACCCGAAAACAAAGGTAGTAGGTTACAGCACAATTGTTCGACCACTGCTTGAATACTGCTCGCCAGTGTGGGCTCCAAACCACATAGGGTTGATAAAAGAGATAGAGAAGATCCAACGAAGAGCAGCACGCTTCGTCACAGGATCATTTAGTAAGCGCGAAAGCGTTACGGAGATGATAGATAAACTCCAGTGGAAAACTCTGCATGAGAGGCGCTCAGTAGCTCGGTACGGGTTTTGTTGAAGTTTCGAGAACATACCTTCACCAAGCAGTCAAGCGCCATATTGCTCCCTCCTACGTATATCTCGCGAAGAGACCATGAGGACAAAAACAGAGAGATTAGATCCCACACAGAGGTATACCGACAATCTTTCTTTCCACAAATAATACAACACTGGAATAGAGGGGAGAACCGATAGAGGTATTCAAGGTACACTCCGCCACACACCGTCAGGATTTGGAAAGGTCACAGGTCATCCCCGTTTTCATGAAGGGACGTCGAACTGATGTACAGAACTATGGACCTATATCTCTAACGTCGATCAGTTATAGAATTTTGGAACACGTATTATGTTCGAGTATAAAGACTTTTTTGGAGATTAGAAATCTACTGTGTAGGAATCAGCATAGGTTTCGAAAAAGACGTGTGAAACCCATCTATCGCTATTTGTCCACGACACTCAGAGGGCCATAGACACAGGTTCCCAGGTGGATACCGTGTTTCTTGACTTCCGCAAGGCGTTCGATACAGTTCCCCACAGTCGTTTGATGAACAAAGTAAGAACATATAGACTATCAGACCAGTTGTGTGATTGGATTGAAGAGTTCCTAGATAACAGAACGCAGCATGTCATTCTCAATGGAAAGAAGTCTTCCCAAGTAAGAGTGATTTCAGGTGTGCCACAGGGGAGTGTCATAGGACCGTTGCTATTCACAATATAGACAAATAACCTTCACTTCGGAAGTTCACTGAGGCTTTTTGCAGATGATGCTGTGGTGTATCCAGAGGTTGTAACAATGGAAAATTGTACTGAAATGCTGGAGGATATGCAGCGAATTGACGCATGGTGCAGGGAATGGCAATTTAATCTCAATGTAGACAAGTGTAATGTGTTGCTTATACATAGAAAGATAGATCACTTATGATTTAGCTACAAAATAGCAGGTCAGCAACTGGAAGCAGTTAATTCCATAAATTATCTGGGAGTACATATTAGGAGTGATTTAAAATGGAATGATCATACAAAGCTGATCGTTGGTAAAGCAGGTGCCAGACTGGGATTCATAGGAAGAATCCTAAGGAAGTGCAACCCGAAAACAAAGGAAGTTGGTTGCAGTACTCTTGTTCGCCCACTGCGTGAATACTGCGTGAGCAGCGCGCTTTGTTACAGGATCATTTAGTAATCACGAAAGCGTTACGGAGATGATGGATAAACTCCAGTGGAAAACTCTGTAGGAGAGACGCTGAGTAGCTCGGTACGGGTTTTGTTGAAGTTTCGAGGACATACCTTCACCGAGCAGTCAAGCACTATATTGCTCCCTCCTACGTATATCTCGCGAAGAGACCATGAGGACAAAAACAGAGAGATTAGAGCCCACACAGAGGGATACCGACAATCTTTCTTTCCACAAATAATACAAGACTGGAATAGAGGGGAGAACCGATAGAGGTATTCAAGGTACACTCCGCCACACACCGTCAGGTGGCTTGCGGAGTATGGATGTAGATGTGGATGTAGAAAAAGATTTCCCAAGATTTTGGCTACCAGTTTATTGTTTTAGAAGCATCTAGATAGCTTCCACGTGAGCACAATATGCTCCCTACAAAATTTAGCACGATATCACTCAGAACGACATCCAACGACTCTATCAATCAATGTCAAGCCGAATAATTGCTTGCTTAAGGGTCAGAGTTTGACCAACGTGTTACTGACTTGCCCAGCTTGTGAAGCTCTTTCTGTTGAATAAAGAATCCTACAATTCTGAAATTATAATCATTTGTTTGTCTGTACAGGTACATCACATCTACCGATTTAGGCCCCATTCGGACAATTCCTTCGTGGTGTGTTGGGTGTTTTTCTCTATCCCTCCTTTTATTATATGTAAAATATGAAACAGGTTTACACAGATTATTAACTGTAGTTGATGGAAGCATGAAACAGAATGTAGAACATTTAACTGGTCGAGCGACGACACAGAGAAATGAGTAGAATTACATAATGCCTAGTTAATGCGTTCTATAGCATACAAATGCAACTCCTGAGAGAAGACTTCGCACCTTTTGAGACATCATCTTAATAACTACGTTGCATAATTTACGCCCTGAAAAGAGAACTGACAAATCCTAAGAAATACCCTTCGCACACTTCTTGTGTCTGATTTCCAGTAGTAAGGCGTAACTACAGTATAATAAGTATCGTTTCACTAGCCCCAGTGAAAGTTGTTTCCTGTTGCATATGTAAAGAAGACGACGGCGTTAAGTCTAGCTCTATCTATGTATGTAGAACTATCCCCCGGCCGAATGAAATTGACCTAAGGCAGTACGAGAAAACAGGTGCTAATGAATACTTGACGCATCTGTATAATCGCAGGCAGCCCACCAACTGTTCCCTTTGTGGCAGTTCTTGTCCGGTACAAATGTCGTCTGCAGTTCCTCATCGTTTCCCCATAACAAGGTCCAGAACTGTCCTGGCAATATACTGACTCAATTTGCTGGCGGAACCTACCTCCTCCACGTCACAGTTTTATGGTCTAAAGTTACACAGTAAGACACAATAAGAAAAAATATCTACACCAAAAAAACCTAAGCAGAATAGATTGTCATCTATATGCTCATAGATCATTTTTTCACTTTCTGTGGAAGGAATCTAAACTCAAGAAAGGTCCCTTTCACTGATTATGTAAACAACAACTGTATTAAACTGTTACAAAGTATTGTTACAAAAGCCTTCTGCTATATAAATGAAAGTCTAACTACTATAATTCCCCTTATTGCACAGACTGTGACAAGACAGTACCGGCAGCTCTTCGAAAGGATCGTTTCGAGAACTTTCCTCAAATATGTTATTTGGCATCCTCCCCCCATACCGACCCTCTCTGCAACATTGCCTTTCCTTGGTCTGTTGGCAAAATCTTCAAAGATATATCTAAAACTGGTGATCATGGTAGCTGGCTGCTTTCTCTTTTAAAACATTTCTGCATAGACAATCCTCTAAAGGAAAATAAGTTACTGAATATTGTTCCAGTGTAAAATATTAAATGAAAAATGACTCATTTTTATTTTTCATTTTTATTCTATATCTTCAAACGATTTTAGTAAATGTACGATGAATTAGACCCATTGTATTTTCTAGCTTCTCTAAAAATATATTGTCTACTAAACTAAATGGAAATAATGAAAATATAAAATTTCTGTTTCTAATTCTATAATTAACAATAACTTATGATTTATATCAATGCACTGAATAACTTGATGTGTGGGAGTTATGGTTTTTTTGAAAAAGACTTCTTTGTATATTTTTGTACAATCCGAAATATGCTCCATCTCAAATGAACTTAAAAGATGCATTCATATTCTCTTGTCAGCGGCAATTTGTCTCACTCCACCAAACCCATTCATGTAGCGCCAATCAGCCTTCCTTCCTTTACCCAGCAATATCTTATAGGTTATGCGTTGGTTCCCAGTAATTAGAATGAAAACCAGAGGAGAAGCTCTCGGATTCAAAAGGGTGCAACGCATTGGTGGAGTATTTCTCCATGACTGCTCAACCTATACATCGGAATATCAATGGAGAAAGTAGTGGGACTAAAATTTAGTGTTAAAGAATACCAGAGACAAGATTGACGTATGAAACTGATGTTATCTGTGAATATCTGTAAAAATTACAGGACCAGGCTACAGTGAAGATTTCTAGCTCTTTAAATAAGTGTCTGCAGGATGATCTTGGATGAGTTTGAGCAATTATTCTGAATACACGCTTTTGTGCAATGAACACTCTTTCACTCAAAGATGAGTTACCCCAGAATATGATGCCATACGAAAGCAGAGAATGAAAATAGGCATAGTAAGCTAATTTACTGAGATGTATATCGCCAAAATTTGCAATGACCCTAATAGCATACATAGCTGAACTCAAACGTTTCAGCAGATCCTCAGTGTGTTTTTTCCAGTTCAACCCCTCATCAATAATGCATACAGCTACAAATTTTCAATATTCTACCTTAGCTACCGATTTCTGATCGAAGTCTATATTTATTAATGGTGTCATTGCATTTACTGTGTGGAACTGTATATACTGTGTTTTGTCAAAGTTTAATGAGAGCCTATTTGCAGAGAACCACTTAATGATTTTCTGAAAAACACCATTTATAATTTCACCAGTTAATTTTTGAGTGTTGAATTTGATAGCTATACTTATATCATCAGCAAAAAGTACCAACTTTGCTTCTTTGCTTCATACCAGTTAGGTATGATTTAAAACATTTGAGCACTGTCCCATTCATACACACAGTACTTGAGATTATCTACAAGTATTCCATGATTTGATAGATCACAAAAAATCCCAACGTGCGACTTTCGGTTACTCAGAGCATTTAATATTTCATTAGTGAGAGTATATATAGCATTTTCCGTTTATAAATCCTTCTGGAAACCAAACTGACGTTTTGTTAAAACTTTATTTTTACAAAGGTGTGAAGGTACTCTACAATACATTACTTTTTCAAGAATTTTGGATAAGGCAGTCGGAAGAGAGATTGGGTGGTAGTTGTTGACATCTGACGTATCCCCTTTTTTATGCAATGGTTTAACAATGGCATACTTCAGTCTATCTGGGAAAATACACTTCTTCAGAGAGCTATTATATTTGTGGCTAAGAATCCCTCTTATTTCTTGGGAACAAGCTTTTATTATCCTGCTGGAAATGCCATCAATTCCATGTGAGCTTTTACTTTTGAGAGAGCTTATTATGTTCCTAATTTCAGAAGGAGAGGTAGGTGTAATTTCAATTGTATCAAATGGCGTGTGTAAGGCCTCTTCTATTAACTGCCTTGCTTCGTCTAATGAACATTTAGATTCTATTTTGTCTACAACATTTAAAAAATGATTATTCAAAATATTTTCGAATTCCGGCTTGTTGTTTATCAAGTTTCCATTCTCTTTGATGGTGATTCCGTCATCCTATCAAGTAGAGAAAGCGGGATTATCATAATGATGGGAGCAATGACATAAATCGGCGACATTAGTAATTCGTGGTTCGTTGCTAACAGGATGTTACATGACTGTGAGAAGAAAATCAGTAATTCAAGGCCAGTATTTGCTTTTCATTTCAATGATTCATTAAAAGCATCGGACTTTGGGACTAAATTTAGAATATCTGCAGTTTGCTTTTTTCATTGACCGTGCAGTGTTCAGTCCAGATTGCAGCGATGGCAACCGTTCAGCAGTATCATTATATTAGTAATATCCAACTTAGCTCGACACACATCGTCAAGAGATTGCAAAAATATTTAGAAACAAAAGCTAAGGCAACGCATAATGGTAACGTTAATTAGAAAAATTTTACCTTTCAAGCAATTATTACTACTCTAAGTAGTTCAGGGAGAAAAAAAGATTGCCTTATTCTAGCAGTTCATACACAAGAAGCCAACGAGAAAGTGGTAGAGAAAGCTTATCAAGATACAGTATTTTTTAAACAAAATCACAACGAAATTCTTCACATAGTGTATATACATTTTACAAATATTTTAACACTATCTGAAACTTCGTTAGGCATATATGTTTTATATGTATTGTCATATTAAAAGTACAAAAGACAGATGAAAGAAATGAGATTAGCGAAAAGGTTATAATCAAAGTTTGACATCTCGCAAAAGACAGGTGAAAGAGTTCAATAAAGTGAAATAATGGGTGACACATCAGTCAAGGAGGATGCAAGAAGCGGTTTGCCCCAGGAAAAGACATCGTTCGTTGTTAGAAGAAGTTAGCCATAGTCAATGGGCTTAACATAACAAAAAAGTTTCTGGGAGTGTAGATTTGTAGTTCAGCACAGTAAGGAAGTGGATAGTGAACTGTTTGAAACCTGGAAAATAAAAGAATCGATGAGACTGTTATATAATTTTGCAAAAGGGCACTGATAAGAAAAGAGAATTCTCCCCAGAATCAGCGAGGAAAGGAAAATGTGGAAACTAGTAGAAAAAGGACAGAATGATGGCCCGTGAATAAGAAGCCAAGATATTAACTCCACTGTGCCAGTAGAAGTCGTACAGGACACAAAATGTAGCGTCTAGGAGCAAGTAAGAACATTGGGTGTAGATGCTAATCGAGATGATACGTTTGGTGTACGTTTTACATAAACAACTGTTTACAAAAATTGCGACCCCCGGAGGGAATGGTTTGAATAATTCTAAAACCGGAGGATGCAGAACCATGAATAGTCATTATGATTCAAGAGATATGCTGTTCTTTTGTGCGACCGGACAGGTCAATATTACATCAGGGTCAATCTGTGCAGAGGCGTCAGTTGGAGTAGAACCGTGCAAGCATGCCTCGTCCACATTAAAGTGCGCAAAATCAGCATGTTAATTAGTTGGAACAGGGCAGAACGATTAATCTCCGACAGACTGGTTTGTCATACCGTAATATTGCCGCTCATAGAGGGCACCCCGCTACGACTGTGATGTCTATGCGGAACGGTGGAGGGAGTTCTGTCACACACAGTGTGGGAAGGGTGTTGGACCTGACAGTGTGAAAATAGACTCAAGGATGACCACCATTTTGGCAGCGTAACTGAAACCGAGATAATGACTCAGTTCACAATGTTGGTTCGACGTTGGAGCACTGCTCCGCGTGACAACAAGTCAGCCTGGACAGTTCTCCGCCACTGACAGAGTGCTTCTGATAACCAGCTAGCAACAACGCCTCAGACCACAGTGGGCATGTGAAGCAGCTACTGGTGTGTTTAGTGGCTAACTGTGGTGTTTTCGGATAAGACCCGCTTCAACTCTTGCAGCTTTTACATGTGTTGGACGCTACTCTGCAACGTCGAGCTGCATAAGGGCAAACACTAAGTGTGATGGTAGGACAGTAGCGCGATGGTTTACGGTACCTTTAGCTACAACGTTCAATCTCGCCTCCTCCGTCCTGAGGGAAATCTCAACAGCAACCGCTTCATCAGGCATATTTTAGTGCCTGAGGCAGCGTGCTTCCAACTAGCCACTCCACGTGGCATATTTCAGAAGGACAATACCCCGCCACCTGTGTGGACTAATGTGCACGCCTTCCTTGAAGAACTATAAGTACCCCTGTTTTCCTGGTATACACGTTCGATTGACATATCTGGCATAAGATCGGAGAACAATATTTTTGTTTCTGGTTCTCCTGCAGTCGCTGCGTATGCTTCTTGGACGCGCCTACAAACCTCACAGCACTGTTTCTTCCAGTTGCGTTCCAGGCCCTCTTTGATTTAATGCCGCGACGCCTAGAGGCTCTGATAGCAACACATTCTGGCTTCTCACCAGAGTGTATCCGCATAGTAAAGGCGCTTGCACGGCTCTGTAATTCTGATCATTTGTGCATCGTTGTGTCCATAATCAGTGGAGTATATTTCTTAGTAATCACATGCCTACTAATGTAGTTCCCTATTTCTCTTGTTACGAAACTAATCTACACTCCTGGAAATTGAAATAAGAACACTGTGAATTCATTGTCCCCAGAAGGGGAAACTTTATTGACACATTCCTGGGGTCAGATACATCACAGGATCACACTGACAGAACCACAGGCACATAGACACAGGCAACAGAGCATACACAATGTCGGCACTAGTACAGTGTATATCCACCTTTCGCAGCAATGCAGGCTGCTATTCTCCCATGGAGACGATCTTAGAGATGCTGGATGTAGTCCTGTGTAACGGCTTGCCATGCCATTTACACCTTCTAGAGCACGTTGGGTGGCACGGGATACATGCGGACGTGCATTGTCCCGTTGGAACAGCAAGTTCCCTTGCCGGTCTAGGAATGGTAGAACGATGGGTTCGATTACGGTTTGGATGTACCGTGCACTATTCAGTGTCCCCTCGACGATCACTAGAGGTGTACGGCCAGTGTAGGAGATCGCTCCCCACACCATGATGCTGGGTGTTGGCCCTGTGTGCCTCGGTCGTATGCAGTCCTGATTGTGGCGCTCACCTGCACGGCGCCAAACACGCATACGACCATCATTGGCACCAAGGCAGAAGCGACTCTCATCGCTGAAGACGACACGTCTCCATTCGTCCCTCCATTCACGCCTGTCGCGACACCACTGGAGGCGGGTTGCACGATGTTGGGTCGTGAGCGGAAGACGGCCTAACGGTGTGCGGGACCGTAGCCCAGCTTCATGGAGACGGTTGCGAATGGTCCTCGCCGATACCCCAGTGTCCCTAATTTGCGGTGCGGTCCCCTACGGCACTGCGTAGGATCCTACGGTCTTGGCGTGCATCCGTGCGTCGCTGCGGTCTAGTCCCAGGTCGACGGGCACGTGCACCTTCCGCCGACCACTGGCGACAACATCGATGTACTGTGAGACCTCACGCCCCACGTGTTGAGCAACTCGTGCGGTACGTCCACCCGGCCTCCCGCATGCCCAATATACGCCCTCGCTCAAAATCCGTCAACTGCACATACGGTTCACGTCCACGCTGTCGCGGCATGCTACCAGTGTTAAAGACTGCGATGGAGCTCCGTATGCCACGGCAAACTGGCTGACACTGACGGCAGCGGTGCACAAATGCTGCGCAGCTAGCGCCATTCGACGGCCAACACCGCGGTTCCTGGTGTGTCCGCTGTGCCGTGCGTTTGATCATTGCTTGTACAGCCCTCTCGCAGTGACCGGAGCAAGTATGGTGGGTCTGAAACACCGGTGTCAATGTGTTCTTTTTTCCATTTCCAGGAGTGTATTTGAAAATGACTGCAGAGCTTTCTATTTTGTGTCAAAATTCAGCACGTATCAAAGCCCAGTTTCCTCTTTGTTGTATTCAGTGCAGTTAAATTAAATTAGGTACTAAGATGTTGTACTTGAGTACAGCATAAGCAGTTGGGCATATTTGAAATATGGGTTCCTGAGTCAGGAGACATGTCAGACAGCACACGCTTTCATATTTCTAAGGTGTTACTATTGTTTACATGAAAATAAATTAAATGGCTGATTGTGGTACATTAAAACAGCATACCAGGCTGGATCCATATCCTGCGCCGACACTGCTCCATCTGAGAAAGAAGATATTCGTTATCCCGAACATTCCTGTAGGTAGGAGGAAAAATAAAATCCCAGAGACCGCGCATAACTAGAGCTGATCGTTACATTCATCTTGTTTGAGGTGGGGTTCGAGGAGCACGCGGCAGTGCGTAGATCTCTCTAAGTTTCAAACTTAGTTTCATATATTTGGAGAGTACTATCTAGAAAAATTTATTGACATGATAGAAGGCGGAAAGGTGTAGGCAAATGGTAAAAAAACTTTCACAGACCATAGATAAAATTTAAAGGAAAATAAGAACAGTGATAGATAAGACCATTTCTGGTAAGTTGTCTATACTTTGTAAACATATAGCATCATAGTAAAGAATTGTCAAAACTGAACAGTCGACATATCTGACAAAGATGTATTTTTAACTTCAAGAACTGTTATATTTACCGAGGCATGACAGAAAGATTTTACTAAAGATGCAATACGCTCGTCTCTTCCGACTAGAGAGCAAATGTAAACGTTAAACAACCACAATTTCCTTTGAAACTTCCTAGCAGATTAAAACTGTGTGCCCGACCGAGACTCGAATTCGGGTCCTTTGCCTTTCGCGGACGAGTGCTCTACCATCTGAGCTACCGAAGCACAACTCACGCCCGGTACTCACAGCTTTACTTCTGCCAGTATCTCGTCTCCTACCTTCCAAACTTTGTCGTTTCGCTGGTCACTTCGTAATAATCGTAAGCCAAAAGAAACCTGTCGTGTAGAATATTAAAAAAAATGTATTACCTTATTGCAGATAGTTTTTAGCATTCATTTCGATAAAGTTTTATACTAACGTTTACAAGGCTGCGGGTGTACAAGTAAGTAAAATATTGAAATGTTGGGAGTAGATAGTTGTTTGACCAATGTTCACTCTGATAATTACAGCTCTAAGACAGTTTCTTCCATGCTAAATTCGAATACTGAGTTGTAAATGAAATACTGTCGTGGATTTCCTTTGTACAATTAATTTATTAATTGAATCACACACGGCCCCTACAAACCATGGAACTTGTCATTGGGTGAGTGGTGAGAAGACGGAGGGGATGTGGTCGCGTGGCTATGTAGACAGTGCAGACAGCTCAGTTTCAGGGACAATATTCTGGATGAGTAACTGATCCTTATAACATGAACCATAATCGACTTGTTCTCCTAGTACTGCTAACAGCTGAAACCAAGGGGAAACTACAGTCGTAATTTTTCCCGATGGTATGCAACTGCACTGTATGATTAAATTATGATTGCTTCATCTTGGATGAATTATACCGGAGATAATTCCCCATTCGAATATCTGGACTGGGACCATTCTCCTCGGAGGATTTCGTCAACAGGGAAAACAAAACTAGTGTTCTAAGTGTCGGAGCGTGGATGCTCGGTCTCTTAATAGGGTGGATAGGTCAGAAAATTTCAAAATGGAAAGGATAGACTGTTTTTAGATGTAGTGGAAACTACTTGGCGAATGCAGGGTTATAAATGCAGAAATCATGTAGAGGTAGCGGAGGAGCAGGTTTTTATAATAAATAAGAAAACAGGAATGCAAGAAAACTATTATGATTAACATAGTGAACGTACAAATATCGTAACCAAGGTACTAAGCTCACACCCGTCACAGTAGTAAAATGACAACTAGTTGCGTAGGTGGTGAAGCTATTGCAAAAATGGGTGATGAGATAAAGGATATTATTCAGATAGTTACGGAAGACGAAAATGGAATTGTGATTGGGGCTGGCATTCGATAGTTGGTAAAGGAAGAGAAGAAAATAATAGATGAGTTTAGACTGGGAAATGAATGAAAGAGGAAGCCGCGTGATGGAATTCTGCTCGGATCATAATTGGATCTTGGTTACCACTTGCATTAAGAATCGTGAAAGAAGAATGTATACGTCGAAGAGACATGGAGACACCGACAGGTTTCAGATTGATTATATCATGCTAAGAGAGAGATTTGGGAACCACGTGTTAAACTGTAAGACATTTCCATGGGCGGATGTGGGCTCAGACGACATTTATTGGTTATGAGCTCTACATTAAAACTAAATAAATCGCAAAATGGTATTACATTAAGGAGTTTGGACCTCGATAAGTGGAAAGAACGAAAGGTTCTTGACCCTTTCACAGGGAGCATTAGGCACCGATTGGTTAGAGCAGGGGAAAATGTACAGCAGAAGACTAATAGGTAGCTTTCAGAGATGGAACAGTGAAGGTAGCAGAGGATCAAATAGGTAAAAAAAATGGTTTAGTATAAATCCTTTGATCCCACAGGAGATATTGCATTTAAATTATAAAAGGAGAAACTATAAAACACAGCAAATGAAGCAGGCGAAACTGAATGTAATTGTCTAAGAAATTAGATTGACAGGAAGTGCAAAATGGCTAAACAGGAACGGGTAGAGAACAAATGTAAGGATTTAGAGACATATCTCACTAGACGAAAGGTAGATGCCGCCCACAGGAAAATCAAAGACGCCTTAGGAGGAAACAGAAACAGCTGTATCAATATCAAGTGCTCAGATGGAAAACAGACCCAAGCAAGGAAGGGAGAACTGAGCTGTGGAAGGAGTATAGAGAAGGTCTGTACGAGGAAGATGCACTAGAAAGCTGTATTATACTAAGGAAAGAGGACGTAGAAGAGATGCGTCATATGATACTGCCAGGAAAATATGACAAATCATGAAAGAGCTAGGTCGAAACAAGGCTCCTGGAGTAGATGACATTTCGCCTGAACTACTAATAGCTTTGGGAAAGCCAGCCATGACAAATGTATTCTATCTGGTGCTCAAGCTGTACGAGGCAGGGGGAATACCCTCAGAGTCTCAGACTTCGAAAGGAAAGTAATAGTTACAATTCCAAAGAAAGCAGGTGCTGAAAGGGGTGAATAATTTTGAATTATTAGTTCAATTCTTGGGTGAGAAATATTAAGACGAATTTTTTGCAGAAGAATGGTAAAATGGTTGAAGAAGATCAGTCTGGATTGCAGAGAAATGTAGAAACACGTGAGGCAATACTGAACCTATGACTTCTCTTAGAATATTGGTTAATGAAAGACAAACTTACGCTTCTGGCATTTATAGCATTTGACACTGTTGACTGGAACACTCTCTTTGAAGTTCTGAAGGTAGCAGCCGTAAAACACTGGGAGCGAAAGGCTATTTACAACTGGTACAGAAACTAGATGGCAGTTAAGAGAGTCGAGGGACATGAGAGAGAAGCAATGGTTGGGAAGAGAATGAGACAGGTTTGTAGCTTGTCCCACATGTTATTCAGTCTGTACCTTAAGCAAATAGCAAAGGAAACATAAAAAATATGGATTACGAATTAAGGTTTAGGGAGAATAAATGATAGCACTGTGGTCTGCCGATGACACTGTAATTCTGTTAGGTACAGCACGGTACTTGGAACAGCAGTCGAATGGAATGGGCAGTCTCTTGAATTGAGGATGTCTGATTAACTTTTACAGAAGCAAAACAAGGATAATGGGATGTAGTCGAATGAAATCAGGTGATGCTGAGGGAATGAGATTAATGAACGTGACACTGTAAAAGTAGATCAGTTTTACCATTTGGGCAGCAAAATGAGGTTGGCGGAAGCAGAGATGATACAAAATGTAGGTTGGCAATGACAAGGAAACCGTTTCCGAAGTAGACAAATGTGTGAACATCGAACGTAGTTTTAAGATTTAGGAAGTATTTTCTGGAGGTATTTGTCTGCAGTGAGCCATGTATGGAAGCGAAATGTGGACGATAAACAGTTTAACACAAGAAGAGAATAGAGGATTTTGAAATGTGGTGATACAGAAGAATGGTGGAGATTAGATGGGTTGATTGCCTAACTGATGAGGGGTACTGAATAGAATTGGTGATACAAGAAATTTGTTGTACAGATTGACTAAAGGGGTCGGTTGATAGGGCTGATTCTGAGTCATCAAGGGATTACCAATTTACCATAGGTGGTAAGTATCTAGGGGGGGGGGGGGGGGTAAAAATAGTAGAGAAAACCAAGAGATGAATACAGCAGGCAGATTCACGAGGAGGTAGTTGCAGTAGTTATTTGGTTTTGGAGAGGATTGCAAAGGATAGAGTAGCATGGAGAGCTGCATCAAACCAACCTTCAGACTGAAGAGCACAACAAACACCATCATGTACTGCCTACTTAAAAGAATTTTCTGCATCAGTTCACTTGACTGAAACGTGTCTGTCACTCAGCAAGGTGAAATGCTGATAATAAGTAGGGAAATTGTAATACGTCTGATTTTTTTTCCTCTACTCATAATCAAACGGCGGCCTATTGTACTAGTATATGTAAAACGACTATGGTAACAGAATCGTATATATATATATATATATATATATATATATATATATATATATATATATATGTATATATAATGTTTATTACATATAAATATCTGCATACATGTTTCTGTAGCTGTTTCTGTATCGTTTTCGTAATATTCCAGCAAAGGAATATCGCTGCCACAGAACACTATTTATTCGGCTAAAATGTCGTTATATTTGTACATGAAAAGCTATAAAATAAATATGGAAAACAGAATCCGACACCAGTGCAGCCAGAGAAATGCTATATGCAAGTATTTATAATAAATGTTGCTTAAAAAAATGAATATGCCGTTGGACTCCGCCAGTAACAAGAGAAACATGTACAACACGCATGACGTAATTAGTGTCTGCAAATGCCACGTAACCCTCTCCCTTCTGGAGCGGTCTGCTCTTGCTAAAATGGGACACGCTGTACAGCATCTTGTTCAGATTGTAACACCGAGCGAGGTAGCACAGTGTCTAACACACTGTACTTGCATTCAGGAGGACTATAGTTGAGATTCCTGGTCGGCTGTACAGTTTTATGTTTGCCGTGATGTCCCTAAATCACTTACTGGCACGTAGAAGCACGGTTACCATCGAAAGGCCACGGCCTATTTCCTTCCTGGACCCTCCCTAATTCGAGCCTGTGCTCCGATGACCTCTTTGTCGACGGGACCCTAAATTCTTTCCTTCCTTCCTGACCATGGCCCAGGCATCAGCTACCTTTCGTACTTGCAGTTTTAATTACTCTTGACCTTTAGCTTAAAGGATTTTGATCAAGATCCTATCAGAAATTACGGACAAGTAGGGAGATTAAAAAGCTATGTAAATAGGAGACATAAACGGACTAGAAGAAACATTCAGCGCAACCCACATGCATTCATGTGAAACCATTATTTAATTACTTAATCTAATAACAATAAAATGAGTGACAAAGCTTGTTTAAACTTTTCAGCATCTACAGATGACAGGGCGGGAGTCACTGGTCGGTCAACAAGAGGAAGTCACAAACAATAAAAGCGGAAAATGCGAGAAAATGAAGGCAACTGAGAGAGGGTTCCGTCAAACGATGATCCAACTGCAACAGAACGCACAACATTATCCAAACGGCAGCAACGATCACGTCGTTATTTGGTTACTGATTTACTCTGAAGCTATAGCTGCAATGTTTGTCAATCGAGCTGTTGCGAGTTGCGAGTAACAAGATTTTTAAACGGTTTGCTATTTGAAAACCCGGCAGCCTTCCCTGGACATCTGAAGCTTCAGCAGTCAGGAACAGTGCTGCACTATGACTCCTGAACAGTTGGTTCATGTATCACAGAGGTTGGCTGTACCACTCACGAAAGCGCTTGTTGACTTCCCCATGTCTATCAAAAAGTGAATTACCGTTGCCCACTTTAGTTGCTGTCTACACCATCAATTCTCAAGGGTGCCACTTGTCATGCTAAAGTTGAACCAGTTTTTCTAGGTAACATCTTGGGAGTACCACTCTGCAACGTTAAGTTGCCAGCCACTGGCTCCTTCTAGGTGTAAATTTCACCTTAAAGTTGTATAACTGCGTGTGAAAGTGTTCGCTTCCATTTAAATGAATTTATTAATCTTAGTGATAGTAATTTTTATTGCAACTAGGTATTGGATTC
Source organism: Schistocerca gregaria (assembly GCF_023897955.1). Taxonomy (NCBI): domain Eukaryota; kingdom Metazoa; phylum Arthropoda; class Insecta; order Orthoptera; family Acrididae; genus Schistocerca; species Schistocerca gregaria. The sequence continues at coordinate 744,906,806 of NC_064922.1, forward strand.
GAAATAAAAACTAAGTCTATAAAAATACCTACACTGCTATATCATCGTGATCATCCCTTGGCCGACCTCACATAAACACGATATTAGTATTCAAATTTTCACAGTCATTAATCACCAAAATTGCTGAATAAATTTTTAGCCTCAAATGGTTCATTTTCTGTAATCCAAGTAATTGCAAAGTTTTATTGACATTCCATGGGAGAGGATACCCCACTGTAGTGTTGAAAACGATTTTCTTACTAGAATTTTGCGGAATACTATACCTAGTAACCCACCTCTGGCTTATGTATAGCATCAAGTAATTTATCGTAAATAAAATGACAACGAAGTATAGTAGGTTTTATCAGCATATGTTATGGCTTTTGTATAGTATATGTATTGGTTTGGCTTCATGGTGTGTTTACGTTAGTGTTGATTTGGTTCTAGTATCGAAATCAAGATGGAATTTAGAAAATGTTAATAACTTTGTGTAAATATTTTAAATTAATTGTGGTGAATATATACAGCTAAACGTAATCAGTTGATATTTACCCCATTCTGAGCTGAATGAATTGGTTTAATACTGTACCACATAATGATTTCTGAGTTTTGACTGCAGTGCATGGCATTGGAGCAAGCGCTTTGTTACAACTCGCTTGCGGCAGGACCCTGTTAACTGAAACACACTCATCAGTTACACTAGTCTGATGTAGTCAATTATTTTTCTCGGTGTTATGCACGCAGCCTGTTGTTTCCATTCACTGTTAGCTGATTTTGTAATATCCAATGTTATTGATAAAAATAGCACCTTCCTACATGTTTCTGACTTACACGAGCTTTTGTGAGACAGAAACAACGCTATTAGACTATTCCGTTATCAAGCTGCAATGATGCTAGATTAGGGATACCTGTTGGAGAGTGACCCTCTTTACAGTTCAACCAGACAAAAGGATTAACGGGAAATAGAAAATCTGATGAGAGCTATTTGTAGTGATTCAGTTATTTTTCATTATCTTATTTACCATAGCAGCCAAACTATTATATTTCTTACTACATACAATGTAATGCCATTATGTTATACACTGTTTTCAATGCTTCCAAATGACATATATTAACAGTTAACGACACTCATATTTCTGAATGACGTATAATACATACAATACTGTGAATACTGTGAATCGCTGTACATTTGGTAACAGATAAGTACACCATTCTTGCAACGAAACAAAGCAGCTGGCTCTCTGTACTATTTAACATCACACTTATAGCCCATCTCTGCACTATATCGTGTCTTTCCATTTTTCCATAGTTTTTAATTACACCGCACTGCAGAAATTTTCCTCCAACAGTCCTTTCTATCTCAATCCCCGTGTGACTTATCTTTCCTGGTTTCGACACTAAGATATTGTTCTACACTACAAAATTTAGTAGATAAATTTCAAGACTTTCAGTAAGGTTGGCGACAGTATTTCTCTGGGCAGAATTTCATTGTCACTTCTTGAAACTACTGGCCAGTGTAGTTAGTCATGTTCAGTATGAGATACCTAACTTTTAACATTATTGCTCAATTACTTATAGATGACAGTCAGACGTTGAAACAGCGCATAGAAAATTTAATTTGTGTAAGCACTCGACAACTGAAAGCATACGTTCTGGCAATCACGCCACAAACACTTGAGAAATAATTATTTCTTATATGCACTTCGCAAAACCTTTCTTACAGGATTTTTCTTGTACTTTTCTCATTATAAAATTTTCTTGTTCACTACTAGCTTAATGATATTTTATCCTTTTTCTAGATTGTACTTGCGACCTCGTTATTCAGTATCTAATGTTTGCAATACTACTTTTATCTGTCACAGTCAAAAAGAAAATATATTTGTCCCGAAATTTCGTGTTACCCGTTTGTTTTACTATCTCGTATTTTAACAACTGGCTGGTAAGTTTTCCATAGGAAAAAAAAAAAAAAGAATAGAGAGTCGCGCTGTAGTAGGAGGTGGGGAACGCCTGCGAGGTCGGCTGTAGTGCAACACACAGCTCCCCTCCGTATGGCACATTCCTGAGTGTGACGCAAATACACGACAGAAATACAAACCGTACGAACTGAATGTGCCATGTCAGGATGGCCGAGCGGTCTAAGGCGCTGCGTTCAGGTCGCAGTCCACTTCTGTGGGCGTGGGTTCGAATCCCACTTCTGACAAAATTTTTTCTTTCTGTTTGCCTAGCGAGGGTCTCTGCTTATGTCTCAAGAAGTTGTATACTGTTATTTTAAATATCAAATATTATAATTTCACATCCTTCAAACAATATTGTACTTCAAACGAGGGTTAGGTACGTATTATAGTTTTAATATAATTAGAGGAGAAGGTAAAGAGACGGGCTCATGTATTAGATAGAACTCTCCTCCCCAAAGAGGTATGGGAGGTGCTGCAGTATGGTGGCCACGACTGTAAACGGTATCACTTGCTGGCAGGAAATACCAATGGAATAAGAAGTATAACTATTTTTATTTCGAAAGAAAAAATTAAACAATACAGTTCATGAAATATTTTTAGCAGTTGTATTGCATAAAACTTTTTCAATCACATTAAAATTGGTTCTTATTCTCCTAGATCCAACACAGATTCTGAAGTGTCTGTCTTCCCCCAAAAGTCCAATAAATCGAAAAAAAGATTAAACCTGTGTTTTAATCACCTTTCTCAGTGGGGTGAACAGCAACACCAAATTTTATCTTTAATATTGTATAAGCATAAGCTAGATTCCAAAGGAAATTGAAAGTATAAAGTTGGGCACAAGACCTAAAATCCATTATGAACTTGATTTTCATATTCCTTTTCATAATTATCAATTTTGTTTTTAAATTTGAAAACTATTCTATTCAATCCATTTTACAGTAGCTTAGGATCCTGCTTTCTGGATGTCAGTGTGAAATTGCTTCATAATAACCATAAGGATATGAAAATAAAACCAATTTCACATAACCTCCGAAGTAACTGGTATCATGTTAAAAAATGATCTATTCAATATACAAGCTGTACCCCAAAGTAACGAAGAGGTTTCGAACAACATACGCTTGACTAAACAATGACTCCTCACGTGTTGAAATAAACTTGTCTAGTTGGGCTTGTTTTGTCAAAAGAAACATCAACATAACCGTTATCTTCTAAACAACAAATTTTACTAGTAGGAACGTATTAAGAACAAGGTTTCATAGAGAAAGAGGAAATATCTGTTTTGTTATAAAGCCAGTCATGGGTCAAATAACTTTACTAACGGGGTAATTAATTGTGGTCAGCTATGCTTATCTACAGACTTGAGTGAGTCCAACAAATTATACAATTAGTATTACTGTGTTTATAGATGTTACAAGCATATAGATGGTGCAGCCACCTCTATATAATCAATTACAAAAATTATGTAATATACCGGATTGACTTAGGTCTTGAGATCTGTAGGCAATTAATAATGAAAAAGCACAAATTTTACATTGCATACAGCGTAAATGACTGTTTACTTTTTCCACATACTTCAACTGCAGAATTATCTTCTGGGTTCTGTCTCTATTTACTTCACCACACAAATCCCGAAACGCACAGTCTTAAATTCACCAATTAAGCGAAACACAAGTCAGATTAAAGGATAGTTTAAGATTGAAATTTTTGTTACTGTCATGGGATTGTAAATTAGCTTACTATGTACTTGAATTAAAGCAACACAGTTGAGATTCTTACTTACAAATAAAGTTCGAAGTAAGCGAATTCAACACCGTATCCGATGTTTGTGATAGAGGAAACAAAACCTCAGCTGGCAGTGTCACCAACTTTGAAATTCATAATTTCCCTCATAGATTGGTTCGCTACCAACCCAGGCCATCAAAGCCTAGAACGATACTGCATTTGGTCTTCCGACACGACTGCATAAAAAGTATATGGAAGATTCCTTCTTGTGCACTCCACTGTTTCTATTCATATCATGTAACGGTACTCTGAGAAAGGCGTGTTTAGCCGCCTACCTCTGCAAAAGTGACAGGAGCCATCTTGCTTAAGTGGGGTTGGTGTAAACATGGGCCTGCATTAAAATACTGCATTGTTCCATAGAGACTTCAAATGGAGTTTCTTTCTTCGTCATATATCCTGTCCCCACCATTAAGAAGAGAACCACCACATGAGGACGCAAATTTTTAAGGACCAGCCTCATCACTGGGCGCCATAAAAAGATCAGTTGACCATATATGCCGTTAATGATCTAGAAATCAACGCCAGGCATACGTCAGATTTCAGCTATACAACTTGATTCTTTGGCGATAAAATGTTCTTTCAAGACATTTGGAGAGAAATACCGTTCAAATGCGTCATGCGCCAACTGTGGGCACACGCTGAGGTTGAAGAAGCCAGTTCAGTTCGTGATTTCTGTAAATAAATTTTAATTGGATGTTTATTTAAAATGCTTTTATAAACAAGCTGCTATTTGTTGAGAAGTCTACTGTTTTGTAATACTTTATCCAGCTTCACTAAACATTTTGAAAGAGTTTTGTGACTTTTGGATAGAGCACATATTTTACCTCGAGTTTTAGTGCTTCCTTTAAAGTTTTTACGAATCTTTTTTTGTATAAAAACAGTAGATCTTAATCATTGTTTTTCCACTATCATTTGACAAACTTGTTTTAGCTGTTAGTGAAGATTAAAAATCTAACATTTTCGGGACAGAAAGTATATATAACTTGAAAACGATAGATAGTTACACCTTTTTTCTCTAGCATGTGGCACTAACAACTTTGACGACCTTAAAATTTTTCATTTCGTCTTAGAAATACAATTTATTACTGATATATCGCACGTATTCAAATGAACGTTTCAGGATACAAGAAAATATTGGTTCGAGAACCTTCTATCACTTAATTTTACATTTGGGATTGCATATTGGTGGGAGTTGCTTTCGAGGCTGCAGACTTCCGATAGTCTACCAACACTGATAATCATCTACAGAAATACTAAACTACCTATGTACATTTGTTTATTTGTATTTTCCACCCAGATATTAATTGTCAGATAGTTACTGTATATTTCAAAATATCCCTGAGACAAATTGTAAAGTAAACGATATATATTGTTCTTCTTTTGAAAGATTTGTAACAAGCGTTTGATTAATACATTTCTGTGGGTGGAGGCACTTCCGCTGCATCTCGGCCAGGTGACAGCACCAGTCAGTGTTCCCATTTCTGTGTGTCTCCACAGTAGAAACCAAATGGTTAAGCAGGCCACATTTCTCTTTTTAATCTTACTCTCTCTCTCTCTCTCTCTCTCTCTCTCTCTCTCTCTCTCTCTCTCTCTCTCTCTCTCTTTCTTTCTTTCTATCACCTACACACACACACACACACAAACAAACAAACAAACAAACAAACACACACACACACACACACACACACACACACACACAGACAGACACACAGTGTTTGCTAATTTTTCTCATCTCCTACCCACAAAACCGTGCACACACGTGTTCACTGATCAACAACAGCTGAAGGTATGAAAGAAATGAGAGCAGAAACAATTTAAAGTCACACCACCTGAATGAACACTGTTTGTTTCTTTTCCTGAGGAGGCCTGTTTACCTTACTTTTTTCTATCAAATGGATCAAATGGCTCTGAGCACTATGGGACTTAACATCTATGATCATCACTCCCCTAGAACTTAGAACTACTTAAACCTAACTAACCCAAGGACTTCACACAACACCCATTTTTTCTATCGTGAGCTGTGTAAACCTCATAAACACTCTTATTCCTGAAACCCAATAACACCACTACTCTCTGCCAAGCAAAGCCACTTCTTAGGAACAACCGTTTTCAGCACCCTCAGCCACTGAACAGACGAAAGTATTTAATGACACCTAATCGTTTACAATATTTATTGTGATTTTCATGTCAAGTATTCCGGTGGCAACCAGCTCTACTCTTATTCCGTCCGAAGTTCTGAACCATTTTATTATACTTCCAAACCAAGTAGCAGCCGTACAGTCATTCTCAAATCCGGAGGCAGAACAAGAGCTTATAGAAAACAAGGTCTCACTTGTGAATACTGATATGATAATTATACAGTTTAAGTTGTTACAACGTACCAAGATTAACGTGGTTGTGTGTAAAAATAAGTTGGATGAAAAATATCAACATAAGGTGCTCCAGTGCTAATACAACGTAGTACTTCACAATACTGAACAAATGTTTCTTCTTCATTTTCAGTTCATTCAAGTAGAAAATATATTCGATTCTGTGTACCATATGGTGACCTACTGAAAATCAAAAATTGCACCCTTCATGTGTTACTGTCACAGTACCCAATAAGCAATTTCCTTCAGTCCGCTGGAGTGCTCCAAGAATTCGCCGTGTGCATGCAGCCACACTTCATATACACGGCCGACATATCGAAGCTATCTTAGCTTACCTTACCGACCAGTGGTTAAGGCATTCAGCTTATATCTGAAAGAAGCAGGCTTCTAATTACCTGCGGAACGTCTATAATTGGGCTTTTCCTACTGGGAAAGGAAACACCGACGTATAAGTAATGGTTGCTATGAATTAGTAGACACACTCGTGCAGCCCCTTTGCTAGGCCCAAGCTGACTCTTAACCTAAAGGGAGAACATAAGTATTACTCCAGAATGAGGTTTTCACTCTGGAGCTGAGAGTGCGCTGATATGAAACTTCCTGGCAGATTAAAACTGTGTGCAGTACCGAGACTCGAATTCGGGACTTTTGTCTTTCGCGGGCAAGTGCTCTGCCATCAAAGCTACCCACGAACGACTCGCTACCCGTCCCCACAGCTTCAATTCTGCCAGTACCTCTTCTCCTACATTTCAAACTTCACAGACGCTCTTCTGCGAACCTTGCAGAACTAGCACTCCTGGAAGAAAGGATATGGCGGAGACATGGCTTAGTCACATCCTAGGCGATGTTTCCAGAATGAGATTTTCACTCTGCAGCCAAGTGTGCGCTGATATGAAGAGGTTCGCAGAAGAGCTTCTGCGAAGTTTGGAAGGTAGGAGATGAGATACTGGCAGAATTGATGCTGTGGGGACGGTTCGTGAGTCGTGCTTGGGTAGCTCAGATGGTAGAGCACTTGCCCGTGAAAAGCAAAGGTCCCGAGTTCGAGTCTCGGTCTGGCACACAGTTTTAATCTGCCAGGTAATTTCATAAATATTACTAGACGACGTGAAGTACAGATTATCATTGAGTGTGTCCTGAGATTGTATTAAGGTTTATCGACCCATATATGTACACGAATGTCTTCTTAAGATAAATATTCGTCATTAAAGTTTTTTACTGAAACTGATTTAGTTTTACTTAGATGTTGAGAACCTTCTCGACTTCCTTCAGAAACTAAAATCGTAGAACAGGCTTCAACGCTTGCTATGACATGAAAGATCACGAACAACAAGATTATGAAATGTTAAGAAATCACTGCCGGCCAAAAGCCAGCGCTGGCTTGAACACAGTTCTCAAAACCCACACGTCCTAGATTAATCCAGACAGGGACATACCGAGTGACAGCTTAGCCCTGAGTAGTGCAGTCGATCTTAACTAAGACAGTCACATTCAGTTTCTGTTGCTTAACAATCTAGCAGTTTGCAAGCAAGACTGACTAATCGTTTCCTCCCGAATGACGTGTACAATTCATTTCACATAAAGGAGGTCACGAAGCGAATCATGCAGTTACTGATTTAGTGAATCAATACACGATTTCACTCAGATTCCACGAATTCAAAAATCTCTAGAAACACTGGACAGTACAAACACCGGAAGGGTAAACTACTGGTAACTGATCCCCCACGAGGGTCACATGCACCTAGAAATAGATACATGTTCCGAAACACCAAACATACGTCGTTGCGGAAATGTTGAAAGTAAGCCAGAACCAATTTCCCAAGATTGAATACCATAATTGTCCAGGAACACAGATGTTCACCGAGCTCGCTACGAAACCACATGAAAGTTGGTGTGGCGGTGCCTGCAGCAGGAACCAAACGCAACATATCGCTGGTAAAATATGACCAAAGCTTGTCAGTGCTTCCACAATTTGTAAACGATCTACACGACAGTTGAGAGAAATGACTCAAAAGCTCTTCCAACTCCAGAAAAAAACTAATATATAACTTCCCTGTCCTTCACACAATGGCCTGAAGGGAACCTGTCAGATATTTATGTGCACATGGTACATCTCGTTTCAGCGATTCGAGGAGGAAAACTCACCACAACCATAGAGGAGTTCAATAGTGTACCGAGATCTGCTCTACTGCGAGTCAATAGAAGGAAGATCCGGCCTCTGGCCGCTGCAAGTGTAATGTTGCGAAAATAGGCGCCGGGCAGCGCCGCTTCGAGAGAAGATGGTATCTGCAGTAGGCGGCGGGATTTAAAATCCTCGAAAGTGAGGACCTCTTGATTCAACCTTATGGAGTCGGAGCCTACTTTTGCCAAAATTATATGCATGTGTACTCCTCCATAATTCGATTACTCTTTAAGCTTTCCTGAATTAATGCTCTTCATAGCAGAATCTGTATCCACTGCCCTCACACAAATGCATTTTTCATCACGTAATTAAATACGGTACCGGTACTCACCAAGCTTGAAGTACATGGAATTCCCGGAGAGCAACAGTGGCATCTAAAGCAGTGAAGGTCTGCCGTGTCACCAATCATCAATGCCTCTGTCATACTTCACCAACACGTACCACCTGCTCTTCACCTGCATACGATATGCTGATCTCTACCTTCTGTATTCTACATTTATTGTGACACCGAAACAGACATCATTAGTTTTATCGTTACAGAGTTAGATATTTAATAGGTTTCAAAGATTCCTTAATCATTCTACACGCCTCTTCTTTTTTATTGACAAGCAGTCTAATGACAATCACTGGCTGGTTGAAACTGGTATCTGCATTTAAAACAACTTTTGTGAATATTGTAGGAAAATAAAATTAGTATAAAATTAACAAGCAGTCATATAATAGCCATTGCCAACGGCAATTTTCTGTAGTAGGCGAGGGGCGAATCAGGTTATACTGCTGGTGTCAGGTTACACCCTGGGCGACTTATAATCAAAATCACCCCCACTCCCCTCGTCCAAGGAAACCACCGGGAATGTTACAGGGTCAACCAGAAGAATCGTCACGCACATTAGGAAATTATGCGAGTAACAGTGAAGATCATTGAGGGGAACATCCAGCCCCTGTACTACCCGTGTGGGCAGCAATTGTGCGAGGCAATGACTTATTTCGATACCGGTCACATGATATAACATTGGCGGGGAAACCCTTGGAACAATGGCTGCACATTAAACATTGAGCCGAATGGACCGATAAATTAGAGGTACCACTCCTCTCCCTTATCTTCCTTTCTAGCTACCACAATTGCATAGGCCCCTTCATTCAAGATCTGTAAATCATGGAGGAGCGGTTTGCGTTTGTTATAAACAATAACCTCACTGTGGAAAAGTTTCGAAACAATAATAATGATATAACAAATTAGCTAATATTGCATTATGAACATTTTCTACAACACCTTATTTTCTTATTGTGTATTTAATTTCTGTAATAATGAGTTAAATCACCAACAACCTTTACTCTTGCACAAGTACAACTACCTTTCACCCATACAGGGATGTTATTGGTTATCGCACATTTCAGATTCGAGAAGTGTTCAATAGGCACATTGGAACTTCTTATTATTATTCAACAATCCCTTTGTGTCTTAGGACGAGGAATCGTGGTAAAGTAAACAAGAGTGAGAGTGAGTCTGTATGGTTGAAAGGTAGTGGCACTTGTGCAAGAGTAAAAGTTGTTGGTGATCTAACTCATTATTAAAGAAATTAATAAAGTTACCTTACCTTTTCCTTATTTCCTTTTTCAATAGATAAAAAACACTACACATTGATCTTGCCAAAAGCCGAGAAGCGATTCTTCTTGGTGTTGTAGCTCTCAGGGGCACTCTGAGATGTCCTCTGTGTGAGGCACCTTACTGTGTATTAACAATTCCCTCGATCGTGAGAGCCTCTGAGGCCGCACGACGCACACCCATAGCTTGTATCTTGTTAGCACCTGCATCTTTGTGGGATACAAACATTTTCGATTTGAACCCTACAAAGTCTACAATATGCGAACTATTCACCTTGTCTTTCATTCGGCCGATATCTTCCTCATTTTGTGACGTTATTCTGGGAGAATTATCGAGCACATTTGCTGACGTGTCGAATTCTTCGTGACTGTAGCTAGTTACTTCGTTTGGATCGCAGTAAATGAAATCGTCTGTAGCGATGTACATTAACTTGGGGTGGAAGAAGTTTGGTTTTGCAGAGTCATTGTGAAAGAAGGACGAATTTGAAAAGGTCCACAACATGCATAATGATAGAGGCAGCCTTCGTGTACTGCACTGAAAAATTTCTCATCTCCACAATTACTACTCCATCTTCGAAGATAGTAGACCGTTTGAAAATTGGTTTGGTGACGTAATATCTTGCTCCATATTGCAGATCCCACGGGTATATAAAGTGAATTCTGTGGTGTTCTCTCATGTTCTTCATCACTTATCCGAAAAATGAATTGTTCATTAAGTTGTAAAAGTCTTCTTTGAAACCACAAATCACAAGAGCTTTCTGTTCCGTATTTAAATAAATGTACTCCTTCAGCAGTGGACGCTGCTTGAAAGAGATTCCGTAGATAAAACTAACAAGTTCCATCCCCAACATGAGACATTGCTGGATATTTCTGTGGTGCAGAGTATATCACTGTTTTCCCCCAGTGTTGTCAGCTTCGGGACGTAACCATTTTGTGGGACTACACGCTCAGAAAACAGCGGCATGTCGCTGTTATCGTCGTGAAAATGAGTGGGACATGCGAGTTCCACCTCCAGAACATGTCCATCACTAGCATTCGTAGCCTTCGCGATTTCCTCCTCAGGCAGCCATCGGAACCCTTCAAGTCGCAGACTCTCACTTGGTGTACCCTTGGAGGCTGTTTACATCCAGTTCAACAGTTAAAGATGTAACTTAAATCATCAGATGCCCTGTACTCCTCCCCACTCAATCGCGCGTTATTCGGCTTGGCGTACCTGCGCGTGTACTGGAAAAGTCCGTCACAAATCCCACGTTGTAAGAAGAGCAGCGGATCAACGTTGGTCAGCAGTGCTCATTCCTAAGTCATTGTGAATTGTTGCTTTTCCTAACGAATCTTCGAGCATTTGATATGATGTGCAATGCCTTATTTTAAACAATCTGAAGTTCTTGGAGATCCATAGAGGCGGCTTGGTGCTGACATACAACATGACTGGTCATATTATCGATTTATGAGGTAAGAGACTGTTTTCGCTGTTTAGAAAAGAACTTCTGTTTATTAAAGAATATGTAAGAAAATAGTACACTGTGTGATTTGTTTGCCGTGACAGTTACATATTTCTTAAAAGTAAGAAGTTCATCCAGGTGAACTTCAAGATATTTGGTAGAGTCAGTCCAACGAATACCTATCATGAAATAACTTCACTGAGCAGCACCAGTGGGGTAAGAAACTGCTTTTTCTTGTACAAAACGTAGCATAACTTTTGCCCAAATTTATCTTGATTTTCTGGAATGTTCGGCCGGTTGTTGTCGGTGTGAAGCGTCCACGTATATAACTACCGTGGACTTAGCATCGTTATAACATCTGTAATTGCTTCCATTAGCCGCAGCTACTGTAGAACTGGTGAAATTGAGAGAACTGGTTTGCCGTTGTATGTTTTACACAGCCGAGGAATTGTGTCCTATTCAGCTACTTTGTCACCTCAGTGTACTACATTCACGAGCATACTAAAAACGAAGTTTCTTCAGTAATTCATTAACTAAGATCCTTAGACTTCAGAAAGGTCTAAGGAGACACTGTCAGGATAGTTCTGTACATATCTGAAGAAACAGGGCTGATGGACGCTAATCATATGCGATTGTCAGGACACTCAGAGGTAGCGTGGCGCCAGCCACAGGAAGCGCGTCTGCGGCATCAGCAGAAGTTGCACTGGACTCAACGTCGCCTCATACGAACCGTGTCAATTCCTAGCTGATGCCCATAGCAAAACAAAAATCATAACATGGACACTGTAGTTCACCAAGTTTACAATAGACCATATTGTGCTTTTAGTCCTACCATTATACTCCAATTCTGTTTTCAATATATCCCCCTCAATGTAATACTCAGTGAATTTCCATTATGCAACAATTCGTCTGCAGAATCAGAATTCTTTCTCGGTAGGTTGGTTCAATATGCATTAAGGCACTACACAGCACGATCATCAGCCCCTCGATCCAGAGGTAATTCATCCAAAATTAGTTACGCCTGCGAAGTACCTTTTCTGACGACGAATATACGGAATGGTATGATCGAAGCATTGAAGGCAATTCTGATGTCAGAGCAGAGAATGAATTTATGAAGAAGTAACCTAGTTTGATTCCGTAAGGAATCGCTGTGGACAGCGGCCGTAGATCACAAGGAAGGAGAAACACACATCACTCAGTGGCAAACCCATTAGATTTTATTATTCTTGGAAATGCAGATAGCAGCTATAAATAGTCATCTTCAGCGCATTTGAGTTACAATATTATTAGGAAGGCAAAGAGTATGTGGTACGCAAATAGAATAGCTAATTCACATGATAAAACTGAGACCATATTGTCTGTTGTCAACGAAGTGTCTGGTCAGCAGCATAAGGTCGACGATATAAAGTCAGTTAGCACTAAAAATATTTCAGTTACTGATAAATCAGGTATATGTACAGCTGTAACAATCATTTTCTGAACATTGCTGGAGGAAAAAAAAAAACTTACTTTCTACAGGAAATCATGTTAACTCTCATGAAAAATTTCTTTCCGAGACTGCTGTCTGAAATACTCCTCTGTGATACTAACAAGGGGAGATTGAGTCAATAATTAAATAACTGTAGACTAAGCACTCTCATGGATATACCCGTTTGCGACACGTCCAATATCCACGCTCAACTGATTAGGGCAGTTTCATTTCCTATAGCCATCGATCTGATAGGCTACAGCTCATGTACATTATTTTACATTTTAACATATTTAAATAATCAAAGTTTGGCCACTTTCACGTTCTAAATAAAGTAACAATAATATCCACTGTTAAATTCTTTTACATAAAACCAATACAATTTCATTCTTAGCTTTGACTGTCACTCCCAGTAGCCTGGCAGCAATGTGCTTTGTGACAAATAAATAAATAAAGAACAAAAGTAAATATTGTGCACTAAATTTTACAACAAATATCCTGTTATCTAATGATTCAATAAGGTGTCACGTTGTCTTCGTTCAGTTTGTTTTGTGTGGAGGAAATGACGATCTGATGCTTAACTGTAAATACAGACAATTTAAATTTACTATATCGTAAAAAAAATGAAGTTATAGATTTGATATTTACAACGTTTGTCATTTTAATGATGCGCTTCTATATGAAAAGTAGATCGTTAAGGTCGACAAAAGTATTGAGATTTTAGCATTGAGGTCTTGGTTGCAAAACATGTTAATTTCACTCTAATAGTAAATCCTAACCTACTACAGATATGATGGTTCAAATGGCATTAAGCACTATGGGACTTAATATCTGAGGTCATCAGTTCCCTAGAACGTAGAACTACTTACACCTAAGTAACCTAAGGCCATCATACACATCCATGACCGAGGCAGGATTCGAACCTGCGACCGTAGCGGTCGCGCGATTCCAGACTGAAGCGCCTAGAACCGCTCGGCCACATTGCCGGGCTCAGATATGATCAATATTCAAATTTTATTGGGACCACCTAGAAAATTTATAGAGGATGGCAGATTAAAATTCTGTTCGCTCATTCCCTGCCTTACCAGAGGATTAAACAGTTTTCGTAAACGTTTCCCTTATGGTCGATATGAGTTCCGCGATATTCAACACTGCAATGTCTCCTTAGCCACAATGGCTTCTACTGGGTTTCCCTATGTCGCAGGTTATCTTCTGTCTCATTCGCACACTACAGCCCTTAGTCTTCAATAGGAAATAGACTTCTGTGAGATGCCCATCTCGTGGAGAATCTGCTCCCTCTGTCTCAGACGATCGTGAAGGACGGGGTTAGTTTAAAAATTCCCAAAGGCTGATTCTTAAGGTCATATATTTAAATGAACGCGACATGCACATTAACTCACAGTGTTGACCACAAAATATTGCTCCGGAAGTTTGACTACTATGGAATACGGGGAGTAGCTCACAACTGGTTCACCTTTTTAACAACAGACAGGAAAAAGTCATTATTCACAATGCTGAGAATGGTTGTGATGTGAGATGTGAGTGTGACAAAGTCAAATGGGAGATGTCTCAGGGGTAATTGTTGGTCCAACTCCATTTTCGTATTTATATAAATGCTATTCTCTCTGGTATTACAGGTAATTCTACAATATTTCTGTCTGCTGATGACCCCAGCTTGGTAGCAAAAGATGTTGTGTGCACCATTGGCTCTTTTTCAAATAATGCAGTTCATGATATAAGTTCATCGTTTGAAGAAAATAAACTAACGCTAAATCACAGCAAGACTCTGTTTTTACAGTTTGTAACACACAATCCAATAAAACCCGAAGTTTTAATTTCACAGAATGGGCATGGATTATTGAAAATGAACAATTCTAATTTCTAGATGTTCAGATAGATTGTAAACTGTCGTGGCTCCCGTTCAGGATCTTGTCGAAAGACTTAATGCTGCCATTTTTAGAGATGGACTCAACAACATGCCGAATGGTCCGCTCAGAGTTGGTATGACGTTCTATTCACTGATGAGTGTAGCATATGCCTCCCGGCAGACAATAGTCGGAGACTTGTTTGGAGGCAACCCCGTCAGGCTGAACGCCTTAGGCACACTTTCTAGCGAGTATAGAAAGGTGAAGGTTCCCTGATGTTTTGGGGCGGTACAATGTGGGGCCGACGTATACTTGGGGTAGTCATGGAAGCCTGTATGATACGTGAATGCCATCCTCCGACAGATAGTCGGCAGCATATTGGAGAGGCATTCGGCTTCATGTACGAAAATTGGAGCTCCCATTGTGCACGTCTTGTGAATGACTTACTTCAGGATAACGACATCGCTTGACTAGAGTGGCCAGCATGTTCCAAAACATGAACCCTATCGAACATGCCTGGGATATATCGAAAAGGTCTGTTCATGGACGATGTGATCCACCAATCGCTCTGAGGGATCTACGCCGATTCGCTCTTGAGGAGTGATACAATCTGGACCAACAGTGCCTTGATGAACTTGTGGATAGTATGCCACGACGAAAATACGCATGCATCGATGCAAGAGGACGTACTACTGGGTATTACAGGTCCCGATGTGTACAGCAACCTCGACCACCATCCTTGAAGGTCTCGCTGTATGGTGGTACAGCATGCAATGTGTGGATGTCATGACCTATAAAAAGGTTGGAAATGATGTATATGTTGATCCCTGTTCCTATTTTCTGTACAGGTTGCGGAACTCTCGGAGCAGAGGAATTGCAAAATTCTTTGATGTGTGTGTATCCTTTACTGACGTTTCTCATTAACAATACCAGCTTATTCCCAAGAATTAGCAATATTCACTCAGTTAACACTAGACGAAAATTAAATTTCCATATGGATCGCACTTCTTTAACTCTTGTGCAGAAATGTGTGATGTATAGTGATGCATCCATTTTCAATAAGCAACCAGGAGAATTCAGAAATCTTAGCAGTAATCAGGTGCTTTGAAATCCAAACTGAAGTGTTTCCTCATGGGCCAATCTTGTATTTTGTCGACGATTTCCTTGAAAAATTGAGCTGATTCCTTTATGTTGTTGGTTGCATTGTAAGTAGGCTGTTTAGGTTTTTATGTTGGTAACGTCACGTAGCGCTATGTATGAAAATCACTGGCTCTGCTGTGTGCAGTCTGTGGCTGCTTGGCATTGTTGTAATATTCGCTATTGTAGTGTTGGGCAGCTGGAGGTGGAATATTATTAAGGTAAATACATTGTTTGTTCTCTATCAAAATCTTCCATTTGCTAACTATGCCTATCAGAAGTTAGTGCCTTCAGTAGTTAGAATCCTTTATTTAGCTGGCACTATTGGCGCTCGCTGTATTGCAGTAGTTCGAGTAACGAAGATTTTTGTGAGGTAAGTGATTCATGAAAGGTATAGGTTATTGTTAGCCAGGGCCATTCTTTTGTAGGGATTATTGAAAGTCAGATTGTGTTGCCCTAAAAATATTGTGTCAGCTTAGGATGATGAGAATAACTAAAGAGAGAAATGTATGAGTATGTTCAGTTTTGCCCAGGTGTTTGAAAATCAAAGAACGTAAGGGGTTTACCAGCACAGTAATTCACAAATTTTTCCAAGGGGAGGTTTCAGCGTATACTTAAACTTATGAGTTGACTTTATTTGGATTCATAAACATTTTATTTTATCTGTTGTAATTTGGTCCTACGGAACTAGACGAGTAAATATATAACTAAAATAAATAAATTCAACAGACGAGCGGCAGTACATGTCACCATATGTTGGGAAAGATGTATACACAGAAGGAAACTGAGGCGGTTGTTTGTAGTTGTAAAGAATAATAAAAACTAATGGAATTGCGATTGAGCGCTGTGTACCTCACCTCCGTTAGGGAGAAGAGAAATGATAAGGCCGGTATACAAATCGGAGCATGTGAGGGGTTCCCCATGGCTCATCCAATGGCGAGAAAAGCTTCACGCTACTTCTGACGCCCGGCAATCCGACGAAAGGCGAAAAGACAGTTAAAGAGCAAAGAATGAATTCTGTTCAGTGGATTCCGAACAGTAAATGAGAGAAGTCTAATGGAATGTATACAAGGCAGGGCCCCTGCTACTCCTATTTCGGCACAACGTTGCCGCCGTACGGGTTGCCGCACCCCACTGCCGAAGGCGCTCCTACTTCGGAGACAAACAGCTACACTTCTCGCCAGTACATAATGTATTTGTATTTGATGCTGATTGTGAACATTCTGTTTACAGGCTCAATCCTAACAAGCTCCTCCAGGAGGCGCTAACACTGCACACAGGCAACGTGCTCAGCAGTAACGACGACGGTGCTATCACGGACTTCCCTACGCCCGAGGGTCGTGAACCACTTCATCCTCGAGATATTCCTCCTCCGCGGTGTGCTTAAGCCGTTGCGCACACACCAGCAGGATTTAAACCAACTCTCTCTCCCAGACAACCAGATCGGCTCCTATATTTCTCTGTAGCTCCCCTCTCCTTTTCCCTCTCCATCCATTTCCATCCCTTTAATCTTGTAACCACTGCAGTATGCACTCAGCACACTACCGCTCAAAATCTGTCTTCCTCACCGACTGTATTTCGCACTATCAACTTGCGTTTCCATTTCATTATTACTGTTTTACCAACTTTAGCAAGAAGTCATTTATCGTGCATCTGAAAACTTCCATTTTATCTTTTACCTTCAAAAAGTTGTCAATTCAGTGTCAATATCTCCACTATGTGTTTCGTGCTTTTCGACTCCTTTAATTTTATTTTTGGATTGGCTTGAGAGAGGGTTGCCTGTACTGCTGACAGCTCCATACCCCAAGTCCATAAAGGGCGCCGGGAATGAAATAATAAGGAAAAACCTCAAGTGGGCAGTCACAATTTCAGATTCGTTTCATCTGTTGGAGCACATCCAACTCTACACCATGCCGCACTGCATCCCATCACTCCATTCCGCTGCCCAGAATCTATCAGCACCCTCCCTGTGACTCAGTGCTATGATGTAGTTGTGCAATTGAGATTCCATCACGACCTGCGTCACAATCCAAATCACGATAAACTCTTGGTGTTGCAACTGTACAGAGTAGAAAGTTTTCTGCAATTAGTTAAAGAAAAAAGTTTTACAGTAATGAAGTTAGTTAAAATGTAAAGGACTGTTGGGTACCAGGGGTTGTATGTGTGTTACATTTTGTTGCGCAGCTCAGCGATATGGTACCATGGCGCAATTGGGTCGGAAGAGCGCCGAGTTAAGCAACATAAAGGACAACACTGTGTCACCGACCAGCGGAGGACGTGACAAGAAGCAGATTGCGCTACGCAAGCGTCTCGACAGTGAGGGCGGTAATCGGGTCAGATACACCAGTCGACAAAGCTAGATTGTTCCTACGACCTTCTGGGGAGGAAGAACCACAAACATGAGTGACAAAGAAACGTTTTTAAGAACTGGAAGCCAGTTCGTCATCATCGTCCATCGTGAGGCAGTGTAGTGACGCAGAACCTGTGTTCCTCAGCGCCGTCACCAGTTCACAGTCGTAACCGGCATCGCAGTCATCGTAACAGTCAACGTCGTAATGCAGGTCGTCGTCTAGAAGGCTAAGGCGTCACAGTGACGCCGGCGCTGTAGGCATCACGGTCACTACTGCCGGACACCATCAGCAGGCAGCCGCCTGTAAAGGGAGTCATCGGCTGGGTGCATTGTAGGAACGCACTGTCGCCATCATTCTGAGACACTGATTCCACAAACACGACGGCTGGATACAGAGCCTGGGACCCTGGCTCGCCGACGCCAGAAAATGGCAGCCGGCGACGGTCGCAGAGACAGGTCACTCACATGGCCGCTGCCCCTGGCGCCACGACCTCCGACCGAGATCACAACAGAGGCCCGAGGCTCGTGCGTCCAGCCGCCACGGTACGATGCAGCAATTCCGAAACGCTACTGCCGAGGCAGCAGATTCCAGCGCACACTTGTGAGCGTCGGCTGGCCACCTACGTCGCCTCAGAGGATCTTACGAATAGACGCGAACCTCGCCCATGAGGCCCACAAACCATTCACGTCAAAAAATGTTGTTATTCTGTCATCAGGAGCCATCCGTGGACATATACCACCATTCTCTTCCACACGCCCGGAAGAAAAGCCACATTCGAATCTGCTGACTGCCATGGAGACCCCTGCCTGTTTACACCATGTTCACATTGTTCAAGGACGATAATTACTATTATTGCCATCATCTATTGAACTTATTACACATGTAGTCTTTGGTTAGTAATTAAAACGTTCTAAGCTCCGGGTTACAACCTCGTTATTGCTTAAATTTTCAGCAAACATCATCAGCAATAGCAGCCGAACACTTCCGGCGTTAGAAGTTATCCTCATTTAGCCAATAGCCTTGCCAAAGAGGTATGGAGAACTGACAGAGATTTAGGGCACTCTCTTGGCATTGGGGTAGGAAACTGCCCCTAATACAGGTGAGATTCAGCAGTGATCAACGGCAGGAGGCTCCAGAAGGCAATGTAAACCACAGCATTAACGACGAATAGGGCGTGTGGCTTTTAACTGAAAAAGGATCATGTTGATCTCTGCATTGGTAAAAGATTCTGGAGTGGTTCCCCATTTTGATCTCGGAGAGGAGACTGGTAAGGGTGAGGAGACCAAGAGAAAAACATTAAATAACCAACGAAAAGATAATGTTCTACGAGACTGGGCGTGGAATGTCAGAACTTTCCGACGAGTATAGGTTAATATGAACAGCAGCAAGCAAATGCTATCATGGGAATGGGATTCGTTGTGAATAAGAAGGTAGAACAGTCAGTGAGTTACTGTGAACAGTTCAGTGAATGGGTTGTTTTCATCAGAACCGACAACAAAACAAGCCGACAGGAATTTTTCAGTTAGATATGCAAGACGTCGCAAACAGAATTTGAAGAGATAAAGCGTATTAGGATATTGATGTGATAATTCAGTACATAAAGGGGGATGAAAATGTAGTAGTCACGAAGGATTGGAATGTGGTTGTAGCCAAAGGACTAGAACAAAGGATTAAGCGAGAATATGGGCTTGTTAGTAGGAACAAGAAAGGGGAGAGACTAATTGAGTTCTGCAAAAAATTTCAGATGGCAATATCGGATAAGCTGTTCAAGAATCACAAAAGGGGGAGGAACAATACTTGGAAAAGGCCGGGAGATAAAGAAAAATTTTAGTCATATTGCATCATCTACATCTACATCTATACTCCACAAGCCGCCTGACGGTGTGTGGCGGAGGGTACCTTGAGTACCTCTATCGGTTCTTCCTTCTATTCCAGTCTCGTATTGTTCGTGACTAGAAAGATTATCGGCATGCCTCTGTGTGAGCTCTAATCTCTCTGATTTTATCCTCATGGTCTCTTCGCGAGATATACGTAGGAGGGAGCAATATACTGCTTGACTCGTAGGTGAAGATATGTTCTCGAATCTCCAACAAAAGCCCGTATCGTGTTACTGAGAGTCTCCCTTGCAGAATTTACCACTATCTTCTCCATAAAGCTTTCGCGATTCCTAAATGATCATGTAACGAATCGCGCTGCTCTCCGTTGGATCTACTCTATCAACCCTATCTGGTACGGATCTCACACTGGTGAGCAGTATTCAAGCAGTGGACGAACAAGTGTACTGTAACCTACTTCCTTTGTTTTCTAACTGCATTTCCTTAGGATTCTTCCAATGAATCTCAGTCTGGCATCTGCTTTACCGACGATTAATTTTAAATGGTCTTTCCATTTTAAATCACTCCTAATGCCTACTCTCAGATAATTTATGGAATTAACTGCTTCTAGTTGCTGACCTGCTGTATTATAGCTAAATGATAAAGGATCTTTCTTTCTATGTATTCGCAGCACATTACAATTGTCAACATTGAGATTCAATTACCATTCGCTGCACCATGCGTCAATTCGTTGCAGATCCTCCTACATTTCAGTACCATTTTCCACTGTTACAACCTCTCGATATATTACAGCATCATCCGCAAAAAGCCTCAGTGAACTTCCGATGTTATCCACAAGATCATTTATGTATACTGTGAATAGCAACGATCCTACGACACTCCCCTGGGGCAGACCTGACATCACTCTTACTTCAGAAGACTTCTCTCCATTGAGAATAACATGCTGCGTTCTCTTATCTAGGAACTCTTCAAACCAATCACACAATTGGTCTGATAGACCATATGCTCTTACTTTGTTCATTAGACGACTGTGGGGAACTGTATCAAACGCCTTGCGGAAGTCAAGAAACACGGCATCTACCTAGGAACCAGTGTTTATGGCCCTCTGAGTCTCGTGCACTAATAGCGAGAGCTGGGTTTAAGACGTTCGTGTTTTTCGAAACCCATGCTGATTCGTAAAGAGTAGATTTCCAGTCTCCAGAACAGTTATTATACTCGAACATAAAACCTGTTCCAAAATTCTGTAACTGATCGACGTTAGAGATATAGGTCCATAGTGCTGCACATCTGTTCGACGTCCCTTCTTGAAAACGGAGATCAGCTGTGGTCTTTTCAAATCCTTTGGAACGCAACGCTCTTCTAGAGACCTACGGTATACTGCTGCAAGAAGGGGGGAAAGTTCCTTCGCGTACTCTGTGTAAAATCAAACTGGTATCCCATTAGGTCCAGCGGCCTTTCCTCTTTTGAGTGATTTTAATTGTTTTCTATCCCTCTGTCATCCATTTCGATGTCTACCATTCTGTCATGTGTGCGCCAGTCTAGAGAAGGAACTACAGTGTAGTCTTCCTCTTTGAAACAGCTTTGGAAAAAGTTTAGTATTTGGGCCTTCAGTCTGTCACCCTCTGCTTCGGTACTATTTTGGTCACAGAGTGTCTGGACATTTTGTTTTGATCCATCTACCACTTTGACATACGACCAAAATTTCATAGGATTTTCTAACAAGTCAGTACATAGAACTTTACTTTCGAATTCGTTGAACGCCTCTCGCATAGTCCTCCTCACACTATATTTCTCCTCGTGTAAATTTTGTTTGTCTGCAAGGCTATGGCTACGCTTATGTTTGCTGTGACGTTCCCTTTGTTCCATAGCACATTTATAACTCGGTTGTTGTGTTCTGCCATAACAGCTGGTGAGTCAGGGGGTCTATAGAGACTTCCATTTACCATATTTGAGCCTGCTTTAACCGTGACCTTCACCCAGATTATTTCACATTTCGGATCCCCAACGATTTCCTTCGATACTATTGCATTTTTATCGGTCTCTGCGGTATACATTCCAAGGTAAACATAAAAAGCGAACTAGAACAGACAAAAAGGGCATTCCTGACGCAGAGAAGTATACTGACTTCGAAACAAACACCTCATTGTATGGTAGTGAAACATGAACTGCGGAAAAATCGAAACAGAAGAGACTCGAATTTGAGATGTGGTGCTACAGAATAATATTGAAAATTATGTACACTTGACAGGTAAGGAAATAGGAGGTTCTGCGTAGAATGAGAGAGGAAAGAGTGGTATCGATAGCAACGCATAGTTTCATAGGTTGGCACTACCACGAGACACAGACAGCGCCGTCTAGCTGGTGATGTCGAGGTCTACGATGTCCGTGACTGCTTCGCCCATTTCATCAGGTGCAGCCAGCCAAGAAACTTCGCTTCAACTTCGCAAGTTATGTATTCTTATTGCTTTAGTAAAGGGGATTTAAATTCATACAGCAGTACCGACGTATTTTACCTTTTCCTGATCCAACCCACGCGCCGCCTTCCAGGAGGGATACAAAAGAAAGGAATGTAAAGAGCCGGCCGCGGTGGTCTCGCGGTTCTAGGCGCGCAGTCCGGAACCGTGGGACTGCCACGGTCGCAGGTTCGAATCCTGCCTCGGGCATGGATGTGTGTGATGTCCTTAGGTTAGTTAGGTTTAAGTAGTTCTAAGTTCTAGGGGACTAATGACCACAGCAGTTGAGTCCCATAGTGCTCAGAGCCATTTGAACCATTTTGAATGTAAAGAAAACAGTGAAAGGAAGGGACGAGATGATAGGAGATATGGAATAACTTACGTAGTATTAAAGGAAGCTGAAGAAGGCGAAAACAGTAGAGGAGGGAGAGTCTGGGGTACATATAGCAAATAATTGATGACATACGTTTGCAAGTGCTACTCTGAGATGAAAAGATTAGCACAAGAAAAGCATTTATTGACGACCATGTGGAACTTTACTTTTCGGTGGTGCGAGTGAAGTCAATCATTGCGTCCGATACAGACTACTGTCGAACCTACGGACATTACAGCTAAACGTGACGGTACTACCCATAAACACTTGCTCGCCCGGCTATCCGCGCCGTCTAACTCGCTGCTTCACGAGCGGGAAGGCGTGCCTGTCTCCAGCACGAATCCGCCCCGCGGTTTAGGGTCGAGGTCCGGTCTGCCGACCAGCCGATGGCTAGTTTCCCTTATTCTCCTTATTATGCCTCAGTAATACTATGTTGGCGATTGGTGCGCAAACACTGTCTCCACGTACGCGTACACCATACTTATACTACCACGCAAACATTCGGGGTTACACTCTCTGGTATGACACGTTCCCGGAGGGGTCCACGGTGGCCGAACCGCACAATAACCGAGGGGTTCGGAGAGGGGCGGCGGTGGGGTGGGTAGAGTGCTGTGGTCTGGTGTGGAGTTGTGAACCACTGAGAGCTACTGCGGGACGAAGCCTCTCCGTCGTTTTTACGTTCTCGGTTTAATACGCAATACAAACACATCCATCAACACGTGCGCAACGATTTGAAAATCCAGCTGCCACCAGCGCTACCGGGAAAAAGCGCAACTGGAGCTAACGGTTGGGACGCTGCAACGACTGCGGAAGTTGCGGAACCTGATGGGCGGCCTCGGTGTTGACCAATGTGCAATATGACTGAAATCTTCCTGTATCTCCCGGACTTTTCCAGGTATAGCTGCTCCCCCTTTTGTGATTCTTCAACAGATTATTTGATATTTCCATCTGAAATTTATTGCAGAACTCAATTAGTCACTCCCCTCTCTCGTTCCTTTGTTCTACTCCTTTCCCTACAACCGCATCCCAATCCCTCGTCACTACCACGTTTTCAATCTTCTTTACGTACTGAATCATGGTACTAAATCATACCGCTGAGTCACAGGGAGGATGTTGATAGATTCTGGGCAGCGGAGCGGAGCGATGGGATGCAAAGCGGCGTCGTGTAGAGTTGGCCGTGCTCCAACAGATGGGACGCCGCAGGCGACCGGAGCGAGAGAACTGGAACGAATCTGCGATTGCAACTGCGCGCTTGAGGCTTTTTTCTTATTATTTCTTCCCCCGCGCCCCTTCTGGGCTGGGGGTCGGCTGTCAGCGGTACAGGCAACCCGCTCTCCAGCCAATCCAAGTAATAAAATTAAGTGAGACGAAAAACAAGAAACACATAGTGGAGATATTTACACTGAATTGACTAGTGCTTGTAGGTGAATGATAAAATGGAACTTTTCAGATTCACAATATATTACTTCCTGCAAAAGGTGGCGAAACAGTAATAATAAAAGGGAAATTGAGGTGGGTAGTGCAAAATACAGTCGGTGAGAAAGACAAACTGTGAGGGATAGTGTGTTGTGTGCCTAGGGCAGTGGTTACAAAGTGAGAGGGGTGGAAATGGATGGAGAGGGAAAAGGAGAGAGGAGCCCCGGAGAAATATAGCAGCGGATCTCATTGTCTGGGAGACATAGTTGGTTGAAATTCCGCTGGAGCGTGCGCCACGGCTTAAAAACACTGCTGCGGAGGAATATCTCGAGGATCAAGTTATCCACGACCCGCAGCGACGTCGTCGCTTCTGAGAGCGTTGCCTGTGTGCGATGGTAGCGCCTGTTGGCGGAGATTGTTACATTAGAGATTAGATTAGATTATTACTTGTCCCATAGATCATGAATACGACACTTCACAATTATGTGGAACGTGTCAAGTTAATAAAAGGTGTCTATACAATATAGTACATTACAGAAAATATTACATGATACTTAATGTATGTATGTTTTCTGGTGGTTGGGGAAATTACCCACTTACTATATCCAAAAATTCATCTAATGAGTAGAAGGAGTTGCCATTAAGTAATTCCTTTAATTTCCTTTTAAATGCTGTATGGCTACCTGTCTGACATTTGATGCTATTAGGTAAGTGCCCAAAGACTTTTGTGGCAGCATAATTTACCCCCTTCTGACCCAAAGTTAGATTTAACCTTGAGTAGTGAAGATCATAATTTCTCCTAGTGTTGTAGCCATGTACACTGCTATTACTTTTGAATTTGTTCGGATTGTTAACAACAAATTTCGTAAGTATATATATATATATATATATATATATATATATATATATATATATATATATATATATATTGAGGCTACAGTGAAGATCTCTAACTCTTTAAATACGTGTCTGTGTCTGCAGCATGATCTTGGATGAGCTCCAGCAATTATTCTGATAACACGCTTTTGTGCAATGAACACTCTTTTACTCAATGATGAGTTACCCCAGAATATGATGCCATACGAAGGCAGAGAATGAAAATAGGCGTGGTAAGCTAATTTACTCATATGTATATCGCCAAAATTTGCAATGACCCTAACAGCACAAGTAGCTGAACTCAAACGTTCCAGCAGATCCTCGGTGTGTTTTTCCAGTTCAACCCCTCATTAGTGCATACACCTAGACATTTTGAATATTCTATCTTAGCTACTGATTTCTGATCGAATTCTATATTTATTAGTGGTGTCATTCCATTTACTGTGTGGAACTGTATATACTGTGTCCTTTCAAAGTTTAATGAGAGCCCATTTGCAGAGAACCACTTAATGATTTTCTGAAAAACATCGTTTAGAATTTCACCAGTTAATTCTTGTCTGTTGGATGTGACGGCTATACTCGTATCATCGGCAAAAAGTACCAGCTTTTCATCTTCGTGAATATAGAATGGCAAGTCATTAATATATATTAAGAACAGCAGAAGACCCGAACCTTGCGTCACCCCATTCTTGATTCTTCCCCAGTTTAAGAAACCACCAGTCTTTTGCATATTATGTAAACTGCTTACTTCAACTTTCTGCACTGTTACAATTAAGTATGATTTAAACCATTTGAGCACTGTCCCATTCATACCACAGTACTTGAGCTTATCTACAAGTATTCCATGATTTACACGATCAAAAGCCTTTGACAGATCACAAAAAATCCCAACGGGTGACTTCCGGTTACTCAGAGCATTTAATATTTCATTCGTGGAAGTATACATAACATTTTCCGTTGAAAAATCCTTCTGGATACCAAACTGACATTTTGTTAAAACTTTATTTTTACAATACTACTCTACAATACTTTACCTTATCAATTACCTTATCATTTTGGATAAGGCAGTCAGAAGAGAGATTGGGCGGTAGATGTTGACATCACACGTATCCCCTTTTTTATGCAGAGAATTAACAGTGGCATACTTCAGTCTATCTGCGAAAATACCCTGCATCAGAGAGCTATTACATATGTGGCAAAGAATCCCACTTATTTCTTGAGAACAAGCTTTTATTATCCTTCTGGATATACCATCAATTCCATGTGAGTTTTTATTCTTGAGAGAGTTTATTATATTACTAATATCAGAAGGAGTGGTGCTTGTAAACAGAATGTTAACAATCAGCATCAAATACAAATACAGGATGTATTGACGAGAATTGTAATGATTTGTCTCCTAAGTAGGAGCGCCTGCATTAGTGGGGTGAGGCAACCCGTACGGCGCAACCGTTGTGCTGAAATAGGAGTGGCAGGGGCTCTGCCTTGTATATACGCCATTAGCGTTCTCACTTTCACTGTTCGGAATCCGCTGAACAGGACTGATTCTTTGCTCTCTAACTGTCTTCGCCTTTCGTCAGGTTGGCGGGGGTCGGATGTGGCGGGGGGCTTTTCTCGCCATTGGATGAGCTATGGGAGACCCTTCCCCTCAACTCTTCCGATCTGTATACTGGCCCCATCCATACTCTTCTCCCTAAAGAAGAACAGGCACACAGCAATCAATCACAATTCCGTTAGTTTTCATTATTCATTACAAATATAAAAAAAAACAGCCTCAGTTTCCTTCTGTAAATACATCTGTCAGAACATATGGTGGCATGTACTGCCGCTAGTTATTTATTTATTTACTCGTCTAATTCCGTAGGACGAAGTACAGGAGCAAATCTCCAAGATCATGGAACGTGTCAGTACATGAAATTACAACACATAAAAAAATGTTTATGAATCCAAGGAAAGTCAAATCAGAAAATTAAGGAAACGCAACCAACACTATAACAAATGAATCAGCTTAATTTTTCAAGGAACTCGTCAGCAGAATGGAAGAGTGACCCATGAGGAATCTCTTCAGTTTAGATTTCAAAGAGCCTGATTGCTGCTAAGATTATTGGATTCTTGCTGTAGCTTATTTAAAACGTATGCAACGGTATACTGCACACATTTCTGCACAAGAGTTAAGGAAGTGTGATACAAATGGAAGTTGGATTTCTGCCTAGTGTTAACTGAATGATAGTTTCTAATTCTTGGGAATAACCTGATAGTGTTAATAAGGAACGACGGTAAAGAATATACACATGTCAAAAAATTTTGCATTACCGTGGTTCCGAGAGTTCATCAACCTGTATAGATAATTGGAACAGAGATCAACATAAACTTCATTTCCGCCCTTTTTATTGCTCGTGAAAACCACGCATTGCATGTTGTACAAGCGTACAGTGAGACCTTCAGAGGTGGTGGTCCAGATCGCTGTACACACTGGCACCTCTAATAACAAGTAGCACCTCATCTTGCCTGTATTCGTTTTGCAATACTATCTACAAGTTCATCAAGGAACTGTTAGTCCAGATTGTCCCACTCCACAACGGCGATTCGGCGTAGATCGCTCAGAGTGGGGTGGGTCACGTTGTCCGTAAACACTCCTTTTCAATATACCCAGGCATGTTCGATAGGGTTCAGGTCTGGAGAACATGCTGGCCACTCTAGTCGAGTGATGTTATTATCCTGAAGGATAAGACCCTCGGAGGATGAAATGAGCTTCGTCGGTCCAAAACACATTACTTAACGAATCGTCATCTTCCGACATCTTTTGAAACGCCCACACCGCAAATGCCCTTCGCTTCACTAAATCGCCAGGTAAGCAGTTCATGATGCCGATGGATTTTCGTATGGATAGCATCGGAGGAAACGTCTAGCTGCCAACCAAAGAGAAGTGTATGGAATGCCGGTGCGACGTGCGGCTGCACGAGCGCTGACTTCCCCGTGCATACCAGTAGACGAACCCGCTACAGTCTCCATTTCTTCCTGAACTGTCTCAGCAACATTACACCTTGTGCTCGGTCGGCCACTACGGGGTCTACCACTTAAACAACCCGTGGCTTCGAACTTCGAAATCATCCTCGCCACAGTAGCATTTGTCAACGGACATTTACCCGTTCGAATCCCCTTCCTATGGAGATAGGATCGTAACGATGAACTAGCACGTTCCCCCCATTCTGATAATACAGCCTCACTAAAAGCGCCTTTTCAGGTAACGTCAACATGCTGCGGCTGCTGGCGCATCTGATTCTCTCTCTGGGCCGGCCAGAGTGGCCGAGCGGTTCCAGGCGCTACAGTCCGGAACTGCGCGACCGCTTCGGTCGCAGGTTCGAACCCTGCCTCGGGCATGGATGTGTGTGATGTCCTGAGGTTAGTTAGGTTTAAATGGTTCTAAGTTCTAGGGGAGTGGTGACCTCAGCAGTCAACTCCCATAGTGCTCAGAGCCATTTGAAGCATTTCTCTCTCTCGTTACATCTCCTGTTATACACTATTGTCATGCGCAGTCACTGTAGTTTTGCCGTCCAGCGCCATTTGTGGGACATTTTGTGAACTTTGGATTTTTTGTATTCTAATAAAAGCCCATGTCATTCCGTGGTTTATTAAGTTTTCAAATTTATACTGACTTTTTGATCACCCGGTAGTACACTGAGGTGACAAATGTTATGAGGTAGCGGTATGCATATCTACAGATGGAGATATACAAGTTACAAGAGGGCAGGACGTTTGAGGAGCTATCATTTGTGCTCAGCTGGTTCAGGTGAAAAGGCTTCCAATATGATTAAGGCCCCACGATGTGAATTAACAGATTTTGAACGTCGAATGGTGGCTGGAGCTAAACGTATGACACATGCAATTTCGGAAATCATTACGGAATCCAGTATTCCGAGATCCACAGTGTCAAGAGAGTGCCAAGAATACCAACTCTCACCATGGAAAACGTTAACGATCTAGAAAAGCGACGGCGCGTAGAGTTGTCACGCTAACAGACAAGCAACACTGTGTAGATAACTGCAGAAAACAATGCAGGACATACGGTTAAAGTATCCGTTAAGGTAATGCGGCGAAATGTGGTATTAATGGGCTGTTGCAGAAAACGATCAAAGTGAGTCTCTTTCCTAACACCAAGACATCACCTGCAGCGCCTCTCGTGACCATATCGGTTGGATCTTAAACGACAGAAAAACAGTGGTCTCGTCGGACTCGTCCCGATTTCAGTTAGTTGCAGCTAATAGATGGTTTCGAGTGTGGCGCAAACCCCACGAAGCCATAGACTCATGTTGTCAACAACGTACTGTGCAAGTTGGTGGTGTCTCGAAAAGGCGTGGACCGTGTTCACATTTACCACTAACAGATATATTAGGCTACCTGGAGACCATTTTGACGGCATTTTTATGGAGGACAATTCGCCATGGTACCGTGCCACAACTTTTCGCGTCTGGTCTCAAGAACATCCCGGAAGATTCGACAGAATGATTTTGCCACCCACATCGCCCGACATGAATCTCATCAAACAAATATACATCATAATCGAGTGGTCAGTTGATACACAAAATCCTGCACCGGCAATTCTTCCGCAGTTATGGATGACTAAAGAGGTAGCATGGCTCATTTTTCTGCAGGGGACTTCTAACGACTAATTTAGTCCATGCCACATTAAGTTGCTGCAATACGTGGGGTAAAAGGAGGTGCGACACATTATCAGGAGGTGTCCCATAACTTTTGTCACCTTAGTGAATAATTATGACTGTTGTATTCTGCAAGTATGAAATTGAGTTATCCATGCCCCAAATCAACACAAATAATTTATACAGGAAAGCAACTGTTATTACGCAGATTCCTGACATCTAGTGTATCTAGTATTTTTTGTTTCGTTATTGCTGCACTGAAACGTAACTTCATTTAAATTAATCAATTAATATTTAATTACTATAGCCTTACCAAGTAAATTGGAGCTTTTCACTTTCAGTTAACACCTCATTATTAGCATCAGCAGGCATGACACCAAAGAATGACACAAAGAATGATCCACAAAGCTACAGGCCTGCATCAGTGATGAGTAATAAATGCAGAACAGCATATGGATTTAAAAAACCTCTAATTCTCGGAAGCATCAACAGTATCGTAACCCACTGGCATTATAAGCATCACAGAACCTGAGAATGGCTCAAATGGCACTGAGCACTATGCGACTTAACTTCTAAAGTCATCAGTCGCCTAGAACTTAGAACTAATTAAACCTAAGGAGATCACACACATCCATGCCCGAGGCAGGATTCGAACCTTCGACCGTCGCGGGCGCTCGGTTCCCGACTGTAGCGCCTACAACTGCACGGCCACTCCGGCCGGTGAACCTGAGAATCAAGGCAACTATGCGACTTAGGTATTCCTTAACTGCAGAAAGCTAATGAACCAGATCATCACCTACAGTTCTTAAAGAAAATAAATCCACATCAAACTCTGAGCAAGATAACAATAACTTCTTCGCACCTAAAGCGGCGAAATTATCCTGAACACTCATTTATAAAAGAAGAAAGGTAAAGTTAACGAATTGGCAGCCATAACTTTTTACGACCTTCGACCTTCTAATAATCACGTGGATGTTTAACATGACATCTGTTAAGAAGCTCCTCTAAGTGTAAAATTCTTCATTTTGTAGCAGTGTGTTATTTTTTAAAGCGAAAGATTCTCCCGGTACTCATTTGTTACAACCTAACTGTTTCACTGGTGCAGCTAAGAGAAATGAACGTCATCGGGTGCCAAATGAATTAATGTATCGTGGAGGAACTGCAGCATTTGCGGTGCGATCATCCTAACTCCCATTGGATGACGAGCTGGCGTGTACGTTCAGCAAAAACACTGGAGTACCTTCGAAACATACGTTTTGACGATGACGTTATGCTGAAAAGTGAAGAGAAACAAGCTCATATTGTAGTGTGTCGGTGTAACCATCTGGGGAAAGAACTTCACCTATGAGAACACATTTAGCCATTCGTTTTTAAAGTCGGTCTTGCACTAAACTAGCGAAAATCATTTGGTCTGTCTGTTATTAGATAAAGTGTTTCACAATGGTGTTTCTACGAAAAGTAACATGCATGACTTTACTTTCCCGTGAAAATTGTGTTTCTAACGTTTGTTTCGTTGCTCAAAGGGAAACAGTGTGACCAATGTAGGACTGGTTTCGTATGAACTACTGTCCAGAAAGCCCCAGCTGGAACAGAGGACACTAATTTCAAATTGGAAAGAACTCTGCAATTCTAGCACTTCCTTTACAACGCAGGAAACCTCATCAAAAACCGTTGGCCTAAACTACTTGTTAGACCGAATTCAGTGTTCTTTTATATCAGGTCTCTGAAATAACGGGGAAATTCGAAACGTTTTGTACGAAATGGGAATAGGGGGCATTATTTCCCTTTACCGACTGAAATATTAAGTCAACAATTGTTTTACTTCAAATTTAGTCACCTGTCTTCGGAGACATTTTCATGTAATGTTCGTTGACTTTTGAAGAATCTCAAAAAACGCCGGTAAATGTAGGAAAGAACAAATTACGAGTTAAACGTCCTCTGAAAATGAAAATAAAACAGTAAGCATCTGGCTGCTTCCAATTCATCCTTGACATGTTTTCAGTCCCTTCTTCGTGGAATCTTTAAATTCTTACATGAATAAGTTCATTAGTACTATGTTTCTCTTTTTCTTAGGACATATGGCTTTCTTTCAAAAAATGGTCAAAACCCCACTAAAAAAGGTTAGTTCTTTGTCATCTAGTTAGGTGAAATATGTGCACTTGTATTGTATTTTACATCTACGTCTATACCTCGCAAACTTCTGTGAAGTGTATGGCAAAGGCTGTTTCCACTTATCACATTCACATATTAAGATTTGCCGCCATTCTATTCGCTTCTCGGGCGTAGGGAGAGTGACAGATGAAATGCCTGTGTACGCGCCGGAATTAGTGTAATCTTGTCTTTACGATCACGACAGGCACCATTGTATGTTTTTCAATCACTGTAAGCAGGCTCTTGCAGAATACCTGGTGTCTGCGTTCGAGAGTCTGTCAGTTCAGTGTTTAAGCGTTTTCATTATGCTCTCCTGTGGGTCAAACCTCCGACTATCCATGCTACTCCTCGTTGTATACATTACATTACAGATTGTTGATCAAATTTTGTATAGATCCGATTCACTTGGGTAATGTTCTGGAATTGGTCGCACGAGTGTCATGTTAGCGAACTCTTTTGTCCTTTGCAAGGTAGCCGTCCACAGTGGCCGAGCGTTTCTAGGCACTTCAGTCTGGAATTGCGCGACTGCTACGGTCGCAGGTTCGAATCCTGCCTCCGGCATGGATGTGTGGGATATTCTTAGGTTAGTTGGTTCTAAGTATTTCTAAGTTCCAGGGGACTGATGACCTCAGATGTTAAGTGCCATAGTGCTCAGAGCCATCTGAACCATTTTTATTTTTATTTTTTTTTGCAGGCTAATTGTATGGGAGGTGTTCAATAAGTATTGCACCACTTTTCTCCGAGGAACATTTCGGCTGAAGAAATGCAGACTTAGTTGTGGAATGTCGTGGAATATTCCCGCTTCCGCCCCTATCATTTCATGAAGATCCGAAAGGTATATGTAGCCTCTAAGTGGCGTCTGTTACAGTGGTGCGTTCCAAGGAGAGAGTTATCATTGAGTTTGTTTTGGTGGAAAACCAGAGTATAGTATATATTCATAGGCTCTTGTAGAACGTCTACGGAAACCTGGCACTGAACAAAAACACGGTGGGTCGTTGGGAGAGGCGTCTGTAATCGTAACAACCCAGCCGATCTTCCGCGTTCCTGGCACTGCACACATCTGTGACTACTCCAATATTATAAAGTGCGGACACTCGTTCAGAGTGACTGATGGATAACAATCAAACTGCTTACTGCACCTTTGGGCGTCTCTGTTCGTAGTACTGACACACTCGTCCACCAGTTAGGGAACACAAGAGTGTGTGATCACTGGGTCACTGGGTCCCTCACCGCCAAAGACCAGAAAGAGCAACAAAGGACTACCTGTGCGGAATTGTTTTCGCAACTCTAGGCCGATCGTCACATCTTCTTTCGGACATCGTCACAGGCAATAAAACACGAATTCATCGTTTCGAACCGGAAACAAAACGGCAATCCATGAAGTTAAAGATCAAATCTGGATCGCGTTTTCAGGTTTTTTATTTCTTAGCAACCTATTTCGGCCTTTTCCTCAGACCTTCTTAAGGTTTTTCCCCGACACCAGCAGCCATAATGGCGGGGAAATGCCTGACGATGGTCTGAAGAAAGGGCCGAAGCCGGCTGCTAAGAAATAAAAAACCAGAAAACGCAATCGAGACTATTTTTATTTGATTTTTAGCATTTTATGCAGGTCACTGTGCTCAAATTACAGAATGCTTTCTAAAATTGTAAAATCTATGGAGTGGATTCACACCACCTTCACTCCGCAAAAAAAGTTCAAAGCCGATCCCTCACTTGGTAAGGTCGTGGCGACCATCTTCTGGGGCTCTGAAGAGATTATTCTGTTTGATATCCCTCGTGGTGCAACCATCTGCTCGGGGCTGTATTGTGCCAAGTTCGGGAAACTGAAGAAACCATTTCATTGCATTCGTCACCGCAAAAATGCGAACGAGCTTCTCCTCCATGACAACCAAAGGCCTCGCATATGTCTGCGCGCTGGAGAGAAGCTCACAGAACTTGGACTGTTCCTCTTCATCCACTCTAGGAACTCGATCTCACACCTTCCGACTTCAATCTGTTTGGTCCAACGAAAGACGAACTCCGCGGGAAGCAGTACGTAGTTGATGGGAATGTTACTGATGCACCAAGACGTATGCTCTAACGTCGACCAGTAGAGCGGTACCATGCGATTACACAGGACCTTCCAGTAAAGTCATCTAAGGCCGTCGTATTGAATGGAGATTACGTTGAACAATGGGTGTTTTTAACCAAAAGAGTGGCGACTAACATGGTGCCCTGGAGTCCTTAATAAAAGCATCCTGCATTCAAATGTGTTGCATTACTTACTGAACGCCCGTAGTATTTTCCCAGTGTAATATTTTCCCAGTGTGCTACCACAGAATCAAAGCCCACCACCTCATTTTTCTGTGACATTAGCGATGTGATCATTCGTTTCATATTCCCACAGTTTGTTACAACCAGGTATTCGAATATGACTGACATATTCTGACTCAGTACTATTGTGATCGTGAAATGCCGTGCTTTTTTTTTTGATTTTGCTGAGCGCAGATTTTACATGTCTTAAAATTTGAAACAAGTTTCCAATTTTTCCGCCATTTTGAAATTTTTGTAGAGCTTTCTTCAGATTGATGTATTACTGATGATGACTGCATGGCGCTAAACGGAGTAACGATCACCATCCTACTGTATTTGCATGAAACACTTCGGGTGGCTACGTTGCATGGAAGTCCCTTTATACGTGTAAGTTCAGTATATAGGACGGAAAAGAAATCAGACGTTTTCCTATTTGCACATTTGTTAAATTTAGCGTAACCTCAGTTTCGGAGACGACCCCGCTATAGCCGTCGAGGTCGGCTTTTTGCTTGTTGCTTCACAGGACGCAAGTGCCTTTGTCAGCAGTTCTGGGAACACGGGCCAACGTTCCCAGGGAATTGCCAGGCAGTTAAACGAGGCGCCGTTTGCGACGTCGTCGTCGGCGGCGGTGGCGGCAGCTATTGAAAGGAAGGCGGCGAGGCCGGGCGAGGCGAGCTTGTTTAGCTTCCCTTTGTAGCGGAACACGTGGGCGCGTCCTGCATCCCGGTCCGACCTCAGCGGCCGAGCACTTTGTTTGGCTTCTGTCGCGGGGGCGCGGCCAGCTCGTGAAACGAGCCGACATCGTCGCCGACTCGGCACACCAGAGAGTTTGTTTTAAAAAGGCAACCCTTGCGTAAACAGCGCGCGGGTCCAATCTCCCCCCCCCCCCCCCCCTCTCCGTCACACTCTGACACAAACCATACTTTCGGAATATGCATCCTTTCTACATTGAAGAATGACAGTATTTTCTCGCTTGGTCAAGTTCCAATATTTTATTTTATTCTTTTTATCAGAAAATGGTGGTAAACATTAACGAACCGTGGGTAAAATACTCGAATGCATACGAAATAACAGCTCTTTTGTTATTAAGAAATACGATGTAGTGCTTCTTCGGACATGCATGCATGTACTGGACCTCAGCCGTGAAGAAATACAGGAAATGTATTCGCAGTTGCGAATGTGAACCACCCCAGACTGTACATTGGAAGGATAACAGTGAAAATTTTGGCCAGACCGGGAATGGAAGGCAGATTTCAAGCCTTTCTCGAGTAGTCGCCTTAACCATTTCGGCTATCCGTGCACAAATACTGGCAGACTCAGACTTCCAGATGTTGTCTTGCATGTGTCACAGCCTGCGCTCGTACATTACGTGTATTCCCGTCCAGGAAGGAAATATTTATTAAGAGTCGAGGATCTGTATTGAAGAAATACAGAATAGCAGTCGCTGTGCTATAATGAAGTACAATGCAATGTATATTTCCATACAGAGGAAACTATTTAACTCAAAGTCGCTTTCCGTTAGTTTGGTGATAAATACGATATTGCAATGCTTGCATGTCTCAAGTAACAGGTATACTGGAGACCACAGACGTTCTTAAATACTTGAAATGTATTCACAGATGCATATATGGACAACCATATACTTTTTAATGGAATGACAACAATGAAAAATCCATGCCAGATCGAGATTCGAAGCCTTATTTCAGACTTATCGCATGTCCGATGCAACATTACATTGTATTTCTGAACAACACAAAAATCTACCTAATGGATTTACGAGTGCAAGTTGTGTCACATGGATGACGACATGGGGAAGTATGGATCTGGCCGTGATTCGTGCATGCATAACCAAAGTGGTAAGGGCGATCACTCACGTAAAGCGGGGTATCTAGGTTCGAGTCTCGGTCTGGCACAAACTTCCACTGTCGTCATTGGAATCAACAGCCGATGATGGTTCATAATGGCAATTATGAGTACGTCTCGTGTTCTAGGCGCTGCAGTCTGGAACCGTGCGACCAATACGGTCGCAGGTTCGATTCCTGCCTCGGGCATGGATGTGTGTGATGTCCTTAGGTTAGTTAGGTTTAAGCAGTTCTAAGTTCTAGGGGTCTGATGACCTCAGAAGTTAAGTCCCGTAGTGCTCAGAGCCATTTGAACCATTTTTTGAACGAGGCCCTAGACTCTCAATAAATATGTCCTTCCTGGACGGGGCTATACGGAACGTACAACTGCGGGGACGTACTGAAGTCTGGTTCCTACAATGATTCGGGTGCTGACAATCGATGCAACCGGTCACGTTAAGTGGAAAATCCGGGCTGGAGTCCCAATCCGGCAATAATTTTCGCTGCCGTCATTCCAATATACAGCTGATGGTGGTATATATTCGATATTGCGAATAAATTTCCTGTACACGGAAGGAGTTAGACAGCTCTTCCAGGTCACTGCCTAATGACTACATAAGCATCGGCGTTTGCTGCAAGCTTGTGTCGGCCTCTTACAATATATTAACCCAGTAAATAACTAATTAATTGGGATGAGATATCAGATGTTCGTGCCACGATACTTTACTTAGTTGCACATGATAACAGCATAAACTGTTCCTCGCTAATTGTTTGTAGAGGGCTACGTTTACCAAATCGTAACGTGAAGGTCCACCAGACTCCTTGCAATTTCGCTAGTGCAGCAGGAGGAGGTTGACTTATCTCGTGACTTGTAAAGCTGTCTCAAGATCCCCATTGCTTTTCATCTCGTGTGGTTGCATATTGTGAAATGCACACAATGGACTGTGAATGATAGAACTGGAAGTCTGTAAGCCCCAATGCTACTTCAGTGAAAATCTCTAAATAAAAGAATGCCACATTATTTTAATTTAAATAACTAAAAAATAGTCTTTGGAGCCAGTCTAACAGCAATAGTGGACTGTGTTCGTAGAGTGCAATATTAACTTATCGGGTACCATTGAAAATGCACTACTGGCCATTAAAATTGATACACGAAAAAGACGACGAGTTACAGGCGTGAAATTTAACCGACAGGAAGAAGATGCTGTGATTTGTAAATGATTAGCTTTTCAGAGCATTCACACAAAGTTGGCGCCGGTGGCGACACATACAACGTGCTGACATGAGGAAATTTTCCAACCAATTTCTCATACACCAACAGCAGATGAACGGCGTTGCCTCGTGAAACGTTGTTGTGATGCCTTGTGTAAGGAGGAGAAATGCGTAGCATCACGTTACCGATTTTGATAAAGGTCGGATTGTAGGCAATCGGGATTGCGGTTTATCGTATCGCGACATTGATGCTCGAGTTGGTCTAGATCCAATGACTGTTAGCAGAATATGGAATCGGTGGGTTCAGGAGGGTAATACGGAACGCCGTGCTGGATCCCAACGGCTTCGTATCACTAGCAGTGAAAATGACAGGCATCTTATCCGCATGGCTGTAGCGGATCGTGCAAACTCGTCTCGATCCCTGAGTCAGCAAATGGGGACGTTTGCAAGACAACAACCATCTGCACGAACAGTTCGACGACGTTTGCAGCAGCATGGACTATCAGCTCGGAGACAATGGCTGCGGTTGCCCTTGACGCTGCATCACAGACAGGAGCGCCTGCGATGGTGTACTCAACGACGAACTTGTGTGCACGAATGGCAAAACGGCATTTTTTTCGGATGAAACCAGGTTCTGTTCACAGCATCATGATGGTCGCATCCGTGTTTGGCCACATCGTGGTGAACGCACATTGGAAGCGTGTATTCGTCATCGCCATACTGGCGTTTCACCCGGCGTGTGGTATGGGGTGCCACTGGTTACACGCCTCGGTCACCTTTTGCTCGCATTGACGGCACTTTGAACAGTGGATGTTACGTTTCAGATGTGTTAAGACCCGTGGCTCTACCCTTCATTCGATCCCTGCGAAACCCTACATTTCAGCAGGATGATGCACGACCGCATGTTACAGGTCCTGTACGGGCCTTTCTGGATACAGAAAGTGTTCGACTGCTGCCCTGGCCAGCACATTCTCCAGATCTCTGACCAACTGAAAACGTCTGGTCAATGGTGGCCGAGCATTTGGCTCGTCACAATACGTCAGTCACTATTCTTGATGAACTGTGGTATCGTGTTGAAGCTGCATGGGCAACTGTACCTGTACACGCCATCTGGGCTCTGTTTGATTCAATGCCCAGGCGCATCAAATTAATTTGAGACAATATCTTAAATCTCGAAGTTCTCTGACATTTAGAAGTATTTTTGCCCTTTGCAAGGTTTTTTCACACCTGCGAAACGTCATTCGTGATAAGAGTGGTTTGTCATACATGGATGTTCAACTTACCAGTTAAAAGCTATGAGATAAACAGCTGCAGTTGCTTTATGGAAATCTCAGAATTAACATCGTATCGCGAGTATTTTGTCTGTACTCACGATGCAGCAGTTATCCGAGCATACTAGAAAGGACCTGCAAAATCAATGTGAACTCGCTGCCAAGGCGCAGTACGAGTTGGCCATGCAAAGAAGGGCTGGCGGGGAGCGGATTGATGCTCCGCGCAAGAACGACAAATTCTCAACTTTTTATCAATGTCGACCCAAGTGCAGTGACGACATGCTAATTGCCTCGTCCGCACTATACCCCAATGACCATCATGCAGCAATCGGAGGATTTCCGACAGCAACGGACGAGGTACAACCACACGAGACTGATCATTGTCAGTTCGCAACAAGATAACACCGTGGTGTACAGACAAGTTGTGACGTTGCGCAAAGTAACGTCGAACAAGCGGATCTTTAATCTGCGTAGCAGTTGGAGGCCATTGAGTACGAAAATATTGCAAAAGAATTTGCAAAGAACCATCCTCGGCTGTCGCGGCAGCAATGAGACGAAAATCCACCGGAAAACCATCAGCTAATTCCTTCTCTTGCGAATTAATAAACATGCAGGACAGTTCGGAAGAATCGAAAACTTCGTCAGGACCGATAGGCAGACGAGACATAGCATCAGCATTGCCAGGCTGGGCCGTACAAGATTTCGTAATTGTTGTTAGACAAAAACAAAGACCATCGTTGCAACTTTTGCGCAGTACGGGCCGGAACTAGCTTTGACGGGTGGAACAATGACGTCAAAGGCTTGTAGTCGGTGACCAAATAGAACTACCGACCGTACAAATAATCATGAAACGTATTTACTCCATATACAATAGCTAAAGCTTCTTTCTCGATTTGAGAATACCTTTTATGAGCAGAATTGAGCAACTTAGACGTAAAAGCGTTTGGAGGGATCGAAAGGAATTAAACAGCGACCACTCAATAAAGCCGATTTGAGCTTGTGGAAAGCCGAGTCACATTCCGAAGACCAAACAAAAGAAACGTTCTTACACCGAAGGCGATGCAAAGGCGCTGCAGTCTGCCCTGCATTTGGTATAAACCGAATATAATACGTGATGTTGCTCAACACAGACTGAAGTTCTTTCAAGTACCTGGGTGCTGGCAAGTCTCTAATTGCATTGAGATGTGAAGGCGAGGGGTGGATACCCTGTCTCCTAAATACTGAATCTCAGTTTGAAAACATTTGCACTTGTCTGTTACACTTTAATCCTGCCTGCAAAAGTACAGTAAACAAGGCACGCAAATTCTGCAGATGTTCGTCAGGGGTGCGACCTGATATAACTATATCGTCCAGATAATTTTAACAACAAGGTACAGTGGCACACAACTGCTGCAAGTAAGACTGAAAAACAGCAGGAGCCGAAGCACAACCGAACGGAAGCCTGCGAACTTGAACAAGACACACTTTTTAAGTGGAACAACGCCTACTAACATTAACAAAATAAAAGTAGGGTAAACTAGGGCGTCAGTGGTGTTGCTTACAAGATTGTAGCTCGAGTCGCTTACGAGATATCGTATTTTCAAAAGATTCAAAAGCTTGTTAGTGCCATTCATTCTATATAGTTTCTACGTGTGATGTCATATTCACTTACTGTGTGCGTGTGTGTTCCTTGAATGCATTGCTATTTGCAATTAAGTTATTGTGTGACAGTCTAAGTAATAGGTCGTGAGTGGACGATAGCATTTACCGATGCAGAAAAACCCGATGGAAACTGTAGGAAGAATGCAGTTCGTCTTGTACATTGAATGCAGCAAGATATTCCACCAAACATCACCCATGTCGGCAGTTATTTATCAACCTCTTCAATTAGCTACATGAAAGTGGTAGTGTAACAATTAGACAACATAGCAGAAAGAAACAAGTGACGACAGAAGAGGCGGACGGACATTAATATTCTTGCTGCTGTTGCAGTTGATCCACACGTTAGCTCCCTCAAAATCGCATGAAGAACCGGAATGAGTCAGGCACGTGACCTATTCATTTTTCATCGACATAGGCTCCAGCCTGTCATATTTCTCTCCATCAAGAGCTGCTCATGGAAACGATTATGTAACTTCTGTACATTGGCACTAAGGCAGAATAATCCACATCTATCATGTATTTTGTTTAGTGATGAAGCAATATTTACCAATCATTTTCAGGTAAACAGCCGAAACTTATACTATTAGTGTAAAGTTACCGTTACCGTCCCTGGAGTGTAAACGTGAGGTGTGGGATCGTTTCACAGAGGCAACACTGAAAGGGCGCAAATATCGCAGCCTCCTAACAGACCATCTTCCACGGATGATGGAAGATGTTCCTCTGCGGACTACGAGGAACCTGTTGTACCAACGTCATGGCTGTTTGGCCCCTAGTGCAAGAAGTACGACAGCGTGTATTCACGAATTGTTTCCAAATCACTGGATAGGACACAGAGGACCTGTACCTCGCTCAGCTCGTTCCCTGGTTTTGACGCCTGTAGACTTTTTGACTTTTTTCTATGTAGAAAGCATAAAGATGCTCTCTGCAGTGCCATACCAAGTACACTTGACTATATTCCATAACGTATTACAGCAACCTGTTCGTATAACTCTACTGGAATGCTATTATTTGTGCAGCAGTAGTTCCGTACCAGAGTAGAAATGCGTGACGCCGCTGACGGTGGTCGGGTCATTTTGAACACAGCCGGTGGTGGTCAGTTGTCTTGTTGCTGATCAGAATCCATAAAACTAGTAAACGCACTTGTTCTTTAGTATGTGTTACCTCAGGTATTGTACAAGATTCCTACAACAAACACCACTGACGTTCTAATTTATCCTACTTATTCTTTGTTGATGTCAATAGGCATTGTTGATTTTTTTAAAAGTATTTGTTTGCATGAAAATACACTTTCTTAGAATTATTACAGTGTGTTGATTGGCTAACACTATGAGCTCGTGAATACCAATTCACTCTGTGAAAACCGATCATCAATAGTACTTTCCATTTCCACAATATTTGCACTGCTAGTTTTAGGTCATTTGCGCGCGCTTGCCATTGCAGGCGCACGTATGGCTGCGTTTGTTTGTGTCTTTGTTTGTATGTGTGTGTGTAGGTTGTTTCCAAAAGTCTCAAAACGTTCTTGACCGATTTGCTTCAAATTTTTACACGGTGATCTAATAAACATTCGGAAACAGATACGGTGGATGTTTCTTTAATAGATATGTCGGGTGCGATTAGCCGAGCGGTCTTAGGCGCTGATCCCGGCGGAGGTTCGAGTCCTCCCTCAAGCATGGGTGTGTGTGTTTTATCCTTAGGATAATTTAGGTTAAGTAGTGTGTAATCTTAGGGACTGATGAGCTTAGCAGATAAGTCCCATAAGATTTCACACACATTTGAACATTTTTTTAAATATATACACTCCTGGAAATTGAAATAAGAACACCGTGAATTCATTGTCCCAGGAAGGGGAAACTTTATTGGCACATTCCTGGGGTCAGATACATCACATGATCACACTGGCAGAACCACAGGCACATAGACACAGGCAACAGAGCATGCACAATGTCGGCACTAGTACAGTGTATATCCACCATTCGCAGCAATGCAGGCTGCTATTCTCCCATGGAGACGATCGTAGAGATGCTGGATGTAGTCCTGTGGAACGGCTTGCCATGCCATTTCCACCTGGCACCTCAGTTGGACCAGCGTTCGTGCTGGACGTGCAGACCGCGTGAGACGCCGCTTCATCCAGTCCCAAACATGCTCAATGGGGGACAGATCCGGAGATCTTGCTGGCCAGGCTAGTTGACTTACACCTTCTACAGCGCGTTGGGTGGCACGGGATACATGCGGACGTGCATTGTCCTGTTGGAACAGCAAGTTCCCTTGCCGGTCTAGGAATGGTAGAACGAAGGGTTCGATGACGGTTTGGATGTACCGTGCACTATTCAGTGTCCCCTCGACGATCACCAGAGGTGTACGGCCAGTGTAGGAGATCGCTCCCCACGCCATGATGCCGGGTGTTGGCCCTGTGTGCCTCGGTCGTATGCAGTCCTGATTGTGGCGCTCACCTGCACGGCGCCAAACACGCATACGACCATCATTGGCACCAAGGCAGAAGCGACTCTCATCGCTGAAGACGACACGTCTCCATTCGTCCCTCCATTCACGCCTGTCGCGACACCACTGAAGGCGGGCTGCACGATGTTGGGGCATGAGCGGAAGACGGCCTAACGGTGTGCGGGACCGTAGCCCAGCTTCATGGAGACGGTTGCGAATGGTCCTCGCCGATACCCCAGGAGCAACAGTGTCCCTAATTTGCTGGGAAATGGCGGTGCGGTCCCCTACGGCACTGCGTAGGAACCTACGGTCTTGGCGTGCATCCGTGCGCCGCTGTGGTCCGGTCCCAGGTCGACGTGCATATGCACCTCCCGCCGACCACTGGCGACAACATCGATGTACTGTGGAGACCTCACGCCCCAAGTGTTGAGCAATTCGGCGGTACGTCCACCCGGCCTCCCGCATGCCCACTATACGCCCTCGCTCAAAGTCCGTCAACTGCACGTACGGTTCACGTCCACGCTGTCGCGGCATGCTACCAGTGTTAAAGACTGCGATGGAGCTCCGTATGCCACGGCAAACTGGCTGACACTGACGGTGGCGGTGCACAAATGCTGCGCAGCTAGCGCCATTCGACGGCCAACACCGCGGTTTTTTGGTGTTTCCGCTGTGCCGTGCGTATGATC
Source organism: Schistocerca gregaria (assembly GCF_023897955.1). Classification (NCBI taxonomy): domain Eukaryota; kingdom Metazoa; phylum Arthropoda; class Insecta; order Orthoptera; family Acrididae; genus Schistocerca; species Schistocerca gregaria. The sequence goes on from NC_064922.1 coordinate 744,950,076, forward strand.
ATTGCTTGTACAGACCTCTCGCAGTGTCCGGAGCAAGTATGGTGGGTCTGACACACCGGTGTCAATGTGTTTTTTTTCCATTTCCAGGAGTGTATTAGTAATAAATACGTAAAGGGGAACGTTATGACCAACAATCTCGAAACGTTCATGACGAACTTCTCTCACGTTTTGGCATGATGCTCTAATTTAGACAGACATAGACTTTACATATTTTTCCCAATATAGAGCTAATGGGCGGTGAGCGTGTGTGAGTGTGCGCGCGGGGAGGGGGGGAGGGGAGGGTAGGAAATGGACATAGAGGGAGGGAAGGAGCAGGTGGACAGAGCAGAACACTGCGAAGCGTTGCTAGGTTTGCTAATTAATGAATAAACGCTAGAGGAGTTTCTGTATTGAACGCTTTTTTTTCTTGAATTCACTAGGAATACATCATCATAAATGCATGAGCGGCCTAGCTTAAAGGAACATTGTTTTTCTATCAGTAGGTCTTCGTAACTGCTTTCATTCCTTGCATTTATTAATTTTGCACAGATCTTATAGCCAACTGTCTAAACACTGTTCCCACTGTGTTTTATAATTTGTTCTGACCACCTTAACAACTGAAGTCACCACAACCTTGCATGTATGTGAAACTTGTACTATGGGGAGACTAGAAAAGAATACGATATCGCTTGAGATGGGACCGTGACGATTGCTTGTCTGAGGGGTGGAAGTGCGAATACGTCGGAGAGGCCGAGTGCTCGCTCTGAAACCTGCCGCGCCGCCTGCACTTGGCGGCTGGCGGTGGGGCGTCATTTGTATGCGCACGCCGTGTTTGCACAGCTGGCGTCCACTCGGGCGGGCGCCCAGCCTTCCTCGGCTGCTCGCAGCTCCACTCTGAGTCCTACGGTGATGGGCCCCTACACTCTGTCTGCGTGAAACGTCCGTTTCCTGCCACAAATGTGAAGGTAGCGCTAGAAAGAACTGCCTTACTATGTAGGTGACATGCACATGAGATGTCTGCGTAAGCAGAAGAAACTAACAATCAAAGTCCGAAAACAATTTATTGGGCTGTTCAGTTAACCAAAACAAATTCTCCAAGTATAACACCAACACAAAACCGTGATCCTTCTTTGAATCACAACTACATACAAGAAAAAGATAGAAAGCAACTGAAATAATTTCCTACTAGTCTCCGCCAGAGACTTCTCCAATATACCAAGCCTAATCCAGAGATCAGCGAGAAGATCCAAGCGGGGCTGCCGGGGCGGCAGCTATCCAAGTCTGCTACCGTCGATGAACTGCCGATATGCGGCTTTTTTTTTCTTTATTGATTTTTAATTCCCCCTGAAGGGGGCGGGCTGGCAGCAGCTTAGTACACTGCTCTACAGCCTACAGACTTTTTTTAAAAAAACGTAAGGAGAAAAGAAGCAAAAAAACAGGCGATAAATCGGCGACTTAAATTGTAAAATGGCGGAACGATGCGGAAAATTAAAACAGAAAGAAAGGGGTTGGCAATATTAATAAAAGACACAGGAATCAGACAAGTAACATAGTACACACACAATTAAAAAACATGGCGACAGTCTGGTTTCTGTTCGCAAGAGACACCCAGCGACAGTATGATGGCCGTTCGCAACACTTCCCAAAAACCACAACGCGAAAAACACTGTAAAACATTCACTGTAAAACACTGCACGAAAATGGCGGCACAAAGATGACATTCCCGAACCATAGGCAGATGGGGGGGGGGAGCTGGAGGAGGGGGAAGAACAAGGAGGGAGGAAGGAAAAAACGAAAAGGAGGGGGGGGGGGGGAACCAAGCAGGGAGAGGAATAATAAAGGGGGAGAGGGGCAGGGCAGACGCGAGAGGGAATGAGAAGAGTCAGAGGTGGGAAATGCAAAAGGACACAGGGTAGAGAAGGGGGCAGAGAGAGGGGAGGTGGGGAAAAAAGAGGATGGAAGGGGAGAGAGGGAGCCCAGGAAAATGACAGAGGAAAGGAGGGGGAGTGAGGATCAGAGTTGATAGGAGGGATAAATAGAGGGAGTGAGGGCATCATCTGGGAGGGGGAGCTGATGGAAGCCACCTTGGGAAAGGAGATGAAGGGTGTTGAGATGGAGGGAAGGGGGGACAAATAGTTCCGGGAATCGCAGCGACCTCTTCCTTATGTTAATGTGGGCCGGTAGTGGCCCCTGGTGGCCGCTGGTGTCTTTGCTGTAGTATTTTTGTTGTGGTTGTTGCTGTGGTCGTTCATCAATATTGTCAGTCGGTTGTGTAGTGCTACGGTATGTGTCCGAGGCGGGCAACCCGCGGCTGCAGGCCGTCAGTTTGGTTGCTGATACACTAGGCGCCGTGATGTCTGGTGGAGAAGGCCACAGCACACACAGTGCGATAGATTGCTCCCGGCTATTGAGGCAGCATGAGTGCTCACGGGCTACTGCAAGTACTGTGTCGCCTTACCTCTATATATGTGTAATGGCATGCTTCCTGGTCGTCTGGTGAGTTGTTGTTTCCGCTTTACTAACAATACTTCGACGACCGAGACAGGCGTCTTCTTAAAGGGCTGCAATTTTTGGAATGTGTGTACTCGCTGCCTAGAATCCATCCCTACTGTAATCTATTGTTGGTCTGGCTCCATATTTTACAGCTGTGTGCCATTCCCGAAGGGGCCGTGTGCGCTTTGACGCTCTTTCGTTTTTGGTTGGTTCAAATGGCTCTGAGCACTATGGGACTTAACATCTCAGCTCATCGGTCCCCTAGAACGTAGAACTACTTAAACCGAACTAACCTAAGGACATCACACACATCCATGCCCGAGGCAGGATTCGAACCTGTGACTGTAGTGGTCGCGCAGTTCCAGACTGAAGTGCCTAGAACCGCTCGGCCACTCAAACCGGCTAGACCGTTGGAAAAGGTAATTAAACCGGAAACGGGGAGGTGCAAAATCAGCTTCCTATCGTATTAATACCGAATAACGTAGGTGCGAGATGGAGCCAGTAACGGCGCAGTCGTACCGAAAATGAGGAGATGAGAGCATATTTCACATTGCCCGTCCGCGGAGTAATGAGAAGCAAATCTACATTTAATGTAATATTAATGAACATTAGGTCGACTCCGTCCTAACCAGCTGATGCCGCCAGACATGCTCGGCATAATTAAAGTCTCCCCAGAGTCCTGTCGCTCCACAATCAAGCGATCAACTTTTGTGAGGAAGCTGAAGCGGGGAAGTTCTGAGCACAGCTCAGCATCGTTCCCTGAGGCATTGCTTCAGAATAAGAGGGTTGCAAGCACTCTGTCTGAGGACGAAGTGAGCGGCTATCGCCCTCAGAAGAAGAGATCATTCTGTCTCTGTGACAACTGCTCTGTCTCTGGAGGAGAAGTAACCATGTCTCTGATGCGTCTCTACCAGAAGTCTGTCGAAGTGTCACTCTAAAAAACATCGACGACCAATCAGCAAAAAGTTCGCTTGGCGCAAACCAACCCTTAATTTTTTTTTGACTTGTTAATTTCTTCCACTCGGAGCTACATAAAAATCATCACCACTCATTTATCATTTTGCTTCCACGTCAAGGCATCGTTTCTTTGCTACCAGTCCCTGCTCTGCTCTCATGAAAAATAGAAAACCAGTGATCTACATTTCTTAACTGTCTTTTTCAGGGCACCCAAGCCATAGCTTTCAAAGTCATGGGGGTGTAAAACAACTTCACCATTCCACATGTCCTCTCTGAATTCGCCGGCTAACAGATAATGTTTTTTGCAGAAAGCATACTGCAGAACAAGGATGTGGGCTACATCTTCAGCATGTACTCAGAGTCTGCATGCTTACTTTCAGAATTCTCAGAACAAGCCAGCAGCGTTCGTCAAATCGTTAACAAGCTGAAAATTCAAGAACGTTTCTCGCTAGGGAAAGTCAGCTCACGTTTCCCATACGGGTATGCGGTCTGGCATGCATCGGATTCAGCTCACTTGCCCTCCCATACACAGACGGACCAGCGGGGCAGTCAGCCGATGAATCAAAAATGTAACCAGTAAAAATCAGTTACTATCAGAAAAAGTGCCACCTCTGGGTAGTACGTGAAGGTAATAGATTGCAGAGTCTTTGATAATCACCCTAGGAAATTATAAATCGATGCAAAGATGAATCCATACGTTGCCTCCAGTCGCCATAGGGACAAGAGACCTAAGAGTCCAACTATGAACTGGGTAGAGATACATCCAAAGATGTATCGACAGGGGACGCCGTCAGCCACCATGGATACGAAGACAGCTGTGCACGTCGACATAGCATCCATTGCCATGAAGACAGATGGCTCGTATCTCTAACTGATTGTGTGTCTGTTAGTTGTCCAAAGATTTGTTGCTACAAAACGCCAACATTTACAATGGAGGCGAAAGATGTCGTAATTCATTGGCTTAGTGTAATAACATAGATTCATTTTTCATAAAATATCATGCCTTATGGAAGGCTGTATGCTGGATGACATTTTTATACAAAATATTTAAAAATTATAGGGCAGTAAATTGATGAGAAAGAAAAATAAAATTTAAACGTTAATTGACTGATGCGAGTTTGTATAACTGGCAAGAGATACAATAAGGAGTAATATAAGACTATTAGTAATGTACACGCTCAGTTAATAAAAAGGGAGGTGGCCAGTTTTGTAAAAATATAAAAATGTAGGAAGTGCACTGGACGCTATCAAAGACTAACATAAAAAAATTCTTAGAAAAATAAAAGAACAAAAGAGCAGCCATGTTTTAATTAACCAACAAACAGGTCGCAAAAAAAAGCTTCTTTACAATCAAGTATCTCATTTAGCAAACATAGAGTCAGTTTTTTATGATGAGTATAGCTTTCAGTTTATTCGAGAGTATCTAATAAGAGCCCTTGTGAGAGGGGGAAGCGTTGTCTAAAATTGTTAGGTTGTCTTGTATTAAAAACTGGGAATGTTTATTTCGCTTTAAGTGTTGGTCAAAAAGTGATTTATTGCAAGCAGTCCCAGTTTTCTATTGTTCAAAACGGATTAAGAAAGAGACACGTGCTTGCCTTATATATTGTTTCTTGCAATCATAGTAGAAAACTTTATATATATCACAATTAAAGTATCTGCCACACTGACCACCAGCTGTGTGTTAATTTTTATTTTTAAGCAGCTTAGTAGTGGTAAAAGCAATAGCCGGAAGGCCATGCCGAAAAGTATTGCCTCTGAATTTCTTATGTGAAAACAGTTAAAGCTTTTTGAATAAAACCAAGGTTATTAACGTTCTACTTCCTTATTATTCAGTCCTACATATTTAGTTCTCAACATAGTCACCCTGGCGATGAACACATTTTTCCTAACGAGCGTGCATTTAGATGATACCGTCACTACAGAAAGTTTGACTTTGTTGACAGTGCCACAACCTCACCTCTGCTTGTACCGCTTCATCACCATCAAAGTGAAGTCCTCGACGGTGTTCTTTAAGTGGAATATCGGAGGGGCCAAGTCGGGACTGTAAGAGGGATGATCGATGACAGTGAACCCAAGGCATCAGATTGTTGTCGCAGCGCTCGTGTGTGGTCTAGTATCGTCATGCTGAAGGAGCGGACGAACTCTTTGAATTCCAAACTCGATTACAGCACGCTGATTCTCACGCGCTGACTAGTTATTGTAAGCACGGGAGAGTTGGGGCACTGGATGAGAAAGACCAGTGGGGTATTTTACAACTGCGCTGTTAGAGTGCAACTCCTGCTACTTGCGAGGAAGCTCTTTTGTGAAAAAACTTACAGGAAAAGTCTTCTTATTTTCGTGTTAGTTCTAGGAAAAAAACAGATTCTTTGTTCTGGTAAGCTGAAACGTTTTATCGTCTAGTCATACAATTTTATAAATAAGGCTTGGACTGCAAAATCTTGGTGTAGTTTCTTTACTGTGTGCTTGCAAAATGTGTGGGTATGAAACTAATCTAAAATGGCTACCGAGTTTACTAATAATCGTAGACAGAAGTCATGGTGGTACATCTCTCACAGACAGTCGGGTGAGATGGACCACTGATAGAGAGATGGGCAACTTGTACTAATGTAGGCGGGATGGAGCACAATCGAACGTAGCGTGAAGGTATATGGAAGAATCTCAATGAAGATGACCGTAGTCCCAGGGTATGCTTATTTGCCGATAGATACATTTGTGTCAACAAATGGAAGAACAGTATCGCACACATAGGCCAAGCAACAGCTTGAAAATTCAGCAAGAGACCTAGTGAACCAAATAACATCGGAAGAGCTATGTGGACATACCAGATTCCTACACTGACTCAACTGCGGATCAATCTTCTGACCTGTTTAATGCGGAACGCCACGAATTTCTCTCCTGTTTCAACCTCTTCATTTCAGAGTAGCACTTGCAGCCTACGTCCTCAATTATTTGCTGGATGTATTCCAATCTCTGTCTTCCGGTACAGTCTTTGCCCGCTACAGCTCCCTCTGCTACATAGAAAACATTCCTTCATGTCGAATCTTCCCATCCCGTCTCCTATTCAGTGTTTTCCACATATTTATTTCCTCGCCGAGTCTGCGCAGAACCTCTTCATTCCTTACCATATCAGTTCAACTAATTTTCAACATTCGTCTGTAGCACCTCAGCACCACATCTCAGATGCTTCGACTTTCTTCTGTTCTGGTGTCCCCACAGTCCATGTTTCACTACCTTATAGTGCTGTGCTCCAAACGTACATTCTTAGAATCTCCTTAAATTAAGGCCTATGTTTGATCCTAGTTGACTTCCACTGGCCAGGAATGCACTTTCTGCCAATGCTCGTCCCTAAATCGCTCCAGGAAAATGCCGGGATGGTTCCTTTGCAAGTGCACGGCCGACTTCCTTCCCCATCCTTGCCTAATCCGATGAGACCGATGACCTTGCTGTTTGGTCTCTTTTACCTAATCAACCCAACAAACCAATGCTCGTCTGCTTCTTACGTTATTCTTGCTCCGTACCTCGTGGTTATGTTGCTGCGTTGGGTATCACAATTCCTAAACTTCATCTACTTCCTGATCACCAAGTCTGATGTTAAGTCTCTCGCTGTTCTCATTTCTGCTACTCCTTATTACTTTCATCTTTCTTCGATATATTGTCACTCCACATTCGGTACTCATTATCTGTGAAACGTCCCCTTAAAAAAATTATTGAATTCCTGTACTGATAAACCTATTACATTATTTGATTTTCAAACAGCTGAGCAGAACTGAACGCACTCAGACATTTAGCTTTTTACCTATTTTGATCAACACTAAACTGACACACAATATCTTTAGCGCAACGCAATCTGACTTTCAAAAATCCCTACAAAATAATGGCCCTGACTAACATTAACCTATACCTTTCACAAATCACATACCTCACCAAAAATCTTCGTTACTCAAACTACTGCAATACAGCGAGCGCCACTACTGCCAGCTACATAAAAGATTCAAATTATTGAAGGCACTAACTACTGATAGGCATAGTTAGAAAAAGAAAGATTTTGATAGAGAACAAACAATGTGTTTACCTTAATAGTGTTCAAAAGTCATAATGTATATGGCGGTTCATGACATCCAGTCTTACAAATTTCAAAACTCCGCCATTTCTCTCCCCACATCCACCACTGCTGGCGGCTCACCTCCAACTGCGCAACGCTACGCGCTGTTAACATGGAGCTGCCCAACACTACAATGGCGAACAACAATGCAAAACAGCGGCAGACTGCACACAGCACAGCCAGTGATTTTCATACAGAGCGCTACGTGGCGTTACCAATGAGAAAACCTAAACAGCTTACTTACAACTGTTCATTCCATTTAGCAGGTCATGTAATTCTTCTTCACTTTCACTCAGGATATCAATATCACCTGCGACTCGTTTCATAGATATCCTTTCACACTGAATTATAATTCCAGTCCTGCACCTCTCTTTTATTTCCATCATTGCTTCTTCGACGTATAGATTTAACAGTAGCGGCGAAGGACTACATCACTGTCTTACACCGTTTTTAGTCCGAGAGCTTCCGTCTTGGTCTTCCACTCTCATTATTACCTCTTGGCCATTGTACATTTATACCATTTTACAATGTAGAACTCTTTTCACCAGGTCGAAAATCCCATGAATGTGTCTTGCTTTTCCTTTAGTCTTCCTTCCATTATCAACCGCAACATCAGTATTGCTTCACTGGTGCATTTACCTTCCCTGAAGTCAAACTGATCGTCATCTAATACGTCCTCAACTTTCTTTTCCATTCTTCTGTACATTATTCTTCTCAGGAACTTCGATGCATGAACTGCTAAGCTAATTGTGCGGTAATTCTGTAACTTTGCAGCTCTTGTCTTTGGAATTGTGACTTACGTTTTTCCGAAATTCACATGGTATGTCACCAAACTCATACATTGTACACACCAACGTGAATAGTCGTTTTATTGCCACTTCCCACGATGATTTTAGAAATTCTGATGGAATGTTATCTGTCCCTTCTGCCTTACTTGACCTTAAGTTGTTCACGGCTCATTTAAATTCTAATTCTAATAGTGGAACCAATGTGTCTTCTAAATCGACTGTTTTTCATGCAGCCATTTCGTCTTAGCTTCCCTGCACTTCATGTTTATTTCCTTCCTCAACGACTTGTGTTTCTGTATTCCTAAATTTCCATGAATATTTTTGTTCTTCCTTCTTTCATTGATCAACGTTACCGTCTTTATACCTATTTTTTCTTCCAACTTCTGTGATTGCTCTTTTTAGAGGTGTCCATCCCTCTTCAAGTGTACTGCCTACTGAGCTATTTCTTACTGCTATGTCCATAACCTAAGGGATCTTCGAGAGTATCTCGTCATTCCTTAATACTTTCATATCCCACTTCATTGCGTATTGTTTCCTCGTGGCTAATCTCTTAAACTTCAGCCTACTCTTCGTCACTATTACATTGTGACCTGAGCCTATATCTACTCCTAGGCGTGCCATACAATCCAGTATCTGACTTCTGAATCTCAGTCTGACGATGATGTAATACAACTGAAATCTTCTTGTGATTCTTGAACAGAGTATTCGCTCTTACTTGCTTAATTTATTGCAGAACTCACTCTTCCTCCTGTCTCATTCCTTGTCCCAAGTCCATATTCTCCTGTAACTCTTTTTCTATTCCTTTCCCTACAACTGCATTCCAGTTCCTCATGGCTATTTGATTTTTATCTACGTTTAAGTACTGTATTACCACTTCAACATCTTCATATACTTTCCCTATCTCTTCATCTTCAACATGCGACGTCGGCATGGTTTGCCGTCGACTCTGAAAAGAACAACCTTATCACTAAACTATACAGATACACATTCTCAGCCCTACCTGCCTATTCATAACGAATGCTTTTCCGTTATACCTTTTTCTGCTGCTGCTAATCCCATGCTTATCCGACCAGAAATCCTTGTCAATCATTGTCTTCTTTTCGTTTCACTTCACTGACCCCTACTATAAATAGAATGAGCCTTTGCATTTCTATTTTCAGATCTTCTAGCTTCAATACAACGTTCAAGCTTCTGGCACTCCACGCCCTGACTCGTAGAGTTATCTTTTCGTTGGTTACTGAATCTTTTTCACATGCCCACTCCCGCCTTTGTAGCCCCCCCCACCCCCAAGGGTGGTACTATTCTGGAATCGTTTGCCAATGGAGAGATCATCATGACGTTTTTTCAATTACAGGCCACATATACTATGGAAACGCGTTATGTGTTTTTAATGCAGTGGTTTCCATTGCCTTCTGCATCCTCATGCCGTTGATTATTGCTGATTCTTCCTCCTTTAGGGGCAGTTTCTCATCCCAACGACAAGAGAGTGCCCTGAACCTCTGCCAGCTCCTCCACCCTCTTCGACAAAGCCGTTGGCAGAGTGAGGGTGACTTCTTATGCCGGAAGTCTTGGGCCGCCAATGCTGGTTATTAGTCAAAAGTTAAACGGTGGCACGTTTCGACCCCAGGACCGACGACGTTTTGATTACTAATAAAAGAACACAAGGGAAATTACTCCACTCCAACTCAACCTAAGACTTCACAGATTGCCACCTCAAACGTGACCACTCCTAAGCCAAAAGAGACAAAACTTTTGAAAGAAACTTCACCTGCAGAGATGAGTTCTGCTGAAAATAATGGAACTGTAACGAAAAAGAGGGGTATGAAGGGAGAGGATATGGGAAAAAAGCACAAAAAGATCAACAAAAGGAAATTCTTGTGAAGAGAAAAACAGGCTGAAGAAACTAAAAAAGAAAAACTCTGCAAGTATCTCACCATGTTCATCAATTACATACGTTGTAGAAGATTACAAAAACAACATTTATGAGTGGGATGAAGACGAACATGTTGGAAGATATTGTAAGTAGGCTGATCAGGTTTTTTCATTGGTGACGCCACGTAGCGCTCTGAAAATCACTGGCTGTGCCGTGTGCAGTCTGTGGCTGGTTTTGCATTGTTGTCTGCCATTGTAGTGTCGGGCAGCGGCAGCTGGATGCTAACAGCGCGTAGCGTTGCGCAGTTGGAGGTGAGCCGCCAGCAGTGGTGGACGTGGGGAGAGAGATGGCGGAGTTTTGAAATTTGTAAGAATTGGTGTCATGAACTGCTATATATATTATGACTAGTGAGGTAAATACATTGTTTGTTCTCTATTAAAATCTTTCATTTGCTAACTATGCCTATCAGTAGTTAGTGACTTCCGTAGTTTGAATCTTTTATTTAGCTGGTAGTAGTGACGCTCGCTGTGTTGCAGTAGCTTGAGTAACGAAGATTTTTGTGAGGTAAGTGATTTGTGAAACGTATAGGTTAATGCTAGTCAGGGCCATTCTTTCGTAGGGATTTTTGAAAGTCAGATTGCGCTAAAAACTATTGTGTGTCAGTTTAAGCAGATTCGTGTATAATTGTTCAAAGAGAACGTTTTACATAGACCAGTCTTGTATAATTTTTCTAAGGGGACGTTTCATAACATGAAATCTATTATGAAATTAATAAAAATAACTATGGGATTGAGTATATATTGTCCATCATGGTCATATGAATATTGCTGAATATTTAGTAATAATTGAAATTGTCGTGGGATGAGAAAGACAGGCTGGTGCTTGAACAAGACCAACTACTCATTAGAAAAGACAATGTTCAATTAAAATTTGTAATAAGTTGACAAACTTGTTTTGAAATGAGTATTTAATAGTATAATTTTGTAATCATTACAACATACTCCAAACAAAGTATTTAATTTTAACTGTTTCTGCAAGCCGGAGTGGCCGTGCGGTTCTAGGCTCTGCAGTCTGGAGCCGCGTGACCGCTGCGGTCGCAGGTTCGAATCCTGCCTCGGGCACGGATGTGTGTGATGTCCTTAGTTTAGTTAGGTTTAAGTAGTCCTAAGTTCTAGGGAACTGATGACCACAGCAGTTAAGTCCCATAGTGCTCAGAGTCATTTGAACCATTTAACTACTGTGATTCTTGAGTTTCTCCCGGCGTATTTGATAATCAAAATATCCACGGGTGTACTGCCGGTCTATAGTGTCCAACGGGCACAATATTTCGGCGATCAAACATGTCGCCATCATCAGGTGAACTGACGGACTGAGCTCCTGTGAACGTGCCGGCACGGAGATCCGTACGCTATGCCTGCTCAGGGGGAACTGGGTTCGGTCGCGGCGGCGGCTGATTTAAATACCCTCCGCCCGCGGCGCGCTCCCTCCGCCGTCAGCGCCCCGCGCCACGGTAGCGCGATGGAACATATTGCGACGGCGTCTGAGATGACATCGGTGTGATGGCTCTGTCCGCCGTGGTCGTCACAACTATGCGTTTGCTCGATTTACTCTTGATTAACCCAAACGCTGGTTCCCAAGCCTTGCTAAGTTTGTAGCCACAGTCACGGTTTATGAGGTCGTCATTGGTGCGAATTTCGTTAGCCTCTCTAACAACGCTGTCCCAGTATCTCGACGTCTGTACCAGAATCCTCGTGCGGTCATACTCCATAGCGTGAAGTTTGCCGGAGACGCTGGATTGTTTCAGATAGATTACATAATGGTAAGACAGAGATTTAGGAACGAGGTTTTAAATTGTAAGACATTTGCAGGGGTGGATGTGGACTCTGACCACAATCTATTTATTACATCTACATCTACATGACTACTCTGCAATTCACATTTAAGTGCTTGGCAGAGGGTTCATCGAACCAAAATCATACTATCTCTCTACTATTCCACTCCCGAACAGCGAGCGGGAAAAACGAACACCTAAACCTTTCTGTTCGAGCTCTGATTTCTCTTATTTTATTTTGATGATCATTCCTACCTATGTAGGTTGGGCTCAACAAAATATTTTCGCATTCGTAAGAGAAAGTTGGTGACTGAAATTTCGTAAAAAGCTCTCGCCGCGACGAAAAACGTCTATGCTGTAATGACTTCCATCCCAACTCGTGTATCATATCTGCCACACTCTCTCCTCTATAACGCGATAATACAAAACGAGCTGCCCTTCTTTGCACCCTCTCGATGTCCTCCGTCAATCCCACCTGGTAAGGATCCCACACCGCGCAGCAATATTCTAACAGAGGACGAACGAGTGTAGTGTAAGCTGTCTCTTTAGTGGACTTGTTGCATCTTCTAAGTGTCCTGCCAATGAAACGCAACCTTTGGCTCGCCTTCCCGACAATATTATCTATGTGGTCCTTCCAACTGAAGTTGTTCGTAATTTTAACACCCAGGTACTTAGTTGAATTGACAGCCTTGAGAATTGTACTATTTATCGAGTAATCGAATTCCAACGGAGTTCTTTTGGAACTCATGTGGATCATCTCACACTTTTCGTTATTTAGCGTCAACTGCCACCTGACACACCATAAAGCAATCTTTTCTAAATCGCTTTGCAGCTGATACTGGTCTTCGGATGACCTTACTAGACGGTAAATTACAGCATCATCTGCGAACAGTCTAAGAGAACTGCTCAGATTGTCACCCAGGTCATTTATATAGATCAGGAACAGTAGAGGTCCCAGGACGCTTCCCTGGGGAACACCTGATATCACTTCAGTTTTACTCGATGATTTGCCGTCTATTACTACGAACTGCGACCTTCCTGACAGGAAATCACGAATCCAGTCGCACAACTGAGACGATACCCCATAGCTCCGCAAGTTGATTAGAAGTCGCTTGTGAGGAACGGTGTCAAAAGCTTTCCGGAAATCTAGAAATACGGAATCAACTTGAGATCCCCTGTCGATAGCGGCCATTACTTCGTGCGAATAAAGAGCTAGCTGCGTTGCACAAGAGCGATGTTTTCTGAAGCCATGCTGATTACGTGTCAATAGATCGTTCTCTTCGAGGTGATTCATAATGTTTGAATACAGTATATGCTCCAAAACCCTACTGCAAACCGACGTCAATGATATAGGTCTGTAGTTAAATGGATTACTCCTACTACCCTTCTTGAACACTGGTGCGACCTGCGCAATTTTCCAATCTGTAGGTACAGATCTATCGGTGAGCGAGCGGTTGTATATGAGTGCTAAGTAGGGAGCTATAGTATCAGCGTAATCTGAAAGGAACCTAATCGGTATACAATCTGAACCTGAAGACTTGCCCGTATCAAGCGATTTGAGTTGCTTCGCAACCCCTAAGGTATCTACTTCTAAGAAACTCATGCTAGCAGATGTTCGTGTTTCAAATTCTGGAATATTCCATTCGTCTTCCCTGGTGAAGGAATTTCGGAAAACTGCGTTCAATAACTCCGCTTTAGCGGCACAGTCGTCGATAACAGTACCATCGGCACTGCGCAGCGTAGGTATTGACTGCGTCTTGCCGCTTGTGTACTTTACATACGACCAGAATTTCTTCGGATTTTCTACCAAATTTCGAGACAATGTTTCGTTGTGGAACCTATTAAAGGCATCTCGCATCGAAGTACGTGCCAAATTTCGCGCGTCTGTAAATTTTAGCCCATCTTCAGGATTTCGCGTTCTTCTGAACTTCGCATGCTTTTTCCGTTGCCTCTGCAACAGCGTTCGGACCTTTTTTGTGTACCACGGGGGATCCGTTCCATCTCTTACCAATTTATGAGGTATGAATATCTCAATTGCTGTTGCTACTATATCTTTGAATTTGAGCCACATCTCGTCTACATTCGCATAGTCAGTTCGGAAGGAATGGAAATTGTCTTTTAGGAAGGCTTCTAGTGGCACTTTATCCGCTTTTTTAAATAAAATTATTTTGCGTTTGTTTCTGATGGATTTGGAAGAAATGGTATTGAGCCTAGCTACAATGACCTTGTGATCACTAATCCCTGTATCAGTCATGATGCTCTCTATCAGCTCTGGATTGTTTGTGGCCAAGAGGTCAAGTGTGTTTTCGCAACCACTTACAATTCGCGTGGGTTCGTGGACTAACTGCTCGAAATAATTTTCGGAGAATGCATTTAGGACAATCTCGGAAGACGTTTTCTGCCTACCACCGGTTTTGAACAAGTATTTTTGCCAACATACCGAGGGTAGGTTGAAGTCCCCACCAACTATAACCGTATGTGTGGGGTATTTATTTGTTACGAGACTCAAACTTTCTCTGAACTGTTCCGCAACTGTATCATCGGAGTCTGGGGGTCGGTAGAAGGAGCCAATTATTAACTTAATTCGACTGTTAAGTATAACCTCCACCCACACCAATTCGCACGGAGTATCTACTTCGACTTCACTACAAGATAAACCACTACTGACAGACACCAACACTCCACCACCAATTCTGCCTAATCTATCTTTCCTGAACACCGTCTGAGACTTCGTAAAAATTTCTGCAGAACTTATTTCAGGCTTTAGCCAGCTTTCTGTACCTATAACGATATCAGCTTCTGTGCTTTCTATTAGCGCTTGAAGCTCAGGGACTTTTCCAGCGCAACTACAACAGTTTACAACTATAATTCCGACTGTTCCTTGATCCAAGCACGTCCTGTAATTGCCAAGCACCCTTTGACATTGCAGCCCATCCCGCACTTTCCCGAGGCCTTCTAACCTAAAAAACCGCCCAGTCCACGCCACACAGCCTCCGCTACCCGTGTAGCCGCCAGCTGAGTGTAGTGAACTCCTGACCTATTCAGCGGAACCCGAAACCCCACCACCCTATGGCGCAAGTCAAGGAATCTGCAGCCAATACGGTCGCAAAACCGTCTGAGCCTCTGATTCAGACCCTCCACCCGGCTCTGCACCAAAGGTCCGCAGTCGGTTCTGTCAACGATGCTGCAGATGGTGAGCTCTGCCTTCATCTCGTAAGCAAGACCGGCAGCCTTCACCAAATCAGATAGCCGCTGGAATCCAGAGAGAATTTCCTCAGATCCAAAGCGACACACGTCATTAGTGCCGACATGTGCCACCACCTGCAGCTGGCTGCACCCTGTGCTCTTCATGGCATCCGGAAGGACCCTTTCCACATCAGGAATGACTCCTCCCGGAATGCACACTGGATTTCTTCCCCTCCTTAGCCGCCGTATCCCTAAGGGGCCCCATTACGCGCCTAACATTGGAGCTCCCAACTACCAGTAAGCCCACCCTCTGCGATTGCCCGGACCTTGAAGGCTGAGAATGATCCTCTGAAACAGGGCAGGCGGCTGCATCTGGCTCAGCCATAGACAGTGCCTGAAACCGGTTTGTCAGACGCACCGGGGAGGCTTTCTGATCAGCCTCCGGGGACGCCTTTCGCTGCCTGCCACGCCTTGGAACGACCTCCCAATCAACCACAGGCGAGGGCTCAGCCCCACTGCGGGCAGCAACCGGGGCAACCACAGCGGCAGACCGATCTGGGAACAGACGGGATGAGGTTGACATCCCCGTGATACCCGAGTCCGGCTCCCCACAGTGGTGCCCATTGGCAGCAGCCTCAAGCTGCGCGACCGTAGTCAGCGCCGATTGCAGCTGTGAGCGAAGGGATGCCAAGTCAGCCCTCATCCGAACACAGCAATCGCAAGAACTGTAGATTAAAACTGTACAAAATGCAAAAAGGTGGGTATTTAAGGGGATGGAATCTAGATAAACTGAAAGAATCAGAGGTTGTAGAGAGTTCCAGAGAAAGCGTTGGAGAACGATTGACAAGAACGGGGGAAGAAACAGAGTAGGACAAGAATAGGTAGCTTTGAGACATGAAACAATAACAGCAGCAGACGATCAAGTAGGTAAAAAGATGAGGCCTAGTAGAAATACTTGGGTAACGGAAGAGATATTGAATTTAATTGATGAAAGAAGAAAGTATAAGCATTCATTCAATGTATGAGTCAAAAAAGGAATACAAACGTCACAATAATGAGATCGACAGGAAGTGCAAATTGGTTAAACAGTGATGGTTACAGTACAAATGTCAAGATGTAGAGGAATATATCAATAGGTGTACGATAGATACTGCCTACAGGAAAATTAAAGAGGTCTTTGGAGAAAAGAGAACCACCTGCATGAATATCAAGAGTTCTAAGCAAAGAAGCGAAGGCAGAAAGGTGGAAGGAGTGTATAGAGAATCTATACAAGGACGATGTCTTTTATGGAAATAGAAGAGATCGTAGATGAAGATGGAATGGGAGATGTGGTACTGCGAGTAGAGTTTGACAGAGCACTGAACGACCTAAGTCCAAATAAGGGCCAGGGGGGAGACAATATTCAATTAGAACTACTGACAGCCTTGGGAAAGCCGGCCCTGAAAAATCTCTACCATATAGTGAGCAAGATGTATGAGACAAGCGAAATACTTCAGGAATAATACAGTCATTCCAATCCCGAGGAAAGCAAGTGCTGACAGGTATGGAAAGTACCTAACTATCAGTTTAATAAGTCACGTTTGCAAAATACTAAACCGAATTCTTCACAAGCGGTTGGAAAAACTGGTAGGAGCCAGCCTCGGGGAAGAGCAGTTTGGATTCTATAGAAGTGCTGGACCAATGGGGCAATACTTACCCTACCACTTATCTTAGATGAAGGAAAGGAAAACCCACGTTTCTAGCATTTGAAGACTTGGAGAAAGAGTTTGACAATTTTGACTGGAATACTACCTTTCCAATTCTGATGGTTGTAGGGGTCAACTACAGGGAGCGAATGTATGTTTACAATTTGGACAGAAACCAGATGGCAGGAGTAAGAATCTAGGGGCGCGAAAGGAAGTAGTGCTTGAGAAGAAAGTGAGTCCGGGTTCTAACCTATCTCCGATGTTATTCAATCTGTCTGCTGAACAAGCAGTAAATAGAACAAAGAAAAATTTGGGACAGGAATTAAAATCCATGGAGAAGGAATAGAAACTCTGAGATTTGCCGACGACATTGTAATTCGGTCAGAGACAGCAAAGGACCTGGAAGAGCAGTTGAACGGAATGTTCAATGTCTTTAAAGGTGGACATAAGATGATCATCAACTAAAGCAAAGCGAGTATAATGGAATGTAGTCGAATTAAGTCGAGTGACGCTAAGGGAATTAGATTAGGAAATGAGACACTTAAAGTAGTAGATGAGTTTTGCTGTATGGGGTGCAAAGTACTGATGATGGTTGAAGTAGAGATGATATAAAATGTAGACTGGCAATGGCAAGCAAAGCGTTTATGAAAAAGAGATATTTGTTAACATCGAGTACAGACGTAAGTGCCAGGAAGTCTTTTCTGAAAGTATTTGTATGGAGTGTAGCCATATATGGAAGTGAAACATGGACGATAAATAAGTTAGACAAGAAGAGAATAGAAAATTTCGAAATGTGGTGCTACAGAAGAATGCTGAAGACTAGGTGGGTAGATCATGTAACTAATGAGGAGGTGCTAAATAGAATTGAGCAGAACAGGACTTTGTGGCACAACTTGACTAGAAGAAGGGCTCGGTTGGTAGGTCACGTTCTGAGGCAACAAGGGATCATCAATTTAGTATTGGAGGGAAGCGTGGAGGGTAAATATGTTAGAGGGAGATCAAGGCATGAATACACAGAACAGATTCAGATGGATGTAGGTTGCAGTAGTTACTCGGAGATGAAGAAGTTTGCAGAGGATAGAGTGTCATGGAGAGCTGTATCAAACCTGTCTCTGGACTGAAGACCACAACAACAACAACATAATCAACAATGGAACTTATTTTTCCTCTTAAACTTTGACTTAAAGAAAAGGTATTTGCTTACCAGCACAGACAAAATTATAATAATTTTTAACATAACTTTCTCTACTAATATTAAATTATTATTAATTCAATATATAACTGCACAGGTAAGGGAAAATAAAACGAAGACGGAAGAGCCAGTGAAAGAACTCGCCTATCTAGGAAGTAAGAGTGCAGTGGATAGATGGCAAAAATAAAGAAACAAACAGGAAATGAAAATGTTGCAGAATCTGCGCAATTGGAATTCTGTAGCACAATATTGTATGGATGTGAGGAATGAACAAGATAGCAAACATCTGCTTTGACATCCAAACATAGTTAACTTGGTGCTGGAAGAAGCAGCAGAGAGGTAAAATAGCAGTGACAGACGAACACTAGAATTTAAACACTATATAAGATATTGGGGCATACAGTGATTTATTTATTTTTTACTTCTTTCTGAAAAATGAGATCGACAGGCAGTACAAAAGGGATAAGAAAGGATGGCTAGAGGACAAATGTAAGAATGTAGAGTCTTATCTCACTAGAGGTGAGATAGATACTGCCTACAGGAAAATTAAAGAGACCTTTGGAGAAAAGAGAACCACTTGCATGAATATCAAGAGCTCAGATGGAAACCCAGTTCTAAGGAAAGAAGGGAAAGCAGAAAGGTGGAAGGAGTATATAGAGGGTCTATACAGGGGCGATGTTCTTGAGGACAATATTATGGAAATGGAAGAGGAGGCAGATCAAGATGAAATTGGAGATATGATACTGCGTGAAGAGTTTGACAGAGCACTGAAAGACCTAAGTCGAAACTAGAGGACAAATGTAAGGATGTAGAGTCTTATCTCACTAGGGGTAAGATAGATACTGCCTACAGCAAAATTAAAGAGACCTTTGGAGAAAAGAGAACCACTTGCATGAATATCAAGAGCTCAGATGGAAACCCAGTTCTAAGCAAACAAGGGAAAGCAGAAAGGTGGAAGGAGTATATAGAGGGTCTATACAGGGGCGATGTTCTTGAGGACAATATTATGGAAATGGAAGAGGAGGCAGATCAAGATGAAATTGGAGATATGATACTGCGTGAAGAGTTTGACAGAGCACTGAAAGACCTAAGTCGAAACAAGGCCCCAGGAGTAGACAACATTCCATTAGAACCACTGACAGCCTTGGGAGAGCCATCTGGTGAGCAAGATGTATGAGACAGGCGATATTCCCTAAGACTTCAAGAAGAATATAGTAATTCCAATCCCAAAGAAAGCAGGAGTTGACAGATGTGAAAATTACCGAACTGTCAGTTTAATACGTCACAGCTGCAAAATACTAACGTGAATTCTTTACAGACGAATGGAAAAACTGGTAGAAGCCGACATCGGGGAAGAGCAGTTTGGATTCCGTAGAAATAATGGAAAACCTGAGGCAATACTGACACTACGACTTATCTTAGAAGAAAGATTAAGGAAAGCCAAGCCTACGTTTCTAGCATTTGTAGACTTAGAGAAAGCTTTTGACAATGTTGACTGGAATACACTCTTTCAAATTCTGAATGAGGCAGGGGTAAAATACAGGGAGCGAAAGGCTATTTACAATTTGTACAGAAAACCAGATGACAGTTATAAGAGTCGAGGGACATGAAAGGGAAGCAGTGGTTGGGAACGGAGTGAGACAGGTTTGTAGCCTCTCCCCGATGCTATTTAATCTGTATTTGAGCAAGCAGTAAAGGAAACAAAAGAAAAGTTCGGAGTACGTACAAAAATCCATGGAGAAGAAATAAAAACTTTCAGGTTTGCCGATGACATTATAATTCTGTCAGAGACAGCAATGGACTTGGAAGAGCAGTTGAACGGAATGGACAGTATCCTGAAAGGAGGGTATAAGATGAACATCAACAAAAGCAAAACTAGGATAATGGAATGTAGTCGAATTAAATCGGGTGATGCTGAGGAAATTAGATTAGGAAATGAGACACTTAAAGTAGTAAAGGAGTTTTGCTATTTGGGGAGCAAAATAACTGATGATGGTCGAAGTAGGGAGGATATAAAATGTAGACGGGCAATGGCAAGCAAAAAGCATTTCTGAAAAAGAGAAATTTGTTAACATCGAGTATTGATTTAAGTGTCAGTATGTCGTTTCTGAAAGTATTTGTATGGAGTGTAGCCATGTATGTAAGTGAAACATGGACGATAAATAGATTAGACAAGAAAAGAATAGAAGCTTTCGAAATGTGGTGCCACAGAAGAATGCTGAAGATTAGATGGGTAGATCACATAACTAATGAGGAGTTATTGAATAGGATTGGGGAGAAGCGGAGTTTGTGGCACAACTTGACTGGAAGAAAGTATCTGTTGGTAGGGCATATTCTGAGGCATCAAGGGATCACCAATTTTGTACTGGAGGGTAACGTGGAGGGTAAAAATCGTAGAGGGAGACCAAGAGATGAATACACTAAGCAGATACAGAAGGATGTAGGCTGCAGTAGGTACTGGGAGATGAAGAAGCTTGCACAGGATAGAGTAGCATGGAGAAATGCATGAAACCAGTCTCAGGACTGAAGACCACAAGAACAACAACATTCTCTGTTGCAGCGCCACATTTACTTATTCTGATGTATTTCTTGCGCTATTATGCTTGTCGAAAGGTCATAGATTGTTCTTACAGCTGCAGAAAACAGTGTGAAACATTTTCTAGTAGCTCCATATTTGCTTATAGCTCCTGTTCACATTAGCTAGCATGTCCTGAATAAACAGTGGACTGCTGTAGACAAACATGGCTGATTACGCGGTCTAGGAGGGACCTACCGTGTTGTGTGGCACATGAAGCATTTTCTTTCCAACTGTACCATAAATTCACACAATCGTAACCATTATACAAGATTTATTAACAAAATGTATGTCTGGTTTGGACATCATTAAGGCTGATTTTATCTCTGGCTGCTCTCACGGACTGAAGTGGAACGTTCCTGGGCCTTGGACTGTAGCTTAGTAGGTCTGTATCACTTAATTAAATTATTCGATACGGAGGTTTCGTCTTTTGCACCCTGTTACTAGATCGTAAACGTTTTGGAGTAATGACAATGGGCAATCCCTCGTAATAGCATTCGGAATGATTGTAGTAGATAAATTTTGACAGAGTAAACTTCTATGGCGTTCGAAACGAAGTACAAACGTGAATTACTGTGTGTGTTATCGAAGGGAACATATCTTCCATATTACAGCTGTTGATACATGTTAGAATAACGATCTCTCTAGACAGTCTTACGGAGGATGTTCAATAATGTTTTCAGAAGTTGTCCGCGCAGAAACAAGGTTGTCTCAAATTCCTTGCGTTACATACAGCGACAATCTGCGCTCATTGTCATTTCAACTACGACCTTCTTTCAGTCGTGTCGAATTAAAGCTTCTGTTGAAGGATTGTGGACGAATAGGAATTCAAAATACCAGTATTTGCAAAAAAATCTATCCTTTTGTGGGACCTCCTGTTCTATTCCAACGAGGCCTTTTTAGTTTTAGTATTTGTTCTATATTTACTCTGTCCTACTATGTGTGGAGTGACAAAACACAGAAGCCGTTGTTGTCAGCTGCTGAAGAACTATATTACAAGTAATAAGAAATTACAATAGCATCCTTACACAATTGTGTGAAGGAAACTTTAAGCCTAAATACATAGAAGATAATAATGGACGGCTGACAATACGTAATACTTTGTGTTGTATTTCAGTGGCTACTCTTATTCATCAGTAGCTAGTAGTGGCATGTTTGCACCTGAAACGATGTGCTGAAAACTTCTGCGAGTGGAAGTCGAAACGGGCATCTATCATAGTTGTTGAAAATATACAAAGAGATGGTAACAGTCACAATTGTTTTTCGCCTGTGGCACGTGCGGGGAAGGATGCAACTTGAAACCACACGATGAAAATTTTGTGCCGAACTAGCGTTCGACCTCGGAGGTACACTGAGCAGTTGAGATCTTGTATAAACAACGCAACTCATCCCCAAGGAGGCAAATCCCACGATAGGGCCAATCTGAGTCCCAGTTCAGCAACTATATTTTCAACACAATGAGAGATAATTGTGGCATGACCTCACATGAAGAAGGCTCCTTAATAAAATAAATTTCTGTCTTCTACCTGTATCACGGCCTTAGGAACGCCGAGTCTCCTCCATAAGGTAGTGATGGAACATAATGTTTTATGTGAATTTGCACTTACTATGTTTCACTATGTTGTTCAAATGAACAGAATATGGCAAAAATGGTAACTGTCCAAATGACGTTGCCTGTGGTAAAGAGAATCTGTTCACGCTTATTGAAAATGGTTGC
The DNA here is from genome assembly GCF_023897955.1 of Schistocerca gregaria. NCBI lineage: Eukaryota > Metazoa > Arthropoda > Insecta > Orthoptera > Acrididae > Schistocerca > Schistocerca gregaria. Next base: position 744,972,454 of record NC_064922.1, read on the forward strand.
CGTAAGTGTAAATCAAACCAAGACCATCAGTATTTGAACATAAAATCATTTCAAGAAGCCACCAAACTACATAAACAGCTAACTTATAATTTTGTCGTAACGAAAGATGATCCATACAGAGTGAGTATTCTGATTCTCTCGAGATGGATTAACGTCTGTTCAATACAGTCATTTCGTTTCTCATCAGCATCATATTCACCACTTTCGCCTCGATTTCATGATCACTAAAATAAAAATCATATACTGGTCATCTGCATGGATTGGAAACTCTACAGGATGTGGAAGCGTTTCTCTGCGTATGTTTGAGGTGACAAATGGATAAATGCCGAGCGGGCTGCTCTCACTACTTGTTTAATCGCGTTTCATCTTATATAACCGTGTAGGCAACACCATTGTGACCACTGCTCATGTTGCATATGACGTGAAAAATAATGAAGCATGCAATCTAACACTGCATCCGAATGTTTCCTGAAACTGTCGATTAGCATTAGTGCGTAAGTTATGTAGATTTTGTTTGGCATGTAATCACGCAGGTAGCTCCATGCAAATTAATCGATAGGCTTTTTTTTTTTTTTTGAGGTTTTAGATTTTGTCCTCTTTGGATTTAATTGAGAATTGCGAGCAACAGAGGCAGATGGATACATTTATTCCACATGTGGCATAAACGCATAGTTGCAAACTTCTCAGAAAACAGTCTTTTTCATTTCATTTAGGATCGCATCCAGGAGATTTAGTCGTCACTTTTAAAAATTCCAACGGCTTTGATGAATGATGTTTTTATAGTTTACCACTGTGGTCCCCGTCAGGGTACCCTATAATCGCATAAGTGATGAACTGCACAATGGGTTCTGTGGGCAATGATGGTGAAAACGAAATAAATGAATCTTCCTATCGACTACGAGGTCATTAGAGGCGAAGCGGAAATTACTACTGGGAGCGGTCAGAAAGGTTATCGACCGTAACTGCTCAAATGAACGATTCCAGTCACGAAAACCTTAAACCAAGATGGTCAGGCAGGATTTTAGGTATCGTGTATTAACTTCTTAAAAAGAAAATAGTAGGCCCTAACAAAAAAATATCAGAAGCAAACATTACGTATCTGGTGGCACAAAGGAGATCGTTTATGTTACGAACTGCATCGCAAGGGTGTATCAATCGCAGACTGACGCCTTCTATCTTGCGGTGGCAGTATGATAAAACCCACCAAGGAGCTGAATCAGATATTGGTACTGTACGAGAACGTCCGTCTGCTCTCAGCTGTTTTTGCAGAAGAACATATTCAGGACCTTTGCTGGAAACTCTAATTTTCCATACTTACTGTAATCTTGGGCCGTCGAACGCTTGCTCCTCTTGTTCCTTGTAAAAAATCAGCAGAAAATTACACTTGTAGCTGAAAATATCATTTAAACTTGGGTTTACGACATCTTTACCTTCGTATTATTAGCTTTGTACAGACGCCAAAAAAAAAGATGTGTGAGCATCTTTTGATCTATTTAGGTAACAGGAGAGAATATGTGGTCGATGATATATTTCTCTCGTATCTTTTTCTGTTCTACTGCACGAACCTACGAGTAGCATTATAATAATACACACAGCGCTTCTAGATATAAATTGATGTTTACACGGATAACCATATGACGAATGTGACCGTGTTACACTCGGGTGGCCAGCTAATATTGCCTGAAGTATAAACTTACTGCCATAGCAATAGATGAGGCATATAATTTCCAACGTAAAATGTGAGATTAGTTGTAGATTATTTGAGGAACGACTCTCCTAGAATCAAATCATAAATCTGATAATCAAGTATTACATCTTAAGGAGTATAAGAGAAACTGCGCTGACCTCCGGTGCGGTTGACACAACTAGCGGCCCTTAACTACTCATACCAACGGCGCTGTCGCTTGAGACTCAACGTGATATGATTTTGATTCATTGAAAGGTGTTTGTGGTAGAGATACGCATACTCGTTTGTCTTTGGGATCTGTTTCACTGGTGATCGTTCCATTATGGGAACTGTTCATTTTTACTCGTCACTGTTCCTTTTTTTTATCCAATTATGTGCTATATAGATTTTAGATAAACTTCCTGAAAAAATATCAGGTACTCACAAGTACACTCCTGGAAATGGAAAACAGAACACATTGACACCGGTGTGTCAGACCCACCATACTTGCTCCGGACACTGCGAGAGGGCTGTACAAGCAATGATCACACGCACGGCACGGTGTTGGCCGTCGAATGGCGCTAGCTGCGCAGCATTTGTGCACCGCCGCCGTCAGTGTCAGCCAGTTTGCCGTGGCATACGGAGCTCCATCGCAGTCTTTAACACTGGTAGCATGCCGCGACAGCGTGGACGTGAACCGTATGTGCAGTTGACGGACTTTGAGCGAGGGCGTATAGTGGGCATGCGGGAGGCCGGGTGGACGTACCGCCGAATTGCTCAACACGTGGGGCGTGAGGTCTCCACAGTACAGCGATGTTGTAGCCAGTGGTCGGCGGAAGGTGCACGTGCCCGTCGACCTGGAACCGGAGCGCAGCGACGCACGGATGCACACCAAGACCGTAGGATCCTACGCAGTGCTGTAGGGGACCGCACCGCCACTTCCCAGCAAATTAGGGACACTGTTGCTCCTGGGGTATCGGCGAGGACCATTCGCAACCGTCTCCATGAAGCTGGGCTACGGTCCCGCACACCGTTAGGCCGTCTTCCGCTCACGCCCCAACATCGTGCAGCCCGCCTCCAGTGGTGTCGCGACAGGCGTGAATGGAGGGGACGAATGGAGACGTGTCGTCTTCAGCGATGAGAGTCGCTTCTGCCTTGGTGCCAATGATGGTCGTATGCGTGTTTGGCGCCGTGCAGGTGAGCGCCACAATCAGGACTGCATACGACCGAGGCACACAGGGCCAACATCCGGCATCATGGCGTGGGGAGCGATCTCCTACACTGGCCGTACACCTCTGGTGATCGTCGAGGGGACACTGAATAGTGCACGGTACATCCAAACCGTCATCGAACCCATCGTTCTACCATTCCTAGACCGGCAAGGGAACTTGCTGTTCCAACAGGACAATGCACGTCCGAATGTATCCCGTGCCACCCAACGTGCTCTATAAGGTGTAAGTCAACTACCCTGGCCAGCAAGATCTCCAGATCTGTCCCCCATTGAGCATGTTTGGGACTGGATGAAGCGTCGTCTCACGTCCAGCACGAACGTTGGTCCAACCGAGGCGCCAGGTGGAAATGGCGTGGCAAGCCGTTCCACAGGACTACATCCAGCATCTCTACGATCGTCTCCATGGGAGAATAGCAGCCTGCATTGGTGCGAAAGGTGGATATACACTGTACTAGTGCCGACATTGTGCATGCTCTGTTGCCTGTGTCTATGTGCCTGTGGTTCTGTCAGTGTGATCATGTGATGTATCTGAGCCCAGGAATGTGTCAATAAAGTTTCCCCTTCCTGGGACAATGAATTCACGGTGTTCTTATTTCAATTTCCAAAAGTGTATTACTTATGCATGATAAATTCACTGATACCTGATGTAGGAAGGTTGTTTGCTTCGATTTCCATTGGAAAATGTGTTCTCAAAGGGGATCACACTACTCGGATGATGTGATGCTTCACTGATCGCATGCCAGGCAGAGATTGTCCAGACGAACGGAAGTACGCCTGACGGCACCTGCTTACGACCGAGCATGGGCAACCCCAGTCGTCATTCACTTTCGGGGTAAGGTCTTAGTCGCTGCAAGTACAATGTCATAGTTTTCATTTCGTTTATATATATATATATATATATATATATATGTGTGTGTGTGTGTGTGTGTGTGTGTGTGTGTGTGTGTGTGTGTGTGTGTGTGTGGGTGTGTGTGTGTGTGTGTGTGTGTGTGTGTGTGTGTGTGTGTGTGTGAGCATTACTAGCATGGAATGACTGGAAGTTGCATGTGTGTAAAAGATCTACGTATCAGAGTTTCATAGTGTGTTGGAAGTGAAGATTAAATTCGAAAGTAAACGATTTCCGACACAGGAGCTGAGGAAATGCATTAATTATTTGTGAAAGAGAACTTCTGAGTGAGCACAGGCAGCAATTAACAAACTTTGCTGCTAGTTTAACGTGGAAAATTTTGCTCGCTTACTACGGAAAAGGGCAAGGTAAAAGTTGTCCATGAAAATTGCACTGAAAGGCTTTCTTGTTAAATCACAAAGGCATAACATGTATGTCCCCTATTAGATGTCCTTGTGTTTTGATTGAAAACATTTTGAAAAAGATCTCTTCTATTTACCTTGAACCATAAAATGTATGAGAGGATTCAGAAACTACGAATTCTCTTCTCTAAGAACTATTTGATGAAGTGACTTTCCGTACTACATAGGGACCATCATGCAAGGCGAATGATGAAAGCCATTTACGTATTGAAAAAGTCTATGTCCCTTGATGAAGCTAAATTGTAATCACAAAAACATATTGCAATTCGTTCTCGCCGTATTTTTAGTGCCGATGTTTATGTCGAAGCATGATTCTGTGCCTCATTAGAAGTAAAAATTCAGTATTAGGATTTCAGAATTCTTTCAAAACTTCATATATACATATCAGGTCGTCGATAGTGATATTACACGTGTCGTTTTACAAAAACTGAAACATATCTGGTTCCTGTCCCTTGTTCTGTGGCCTTAATCTCCTGGAACAAAAATTAAAGCTGTCGGTACACTGAATCGTGAAGCAAAAGCAACAGTCTAAGATACATAAGGATTCAATTAGGAATTATGACTAATTGGATTGAACAGCTTGTTTCTAATAAAATAAGAATGTATTAAACAATCTGATTTGAGTGAAAAGTTCCTTAAGACAGTTTGTTCACAGTGAGACGCAAATGAAAATCTCAACGTTCTAAACCATGCTACTAAACTAAACTTTGTAAATTATCCTAATGAGAGAATCACCAAGTTCATGGAACTCTGTAATAAATATATTAAAAATGAAACAGGGAACAGACGCTACAAACACTTAACTTTAGGCCTGAGTAAGCCCTTAAGGTTCCAGAACAACGAAGGGCGCTTCATGGAAGGATAAGTATTTTTAGAAGAAAATGGGATTTTCTCGTCGTATTTGCCTCACCCCCATGTAGTAAGTAGTAGGTTTATACATTATATTATTACAGTTAATGCAGCAATACAGTATTAATAAGTGAAGTTTTTCGGTAAACAGGTACTTCAGAACAATATTTTTGAGATTGAAAGTAAATATGATTTTATGTCATTCAACGACATTGCTAAAGGACAGACATCCCTTCCCCCTTTCCTAAGGAGCCGAAATCTCTAGGGGGCAGCACAAGGAAACAACGAAACTTAAAAAATAGGAAGTTCTCTAGGGGTTATATTTTATTTTTGGAAGAAACGTGAAATCGCAATATTTATGTAAACATTCTTATACTAGTTCTCAGTTGGGATGTTATCCAAATTTGGCAAGTAAACCGAGAACTTTTTATGCAAGGACTCCGTCGCAAAAGGCTTCTTAATCATTCTTATATTAGATATAAAAAAAATGACGTAAACACATTTTAAAATCTAGTCGTTAAAGTGGGCAGATAAAATGTAAAAACTCGTCTTGTGATAAATACGTGTCCCACATTTCATCAAAATGACGAAGAAGAAGAAATGTACTAATGTATGTCACATACAACTTAAAAACGTAATGTCCTTATTAGGTAAGTTTTATTTGCCCAGATCTCCATACACAAACTTGCATGTATAGTTTCGGCAATTTAAATTGCGAGCTTCAGATCATCTTTGTCCCCCATACAGCCATCATTGCACTCTATCTAGTGCACTGTCACTTAGTCATAAATCTATTTGGAAGCAACTTGTTGAAGAAGACGGACCATTGTAAGGTCACACATCATATAAGAAAACCATACTTCTGGCGAAGTGGTAAGTAACACTTCATGCAGAAATTTCGCCATCCTACACAGTTTCCAGTTCGTGGAGATGACCATTACGTAATTTTATTTCAATGATGTCGAAATTATGACTAATTTGTTAATTGGATTGGTTAGCCAAGGAAACAGATGGAGATGATGCTGAGGAACAAGGTAATGAATTTTAATCCATTTTAAGGGAATGACAATTCTCACTCCTTGTGGATCATCATTTCTCGCCACAGGATGGTATATGTGTTTGATGTTCTGTTGGAATGATTCTAGATTCATATGCTTAACATGAGGATTTGATTCGCAGTTCGGGCAACCAATTTTAACAAGCACGAAAATATCCTCTTCACCATAGATAACGTCAATCGAACAGATCTCATTTTACGCCAAAATCTGTTCGTTGGAACAATGCAGGATTACACCATGATTTAAAATCCACATTACACATTATACGTTACACGTCGTGTCACATCGCAATTGGATGGAGGACAGTCGTTGTGGCTTGGACCCTGATAGATGCGGAAGTTGCACAAGTCAGAGATTTCATTTTATTTGTGAATCTATTGAATGTAAGGTGACAGGGCATCATATGTATGAACCTGAAATGTTCAAATTATTGTAACTGGACTGGGATTAGAGCTGAGATCCCCCCTTCGAGATGACATAGTTCCATCGTTGCGTTGGTTACCCAGGGTTACACGCACTCCACTTCTCCACGAAAGGCGCACTATTGTGGTGACTAATGCCCACTAGTGGACGTTGGAACTTTCATGGTGGACTCGGCCGGTTGGGTGTTAAAGATAATTTCATTAGGTTATCATATAACTTGCTGCAAATCTGCTTTATAGTGGGCATGCGGGAGGCCGGGTGGACGTACCGCCGAATTGCTCAACACGTGGGGTGTGAGGTCTCCACAGTACATCGATGTTGTCGCCAGTGGTCGGCGGAAGGTGCACGTGCCCGTCGACCTGGGACCGGACCGCAGCGACGCACGGATGCACGCCAAGACCGTGGGATCCTATGCAGTGCCGTAGGGGAGCGCACCGCCACTTCCCAGCAAATTAGGGACACTGTTGCTCCTGGGGTATCGGCGAGGACCATTCGCAACCGTCTCCATGAAGCTGGGCTACGGTCCCGCACACCGTTAGGCCGTCTTCCGCTCAAGCCCCAACATCGTGCAGCCCGCCTCTAGTGGTGTCGCGACAGGCGTGAATGGAGGGACGAATGGAGACGTGTCGTCTTCAGCGATGAGAGTCGCTTCTGCCTTGGTGCCAATGATGGTCGTATGCGTGTTTGGCGCCGTGCAGGTGAGCGCCACAATCAGGACTGCATACGACCGAGGCACACAGGGCCAACACCCGGCATCATGGTGTGGGGAGCGATCTCCTACACTGGCCGTACACCTTTGGTGATCGTCGAGGGGACACTGAATAGTGCACGGTACATCCAAACCGTCATCGAACCCATCGTTCTACCATTCCTAGACCGGCAAGGAAACTTGCTGTTCCAACAGGACAATGCACGTCCGCATGTATCCCGTGCCACCCAACGTGCTCTAGAAGGTGTAAGTCAACTACCCCGGCCAGCAAGATCTCCGGATCTGTCCCCCATTGAGCATGTTTGGGACTGGATGAAGGGTCGTCTCACGCGGTCTGCACGTCCAGCACGAACGCTGGTCCAACTGAGGCGCCAGGTGGAAATGGCGTGGCAAGCCGTTCCACAGGACTACATCCAGCATCTCTACGATCGTCTCCATGGGAGAATAGCAGCCTGCATTGCTGCGAAAGGAGGATATACACTGTACTAGTGCCGACATTGTGAATGCTCTTTTGCCTGTGTCTATGTGCCTGTGGTTCTGTCAGTGTGATCATGTGATGTATCTGACCCCAGGAATGTGTCAATAAAGTTTCCCGTTCCTGGGACAATGAATTCACGGTGTTCTTATTTCAATTTCCTGGAGTGTACGTGCTACAGCTTGTAGCGACTGCAACTGACAGCTACAGTCAGCTCTTATTCAGTGTTGTAAAAGGCCTCCTTCTTACATGACATCGACAAATATCGATTACGACTTGCCAATGGGCATAATGTCTTCACTGGAGCACCAGAAAAGGTCAAAATATTTTACATTCCAAACAGAAACATATAGGATTCTGTTATGTCTCCATGATCATCCTCAAAATAAGTGATCACTAGGAAGGCTGCAACACGGATCGCTAGACAAACATTCAAATAAATCGTACTAACGAGTTTTATTAAAAAAAGTAAATGATAATAGTTAACACTGACCATTACACAGAATGTCGTATGCAAAGGGCGACATACTAAATAAGCAATCTCTTCAGTATAACAATCCCAAGGCTGTGTTACGAAGAGTTAACGAAGCAACGAGCGTTAACGCTTCAATCCAAGTCGCTAGTCTTGAAGCTATTGTTCAACTGTGCCGTCGCCAGTCGGTCGTGGCGCTAATGTAGAGGCCGCTGCGTCACGTTGTCAGCCTGAAGAGGGGTCCGTCAGCGCACAATTGGCTGATTCCTTCTCACAGCCGTCTCTTCTCTATCGTTACCGTCTGGCATGATGGCGCTTGACTTTACTCCGTAACAGATTCAATTACGGTACACAAACGAGATTTAGCCATTACATAACGTGCAATATACGTATCCAGCCTAAGGGAAAACGACTTCAGTTCTATTAAGGCGTAATTGTACTGCCTATTTTAAATATACTATGAATGTCCAACTTCCATCAAATAAACACAGTTTGCTATACAAATGCACGTCAGCACATTCGTAAAGTAATTAAGTGTACATATGCATCACACACCCAGTGTACAGACGAGGATGGCTACATCCATACACGGGCTACAGGACACCCACATATTTGCTGTGTAAGTTCTAAATTAAGGAGAGCTGTCGTATGAGTACGTAAGCTACGAGATGTAAATGATAATAAAGTAAAATATCTACGATAAAGAAGATATATACCTGTAAGCCTATTGTTAAACAATCCACAGGAGCACACTCAGAACAGTAATGAGCGAACCTGAGTAAGTTTTTTTTCTTTTGTTACAGGTCACTGAAACAGTTAATTAACTAATTGAAAAATGTGAACAATAAAGCCTACTACAGACTATACTTTCCTTAATAAAAAGTGATAATTATATCACACTTTCGTCTCGTCATATCCAGTTCAGATATGGGCAAAACTAGCTACTGGTTAATTGAGGGATATTTAAGGTCTGTTCATGATTAGAAAAGACGGCGATAGGTACCAAGATCCACTAAGGTAAAACTTCTTTGTCTTATTATTTCAGTGTAAGTCAACTCGGTATTAGTCAAAATTTTAATATGTAATATATGATTGTGCTTAGTTAATAATGGCATCATATACTCTGTTCGAATCCCTTTACAACATAAACGTTATGTTACGTCTTTCACGTTTAAACTAATGTACACTTTGCTACCTTTGACTGAAATCATATTAAGATCTTTCGTGGTTAGTTGAGAAGAAGGATAGCTACTGGAAAGGAATCCCGGGTCCCAGTACAGTATAAAAACTTTATACATATACATTCAAGTTGAAAATTGGTTTCTGAAATGTCATTTATTGTAAAAGGTTTGATTCTGGAAGCGTTTACGACTCTGCCATCTCTAATAACGTGTTTCGCGATATTTGCATCCTGACTGACAGACATGCACAGAATGGTTGTCTAATTTTCTCTTCTAGTATCCACTCTGTACAATGAAACGATTGTAAGGAGGAGAGAAAGGACCTGCAAGAAGGTTGCATCATGTGAGTAGCACAAAATTCGGGCGGAACGCAATTCAGGTCGTTCTGGTACTTTCGCACATAATAGTACACAGAAATATTGTTGAACGAGATCGTTTTGTCCAGATTTTATGACCCGACGAGGCATAATATTCCATGTGGTGTACTGAAATCCCTATCTTTCAACACGGTCCATTCATCGCAGTACTCCTTTCTCATGTGCGTATTTCCAGGGGAACATCGGGCGCTGACTCCATTTCTATGGATCTAGTGCGCGATCGCTTCATAAAGAGCAAGTGGAGGAACTCTTGGAAAGAGAGGACATTCGGTGAACAGATTTCCCTGTCCATTACCACATAACGTGCCTATTCTCTACAGTGTATGTAAGATTTTATTGTAACAAGTGTGCCTAATGTTCCACTGTTAGTGGAACCAAGACATCGAATCCGAATATCAATTCTTGACGATGGAATATAAATACTTACAACCCGATCGCTATCGCACGAGTGTTTGTACTGTCTACAACAAGAACCGAGAAGTAAAAACGAGTAATAAATTAAAGTGTCACTGTAGTTAGCCGTAATTTTGAGAGTCAGATTGTGGTTTGAATGAATTTAGGTTGCAGAGTAAGACGGTCGCATGTTTCAAAAACGAGAACTAATTAATTTTGGTAAATGATTGTAATGACTTTGAAAACACATAAACATCGTGCGAAAAAGGCAAAGCAGCAACTGGACAAATACAGAAACACTACGTTACACGTAAATAACACTTGTGACGTGAACATAAAAGATAATTCCAAGTGCAATGATGTTAGTTACCTTAATGAACAGAAATTACAATCAATGATAGCAACACTTTATAGAAACTGTATTGCGTTACGTAGCTCACGATAATCCTACCTGTTTAAAACAAGAAGACATAACGTGAGAAGAACTGTTTATGATTCTTTAATGATTACTTATCAAATGAATGTGCCTCAGATCAATTCCGTAATAACTTTCATGTCTGGAAGTAGTTATTTTTCGGCTCTGACATTTGGTAGGCCTACACACATAATATTATTTACAAAATACAACATAAAATTCTAAAACTACTTTGTCTACGAGAAACATAGCATATTATCGTAACAAAATATGAATTTGAGTTTAATCGCTTTTAATTTAAGCTGACTGTTTGCAGTAGTAATGCAATACTATCTAAACCAGAGTAGTTACTTTCGGCTTTTGAACACAAAAGCAGCTGTAAATTTAACTACATCTGTTTTCTTTTCACTATCACTTGTGACTTACCTTGGAGAAAGAATAGCACCCTCTTTATGGTTAAGGTTTCAGGTAATGAAGTTTCCCTTAAAAAATTTGTTCTATGACGAAATGTTCCATAATGTTCCAAAAAGTTACTAAGACGGTGCCATGACTATTCCACAGCTACAAAATTCTGTCTGGATCTTGCTTTGCGATGCGTTGCTTGTGATGCAAAGAAGTACTTATTATGAGATCCATTATTGGCGACAGCCTCCTCTTGGGATTGTTTACAAATAACTTTCTTGCTACCAGTCACGATTTTCTTTTATTCATATTTCACACGACACACTTCGCGTAATGATTCCCATTTTCAAGTGTGTATTTCTCTGTATTCTGCCATTTTTACGTAATGTTTTCGAGGTGTGATATTCTTCTTTGTTGTTTTTTATTGTAACTTTTCTTATGGTCCATTTATGCAGAATCTCACACATGTTAAACATCATTCCGAACTGTCAGCGCACAGTACATATCGAAAGTAGTTTACATAAACAACCTCGGAAACATTTCGAAGAAATGTTATGGTACAAAGAAACACACACTTGAAATATGTTGTGTAAAATATGAATAAAAGAAATAGTGACTGGTAGCAGAAGAGTTGTTTATAAACAAATCCAGTGTTTTCACAGTAGCAGGCTTTTAAAGGAACCATCTGTGATTTTCTGCCTTCACCTCTCCGACGGCGCTCACTCGCGCCAAGGATGTTAATCTTATATGACACATATTCTTTGTGCTTTATACACTATCAACTTCCCTGACAACGTCAGCGCGTTTACTGTAATGGTTTGTCATGAGTAACTCTTACTTATACAGTCAGCATACATCACTTTTTCATAAACACTAATTACTGCAAACTCCATTGATAGGTATATTTACGAACATTGTTATCAACTCGAGAAATCAAGTAGCTGAAAAATATGTCAGGCATTGGGTTGTAAAGTCACATCCCCAACTCAAATCCTGTCGCGCATATGTGGGACGCAGTGAATGCAACATGTCCACATGCGCCAACGACGAACCAGCAGTTTTAATCTGTGCTGGCAGAGGAACGGAAAGCCATAATGCAAGAGCTCCTTACCGTCTAAGTGACCAGTTGGGAGCACGTCGCAGAGCATGCATTTTTGTACATAGAGATCACACATACTATTAAGAACACTGTCTTGTCCATTGTAGTTCCCAGGGGACCACTATACATCGCATTGACTTTAGTGTAATTATTGTCTTTGAGTAAAAGTATCATCTCTGTTTATCTCAGTGCCTATTTATCTCATTTACCTTCTGTGTTTTACTGTGACAGTTCTTTTATGAGTACGATCCTATTGTCATCTAGCTATGTTACGTAGCAGTGACTCATCAAGTGAAAGTCACATTCGTTCATCAGTTTATACACCACTGTATTTCACACGAAACTTTGGGGACAGCCTAAACAGAATAGGCTGCTTGACAGCAATGGGTTTAGTGTCCACGCCATGCACAATGACTAAACAAACATTCCTTTGCAGTAGTAGCTATCGAAGAACATCAGTACGCGTTCGACACCTTGTTAGTAAAGGAGAGTGTCCTCCTTCATCACTAATACTAGTCCGAGGAGACGTAAATGAATGGAAGATAGCACTCGGTTCAGTGCTTATTACAAAGTACAGAGACATCGTCCAGAAGTCACTCTGGACTCTGATTCGTGTCTACACATGCTAAGATGCTGAGAGCGATTCTGTTTCCCACACCTTTAAGGCTGCTGCAGCTGAAGTGAAGAACGTACTTGTTCATCACGAAAGAGGGGGGAGCATTTCGCTCATTACTTAGCACGAACTCTACATTTTCCCGCATAATCCTGCTTTCTGAGCATCATAATATGGCAAATAAGTTATCTACGCAGGAATTCAGAAACTGAGAGGTACATTAGTTGCATTTTCAGCGACGATTCTAGTACGGAGACTGTGTTCGTATGCGCTTCGTGGGCACTAATGAGTCTTTCTGTTTGAAGCTCCCTGGGACTTAATGTCGGTGGGAGATAATTAAGCATCGTCTAATTAAAGGTGGCGTGACGGCTCACAGCGCGGCAAGATTAAGACAGAGCTCCACCGGCTTAATTAATACAAATCGAGCGATTGTGGTCACATGAGGCCGGCTGCAAATAGCGAATCAGTGGTTGGTAGCAAGAAACGTTAGAGTGGCCGTGGGATGGACACAAGCCACCGAGCAGTTATCGCTTATAGTTCTACATCAGGACACCCGAGCTACAGTGTGTGACTTGGCGAAGGTAAATACTGTATTACAGTTACTTTTCCCGCGTCTATTTCTACCGCAGATGGGTAAAATAGCTATCGGAAAGCCTGTATATATCCCGAATCCCCGAGTTTTTACCATCTGCGTAAGGTAATGTGGGAGGAAGTGTATTTCTTGAAATTATATGGCACGTCAGGCTCCAGAAAGTTAGAACACAAAGCCCTTACGTGAGACACAACGTGTTTCCGGTTGCGTGTTAGATAGCTGCGCATTAGGTAAAAGGTCCGGGCCGCGCAGTACAACAGTGTGTACTTGCTCTAGTACCTGGTCGGAATGTGCAGCCTATCAGATACGAGTTGCTACTGAAGTAATTCTTAAACTTGTACGATAGGCAAACACCACTGGATAGTTCCGAGGATAATATTTAATCAGTTTGCAGGTTCCGTCTTGCCGGTCGATGGTCGGAGGTTTAAGCTTTTTCTCATTTACAGAAGTTGTACTGTTTGAGATTTCAAAATTACCTTTCGATTATTTCGAGGACATAGTAACTCACAGATATTAGTATCTTGCGAAATGGGTGCCTAAGTTGTCCCTGGTCCCTCCATCTCCAGTTTTACAATAGTCTCTAATTAATACACAGAGTATAAATACTGTTACTCTGCACTATTAGTCTTATTGAATACTTTACCTCTGAGCTATTATCAATCGGACTTCTTTTATAAGAGCAATGGCCTTTCAAATCAGTATTGCATTTAGCTTGACCTGTAGCATCTAGCGATACTACCATTGGTTATGTATGTTTATGGAGTGAGCATAGTCTACTGCGCATGTTGTCAATATCCGATTGGGCTAGTCACGTGATTAGAGGATGGCGCCGCTTGTCTACAATTTGCGATAATAGCGAAATTTGAATATTACGCTATTTGTTTTTTTTTTTTTGTATACGTTTCTGCAGGTTTCGGTTTTACTTATAGCTATGGTGCAGCACTGTAGCTGCAATGGACGTAAAGAGAAAGTAGGATCAGTTACTTTTCATAGGTATGTAGAAAAAACGTGTGATTGTTAATATCGTATTGATGTGAGGCACTTTGTATGTTGAAAAATATTGATACACAGTATTGTGAAGTCTTGTATCGTAGAGATAATTTCTGTGATTTTATGACCATGTGTTTATGAGAAAAGTGCTTGATAAAGTTGCCAGTGTGTTCGGGTATGTGGCTAGTCAGTGTGAACATATGTGCTGTGTACATAAGTAGATCAATGTTACACGCGACAGTCTGACAAATTTTCTTTAATTTATGCAAGTTCTCAAATCCTTGTATCTAAGTATTTTTGCATTAAACAGTTTCCTATAGGGTATGACTGCAACGTAATTAACTAGAACAGATTCGACAATGTTGGCTGTCACTTATTTATTGCTACAAAATTCGAGCATTGGTCCTGAATTTGTCATTTCATTTTATTTTCATTTTTTTAGTTCTTGGTTTATCCTTTCACTGTTCTCATTAGATGATGAAAAAATTTTATAGATATTTTATTTATCTATAAAAATCAGAAGGATAAATGAAGAAAAACTGAAAACATTAATGAACAAGCATGTAATGCAAATCGAATTCCGTATTAATTGTAACGACTTCATTGTTCCAAATGTGTTGTTTTTTCATGGCGCTTCGGCACCGTCAAAAGTATCATTGTAATGCAGTTAATTAGAACATAGATTTGACAATACGAATAAATGTAATAGGACACGTAAAAAGTCATTGTTGTCTGTCACTTCTTTCCACGTAACCTAAAAGCCGTAAATAAAGTGGAATATGAGCTATGATACTCAAAGTACGTTATATGAAACACGTAGCGCGTTATTGATTGTTACAATGTCTGTGTTAATAGGGTGACTGTCGGAAGGTAAAGACACTGTTCTATTGAATAAAGCTGTGGTAAATATTAGAAACGGATTCGCATTTTGCGAACATGGATTGACGACAGCATTTCGCGACACATGAAAATTTGTATCGGACAAGAACTCTAACCCTGATTTTCCGATTATGCAGACACTGTATTAAGACAGATTATATTTTCTGTACGGTTTAGGAACTGCTGTGACACGTAAGTCTCTCCAGAATGTAATTCCTGTAGTGGATCCAACGGCTCTTCTAAAGTAGGAACGGGTACCTTGCCCCAAGAGCAACACACCATTGCCTCCCTCCTTTTCAGTGCCCCACAAAATCTGCATACCCTGTCCATACGATCAATTTTGATGAGCTTGTGGTTATTGTATTCCAAAGTTGGACCATAGCCGAAAGCACATTGTCTTACAAGCCCCAGGAATTCATTTCAAATATTTGCCAATGTTCACCTTTTCCTAGAGCTACAGCGTGTGGGCATGTGTCTGCTTCTTAGACAGTTTTTCCATGAGCTACAGCGTGTGGGCGCGTGTCTGCTTCTTCGACAGTTTTTCCTTGAGCTACAGTGTGTGGGCGTGTGTCTGCTTCTTCGACAGTTTCAGAGATTTGCACACATGCTATGCGTGCCGTGTTTGCTTGACGCTGAGAAGCCGCATCTTCGGCTGTCTCCGAAACACGCTGAGATGCAACGCGTTCAGCATTTTTCTGACATCGAGCATTCACCTGTTCGGCGGTTTCAGCTACTCGAAAATTTTGCTGATGCTCTACCGGCTAAATTCTCCTCTCGTCAGCACGTGCAGACGATTGTTGCTGTCTCGCTATCCATATATCTCGAGCTCTTTTTGAGCTCAGTGTTAAAATCGACTTGCGTTTCACAAGCGTTATAAATTTAAACAGTAACACACATAATCGGGATCCAAAGTCCTAAGATATCCGACCTAAACAATTTATTCTATTAATTCACTACAGTAAAAAAATACAGTAATCCAAAAGAAATGTCATATTAACGAACGAAATGCCCTGCAAACATAACGGAGAAACAAACTTGATATGCTACTAACGCCTAGGAAACGAACAAACCTAACCGATAAACAAGCTATCGAGATCCAACAAATACCAAGTGAAAGAACGAATGAAACAAAAAACCTAACAGGAATACAGATTATCCAGATCCCACAAACCGACGAAATAACCAAAGAAACTGTCAATTCCTCAAATGTAAATAGCAATGTCATGTAAATGCCCTAAAAGCAATCAGGGGCAATCGAAGCCACCAAAGAAACTACGATTCATTGAAATAAAAAAAAATAAAAAATGCAACTTTAAAGAATCTTCATATCTTCATAATGTCACAATCGCCGAGAATTTATGGTGGAGGATTACAGTCCAAAACCGTTCTCTGAAATCAAGAGAGAAAGAATGCCTAAGAATTCCAATTATATCACAATCGAATGTACATAATTCCTTCACTTGTTAAAAAAAATCAAAATGGATGCTCCGTGAACGCTAATTTCCAGATTTGAAACTGTTGCAAGTGAGAAATCAAACCCACATACACTTAAAGACATTTATTTACTTGGAGTAACGTTGGAAGTTAAGCTCTAAACAAAAAAGGAGAGGAAGGAATAAACATCAAACCGTCGAAATCAGCTACTTGTTCAACGAACAGACAATGCACTTCACTGGTCGGTCTCTTGTTCCCAAACAGCCCCCCCCCCCCCCCCACTTTAAAGTACGGAGCACCTCGGTTGTAGGGGTACTGGAATTTGACTTGTCGGCCAGCTCTTGTACGGACGACCGATTTATGTGTCGGTGTGAACTCAAGTGTAACTGGTTGTTCTATAGTCGTCTGGCATCTTGGAATTGTCTCTTCAGTACGACTGCCTGACCCTCGATCACACTGAACTGGAGTGCATTCGTGTTTCGGCCATGGTGAAGCCCATGCTGGTTTCACTCTTTCAATGGGCACTATACAGTTTTCCCATTTTGCTTTGCGTATTTAGATGACATTTTAATATACTCTGACCTGCTTAAAGGAAGTCCTTCTAACGAAAGACTCACCTTCAGAGGATGTAATGTTTCCAAGTAGAGAAGAAATTAGCATATTTCATCAAAATATAAGTGGTATCAGAGATAAAGTTAGTGAACTGCTTGTAGATGTTGGCCGTGAAATTATTGGTATATCGGAGCACCACTTAAATAATTTGACAATTCAGTGGCTTCCTTCACCATGGTACAGATTAGCTGGCTGTTTCTCAAGGAGTTCCTTGCGGGGTGAAGGAGTGGCCATGTAAGTAGAAAAGAGTATTCCATTGGAGTCCAGAGAATATCATGGCACTGCATTGAACAGATATTTGAATGTTGTGCAGGGGCAGTTAAATTTACTGAAACTAAACTTCTAATTGTTGTTGCGCATAGGTCCCATAATTCTGACTTCAGAACATTTCTGCTCAAGCTAGAGAGGGCTCTTGATTGACGTTGTAGGAAGTACCAGAAATTAGTTATATGTGGTGACTTCAATGCAAATTTTGTATATGATAATGCAAGGAAAAGGAAGTTGGTAGATTTCATAAATTCATATGATCTGATGCAAACTGTGTTTTTTCCAACTAGGGCGCAGGGAAACAGTAGCTCAGCCACAGGTAATATTTATATTCATTCTGAATGTGACGCAGAAAGCCGTTTCTCTCCGGTTAAAGTTGCAGAAAAGGTGCATAGAACAGGAAAATGGATTCCGCATGAACTGAAGGAAATATGTAAGCAAATCGAAAGACTACTTGTGAAATGCTGTCGCCAGATACAGAATAAAGTCGTTTCCCATTGAATAGTGGCAGATGATAAAAAATTAATATATTTTGAGAATCTTGAGCGTCATAAATTGTAGGTCACTTTGGAAAGGAAGACAATGCTCTTTGTTTGATGGGATCAGAAAGATGTCATCTATTATGAGCTGCAAAAACCTGGTGAAACCGTTAACACTGATCGCTACCAACAGCAAATGATCGATTTAAATCGAGCATTAAATGAAAAACGACCGGAACACGGAAAAAGACAACACAAAGTCATATTTATTCATGATAACGCCCCGTCACACACAGCAAAACGGGCCAGGAAAACGATCGAGGCGTTCAGTTGGAAAGTACTAGAACATGGGGCTTATTCTATAGACTTGCCTCCGTGTGATTGTCATCTGTTTACATCAGTGGTACACGCTCTCACTGAACAACGGTTCAATTCGTCAATTCGTACGAAAATGTAAAAAAGATGGCTCGCTGACTGGTTAGCTTCAAAAGAAGAACGGCTTTTTGGCGTAGTAATCACAGCTTGCCGGAGATGTGGGAGAAGTGTATAAACAGCAATGGAGATTATTTTGATTTTTTTTGATTTTGAATATTATCAGTTTCAAACAACAGACGTGTAATTATTGCAACCAAATTCCGATTTCATACTTCTACAATTCACAGATAAAAAAAAAAGAACCACAGCCGATGCCGTTCTAATAAAACTGTCGGTCATAACATGGAGGTTTTAGAAGTACATACTGATACATACTGATCAGATAAGTGGCAACGCTCACAATGTACAGCCAAAAAATTGCGTAGGCAGAGTCTGGTGTTGGTCCTTTTCAAGTCTTTATGGAAAGCAAAGATAAGAATGTCCTCGGGCAAATTACTACATTGCGAGAGCAAAAGTATAAATAAATATATCAAAAAAATTATTTCGTCTAGCCACAACCGCGTGAAAATAGATACTTACTCTCGCGAAACTGCAAACGCCTTAGGTCGGAGTCCAGTATTTCAGAATAATAATACGGAGGCTTATATCTCATCTTTCATGACAACAAGACGAGGTGTGATCCAAGATGTGCAGGTTACCTAATATGAAGAAGGAATTTTGGCAGTTGTTCAGTGCAACTTACCTGTAACACATTTGAAACGCTACACCAAAATTCTTGGCGTCAGATGCCAGGTGAAATGTTTCGTTCTATCCACCTTTCAATGCGTAAACTACGAGATTTGGACACGGAAGTAATCAGTGACGTATCTAGCCTACACGCTTGCTTTGAGGAAGGCCTGATGTTGTGGTCCTCAGTCCGAAGACTTGTTTGATGCAGCTCTCCGTGCCACTCTATTCTTTGTCAGCCTAGTCATCTCCGAGTACCTACTGTAACCTTCGTCCTTGTGAACTTGCTTACTGTATTTGTCTCTGGTCTCACTCTACGATTTTTAACCCACAAACTTCCCTTCTGTACTAAACTGGCGATCCCTTGATGCCAAAGAATGTCTCCCACCAAACGAGCTCTTCTTGTAGTGAGGTTGTATAACAAATTTCTCTTCTCCCCAATTCTATTCAATACCTCCTCATTAGTTATGTGATCTACCCATCTTAAGAATTCTTCTGTAGCACCACATTTCAAAAGTTTCTATTCTTTTCTTGTCTAAAATGTATATTTTTGAAAACATTACTGGAAATATCAGAGATCCAAATACAATATTTGAAAATAATTGTAACAGTTTAGATCGCAAGATGCATTTATTGAAAGGCTACGTTCCGATCATCACGGACAAACCGCCGTTCAGCTGTTCCTGCTCCATACACAGCCGTTGGCCATCAAAACGACTGTAGGTCTGAAGATATGGTGTGATGATCGAAACCGATCACATTTCAATAAATATGCCTTGCAATCTAGCTATTGTAGTTGTTTTTAGAACTAACAAAATTGTTTGTTTTCTGTGTTTCGCTTCCATAAATTACTACATTTCACACAAATACTTTCAGACAAGAGTTGCTGACACTTAAATCTATACTTTATGTTAGTAAATTCCTCTTCTTCTGAAGAGAAGCTCTCATTTTATGTCCTCTTAACTTCGGCCATGATCAGTTGCTTCGTTGCACAAATAGTAAAACTCATCTACTAATTTACGAGTCTCGTCCCTCAGCATCACTTGATTGCAGGCTAAGTTCCATTAGCCTTGTTTTGCTTTTGTTGACGTTCATCTTAAATCTTCCTGTAAAGAGCTGGTCCATTCCGTTCAACTGCTCTTCTAAGTCCTTTGTAGCCTCTGAGACAGTTACATCATCGGCAAATCTCAAGTTTTTATTTCTTCTCCCTGGGCTTTACTTCCTATACCAACATTTTTTTTTGTTTCCTTTACAGCTTGCTCAATGTACAGATTGAATAACATCAGGGAGAAGCTACAATCATCTCTCACTCCGTTCTCAACCACTACTTCCCTTCCAGGCGCCTCTTATAACTGCAACCTGGTTTCTGTAAAAGTTTTAAAGAACCTATTGCTTACTGTACTTTACCTGCGGTACCCTCAGAACCATGGACCTTGCTGATGAAGTCGAGGCTTGTGTGCCTCAGCGATACAATAGCCGTACCATAGGTGCGACCACGTTGGTTACCTGTCGACAGGCCAGAACAAACTGTGGTTCGTGCAGTAGCTGCAGGGCCAACAGTCTGATTAACTGACCGATTTGGTCTTGTACATGAACCAACACGGCCTTACCGTGCTGGCACAGCGATCGGCTAATAGCAAGGGCAAACTACAGCAGTAATTTTCCCGGAAGATATGGAAAAATTGGCGCTGAGCACAATGGAACGTATCATCTGAGGTCATTAGTCCCCCAGAACTTAAAACTACTTAAACCTAAATAACCTAAGGACATCACACACATCCATGCCCGACTCAGGATTCGAACCTGTGACAATAGCGGTCGCGCGGGTCCAGACTGAAGCGTCTAGAACGGCTCGGCCACTATGGCCGTCGAGGGCATGCATCTCTACTGTGTGGGTAAATGATGGTATCCTCTTGTGCTAAATATTTCAGTGGTAAAATATTTCCTCATTCGGATCTCTGGGAGTGGACTATTCAGTTTGAGGATGTTATCAGTTCTACGCATCACCAGCCGTTGTGCCCGAGCGGTTCTAGGCGCTACAGACTGGAACTGCGCTACCGCTAAGGTCGCAGGTTGGAATCCTGCCTCGGGCATGGATGTCTGTTAGGTTTAAGTAGTTCTAGGTTCTAGGGAACTGATGACCTCAGAAGTTAAATTCCATAGTGTTCAGAGCCATTTGAACCATTTTTTTACGCATCGGAGAGTGGAATGTTAGATCTCTTGAAACGTCCCCTTAGAAATATTATACAAGACTGTGCTTAAACTGACACACAACATTTTTTAGCGCAACGCAATCTGACTTTCAATAATCCCTACAAAAGAATGGCCCTGACTAACATTAACCTATACGTTACACAAATCACTTACCTCACAAAAATCTTCGTTACTCGAACTACTGCAATACAGTGAGGGCCACTACTGCCTGCTAAATACAGCTACGCGCTGTTAGCATCCAGCTGCCGCTGCCCAACACTAAAATGGCAGACAACAATGAAAACTAGCCACAGACTGCGCACAGCAGAGCCAGAGATTTTTCATACAGGGCGCTACGTGGCGGCGGCGTTACCAATATAAAAAAAAACCTAAACAGCCTACTTACACTCTTGATCGGGCAGTTCGGTTAGAAAATTTAAAAAAAGGGAATGGTCGGCATAAAGATAGATACAGTCGGAATTAGTGAACTTAGGTGGTACGAGGAACAGTTCTTCTGCTGAAGTGAATATAGGGTTATAAATACAGAATCAAATATAGGTAATAAAGGTATAGATTTAGCAAAGAAATAAGAAGATAAAAATGCGGGTAAGCTACTGTTAACAGCATAGTGATGGTATTATTGTAGTAGCCAAGACACGGAGCCCACAGCCAACAATAGTGCAAGTTTATATGCCAACAATCTCCGAAGATGGTGAAGGGATTGGAGAAATGTTTCATTATGTAAAAGAAATTATTGAGAAAGTTAAGGGAGACGAAAATTTTATATTCATGGGATACCGAAATTCGATCGTGGGAAAAGGAAGAGAAGGAAAAAAAAGTAGGTGAATATGGACGAGGGGAAAGGAATGAAAGAGGAAGCTACCTGTCAGAATTTTTAGAAAGCATAATTTAATCATCGTTAACATCAGATTGAAGAATCATTAAAGAAGGTTGTATAAGTGGTAGAGACATAGAGAGACCGAAAGAATATAGACTGATTATATAATGGCAAGGCAGAGATGTATGATCGTCATAAAGACACTCCTCCCCAAGGTATTTACTGTGGCGCTCATCACAGGGCTAAAGAGAATGTGTGCCGTGAATTTACAAGACGTAGGAACATAAACAGAAATAGAGCAGAGTTGAACCTAACTTGTCATGTAGTTGTCGCGTTGAATGATTGATGAAGGTGTGCTGGTGGTTCTGCGGGGGAATACCGGTCGTTTTTGCCAGCTGCTCCCCTGCTGGTGCCCACGGTTCATAATGTAATAGCAGCGGAAGCTCCAGCCACCCAAACAACGCGTTTCGCGTCAGCAAACGCGGCTGCCCCAGCGACGGCTGCATTCTGTGCCAGCAGCCGGCAGGTCCGCCGCGAGCGCCTGTCGTGTGGGTCGCGTCTGCTGCACCCTACTGAGCAGCACACTGTACTGGGAATCATTCTGCCGTCTAGGCGCAGGCAGTCGGTTTCTCCCTCGTGGCTTCCCACCCGCTGATTCCCAGCGTGGGTCTTCGGCTTGACATACCATCCACAGCAGCGCTTTTAGTTAATCATGGGATCACATCGCAGTTTACAATCGTTGTACAGGTACTGGCCAAGGTATTTCAATACTGGATTCGCCTGTGCTCGTAGCCTCACAGACGAGATCTTTTGCATCCGACCGCTCATGTATCAACGAAGTTGTTTATGTATTGTTGAACGTGACGTGTGGCGTGTCACTAGTTCAACCAGTAGCGGAGGACTGTCATCGCTGCGTCCATTTTACGCTAAGCGCTTCCTGTTTTATTGTATTACGCTTTCATAGCAAGATGTTCGTTGCTACCTATATACATTCCTTTGCTTGTGGAGGCAGATTCTTACACAACGAGTAGCTAGAAACATATTGTACAAACCAGAATGAGATTTTCACTCTGCAGCGGATTGTGCGCTGATATGAAAGTTCCAGGCTGTGGCTAAACCATTTCTCCGCAATATCCTTTCTTTCAGGAGTGCTAGTTTGCAAGGTTCGCAAGCGAGCTTCTGTAAAGTTTGTAAGGTAG
This sequence comes from Schistocerca gregaria, assembly GCF_023897955.1. Classification (NCBI taxonomy): domain Eukaryota; kingdom Metazoa; phylum Arthropoda; class Insecta; order Orthoptera; family Acrididae; genus Schistocerca; species Schistocerca gregaria. The sequence goes on from NC_064922.1 coordinate 744,995,709, forward strand.
GAGACGAGATACTGGCAGAAGTTAAGCTGTGAGGACGGGGCGTGAGTCGTTCTTGGGTGGCTCAGTTGGTAGAGCACTTGCCCGCGAAAGGCAAAGGTCCCGAGTTCGATTCTCGGTCCGGAACACAGTTTTAATCTGCCAGGATGTTTCATATTGTAGAAAGTTTCCAGATACAGTATAAGAAGGCCCTTCATCAGGAGTTTCGTCCTTAAAAATTTGCGATCACAGCGATCTTGGAAGCCCTGAAGGGAAGTATGCCCATCTTTTCGAACTCCTCAGCCTACGCTCACACGCATTAAATATTTTCATCGAGGGTATTCAAACCACCCGATAACCAACGGGAGAATACCATACGTCAACCAGCTGGAACGGAATGATCGCCCGGTATCCATCTACTGCCTTAAAGCATACAACAACGGTCTTTGTAACGAGATCGCTGAAACTCTTGCTAAGGAAGCGGTGACTCTGCGTACACTTTCTATCGGGGGATCTCATACTGATTTGCAGGAAGAGGTTTCGAACAGAATGGAACGAGGAATACCAAGCTTCGCAGACGATAAAAGGAAAATTCTACACATAAATAACTCCAGTGCTACCAGCAAGACATTGGTACCACGGGTTTATATGCTCACGGCAATTGGCAGTTGCTATAGCGCGGTTGAAGTTCAACCACTTAATACGTTCACAATACCTACGAGTAGTACCATTACCACTCTGTGATTGTGGCGAAATGGAAGATACTTGGCACACATTTTTGGTGGCATCGATGGGTGGGACCTCACATCAAAATTGCTAAGGAATGTTGTGCGCAAGAAATGGCAGTTACCAACATCTGTATTATTGGCAACCATAGACTATGCAGTGTACAGAACACTTACTCGTATGTTGCTTCCAAAACAGCAGAACTCATCTACTACCTTAAGCGCCTCATTTCCTAATCTAATTCCCTCAGCATCAACTGATTTAATTCGACTCATTTCGTTACCCTCATTTTGCTTTTCTAGATGTCCATCGTTTACCTTGCCTTCAAGATACTGTCCATTCCGTTCAACTGCTCTTCCGAGCCCTTTGCTGTCTCTACTAGAATTACAGTATCATCGGCAAACCTTGAAGCTTTTATGTCTTCTTCCTGGACACTAGCCCCTACTCCAAATTTTTCTTTTGTTTTCTTTACTGCTGCCTTACTATACAGAATGAATAACATCGGGGACAGGCTACAACTCTGTCCCACTCCTTTCTCAACCACTGATTGCCTTTTGGGCCCCACGACTCTCATAACTGCCATCTGGTTCCTACACAAATTGTAAACAGCCTTTCGCACCATGTATTTTTACCCCTACTACCTTTAGAATTTTAAAGAGAGTATTCGAGTCAACATTGTCAGAAGCTTTCTCTGTTCATACAAACGCTGTTTCTCCAGAATCCCAATGGATCTTCACAGAGGTCGTTCTCTACCAGCTTTTCCAGTCTTTCGTAAAGGGTTCGCGTTAGTAATTTGCAACCGTAACTTAGTAAACTTATAGTTCGGTAATTTTCACACCTGGCAGCACCTGATTTCTTTGGAGTTGTAACTATTACATTCCTTTTGAAATAAGAGGGTAGTTAACCTCTCTCATACATTTTGCTCACCAGATGGAAGACTTGTCATGGCTGGCTTTCCCAAAGCTATCAGTAGTTCTAGCGCAATGTGGTCTCCTCCCAGAGCCTTTCGGTACTTTATCAAATTCTTCATGTAGTATCGCATCTCCCTTCTCATCATCTACAACGACTTCCATTTCTACAATATTGCCCTCAAATACATCTGCTCCGTTTAGACGTTCCAGGAGTCTTCCACCTTTCTGCTTTTTTATCTTTGCTTAGGACTGCTTTTGCTTCTGAGCTCTTAGGATTCATTTTCTCTTTCCCAAAGATCTCTTTAATTTTCCTGTAGGAAGCACCTATCTTATCTCTAGTGGTATATTCTTCTACATCCTTACATTTGTCCTCTATCCATTCCTGCTTAGCGATTCTGGACTTCCTGTCGATATCATTTTTAGATGTTTGTATTCCCTTTCACCTGCTTCATTTATTGCATTTCTACCTTGAAACCTAGAGTTATGGATAAAAGGATGTAAGGCGAAAAGTTAGGGCCCATGTACCATCATGTGTCATTTACTGTTACAGCCTTATTGTCGTAAATAGGTCTGGAACGGGTAGGCCTGAGTAAGATATCAGATTCAATATTTAATTAAAATAGAACAGGCAGACCGTCAATAACAACAGCTTCAGTTAAGTAAAATTACCAAACAGAAAATAGACAAGCCTTCAATAATAACAGATTCAGCTAAGTAAAATTACCAAATACCAAACAGGCAGACCTTCAATGATAACAGCTTCAGTTAATTAGAATTTCCAAACAGAAAACAGGCAATCCTTCAGTAATAACAGTTTCAGTTACGAAAAATTACCAGACAGAAAACAGGAAGGACTTCAATAATAACAGCTTCAGTTGAGTAAAATTACCAAATAACAAACAGACAGGCCTTATTTAACAACAGCTTAAGTTAAGTAAGCCTACCAAACACAAAACAGGTAGACCTTCATGAATAACTCCTTGAGTTACGTAACCAAGAGTTTGAATTGTATCTTCACAAGAGGTGAATCAGAAGACTTATAAGCAAGGAGCACAAGACTATGAAATAGGTAGGTCCAGAAGGGTTACAACGAGAGGATTGGCCTTCCAAGCCCTTTTTCGTTGGATACAGACCGGCAAAAGCAATAATAGCACAGCAAGTTTAATTACGTGAAAGCAACAAGAACGAGCCAAACCGTATACCCGCGTCACTGCAAGATACCGCCTCTACAACGACGGCGAAACGGCAGAAAGAAACTAGGCTGACAAATCCTGTTACGTACCTTCGACAATTGTAAATTTTGAGACTGAGGCACCTCCAAAGCCAATATAATTAACATAGCGATGGCATCTGCAATGCCCGAAGATATCTCGAAACCGGCACTCGACCGTATTACAAGAGAAAGGAACTTATCTGGTGTTCGAAGACGTTTAGTAATAAGGTCGACTAAAACCTAATCATCTAGGTAGGTACTGCATGACGACGGGGTAGGGGGAGGGGGGGGGGGGGGGAGGTTCCGGGCACAGCATGGAAGAAACAATAAACAGGTTATCGCTCCGTCTCAGGAAACACCAGTGGCTCACACAGTGTAAGATAACGTGTTAACAAACAACCTACCAGGAATCACCCACATTCAAGAAACCAACTGTGGTTAAATAGATGAGCTAAGAAGTCGCAAAGATCGCTACAGACCTGTAGGTATCAATAAAAAATAACAGTTAACACCTCAAAATCCAAAATTAACGAAAGTTCACGGGTCGAAGCCGGAACTTGCCGGCTCCAAAGGGGGCCCAGAAATCAGCACAGCGAAAGTGGCTTCAGTTAAGTGTGTCACGACCTGGCTGACTAGGTTACATACGAAGACGGCGCTAGAAGTCAGCCACCGATTCAAATCCGCCCAGAAACCACACGCCGGACTTCGTGCCCAAGACGCTTGCGCAAGTGCTCGCCTCAGTCGCCGGGCGGACCTCTCGCACTGCCCTACTCCCGCCGTTACCACTCCCCAAGTCGGTAGGCGACAGCACGGCCCATCCCCGTCAACAACCTAGGGGAAAGAACTTAGCGGCCTCAAACCAGAAGGACATGACTCAACAGATCGAGCTAGTGGCTTCAGGAATTCGCAAGGTGGCTCCAGAAAACGAGCCACGGCTCATATATTTTCTCCTTTCATCGATTAAATTCAATATTTCTTTTGTTACCGAAGGATTTCTACTAGCCCTCGTCTTTTTGCCTACTTCATCCCCTGGTGCCTTAATTGTTTCATCTCTCAAATCTACCAATTCTTCTTCTACTGCATTAGTTTACCCTGTTCTTGTCAATTGTTCCCTAATGCTCCTTCTGAAACTCTGTACAACTTCTGTTTTTTCAGTTTATCCAGATGCCATCTCCTTAAATTCCGTCCTTTTTGCAGTTTCTTAAGTTTAAATCTGCAGTTCTTAATTAATAGATTGTGGTCAGGGTCGTCATCTGCCCCTGGAAATGTCTTACAATTTAAAACTCTTGTTCCGAAATCTCTTTCTTGCCATTATATAACCTATGTGAAACCTTCCAGTGCTTCTACGTCTACTCCACTTATACAACCTCCTATCATGATTCTTAAACCAAGTGTTTGCTATAAATAAATTATGTTCTGTGCAAAATTATTTCAGACGGCTTCCTCTTTCATTATTTCCCCTAGCCGATATTCACTTACTGTTTTTCCTGCTCTTCCTTTTATTGCTATTGAATTCCAGTCATTCTTGACAGTTAAATTTTCGTCACCCTTAACAATCTGAATAATTTCTTTAATCTCATCATACTTTTCCTCAATCTCCTCCTCATCTGAGGAGCTAGTTTGCATATAAACTTGTACTACCATGTGGGTATGGACTTCGTCTCTATTATGGCTACAATAATGCGTTGGCTATGCTGTTATAGTAGCTTATTGGCGTTCCTATTTTTTTATTTATTATTAAACCCATTCCTTTATTACCCCTATTTGATTTTATTTTTAAACTTTGTAACCTATGTGCCGATTAAGAGATTTGACATTCCACGTTCTAGGCCATAGAATTCCAGTTTCGTTTTTCATGATAACGACATCCTCCTGAGTATTCCCGCCCGGAGATCCTAATGGGGTCCTATTTTACCTCAGAAATATTTTACCCAAGAGGATATCCTAATCATTTAACCACACAGTAGAGCTGCATGCTTTCGCGAAAAGTTACTGCTGTAATTTTCCCTTGCTTTCAGATGTTGGCAGTACCAGTACAGCAAGTCCGTTTGGCTGACGTTACAATGCCAGATCAGTCAGTCATTCAGACTGTTGCCTCTGCAACTACTGGAAAGGCTGCTGCCCCTCTTCAGGAACCACATGTTTGTCTGGTCTCTCAACAGACAACATACCAGTTGCAACATACATTCAGTACGACACCAAAATCAGAAACATGCTGCAGCATACCTAGTGTAATCAGAGCGATAGTTCATTTATGCTACCTTTCAGATACATTCCTTGTAGACACGATCTTTCAGATATCTCCACAACCAGAATTCACACGGATTTAGGTCGGGGGATCTGAAAGGCTACATGCCTTGAAATTGCCTAGAGTTGATGCGGCCACCACCTGCCAAGCGACGTTTGGTGTCGACCCGTCTTGCATGAAAACAGTAGTATGCACACAGTTTCGTTCTTACAAAGCTGGAATCAAGAGTTGCAGAGCGAAGTCCTTTTAACGTTCAGATTTCACTGTACACCTTAGAGGCCCGCTACATGTCGACTCCTCGAAAAGAAATTAATTGAGAGTAAAGGAGCTTGTGAAACCACCCCACATAGTCAACGGATGAGTGCAATGGATGTTCCTAGATAACATACGGCAGTGTAGATCCCCATATGCGACAGTACTTGCTGTTCTTTTTGACCGATTCAACACTGTAGGAGGCGGCCCTGTCTCTTGGCGTCTTAAGGAGCGGAAGAATGGCCCCGTCCTGCGAAAGCTAAGTGGACTGCCTTGGCCTCTCGCCTCTCTTACTCCTCTTTAACCTTCTGGTGGGTTTTGTGATACTTCTGCGCATGATCAATCCCTCAGCAATAAGGTTATTTGCTATAACTGTTTATTGGACGCTGCTATCTCGCCTGCCCCCTCCCCCTTTTTCAAAATAGTTGTTGCTTTTGAGAAACCTGTACTTTGTTTCTATGCATGATACGTGTTTCATATTTAACGGCAGCTGTGTGTGAGATATTATCCCAAATTTATTTGGTGAAGTTGTTGTTGCTGTGGTCTTCAGTCCTGAGACTGGTTTGATGCAGCTCTCCATGCTACTCTATCCTGTGCAAGCTTCATCATCTCCCAGTTCCTACTGCAACCTACATCCTTCTGAATGTGCTTAGTGTAGTCATCTCTTGGTCTCCCTCTACGATTTTTACCCTCCACGCTGCAGTCCAATACTAAATTGGTGATCCCTTGATGCCTCAGAACATGTCCTACCAACCGATCCCTTCTTCTGGTCAAGTTGTGCCACAAACTTCTCCCCAATCCGATTCAATACTTCCTCATTAGTTATGTGATCTACCCATCTAAACTGCAGCATTCTTCTGTAGCACCACATTTCGAAAGCTTCTGTTCTCTTCTTGTCCAAACTATTGATCGTCCATGTTTCACTTCCATACATGGCTACTCTCCATACAAATACTTTCAGAAATGACTTCCTAACACTTAAGTCTATACTCGATGTTAACAAATTTCTCTTCTTCAGAAGAATCTATCTATTATTGTCCATTTAGTGGTCACTGAGCTTGTCTAGAGATGCTAGACCTTGTTGCTTAATAAGCTTATTTGTTAAAACTGTTTATTGAAGACTGCAGTCTTGCCTACCCGCTACCCCACCTCTTCCCCATTTTATGAATAGTTGTTTGTTTTTTACGAAAACCAGTACTTGATGTCAGCATATGGAAAGATGTTTTATGTTTAATGGCAGCTGTATATGTGGAATTTTGCTAAGCTTGCTCAGTACATTTAGATACCATCCCCTCTCTCCCCCAAAACAGTGCGGCTGGTTGCTTAATGAGGTAATTTGGTAAAGCTGATTAATGGAAGCTGCTGTTTTGTTTGCCTCCCTTTAAATAAAAATTATTTAGAGCTTATAAAATTCTGTACTTCTGATATCAGTATAATGGCAGGTGTTTTTTTATATTTAATAGCAGCTGTATATTAGAAACTTTGCTAAGGTTGCTCAGTGTGTTAAGTGGTTACTGATTTCCAAAAAATGTATACGTAGTTGCTTAATAACATAATGTGGTAAACCTGTTAATTGAAAGCTGTTGTCTACCAAGTTTGCATTAAATATCAGTGTTTGCTACTAATAAATGTCTGTACTTCTATTTTCATGATTACACGTGTTTTTATAATTAATAGCAGCTGTATATGAGAAATTTTGTAATCTTGGTCATTGCATTAAGTTGTTACTAATTTAAAAAACAACTGTACCTGGTTGCTTAATAAGATAATTTGGTAAAGTTGTTTGTTGAAAGATGCTGACTTGTTTGACTCCCTACAATTATCATTGTCTTCTGCTTAAAAATATCTGTACTTCAGATTTCAGTGCAATGGCAGGTGTTTTTATAATTAATTGCAGCCTTATGTGAAAAATTTTCTTAAACTTATTTGGTGCTTTAAATGATTACTGATTTTCCAAAGAACTGTAACTGGTTACTTAATGAGGTAACTGGGTGAAGCTGTTTATTGAAACTTGCTTCCTTGTCTGTTTCCCTTTAGATATTATCGCTGCTGTTTGATAAAAAAAAAATAAGAAAATAAAAAAAGCTTCTTTTGCTTCCAATATAATGACAGGTGTTTGGTAATTAATAGCAGCTCTGCTTAAACCCTTCAGCTAAATTCTCTGTGAACGTACCCCCGCAGCTGACTGTTCAGTTAGCCTTGGTTATTTTTTGAGGGTTTGTACCCTGGTATCTATTCTTTGGTAACTTATTAAAATCACTGTAGCTGTTTAAATAGTATTTGTTTGATATTGATCTTAATAAAATAGTTTTCTCTCTAAACGTTTTGAAGGCTGCCTCAACCACAGGGTATTCCAGTCCTTCCCTTCTGGGACACCTCCTGAACCTTCTCACCCTAGTTTCACCTATCACTTCCATTTGCACGCACATAAAAAAACGAAGGGCCAAGTCATGGCGCTGTGGCCTATCTCGGTGGCTTCATTTGTTGTACATTCCGTATCTTGTAGAGATAACAGTGTAAAATGTACATGAAATCTTTCGAACTGTTGACTAGGGGAGAGACAATTCTTCTGACACAGTTCGAGCACTGGCTGTAGAATTTGAGGCATGTGCTGCGTGGTCTGCTGTAGCTATAGTGACTTCATCAAGAACTGCCACGGCGATGAGCCTCCTTCCTTTTCCTGCTGCACTACTTAATCCACCTTAAATTCCTTGATTATGTTCTGAAGCCAGTTACTGACATGGGGTCTCTTCGCACATCTTTGTCTTCAAACTTCCCGCAATGCAGCGCTACTATTGCTGTCCTTCAGGAGAAACAACTTTACCAGGAGTGCTCGGACTTTCTTGTCAACCGTCAGAGCGTTTCGCACGAAAAACTTCTACCGGCTACTCCCTTTACACCAACAGTCATATCAGTCAACACGCGTCGCCAAGCGACATCCGGCACACTGATGTCAAAATAGGAAATATTACACATTCTTACCACTTACATCGCCATATTTTCAATTGGTGGCAGAAACTGGAATTATTATTTTTTCAGCTTACTCCACTAGCGCACCGACTAATGAACACATCTACGATGTCTCAGCTTCTTGCGGTGTGTACAGCCAGCGCTGCAGCTCTCGAAACAACGTCAGTTTAGTTGAAACCACCCAGTACTTGCTCGAGCTCAACAGTCTGCACAAATTACACCCTTATGTTGCTGGTACTCCTCCAGAAAATTCTGTGTTGGTCCACAATATTTTCCCCGCCCTTTTACACTGTTGTGGAATGACTCTACGGGTTGTATTCAACTGTCATCTTACTTCGCACTGACTGCCTCCGCCTTCTTATTTACCAGTGATCGGAGAACCGGTCATGGCACCCAAATGCATTCGTTGCTACGTCTCGAGTACTTCGTGGCAACGCAGCTCCATTAACGTATACACCTGAGTGTATGCAAGGGGAATCTGTAATCTTCTCGGATACTGGCAGAAGTAAAGCTGTGAGTACCGGGCGTGAGTCGTGCTTCAGTAGCTCAGTTGGTAGAGCACTTGCCCGCGAAAGGCAAAGGTCCCGAGTTGGAGTCTCGGTCGGGCACACAGTTTTAATCAGCCAGGAAGTTTCATATCAGCGCACACTCCGCTGTAGAGTGAAAATCTCATTCTGGAAACATCCCCCAAGCTTTGGCTAAGCCATGTCTCCACAGTATCCTTTCTTTCAGGAGTGCTAGTTCTGCATGTTTGCCAGAAGAGCTTCTGTAAAGTTTGGAAGGTAGGAGACGGATACTGGCAGAAGTAAAGCTGTGAGTACCGGTCGTGAGTCTTGCTTCGGTAGCTCAGTTGGTAGAGCACTTGCCCGCGAAAGGCAAAGCTCCCGAGTTCGAGTCTCGGTCGGGCACACAGTTTTAATCTGCCAGGAAGTTTCATATCAGCGCACACTCCGCTGCAGAGTGAAAATCTCATTCTGGAAACATCCCCCAGGCTGTGGCTAAGCCATGTCTCCACAGTATCCTTTCTTTCAGGAGTGCTAGTTCTGCATGTTTGCCAGAAGAGCTTCTGTAAAGTTTGGAAGGTAGGAGACGGATACTGGCAGAAGTAAAGCTGTGAGTACCGGGCGTGCGTCGTGCTTCGGTAGCTCAGTTGGTAGAGCACTTGCCCGCGAAAGGCAAAGGTCCCGAGTTCGAGTCTCGGTCGGGCACACAGTTTTAATCAGCCAGGAAGTTTCATATCAGCGCTCACTCCGCTGCAGAGTGAAAATCTCATTCTGGAAACATCCCCCAGGCTGTGGCTAAGCCATGTCTCCACAGTATCCTTTCTTTCAGGAGTGCTAGTTCTGCATGTTTGCCAGAAGAGCTTCTGTAAAGTTTGGAAGGTAGGAGACGGATACTGGCAGAAGTAAAGCTGTGAGTACCGGGCGTGAGTCGTGCTTCGGTAGCTCATTTGGTAGAGCACTTGCCCGCGAAAGGCAAAGGTCCCGAGTTCGAGTCTCGGTCGGGCACACAGTTTTAATCTGCCAGGAAGTTTCATATCAGCGCACATTCCGCTGCAGAGTGAAAATCTCATTCTGGAAACATCCCCCAGGCTGTGGCTAAGCCATGTCTCCACAGTATCCTTTCTTTCAGGAGTGCTAGTTCTGCATGTTTGCCAGAAGAGCTTCTGTAAAACTTCCTGGCAGTTTAAAACTGTGTGCCCGACCGAGGTCGGGCAGTTTTAATCTGCCAGGAAGTTTCATATCAGCGCACACTCCGCTGCAGAGTGAAAATCTCATTCTGGAAGCTTCTGTAAAGTTTGGAAGGTAGGAGACGGGTACTGGCAGAAGTAAAGCTGTGAGTACCGGGCGTGAGTCGTGCTTCGGTAGCTCAGTTGGTAGAGTACTTGCCCGCGAAAGGCAAAGGTCCCGAGTTCGAGTCTCGGTCGGGCACACAGTTTTAATCTGCCAGGAAGTTTCATATCAGCGCACACTCCGCTGCAGAGTGAAAATCTCATTCTGGAATATTCGCAGTGTATCTTGTTCGGGAACAAAAGTAATCCATTCATACCTAGTTACGCATAATGTCCCGAAAACATAAGGTAGATTGTAGACGGTACTGGGAACAATAGTTGCGCAGAAATGAAAACACGAGAACAAGATGGGAAAAAAGGAAATAAAGGTAGTATCAAACCAGTTGGAAGATTTATTTAAGAAGAAATTAGCGATAAGCGACTCGATGTGTGAATTTATATGCTGACTGAAATTATGGAGAACGAAATTTTCTGTCTTTTGACTTCACATTTCCAGAAATTTGAATGCGTTTCGCTTACACGGCTTTCGTTTATTCGTGCAATGATAGCTTGTGTTAAGCAGCCGTGGGCTTTGTCTCTGATTTCGCAATTATTTTTTCAGGAAGCTATACTTACCACTAGTGTACGTTATAATACTCTTGAATTCGTCCTAAAGATTCCTCAATAAACTTTTCCTATGAATTTTTCATTATAACTGGCTGATGGGCCAAGGAAAAAGTATCAGATGTTTGTCACACTTGCTGCTATATGTCTGCAGTTCTTTATCCAAAAAGAAGACAACAGGTGTGTACATCGTCTTCGCGGGCGTCTTGATCATAATCTTCTCATGCTGATGCATTTTCCTCATTAGATGATAATCTAGCAGGGGATTTTTTATCTCCAGCTGCTGATTACGAAAGAAGAAATGAAGCCAGACAAGAGGCGATTGTGACAGCTTGTGCTTTCCTGGCCTACATCAGCATCTTCATCTGCATATTATATTCTCCATAAGCCACTATGTAGTGCATGATGCATAACGGAGAAAACATCATACCGATATTAGACTATTTTATTCCATTCGCATGCTGAACGAGGAAAAATGACAATCTTATACCTCTTTAGCCAACAGGTTTGCCGCTGTGGTAACACTGGTTCATGTCACATCACGGGAGTTAAGCGCTCCCGTGGTTAGGCTAGCACTTGGATGGGTGACCATCCAGTCTGCCAAGCGCTGTTAGCAAGCGGGGTGCACTCAGTCCTTGTGAGGAAAACTGAGGAGCTACTTGATTGAGAAGTAGCGGCTCCGATGTCGGAAACTGACACACGGCCAGGAGAGCGGTGTGCTCACCACAAGTCCCTTCATATCCGTATCCAGTGACGCCTATGGGCTGAGGATGACACGGTGGCCGGTCGGTACCGTTGAGTCTTCATGGCCTGTTCGAGAGGAGTTTAGCTTTAGCATACACCTCTTTACGTGCCGTAATCTCTCTCGTCTTATTTTCTTCATCTTCACTCGAGATATAATTGTACGATAGTTGCCGTATCATAGTAACACAACAAATTCTCTTAGGATAAAGATTTTCTAAATTTATCCAACAGCGTATCGACAGAACTACTTCGTCTATCTCAGAAGAATTCCCTTATAATTACCCCGAGCATTTCTGTTACACTTACTTGTAGGCTAGGATCCTAGGTGAAGAAACAATCCCTACCCTTTGAACGAAGTAATTTTTGTCTAGATCGTCTTTTCGACAAGTGGAGTGCTACTGCAGCAAAGTGTGGAGGAGAGATTCCTAGAAGACTGAACCACTGAGAGCAACTGGCTGAACTGAGCCTGGGAAGTGAAGTAAGTCGTTCCAGATCTGTTTCTTGAGTGGGTAAGAAAATTTGAATGTGAATTTGTAGTTGTAACTTCAAAGGACCCTTATATTCATGTCAAAAAATGTAGCAATATCTGAGTTTATCTCTTTGAATTTCTAGTTAGTCTCCTCTAAAATCAAATCCCCTAAGTTTATTTCAAATTTTCTTCATGCCTCCTTTCTCTTCGCTGAAGCATTTAGTTTTTCCTTACAGCTTCTCCAGTTTTACAATTTAACCTCTGCCTTTCGAAGATAAGACACAATTTTCCCCAAGATACACCGCGGTTTCTGAGTCAACACCGTCATTGATGGGGTACAGATAGTTGTCTGACGTTGGAAACTATCCAGCACATCTTCTATTTGCTATAACGTTTACTCACTTAATTAATTTCACCTAAGGGCATTTTTCGAATGTAAATCTCTCAGTGCTATCACTGCATATGTAAGTAAGCTTTATCACGTGAGCTGCCATACGTACGTTGCATGTATTAGATGTAAAAGGTTGACTATTACCTGATAATACAATTTTCGGTTCGTTTTGTTATAGAAAATACTGTTTTTGCAAATACAGCTTCCCCCCCATATCTTATACACTGAAGCGCCAAAGAAACTGGTTTAGGCATGCGTATTAAAATCCAGAGACATGTAAACAGGCAGGATACGGATCAGCGGTCGGCAATGGCTATATAAGGCAACAAGTGTCTGGCGCAGTTGTTAAATTAGTGACTGCTGCTACAGTGTCAGGTTATCTAGATTTAAGTGGGACTGAACGTGGTGTTATCGTCAGAGCACGAGCTATGGGATACGGCACCTCCGAGGTAACTTTGAAGTTAGGACTTTACAGTAATACCATTTCACAAATGTATCGTGAATATCAGGGATACGGTAAAACATATAATCTCAGACATCGCTTCAACCGGAAATAGATCCTGCAAGAACTGGACCAATGACGACAGAAGAGAATTGTTCAACGTGACAGAAGTTCAACCCTTCCGGAAATGGCTGCAGATTTCAATGCTGGGCTATCAGCAAGTGTGAGCGTGTGAACCATTCAACGAAACATCATCGATATGGGCTTTCGTAGTTGAAGCCCAACTCGTGTACCTTGATGACTGCTCGATACGAAACTCTACGCCTCGCCCGAGATCCTCAACACCGACATTGGAGTGTTGATGACTGAAAACATGTTGCCTGGTCGGATGAGTCACGTTTCACACTGTAACGAGAGGATGGACGTGTACAGGTATGGAGACAACCTCATGAATTCATGAACACTGGATGAGAGCAGGGGACTGGTCAAGCAGGTGGAGGCCCTCTAATGGTGTGAGCCATGTGCAGTTGGAGTAACATGAGACCCACGATACAGATTGGTTTTGTTTTGCTTTAGTGCGCAAAAGCACCTGGGATCACACGCACTCAAATCAAAACTACGAAGACATAGACGAATTAAAAAACGACTATTCGTCGGTCCCAATTGACATAAGAGCTAAATACAGGAAGGCGGAAAAAGGGCTAAAAAAGACACCATACAGAAACGGAGGCCCAAAACTGAAAAACTAAATAGCCTTCATCATATTGCTTTGGTGGATAAAAAGTAAAACCCGGTCGACAGCCCGCGCGTCGTTTCCTAAAACGGTCGGTAAATCAGATGGCAAACCCAAGCGGCAACGTAAACGGTTTAGAAATGGGCATTCCATCAGGAAGTGGACAGTTCAAACTTGGGCACAATGTGTACAAAGTGGTGGGGTAGCGCCACTTACCAAATGACGATGGCTAAAAAGACGGTGCCTAATACGCAGCCTAGGTAAAACGACCTCCTCCAGGTGGGAGGGCCGAGAGGAGGTTGTCCAAGCCGCTAGGAGAGGCTAAATAAGCCGGAGCTTATTCCCGTGAAGGGAGGACCATTGGCTATGCCAAAGGACACCACCTCCTGACAGACGGCAACAGAGAGATCATCGGAGGGAATGTAGGTACTCGCGGCTGAGTTACGAGGACTGCAGCCTTGGCAGCAGCGCCAGCAGTCTCGTTTCCTGGCAGACCGACATGACCAGGAACTCACAGAAACATCACACTGGCTCCATCAAGTGTACACCGCCCATCCCTTAGTGCAGCGGGTCCAGGAAAAATGTCACTTGCTCACTGCGGTGTACAGCGCACTTAGATTTTGAAGGGCGCTGAGTGAGTCTGAGCAGAGGACACAATTGAAAAGGCTGGTCGCCGGACGTACTCCGCGACCTGAAACAAGGTGAAGATCTCGGCTGTAAAAACTGAGCAGTGTGCCGGAAGCCGATATCGAAAGACACGGGTGCCAATAACGAAGGCGCATCCGACCCCACAGACAGTCCGAGAGGCATCAGTGTATAAAAAGGTATAAAAAGATCGTGAAACTGAAGGCGATAGACCGAGGTTGGAGCAGTGTCTTTAGCAAGTGAATGAAGGCCAAGGCTGAAATGAACCGCTTCACGAAGCCAAGGTAGTGAAGGGTTCACACCCACCGGGAAAGTTTCAAGTAGTGTGAAGTTAAACCGCCGTACGTAAGTATCCTCTCTGATAATCTGCATCCATTCATATCCATTATGCACACTGACGGACTTGGGCAATTGCAGCAGGACAATGCGACACCCCAAACAGAATTTGCTACAGACTGCCTCCAGCAACACTCTTCTGAGTTTAACAATTCCTCTGGCCATCAAACTCCCCAGACATGAACATATCTGGGACTCCTTGCAACCTGCTGTTCAGAAGAGATCTCAAGCCTCTCGTACTCTTACGGATTTATGGGCAGCCATGGTGTAAATTCTCTCCAGCACTACTTCAGTTTTTAGTAGAGTGCCTGCCACATTGTGTTGTAGCACCTGAGAGTGCTTGCGGGGGCCTTACACGATATTAGGCAGGTGTAACAGTTTCCTTGACTTTACAATTGGTACACGCTCTCATACTATGAAACTACTTCAAGTAGTGCAAAGTTAGGATTCTCTACAGATTTGGTAAAGCCCTATAAAATTCCTCCAAGTGTAACGCATTTGTAGGCAAACAATAGTTCATACTGCCAACTTTATTCATTTGGCATCTGCCACACGTCCTCTTCAGTCTATGCTGCACTTATATCATCAAATTGTACAATCTCTCTACGTTTTTCCACAAGTTCCTTTGCCTGCACGAGTAATGAACTTACAATAAACAATTATATTTGTCAGTGTGTGGGTGTTATGTTGACGAGTTGCACAATGGATTGATCTAACAAGTACCCTTTGGCTCCTGCAAGAAGCAATTTCCACCCTACACTACTAAAGAAGTAAGACAGACGATCCTAACGTACCAAAAAGAAATACCTGAAGAACTTTCAGCAATAAATATCTTCTGGAATCGTCCACTGTAAGGAAAAGACACAAAAATATTATATTTTCTTACATAACTAGTGGGATACGTGGGCACTGGAGTATTGCTCGTTAGTGTAAGGAAAACATTAAACGAACGGAAAATATTATTTATTGCAAAATCTGAGAAAATCAAGTGAAACTTTTATTTATAAACTGTTACACATATTTCCGGGTTCTTTTAGGAATAGGAGGTTAACCCTTATGGATAGGAATCCTGTTAATGAAATTTGTATACAAAGTGTGGGAAAGCTCTTTTTTCCCTTTTCTTTAAGAATGTTATTTACTCGGCAGAACGGCTGAGAGCTGCGCCTACTCAACTTGAATAATTATCCGACGGTCGAGGCTGTCGCGTGAGAAATGTTATAGAGAGACGTGAATGAAGTATGTTATTTCTAATGGAGGAAAGAAGGGGCTCGCCTACGCTGTAGCGCACAATACCGTGAACTGCGATGACTGATGCCTGCGTCGTTCGCCACTGAAAAATAGCAAAAATATCTCTTTCCATCTGTATTGACCTTCGCCAATCGAACTCTCACTACGCCCTGATGAAGTCAAGGACTCTTGTATGCCTCTAGTCTAAATACTGGCGTGATGTACTGGTCAGATAACCAGTCCACCGCGATGCCACTCAATGTTCGTCCACAGGTGCTAACTAATACTCTGTCCTCACACCGCACATTAAGTGTCGCAGCCAAAACAATGAACAAACGCTTAATCATGAGCAACTCATTATAGAGTATCACTCCGATTCTGTAGCGACAGAGGTGCTCTCTCAGTTCAGTACTGAGTGGAGACTTCGTTGCTCGCTCTCTGCGTACACGCACGAGCGCACTCTCTCCCGCTACATGTTCCTGCTTCAAGAGCGTCACCGGAACGACGCCTCTCCACGCAAAAAGCGAAAGGGTACATCATTCGCTGCCTTTCGCTCATTTCTCTGGCTCATTGCGTCAGAAATAGTCGGCCAATCAGCGTTACTCTTTCAAAGGGGAGAATGGCGCTCCGCTTAAGCCGAAATATCAGGAAATATATAGCATCTGCCTTAGGCGCTTTCTGTCCACCTGTGAGAACTCTGAGATTGTGCACTGGGCCCGTCAAAAATACGTATGCTGGGGCTCTCGCAAACAATACGGCGGGTTTTGCTTTTAAAGTGAACATGCAGGCCATTATCCCATGTATCTGGTAAAAACTGTTTTGGTCTGTGGGCGGTCGGCTGGCCGGTGCAGCTGCGTGCTAACTCACCCTCCTACAGACTTTCCAGCAGGCTGGTTGCCTCCACCAAACAAAAACTCCTGTGGCTGTTGTCTTGAATGTTTGTGTGCACCACCTTCACTTTTTAATATTGGTGCGCAATTGCGATTTATTTATTAGATTTGCATATCGATTAAATGGAAATATGTAAAATAGACTCTACCCTATAGAGTTTATGGTCGAATGAAACATCTTGATACGCAGAATACGACGGTAAAGTCGGAATATGTAAGAAATTAAGGTCAGCAGACCATGCCACCTTATATATTATCTACTGATGTGCTACTTCGGCTAACACTTCCTCCATTTATCTAAAGTGACGTCTGAGCTGCAGAATAGTACTCCATCTGCGTGGGCTGTAATCATATATAGCTTATAACGTCCTTTCTTTTACCAGCTTACCTTTTCAATTTTAGATTTTTCATCCTCGCTTTTTTCTCTGTACATGTCCTTACATATCCTTTTGATTTCTTTCCTCCATTGAACTCTTTTGATATAAGCAGTTTTCCTAATATTTATCACTGGTTGGCAATTTCCCTAGAGGTATCTGCCTCAGTATTTTCTATCATTTTAACCTAACTGCTAACAAATTCAAAAACTGTTGGAGATACTGAAACAACATCATTTATCTCATGTTGAACAACCTACACTTCTAGACGACCTTTAATGCTCTATGTACAGTGTATATCACAAATGCCTTGTCCTACGATGATCTAGTCTTCCACCAAGCGAAACTCACATACCTCTGTGCTTGGTGATTGCTAGTACGAGACGGTCACTTTCTCCCCTAATACGCTAGTTGATCTTATTGCCCCACCATGCACAGAAAAGCCAAAAAAATGGTTCAAATGGCTCTGAGCACTATGGGACTTAACATCTGTGGTCATCAGTCCCCTAGAACTTAGAACTACTTAAACCTAACTAACCTACGGACATCACACTCATCCATGCCCGAGGCAGGATTCGAACCTGCGACTGTAGCAGTCGCGCGGTTCCGGACTGAGCGCCTAGAACCGCTAGACCACTGCGGCCGGCACAGAAAAGCCAGGAACTGCTCATATGATAAAGTTACATGAACACCAGAAGACGGGACTACATTTAGTTAAGTCAAGAACAGCTCGGAAAGTCGTCATCTACATGGGGTGCTGTAGTGGCACACGGTCATTCTGATTTTCGCTGCGACTTTCTTACCTTATGTCTACTCTATATGCAAGGAGACGATTATTGAACTATATGAAGTAAAATCGTCATAACTGCTGAACGGTTTGCATTAGGACGTTGAAACTCCACGGTTGTCCACAGGGCATGATAGGAATTAGTATGCGCATCCACGGCTTGGTTTAACGACGAAGCCCACTTACATTCTGATGGGTTCGTCAATAAGCAAAATTGTCGCATTTGGGTGACTGAGAATCGGCATTTCGCGATCGATTAGTCTGTTCATCATCAACGGGTGACTGTCTGGTGTGCAATATCTAGTCGCAGAATAATCGGTGCGATATTCCTTGATGGCACGGTGACTACCGAACTACAAATGAAGGTTCTGAAAAATGATTTCATCTCCATTATGCAAAGTGATCTTAATTTCGACAAGTTTCATAAAAGACGGAGATCGACCCCATCGAAGGAGGACAGTGTTTGATAACCTGGAGGAGTACTCTGGAGTACCCAGAGGCCTCTCGCATAGGCCTCGATTGGCCGCCATGGCCCAATATAGTGAAATAGTCCACCTGTGCTACGTTTTAAATAATAGCAAGAAATCAGAAATAAACTGTGGATATTAAATTAAACTAACACTGCGTGATGTTCCTGTATGTTTCGACCCACTTCTATTTCAGAAGATTGGAACACCTGGTGCAGTATTCACGATAATCCAGATGTCCTTTCCATTAATTGATGTTTGATTTGAGCTGCTTACTTTCGAACGCGGCTGTCCAGCCGAAAGGCCACGGTGTCATCGCTGAGTGATGCCACATTTGAAATAAATTTTTATTTCTGTTTGTCGTAAGCAGGCAATAATTATTAACAATTTTCTCTAATCTTACAGTTATCTTTATCTGCTGGTAATTTCTGGCCTACAGTACTTTAAAAGTGTCTCATTGATCCTATCTTGGGCTGCAGAGATCACATAACGATATTTTTTGCGAAGTAGGTACCTTTTCATGTAATTTTCTACTGACAATCTTCATATACAGAAAGTAAAGTTTAGTGATGTAAACCAGGTACCAACTGACAATAAGAACGTTGGGACGTGAAATCGACAGTCCTCAGACCTGTCGCAGAGGACAATCACAAGAAAATGTGACACAGACTTGCAGTTCACATGATTTATTACACATATCCCCAAAAACCGTTTTACAAAATCTTTTACAAAACCGGTCTTCCAATGGCCCCCAGTAACAAATATCATGTACACGACTATATGTAATGAAACAAGTTAAGCAAAGAGCCTTCCTTTTAACTAAATAACAAATAGCCCCAGATTACAATAGATGAGAAGCATAATTGGCCACAAATTTAACAGGAATTTACCGGGACTAAATCCCCATTGGTAAAACAAGCAACAGTACACAACATTAAATAACAAATTTTAAGTCAAAGAGCACATTCCCCAACGGGAACCTTAGACCAATAAATATATCATAGAACAACGGAATTTCACCAACTATATAGCGACATATTCCACTGAGCTCACTCGTGAAATAGTCCTGTGAAACTATCAGAAAAAAAGCCTTTACCTTGCAAAAGGTGGGGTAGAAGATTTTATTTTTTTAACTCGTTGATATTGTTGGAAAGGTTAGAAAACCAAGTTTTGCCAACAAAATTTCTCTTGGGAAAACTTTCTGCAGTCAAAAAACTTCGAAAATTTCGGTCTTTTTTCAGTTTTTTTTCAAAATATCTCAGTTTCATTTGCTCCTATCGCTTCGACGTCTATTTTCTTTTTTAAAGAGCACACAATACTCTACAAATTTGATTCTTACGGTTTTTTTCTACTCCCATTATCTAAGGCGTTACAGCGCGTCAAAAAATACCAGGTTTTCAAATTTCGAGCAAAGAATAGTTGGTGACAATTTCCACGATGTAAAGTTCCATAGAAAAGATAAAGTTGTGACTCTCCTTTCTGCGTTCAATTCAGTAAAAACTGGGAGCACTAAAATTACTCCTGTTGATCCTTTAACTCTTTTCCAAAGGATTTGTTTAATGAAACAAAGTGAAGAAGAGTTAAAAGCCTTTCTGAAATATGAACTTGCCCCTTACCCAATGTCCCTGTTCTCATAAAAAGGCATGCGAAAAGGAACAAAATCTTCATTCTACAATGCCTTCGTTAAGTGGAAGATGTGAAGTCAGGTGGACCGAGTAAATTTTTTGTCATTGATGGAGGGTACCTTATGTACAAAGTGACTTGGACTCGAAATGTTTGCTTCAAGTCAATAGCCCAAAGCTATGTTTCTTTCTTGCAACGTCATTTTAGATTTCAATTTGCTATTGTATTTGATGGGTATCCATGTGAGGGAGACACATGTAGCACAAAGAGTGCTGAGAGGATTAATAGGTCCAAACAACATTCTTCGGTTGACGTTGTGTTTCAATCAGAGATGGTGAACCAAGTCCCTCAGGACAAGTTCTTGTACAACGAACGAAACAAGATGTGTTTGATCACACTTCTTAAAATGGAATTTCTGGAGTGTAGCATTGAAATGCACCAGGCGCAAGAAGATGCTGACGTTATAATTGTAACATCAGCCATATCAAGAACCAAAGATTTTGGAAGTGTTGTCATTGTAGGTAAAGATATTGACCTGCTTTTGCTCATGACCGGTTTGGGGCAAGGTATTGAAAACTTATTTTTCTTAAAGCCAGGAAGAGGAAATGCAGAAGGCAAGTGGTTTTTCACTGCATCTTACAAGTTTGACAGTGAATATATTCTGTTCACTCACGTCTTTAGCGGATGTGATACAACATTTGCTTTCTTTGGTCAAGGAAAAATTAAGTGCTGCAATATTGTTGCGAAAAATGAACAGCTAACCTCAGCACTTTGCACGTTCAATAAACCACATGCTACCAGTTAAGAAATAATAACTGCAGGAGAACAGGTTACGATCGCATTGTATGGTAGAGGTGTCAGCAGTTCCCACACACTAGACCATTTGCTGTACCAGCTATTCGCCAAGTCTGCCACAAAAAGCAAACTGAATCTTGCACGGTTGCCTCCTACATAAGATGCTGCACAACATCACTGGTTGCGGACTTACCAACAAGTCCAAAGTTGGATGGGGAATCTGCGAACCTCCTGAGAAATGGGGCTGGAATCACAGTGACGACAATCCAATACCCGTTATAATGAGCCAAGATCCAGCACCTGAAACACTTCTTCACATTGTTTCATGCTCATGCAAGTTGAACTGTGGTGGAGCGTGCTCCTGCAGAAAAGTGGGTTTGAAATGTTCTTCAATTTGCAAGAAATGTATTGGTGTCAACTGTGAAAACGTGCCAAAATTTTTATATGAAGACAGTGAAGAAGATGATCTGGAGGATGTTGAGGAAACCGTTGACGAAACCAACGAGCTTGCTGAGGCCGACTCGCTGTTTAAAGAAGAGGTCAATCTGGGATCAACTCTATGTACAGACCCTAAATCCGTAACTCAAGGTATTTCTGGTGACACTGAGGAACCTGGCCCATCAAAACGTTGGAAGTGATGCTCATATCTGTCTCAAGTGCGGTTAAGTGCAATATTACGAGTTCTACACACCCAGAACTGTCAACATTTTTAGTAAGTGACAATGCATTTTAATTGTAATAAAGCTACTTATTTTTATACACAAGAATAATTACCTACCTAATTAGGTTGCCTATTGCAGCTAATAATAGTTCAGTTTCCTGAGACAATTTATTTTGTGTGCGTATATATATATATATATATATATATATATATATATATATATATATATGTGTGTGTGTGTGTGTGTGTGTGTGTGTTTTTATGTCTCTTAATGATGTATTTTTATATTTATAGTTTTACAAATACCAGGGCTCACGTGGCCCATAGTGAACTTCAGGCAGTGATGTAAGAATCACAATAGTTGGGTGCCCAGCAATCCTCATGTTGCATACAGACAAATTGAATACCTGAAAGTGAGGTAGTAAATTCCAACTTATAATATGATGTATAATGTATTTATGCTACACAAACAGAAACTGAAAAAATAGTGTTTAAAAATAAGGTATCTTGCCACTATGCTCAAAATATAAAAATTGGTATTTTTTGAGGTGCTGTAATGCCTTAGATATTGGGAGTTGAAAAAAATGGCAAGAATCAAATTTGTAGAGAATTTTGTGCTCTTTAAAAAAGAAAATAGACGTTAAAGCGATAGGAGCAAATGAAACCGAGATATTTTGGAAAAACTGAAAAAGTCTGAAAGTTTCGAAGCTTTTTGACTGCAGAAAGTTTTCCCAAGCGAAATTTTGTTGGCAAAACTCGGTTTTCTAATCTTTCCAACCATATGAACGAGTTGAAAAAATAAACTCTTCTACCCCACCCTTTTCAAGGTGTATCTACTATTTGACTGGACTAAAATCCCTTTCAAGTATAACAACATTTAGGCAGAAAAGACAGTTGTCTTAATAGACAGTTTAAGTTCCACGCAGCTGCGCGCACACCCCAACGGATGATCCACCCTAATAAAAGAGTGACCAAACTAATGGCAACAGGGGCGCACCTTGGCGCACTCCCAACGCATTAACGAGAGGACTCCCCAAATAATTACTTCTGTCAACTACCGGGAGCGAGCAGCGACTGTGACAAGATACATACAACTAGCTCGGAGTGTCACCAAAAAGAAATCTGGCCGAGTTAACAACTTCAAAAAATATTTCAAACGAGATGCTGCCCCCTGTATTGGTCAATCTGGAACTGACTGTGCCCGCCCCTCATAGTACACTTTAACATTAGAAGAAGAAAAAAGAAGAAAACTAATGGCAGACAACCAACCAAAGGACACAACATAAACGCTGTTATGTCAGAGTTACACCTCCACTTTAAATTTGGTATTCTTAATACATGCAAGACCTCAAACAAATTTTTCCCTTCTTACAGCTCAAAATTCTGTACTCTTACAAGCAGACCCGAACAACAAGCATAAAGTGTGGGGAAGTTAACGGCCTCCCGAACCAAGGTCATAAAAACTCATAATACAAGACAACAAAGTTACTACCCTTACAAACGGAGACCACAGAATAAATTATAAGATACTCAAGTGTCATTACAAGTACACTATCTCAACACTAAACGTGGCCTGCGCACTATCCTAGAATGACTCATGCAGCTTTCACTGTGCAGCTGGTCCCGGCGGATGTTCGAGTTCTCGCTCGGGCATGGGTGTGCGTGTTTGTCCTTAGGATAATTTAGGTCAAGTAATGTGTAAGCTTAGGGACAGATGACCTTAGCAGACAAGTCCCATAAGATTTCACACACTTTTGAACATTTATTTGCAGTGTTCACACTACTCACGCTTAGTGCTACTGATACTAATCACTGAGACAAATTTCAACTTGATACCTCAACCCGATCCTTAGGAAGAAAAAGTGGTCTCAAGAGGCGGACAGACGGACAGAAGGACACAAAATGGCCAAAAAATATTTCTTTATTTTATTAATAACATGGTCTACATGCAATAAAAAAGTCTATTAGTCAAAACTAAATTAAAGTTTCTTCAAGACGTTGGATCAACCAGAGGTGTACGGCAAGAAAAGAGGAATAAAAGTGATATAGTGCAGATGACGAGTCACTGAGCACATTTGTACTGTGTATGCAGAACACGTGAGGTGCCTAGTTGTTTCCACTGCCCTGTGTGGAATACATAAGTTCTTGTGCACTTCACTAACCTGCTGTCCACATGATGATGATGCCTCCAGCGCAGAAAACTGCCCGCAGGTCGTGGATTCTTTTTTTTTATTGTGGCTGAAATTAACGTCGAAAGGAACTGCGCTACGAATAAACTATAACTCATTTGGGATGCCACTCGCGTTTTTATTGATATAGACACGAGAAACTATCCTTGATCACAACGTATTGAACATATCTTTCCACAGTCATTATATCTGGCTAAGATAACATGAAATACATCCTGCCACAGACAACATGTCTGTCTACTGGAACTGTCAGAACTGGAGAATAAAATCACATGAATCAAATACTACTATTACAGACAACATGTCTGTACCTAGCGACGGTCGGAACTGTAGTAAATACAACTGCATGAAACAAATACTGCTGTAACAGACAATACGCCTGTCTACTGGAACGGTCAGAACTGGAGAGACGGACTGCCCGAGACACTTCGCCCGCCAAGCCAGCAAGGCGTGACCCGAACGCCACCGAAGTGCATTGGCTATGTTTATTTTAAAAAATGAAGTAATTTGGATGACAGTTTTAATTAATAATAGAAACTAAATTTTAACGTTTTGGCGCCCTACTGCCGAACACAGCAGCCAATCACAGAGCAGCAGCATCATGCAGGCGGTCTTTCTCAGGGAATGGTACCGAATCTAACATCTGTCACCGGTACCTCATCCCACATTGCGTCATCTCTGTGGTTCTTGCATCTCCACTGCCCTGGGAATAGCTTCCTGGAGCCTAATATGACGGCTGAATAAGCCAGAAAAATTACAGGTGGCATACGGAAGTAAAATTCTTTTCATTGTCACCCAGAGGTAACGAAACGACAAAATGCCAAGGGTATAGAGAGGAACAGCTAGAGCATGCAGAAGTAAGAAATATCAAAAAGATGGACAACTGCGGGTAGCGATGATTGGGCGTAGTGAATTGAAGAACATTACTGATACTCTACGAAAGGATCTCTTCTTTTGTTCACATTACGAAGACATCAGAAACCAAATTACCAAGAAAAATTATATATAGACTTTGGAAAACGAAGCCACACGTAGGCTGGGTAAAACACATGAGGGCGAATTGTGGTAAGATCTTATGGGACCACACTGATGACGTGATCCGTTCCTAAGCTTACGTACTACTCAGTTTAGCTTAAATTAACTTACGCTAGGGACAAAACACACCCATGTCGGGGTAGGACTGAAACCTCCGACGGGAGGGAGCCGCGCGCACCGTGACAAGGCGTCCAAGACCTCGCGCCTACCCCGCGTGGCAGGGAGAATTAACCCTGGACGATTTTAAAAATATAAAGAAAATTGAAAGAATAAATGTAAAATCTAAACCAAACATAGACAAACGACAAAGAATGAAAAATGTGTTTGCAGAAGAAGTACGATAGAAAAGATCAAAAGAAATGAAACGTAATGGGCGTATCGTAAAGAAAACCTACTGAAAAAGATGACCAGAAAATGATTGACCGCTGTGGTCGAATGAGGCCATAAAAGCAGAAGAAGATTACAAGGTAACAGTATTCGGATAGTTTATTTTACTTGTGCTGTAAAATCTTGATTTTTGTCAGATTTCATGATTCTAGGTCAACAAGAAGTGCCCCAGGTATTGATGAGTGAGTTTGTGAGTGTCAAAACATGTGACAAATATGATCATATCTTTTGATTTCATTGACTTAGAAGCTTAAATGCTTTACACCACTAAGGGAGCGTAGATCTTAGTTCTTGACATTGTAATTATGTAATAGGCGTATTTAAACTGTTTTAGCATGTAATTATCTGAACTGTTTCTTATTTAAATTGTTTTGTTAATTAAATTGCATTGTGTATTATTGAAAAACAGCGGGAAACCGCGCATAGATACATTTTGAGAAAGAGCGGGAAACAGCGCGCAGTAATACATCTGTAATGGTAGCAGGGATTGTCTGCACCAAAAACCATTGTTGGCGGCGAGACCGCACTTTTGTAGCATTGAGCGTTGGAGGCGAGCAGTTGCGAGTAAGATGTGAGACGAGGCAGTCGTAGCTAGCGAGACATGAGAGGAGGTCGCTGTAAGCGAGGTATGAATTAACACTTTGAAAGAAGCGGTGTGCTCGCCAGCCACTCGCTATATGTAGCGCAATGCTAGTTTTTAAGAATTTTTGTAAAGAACTATACCCCTTGTAATTGTTTGTCAAGATCGTTCTCAGAATATAGTTAACTTCTACCAGATTAAATGCATTAAGAATTTTCTATCCCAAAATCATTCACGTAAATGCTTTACGGAATTTATTGTTATCTTAAAAGAAAAGTCTAAACTGAGCTTCAGCTTTTATCAAATCTAAATTAACTTCAACTTAAAGAATTCCAGTCACAAAGTATTATGAAACTCCACCAGCAGCTTATAATTATGTTAAAGAGAAGTAAGTATATTCATTCCACAGTTTGCTGTAGCAGTCAGATGGCGATCCAGTATAAATAATTAAAGGTAAGAATCAGTCTTAATAATTTCAGGTAACGACTGAGGGCCACGGCGACAACACATTTTATGTTTCGTCGTAATAATCAGCAGGTAGTCTTGACAGAGCAGCAGTTAAAAGATTTTAAGAGACGCAGCGTTCAGTCAGCAAGCAAACGTTCATCCAATATTAGACGGGAAGGTTTCACTTGGCGATATCCATTCAGTACGACATTTTAGTGAATCTACTGTGGATATGAATATACTGACTTTGATAATAGTGTGAATAAGTTACTGTTAAGTGGCGCAACGCATATACTAAAGTGTATAACTTTTATTCACAGGTCATCGGCAATTCTGTTTGCTTTATTGATTCGGCGTTGAAAAGTGTTTGTTCAGTGTTGAATCCGCTTTGAACAGTGATATATTTTGTTGCGTGTGATGATTATAGACAATGTCCCGCAGAATAATTACTCGTTCTCAAACTGATAAAACTTTTGTTGCGTGTGATGATTATAGACAATGTCCCACAGAATAATTACTCGTTCTCAAACTGATAAAACTGTACAAAATACTGACGAGAGATTCTTTTCTGGAATAGGCAGTAATAATACGTGTGAAAACCCTGATTCTGAAACGTTAGGTGAACAGACATTTAATAACTGTAACAATATGGAAGCATTTAACGAACAAGTAACTTCAGAAATGCCCACAGACAATGAAACGGTAGTGCAAAATAATTTGGCATTAAATGCAACAGACGGTACACAGTCACAAATTCCGCATAGTAGACATAATAGTTTCAGTAACGAAACCACTACAATGCAGTCAGACAGAGAGACTCCATTAAGCACTGATTTAGATTCAAACGGTACACAGCTACACAACCTGCGTAGCAGATCCAACAGTTCTCATGACCAAAATTCCGAAATTACGGAAAACGTGACGCAGTCACAATCATCTGAGGATGTTCAAATGAACACAGATCTACAGCCTTTAACAACGAATACAAATACACACAGAAGTCAATCCGAAACGGATCCAATAATGGCATTTTTGCTACAAATGAGACAAGACATGAATCAAAACTTTAACAGAGGGTCACAAGAATTAGAAAAAAGGTCACAAGATCTAAAAAACGAAATTAAGGCAGAACACGCACACACAGATCAGAAATTAGACAACATGTACCAAAATCTAAAACACGAAATCAAAGTAGAAATTCAAACAGTCGCTGAAAAATGTTCACAATCAACACAAGAATTACGCGACAAAATTCAAGAAATATCCGATAACCAAGCAACATTTGCAGTTAGTATACGGGAAACAATGACAGAAAACTTTGCTAAACAAAACGCTCAGATTGATGAACGTTTTAACAATCACACAGAAAACTGTTTGATACGTCACCGTAAACTGGTGCGATCGCAGGATAAGGAACGAAAAGAATTACTACAAACAATCACTAAACAGCGTCAGGACGACAAAAAGAAAGTGTTTGCCCAGGGCAAAACATATGTAGACAATCACATACAGTCGATCTCGGAAGAAATCGAAACGGTCAAAGAAACAAATAATCAAATACAAGACAGGCTTACAGAAATCCAAACACAGACAATCGATGTGAAAACTTCTACAGACACTGAAATCCAGAATGTTAAAGATAAATTAACAGAGGACGTTCAGACACTAACTGACAAAATAGAACACATAGAAATTAACCATGACACAGAAAATTTAAAGGCAGATTTTAAGGAAGTCACCAAAAGCAACCGTAAATTACGAAACGAACTGACAGAAAAGATCAATGAACTCACTACAAGAATAGATCTTTTAGATACTAACAATGACGAGAGATCAGACGACACTGCACCAGTCCCAGTGCAACAGAACTCTAATAGTAATAACACGCCATTGACAAATATACAACAAACTATCACAGATCTAAAATCGCGTAATGATTCATTGCATCAGCAAATAAATTCTCTACAGCAAGAGATAGCGGACGCACAAGAAACCGCCGCACATAATCATCTTCAACAGAACACACACCGTTACGAAATGCCTCAGATCCATAATACATATAATGTTGGTAGACTTCAGAGAGTAAGAGATTTTACCCAGGAAGAAAGACACCCGAATCCATATTCAAGACAATACGACAACACTTACACACACAGACATGACAGTTTTGATCACAAACATTTTCTTTCAGTTAGAAAGTTTAAAACATTTAAAAACGACAGGGCGCAAATACATCCGTTGGATTTTATCCAACAGTTCAGGGGAGCACTTCCACCATCATGGCCAGTACAACATAAGTTAGAATTTATTGTCAGTTTTCTTGAAGGAGAACCAGCACGACGAATGCGACCAATTGCTAGACAATGTTTTTCCGTAGAAGCATTTGAGGAAGCATTTTTATCAGCATATTGGTCTGACACTACACAAAACAGCATCAAAGATCGGCTACTTAGTTTGCCAAACTTTGAAAGTTCTACCTTTCCAACAATCACACAATTTTTCGAGTACATGGTGGAACAGAACCAGTACCTCAACGAGCCATACAGTCAATCGGCATTAATACAGCTTTGCATTTCAAAACTGCCCAGAGCTTTGAAAGTGTCATTACTGACAGGGCAACAAAAGGACAATGTATCCGCTTTTAGAGACATCCTACAACTATTAGAAGCACACCAGGCAGACTACGCATTTGTTAACAAAAATTTTTCACGACAGAACGGAAAACAAACAAACTCAGCTACTTTTGAAGAAACGCGATTTGGTAATAACAATCCGAGTAAACGCTTTCGCAGCGAAAATGACAACGAAAACAGGAGTAATGAAAAACATTATACTGACACGGTAAATTTATATTCAGGACAGCAACAGAATCCGAGACTTAACACGCAACCGAATAGGTCAAATTTCCATATGAATCATCGCACAGATAATGCGACCGGGGAAGGCCATTACGCGGGTCGACCGCAAAATGAACAAAAACAAACGTTTCTACGGGGTGCAGGTGGGCTGCCGTACAGTCACAGTTATAACGGCAGGAGAAAAGAAAACGAACACAGACCGCCGAGGACGTTCCACAATGACAATTTTAACGGAAACTACAACAGGGCCCAACAGCTGCGTTACCGTATGAATGTACCAGACACCAGATTTCATCCACCAGACACTGCTAATAATCAAAACGGCAGAACTGTACAGTTGATAGAACACATACCAAACTCCCAAGCTGAAAGTAATAGCATAATGCAAGATATGTCAAAAAGCTAAATCATCAACAGTGTCACACATTCCACCATTGTATCCCATCATACCGGTTAAGTTAAGACACATGGCAGCAGTGGATCTTTTCGGTCCAATCCCCAGAACAAATAATGGTTATAGTTATATTTTTGTAGCTGTAGAACTAACATCCAAATTTGTAACATTTTCTCCACTAAGGAAAGCAACAGCAAGAACAGTATCAAGAGCGTTTGTAAGAGATTTTCTATCAGTAGTAGGACGTGTACAGAAGGTTATTTCGGATAACGGTCCGCAGTTTAGGTCAGACGTATGGAAGAAAATGTTAGAAAGTAAGAACATAACACCTATTTACATATCAAGATATCACAGTTCTTCCAACCCATCAGAAAGAATAATGAAAGAGATCGGGAAGTTATGCAGAATTTATTGTCATAAAAGACATACAACATGGGATAAATATATTTTACAGTTTCAAGAAGTGATAAATGCAATACCCAATGAATCTACGATGCTATCACCAACCGTAATACTGACAAATAAAGACCCACCGAACAAAATTACCGAACTAATTACTTTTCCTAAGACGCGTAGGCTTCGACATTGTGAAATAATAGACACAGCATTAGCAAACACTAAAAGAGCTGCAGATCGGCGGAAGAAACAACAGAAGCAGGTAAGTCGACTACAGAAGTACGAGATTGGCGACAAAGTACTGATTCGCACTCATTTTCTTTCCAACAAAGGTAAGCACAGATGCCGTAAATTCGAACTTCTGTATGCAGGCCCTTACAGAGTTCGTAATATTCCACACGCTAATGTAGTGCATGTGGAAACGCTACGTAAGAAGAAATCATTAGGGAATCATCATGTATCCAACGTGAAACATTTCTTGACTTAAATTTTTGCATTTCAGCTGACGAAAGGACGGCGTGATACGTAAGTATGCAACAATGGTAGTTTCAGCGCGCTTCAGTAACAAACAAAGCCGCGACACGCAGCGGGCCGCTAATATTTCACCGTACCTTAAAGAACACAGCAGTACTTAATGATGCTACGCCAGCCAAGACAAATAAAAACACGAGAAACATTTCCTAACTTAAAGAGAACATGCAGACAACGACACGACGTATGAATTTGTGCACTGAGAGCTCATAAATGAAAGAAATTTTTTTTATAACGTGACATAATTACTTAAGAAAATGTCGATTTTTGCAATACCTAAACTGATAATATAGATCGTTCATTAATCAATTATTTTAGTGGTAACATTAACATGTACTCTTTATTCCAGAATGCAGCATTGTTGTCACACATCATCAAAATGAAACGTAGTTTTAGTTAGAATAAGGATGTGAATCTTTAGGTCACGCAGATAGCTGACGCTAATTGTCATTACAGAAATTTTATAGGTCATGCCGGGAGCTGACGTGATTTTGTAGCAGTTAATATTATGATAAAGTGTTTTATAGGTCATGCCAGGAGCGGACGAGAAGTACCAGAAGATATTTATTGAAGTCATGCCGTGCACTGACGATAATTAATACTGAATGTTTTATAATAAGTCATGCCGTGCGCTGACGTTAATTAATGCTGAATGTTTATAACAGGTTATGCAGAGAGTTGACACAGATGCAGAAGAAGAATGTGTATGTTATGTTAGTATATAAGAAATGTATAATGTTAAGAAATAATTTTGCTAGCATGTGACACATTGCAACACTATGGATGGGGACCACACATTACAATGTCTAACCAGAATAATGTTTACCTTAATTTTCAGCTGCAAAAGAATACTTTAAATAATTTTATGACAGTAATTTTATTGTATATTATGACCTGACATTTGACGACTCATAACTGACGACTACACCCCTGAATGGAAGATAAAATTTTAGGACAGTAAGTCAATAAATGCATTGTCAACAAAATTTATAATTAATGATGTAAGAAACTAAGATATGTAAATACAGAATAAGTAATAATGTACTTGTCTATAACAAATCTGTATACTATCAAATACTGAATAAGTAGGAACTTTTATGTCTTTTATATATGGGAATAATTTTCTGGAAGAATTCTTAAATTAAAGCTACATATTGTTACAAATTACGACACAACATATTTTGTCATAGGGAAAATTATTTGGTAGTCAAATTATGGTACCAACAATGTCCGTGAACCCATTGCCAAAACAATTTTACCCGTACCTTAATTCCTGTGCATCCCCATGGTTATTGAGCACAGAATCAGTGAATTGTGAAACACGTGACTTCAACCAATGATGTTCTCGACGAGGTGTTTGCATACCTAGATGCACACCACAGCCCGATGTATGTCAATTGGTGCCTGCATACCTAGATACACACCACAGTATGATGTACGACAATAGGTGTTTGCATACCAAGATGCACACCACCAACCTTAATGGACCATTGGAGATGGAACTTAATCCTGATGTGGCTGCGGCAACTCAGGCTATTCGACGACGTACTTAGTGTTTGGGTACACTAAAACTATGAAGCAAGGCGATGATGGAACCACATGGCGAAACCTGGTGTTGTGCTATGTGAGGGAAAGGAACAGACTTTTGAGTGCATTCACAGACAGTTGCCAGTGCTTTGACCATGCTATCCAATTCCTTTTGTACCTTCCTTAATTGTGGTACTAAGAGATGCCAATTTGAATTAAATGTTTCATAATGTAAACTTTCAATTGCTTCATATGATCTGTATATTGATTTTCACATTTACTCTTATTCTTGTTGTTAAATTTAAGGGAACCAAATTTTACTTGATGTACAATTCCTACTAAAACCCTTTCTATTTACATATTCTCTTTATTAGAGATAGACAAATCATTTCGTATGACAGCATTTGTGTATACACTTTGTTCAAACTATTTTCTATAATCAAATTTTATACTTATGTTGAGTCCATATGACTCAACAACGTAGTAAAATTTTAAGAAAGCCGAGTAGCGGCATATGTAATTATGTAATAGGCGTATTTAAACTGTTTTAGCATGTAATTATCTGAACTGTTTCTTATTTAAATTGTTTTGTTAATTAAATTGCATTGTGTGTTATTGAGAAAGAGCGGGAAACCGCGCATAGATACATTTTGAGAAAGAGCGGGAAACAGCGCGCAGTAATACATCTGTAATGGTAGCAGGGATTGTCTGCACCAAAAACCATTGTTGGCGGCGAGACCGCACTTTTGTAGCATTGAGCGTTGGAAGCGAGCAGTTGCGAGTAAGATGTGAGACGAGGCAGTCGTAGCTAGCCAGACATGAGAGGAGGTCGCTGTAAGCGAGGTATGAATTAACACTTTGAAAGAAGCGGTGTGCTCGCCAGCCACTCGCTATATGTAGCGCAATGCTAGTTTTTAAGAATTTTTGTAAAGAACTATACCCCTTGTAATTGTTTGTCAAGATCGTTCTCAGAATATAGTTAACTTCTACCAGATTAAATGCATTAAGAATTTTCTATCCCAAAATCATTCACGTAAATGCTTTACGGAATTTATTGTTATCTTAAAAGAAAAGTCTAAACTGAGCTTCAGCTTTTATCAAATCTAAATTAACTTCAACTTAAAGAATTCCAGTCACAAAGTATTATGAAACTCCACCAGCAGCTTATAATTATGTTAAAGAGAAGTAAGTATATTCATTCCACAGTTTGCTGTAGCAGTCAGATGGCGATCCAGTATAAATAATTAAAGGTAAGAATCAGTCTTAATAATTTCAGGTAACGACTGAGGGCCACGGCGACAACACATTTTATGTTTCGTCGTAATAATCAGCAGGTAGTCTTGACAGAGCAGCAGTTAAAAGATTTTAAGAGACGCAGCGTTCAGTCAGCAAGCAAACGTTCATCCAATATTAGACGGGAAGGTTTCAACATAAGCTTCAACTTGATACCGGAACCGGTTTTTGAGAGAAGCGGTCTTAATAGACGGTCAAACAGACGGACAACAAAGTGATCCTGTAAGGGTTCCGTTCTTACCGTTGGAGATAGGGAACAGTAAAAAGACGTAACATACACCTTAGTTTCGGAAGAACAGAAGGCACGGCATTTGTGACAATTAAACTCTTTTAGGAAACAGCTAGATATTAATTTAAACGGTAGGTAGATATATTGAACTATTAGAAGTTTTGTGGAAGTGTGTACGTAATTCACAGATTTAACCCTTGGACGCCTAAGAGGTGGGTTCGTTGAACTCATAAATTTATGTACCCTGCTTTTGCCCAAGTAACTTTCATATTACATATTCCCTTTGAGTTATTGTTTGTTGGCTATTTTATGAAACGTTAGTGTTAATATATTTTACAGAAAATTCCTGCTTTGAAAGAAAAATTAAATAAACTTATTATGGGTTCAAACCCCCCCCCCCCCCCTTAGGCTTCCATGCTATAGAAAATTTCCCTTAGTAGGATTTCGAATTTCTCATCTCTACAACAATGCAAGTTAGTTTCTTGTTGGTTGGTATTCTTGATATTTATAACAATCGGTTTACATTCAGAGGAAGTGATTGTTGATGTCAGTTAGCTGCTATTTACCTTGCAACTTGCAGAGAGTTAGTGCAGTTCCCAACACGTAGGCCTCCAGTAACTTTGGTGTCCTACACAGCAAAAACGAAACCAAGTAAAAACTTACTGATGTTGTGAACAATGCGCCAAGGTAAAGGCACTGTTGGAGGAGAGAAGAATGAAACCGAGATAAACGCATATTATAATTCCACTAAAGCTGGGATTGATACCATTGATCAAATGACGCGTATGTACACCTGCAAGAGGGGAACAAAGAGTATTTTACTCTCTCATCGACATTTGCGCTATCAATGCAACCACAATATTCATCCAGCAACATCCTAGATGGAATGAAAAGAAACGCAACAAACGGAAATTTTATCTTCTGCAAGCTGGTATGGGAGTAGTGAAATAGCACGTAGAAGAAAGAAGTACCAATGAAAAAGGGTTTTCTAACCAAATTTTTCAATCAGTGGAGACTATTCTGCAAAAGAAAATCAAAGAAGTGACAACAGAAGCACGTCAGCATCCTTCAGGGAAAGCTAAAACAAAGAAGCAGAAGTACAACAATCTAAGTCAACCAAAACAGTATTGTGGACAGTGTCATAAACATGTGTGTAAAACACATTCAGAAAAAATTGTGAAGTGTGTCTCTTCCCTTGAAGTTGAGCACTCAGAGTAGTCCATTGTATATGAACACATATGTATTTTGTATTGTAATATGTCAATTTTTTATTCACTCAATCTAATATTTATAACAGTTAACAACATTATTAAACCGATGCTTTAGTTAAAAACACATAAAAAATTTTGAAAGTTTTAATATTTTTTTGTCAGTAAACTTATTTAATACCTGCGCGCTCGCCGGACCCCCCCCCCCCCCCCCCCCATGTCCCCCTTAGGCATCCAAGTTAGAAAAAAAGGCTTGGGCGTCCTAGGGTTAATAGCCCGCTGTTACTTGGCGGTGTTCTTCTTCCATAGGGAGTGCAAAGAAGAGCAGAATGGAAAGGAAACAGAACGGGGCACGGCCACTCGCGAGTCGCAGTGAGATGCTGGCTGCGGAGCACCGAGCACCCTGTTTACGAGGCGTCTCAGCTGCAATAGCCGTCGCTGCTGCAGCTCTCTCCCACAATGCAATCATCTGAGTGAGCCGCCACTTAGGGGGCTGCCTCAGCGCCACAGCGCGCCGGGCAAACAGTAACTTGCTCTTGAAATAAGGCAGCGGCTGTGTCGGCAGACGCGAATAACACCGCAACTACGAGGGCAGTAGAACGCCGCCTCTCGTGCGTCTGACCATGTCCGCGCCACTTTCAGAAAAAGCTGAAGTGGTGAAAGCCGTTATTAACATACCACTGGATATTTTAACGTTGCTTCGTAAACCGTTGTGTTCGCGCTCGTTGTTCTGTATGACAAACTACATCACAATGTCTGAAATTCAGTGTTAAGCATTCAATTTCTTACGTTAATCTATTCTCAAAATGTAGCTTTCCTTTCCCGAAGTAAACATTTTTATAGAAATAAAAGATGAGAACCAACAAAGAATTTCAAAAGAATTTGTAAAGGATCTAAGAATATTAAATATATTAGCGTTAATTACCAAGAATGTCTGGCTATCGAAGCCGCGGCCTGCGAACGATATATATCGAACGTGCGATTCTCAATCGATCACGCGACTGTGATGTCAGGCGTTATGCGGATGTCCATAGTGGTCACTACAGCAACGACAAAAGAAGAGCGTTACAAACTACTTGTAATTACAAAGGAAACGACGTTGTCGTCATGAGAAAAACCATTTCATGTGTATGCTACGGGAAGCATTCCCTTCTTGTCGTAACCTGGGTGGACTCTGCCACTCTCACGCAAAAAGGTGCATAGAGTGTCACGTTTCCGACAAAAAAAGTCAAACAGTTCTCTACATTGCATTAATTAGATTCTTCTACGTGAGACAATCGGCCGTAGAAACGTCTACAATACCAGCCATACCACTCACTACCGTCATAAATCGTTTGAGTTTTCCTAGCATCTCACAAACAATTTAACATACCGCCCGCCACCACAGTCACCTGATCGATTTAAAATCGCACGTTTCGATGTACGTAGTTTGCTACCCGCCTCTTCGATAGGCAAACATTCTTGGAAATTATCATATTAGCAATGAATCTTGTGAAAAATATTTGCACTGCTGTTAATTCGCTTATAATCTTATTAGCTTTTATAATTAAAACTCCCGTCCCAACCAACAGTATTTATATTACTTCTTTCATCCTTACGCGCTCCGGCATTAGGCCAGTTCGAGAGGAAAAAAAAGTTTGTGATAGAAAGATTGCACATCTGCTTTTTACGATTAAGTTGCTTGCGATACTTTCAATTGACAGGATTTTGTTGTAACGGCAAGATGCATCAAGATCAAAGAAATGAAATAAGGCCTTATGGTCAAGACAAAAGTTTTATTATGGCTGCAACATCTCATAAATCTATTATACAGTACTAGCTGATAAATTTGGCATTTTCCCCGGGTTATTATTTTAACAGTTTTCCATTAGAAACGAAAACAAAAAATTAACAGGGTTTGTAGCACACCATCGAAAAAATATCATTTCTGTGTATTTGTGAACATATATTTGAAATTATGAAATGGAGTCTGTACTCTGGGCGCAGCTGTTTCGTGTCTGTACAACACAATTTTGGAAACGTCTCTATCGGTACGCCTCTTTATAGTTACATACGCGGCTATTGTTTCCCCTTATAGTCGTTTGCTCCTCGCAGTTGAAAGCTGTCAAAGTCGCTGCCAGGCATCAGGGATTTCCTCAAGATGGCTCGACTCTTGGGTGCCATACTAGTATAGGATATATGTAGTGAATGTTTCGGCATTTTTTCCACGTTTCGGAGCGCTTATGTCACTCTATACCTCTTAACTACGCGTCGTGCAATGATATATTTTTGTAACTACATTCAGTTCCATACGTCAGTATTGTCTGTGAAATATGTTGAGAAAAGGGTTAGTAGCAAATGTATGATGCTGCAGTTTTCACGAATCTCAGTGTTTATGATGTCATGTCACCTCATCTGTGTGTGATACCATAACATACTTTTGTAAGTACATTTATCGGCTTATGTGCATACTGTCTCAGAAATATATTGCGAATAGAATTAGTAGCACAGAAGTATTAATTTTAACGTCATGTATGATGCGCATCTCACAGTTCATGACGTCATATATCCTGAGATGTGATAAGTGTGTGGTTCTCATCCACAAAGCGATTGTTGCCTGACAGTAAGAGAGATGTACACAAAAATTTGCTGAAATCGGTCCGGTGGTCTAGGAGGAGATGTAGAACGTACACACACGCATATACACACATACATATATCCAGTTTTTATTTTATGTATGAATGTAATATTCTGCTGTCAAACGTTCCACTAAATATGCATTTCACACCACTTTTTTATTTTATGGCGTTGCAATCCCGTCTTATGGCAGGCTGTCAGCATTTTCAGTTAAAGAAATACCACAAATAACCAAGTGGGAAGTAAACATATTAAACGCCGAAAACTGCAGAGTTCGTTAGTTACAAAAGATGATCTTATCGTGGATGTAAATGGTTTCAGTAGTTTGAGAGTCGGCGTTCTTATGCTTCTAAGGTAGGTTTCACTGAAAGTTTTCTATGAAGGCTTGGTGATCAGATCTGAATTAAATATCTGATGGCATGCAATTGTTAGTTGGGAAGTGGAAATTCTGGGATGATGCTGAGGAGGGTGTGGGTTGAAGAGAGTTTTCAAGTGACCCATCGAAGGAGTGGGATAATGGAACAATGTGACATTAGGTAGTGTTTATGACTGGGTGAATAAGGGTTGGTATTTATGTGTAAAATAATATAATAATAGTGGCGTATGGCTCAAAAAACTGTGGTAAGCATTTCAGTTGTACTTAGGCATGTAGTCCCTTGACACCCCACCAATTGCAGATGCCTTTCTGCAGGCGCCTAGGCCTATTTTGCAGGTTGTATCTGTAAAGGCCAATTTTTGAATTATTAATAAAGTTGAGCAGGTGCACTAAGGGTGAGGAATCTTAGAAGGACATTTTCCCGTTTCATTCAGGTATGTGTCAATGTCGCACTACCCCACGATCAAGGGACAGAAGGGCACGAAACACGAAGGCTGAAAATGCATAAGCACCCGTTGCTGTTTCAGATCACATTCAGATATTGTCGAAAGGTTTAGGACAGTGCCTGGTGGATCCAGCCTGTTACCAAAAGCAAGAACTGCGGTAGCGTTGCCCTTTAAAGGGGTGCAATCACGTCAGAGGGGATGCAGTATTGAACAGTCCAGTGGTGTCAGAAGCGTCAAAGGAAAGGAGTGGTCGCATTGACGCAATTCATCTGTCATCTCAGCCCTTTTCGCGGCAGATTTGTGTCTGCAATATATTCCTTGACTACGAATATGAAAATCTCTTGATTTCAACGCTGGATGTCGCAGTTCTTACCTCCATTGGAGAGGCGGCGAAAGTATAAATTAAATTAGGGTTAGAGGAGGTTGTGAAGACCTTGCCATCACGTGACACCTCCACTGTGGCACTGGGCAGGATTGTGCTGAAGTCTAGTGCCAATGTAACATTATGAACCTATTTTAAGTATCACATCTTCTGAGATCTGGCCTCTTCTTTTCACAAGTTTCCACACCTTGCTGCTCGAAGCGTCGTCAAACCCGAGATTGACGTCACTGGGTGCTGTCCTTCTGTACCATCACAGAGAAACGGTGTAGGCCTCTGTGTACCAAATGGGAGACATTTACGAATTTGCGAAGAAATTATTCTTTAATTATGTTCGGCATTGCGGTTTGGCATGATGTTCTAGCTTCAACACTCTCAATACAGCCTTAATTTTGAGAACGAGAACAATGTTTTGTAAAGACTGAAACTGGCCCTCCTGACATCTGGAATGTAGATGAAACTGGAAACATTCCAGTCCCAAAGGTCTGAGAGAATAGTACCTTGAAGATGATTAAGTCAAATACGGCAGTTGCATACAGCTTGCACCCAGTTTGCATATTCCATTGTGTTAATTTCAAGCTCCATTTTATTAGAGTTGGTACCAACTGTAGTGCCCCGCTCTCAGGGACGATGAAGGTAACTAGGTTCCTGAAACGCATGCAACATAGGTTTTATGAACGAAAGATCATCCTTACTTGTTACTTAATGACAACCACAATATCATTTTTGTAAGGAAAATGGTGTCACACTGTTGTCTTCTGCAGATCACTGCAAACAAAACTATATCCCTTAGATAGAATTGTTTACGACCCATCTGAAAAGTTTCTAAATACAGTGTGTAATGTATGGTGGTGCATGGGTGACAACAAACGACCAACAACAATATAGAACCGTCCAGACACTGCGAAAACTACACTACGAAACGAAATTGCGGCCAAAAATATACTGGCTCCCTCAAACACAGAGATTTTTACTGAGAGTGGTTTTCTGCCTTCTTACGTGAGAGATAGACCTGATCCTAATGTTGTTGGCTGTGGGTAAATTGCTCCTACTGGCCTTTCAACTTCTCAAGAACACAAATATAGGCCAAATATCAGTAACAGAGCCTGATAAGTTAAACGTCACGTCACCTGACCAGTTGTGTTTCCAAACACCTCAAGTGATCAGGCTATTTGAGGAATCACAACCATGAAACAGTACATCAAAGAAACGAAGAGAACTTCAGCAAGACTGATAAATACTCCAGTTAAAGACATATTACAACAAGCCTCGATAGACAGAAAAAATAAACACTCTTTAAAGAGAAGTGTGGATATTCTGCGTAAACATCCTTTTTTATGAAAAACGTGACCATTGTGAAGAAAAATAAATAATAAAACTCCTCAACAACATAGCAGAAGGAAACTAAGCATTTCTAATAACAGTCTTCAGAATGAAGAAGACGATTAGGATGCTCTGTGTCTTAGGTGTCTTAAACAATTTTCTCATTGAAAACCAGGTAACGAATTGACTCACTGAAAAAGTTGTAAATGGTGGGCACATCTGTTATGCGTTAAACATAATATGAAGAGACTTTTTTATGAAAGTTTGAACTGTGAAGCTCCTATCCCAACGTCAAATTGAGACTGATAACAATATCGGTCGTTCTTTTCTGTCGGAGTGTTATTATAACAGCGAGAAAACAAATTTTGATAGTATTTTTTGTCTTAAAGGTTTATATTAAAATATAATGTGAGATTCCAATTTATATTTTAAATTACATTACCAATGTCATCACTAAATTAATTGATGAAGTCACATCGGACAACTTATTCCAACTATTAGACCAACTTGTCCCGCGGGCATAGTGGCCGATGTGGTAATACTACACTAAATATTTTTTATGAATAGGAGAACAGTTAGAACATTTTGACTATTTAGTTATTTCCACATAAAAAGCTCAATAGAAACATTTGAAACAAAGACCAGAAAAGTTAAAAAGGGGGTCAGCATACCCCTGTGTTCCCTATCTCTACTGAACAGTACCAGACTCTCCACACCTCTTTTTGAAAATAATGGTGATGATGTACAAAAATATTGCCATTCCGAATAGTCGAATGTGTATTTAGAGTCGAATGTCGCATTCTTACATTGAAAACTCGATCGGTTATAGACATCCCATCCCGTTCCTAAATTGTGCAAATGAGCGAATTTCTGAACTCCTCGCAGAAACATGTTATCCTACCATGAAATGTAAGACAACATTGCGTTGTGACTTCACCGTCACAAAGAGTGATGAGAACAGCCAGGTTCGAACATTCTTCCTTCCTTCTTAAATGGTGTTCGGTCAGTTTGTATATCTGGGCTACATTGGATGTGTTTTACGTAATGTACTTTGGTGATATTTAGCACTTTATTATGGATCTTAACAGAGCACTAGCGTGATAGTTGCCACTGGTAAATATTACAGACTTGCATGAAAATAGTTTCTTTCCGTAACCTTCAGTAGGTCTGAACCATTTGTGATAAAAACAGTAATTGCCAGTCAGTATCGTCATTATATATTTCTAGTGCAGAACATGATGCTATTGTCTACTTTCTCCACAAAATGGTGCTTGTTAAGGTAAAGCATTACGAGAAACTTGTAAAGGAATCAAGTGATGACAGTGAACTCTACGAAACACCAATAACATAGCATCACATTGAAATGTCATCAGTCTTTATGTATTTCCGATGTGGAGGTACCATTGTAACACTTGACAAAGGACAGCGTAAATGGGGGAATATTTTATATCAAGCTGCATTTAGCCTTACATTAAATACTGGCCTCAAATTTCAGTTAATTACATCCCTCCACGAGGTGGCTGTAATTTAGAAGGCATACTTGTTTAAGTGCTTGCCTGCCTAGCACAGTAATTTATCGAACACACCTTTCTGCCATAATAATTTAACAAAATTTAAAAAATTTAACAAAATAATTGAACATTAAATGTCAATTGTCTGTTTAGAATGCTATTTATAACCATTTAGGCATGAAAATAGCATCAGGGCACTTAATTGTATAGTTAGGCAGGAATTTGACAGATAAATTTGTGTGTGTGTGTGTGTGTGTGTGTGTGTGTGTGTGTGTGTGTGTGTGTGTGTGCGTGAGTGTTAGTGTATGTGTATGTTTGGAAAATAACAATATGACGCTTGGTGTAAACATTGGGCTCTTTGTATTGATAACTGTAGAAGTTTTTTGATGTTTAATTACCCTCGTGGTATTTTACAAAGCATCGTGGAACAGTTTAGAAGTGGAAAATATTCAATTTGTGGTTCCATTATGCTTGACCTAGAAAATCATGGCAGAAACATTTTGTGTATGTGTGTGTGTGTGTGTGTGTGTGTGTGTGTGTGTGTGTGCGTGCGTGTTGCTGACGAAATTTAGGTATGGAAATACTGCAAGGTGCACCTTTTACATAATTTTTTGAATGAATAATTTTGAACTTGGCACAATAAATTCAGAATGTTCAGATACTTTTGAGCACAGCGAAGACAGCTGCTTAGGGGCTTAGGGGTTACATTGTGACTTGGTGTTTCAGTTGAATGGTGGCTAAGATACTGCACTGAGATTGGCTGTTTAGTTTTTGCACTCTGGTGTTATTGGCTCTAGGGGGGAGGGGAGGCAATGCGTTTTGTCACATGACAACGATGACGTCATTAATCAGAAAGATATGGCTTGTGACGCCATGTGGAGTAGAGCAATTTTGAAGGTCTTTTAGGTGCAAACTGGCCCATTTACTATGCTCATATACTACTCCAGACCAACAATAAGCTTGAACGCTATCTTAAAGAAGGCAGATTTTACTGCTGCTAGAAGTTCATCTCCTTATAAAAAAGATTGTGATCATCTTCGAAAGCTCGAGTCTTACGTCAGATTCGACACACTCTGACCATCGCTAATATTTTATACAAATGGGCTGTTTTGTTTTCACTTTCCCTAAGAAATTAGTTTTTTATGGAGTGATGGGGTGAGTGTCAAGTAAATTTTCAACTATATTGAAGATTTAGGTAAGTCCACGTCGTTTACATATAAAT
Source organism: Schistocerca gregaria (assembly GCF_023897955.1). Classification (NCBI taxonomy): domain Eukaryota; kingdom Metazoa; phylum Arthropoda; class Insecta; order Orthoptera; family Acrididae; genus Schistocerca; species Schistocerca gregaria. The sequence continues at coordinate 745,037,931 of NC_064922.1, forward strand.
GAAATACAGTGAAAACTGTATTTCGACATGATGTGATAGTGGGAGAATGAAAGGGAGGACAGTAAAATTGCCAACACTGTAAATAATTACTTATGCCTAAATAGTTTTATCAACTTCTCAGAAGCATTTCACTCTGAACTGTCCACCTTTATGACAAAACACAATTTCTCTTTTATAGCTGGGCTCTGTTCAACACAAAACTGTTTCTGGATGTGAATTGCACACCACTGTAAGAATAATTGTAAACCGGTCTGAATACACAAATCACTAAATGGTTTCAAATCGGCGATAGGCCACAAGCCCTAACGTCCGGAAAATTAACTTTTTTTACAATTTTTTGAGCTCATACAAAAAATAATAAATAAGGAGGCTGATGCCCTTTTCAAAACTAAGGCAACAAAAACATTTTAGAGCAAACACAATATAGCTCAGACTGTTTTCATTTTACAGACCTAAATACCAGTAGAGATAATGACCCTGTCTAAGACATATTTACACGTAAAATGCGTTTGTGTGCAATATTTTGCTTCATAAGGTTTGACGTAATGCATTGTAAACAGTTTCTTCTTCGTCATTTGTTCAAAACTCATAGATTTTCTGATAGAAGGGTAAAAAATGTTCTCCTGAAATATATTGCTGGAATTTTTTAATGTCCTCCACTTTTTTCGAGTTAATGGGACACTTCTCCAAATACGCGTTTTCTGTAGAGAATCGTGTATTTTCGAATTTTGCCAACACAAAACTATAACATCTTAACCCGTCGACAAAGTAATACGTTTTCAACACTCCCTTGTGCTTTTTGAATTCAAATATGTTGTATTTTGATTTACGAAACAGTTATTCTGTTCTTCAAAAATATTCTTCCCTAAATATTCAGTAGATAAAACTTTTATCTTAAAACATTTTTTCATACAATTTTTGAAACGAACTGAAAATCTTTCCTTGTCACGTACACTCGTTAACTTGCAGCTTGAACTAGCCTCCACCAAAATTTTAGCATATTCACTTGATGGGTTTATACACAATCAGTTCGTTTCCAGTGTGTCTTTATAACGACAAATTTACGATCACAGATAAGGAATGAGCGACGCCATACTGGGTAGCATTGGATAACTTTGTCACCTCTTGCAGAGGAAACCAGCGTCATTAGGTATGTAATAACAATATTATTCAGTTTAGCATCGGAAAATAAATACAATCTGTTTGCTGTTCCTGGTATATTATTTGTGATATTATTATTTAGAAAAGTGAAAGCTTCGAGTGGTTCTCTGTGTTCCACTCATTCATGGTATAAATTAACTCCGATGTCATTTTCCTCATATCATACATACATAATACATACACCCACAGCTTTCGTAGGTAAAAAACTTCATGTACAGGAATGTCAGGTAAAGGCAGATTCTGCATACAGTCGAAATAAATACGTGCAACATTGTCTCCATCCTAACACCATACTTTTGACATCATTCATTTTTTTCTTAACTTTTTTTGTTCTGTTTGGTGTTCCAATAGTTCTGCACCTGACACGAGCTTTTCATTGTAATTGAGGAAGTTACTTTGAAATTTTATTCGTAACTCTTCGCGTATGGGGCGTACATCTTTTCGTGGCCTACCAAAAGTATAACCGAAGCTTTCATTGAAATATTTTAAATAAAGCCCTTAAATTAGTTAGATATCCTGGTATTTTGTACGAAAAAGAAATTCCATAGTTTTAAAATCGAGGTGAGCAGTGAGGTATTTGATATTCCGATTCACATTTTTAGCCTTTTTAACAGGAAAAGACATAGTGTGTTCATCTACTTTCTTAAAGTCTCTCCAGGAACAGCCTTAGTTTTACAATCTTTATTCTTACCTCGAGTTTCTTTTGGAGACTCACCTGCTACCAGAAGTGATATAGGACGTCTTACTCTTTATTGTGACACGCAAAGTCAGAAAATGTTTCTTGTACACCTCATTTTTCTTTCCATAACACAAAACACGGTAAAGAACAATACAGTCGCGTAATTTTCGGTTGTCAGTTCGTGGTCTTTTACGGTGAACATCCATTTTAGGCAGCAGTCCTTGAATAAAAGATCTTGTTTTGTTTTCGTCTCAAAATTATGAAACGTTTTTAAAATCGATATTTTGTCTGTGTCACTGACCTTCCTAAACACTTCCCGCCCACGTTGGAAAGATATGGTCTTTGTTAAATTTAACGGAGAGATCAAATATTTCGCTAAGTTCAACAATGAAAACGTGGTTTCTTATAACATCAGTTCAAACGTATTAGAAACATTACCGCAGTGTTGACTAAGTTAACGATCTTTTAAAACTTGTAGCCTACTTCTGTTGTTAGCCCATAGTGAGAAATTAAGTAGCATAGCTTTTAAAAACTTTTGCGTATAACTTTTTTTAAACTAGTCCTTGTACATATTTATTTTTTACAACGCCCTACCTCCTAACTAGATTTTTATAGCCTAGGCTTGATGGAATATTTTAGCGATTACATTAACCGTTCTGTTAGCTACTATAAAAGGTTCTTAACAATGGGAGAGAAGTTAGATTCAAACCCAGGTTTTGGGCTATCCAACCCCCGCTCTGATCGCCAAGCTATCACATCACGTCTGGAGCCGAGGTAAATTTGGTTTTTACATTGTGTAGATCAAGAACAGGTACTCTTACGTGTTATACATAAGATACAATAATTTTAAAAAATTCAAGTTAACATATATTTTGAGCTTATCAACTTACTTGTAAATATATCCAGTAATACTCCTGGAAGAATAGATGTTGCAGAGACATGGCTTAGCCCCAACCTCATTCTGAAAACATCCACCAGGCTGTGGCTAAGTCATGTCTCCGCAATATCTTTTCTTCCAATAGTGCTAGTCTTCAGAGTTTCGCAGGATAGCTTCTGCGAAGTTTGAAAGGTAGGAGGAGTGGTTGTGGTGGAAGTAAAACTGCGGGGAGTCGTGCTTTGGTGGTTCAGTCGGTAAAGTACTTGCCCGCAAAAGGCAAAGACCCTGAGTTCGATCTCTGTCCGGCACACAACTTTAACGAACTAGGAAGTTTCATACGAGTGCACACTCCACTCTCGAGTGAAAATTTCACTTAGGTCCGGTAGTTTTTGCATTCACAGTTAATTTTGCACTTTTTAATCACAATTTCATTGTAACTACCAGCGTTTCTCATATCTCTTTTATACTTTTTAGGAATTCTTTCATCTTGAGTTACGATTCAGAATTCATGTTTTCAGGGAGGAAAAGAAAATGCCAATAACTTTAGTTAGAAGGAATTATGTGACACCAGTTTCGTCGGTTGATCACTGACAGCTCTGGTGTAGTTGTTTTGTACAGGACAGCTGTCCTGGTCTGTTACCCCTTTTCAGAAAGATCGGAATTTTCAAATCTTCGTAACTTGACAGTATGCAATGGACGGGTGCCTTTTCCAAAGAAAACTGGTTGATTCAGTATAAAGAACGTAATCCTCTCCTAATCTCATCATCTTAAAAAAATGTTACCGATGTCCTTTTCAAAACCACTGATTCGAATGCTGTCAGCCAATCACTAGGAAACATCACTAGAAAAAGAAAACCAATTTCACACGTTTCTGTAAGCGAGATCGGACTGAGCAAAGATTGGGAATTTGTACGGGCGCTGATAACCGAGCAGTTGAGCTCCCCACAAACCAAACATCATCATCATCATCAAAAATTAACGTAAACAGTATTCCGTTATACACACAAATAAATCAACTTCCAAATGGTATGGGCTCGCAGACGCAGTCACTACATATGATCCGTAAACAGTCAAAGGCGGATATCCACAAGTAAGTATAGTTAAAGTTATACTCTCGATGATAGAAGGTGCTGATGATAGAGAAAGCCTTTGTGGACCACTTGATTAGCGTGTTAGGCGTCAATGACCGGATTGTATACGGCGTTATGAAACAAAGTGAATGCCTCAAGTATCAGAATTCCACACGCCTTAAACTATCCACTGCCTGCTGCTGAGCTCCCTTGCGCAGATGTGGATACGTATGTCGACAGTGTGAAAGGAAGTCTGTGGGATACGGAAAACAGTCACAGTTATTATTACAGGCAGCGTACATTAAATACAGTATGACTTTTGTATTAAAATACTCATTGTATGGAGATATTATGTTAGATCCCTAAAAGGCCTTTTAATCAGAATAAACAATATTTTCAAATTATTTTAAGATACGTTCTGGAAATGATGGTAGCAATTAATACAATAAAAATCATCCAATATGATAACAGAAGCTGTAAATGCTCCAGGAGTAATAGTACATTTAATTATTACAATGTAATTCTGTTTTCTGAAAAGGGTCTCTCTGTAATAATCAGTAAAATAAGAGATGTTCAACTTCTGTCGCGGTGAACTAATTTCTTCGCCACACTACGCACTTCCGAAGGCTAGATTCAGTTGTGGCAAGTACTTGAGTAAGTAGAAACAATCTCCTAGTTCGGAAACGAATGAAAATATAGATAATAAACAGGATTTATAATTTTAGAAAACTGTAAAGCTGCACTCATCTGACTGTAATCCTAGCTTTACTCTATAGTATACGTAGTCAATGTTTCACATTTCAAGTTGTTATGTGTTGCTAATCCCCAAAACTTAAATGTATATCATCACTCGGTACAACTTCTCTTTCCGCATTTTCATCTAAAGATGGAGTTTTCCACTGAGTTTTGTGGTTCACAGAAAGAAGCTCTTAATCAAAAGCGCACAGAATTCGACGTGAATTTATTCTTAAATCACTATCTTTCAAAGCAATCCGAGAAGTTTTTCCAACAGTCCGGATGTAATAAATGGCGATTACAAAAAATCATTTCGTTAGTTTTTGTATCTACTCATTGCTGACTAAATGACAACGTCATTTTCGTCAATATTCGTTTTTGTTTTGTCGATAAACAGTACTATCTCCACTCGCCACATTCGGTTTGGAAGCCTCACAAATTTTTGATTGAATAGTAATAGTTTTGAGATGCTTCCACTAAAAATCGTATCAAAATTCGATTTCACATTTGGCAGCATTTTCAGTTGCAACGCTCAATTTGAGCGACTAACATAGGCGATTGGAAATGAATGTGAATTTTTCGCTGCCCAAATTAAGAACACTGATTTACTCGTACTTCATGAGTTAGTGTAGCGACTGTTCTGTTGCCCCCTCCCCCTTCACTTCACTTCATGAAACTGGAGTTCACTTTCAGAACTATCCCAAAAATATCCTGGCATTCTACCAGATACTCTAAAGTGTTGTCTATTGCGAATTCTCAAAATCAGATGACATTTGTCTTGAACCAAATTACAACTTCATTAGGTAGCCTTTCAGTAAGAGAACAAGTACAGTTTTAATTTTTAAGCTTACACCATATAATAAAGAACTTAATTCAGCAGCGGTTAAAATGTTACTATTAAAATACATCGTATGGCACGGATTTTGTTGCCTGTTAAGCCGCCACTTCTTTTCAGAAATCTACACTATTTATCAGTGCCCCTAGAACACTTATTTGTAAGAGTGCCGATAAAATAAACTCTTTGTCTTCAAATGCATAATTAATTGGTTTTTAATCCTTTTATTTAAGTATTGCACGATACCTTCTTTCGCGAGACGAGCTCAATTCGGGACCCGACACTGAAATCCAGGTGCTTGCCTTCACCCACTGGCTTAGCATTTACGTCATGTCAACAGGTCTGTAACTACGACCTTTGAGTGTCAGGACAGTAGCTTGCGTTTTGAGACGTTTCAGCTATCCTTAGCGTGTTTGTACACGACATCAGCCGCAATAATACCTGTCCTGTGTACAAAAAGTGGCCGAACAGCCACTCTTGGCACGTTGCGACAGCTCGTCTTCGAATCGGGTGCTTGTTGTGTGTTGGCACCCACCGCGAGCCCTTCATCGTTTTTCCACTGTCATAATGGGACTGCCAGCTGGGGGTCCAACGGCAGCGTGGATGGGCAGGGTGTCGAGCTAACTTCCACTCAGCTACGAGCCACTGGAGTCCAACAGTGACAACTACCACTCTCCAGACATCGGTCCTAGGTTTGACTCTGGACCATTTCCTGTTACTAGACAAGCCGTAAGCCTACAGTTACGAGAGTAGGTGCCCTGCCGCTTGATCCAGCACTGAGACAGTGTCCTGTGCTGCTAGAAATGTAGCTACTGAGCCGTCATAGCGGCCAGAAGTTCACCACCCATATCGTGTGGGCGCTGTATGTAAAACTGTTCACACCTGTCCAATTTAGATGTCAATAAATTATTTGACCCCACATTCTGCCATCATTGGCTCTGAGCACTATGGGACTTCTGAGGTGATCAGCTCCCTAGAACTACTTAAACCTAACTAACCTAAGGACATCACACATCCATGCCCGAAGCAGGATTCGAACCTGCGACCGTAGTGGTCGCGCAGTCTGCCATCATTTTCTGTGCCTTTTCTCCACATTCAGAAAACATCTGCCCGTGCCCAATCCACACCTTAGCAAACGGTGTCAGAGAGCTGATGGTCGTTGGAATGATGACAATGATTGTGACAGCGAAGCAATGGCGTTCAACAAATGCCGACTTTAACGTTTTTTCTATATGGGCCTGTATGGTCGTTTCCTGCCTTTCCTTTGTTCTTTTCAGCGGTTTGGTATCTGCTTTTGGTAGTAATAGATGAGTAAAATGATCGTAAGTGAAAAAGCATAATCTCAGAAAATAATTCAGCACTTGCTGGATCATTTAGCATAAATGAGGGCTGATAATATGGATTTATGTAGGAAGATAGACAGGCTAAGGGAGTAGGGAGTGGATGTGGCTTAAACTGCACATAGAGTTTCTACAAACTTTAAATGAAGCTGGAACGGCTATGGCAGCTTTGTCTAGCATTCACACAGTGACCAAGCCTACAGAGAGGAAAGTAAGTAGGGTGTCCGATTTATCTTGACCACTCTAAATAACTGTTTGTCTAGGTGCAAATTACAAAACGTTTCAAGCAAATGTTCTTTAGCCGTCAGGAGAACATCAATAAGCATGATTACCTTCGTTGTAGCTTTGCTTTTTACAAAGGTATGAACAGTGGTATGACTTTTTTAAATGGCACCCTGTATTTTTTTATTCGGTAATTCATTTTCTCTCCTAAAGGCCTATTCAAAAATGTATCACAGTTTACCATTCACTGAAACACAACGATATTAATTACGTAAGACAACATTGACGTTGACGCTCCCAGCGCTTAGTGTAGGTACTCGGGGTAATAGAACACATCCACACTGACAGAGGACAAATGTAAACTTAAGTAGAATGCCCACCCGTCGTTCCTTCAACCATCGCCAATTGAAGAGCTGTGTGAGTAGAATGTACATCAACGAAGAGGTAGAAATGCTGCTCATCTATGGGGAGTGTAAGTTAGCATAACAGTAACTGTAATACTATTTTCTTATGTACGGGTGCATTTAGTACATTGCTTTAGTCCTTTTAAATACTGTGGTTTAGTGTAAGCATACAGTAAAGGCTGTCCTTCCTATAAACTGCATCGATATAAGAGGGAAGTTTCAGTCCGCGACAACGCAATCGTCATAGCACTCGCACAGACGAAGCTGCCGAAGTTATTGTTCTCGCTTCCGTTGCTATGAATCCACATGTGAGCACACCACAGCCTGAACACAAGATTGGCGTTTCTGTAACCAGTGTACACCGTATTCTTACACGTCGCCGGTTCCATCTTCACCATGTACAATTACATCAAGAATTGCATGGGGATGATTCCAGAATCGTGTACAGTTCTGTCAGTGGGCACAATAGCACATCCTCGCCAACTCTAACTTCGTCTCCAATGTTCTATTTACCGATGAATGTTCCTTCTCAAACAAAGGACATTATTGGTCCAGCGGCAACCCACGATGGCTTAGACACGTGGAACATCAGCGTCAATACAGAGTTAACATCTGGTGTGGGATGCTCGGCACTACAATTATTGGCCGTTATTTCATGAATGGTTGTCTAAACACCACAGCGTATGCCAACTTCCTGAGGCGAATTCTTTCTCCACTTCTGGATAAAGTGCCACTAAGAACTAGAATCCTTATGTCGTATCAACATGAAGGATTTCCAGCACGTAATGTCTTGCGTGCACGTCGTGTTCTGAGCCGAAGTTTCATGGAACTACCTACGACCAGTTTTTATATGCAATAAGACAAAAAAAGAAGCATCCGGAAGGAATTATCCGAATGGGATGGAAATCGGGAGATGTGACGTACAGGTTCCTTAACATCAATTACTAGTGGTCCCTGGTAATCAAAGAACAGAGTCAGCATCACCTTTCCAACATATGGCTGACTCTTAAATGTCTCTACCAAATACACATTCTTCATTCTCCGATGGACACCTACCGTCGTTTGTGTCGTCGGCAGTAAAGAAAAGAATAACAGCACGTTGGTTTTGTCTGGACGAAATTGGGAATAACGTCACCCTAGTTTACCGTATGCATGTTGGTAAGACACACTAGTCCCTTTTCTACATGCCGCTGCTTATATACCCGCATCGGAGGAGTGCGACATTGCATATACGCTGCGGCAACAACCCAAACGGAAACTTCTTGATCGCCCCTATGTATAAAAGAAAGTACAGCTTGAACGGGTCCACTTACGAATGACATGTGATTCCTATACACTTAAGACTACAAAAAGAACGATTAACACACCTGTAAATGATGCAAGATGACGTTTTTATTAAAACATATCCACCAAAAGCAAATGTTATGGCCTACGAACATGGGGGACGTCGGCTTCAGGTTTGCGACGTCATGAGAGCTTCCCTTGTTGTACCTTGGTGGTCTTATCCCTTGCTACTTAAGGGAAACTTACTACAAGCGGTCCTGCCAGAGGGTTAACGGAACCAGCCAGTAGCTACATCGCTCGACAGGCCGAACGGTCACCCATCCAAGTGCCAGCCAAGCCCGACAACGCTTAACTTGGGTTATCTGACGGCAACCGGTGTTGCCACTGCGGGAAGGGCGTTGGCGAGTGTCAGCATAACTGTTCCTAATTGTCTGGTGTCATAGAGGGCGTGAACATAAAGATTAATTATCAGTTATAAACTCTCTGCTAATGCTTCGTGCTGTATACAAACGTTCCAGTTCTCGCCCTTCAGAATTAGATGCTTTTGTTTTTCTTACTATGGAGGTACTGAAGTTAGTTTGTTATAAAAAGTCAAAGAATATCTTCTATCAAATTTGTTTCTCTTCAACGGTGTTGACAGATAGGCTTCACTATCACTGAACTGACACTGAAAGTTAAATTTCTAGCCTGCAATATGTTAATTTTTCCGAGAACATTTTGTGCATTGACATTTCCGATTTCCACACATTTTCACTCAGAAGTCTAACAGATGGTGGTACCTAGAAAGTAAAATAACATTTATAAATATGTTTTAAATTTTCACTATATTTAATTATAACAATTTTGTACAAAGAAAACAGCTTATACCACACTTGAGCGACGTGTCTTTGCTAAGATCGCGCTCTAAATTTCACATTAGTTTCAGAATGAAGTCCTTCTAGCAGTTTTATTACGATGTACTGTTTCCTTCTTCCCTTTGTAAGTTTAAAATAACACATTTCTGGACATAGCTTTATTAAGAAAAATGTTTAATTTCACTTTCTATATTATTTCCGAAAACTAGGAATAGTTATTATGATACACATCGTATAACTTTATGTTACTGTCAAAAGTATTTGGAATGTAACAAAACAAAAAACTACCATAAAACAACATACTCGGAAGCCAACGGGTAGCTGCTTAAATAAACCTCGTCGTGACCCCATTTTCCAACCTCAGCTTTGAACGAATTGACGCACCAACCACATGAATCATGAATGAGTGTGCAAAGGTTAAATATACTCAGAAAGAGCGCCAGTGCTATAATGTTTTCATGAAATTGGAAATGAAAAAATAATAGTAAATATTGATTTAGAACGTAATCATGAAGACAGACCACCACAGCTAGGTAACTGGATGACAGCTCGACTGAGACCTACACGGAAAGACACAGTGTAACCTCCCAACGGATAAAAAATATAATGTATATTGCATTCACATTTAGAGTAACCTCCCCACAATAAAAATATGTATATGGCATTTACATTTAGTGTAACCTGGAAACAGAAAAAAATAAGTATATAGTTACATCATTCACATTCAGTGTAACTACCAAACAGTGCAACCTACCAAAAACAAAATGTATAATTATATAACATTCACATCTTTAGCGTAACCTACCAATAATAAATTCCGTAACATCCTAATAATACAATGTGACTAATCTCTCAATAAAATTATGGCTCACTTATAACCTTTCAGTAATTGACTGTGAATTTAAACTGGTAAATTTTGGACGTCAGCAGCGCTGCGTCATGGCACTGAAAGATCATTTTGAAAAAAAAAAAAAAAATGAAACTTCTTACCTCAATTAAGCCGCCGGATAACACATATATACACTCCTGGAAATGGAAAAAAGAACACATTGACACCGGTGTGTCAGACCCACCATACTTGCTCCGGACACTGCGAGAGGGCTGTACAAGCAATGATCACACGCACGGCACAGCGGACACACCAGGAACCGCGGTGTTGGCCGTCGAATGGCGCTATCTGCGCAGCATTTGTGCACCGCCGCCGTCAGTGTCAGCCAGTTTGCCGTGGCATACGGAGCTCCATCGCAGTCTTTAACACTGGTAGCATGCCGCGACAGCGTGGACGTGAACCGTATGTGCAGTTGACAGACTTTGAGCGAGGGCGTTTAGTGGGCATGCGGGAGACCGGGTGGACGTACCGCCGAATTGCTAAACACGTGGGGCGTGAGGTCTCCACAGTACATCGATGTTGTCGCCAGTGGTTGGCGGAAGGTGCACGTGCCCGTCGACCTGGGACCGGACCGCAGCGACGCACGGATGCACGCCAAGACCGTAGGATCCTACGCAGTGCCGTAGGGGAACGCACCGCCACTTCCCAGCAAAATAGGGACACTGTTGCTCCTGGGGTATCGGCGAGGACCATTCGCAACCGTCTCCATGAAGCTGGGCTACGGTCCCGCACACCGTTAGGTCGTCTTCCGCTCACGCCCCAACATCGTGCAGCTCGCCTCCAGTGGTGTCGCGACAAGCGTGAATGGAGGGACGAATGGAGACGTGTCGTCTTCAGCGATGAGAGTCGCTTCTGCCTTGGTGCCAATGATGGTCGTATGCCTGTTTGGCGCCGTGCAGGTGAGCGCCACAATCAGGACTGCATACGACCGAGGCACACAGGGCCAACACCCGGCATCATGGTGTGGGGAGCAATCTCCTACACTGGCCGTACACCTCTGGTGATCGTCGAGGGGACACTGAGTAGTGCACGGTACATCCAAACCGTCATCGAACCCATCGTTCTACCATTCCTAGACCGGCAAGGGAACTTGTTCCAACAGGACAATGCGAGTCTGCATGTATCCCGTGCCACCCAACGTGCTCTAGAAGGTGTAAGTCAACTACCCTGGGCCGCAAGACCTCCGGATCTGTCCCCCATTGAGCATGTCAGGGACTGGATGAAGCATCGTCTCACGCGGTCTGCACGTCCAGCACGAACGCTGGTCCAACTGAGGCGCCAGGTGGAAATGGCATGGCAAGCCGTTCCACAGGACTAAATCCAGCATCTCTACGATCGTCTCCATGGGAGAATAGCAGCCTGCATTGCTGCGAAAGGTGGATATACACTGTACTAGTGCCGACATTGTGCATGCTCTGTTGCCTGTGTCTATGTTCCTGTGGTTCTGTCAGTGTGATCATGTGATGTATCTGACCCCAGGAATGTGTCAATAAAGTTTCCCCTTCCTGGGACAATGAATTCACGGTGTTCTTATTTCAATTTCCAGGAGTGTATTTGCTCGTATACGAAATTTTTCTGGTACAGCCCAGTGCAATGCTGGGTGATAGATTTGTCATGTAAAAAGAGAACAACTGATTTTTCTTTGCAATAATCGGGATGGCCATGGATTGGAGAAATTAGTAAATTCTTTAAATTGAGATGAAAATTGTCAAAAGTTAATTTTTATAAGAAAGATTATTTTCAAGAGATTTTTTTAAACATTTACTTGACTTGATATAACAATACTACATGTGCGCGAGGCTGCTTTTACCTGATACTACAATGCTCAGGCACCGCCATCGCTCCCCACGACTGGCCCAGCCAATTTCATACACACGACTGCTAGCTACTACTTACTACTACTGCTACTGAGCTCCTACTACTAACAACACTGCTCTCTGGTCTGAGATTCTCTTATACCTTACATATCGCAGGCAGCGCATGAGCAATCCATCGAAATTACATCTGCTTGAATGTGCTAGCAATAAATTCCTTAATCATGGACCTCTTACAACAGAGGTAGCTCATATGGCTGACGAAATTACAAATTCGACTTAAGATCTTATTCAGTAATAAATTATTGTAAAACGTATGTACATTCCATTTAACTTTATTTTGTATATTGGTTTACTTTCACTTCACACTTAAACATGAGGCTAAGTAGTATACTCATTTGTACTTTGATGAACGTCTGGTGTCAATAAAGCTGCTGTACGAGGTGTCCCATCGCCTCCTCCCTACCCCCTCCCCACCCCCATAGCCCCCACGTTCTCTGACGTATTCACTCATTTCGATAAACAGACAGCTGCACCCTCGCAGGTAAATCTCAGTAAGTCGTGCAAAGGGCAGTATGTTACTATTGCCAATGGGGATTTTCGAGGACTGTGTTCAGCAAATGATTGGTTCACAAAGTCTAGTTGTCTTGCCAAATTAAATACAACCGAGACGTTGTTGATGTGTTGTTGTTATAGACAGTTTTTAACGCAAACGAGAGTGAGAAGTGATCTTTCCAATTCAACCAAAGTCATTGGAAGAGTGCAAACGAAGGGCAAAACTACACACACATTCGGAAATTAGCTTGAAATTTTAAGGTTCAGCATTTTATTCAAGCTGCCTAATGGTTCCGAAGTAATGTCTCCAAAGTCTGGAGTATGAATTGCTTTCAAATATATTATTTGGCCTTCTACATCTGTTGTGAAATCACCATGGTATTCATTCATAAATAACTTGCATGACCCGTCGACCCGAACGTCAGTCATCTTCGAGTACGTCCATACAAGTCTACATGCGCCATTTAAATTTTTCACTGTGTCATACAAGATTTTCAAGTTAGATACTACACTATTGGCCATTAAAATTGATACACCACGAAGATGACGTGCTACAGACACGAAATTTAACCGACAGGAAGAAGATGCTGCGATATGCAAATGATTAGCTTTTCAGAGTATTAACACAAGGTTGGCGCCGGTGGTGACACCTACAACGTGCTGATATGAGGAAAGTTTCCAAACGATTTCTCATACAAAGAAGCAGTTGACCGGCGTCGCCTGGTGAAACGTTGTTGTGATGCCTGGTGTAAGGAGGAGAAATGCGTACCATCACGTTTCCGACTTTGGTAACGGTCGGATTGTAGCCTAACGCCATTGCTTTTTATCGTATCGCGACATTGCTGCTCGCTTTGGTCGAGATCCAGTGACTGTTAGCAGAATATGGAATCGGTGGGGTTCAGGAGGGTAACGCGGAATACCGTGCTGGTTCCCAACGGCCTCGTATCACTAGCAGTCGAGATGACAGGCATCTAATCCGAATGGCTGTAACGGATCGAGCAGCCACGTCTCGTTCCCTGAGTGAACAGATGGGGACGTTTTCAAGACAACAACCATCTGCACGATCAGTTCTACGACGTTTGCAGCATCATGGACTATCGTCTCGGAGACCATGGCTGCGGTTACTCTTGACGCTGCATCACAGACAGGAGCTCCAGCGATGGTGTACTCAACGACGAACCTGGGTACACGAATGGCAAAACGTCATTTTTTCGGATGAATCCAGGTTCTGTTTACAGCATCATTATGGTCGCATCCGTGTTTGGAGACATCGCGGTGAGCGCACATTGGAAGCGTCTATTCGTATCACCCGGCGTGATGGTATGGGGTGCCATTGGTTACACGTCTCCGTTACCTCTTGTATGCATTGACGGCACTTTGAAAAGTAGACGTTACATTTCAGATGTGTTACGACCCATGGCTCTACCCTTCATTCGATCCCTGCGAAACCCTACATTTCAGGATAATGCACTACCGCATGTTGCAGGTCCTGTACGGGCCTTTCTGGATACAGAAAATGTTGGACTCCTGCCCTGGCCAGCACTTTCTCCAGATCTGTAACCAACTGAAAACGTATGTTCAATGGTGGCCCAGCAACTGTGTCGTCACAATACGCCAGTCACTACTCTTGATGAACTGTGGTATCGTGTTGAAGCTGCATGGGCAGCTGTACCTTTACACGTCATCCAAGCTCTGTTTGACTCAATGGCCAGGCGTATCAAGGCAGTTTTTATGACCAGAGGTGGTTGTTCTGGGTACTGATTTCTCAGGATCTATGCACCCAAATTGCATGTAAACGTAGTCACATGTCAGTTCTAGTATAATATATTTGTCCAATGAATAGCCGTTTATCACCTGCATTTCTTCTTGATGTAGCAATTGTAATGGTCAGTAGAGTAGGTTGTCAATACTGCTACAAAAAATTTACCTTGAATACATATTCTGAATCCACATCTGTCAGCTCATTCCTGATCACATTACAAAATGATTTCCTCGTCTTTTTGTGGTCGTCCGGAAATTCAGCGTTGATATTAATCGCATAGGCAAAATTTTGGATTCAAAGAGAACGTTGTACTCATTTTCCCGAAGATATACTAAGTCATTTTCTAATCTCTGAAAGTGTCTTACCTCAATACCAGTGATAGTATTTCGAACTTTTAATTGTTTGGTTCTATAGTCACTTGGGAACAACAGCGTAAGCCATATTCATACCATGATGAAACATTTGAAATGTATCACATAATCTAAAGCACTCCATCCACATAACGTGTTTCCGATGGCAAATTTAACTTACTAAAAGTTTCAAAAGCAATTGCAGTCTTATCCAAGTGAACTTGAGTTTTCGTTACGGCATCAACACGAGCACTCTAGTGGGTGTCAGACATGGAATACAAAGAATTTCCGACACACTGTCTCAGAATTTGTCATCGTTGTGGACTGAAACTGAATAGTTGTTGAATCACTCCGCATAAGGTATCTGCTTCATGACAACTCACAGCTACCATGTACCTCATATAAATTAGGGCTATGATAAGCAAACGGAGAATGTTTTGCAAGGAAAAGTCACTGAAGAACTTCTGCCTTCATAACCTTGTCCGGGGTGTTTCCCAAGTGTTGATCGAATCAAATGTACAGCAGCAACTCCTGTTTTCTGATTACAGTCTACCAGTTTCAGACACCGTTCATCTATTTCGTACTTCTCAATTTCCTCATTTAAATATGACGCAAGATGAATGTTGCCACTTCAACATGATTTTAATCAGTAATTGCATCAACAGTAACTCACTACTATTTCACATTTTCTCTCTGTTCTAAGATGACACTGTCAATAGGATGGGTACTGCTACAAATAAATTCATTCTGAATTTCATTAGACAGATAATGCACTCGTAAACGCTTTTCATCTTCATGTCCATCTCTGACCTGGTAATGTGCTTTGCATGAACTAGATCACAGTGGCTCAAGAGCTCTAATATTCAGAGGAAATTTCCATCATTTTTAACTCAAATTTTCTGAGATGTATCTCTGAAGTCCAAGCTTCTTTGACCAAGTAAAAATGTCACATCAAGTAATCGTCTTAGTATCTGCTTCAAGATATAGGCTTCATTTTCAGTCTGTTTCTCGATTCTTTTAATTAAAGTACTAGTGCGTTGTAAACGACTCTCAAAATTCATGATTTCAAATGTCATTCTTTATGAAGATTGCTAGATTGATGTAATTGGTTCCAGTTACATAATTTTTCCTCTTTAATTAATGAGAATATTCAGATTTTGAAGAGAAGTGTGGACAAACTGACTCAGCCTAACTCGAAAGAAGGTAAAAGAAATAATGCTTATTGAGTTTCGCCTCAGACAAAACAGTCATGTGACACACATTAATTTTTTGGAAGTTTACACAGAAGCACAGGTGAAGGAAAAGAGCGGCAATTTTCATTTACCGAAAAATATTTTGGATGGTTAGGTGGGCCACAATTTGCTACCCCTTTTATTTCTTTAGTTGTAGAATTTAAAGTGCTTAATTTTCCAACATAAAAATTGCTATAGGAACACTTGTAACTGTAGATCCGATGCTGATGTTGTAAAAGAGTTTTGAAATATACTTAAAACGCTAGAAATGACTTTAATAAATGAACTAAATCTGGAGAAAATGCTTTACAAAATGAACAGATTATATTGAAACATTTGAAAATTACATCATAAAGTAATAACGTAAGCAAAAAAGGGTTCAAATTGCTCTGAGCACTATGGAACTTAACGTCTGAAGTCATCAGTCCCCTAGAACTTAGAACTACTTAAACCTAACTCTCCTAAGGACATCACACACATACATGGCCGAGGCAGGATTCGAACCTGCGACTGTAGCGGTCACACGGTTAAAGAATGTAGCACCTAGAACCGCTCGGCCACTCCGCCCGGCTAATAACGTAAGCAGAAACTTAAAATGGAAACAATGTTTTTGTTGTTGTCTTCAGTATAAAGAATGATTTGATGCAGCTCTCCATGCTACTCCATTCTGTACAAGTCTTTTCTTCTCAGAGTAACTACTGCAACCTACATCCTTCTGAATCTGAACACTGAGTTGATCTCTTGATCTTGATTCCCTCAGCATCACCTGATTTAATTCGACTACATTTCACTGTCCAGGTTTTTGTTGATGTTCATCTTCTATCTTCCTTTCAAGACACTGTCCATTCCGTTCAACTGCTTTTCCAAGTCCTTTGCTGCTTTGACTGAATTACAGTGTCGTCAGCAAACCTCAAATTTTTATGTCTTTCAGTGGATTTTAATTCTTTCACCAAATTTTTCTTTTGTTTTCCTTACTGCTTGCTAAGTATACGGATTGAATACTTTAATATTTCTGGCATTGTCGCCATGATATTCGGCTAAAGGAATCTCTTTTTAGAGGAGTTGAGAAGACAGATGTAGCAAGATGACGTAATGTGGTGTGAGGTACAGATGACAGGTGAGGAAGACCGCCTAAATTGCGGACCTTTTCCGCGATTGGTTACTGCATTCAGAAGTAGCGCGCCAAAGTGATAATCTTCCGTTATTGATATTACACAAGCTAAACAGCGTGTTTACCTGCATGTTATATTTAAAGCATCTCCCAATACCATGCTATCATTCCATTGTTTCACAAGTATTAATAACCCGCAGAATAACAAATAACTGAAAACGAAACGAAAGGCAGACGAAGCACTTCGGTGATGTTCGGATCGCGCCGAACTTGAATGGTTCAGCTGTGAGAAAAAGAGTTCGTTCGCCAGTCTCCGAGGACGGAGATGTTGTCCGCCACGGTATCAGTTAAGACTTAGTTAGCAATGTCTAGTGAGTAAATCAGAGCAGGTTCGGAAGCCACAGAGGACAGACATGGTGTCTGCCGCGGTCAGTATTAATTAAGGCTTTGTTAGGAATGTATGGTTATTTGGACATATAGTTGAGAAAAGTGTGATATTAATTACGGAAATACGCAGTTCATTAATTTGTTGAAGAATGGAAATCATTTGTGACTCTAAATGGAATATAATTGGGCAGTTTCTCCTGTTCTGCCAAAAAAAAAAAAAAAAAAAAAAAAAAAAAAAAAAAAAAAAAAAAAGCGAGTGGCATCCCGGATAAACAAACAGTTTGGAAATTTAATCGTTACTAAATGACAGTTCCTCGCAAATAGTTTCTTACAGCCTCAACATTACGGATTCACGACCTACGTTCTGCTTTCTGCTCAGGGGTCAACAGCTGTAGAAGACTGCAGGTTGGTGATCTTTTGTTAGGACTTACGCATTCCACTCTGAGTGATAGAAGCAAATAGGGATCTCGCATGTATTGCAATATTTGTACAAATGAGGTAAGTGATACGTCATCTGTTGTAACACTGAGGAGGTATAAATAAGAGAAATATTTTTGAGGGGATAGGTTTATCATACGCACGCACATATAACTATATAACTTCTCTCTAACTCTCTCTCTCTTTTCAACTTGCAGTACATGGCTTCCCTTATATGGATAATCGTTGAAGTCAAAGTGCTTTAGAATTACGAGGCTCGATTTTATTAGCGAGAATTGTGAACTGTAACCGATGAACGAACTGTGTAATGACTGATACGTGTGAACTGTGTACGACCAGAGAACTGCATGAGAACTGTGATAAGTAGGATTTCAACTGTGTTTGGAGTGTTTTTTTAACTACAATATCCGATGCCACAAAATCAAAATTCACAAAACAATGCAAGTAGTAACTGTATCAGTGGAGGGGGAAGTGCGTAAGTGCCACTAGAATAGAAATTAAAGAAGCGTGCACAGACCATGGGATGACATTACAAACTATCACTTCAAGATTCTTCATGCTACGAGACGGCAGATTGTGCAAAGCAGCGTGAGGCAGCCACAGACAACACTCTGTCTCTCTGTCTCTCTCTCTATCTGTCTCTGTCTGTCTCTCTCTCTCAACCTCTGTTTTCATCTTACTGTACCAGCATCAGGGAAAGGCTACAACCCTGTCTCCCCCGCTTCTCAACCACTGCTTCCTTTTCGGAACCCCGACTCTTTGCAACTGCCATATGTATTCTGTACAGATTGTAAATAGCCTTCGCTGCCTTCATTTTACCCTTGTCACCATTAGAATGTGAAAGAGAGTGTTCCAGTCAACACTGTCGAAAGCTTTTTCTACGTATAAAAATGCTATAAACGTAGGTTAGTGCTTCCTTATCGATACGACACTCGGAGTTGCCAGCACTACACACCACAGTCTCCCGCGTAACTGGAAGAGCAAGCAGATAGAAAAAAAAATGATTTATCCTTTCCGTTATCAGTTTTTCAACTTCAGCACAATTATCTTTAAATTCAAGTGTAACTTGACCATTACTTGAATTTCTGCTCCCTGCTTTGCCAGTGGACCTGCAAAGATGGCACACTGTTTAGCCGTCTGGCCGTAGATGGAAGTTATGTAAAACGCTGTCTTCGAGAAGGTAAATTTGTTTTAGCTGTCAGATTAATAAATAGAGATTATTCCAAGCAACACAAGGGATTTTTCATTGCCGTTTTCAACTGCTGCGGCGTGGGCATCAGTTGACTGGACATGTCCTTTTCTTTTTCATTGTACACTGGAGCTGCAGCAAATCTACCCTTTTTCTCATTCTCCACGTTCTCTTTTTTCCTTTTCTCTTCAGTGCCCAAGACTTGGGTTTACATTCCATAGTTCTAATATCACTTAAAACAAACTTGCACTCTTGCACACCAAATCTACAAATGTCAAAAGTTTGTAAAATAAATCACCGTCAGTGTTGCAAGCTCAGAGGTCTCGATACGAAGTGGAGGCGGACTGCCGGCAGCTCTTGGTGTCATTGTGTGTGTAACCGCAGACCTTACAAAATAATTACTCTCCAGTACTTTCCCCATTATGTGTGCATTTCAAGGCAAGAGGTGTGCGCCAGTGGACGGAGATGTTTCGAAACAGCAAGTGGGATCCCAGAGATGGTGCAATTACGGTAACTCTTTACTTTGGCATTGGCGGATGCTATCTGCTGTTTACGAGAAGAGAACTAAGGAACAGGGATGGAAGGGAAAACCGGTTTTTTAATTTTGTTGAACCGTTTTTCGATTGTTTATTGGTCCAAGTTATAAACACATTTAGGAAAAGAACTGATAACCATCAAAAGGAGAAAGAAAACGGTGAAAACTCAACTCTCCGCATCAATTGTAACGTTACGCTTTCGTAGGCGAGCTAATCGGTCGCCTAGAATTGGTACGAATATGGTGAATTTACATGCGAAAGTGTGCGGTCCCACCGCCGATAGCACGAGGCAACCGGGCGGGCCGTCACGTTCGCTCCGGGCGAATCACGTGTTTTAGCAAAACACCGGAAACAGGAAAATCCCTAAACTGGGAATCTGGATATCTGTTACTTGCATGGCCTTTAGTAGCAGATGCTCCAAGAAATGGTGGCCTGTCAGTCTTCAGGATGGCTAAGTCACGGCTTTTTGAGATTCGACAATAGTTCGGATCAGGTACTAAAGCAAATCTGAATGAATCGGCGATCTCAGATAAATGAGGGCCATACTGAGGCACAAAAACTCCAAAACCTTTAATATTTCACAGCGAATAAACATTTACACAATGAACCCCTGAATTGACAACTTTTAATCCCGCCATGCGATTTCAACAAACGGTATCTCAAAAGATAGCATTGGATTATAGCTATAATCCCTGGAAGTCATGTATCTGTGTCGATTTTATTTATTAATTTACGACATCTTTTATATTTCTTCATTACGCAAATGTTTGTCAGAACATTGTTTTCTCCACATTGACACAACAAACGAATACAGCATGAATATCTGATATTTTGTCATACTTAAGTTTGACTAATGAATAGTATGCTATTTTGTCAGCAACTTTAATTAAATACTGATTGTCACTGCTATTAAAAACTGTGCTAATCTGAAAGTGGCCAGCTGTGTGTGTTACCGGACAGCAAAATTGAACAGAGAACCAAAACACGCTTCTGTCAAACGGGCCTAAGTAATTATTTAAACACTATATAAGGACAATCCGTTGTGCTTCATCGTGAGTAACTTGTTCAAGAAAGCTGGCTTATTTATTTTTGAACTAACTATTACTTCTATTTGTTGTAAATGACCTGAGTGTAACTGATTGTTTACGATATTCCTTTACTTGCATATTGTTGTCACATATTAGTTTAGTACTGGGAGCAGCTAACTTCAATCAAATCATGTTTGTAGATATTAAGGATGATGTATTTTTTGTGAGGATGGCATCAGCCAATGGAAAAGCAGATAGTTGTGGAACATTACGGGAGTCATGTGTAGACTTGGACTCTATTAGTGAAAAGCTCAAAGGAGGCATTCTGACACTTTATGTCAAGTTCTCCAAGGAGGCAAAGCTACCTATGGTAACGTGCACGATTCCGACGTCCAGGTGATTGATTCTGGGAGGTGAATGGTTGCTATCACATTGTGATCACGAAATGGACTTAATTTTCACAAGTGTTTAATGAATATTTAGTTTGGAGATTTTGTTACCATTTTCATAACCTTCTCATTGTACCTTTACCTCATTTGATAAGGATATTTTCTGCCTATATTTTACGGTCGCAGGTTCGAATCCTGCCTCAGGCATGGATGTGTGTGATGCCCTTAGGTTAGTTAGGTTCAAGTAGTTCTAGGGGGCTGATGACCTCAGAAGTTGAGTCCCATAGTACTCAGAGCCATTTGAACCATTTTTTGTCAGTATTTTAACTGACTTTCCTAGTACCACTTCCCGTTTATGTCAGATATCCTTTCTTCTACATCAGTTACAGATGTAGGAATAAAATCCTTATAAGTGAGTTATCCATTTAACCTTTTTTATGTTTCTGTGTAATTTATTAATTCTCAATTCTAGTCAGTGTACAAACTGTTTGACAGCAGGATTATAGCTACAGGTTATTCTTTTCAGCGGACTAGGTGAGGGGCATGAAAGTGCACGTGTGCTGCTCGACACTATGACTATATAGAGCTGTTCTTTTTAAACAAAGCCTTGCATAGTGGAAGTACCTGCAGTAGAAGTAACCGCAGGTAAAGTCGCAACTGGTTTGTTCGTATCGTTCGCTGTTTTTAAGAGTAAATACAGTCTGTAGCAGCCGTTAGGTACCAACACTCAGTGGTACTAAAAATTGCAGTTTCGAAATAAAAAGTTTTAATTCTCAAAATTTCCTTTGGTTTCATAAATTGGATTATTAAAAACAAAGTGAAGTAAGCAGTTCTCGTTTAATAGCAGTCCCTAGCAAAAATCACGTGACGCAAGAAGAGGTACAGCATTATTGAGCTAATAATGTTGCCACGTGACGTGGCGTCCGTTACACGGCGCTTGGTTCACGCGTTCTTTCATTTGTTCGTAGAACAGATAATTTAAAAGTGAACTGCCATGCGCAGCCTTATGTTGGTCGAGGTATCACAACAATATTCCTCACTTGGCAACACTAACCTCCATTGTGAGCCGATGACTGATGTATGGTGCCATCTTTGGACATGTTCGAAAACCCAATATGACACAAAATCTTTTGTCCGATAGCAATCTGATATTTTCCAACTGGTCACCTTGGAAGATCCAAAGAGACTTGTAACCTGGGGATTTTGCCCCCTCCACTTCCACCCGCTGCCCGCAACTCCCCTCTCGTCGGACTGGTGTCGTCGTTGAGCGACTGTAGGGAGTACAAGAGGACTTAGACGAAGTTTCTACGAGGATAATTCCAAAAGTAAGGTCTCCTATTTTTTTTATAAGTACATAGACCTGTTTATTTCTACAGTGGTTTACATCAGTTTACAGCTTGAACATTTAGCTATTTTTTGACATAATCACCATTTCTGTCGATGCATTTTTGTAGACGCTGTGGCAGTTTTTGTATGCCCATGTAATATCACCTCGCCGCCATGCTGTTCAGAAAGTTATGAGCATCTTCTTTCAACTCGCCGTCGGGGCTGAATTGCTTTCCGGCCAAATGTTGTTTTAACTTAGGGAATAGGTGATAGTCACTGGGCGCCAAGTCAGGACTATAGAGTGGGTGGGTGATTATGTTCCACTTTCGGGATTACCCTCGTAGTTGGTGTGAAGGTAAGCTGCTAGCTACAAATGCAGAAATACATTAACTAAAGCAAAGTAGTAGAAGAAACAATCCCACAATAATAGAATAGAGCATTAGCAGTGTGTTGCTTGAAGCAGTCACGAGTTAAAATATCACGGCGGAACGTTGCAACGCAGTATGAGGAGGAACGTACATGTAAGGATTCAAGTAGGGAAGGCAAATTCTCGACTTCGGTTTGCTGGTAGAATTTTAGAAAAATATGGAGAGTACATATCCAAAACTAGTGCTACCCATTCTTGACTACTGCTCGAATGTCTGGAATCCCCACCTGGTTCGAATAAAAGAATACATCCAAGCAATTTAAAGGCAGCATTCTAGATTGGTACTGGTAGATTCGACCAACTCGGAGATATTTTGAGATGCTTGGGGAACTAGAAAGGGATTCCTTAGGGCGTAGACGAAGTTCTTTTCGAAGAACACTTTTGAGAAAATTCGGAGAACCGACAGTTGAAGGTGACTACAGGGTGATTCTACTAGTGTCAACGTATATTTTGCGTAAAGACTACGAAGAAAAAATATACAAGTAAGGACTCTTGTGAAACCATATAGGCGTTTGTTTTGCCATAGCTTTGTTTACGAGTGGAGGACGAAAGGAGATGGTTTGTTAGGGGCAGAAGTTACTCTCCGCCACGTACCACACGGCGGCTTGCGGAGCGTGTATGTAAACGTGGATGAAGACGATTCTTTTATATGGCAGCAGGTTGTCAATATGAGAGCGTTTATTATAAATGTCTTTCTTGTTATGTATCAACTAATATTTTCAGGAGCTATAACTTGTTAGCCACTCAAAGGAAGAAGCCGGTAAGGTAGTGGGCAGCTTTCAAATCTTCCACGTGACATCAGAGCAGAGAGCCCATCACAGAGTGGCTGGTGGCCAAAACAACCCTGAATGCAAAGCTTGGATATCTGAAAGGTCGTATGAGACAACTGTAACTTTATCAGAGGAGGCTTGGGACTACTTGTCTTTGTCTGATAGACGCTCACTTGTGTTGACGCAAATAATTCAAATCACAGTGTACAAAGGGATTATGTTGTGGTGTACATTGAGTGACAGAAAAGTGAAGCACCCGGATGGCGTGGTCGGAAGTCTATGTAACTCCATACAAGTACACACCATCGACGGGTATGTACGGGACGTGCTAAAAAGTAATGCATATGAAATTTTTGTGGAAACTATTAAATGTTTTGAAATAAAAACATTATTAACGTTCTACACCATTATTCTTCAACTATACATATTTATTTCTCAACACATTTTCCCTGAAGACTGAAACATTTCTCCCGAAGAGAGCCCAGTGTGTTGACACCGCCGCTGTAGAATGTTTGACTTCGTTGACGGAGCCGCAGCCTCTCCTCTTCTCACATTTCTTCATGACTACCATAGTGAAATCCCTGCAAGTGTTCTGTAAGTTCTGGAAACAGACGAAAATTGAATGGGGTCAGCTCGGGACTGTAAGGAGGATGATCGATGACAGAGCACTCAAGGCGTCGGACAGCTGCAAATGTCGCGATGCCTGTGAGTGGCCTGGCAGTTTCATGCTGAAATAGAGGGTGCTCCGTGTGTGAACGAACTCTTCGAATTCGTGCTTTCAGTTTCCTGATGGTCTCGCAGGACCTTGCAAAGCTTATGGTGGTTGGTTTAGGCATGAATTCCAAATACACTACACCTTGTGCATTCCAGAACACTTTGAGCATGACTTTTGCGTGCTGATCGAACGATCTAAAATTATTTTGGGGTCGCTGATACTTTGTGACTAAATTCAATTGATGCTGTTTAGTTTTCGGGGTCAAAATGGGGAATTTACCGTCACATAATAACAGAACACAGCTTTCACTCCTCTATGAATTTCAATTAGAGACACGTTTTGTTCGGTTAGAAACTACATTACAGATAGTTGTTTCTCAAGCACAGGCATAGTTACATTACCCACTGACATGTCACACGCCACTTATCGGAGTCTCCAAGCGGCAGAGGGTTGCGACCTGCATATCTCAAAAAATTCGGAGGCACCACTTTTCAGAACTACATGGTATATTATTGTAGGTGCAATTCCCTGTGAGAGTTAGAAAGCCCACCAGAACGCATTTGTATTGCTCGTGTTTCGTCTTCTTATTGATCCTGTCAGGGTACATACAGAGTGTTAACAGTATTAGATGTTCAGTGAGTACTGCGAGGGACACGAGATGACGTACACTCCTATGAGACAGTGTTATCAATCCCTAACGGATTTTGAAAGAAGGTCCAATGCGGGTCTCCATTTGGTCATGTGGTCGAATCATGCAAAATCCAAATTTGTG
This sequence comes from Schistocerca gregaria, assembly GCF_023897955.1. Lineage (NCBI taxonomy): Eukaryota > Metazoa > Arthropoda > Insecta > Orthoptera > Acrididae > Schistocerca > Schistocerca gregaria. Next base: position 745,063,082 of record NC_064922.1, read on the forward strand.
GGGCTCTCAGATGTGACAATGGCATACTGTTGGACTGCATGCTTGATGCTTGGCAGCAGTCATGTTTTCAAGGTTCCAGTCGACAAGGAAGAACTGCCATACTGTGCACCATACGCACCGCAACCTCATCACATCTTCCTACGCTATCCAAGAACAAGTAATGGAGACCCTGAAACATTCTGTATTATGCATACCATCGCTCGGAGACTGTCAAAAGCCGGACCGTTACCCGCACAACACAAACGGCTGCGTTTGGAGTTGTGGTGTGACCAGGAAGCATAGAGTTCTGATGAATGGCGATGCATTGTTTTCAGCGATGAATTACAATTCAGCACTGCTCTGCATGGCCACTGTTGGCAACTATGGCGGGTAAGTAATATAATTGTAGAATATTCTAGTGTGTTGTTGTTGTGGTCTTCAGTCCGAAGATTCGTTTGATGCAGCTCTCCCTGCTATTATGTCTTGTGCAAGCCTCATCTCCGAATAATTACTACAGCCTCCATCCTTTTAAATCTGCTTATGGTGTTCATCTCTTGGCCTCCGTCTACCACTTTTACCCCTCACACTTAACTCCAGTACTGTCTGTTCCCGGTAGCTGAGTGGTCAGTGCGACAGAATGTTAATCCCAAAAGCCCGCGTTCGATTCCCGGCTGGGTCTGAGATTTTCTTCTCTCAGGGACTGTGTGTTGTGTTGTCCCAATCATCATCATTTCATCCTCATCGACGCGCAAGTCACCCAAGTGTTGTCAAATCGAAAGACTTGCACCCGACGAATGGTCTACCAGATAGGAGGCCATAGTTACTCGACAGTTACATTTATCTCCAGTACTAAACTGCTGATCCGTTGACGTTGACGACGCCGAATGTGTGCTGTCAAGTAATCCCTTCCTGTGCCACAAATTTCTGTTCTCCCCAATTCTGTTCAGTATGTCCTAATTAGTTACATGATCTGCCCATCCTATCTTCAGCATTCTTCTGTAGCAACTCATTTCAAACGTTTCTACTCTCTTCTTGTTTAAACTCTTTATTGTCCATGTTTTACCTCCATACATGTCTACACTCCATACATAAACTTTCAGAAAAGTCTTCTTAACGCTTAAATATATATTCGATGTAAAAAATTTCCCTCTTCGTGAAACACTTTTCTTGTCATTTTCAGCCTACACTTAATGTGCTCTCCTCTTTGGTCACTTCTACATGGATACTTTTCAAATATCACTTAAGTGCTTGGCAGAGGGTACATCGAACCACCTTCACAATAATTCTCTATTATTCCATTCTCGAACACCGCTCGGGAAAAGCGAACACCTATATCTTTCCGTACGAGCTCTGATTTCCCTTATTTTATTTGCTGATCGTTTTCTTTATGTTTCTCGGTTTCAACAAAATGTCTTCGCATTGTAGGGAGAACGTTGGTGATTGAAATTTCGTTAGAAGGTACCATCGCAAAGAGAAACGCCTTTGTTTTAATGATGTCCACCATAAATCTTATATCATGTCCTTGAGATTCTCTCCTCTGTTCCTCGATAATACAACAAGTGTTGCTGTTCTTCGAACTTCCTATATGCACTCCGTTAGTCCTATCTGGTAAGGTTCCCACACCGCGCAGCAGATCTCCAAAAGCGGACGGATAAGCGTGGTGTAGGCAGTCTATTAGATCTGCTGCATCTTCTAAGTGTTCTCCCAATAAATCGCACTCTTTGGTTCGCCTTTCCACAACATTTTCAAAGTGTTCATTCCAATTTAAATTGTTCGTTATTGTAATTCCTAGGTATGTAGTAGAATTTACAACGTTTATATTTGATTGATTTATCATGTAATCGAAGTTTAAGGGATTCCCTTTAGCACTCAAGTGGATGACCTCACACTTCTCATTATTTAGAGTCAACTGCCAATTTTCGCACCATACCGATATCTTTTCTAAACCGTTTTGCTATTTTTATTTTATTCTCTTATGACTTTAATAGTAACGACAACATCATCTTAAAACAACCTAAGGCGGCTGCCCAGATAATATCCAACATCGTTTGTGCAGATAAAGAACAGCAGAGGACCTGTAATACTACCCCGGGGAACACCTGAAACGACTTTTGTATTACTGGATGATTTTTCGTCAGTTCCTATGAATTGTGATCTCTCTGACAGTAAATCATGAATCCAGTTGCATAACAGACGATATTCCATAAGTAAACAATTTGACTACAAACCCACTTGTGACGTACAGTGTCAAAAGCCTTCTGGAAAGCTAGAAATAAGGAATAATTTTGAAATCCCTCGATCACCAGCACTTCGCGTAAATAATGGACTGGTTGTGTTTCATAACAACGATGCTTTCTAAATCCATGTTGACTGGTTGTCAATAGACCGTTCTCTTCCAGGTAATTCATAATGTCCGAAGACAATATAGGTTCCAGTCTTGCTGCATATCGACGTGAATGATATGGGCCTGTAGTTTAGTGGATTACTCGTACTGCCTTTCTTCAATATTGGTGTGATATATGTAACTTTCCAGTCTTTCGTCTAGCGAGCGGTTGTATGTGTTTGTTCACTATGGAGCTGTTGCACCAGCTTACTATGAACGGAAGCGGAGAGCTTGGTTCTATTAAGTTGCTTCACTAATCCGAGGATATCTGCTTTTAAGTTATTCATATTGGCAGCTGCTCCTGATTAGAATTCTGGAATATCTACTTCGTCTTCTGTGGTGAAGCAGTTTCGGAAGGCTGTGTTTAGTAAATCTGCTTTAGCAGCACTGTCATCGGATTTTGCATTCGTATGAATTTGTCATGCTTTTTTCGTTCTTTCTGCAACATTTTTCTGGCCCGTTTTGAGCACCAAGGGGGATTAGCTCCGTCGTTTGTTAATGTATTTGGTATAAATCTCTCAATAATTGTTGAAACTGTTTCTTTGTATTCAGTCCACTTCTGGTCTGCACTTACGTTGTTAATTTGGAAGGAGTGAAGATTGACTGTCAGGAAGGCTTCAAGTGAATTTTAATCTGATTTCTTGAATAGTTTATTTTTGGAAGATTTGGGAATTACGGTATTCAGTCTCGCTACGGAAATCCTTTGTTTGCTAATCCCTGCAAACGTTTTGATGATCTTTATTGGCTCAGGAATATTTGTCGCTAAGAGGTAAAGTGTGTTCTCAGAACCATTTGCTCTGCGAGTTGGCTCATGAACTAACAGCTCGAAAAAAATTTCAGAGAATGCGTACAGTACAATTTCGGATGATGTATGAGTGCCTCCGGATTTCAACATGTATTTTCGCTAATATATCGAAGGTACATTGAAGTCACCACTAACTGTACTTGTATGAGCTAAGTACGTGTTTGACATTAGACTCAAGTTTTCTTTGGAGCTTTCAGCAACTCTATCATCTGAGTTGAGAGGTCGGTAAAAGCATCCAATTATTATTTTATTCCGGTTTGCAGGAATGATCTCTATCCACACTAACTTACGGTAATTATCTTCTTCTCTTTCGCTATAAGGTGAACCACTTCTAACAGCAACAAACACGCAACCGCGAACTGTGTTTAGCCTACTCTTTCTAACACCGTGAGGTCCTTCGCAAAAATTTCGGCTGAATTTACCTCCAGCTTCAGCCAGCTGGCAGTGCATAAAACTATTTTAACATCAGTGCTTTCTATTAGAGATTGAACTCTGGTACTTCCCCAACACAGCTGCGACAATTTACAACTGTTATAGCGATCGTTCCTAGGTATTCGTTTCTCCTGAGTTCGACTCGTACCCTTTGAGACTGAAGGCCTTTTCGTATTTCTCCGAGTCTCTCTAACCTAAAAAGCACCCAGTCCGTGTCACACAGCCCCTGCTCCCCGTGTAGCCGCCTTCTGCGTGTAGTGGACTCCTGATCTATTTGGCGGAACCTGAAACGCTACCACCTTATGGCGCAAATCGAGGAAGCTTCTGCCTGCACGTTCGCAGAATCATCTGTGCCTCTGATTGAGATCCTCCACTTGGATCTGTACCAGAGTTCCGCAATCGGTACTGTCGACTATGCTGAAAATGGTAAGATTCACTTTTATCTCCCAAGCATGATTGGTGGCCTTTACCACATCTGATAGCTGTTTGAGGACAGAGAGAATCTCTTCGGACACACGCCATTGGTACTGAAGTGAGCCACCACCTGCAGCTGGCTGCACCTTGTGCTCTTCATGGCATACACAAGGACATGTTCACATCTCAAATGACGCCACCCAGTATGCAAACTGAGTTCACAGTGGCTTTCTTTCCCTTCTTGGCAACCATGTCTCTAAGGGTCCCCTTAGTGCGCCTAACACTGGAGGTCGCAACTACCAAAATGCCCGTTCTCTTTAAATACCCGAATTCTGCAGGCTGAGAGGTTTTCTCTGAAGCAGGAGAAGCGACTGCATCTGCCTGAAGGACATTGTCAGCCACAGATTGCACCTGTAACCTGTTTGTATGACTAATCGGAGAGGCCTTACGTTTGGTCCCGTGGGAAGTCTTCCACCGCCTTTTGCGCCCAAGGCGACCTCCCACTCGGCCACAGGTGAGGGGTCAGCACCATTGCGAGTAGTAACTGGGCTGGGTACCGGTGCAGACTGACCGCTGGACTCATGGGTCGTGCTGGACGTCCGTTGGATCCTCATGGCTGGTCCAAACAGTGATGCTCTTCCATTGCACCTTCAAGCTGTGTAACCGTAGCCATCACAGCCTGAAGTGTCACTAACTCGGCTTGCATCCGCAAACAGCAATTACAGTCCCTAGCCATACTAGACTACACTGGAAAGAAAGGAATACCGAAACGCGCTATGTAACTCTACTGTAGAAGCTGACAAAAATGCATATCTGTGTCTAATAAATTAGATTAACACGCAGAGATTTAAAACTAAACTACCAAAGTACCGATGTGAGTGTAAATAATTAGTTCTGTATCAGGAACTTCTACTATGTCACAAAAGCGGTATTACTTTCCGACAGAAACGTAAATGCGATTACTGTGTCTTTTATTTTGCTCAATATCACCTAACTCATTTAGACCGCATTGCATTATCCTTTATTTTGATTTTCATTTTACATTCTCTTCTGAAGTCGCTATTCATTCCGTTAAACTGCTCGTCCAAGTCCTTTTCTGTCTCTGACAGGATCACAATGTCATCAGCAAACCTCAATGTTTTTATATCTTCTCCCTGGACGTTAATTTCCAGTCTAAATTTTTCTTTGGTTTCCTTTATTGCTTATTCAATGTACAAACTAAATAACATCGGGAACAGACAACCACGCTATCTCATTCCTTTCTCAACCACTGCTTCATGCCCCTCGACTGTTATAAATGTCGTCTGGTTTCTGTATATGTTGTAGCCTTTCACTCCCTGTATTTTTTCCCTGAAACTTTCAGAATTTCAAAGAGAGACTCCATTCAACATTGTCTAAAGCTTTCTCTAACTCTACAAATGGAATAAGTGTAGGTTTGCATTTCATTAACCTATCTTCTAAGATAAGTTGTGGGGTTAGTATTGTTTCGTGTGTTCCTGCATTTCTCTCGAATGCAAACTAATCTTCCTTGAAGTCGTCTTCTACCAGTTTTTCCCTTCTGCTGTAAAAAATTCATGTTATTATTTTGCAACCAGGAGTTGTTAAGCTAATAGTGCGGTAATATTCACACCCGTAAGCACTTTCTTTCTTCGGAGCTGGAATTATTGTCTTCTTTACGTCTGACGGTATTTCACCTTCTCATACGTTATCGGACCTTTAACAGTAAACCACACCGATATGCAGTACCCTTTCCGAGCCGAAGTGGCGTCAGGTGAAATCACACTCGCGGCGGCCAGACTCTATACATCTTTGCGATGTGCTGTGCGGCAGTTAAATTATATACGTAGGCTAACGTATTGCTTCACAGATTGAAACGGAAACGTTTATTGGCTGATCCAGGTTAATTCTCTGGGTGCTATGTGTGTTAATCTCTTTGACTCGTGAAGCAGGATGAAACTCCTGGCTACTCCAAGTCAATAATTAAAAGCCGTCTATCAACCAGACTACTTATAACTTCCTGTCATGGCGGCTGCAGTGTAACACGTGTTAAGTTCGGCTCGCGAAATGTAGTCGAATTCGAAGGTGTTCTCGCAGGTGGTGTTGTCTAGTACAAGTGGAAATCGTGTAAACAACAGTGTTCTGTGCAGTAGTGCTATTTTTTTTCTGTGCTCCGCCAATATCTGCGAGAAAATGGTAAACAGAAGAGTCAACAGCAGCGCGTCCAGCAGCGGGGAAGCAGCAGGTGCGGCGGGCCTGCTCCTGGCGGAAGGTGCGGCCGCGGCTCCCGGTATAGCGGAGCTGGTCCGCTCTGAGGTAAACGCTGCGCTTCGCGATAAAAACAATCTCGATCTGATAGCAGGCACCATGTCAGATACTCTAACGGCAGCAGTATTGGCCAAAATGCGTGAAACTGTTGAGGCCAATACTGCCGAAATTACAGCACTAAAAAAGTCTGTGTCTGAATACGAGAAAAAGGCACGAGAGTTGGAAGTGAAACTATCTGCCGCCACAGACGAGCTAGAACAGTACCAAAGGCGAAATAGTCTACGACTGTTTGGAGTAGCAGAAAATAAAGAAGAAGACACGGACAACCTGCTTATACAGGTTGCGCGTGAAAAATTAGGCGTCGAAGTGACCAAGGCAGACATTGACAGGAGCCACCGGGTGGGACGAAAACTACCAGGTGCTACCAAACCTCGTCCAATAATAATTAAATTTGTGTCGTACCGAAAAAGGGCTGATATCTTTACCCAGAAGAAGAAGTTAGCAAGGACAGGGCTTACAATAAGGGAAGATTTGACACACGAGCGGCTAAAGATTTTAAACGGTGCCATATCCCATTTCGGTCTTCAGAATGTGTGGACTCAGGATGGCAGACTAATCATTAAGACTGCAGCTGGAAAGAAGACAGTCACAAACATGACAGAACTAAATAGTATTAAGTGAACCTACTCGAGCCAAAAGTCAAACTTAACACCATTTGCAAATTTTAACAGTCCTATACTCAGATATAAGTCTTGTAATTGTATTAACTTTTTAATTATTTGTACCTTCAACTAATTGTTTTTGTAACTGTATTAACTTTTTACTATTTTTTGTGTCTTTAGCTGTAGCCATTGCTTAGTTATAGTTACTGCTAATACGTTTTTTCATTTTCTCAGTTTATTCTCTTCCATTCTGTAACAGTTCTATTGCAATCATTAGTCTCTCCTTTAGTTCATTAGTCAACCATCTCTTCGGTTTAAATTGCTCATAACAAAAATCACTATCAGTATCACTTTAGCAAATTTAAATCTAATTGTAGCTTCCTACGATAATCACTAGCAGTATCACTCTAGTAAATTTCAATTTAATTCTAGCTTCCTACGATAAACTATTAAATATTAAGCTTACTTCTCTCTGGTGGCAGCATCGGCCTCTTAAATCACTCCCCTTTCCTTTATTTCCACCCTAAGCTGTTTCAAATACTCTAATTACATCTCTCCTCTTACGACATAGGATACTCAGTGACACACAGCCGTCACCATTTTGGTCATATTCTTCCTGCACCGAATACCACTAATCCATTTTCTATTCTCCTGCAACCTCAGGAAATCTCTTGCAGTCGCCTTTCTTTCGGCACTCGCAGAGTCACAAACAGGGCGCGCAAAATCTCGGACACCCCTGTACTATGTCACTTGGCGGAAACACCGGCCAGTGCCCCTCGCGGCAGGTAGTGCCTAACAAAGGGACAAACCAGTCTGCCACCCTACTCCAGGCTGCTCAGCGGAACGCGTCCGAGCTTTTAGCAGCTCACTGCAACATTCAGTCTTTACCTGCGCATTACGAAGAACTTAGCCTCCTCTTCAACCAACTAAACTACCACGTAATCCTCTTATCCGAAACGTGGTTGAAACCACACATATCCTCTGCATCTATTCATCTCCCAGGGTACACATTTCTTAGGGCAGACAGATCAAAAAAGCGAGGTGGCGGGGTCGGCGCATATATACGAACAGATCTCAAAGCGAAAGTCTTATGTACGTCAAATCCTGCTGAAGAAAAAGAGGCTGAATTCATGTTCATTGAAATAAATATACAAAGTCGGAAATTCTTGACTAGCCGCCAAAAATAAGCTCAATGAGTTCCTTCCAGTCGGAATTACATTCACTTCAGTGTCAATACGAACATGTCATCGTAATGGGTGACTTGAACATAGACCTGCTAAGTGACACTCCCTCCGCAATAAACCTAAGAAGATTGTTTAGTTGCAATAGCATGAACATTCTTCCATTACAACCTACACACCATACGGCGCACAGTCATACTCTTATAGACGTGATCGCAACGAAACAGACTGACAAAGTAAGAGATGTTGGTCAATCATCGGCCCCTGGCCTCTCAGCACATGATGTAATATTCCTGGCCTACTCTGTGCAGCCCCCAAGGATCAAATCGCGTTACATAACTTGTAGGAACATGAAACGTATTGACCTTGAGCTCTAACAGCCGATTGCTCAGAAATCTCATGGCGTCAAATAATCAGAGAACCTACAATCGACGGCAAAATTAATGAACTTGGTGATAAACTCACTGCCCTCTATGACAAACATGCACCTGTGCGCACAGTCCGTGTAAGAAAATCTCCTGCTCCATGGCTGACAGCTGAATTACGTCAAATGATGACTAATAGGAATACTGCCCACAGGCGTTTCAAGGCAGATCCGAAACCCGAGCGTTTCGAAGAATATAGAAAGCTACGGAACAGAGTGAAACAATGCATTCGCAATGCCAAAATCAGGCACGCTCGCTCCCTTGTATGCAGCGATCTGACACCCAAGACTCTATGGAAGAATCTCCGTAGCTTGGGGGTCGGAAAGGCAAAATCGGAAACTACTTTTCATGTGTCAGCTAACGAATTAAATGAATTCTTCTCTGTACCTCTGAATGCCAGCACGGCTGATAATTACCGTCCACAAGAATCCCCAAACAGGATAACTAACAACGTTACCTTCCATCTAAAACATGTAACAACAAATACGGCAAGAAAAGCAATAATGAGAATCTCTTCTGATGCAATAGGCAACGACAGTATCGGTATAACCATGATTAAGAATGTTGCCGATATCTTAGTAACTGTCTTAACTGACATATTTAATTTTTCCCTCGTGAACGGAATATACCCCACTGCATGGAAAAGAAGCATAATTCGACCCATCCCTAAGATCGAAAACCCACAACTGCCTAGTGATTACCGACCAATTAGCATACTGCCTGCTGTTTCCAAAGCACTTGAATATATTGTTCATGACCAAATCACTGAACACTTGCATGAATTCAGTCTATATGACAAATTTCAATCCGGTTTCCGTAAACATCATAGCACAAACACTGCTCTAATTAAAGTAACTGATGACCTGAAATATGCCATCGACAATCGAAAGGCAACAATATTGACGCTACTGGACTTCAGCAAAGCTTTTGACACTGTTAACTTTGACATATTACTCAGAAAAATGCAACAGCTTAACTTCTCTGATAGTGCAATGAGATGGTTTGAAAGCTACTTAAAAGACAGACAGCAATGTGTTGTCTGCGCAAATGAAAAATCTTCCTGGAAACATGTTTCTTCAGGAGTGCCACAAGGATCAGTCTTAGGACCACTTTTGTTTTCTTTATATGTCAACGATATTTCGTCGGTCTTGTCCTCCTGTAAACATCATTTCTATGCCGACGACCTCCAGCTCTACCTAAGCGTCAGACCTGAAGACGTAAACACTGCAATCGCTCTGATGAATGATGATCTGTCTTCAGTAGTGACATGGGCGAAAAACCTGGGGCTTAAATTAAATGCAAAAAGACGCAAGTAATCTTAATAGCCCATCAGAAATTAATAAGTTCAGATTTCCGCGAACGGCTACCTCCTATTCTGCTTGAAGGTACTCTAATACCATATCAGAAAACAGTGAAGAACTTGGGTGTAACTTTGGACGAGCATCTCAACTGGGCGGAGAATACAGTCGCAGTGTGCCGAAAGACGTCTGCTTGTCTCTATGCTCTCAAAAAGTTTCGGAACATATTCCCACAGGACTTGAAACGCCAGCTCGTGCAAGCACTCGTTCTACCGAACCTCCACTATTGTGATGTCATTCAACAAGGCATGAGTAGTGAAAACAAAAGACGGCTAGAGCTAACCATGAATGCCTGTGTGCGTTACACCTGCAACATTCGCCGATATGATCATGTTAGTGCTTCATACTCCGAGCTAGGGTGGCTGCGACCGGACAAACTGCGTGACTACCACACTCTATGTCTACTTCACCGACTCCTCGTCGCGCAAGCACCCCAGTACCTAGCTTCAGAGATTAAAAACCTGTCATGCCATCATAATCGAAACATGAGGTCACTCTTATCTGGTATCCTAACTGTGCCCACTCACAAAACAAAAACTTTTGCAAACTCCTTCTCAGTTGCCGCTGTCCGCCTCTGGAACAAACTGCCCCTTACCTTGAGGAAAATTCAATCTACTGTTGCTTTTAAGAAGAAGTTGAAGCATTTCCTACTATCATCCGCATAACATTCTCCACAAAATTAATGTGCAAGGCCAATCCTCTCATCTGTCAAATAGCAAAGCTAGCGAGTCCTATCTTGCTCCTGAGATGCCTTCCACTTCATCTATCTCTATTAGCCACACAGTCTTCTTTTCCTTTATATTTTCCTTAATCATGTTTCATCATGTCTCTCTATTCTTCTCCTCCCTTCACCATGAGTCTCCCTCATACTCCCTACTGCCAACACTCCCACCTAAAACCTTTTTCAAGGTGTACCTTTCTAATTGTTTATCTCACTTTTTGTATTAGATGTAGTTTAACATGCCTACTAAAACATATGACTGTAAAATAAGTAGAATGCCTGGTTAGATGTAAGAGAGGCCCTGATGGCCCTAATCTTGCCAGGTTAAAGAAATAAATAAATAAATAAATAAATAAATAAAATATACAAAGACCATGAGATTTGACTATCCAGCTGCCTGCTAGCAACTTCCCCCGATGTTCTCCCCACAATAGTTCAAAGCCATTAGGTACAATATCCTACTTCCTTCCACAGTGGTTCTTCTAGACGATTTTCTTAAAATTCTGTGTACTTTTCATTATCACTAAATTTTGAATTGAGTCTACGAGTATATGTACAATCGGGTATGCCTTACAATCCACTATGAGATATTGGAATCACTATCTGACTATAATGTATTCCAACTGGAATCTTCCCGTACCTCCAGGTCTTTTCCAAGTATACCTCTTCCTCTTGTTATTACTGATTCGCTATTACCATCTGAAATTCATCGCAGACCTCAGTTAGTCTTTCTCCTCTCTCTTTCCTACAGCCAGGCCATTCTGTCCTACCTCTTTCTCTATAATTTCCGCTACAACCGCTTTTGAATTCCTCATGAGTATTAGATTTTCATCTCCCTTTACAAACCAAACCGAACTTTCTCTAGCTATTCATTTTCTGCTTGCGATGTCGGCATGTATACATAAGCTATTGTTGCCAACGTTGGTTTACTACCGAATATGATGAGAATAAGCTATAGATTGAGCCTTTGCATTTTACTTTTCAGCTTTTCTAGCTTTCTCACAAGCTCAAAGGTCTGGCATTCAAAGCTCCGAGATAGAGAAAGTTATCCCGTCGTTATTCCATATTTTTCTCATGGTCACCTCCCCCTAGACACTCCGCTCCCAAAGATCTCACTCGGACACTATCTCGGCTTCTTTTGCCAGTGGAGAGACTGTCATTATAATTTTTTCAGTTACAGCCCACATTTTCTGTGGATACACACTGCGTATCGGCAGTGAATATGCCCACTCCACCACCTTCTGACAAGTCCGTTGGAAGAATGATCATGGTGTCTTATGCCAATACATATAAATACAATATTATGCAACTTGCGTTCAATCTGCTACTCCGGGTCATAAACTAATCCTTCCTCATAGGTGGCGTTCTTCTCGATCTGGGCCATCCTGCGCTGCTGCATAGCCGCTCGTACGGCCGGTGACAAACGGTTTTCGGCCGATTGAATCCGGTGGTCGTCCGAATGGTTGGCGAACTGCATCGAATAGAGTCCCAGGGTGACGTCCATCGTTGTCATGGTCTTCAGAATTGAGGAACACCCTTCGTTGAAGCTGATAATTTTTATTCAGAAATCAAGCAGTGGCTCGGCTCTAATCCGAGATCCATGATATTTTGATTACCACTCTAGAGCCCCTAGACAATGGGGCAGACAAACCGTTCAGTCGCTAAATGCCAACCCTCGTCCTAAAGTCACACATCACCTGCCAGTTTAAACACACCGAGTGTTTGAGCTGTTCCAGGCGCTGCGCCGGCCACGTGGCATGCTGCAGTGGACTTGAAGAAGCCGCACGTTCGATTTGCAGGCGAATGCAATGAAATTCATCGGAAGATTGCTTGGTCAGACGCTTACTGGACAGCTCGTGTCGGAATGTGGGAGATATATGCACATGGCTGAACCTGCTTCAAGAATTGTATTTTAGAACCGTCAAAAATTCTGTCTCTAATTTGGAATCAATCTACAGGGAGTATATGTGGTTCAAGCTACATAATTAACATTTACATTTATTGTCGCAAAGAGGGTAAGAGGACAAGTCACTCTCATAATTTGGTTTAAAAAGTCATTTATTGTTCATCAAAATTAAAAGTAATAGCACATTATTTGAGGCAGAAATGAAAGCATTTCTTCTTCTTTTTCTCTTCTTCTTCTGCATACGTTTTCCTGAGCTAGTGGATTCTGGAGGAACCATACGACTGGAGATCATGCACTAAATTGCTCTTGACTATTACTTTCATCCCACATGTATTCTCACTGCCTTTGACGATGGTATCGATTTGATCAAAATTCAGAAACGTCATCAGCATATATTTGAAAGACAAGCCAGGTTCATGCCAGTTCTGTGAATGGTGATTTCGTGTCATCCATAATACAGGCCTCCCAGATTTAGCACATTTATTAAGTTACGAGCCTCAACACGTGCAGTATTATAGTCAGTGGACAGTAATGTATTGCTCGGTACAACAACAAGAATGAATACCCATCAGTTTCCTTAAAGAAATTGTCTATGACTCAAATTCTATACGTACACAAACTGGTACACACTTGATCGAATTTGAACAATCAGTAACGACGATACGCTCTAGTTATTAAACCACTGTAGAATGGGTATGCATCCTGATCCGTTGTCATCCACATAGTAGTAATACGTGTCATATAACAGGCTGCACTCTGTATTATTCCAGTTCAGCTTTAATTTATCTTATAGGTAAAATTCAGCGCTTAAAATCTCTTCAGCATCTGTTAGTTTATAGTAAAGTAAAGCAGTCATTGATCCAAAGACAGTTTTACCACAGTACCTTAGGAAGCATGATCGTGTGAAGATGGTATGTCGTTACCTATCTCTGACTTTCACACTGACTCACCAGACCAATTATAGTGGGACCTACAGTGTAATGTGGATTCTCAACCACGGTGACATTCGGCAGATCAAAAAATATTGCCACAATCGAAAGAGGTGATAAATAACAAATAAAAACTTTTGACATCGGACAAACCTGAGACCTTTTTGATTTGTAGTCTTCCACGTCACCTCTAAGCCACCGAGCCACCATATGCAACTTTGATTATGCTTGAATCGTTCTTCATATTACCTTTCCTCTTTCTCTGCAATGCCATTATATTGAACCAAGATGTTCTACTTGAACAGGCAACTGGGCTGAGAATTCGTATAGGTCCCACGAACAGAAAAATAATGGCAACAGAGCTGAGGAATTCAGTATCTTAAGGAATCGCAGGTTCTCTTTGGATGTTACTGAAACATGCTGCATATCCTTCTCGAGTCTGTTTAATTCTCTTCAGTATTAGGTTGTCTCTAAACACATGAGTTATTATCTGCCGTTAGTATCTGCTGCGCCTATATAGTGAACCGAGGTCTGAGGTTTTCCTACTTGATTAGCGACCTCACAGAGTTTCCACGAACGGAAAGACAGTGGCAAAAGAGCAGAGGAATTCACCAGGTTCAGGAATCATAGGTGCTCTTTGTATGACACCAAAATGTGTTGCATATTTCTGATGACCTTCCTCACCTCTATTTTATTCTCTCCAGGATTAATTACTCTCTGAACATATAAGTTGTTATCTGTCACAATACTCTCTAAAATAAGTTCTTGTTTCGAGGTCATGATGACTCGTCGCACATCTTCAAAGAACCCCATACGTTAAGTGGTAAACGTACAATAAAGCAGTCATATTCACTTACTGATTCATCTGTGTACCAAACCACATTCTGCAGATACTTCACGTTGGAAGTAGACGCTGAAATGTAAACTCCTAGAAATTGAAATAAGAACACCGTGAATTCATTGTCCCAGGAAGGGGAAACTTTATTGACACATTCCTGGGGTCAGATACATCACATGATCACACTGACAGAACCACAGGCACATAGACACAGGCAACAGAGCATGCACAATGTCGGCACTAGTACAATGTATATCCACCTTTCGCAGCAATGCAGGCTGCTATTCTCCCATGGAGACGATCGTGGAGATGCTGGATGTAGTCCTGTGGAACGGCTTGCCATGCCATTTCCACCTGGCGCCTCAGTTGGACCAGCGTTCATGCTGGACGTGCAGACCGCGTGAGACGACGCTTCATCCAGTCCCAAACATGCTCAGTGCGGGACTGATCCGGAGATCTTGCCGGCCAGGGTAGTTGACTTACACCTTCTAGAGTACGTTGGGTGGAACGGGATACATGCGGACGTGCATTGTCCTGTTGGAACAGCAAGTTCCCTTGCCGGTCTAGGAATGGTAGAACGATGGGTTCGATGACGGTTTGGATGTACAGTGCACTATTCAGTGTCCCCTCGACGATCACCAGAGGTGTACGGCCAGTGTAGGAGATCGCTCCCCACACCATGATGCCAGGTGTTGGCCCTGTGTGCCTTGGTCGTATGCAGTCCTGATTGTGGCGCTCACCTGCACGGCGCCAAACACGCATACGACCATCGTTGGCACCAAGGCAGAAGCGACTCTCATCGCTGAAGACGACACGTCTCCATTCGTCCCTCCATTCACTCCTGTCGCGACACCACTGGAGGCGGGCTGCACGATGTTGGGGCTTGAGTGGAAGACGGCCTAACGGTATGCGGGACCGTAGCCCAGCTTCATGGAGACGGTTGCGAATGGTCCTCGCCGATACCCCAGGAGCAACAGTGTCCCTAATTTGCTGGGAAGTGGCGGTGCGGTCCCCTACGGCACTGCGTAGGATCCTACGGTCTTGGCGTGCATCCGTGCGTCGCTGCGGTCCGGTCCCAGGTCGACGGGCATGTGCACCTTCCGCCGACCACTGGCGACAACATCGATGTACTGTGGAGACCTCACGCGCCACGTGTTGAGCAATTCGGCGGTACGTCCACCCGGCCTCCCGCATGCCCACTATACGCCCTCACTCAAAGTCCGTCAACTGCACATACGGTTCACGTCCACGCTGTCGCGGCATGCTACCAGTGTTAAAGACTGCGATGGAGCTCCGTATGCCACTGCAAACTGGCTGACACTGACGGCGGCGGTGCACAAATGCTGCGCAGCTAGCGCCATTCGACGGCCAACACCGCGTTTCCTGGTGTGTCCGCTGTGCCGTGCGTGTGATCATTGCTTGTACAGCCCTCTCGCAGTGTCCGGAGCAAGTATGGTGGGTCTGACACACCGGTGTCAATGTGTTCTTTTTTCCATTTCCAGGAGTGTATGTTTGAGAGTTGGTGTGGCTCCAAAATTTCGCGTTATTTCTTGAGATAGAAAGATAAACACATTAGAAGTGAGTCATGAAATCAATGTACTCCTTTAAAATATCCTTTTTATGTAAAGGAAATTGTTGCTTAGAAATGTCAATGTATTCTATGTTGACTCAGAATTCTTATTTCATCACTACCATTAAACGTAGCGAAAGCAAAAGTTTTATGGGAAACATACTCGTGAGGGCTGATTTGTTCGTCATGCAGGACTAGAACTATGATAGTGAGTGATTCCTTTGCATGGCTTCAAGCCTGTCTATTACAGAAACTTGAAAATCTCGATGTTATTGCACTGTGCTCCTTTTGAGATGTGATGTTTTGATGGCTGTATGGAGTCAGCATTATGTTGCACGTCCGTTCTGCTTCAGTTGGATACTTATAGCTGTTTCCATGCCACGAAAATTAACTAAATTTCTGTCCTTATCCCCAATAATAATCTCGGGATCGTGTAATGTCTGGACAGTCATTGGAAGATATACGGGGTTGTGTGGCATCTGAACAGTCTTATACCCTGGGCCTTCTGTAGGGTAGAGCAGACAGACTGTCTTCACGGATCAATCATTGAGATGTCAAATCGTTGCAATACTAGACTCGACACAAATCATCCTCTCCTGTAACATATCTACTGTTGATTTCAATTCGTAAATTTTTCGGATTTCTTCTCTAAAACTTGACCAAGAACTGCTCCTAGTAAACTTTCCAGGTAATATCTGTTGTCTGATCCATCGGTTTTACATCCATTTTAAACTTGGTAATGTTTCCCCGTAACTGAAACTCATTTATAAATTGTTCGATATACACATTTACGTCGTCAATATCGTACAAAACCGAGTTTTTTTCCAGATCTTTACCGCTTCCTGCACGTAATTTATCATCTACATCACTGATACTTGTAATGCTCTTGTAAATTTGAAAACTGATCAATTCATTGCTCCATCCCCCTTTTCTGAGATTAATTGGTGGGAAGTATTTATCATTTAATAACAAGCATAGTTCTATCAAGGTAAATTGTATGACATCACATCCACGCCTGAATTGTCATACTGATGCACATATATTTTTTATGCAGTTATCAAGAGAAACATTAGACACAAATGCCCACAAAGATATGAATCGATATCTTGGTGGTATCGAGAATGGTAGAACTCATTGTTGTTGTTGGTAGAGTAACTGCGCAATTCATATGGCTAACGAAATTTGCTGTATGAGACGAAGCAGTACACTTTGTTCCTGTTCTTCTAAACAGGTGCAACCCAGTGAGTCTGAGATCCTCCTGCAACATCTAGATTCACAATGTCACCTTATTTACATTTCCACGTTGCTTTTGACAGTGGTGTATCCCTTACAAATACTCCACGGAATCCTGGGACGCCGAATTTTTTGACGGATTCCAGTTTATCTCTGTTTGTAAGTGGTCTATTAGGTAGTGGGGGCATGAGATTTTTTCCTTTCCTCATGAATTGTGCAAAACCTTTCCGGTATTGTTTTAAATAAAACCCTTAAACAACGACAGGTTCGAGAAACCCATAATGTCTTTTCACTTCCTGAAGTTGTTGTTCCATGATCTGCGCATTACGTACTCTCTGCACTTACGGCCACAGTACCTCTGGCCAAAGCTACAGTAGACAACCCAAGCGTTGCTGGATTAAAAAACTGGACCATTCAATCTTTTACCTTAGGTGCTGGTAGAACCATAGGCGTTTTAAACGATCTTCTTCTTCTTATTGCACTTCAGAACACTTTTAGCTTCTGAGAACGATGACTGGATGCAATTTTGTAAATATCCTACACGTTCCTGCTTCTGGTTCTGAAGTCGACAATGAACAGCGTCCATAATCTGTCTGAAATTTTCCTCTTCACATACTTTACGTTTGCCATGGATCGCATGATTACTTGCAAGATCTACATCCGTACTTCCATGTATTTGCTTGGCTCTATCAGCTAAAATCCAATCTGTAAGTTAACATTCTGCATTGTTATATACTAATCTTTAGCATCCTCACAGCTGTTGTGCGAGGATAGAAATATGAGCAATTTAATTCTCTTATGATGCACAGTATAAGAAACACACAGTCTCAGCAGAGATTCCCTGTAATTACTTTATGTAGGAACTACCAGCAATTTCTTCCCCTTCGCCATCCTTTAAGATGTAACTTCTTGGCCGGCCGATGTGGCCGAGCGGTTCTAGGCGCTTCAGTCTGGAACCGCGCGACCGGTACGGTCGCAGGTTCGAATTCTGTCTCGGGCATGGATGTGTGTGATGTCCTTAGGTTAGTTAGGTTTAAGTAGTTCTAAGTTCTAGGGGACTGATGACCTCAAATGTTAAGTCCCATAGTGCTCTGAGCCATTTGAACGATTTGAAGGCGATGTACCTTTAAATTGTCTAAATGTATGGTCACTGTGCGCTCTGTGACAAAAGACGCCAAATGTTGTGTGGTCCCTCATAAGGTGGGGAGAGTACCTATGATTTTCTCCTTTCGACTGGAGAATTTTTGATACAGTGGTAAGAGAGCATCTTTGATACCCGTCTTCATCAGCTTAGCACTTCACCCAAGAAACATCCTGTCACACTATTTTGCTAGATAGTCCTGTAACACTGCCTAAGTCAGTACCTGCTGGCAACATTTCTGATTCAAAGGAGGAGTTCTTCTATAATCCATAGACAACGAACATAGTTTAGGGGACTGTTGACCTCAGATGTTAAGTCCCATAGTACTCAGAGCCATTTTTGTTACTTCTTGGGTTTGTTCCTTACAATTTGGAAACTACAAACAAGAACATCAATTGGTCTAAATTTTATAGACTGATGTCGGTAGTATTTACATTGTACAGTTATTTGTGGAATAAAATCGAGCCACTGGTATGATCCTCGAAAATTAAACTACACCCACCAATATTTTCTTACTGTTCTATTCAAATGTTCCACAATACTATTTGCCATGAGGGAGAATATCGAGTAGTAGTGTATTCTCTACCGATGCATTACTGCCCCGAAATGAGATTGTAGGATTCGCCTCCGTGATCGCTTTGATGGTTGCCACTGTCTGCAGCGACTGTTTAACACATGTACAGCTTCCTTACCTTAACAGGTAGGTCCCAGGTGAATTTGAAATACGTACCATTATAATATGCCTGAAACGCTTACTCGTTCAAGAATATTGATTCATATCTATAAGATTGTGCCTTCAATGCATCATGTAAACCAATGTGGGAGAGATCTATCTTACCCCTCCCATATCTTTTTGCTTTTCTAAACTGTTAGTTTGCATTTGACACTTACTAAATGTTTTCAAATGTAACCAACCTCCCAGGAACACGGTAGTCGTTGCATTCTTTAGGTTAACATGTTGTTAAATGAGGATGAGGGTCAACGCTCGCCATTTCTCGCCTAATACAACTGATGTCAAAATCCGATCTGAAAACAGACGAAAAAGTGGAAGATGAATAGAAGGAAAGTGGGGAGCTGCTGCTGCATGACTCTCTACTTGCACTTTGACTCAGACATCCGCCTGCTGCAATTAACCGACAAGTTAAAATTTGTTTCCAATGGTAGGATGGTAGGGTGAACAGAGCGGAAACATCTTGTCACACTCATAAGCAGCTCCTTTTAATAGAATTGAGATACGCACTTTGATACCCCTCTTAACACATCGAGGAACATTCTAGGTACGGTTTATGGAAATAATTGTTTTTATTTCACCTGAGGTAATGTTTGGATGACTGAGTTTTCACATGCAAGTCATGTGCCCTTTCTAACAACGAAGCCCTCTTTGTGTCACCCAAACAATGCATCTTAGCGCAACACGTTCAGAAGAGATCTAGGATGGTCGCTTTACAGACCTGACAGGGGTTCATCATGGTACGCTTTCATCGTTAAGCACCAAGCTTAACTCTTCTCTGACTAATGGTGAAGAAGTGCATCTTTCAGACACGATGGCTTAAGACTAGTAATGGCGGAACAGAAATTCCTACGCAACATGTTGGCGTCAGTCAGAGCTTTACAACCTGCTGGTTAAGTAGAGAGTTATGCCCCGGAAACACACATAGACGTCAAATGTGTTTACCAATACCATGGGAAGAGTTGAGACACTTTCCAGAACTAAGCAGGATAGTTGCTGATGTCTTATATGCTAACTCCAAGATTGGACCCGTCACTGGCCACTGATACGAGTTGCTGATCCTTTTGAGACTCATAAGAAGAGATAAGAAGTCTCAAGGGGAAAATTTTCCTTCTTATTATAGAAGAAACAACTAAGTTCGAGACTCGTTTGGCTGACGTGGACTTCAGGCCGAATTATTGCAGTTGGAACTCTAGAGTGAGAGAACGAGAGAGTTGGTTGTAGAGTGCAGCACAGAGAAAATTCTGTTCCATAGGGTGCTAGAGAGAAGATTCTTAGTCAGACATTGGCGTAAAACATCAGTTTCCTGTTTCTAAGATCGACGGGGAGCTGTTGGTTTCCGTTCGAGATTGGAGGCAGCAGCAAGAATTGTGAGTGTTCTCACTGTAGTGCTAGGGTGGAACTGAGAATGGCGTTGTGTAAAGCTTAGGAACCTTACGATAAAGTTAGTCATTTCAGAGCCGAAGTCATGGTTCTTAATTTCTGAACTCAATTCTTTTGCGATTAGAGACTCAGTGTTTGTGGCAGTGAATCTGGAGTTACTATGACTTGCTCGTTAAATTGCCTGATGCATGTATTCATTCTGGTGTATGTCTAACAACTCCTGAACATCACTGGTTACCAAGTTATTTAACACTCATAATTTAATGTCGAGTCAGTCGAGATCTCTGGAAGTAACGAATGTTCAAACGTGTGTGAATTCCTAAGGGATCAAACTGCATAGTTCATAGGTCTGTAGCCTTACACGCTACTTGAACTAAGTTAAATTGACTTATGCTAAGAACAACACGCACACCAATGCCCAAGGGAGGACTCGAACCTCCTCCGGGAGTGGCTGGGCGGCCCGTGACAGGACGCCTCAAACAGCGCGACCACTCCAGCGGCTCTGGAAGTAACACCTCCTGTAAACTGTGTTTCCCAGTACCTTGCAGACCCACCACAAGTGCATTACTTGCAGGTGAGACAATTTAATACTACGCATATTTCTCGTTATTTTTGAATGAAGACATTCGACAAGTTCAGTATTTTATGAATGTAAATCCTGTTAAAATAAATGTGCAATAATCGAATTCCTCTGAATATCATTTTGGTAATTATTTAACCCTAGGTCCATTCAGTATAGATTAACCAAGGTCATCTGTTGCTTACTACTTGGTACACAACGGTAAGTAAACATGGGCTATAGAGTGGTGCAGCAGCTGTCGTTGTAATGAAGCTGGAAAGGAGCAGAAATGATTAGCGAACACGTAAATACAGTAAACAAAAGGTTTACTTAACTTATAGCCTTCTCCAAGTGTTGCGAAGAAACATTACAAAAGAACTAACGACAGTAAAGTGCAGTTATGACAAGAAGCAAACTAAAGTGCATCGTGCAGTGAAGGCTGACTCAGAGCGCACTCCTTTTTGTTATAAATTTTAACATACCTGAGTAGTCCCCTTAGGCAACTGTAGAATCACCTAGTATCACTGAGGGAACTTGACCAATTCTATGGAACATGGTGGTAATCTGCATAAAAGTTTCACATACGACAATCCACTCGTCCAGGTATATAATGACTTTGGTATCACTGTACTGAGTAATTTATGAAGCTACCACAGGATGGAGCTCATGATCTGAGATCATCCCCCACTAACACGCTGTCTGTCACTGCTGTTTAAACTATAGGTGTTGTTATTCAACATCATTCTAACATCCAGTGCCTGCTGCAATGTCTTCAATTCACCTGTAGGAAGACGAAGAAATGTGCTAGATACACATTTATGGACATGTACGGCCACCTTCTTCTTCTACTACTAAAATCACTGCCACTAGAACTTACTTGCCACATACGTAGGGGAAGAGGCGAGCTGCAATCAAAATCCGACATCTTCACCATTTAAGAGTTCTCAGTAGATTAATATAGCGCTATTTTAATTAGGGCATTCACAGCAGTCTATGCAAAGTTAAAAAACTATATTTATATCAACTTTGGTGCGCATAGAGAACTCTACATAATGTGGCACAATGAATAAGGTTATGATACTACATGTAAAATGCTGTAAGAAGAGGGTGATTATAACACTCGTTAACTAATACCCAGGCGACGAGTGCATATTGCAAGTTTCTGATACTGAATCATTTTTCAACGCTCTGAAAGCAACCATTAAGATTCTGTTAATGGGGAATGACAACTGCAGAACACTGGTCTTTTCAGGGGATCTGCTAAGTCCAGCTGTTCTAAATATTCTCGAACAAATTTTACTGGAACACGTGATGAGGGTGCAGCTGGGAGACTTTGGATGCTACAAGACGGAGCGTGTTTGCACGTGTTATATATGTAAATAGTTTAAATCTAAAAATGAATATAATGTGATTCTTGCAACTTATAAAAAGGCTTAACGATGAGAATGTAGTACATTACTGTCTGTTTCCTGAGGAACTAATGCCTGTATTATGTAATAATGCACACAGTTTTCGCAGGATACCACTAGTGTTTAAAACTGACGACCTTAGTTCCGTCAAATCTGTGCTATGAATGTTGTAAAATTTTCATGTAAAATGTGCGACAGACTCACATGAGCTGTTTGTTTACTTAGGGACGTTAGGGTAAGTAGATAAATCAAATGTGTAGTAGTGCCAGTGGTGATGAGAAACAGATGAAATCGTTAAGAGTGAACAAAGCTCCACCGTCCGATCGACTCTCTGTCAGATTCTATACTGAATTTGCTGCTGAATTAGCCCCTCTTTGAACTACAATCCATCATAGATCTATGTAACGAAAGACTGTGCCGAATTCTTGGCAACAAGCACATGTCACATCCGTCTACATGAAGAGCAGTAGAACTGATATACAAAACTAACATCCAATATCCTTGACATTAATTGGTTGTGGAATCTTAGAACATATTTTGAGCTCAAACCTAATGATGTATCACTAATATGATGGCTTCCTTCGTGTCAAACAGTATAGATTCCGAAAATACCGATCAGGTTGTTGTTGTTGTTGTCTTCAGTCCTGAGACTGGTTTGATGCAGCTCTCCATGCTACTCTATCCTGTGCAAGCTGCTTCATCTCCCAGTACCTACTGCAACCTACATCCTTCTGAATCTGCTTAGTGTACTCATCTCTCGGTCTCCCTCTACGATTTTTACCCTCCACGCTTCCCTCCAATGCTCAATTTGTGATCCCTTGATGCCTCAAAACATGTCCTACCAACCGATCCCTTCTCTAGTCAAGTTGTGCCACAAACTTCTCCCCAACCCTATTCAATACCTCCTCATTAGTTACGTGATCTATCCATCTTATCTTCAGCGTACTTCTGTAGCACCACATTTCGAAAGCTTCTATTTTCTTCTTGTCCAAACTAGTTATAGTCCATGTTTCACTTCCATACATGGCTACACTCCATACAAATACTTTCAGAAACGACTTCCTGATACATAAATCTATATTCGATGTTAACAAATTTCTCTTCTTCAGAAACGCTTTCCTTGCCATTGCCAGACTACATTTTATATCCTCTCTACTTCGACCATCATCAGTTATTTTACTCCCTAAATAGCAAAACTCCTTTACTACTTTTCCTAATCTAATCTAATTCCCTCAGCATCACCCGATTTAATTTGACTACTTTCCATTATCCTTGTTTTGCTTTTGTTGATGTTCATCTTATATCCCACTTTCAAGACACTGTCCATTCCATTCAACTGCTCTTCCAGGTCCTTTGCTGTCTCTGAGAGAATTACTATGTCATCAGCGAACCTCAAAGTTTTTACGTCTTCTCCATGAATTTTAATACCTATTCCGAATTTTTCTTTTGTTTCCTTTACTGCTTGCTCAATATACAGATTGAATAACATCGCGGAGAGGCTACAACCCTGTCTCACTCCTTTCCCAACCACTGCTTCCCTTTCATGCCCCTCGACTTTTATGACTGCCATCTGGTTTCTGTACAAATTGTAAATAGCCTTTCGCTCCCTGTATTTTTCCCCTGAAACCTTCAGAATTTGAAAGACAGTATTCCAGTCAACATTGTCAAAAGCTTTTTCCAAGTCTACAAATGCTAGAAACGTAGGTTTGCCTTTTCTTAATCTTTCTTCTAAGATACGTCGTAAGGTCAGTATTGCTTCACGTGTTCCAGTATTTCTACGGAATCCAAACTGATCTTCCCCGAGGTCGGCTTATACTAGTTTTTCCATTCGTCTGTAAAGAATTCGCGTTAGTATTTTGCAGCTGTGACTTATTAAACTGATAGTTTGGTAATTTTCACATCTGTCAACACCTGCTTTCTTTGGGATTGGAATTATATTCTTCTAGAAATCTGAAGGTATTTCGCCCGTCTCATACATCTTGCTCACCAGCTGGTAGAGTTTTGTCATGACTGGCTCTCCTAAGGCCGTCAGTAGTTCTAATGGAATGTTGTCTACTCCCGGGGCCTTGTTTCGACTCAGGTCTTTCAGTGCTCTGTCAAACTCTTCACGCAGTATCTTATCTCCCATTTCGTCTTCATCTACATCCTCTTCCATTTCCATAATATTGTCCTCAAGTACATCGCCCTTGTATAAACCCTCTATATACTCCTTCCATCTTTCTGCCTTCCCTTCTTTGCTTAGAACTGGGTTGCCATCTGAGTTCTTGATATTCATACAAGTGGTTCTCTTCTCTCCAAAGGTCTCTTTAATTTTCCTGTAGGCAGTATCTATCTAACACCTAGTGAGATAAGCTTCTACATCCTTACATTTGTCCTCTAGCCATCCCTGCTTAGCCATTTTGCACTTCCTGTCGATCTCATTTTTGAGACGTCTGTATTCCTTTTTGCCTGCTTCATTTACTGCATTTTTATATTTTCTCCTTTCATCAATTAAAGTCAAAATTTCTTCTGTTAGCCAAGGATTTCTAGCTGCCCTCGTCTTTTTACCTACTTGATCCTCTGCTGCCTTCACTACTTCATCCCATTCTTCTTCTACTGTGTTTCTTTCCCCCATTCCTGTCAATTGTTCCCTTATGCTCTCCTTGAAACTCTGTACTACCGATCATATGAAACCCAAATCGCACTTTTCTCACATGACACGCTGAAAGCTTTGGCTCAAGGGAGTCAGGTGGATGCGGTATTTCTTGATTTTCGGAAAGCATTTGACTCAATGCCACACCTAAGCTTATTGTCATAAGTTCTGTCTTACGGGGTATCAAGCGAAATTTGTGACTGGATTGAGGACATTTCGGTATGGAGGACGTAGCTTGCTATCCTGGATAGAGAATAATCGTCAGATGTAGAAGTAACCAGCTGTGTTGGAATCCTTGCTATTCATGTTGGACAGCACTGACCGTGCAGATAATGATAACAGTAAACTCAGACTTCATTCAGATGATGCAATTATCTATAATGAAGTTCTACCTGAAGGAAGCTGCATAAATGTAAGTCAGATATTGGGAAGATTTCAAAGTGGTGCAAAGATCGGCAACTTGCTTCAAATGTTAGAAGTAGTAGTCCATGAGGAGGCAACTGTCCATTATAAATCATGCCAAACTGTCAAACTGCGCCTGGTCTTATCGTTCATCTTCGCAGGGTGGTGTGTTATTCGATATTTAGTAATTTTAGTACAGGATGCCCGGATACCATTTCTGTCGCCACCTTTCAACCAGCCCGAGAGGATTTGTGTACCCCCATCTATCTGTGTCCGGTGCTATCTTCTGAGAAAGTGTGATGTGCACGAAGTGTCGTCTAACTGAGCTGCGAAGTGCGTATGAGCGCAATATTCACCCAGTCAGATGTTGGAAACCGCTTAAGAATCACAGCTAGCGTGGACCCTTCGGTAATCCACATTATGGATTCTATCTGGGGCTGGGTCGCCTACCCAAATCCCGGAAACGAAATTCTAACATGCGCTATTATCTGGACTGGTAAATCGAAGATTTTTCCAACAGTAATGAAGAGCTGCCTAGCAGCATGTACAACAAACATGCTGTATTTTTGGTACTGTTACCTCTGAATGACGAATGACCCACCCATTCCACGTATG
Organism: Schistocerca gregaria; assembly: GCF_023897955.1. NCBI lineage: Eukaryota > Metazoa > Arthropoda > Insecta > Orthoptera > Acrididae > Schistocerca > Schistocerca gregaria. Next base: position 745,089,054 of record NC_064922.1, read on the forward strand.
AAGCATCGTTTCCTTTTTTTAGGTGGGGAGGGGCGTATTCGTCTTCTGACTAGTTTGAAGCAGCCCGCCACTAATTCCTCTCCTCTTCATCTCAGAGTAGCACTTGCAACCTCATTGCCCTCTACAGCGTTCTCTAGTAACATGGAAGTCATTATCTCATGTCTTAACAGATGACCTATCATCCTGTCCCTTCTCCTTATCAAGTGTTTTCCACATATTCCACATATTTTTTCCTGTCCGATTCTATACAGAACCTCACCAATACTTACTCTTTCAGTCCACCTAATTTTCAACATTCATCTGTAGCACCACATATGAAATGCTTCGATTCCCTCCTGTTTCGGTTTTCCCACAGTCCGTGTTTCACTACCATACAAGTTAAGGGCGATATTTAATGTTAATAGACTTCTCTTGGCCAAGAATGCCCTTTTTGCCATTGCTAGTATGCTTTTGATGTGCCCCGTGCTCCGTCCGTCACTCGTTATTTTACTGCCTCGGTAGCAGAATTCCTTTACTGCATCTACTTTGTGACTGTCAATCCTCATGTTAAGTTTCTCACTGCTCTCATTTCTGTTACTTCTCATTAGTTTCATCTTTCTTCGATTTACTCTCGTTCCATATTCTGTACTCATTTGACGGTCCATTCCATTCAGCAGATCATGTAATTCTTCTTCACTTTCATTCAGGACAGCAATGATAGCGAATCGTACCATTGCTGTCTTTTCGCCTTGAATTTTAATTCCACACCAGAATCTTTCTTTTATTTCCATTATTGCCTCTTCGATGTACAGATTGAACAGCAGGGGCGGAAGACTACATCCCTGTCTTACACCCTTTTTAATCCGAGCGCTACATTACCCATATCTCATTATAGCTTACCCCTAACATCTTGCACCATTTTACACTGTCTAACGCTTTTCCCACGTCGAGAAGTTCTATAATGGTTTCTTGATTTTTCTGTAGTCTTGCTTTCATTATCAACCGCAACGTCAGAACTGCCACTCTCGGACCTTTACCTTTTCTGAAGCCAAATTGATCATTATCTAACACATCTGCAATTTTCTTTTGCAGTATTCTGGATATTATTCTTGTCAGCAACTTGAATGCACGAGCTGTTAAGCTGATTGTGCCATAATTCTCGCACTTGTCAGCTTTTGCAATCTTTGGAACTGTGTGGACAATGTTTTTCCGAAAGTCAGATAGTATGTCGCCAGACTCATAGATTCTACACACCATCGTGAATAGTTATTTCGTTGCCACTTCTCCCCCACCCCTCCAAAGACTTTAGAAACACTTTAGAAATTCTGATGGAATGTTATCTGCATCCCCCGTTGTGGTCGAATTCCATAGGCGATGATGGTCCGCCGCTTTTGGGGCGGAGGAATGTTCTGGCGTAACCGCAAGCGCGGGAACGACGAGAAAGAACGCAAGACCAGAGAAGGCAGTGAGGAAACGTCAGCCAATAGCCCGCTGACGAGGACCGAGAAATGCAAGGAGCGACCTCCGCAAGAAGTGAATATAAGCGCCGCCCCTGCCAGCCATGGCCGGACATTAATGGAAAGTATTCGCGGAGTATTAGCACGGCCTAGCAGAGAGTGCTACGACAACAGTTGGAAGTGATCCACAAACTGTGTGACAGACTTACCTGGCACAGGACGCTAATTTATATTGCCTGTCGCCCATCGCTAGCGACACTTGTAAGTTAACTATTGTCAATCTTCTTTACAGAAATACTCATACATTCTAGACACCAACGTGAATAGTCGATTTGTTACCACTTGCCCAATAACGTTAGAAATTCTGATTCTATTACTGGATCACCTATCTCTTCTAAATCTACTCTTGTTTCTTCTTCTATCATATCAGACAAATCTTCACTCTCATAGAGGCTTCAATGTATTTTTTCCACACATCCCCTCTCTGCTCTGCAATTAGTAGTGGAATTCCTGTTGCACTCTTAACGTTACCACCCTTGCTTTTAATGTCACCGAAGGTTGTTTTGACTTTCCAGTATGATGAGTCTGTCCTTCTGGCAATCATTTGTTTTTTGATTTCCTCACATTTTTCCTGGAGCCATTTTGTCTTAGCGTCCCTGCACTACAGATTTATTTAATTCCTCAGCGACTTGTATTTCTGTATTCCTGAGTTTCCCAGAACGTTTTTGTACTTTCTCCTTTCATTGATCAGTTGAAGTATTTCTTCTGTTACCCGTGGTTTCTTTGGATTTACGTTCTTTGTATCTATCTTTTTCTTTCAAACTTCTGAGATGGCCCTTTTTAGTAATGTCCATTCCTCTTCAACAGTACTGCCTAATGAGCTGTTCCTTATTGCTGTATCTACAGCCTTAGAGAACTTCAAGCCTCTCTCGTCATTGCTCAGTACTTCTGTATCCCTTTCCTTAGCGCACTGATTCTTCCTAACTAATGTCTTGAACTTCAGCCTACTCTTCATCGCTACTATATTGTGATCTGAGTCTATATCTGCTCCTATGTACGCCTTACAATCCAGTATCTGATTTCAGACTCTTGGTCCGACCAAGATGTAATCTAACTAAAACCTTCCCGTATCACCTGTCCTTTTGCAAGTCCTTGTCCTCAACAGTGTGCTGTTACTAGAATAAATTAGTTACTGGACTCAGACTTCCTCCACTCTCATTCCTTATCCCAAGCTCATATTCGCCTGTTACTTGTTCTTCTACTCTTTCTCCTACAACAGCATTCAAGTCCCCCATGACTATCAGATTTCAACTCACCTTATGTGCTTTATTACCCTTTCGGTATCCTCATACACTCCTGGAAATTGAAATAAGAACACCGTGAATTCATTGTCCCAGGAAGGGGAAACTTTATTGACACATTCCTGGGGTCAGATACATCACATGATCACACTGACAGAACCACAGGCACATAGACACAGGCAACAGAGCATGCACAATGTCGGCACTAGTACAATGTATATCCACCTTTCGCAGCAATGCAGGCTGCTATTCTCCCATGGAGACGATCGTGGAGATGCTGGATGTAGTCCTGTGGAACGGCTTGCCATGCCATTTCCACCTGGCGCCTCAGTTGGACCAGCGTTCATGCTGGACGTGCAGACCGCGTGAGACGACGCTTCATCCAGTCCCAAACATGCTCAGTGGGGGACAGATCCGGAGATCTTGCCGGCCAGGGTAGTTGACTTACACCTTCTAGAGAACGTTGGGTGGCGCGGGATACATGCGGACGTGAATTGTCCTGTTGGAACAGCAAGTTCCCTTGCCGGTCTAGGAATGGTAGAACGATGGGTTCGATGTCTGTTTGGATGTACCGTGCACTATTCAGTGTCCCCTCGACGATCACCAGAGGTGTACGGCCAGTGTAGGAGATCGCTCCCCACACCATGATGTCGGGTGTTGGCCCTGTGTGCCTCGGTCGTATGCAGTCCTGATTGTGGCGCTCACCTGCACGGCGCCAAACACGCATACGACCAGCATTGGCACCAAGGCAGAAGCGACTCTCATCGCTGAAGACGACACGTCTCCATTCGTTCCTCCATTCACGCCTGTCGCGACACCACTGTAGGCGGGCTGCACGATGTTGGGGCGTGAGCGGAAGACGGCCTAACGGTGTGCGGGACCGTAGCCCAGCTTCATGGAGTCGGTTGCGAATGGTCCTCGCCGATACCCCAGGAGCAACAGTGTCCCTAATTTGCTGGGAAGTGGCGGTGCTGTCCCCTACGGCACTGCGTAGGATCCTACGGTCTTGGCGTGCATCCGCGCGTCGCTGCAGTCCGGTCCCAGGTCGACGGGCACGTGCACCTTCCGCCGACCACTGGCGACAACATCGATGTACTGTGGAGACCTCACGCCCCACGTGTTGAGAAATTCGGCGGTACGTCCACCCGGCCTCCCGCATGCCCACTATACGCCCTCGCTCAAAGTCCGTCAACTGCACATACGGTTCACGTCCACGCTGTCGCGGCATGCCACCAGTGTTAAAGACTGCGATGGAGCTCCGTATGCCACGGCAAACTGGCTGACACTGACGGCGGCGGTGCACAAATGCTGCGCAGCTAGCGCCATTCGACGGCCAACACCGCGTTTCCTGGTGTGTCCGCTGTGCCGTGCGTGTGATCATTGCTTGTACAGCCCTCTCGCAGTGTCCGGAGCAAGTATGGTGGGTCTGACACACCGGTGTTCTTTTTTCAATTCCCAGGAGTGTATACTTTTCATCTTCAATTTACGTTGTAGGCATGTATACCTAAACTATCGTTGTCGATGTTAGTTCGCTGTCGATTCTGAAAAGAACAATCCTGTCGTTGAACTGTTCACAGTAATATACTCTCTGCCCTATCTCCCTATTCATAACGTATCCTACTCCCGGTATACCATTTTCAGCTGCTGTTGATGTTACTTTATACTCATATGACCAGAAATCCTTCTCTTCTTTCCGTTTCAGAAATTAGTTGATCTGCTGCTTGAGCTTGCATAATATCCCATTACCTGGTTGCAGCTATCAGAAAGAGCAACGTAACATGAAAAGTGCAGTTCTCCAACCTTAGTTTTCATACTTTACCACTGACTATTCGTGATGCCCCAACAGTAGAATGGTCCTCTATTAAAAGGTGCTTTTTTCTAACTGAGAGTTAAGAAATCTGTATCAGTGGAATGATACTGGTAACTATTTTGTAGTTGTCAAACCCTCATAACTTTTCGAGGAAACTAGTAATTAGTAGACGGAATATGTTTTCTTTCATTTATCTATTTTATTAGATATTTTGATTCTGCGTATATTGAAACGTACAACGCAAAAGTCTGAGAGAGTCGAAGAAGTTTTAAATCTTTCTGCGATGTCCCCTTAGAAAAATTATTGAATTACTGTGCTGATAAACCTCTTACATTATTTGATTTTCAAACAGCTGAGCAGAATTGAACGTACTCAGACTTTTCGCTCTTTACCTATTCTGATCAACACTAAACTGACACACATTATTTTTAGCGCAATGCAATCTGACTTTCAATAATCCCTACAAAAGAATGGCCCTGACTAACATTAACCTATGCGTTTCACAAACCACTTGCCTCACAAAAATCTTCGTTACTTGAATTACTGCAATACAGCGAGCGCCACTACTGGCAGCTAAATAAAAGATTCAAACTACTGAAGGCACTGACTACTGATATGCATATTTAGCAAATGAAAGAGTCTGATAGAGAGCAAACAATGTATTTACCTTAATAGCATTCAAACGTCATTATATATATATATATATATATATATATATATATATATATATATATATATAGAGAGAGAGAGAGAGAGAGAGAGAGAGAGAGAGAGAGAGAGAGAGAGAGAGAGGAAGAGAGAGAGACAGTAATATATCAGCTCATGACATCCAGTATAATATATATATATATATATATAATTTGTAATACTGGATGTCATGAGCTGATATATTACTGTCCCTCACTGACACACGTCCAGATCATCCGCTCTCAAAACTCCGCCATCTCTCTCCCAACATCCACCACTGCAGGCGGCTCACCTCCAACTGCGCAACGCTATGCGCTGTGAACAGCCAACTGCCCAACACTACAATAGCATATACTCCAACAATGCAAACCAACCACAGCCTTCACACAGCACAGTCAGTTATTTTCATATAGAGCGCTACGTGGCGTTACCAACATAAAAACCTAGGCAGCCTACTTACAAGTTTATTGCTTGAAATAATAGTAGAAAAAATTTAAAATAATGGTTATTTAAAAAAAATTTGAACGATTTTAACGGTTAGGCTATACACCAGTAACAGAAAACCAATTTCAGCAATGCACCCTGCGTCGACATTTATTTGTTGGACGTATCCCAGCTTTTACCCTCTACAGTTTCCTCCAGTAACATGTAGACTATTCCCTTATGCCTTAACACTTGTCGTATAACCTTGTCCCTTCTTATCATTAATGTTTTTATTTGACCATTCTGCAGCTAACCTAATTTTCAACATTCTTCAATAGCACCATATCTCAAATGCTTCGATTCTCTTCTGTTCCGGCTTTCCCACTATCCTCGATTCTATGCCACACAGTGCTGTACTCCAGACGTGCGTTCTTAGAATTTTCTTCCTCAAATTAAGGCCTATGTTTGCCACCAGTAGACTTCTCTGAGCCAGGAACGCCCTATTTGCCTAGTGCTTCGTTCGCCATGTGTTATTTTGATTTCAATGCAACACAATTGCCTAACTTCGTCCACTTCGTCACTAGTAATTTTGTTGTTAAGATTGTCACTATTATCATTTCTGCTACTTCTGATTACTCTCGTCGTTTTCCGGTTTACTCGCAATCCATATTAAGTACTCAATATAGTGTTGATTCCAGTCAACAGATTCCGTGGTTCTTCTTCATTTTCAAAAATGGCTCAAATGGCTCTGAGCACTATGGGACTTAACTTCTGAAGTCATCAGTCCCCTAGAACTTAGAACTACTTAAACCTAACTAACTTAAGGACACCACACACATCCATGCCCGATGCAGGATTCGTACCTGCGACCGTAGAGGCCGCGCGAATTCAGACTATAGCGCCTAGAACCGCTCGGCCACTCTGGTCGGCTCCTGACTTTCACTGAGGATAGCAATGCGAATCTTAACATAGATAAACGTTCACCTTGAATGTTAATTCCACTTTTGAATATTCTTTTTATCTGCAGAACTAGACACGTAAAATAAAAATGAGAAAATTTTTTTGTTGTATAATGTCAGAGCCGACTGTTATTCGTACTGAGGTAACTTATTTGGTGGACTGCTGCAGTGTACTACTCCAACAGTTAGATACTACATAGAGCATGGCTGAATCAGTTTGCCATTTGTTTCGAAATAATTTTTGTAGTCAGTCCCCGTCGTACCGTGAGGTCAAGACAGCTCGATACACCTCACTTGTTTCCTGTGAATTAACTAATTTCACTCTGATAAAAATGTATGAACATCTTTATAGGTCCATTGATAGTGACCGGGCCAAATATCTCACGAAATAAGCATCAAACGAAAAATCTACAAAGAAAGAAACTCGTCTAGCTTGAAGGGGGAAACTAGATGGCGCTATGGTTGGCCCGCCAGATGGCACTGCCATAGGTCACACGGATATCAACTGCGTTTTTTTAAAATAGGAACACCCATTTTTATTACATATTCGTTTAGTACGTAAAGAAATATGAATGTTTTAGTTGGACAACTTTTATCGCTTTGTGATAGATGCCGCTATAATAGTCACAAACGTATAAGTGCGTGGTATCACGTATCATACCGCCAATGCGGACGGTATTTGCTTCGTGGTACATTACCCGCGTTAAAATGGACCGTTTACCAATTGCGGAAAAGGTCGATTTCGTGATGATGTATGGCAATTGTGATCAAAATGCCCAACGGGCGCGTGCTATGTAAGATGCTCGGTATCCGGGACGACATCATCCAAGTGTCCGGACCGTTCGCCGGATAGTTACGTAATGTAAAGAAACAGGAAGTGTTCAGCGACATGTGAAACGTCAACCACACCTTCAACAAATGATGAAGCCCAAGTAGGTGTTTTAGCTGCTGTCGCGGCTAATCCGCCCAACAGTAGCATACAAACTGCGCGAGAATCGGGAATCTCAAAAACGTTGGTGTTGAGAATGCTACATCAACATCGATTGCACCCGTACCATATCTCTATGCACCAAGAATTGCATGGCCACGACTTTGAGCGTCGTGTACAGTTCTGCCACTGGGCACAAGAGAAATTAATGGACGTTGATAGATTTTTTGCTCGCGTTCTATTTAGCGACGAAGTGTCATTCACCAACAGCGGTAACGTAAATCGGCATAATATGCACTATAGGGCAACGGAAAATCCATGATGGCTGTGACAAGTATAACATCAGCAACGTTGGCGGGTTAGTGTATGGTGCGCCATTATGGGAGGAAGGATCATTGGCCCCCGCCGCGCGGGATTAGCAGAGCGGTCTCAGGCGCTGCAGTCATGAACTGTGCGGCTGGTCCTGGCGGAGCTTCGAGTCCTCCCTCGGGCATGGGTGTGTGTGTAAGTTCTTAGGATGATTTAGGTTAAGTTTTGTGTAAACTTAGGGACTGATGACATTAGCAGTTAAGTCCCATAAGACTTCACACACATTTGAACAAAATAATTGGCCCCCGTTTTATCGATGGCAGTCTAAAAGGTGCAATGTATGCTGATTTCCTACGTAATGTTCTACCGATGTTTCTACAAGATGTTTCACTGTATGACAGAATGGCGATGTACTTCCAACATGATGGATCTCCGGCACATAGCTCGCGTGCGGTTGAAGCGGTATTGAATAGCATATTTCATGACACGTGGATTGGTCGTCGAAGCGCCATACCATGGTCCGCACGTTCACTGGATCTGACGCCCCCGTATTTATACCTGTGAGGAAAGTTGAAGGATATTTGCTATCGTGATCCACCGACTACGCCTGACAACATGGGTCAGCGCACTGTCAATGCATGTGCGAACATTACGGAAGGCGAACTACTCGCTGTTGAGGGGAATGTCGTTACACGCATTGCCAAATGCATTGAGGTTGACGGACATCATTTTGAGCATTTATTGCATTAATGTATTCACAGGTAATCACGCTGTAACTGCATGCGTTCTCAGAAATGATAAGTTCACAAAGGTACATGTATCATATTGGAACAACCAAAATAAAATGTTCAAACATACCAGCGTTCTGTATTTTAATGTAAAAAACCTACCTGTTACCAACTGTTCATCTAGAATTGCGAGCCATATGTTTTTTACTATTACAGCAAGCAAAAAAAGTGGTCCAACTAAAACATTCATATTATTGTACGTACTACACGAATATCTAATAAAAAGTGGGGGTTCCTATTTAAAAACAAAAAAGCAGTTGATATTCGTTTGACTTATGGCAGCGCCAACTAGCGGGCCAACCATAGCGCCATCTGGTTTCCCCCTTGAAGCTAGACAAGTTTCGTTCTTTGTAGTTTTTCCATTTGACGCTTATTTCGTGAGATATTTGGCCTAGTCATGATCAGTGGACCGCCCTATATATATAAAGATGTTGGGTCATTTTTATTGGAGTTAAATTAGTTAATTTACATGAAACAAGTGAGGTGTGCCGAGCTGTCTTGAACCATACATACATATATACAGCGTGTTCTTTTCAATTTCGTTTTTGGTGTTTTCTTTTAACTTACTTTTATGGCACCTTTTGTGCTGCTTTCCATTTTAGTATCATTGTAACCCTTCTACACTCGCGTTAAAGAATTTCATTCATTATATTAGAAACATGATTTTCATGCTACGAGTGTCGTCAGCCGTGAGGTTATCTGAATTCTGTTTTGATGCACTAAATCTTGCTTAATATTGGCCCTCCAGCGTCATTTTAAAATGTATAAATGATAATTTCATTCAAAACACATTGTGTAACTCTAACGCATTGCTTGGTTGACGCTATAAGAATGACTTCACTGTAAAAGCAGCTGGCTCAGCTAAACTCGACAGGTGTCAGAAGCGTGAGAGGAGAGAAACGTTATGGTTTGCTTTCACCACTGTGAATGACATTTTATTTTTGTTTCTAAGCAAAAATATGATGGCTACACTGGTAGTGACCATATTGAAAACCAAGTACATGTGCTTTTATTCGCTCTGGAGCCAAACAATAATAAATAAACATTACGTGAAACGGAATTCACTGCCTGCCTCAGCATGGGCACTACCTTGTTTACCGAGGCTTGTGTCATGAGTGAATCGTGATGTTTATGTTCACATATGGAAGCAACGTAGTACCAGTTTCTAGTGTGGAACAGGCATCTCGTCCTACAACTCCATACCCGTCACTGTTTCCGATGTTTCTTTAGAATAAATAATGTGACAAATACGATTGCATTATCCACATATGCAAACTGCCGCCTGTGTGCATTACATACGGAGACGTATTATTAAGTGACAATTTTCATCATTGTTCCATTGGAATGTACAACAAAAGATCCTGCTCACACGAATTATGAGGATTTGTCCCACCGGTTGGCAGATGTTTACTAATCAACGTATTTTACTTTGATCCGACTATGGCTTGTGGATAACACGAAATCAAATAAAATTAAATATGCGACCTTGAGCAGCAAGAGTTTTTCTGAAACCACAGCTTCAATACCACAGAAGGAGTATCTCCTCTATGACCATGTCAAACAATAAGATTACATAAAATTTTTCTTTTATTTTCAAAGCTACCTGTGTCTTGAAACACGCTGAAATCTCGGAAATGAGGCCTAATCTGAACTTGGGGCGTAGCTATTGTGTTGACCAAGTTGGTGGGGATTCCTGTTCCTCTAGGTGGATCCAGAGGTGTAGAAGAGGGGAGTCCAACCTCATAACAGTGGGATGCCGCTGAGCATCTTGAGTAAGTGACTCTGGATCCAGGGACAGGGTCATCCGGCCACGAATATCGTGTGAGGTGAGGGATTCAGTATTCATCAGAGTTGGTATATGATGTCACGATTTAACATTGGCAACTGCACAGCGTTTATCCCTAAGGCTGTCTTGAACTATACGCTCTCTGTCATAACCATTCGTAGAGTAACAGGCGTTCCAGGCAGCATCAGCAGTGCGGTAGTGGTTTGCACAAGCAGTAACTGATAAAACACAGCAAGTGAAAACCTGTTACCACCCTTAGTTTAAGGATTTACCAAAATGTCCGATCGGTGAGAACTGAGATAGTCGTTTCAAATGTCAGATCGCTTGGTGGCGTAAGAACTACTGGTACCTGAAGCTCTGTGTCGTGAATCGAAGTTTCTAGGCAGACTGCACGGTCTTTATTCACTGATCTATATGAAACTGCCGAATCTACCTTGACCCAGAGTGACAGGAATTCTCCGGTAGAACTAAGGTGTGCAATTGATGCCGCAAACGCGTCTTCGATGTAGTTAGAGGAGTCTTACCGATACGAGTACCTTAGAAGTAAATATGAGGTAACTGCTGGGGAAGCCAGAGACGAAGGGCAAAACATTTTAGGCATTTGAATCCGAGTCCTCTTTGGAGATACCATGCTACCCCAATGGTAGACGGCACGGGAATCACCCCACAAACAGTGTAAAACTATCCTGTCCGCAGTTGTGTGTTCTCTGAGCAATGGGAATTCTCAGACGGGGTAAGACGTGCGGTAAAGTTGACGTGCAAGTGTCCTTAACGTGATGAAAGGAGAGACATCAAGACGATTGATAAGATCTCGGGGGAACTTGTGCATAACTATGTTAACTGTTGGTGAACCTGGAAGCACTGGTTACCTCGGGACAAACACGTTATAGCTTTTTACGGCCACAATTCGAAGAGGCACTCACTATACGGCTACAAAAAGTGACTTACATTGACAACGTGGAGCAGTGGTGTTGGCGGAGGTGGCGCCACTTCACGTTGGGTCTCTGTGGACATAGACCGTCACGGAATGTTGGACCTAACGAAAGGTCAGAGGGCACGAAGCGTGTTGCGTACACCCTAAAGACTGAGAAATCCTGATCTGCCTTGTAACTGATGCAGACTCATAGCTCCTAAGGTTCTCTTTGTTTTTCAAACCTATACCATAAACTTAGGTATCATACGAAGCCCTGAACCTGCTGCACTGAACAAAACAACAGCAACACAAAGAATAAGTTGTGTGACATATACGAAAGATGGTAGGCCCCTTTCTACACCTCAAGAACGACGTCAATTCAAATTTCGCACTTGTCGTATAAAAGTGGCGCTAGTGGCGCCACTATGAGGATGTAAATCAGATTTGCTTTAAATACGCGCTGTAACGAACGCGAGCGTTAGCCACCTTTGACACTGGACGTGGTGAGTTGATCGTGGTCAAGAATGCCTTTAAGGCAACGAAGTTGCCGTTATCAGCACCTCACTGAGTCTGAACCAGGTCATGTAATGGGGCTAGGAGAAGCTGGATCTTTCTTCTGCGATACTGCAGAAAGAGTTGACAGGAATGTATCCACCGCGTATGATTGCTGGTAACTAGAATGTTCACTCGCAAGAAGACTAGTCTCCGGACGGCCACATGGTACTACCGAGAGGGAAGACTATGGTATTCTGGCGCATAGTACTGCATCTGCAGCAATAATATGAGCAACATTGCGCAACACCGTGCAAATCGGTTACTGAAAGAACAGCTCCGAACCAGAAGTCCTGCGCCGTACATTCCACTGATCCCAGACCACCGCTGTTTGAGACTTCTGTGTGTAAAGCGAGAGATCATTTGAGGGCAGTGTGAAGATCTATTGTGTTTTGTGGTGAAAGCCGGTTCTGTCTCGGTGCCAGTGACGGCCTTACGATGGCTAGAAAGAGGCAAGTTGAGGGATTGCAACCAATCTGTCTGCGTGCTAGAAACGTTGGAGCTACACCTTGAGTTACGGTCAGGGGTGCGATTTTGCTTGATAGCAGGAACACCCTTGTGTTATCCCACACACCCTGACTACAAATTTGTACGTGTTCACGTGATTCGATCTGTCATGCTCTCATTCATAAACAGCATTCAAGGGGGGGGGGGGGGGGTTCCAGCAGTATAACGCTCGCCCACATACCGCTGGAGTAACTATCTAAACATACTCTACAGAGTGTCAGTATGCTGCGTTGGCCTGTTCCATCGCCAGATCTGTCCTGAATCGAACACATATCCCGCGACAGCTCCAGCGTCATCCACAAAGAGCATTAACGGTCTCTCTATCGAGAGCAAAAGGCATGGAACTCCATCCCACAAACTGACACCCGTCACTTGTACAGCAGATTGGATGAACGTTTTTATACTTACATTCAACATTCTGGTGGTTACACCAATTATTAATATACCAGAATTTCATATTTGCAACGGCTTCTCGCGCTTTTACGTTAACCTTTGAACTTGCAACGTTAATCATTTAAATATGTTATCTACACAAATGTGTACATTACTCTTCGTTAATTATTTTTAGCTGCTGCGATTTTCTTCCGTCAGTGTATGTAGGAAAAGATTTACAGTAGTTGTTATGCGTGCATTATTTATCGATGAACATTAATCAATGTTCACGGGATCTCTGAATATTCTCCCCACCTACGTAAATACACCGCTACCACCTTCCTGTCGGCTTCATTAATTCGTGAAGGAACCATAGTTTGGGGTACCACACGCTTGCTCGTGGGCTGCTACTTGCAGTTCATTGTTGCTGCTGCGAACCTTTTGCCTTGCAGATAATCCTTCATGTTACTGAAGAAAGCGTAAGCAGATGAAGCGAAATCCAGTGTATTTGGCGGATGTGGAACAACGGTACAACACATCTATGTAAATTTTGCAGTCAAAGCATTGCTGACATAGTGTCACGTATGGTCGTGTTGGAGAAGCACTCCTTTCGAACAGTTTCATTGCGTTAATTGTGGAAGGGTGTGATGGGACCCCCTGCTTTTGAAGCAGCTCAGTATTCCCCAGCTGACCGCGATACTGATGGACGGCCAGTGCTCACATTCTTGCATGTGAGTTCCCTTCCACTAGGGGACCCAGTGTCTACATGTAAATAGTCTTTTGTGCAGGAGGTCCGCGATCGCACATCGAACTTATACGCTTGTGAAAATCTATTGTTTTGACTGATTCCTTCAGTAACAACCACACTGTCCATCTTTGTCCATGATAGTCGCTTTCCACCAAAATGTTGTACTAAAAAGTTATTTGTGTTTTCCTTTTCATGTATGCCAATTACCATTACACAAATATATTTTTACGTTAGACGGAGCTTTCTAGAGTAGCATCTGCATAAATGAATCAATACAAAATAAATAGTTTCGCTGTGAATTCACAATTCCAAAAATGTTATCAGTGTGTCTTTTGGGCTTCTCAACGGGACAAAATGACGTAAATTTTCTCTTAGCAGAGTTATTGTTTAGTTTTACTATTCAATTGTTACTCTAACTGTAAATTACAGCATAAACAAATATTACACTGTAACCCTAAGATATCAACGATGGTCATTAGTAAAATATTCCAAAATTTATGGAACTATTGATAATTATTACTGCCTGACAGGCATTTACAACGCAAATCAAAACACATACCTGAATACCCTCACCTACAGCTCAGTTATAAACAAAATAGTATTGGTTGATTTCTAATAGCCTTTTTACAGAGAGACAAACTGCTTGTCAGCAGTCGATAAGGTATGTGACGAACCAGTGCAAAAACAACACAGTGCTGTGTCATTTTATCCTCTTCAACACAACCGTAATCTTTATTCGTAATGTTAAAAACTAACAAACACTCGATCAAACCAATATTGCTACCGATTTAAAGACTTACTTTATAAGGTAGTAAATCTGATAGTAAATCTTTCACACAAATAATCAACACTGCACAAATTGAAAAGCATCCTAACAGAAACATTGGTTTCGTTGACTTCTAAAATAGTTTCCCCCACCTTACCTCATTAAAAGAAAGAAAGCAGAGATTAACAACGTGGTCAAAGAGTAGCCACCACAAGCGTACAAGTAAACCAACAACTACGATACCGTCAGGCGCCAAATAAAACAAATAAAAATATTAAAAAATAAAAATTCACTTTACCATTTTGCCCTTCTGTGTCATTTTGGGCCACTTTCCCTGCATAGTCGTTTTTATTTGAAAAAAAAAAGACGCTGTTCTTTCTCTATGGTTTTCACAGCTACCAGCTAGGGACTGCGTGATGTACTGGAAACAGTTCATCACCTTACGAGAGAGATCTTCTCGTTTATGATCCACGTCACTTCGAAAAAAAAAAATACTCGAGCTTTCGTTAGCTGTCTCCGTCATCGTCATCAGGAATTAAAATCGCTGAATGTCGGAGTTGGTACGGTTTCCTGCTTTTATAGCTACAGTGGCAACGCGCTGGAACCTTTAAGAGAGGATAAGAGCGGCGCATGAGCGGAAAGCTAGTTGGACAGCTCCTAGGAGCTCTGTGCTGCCGGGGGACCGAGATAGTTAGAGCTCGCTCACTCTCGCTCAACTCAGAAGAAAAACTGCGTTTCTACATCTGTTAACTCGAAATTGAGTGCGTACGTACAAACGAGAATTACATCTTCGTCTGGAATCCGTTATTATGGAATCTTACTGTTGTTAGTCCTACAATAATAGAAAGTGCGTAGGGACACTAATAATTTGTGACGGCTGTACTTTGGAACAATAAAATTAAAATCGTGTCGAAATGGTTATCAGTTGCATAAGACACCACATCTTGTATGAAATGTGGACTGTTAAGCAGAAGAGACTAAATGCTACAAGCAAGCCATTGCACCATTTACGTCGAGAATCGATCTTAAATTTTGTTGTGCCAATACTAATCAGTAAGATTCCATAACGCCAGATTCCAGTAGAAGATGCAATTCTCTTTAGTACATACACGCTCAGTTGCGAGTTGACAGGTTTGGCAACGGATTTTGACTGATGAGCTAACGTACACGCCGCGGCCTGTCTATCTTGTGGACCCAGCGCGGAACCGAGTGACGTCATATGACGCGTGGGGCCGGCGCCACGTTTGAAACCGCCGCTGCCGCGTCCCTATGAGTATCAAGCCTAGGTTTTTGCTTTCGCTCCCTATGCCCTATTAAGTGTGTGCCCATGGTTTTTGTTAAAATTGTTGCAGTTTATTCTAATTTCTGCCGCTTGTTTTATAACAGAATCCCAACGTGACTCTGTTTGAACCAAAACAAAACTGTTTTCTAGACTATGTTTAGTGACTACCGACTTCTCAAGTTCCCTTTATTTAATATGCCTGAATTCTCTGCACAACGCTCAGCAACAGTGCTAATAGTTTGACCTATGTAAATGCTACCATACACACAGGAGACGCCATACGCACCAGGAAATGAAAACCTGTGTTACCTTTAACGAAGCGTAAGAAATTTTATATATTGTAGGTGGGATCAGAACACTGATCAGTCCTCGCCTCTTCAACACGCACCCTATCTAGCTACTAGTTGCTCCACATAATGGAAGGAATGCAGTTGGCCTGCCTCCTCTTCCGCCGACTTATGAGGCGCCTTTCGTCGGTGACACCTGATATCTTTTGTAATTTCTCCCATGTACTAACTGCTTTCTCTGAGCACGTTGAAATTCAGACCCTAGATGGTTGTCGTCAGAAATGATATTGGCCCTGTGTACTAACGCGTACAAAGCCGCTTTCTTCTGTGCATGGCGATATTTTCAAGCCAACGCAACTGTTAATCAATTCTGAATACCGCTCGTAGGTTTGAGAAACTACTGATGGAGAAGAAGGGGTTGATTATACGCCAGAAAACAAACACAGATAGCTTTCAGCTTGTTATGTTCAGTTGTTATATTTGTGAAATTAACGTTATGCATACACTATCTGGTATCGTCATACTACCATATGCCTTTGATATGGGATGTGACACAGAAGCTTCCGTGAAACACAGGAAACAGACAAAACTGGAGATATTATGGCGCCAGCAAGCAGAGGGGAGAGCAGGCAGACACGGTCCCATTTGCGGCCTCGCCAGTCTCTCCGGCAGCATGGAAGCGGGCAGGCGGCAGCTCCCAGCCCCGCCTGCCTGCTGTAAAGCGCCTACCGCGTCCTGTTTACCCGCCACTCCGCAGCGCCGCTGCTGCATACACAGCCAACACGCCGCCACCACCGTACGCTCCGCTCGAGCACTTGCTGCCCAGCAACAATATCACTTGCGGAGAATGGGGACGAGGTTGGTTCCCTCGCATTGTAGACATGAGCTTTCGCAGTTGTATATCATCCAATGAGGATATTAATTCAGACAGTGATTTTGCACATAGAGAGAGTACGTTTGGGACCGTCAATACGACCGTGGCACGCGTCTTGTAGGATGACACCGATACGCTCCGAGTTAATGATGCTCTTGAGGCCTCAGTTTCCCCCGGTGTAGACAACGTTCAATTAATTTACATAAATGCAGCCGAGTGACACCATCGACAACCACCAACGTTTCGACACGAGCATTTTCATGAAATAGCGCTGTGCAAGGGAGCTTAAATCCTGGATTTTCACTCAAACTATAAGTACTAGCTTCATCACAAACCAAAGATGACTGACGTCAGAAGTTACTGATAGTGGAATTAATAATCAACGCGTCAGGTTGCATTAACTCTCTTCCTCTATCTTTTTTAGAAGGGACAGAGAGGGATTCCATATCGAATTTTGGCAAAAGCCACAACCGCTGTTTATAAGATTATTTGCAAATTTAATTTCAACAGCTTCCTTAATAACACTATCCAAATAGCTAGATAACTCTGTGCTATATTACACAGAAGCATGACACAATGCCCGTGTATATAAAAAAAAAAAGTTCAAATGTCTCTGAGTACTATGGGACTTAACTTCTGACGTCATTAGTCCCCTAGAACTTAGAACTACTTAAACCTAACTAACGTAAGGACATCACACACATCCATGCCCGAAGTAGGATTCGAACCAGCGACCGTAGCGGTAGCGTGGTTCCAGACTGTAGCGCCTAGAACCGCTCGGCCACCCCGGCCGACCCATTGGACCGGCTGTCAGTGTTATATTCCATAGACTGACCGATGACAAGTAAGTGATCTACAGTCCCGG
Organism: Schistocerca gregaria; assembly: GCF_023897955.1. Lineage (NCBI taxonomy): Eukaryota > Metazoa > Arthropoda > Insecta > Orthoptera > Acrididae > Schistocerca > Schistocerca gregaria. Next base: position 745,106,647 of record NC_064922.1, read on the forward strand.
ATCTACTCGGCAGTTGTAAAAGCGTGTGATGTATATGCTCAGTACACCAATCCTCCACAATGGTGATAGTCTGATCAGCATATGACACGTCACAACTTCCAGGAATCGTGGGTACCCGGCTTATGCAAACCAAGCTTATCCTTTAGGGAACATAAAGGGATCATGATCTTCGATGGTAGTCGAAAAACACACTTCAAATCATATTTCCGCAAAAGAAGACGAATCCTGTTCGTAATTCTCCCAGCTTAAGGCACAAATAGCGTAATCTTTGGTGGCTCCTCGGTTCATCTTCACTGACCCGGTGCAAGGACAGTCGATAGCGCAATGAACGTGTGTTCTGTCTTTCACTATAATCATTGTGACACATTCTCAGAGTCAGAGATGATGTGGACCCTGTGAAACAAGGTGCTAAATATCCCTTAACGTTGAGCTGGATGGTGACAACTGTCAGCATGCAGATACAAGTCAGTGTTAGTAGGCTTCCTGTAAAGGACCTGTCCCAACGTACCAAGGACCCTCTTCCTGTTAAACACATCAAGGAATGAATGCAAGTATCCTTTCCCATGTCCATCGTCAAGCAAATGTTTCAGTAGATTGAATGAGGTGTTGTAAAAGTCTCATAAATTCTCGCTGCAGTGAGGTCAAGCAACAAAGTATCGTCTATATATCCTTGGAATAAAACACAGAGATTGTGGTACGGATTAGTGTTACGAAGAAAGCGATCTAAATTAAATTAGCAAGTTTTCTTTTGAACAGAGATGGTGGCTTTTATTTAAATTTTGTGTCAAATCCTGCTCTCTTTCTTGCAAAAAAAAGAGTATTTATTTCACACCCAGTTTCTGACGTCAGTCATCTTTGATTTGAGATGACGCTAGTGTTTACAGTGTGAATGAGTGTTATGTTCTCGGAGTTTCTCTGAAAATCGAGGTTTTAACATCTCTTGCATATTCACTCCTGGAAATTGAAATAAGAACACCGTGAATTCATTGTCCCAGGAAGGGGAAACTTTATTGACACATTCCTGGGGTCAGATGCATCACATGATCACACTGACAGAACCACAGGCACATCGACACAGGCAACAGAGCATGCACAATGTCGGCACTAGTACAGTGTATATCCACCGTTCGCAGCAATGCAGGCTGCTATTCTCCCATGGAGACGATCGTAGAGATGCTGGATGTAGTCCTGTGGAACGGCTTGCCATGCCATTTCCACCTGGCGCCTCAGTGGGACCAGCGTTCGTGCTGGACGTGCAGACCGCGTGAGACGACGCTTCATCCAGTCCCAAACATGCTCAATGGGGAACAGATCCGGAGATCTTGCTGGCCAGGATAGTTGACTTACACCTTCTAGAGTACGTTGGGTGGATCGGGATACATGCGGACGTGCATTGTCCTGTTGGAACAGCAAGTTCCCTTGACGGTCTAGGAATGGTAGAACGATGGGTTCGATGACGGTTTGGATGTACCGTGCACTATTCAGTGTCCCCTCGACGATCACCAGAGGTGTACGGCCAGTGTAGGAGATCGCTCCCCACACCATGATGCCGGGTGTTGGCCCTGAGTGCCTCGGTCGTATGCAGTCCTGATTGTGGCGCTCACTTGCACGGCGCCAAACACGCATACGACCATCATTGGCACCAAGGCAGAAGCGACTCTCATCGCTGAAGACGACACGTCTCCATTCGTCTCTCCATTCACGCCTGTCGCGACACCAGTGGAGGCGGGCTGCACGATGTTGGGGCGTGAGCGGAAGACGGCCTAACGGTGTGTGGGACCGTAGCCCAGCTTCATGGAGACGGTTGCTAATGGTCCTCGCCGATACCCCAGGAGCAACAGTGTCCCTAATTTGCTGGGAAGTGGCGGTGCTGTCCCCTACGGCACTGCGCAAGATCCTACGGTCTTGGCGTGCATCCGTGCGTCGCTGCGGTCCGGTCCCAGGTCGACGGGCACGTGCACCTTCCGCCGACCACTGGCGACAACATCTATGTACTGTGGAGACCTCACGCCCCACGTGTTGAGCAATTCGGCGGTACGTCCACCCGGCCTCCCGCATGCCCACTATACGCCCTCGCTCAAAGTCCGTCAACTGCACATACGGTTCACGTCCACGCTGTCGCGGCATGCTACCAGTGTTAAAGACTGCGATGGAGCTCCGTATGCCACGGTAAACTGGCTGACACTGACGGCGGCGGTGCACAAATGCTGCGCAGCTAGCGCCATTCGACGGCCAACACCGCGGTTCCCGGTATGTCCGCTGTGCCGTGCGTGTGATCATTGCTTGTACAGCCCTCTCGCAGTGTCCGGAGCAAGTATGGTGGGTCTGACACACCGGTGTCAATGTGTTCTTTTTTCCATTTCCAGGAGTGTAGATTACTTGCTACAGTTTTGCCTCGAAAATGGCAGGGTGTGCTCTCGTCGAAAATTCGGCAGTTTTCGACGACGGCGTCCAGCTGCGTTACATTACACACACACACACACACACACACACACACACACACACACAAACACAAACAAACAACTCTAATTTTTTGCTGGGACAATGGTCAACAGTGGCCTCGAACTAAATTAAACAGGCTCCAATTTTGCGACATTGACAAATGTGTCCGAGAGGTTTCCATCAGACAAAGGCCGGAATTGGAAATCCCCTCTCAACTATTCCCAATTTAGATGCCTTCTCTCCCACCCCCAACCTGCAGGGACATCTGGTTGAAAACAAAAAAGTCTTCCGTGTGAAAGCTCACCCAGCTCTCTCAGAAGCCCAGCTGGGACATGCGCAGAATAAAACTGTCGCCATGAGCAATTCCACTGTATTGTGTATGACCTCAGCTATATTTATATGCGACCTTTCAGAAGGTTGTCCTAGGTGTCCTATGACTTTACTGTCAGGTTTCCTGGAAGATATAATGTCAAGAATAGTAAAAATATGTCCTGGCAGTACAGCAGAGGAATTATTTAATTTGCTTATTTATCGTATGAACTCTGCCAAAGCCGATCCCAAGGCCGGTTGAGAAAGGAGGAGGGGGAGGAGTAACGCCTCGTAAGAAAAATTGTTCCAGCTCGCCAGGCTAGTAGTACCTTGTAGAGGCCCCTTACCAGGATACAATTGAAGAAGATCAACGGCTTTGATGGCGAATGAAGATGAAGATTTCACCGGCAGCGAAGGCAGAAAAATTCACTTCTTAAAACCCAAGCGGTGTCTGTTTTGGAAACCACACGCAACTTGGCCAGCAACTGTTCATCCAGTGGGTGCGGCTGTAGCAACTGCTCCAGGAGCTAAGAATCGCTGGTTCTACACAACCAGCCTACCTGGACAAAGTTTAATAACAAGCACTATATTTCGTGAGAGCAACAACAATATTACCCCAGGTGGTAAACAATCCATTCGTCGGCAGGCAGCAACCGGGCATTCGGATTCTGAGGGACCCGCGCAACCAAGAACTCAAGAGAAAGTCGGAGTTCTCCGGCAAAACTACCCACTAAAACACCAACATTCATTCGAGCACTTAGTATCAATACACTAATACAACCTGGAAAGGTACTCAGTCTTACTACAGAACTCGACAGACAAAAAATCCTATTACCAACGCTTCAGGAAACACGATGTAATGCCGATGATACCTCAGATTAAGGTAACTAACGCATATTCAAGAGCAAAACTTATAGACAAATTGGAAGAGTGCCCACTTGCTGGGAATGGCGATACTTGCACACAAGAAGTTCATAAACTCCGTCAAGGAAGTAACTCTCGTCAATAACAGACTCATGATGGCATGTACATAGAGCGCCAAGGGAAATTATACACTTGTAAACTCTCACGCCCCAACCAACATCGACTACAAGAAAAAACCCTCCCGAAGTGGAGAATTTCTGGAACCAACTGGAGGAGACTATGGCGAATGTTCCAAGAAGGACATCATTTTAGTCCTTGGTGACTTTAATGCACAACTGGTCAAAGAAAAAGAACACAGGAAGACATCCTACGCAGAAATTTACCAACAGAAACGGAAGGCGAGTAGATGATATCTTCCAGCAATTCAACCTGATGATAATGCCGACATCTTTACGAAAACACCGCAGAAAGCAAAAAACGTGTCGCTCTCCTATTCAAAAACTTGGGGAATTCCTGATTGACCATATAGCAATCACCTACACACAGTAACAAGAAATTCTTGATGTACAAGTCCAGAGAGGTGTCAATTTTGACTCACACCACAACCTTACACGAGTTAAAATAAAATTCACTCCACGAAAGTACAATCCCAAGAAATCGCACCAGCAGAGATTAGAGTTAAACAGCATCCACAAAACGAACATCAAGGACGAATGGGAGGAAAAAGAAGAAAACACATGGGAAAAGTTCAAAAACAAGATTATACGTAAAGCACAGGATCTACAACCACTGAGAAAAAAGGAAACACATGCATGGTGGAACGACAACTGTGAAAATACCCTTAATGCACGCGGATTGGCCTCCCACAAATGCAGCAGCAAGAAAATCCCAGAAACCCAACAAAAAACAGTACGGAAAGAAAGAGACGGGACCATCAGATAAACCAAGAGAAGATACCTAAACAAACAACTGGAAGAACTGGAGAGTGACTCGGAATTACAATATAAGAGATTTCTATCGGAAATTTGCAAATGGGACACAAGGATATACACCAAAAAACCTCTACTTTGAAAAACAAAACGGAAAATTAGCACTTACTAATGAAGAAAACTGCAAAGAACTCGCAGTTTACTTCTGTAATTTACTAAATTGTCCAGAACCCACAGAAAGATTCCCACCTATTGAACCCATACACACCAACCAAAACTCAATACCACCTCAGAAGAAGAAATCCTCAAACACATCCGACATCTCAAAAACAATTAAGTGGCTGGTGAAGACAACATAGTAGCAGAACTACTGAAAAATTTAGGCCCTAAATCACTTGAGTTGCTCAAGTAAATTATCAAAGAAATTTGAACATCAGAAGAATTACTTGACGATTGGAAGTCTGCACTTATATACCTCCTGCACAAAAAAGGCGACAGAACCGATGTTGACAATTATCAAGGCATTTCACTACTACCAGTCACTACAAGATCTTCTCTTCACGCCTATTGCAAAGAACACAGGAACAAATTCAACACAAGATTGAAGAGTACCAATTGGGCTTCCGATCTGGATGTTTATGCCCTGAACAAATTTTTAATCTAAAGACAACGTTGAAATACAGAGCTATTACACATATGCCCACCATATGTACATTCCTCAACTTGAAGACGGCGTATCACTCAGTCGAACGTAAATCCTTTGTCAATACTCTAATAGAACTCGGACTTGACCAGAAAACAAGTAAACTCATTGAACAGACATTCTCCAACACAACCTCTAAAGTAAAATTCATGGGGGTAATCTCGGAATGTTTTGAGATCAGAACTGAAGTAAGACAAGGAGACGGACTATCTCCAATTCTGTTTAATATTATTTTATACAAGGTCATAAAGGAATGGGAACCCGAGCTTAGAAAACGTGGGCTATGGAAACCAGTGAAGATTGGAACGAAAACTAAAGTCACCTTATAACACTAACGTGCCGTAAAACACTCTAATGTAACCCATTGAGAGGTTTCGAAGTTTGACTGCGCATGTGTCAAATGGACAACTGTGTCAGATTCTAATTTCGATTTTGGTGAAATAACAGAAAAACCAAACGGGCTTTAATCTTTGGAGTCAACGAAAGTGGTAGAATCATAAATGAATGAAAAAAATGAAGGATAGCCAGCCCAATTAAGCACATTAACTATATATTTGGAACTATATATTTGAGAAAATTGAATATTGATTACTGAAGTTACTTTCGTTGAGATTTCCCTCTGAACAGAAAACAAGATACAAGCTGACACAGTGCACTCTGTACTGTGTGTAGCAGCAGTTACCTGTAAATTATGGGGCGCAAATTGGCACCATTTCATACTAATGACAGACACATGGAAGAGCATTACTTAATTAAATACTGAAATGTGACTGCATGAAGTGCATAACTAAATTTGGACATGAGGGGCTTCTAACTTAGCAGACATGAAAAACATAAATAAAGAAGAATAACATTATAAATACACTGTTTAAGCTCCTCTGCATATAGCAGATTTCCTTATTAACAGTAATAGCTCAATTTTTTTCTGATAGGTGTAGAATATGGTGGGGACCCATGAACTAGTATAGCTCATTATTCAAAGCTCTTTGCTCATTACAATAGTAAAGACTAAGTCTAAAGCTAATCATTCACTTCACTTGGTGTAGTTCATAAATTACTCTGCAAGATAATAAAATATAACACTGTGTTTAATGAACTTCAAAAAAGGAACCTTTCATGATGGGAAACAAAATGACACCTTCTTTAATATTGTGCATAATTTTTCTCTTAGCAAAACTATCGTAAATATGTTCATTAAAGATTTGTATGTCTTTAAAAAATTACCTGTGAAGCAGGTATTCTTTGCAATAATATTTGCAAATCTTGCACTGTAATCCTACAAAACTATAATTTATAATAAACTAAGGATATTTCAGAAAAAGCCTATCCAACTTCACTTTTGTGGTTTTAGCCTTAGCTTTTACTACTCCTTTTAATTTAAGCAAAAATCACTGTAAAACACAGAATGCAAGAACTGTTTATTTCAATCAGAATACACTTAGGTGAGGACTCTACGTAGGTTCGAGATCAGGATTAAAAATATTGTTCTGGACATGAATTTATGTTTTATGTGATTATTGTTGAAACAACACACATATTAACAGGTCATTGCCCATATACATTACTTAATTGAATGTATGAAGTCTGTGAAGCAGTGGCGAAGATAGCTGGCAGGCGACATGGCGGCTAGCTGTACTCGTGGCTCTCAATGTACGAAGAGCGTTTGCATGTTACAAATACAAGTGCCCAAGGCATGAACCACCTTTTAACAAATATTTTCTTTTTATAAACATATTCATATTATAATAATTTACCATTTGAACATATTCTTCTGCTTTTATTATAAATAATAACAAAACTCATTTTTTTACCGTAGATCTAGGAGATTAAACATCACAGAATATGCACTTCATAAATTTCAGATACACAGTTACATAATATAAACCTACTTCCAATCATTATATATGTTACAACCTGCGTAGCTTTTGCCGATGACCAAACGAGTTTGACTGACAATGAAGGTAGTGCAATACATCAAATAGAAATACTCAAGGAAACCGCCGAGAAAGTTGGGTCGCAAAATTTTTTTGAGAAAATGGAATTTATGTGTATACTCTTAAACACACAGAATTTCACCACAAAATATGGATGGATGAACAGAGTTCCACATTTTAAATACCTGGGGGAAAATTTTGGAACCCACTGGACCAGAAAAAAAATCTCAAGAAACTCGAGCACAGAAACTAAAAAGAACCTACGGTCGAACACACCAACTTTACAACAAAAAGTACATGTCCAAGCACGCAAAAATCAGGCACTACAGCACTGTCTTTAAAACCGAGGTGATATTCGCTGCAGAAAACTTGTCACTCCATAACAAGATGCTACTACAAAATCTAGAAAATGAAGAACGGAAGATCGTAAGGAAAATCCTTGGACCACAAAAATTCAAGCTGGAAATAGACTGCCAACCATCAAAACTACAGAGGAAATTACAAATATTGCTGCTGACACTACAAAAACACCCCTTAAATTCTATGGACACATTCACAGTCTCCCTGGGTATAGACTCACAAGCCAGATCCTCACAGCCACAGAAAACCTTAAAGTTACGACGCGGTCCGAACAAGTACGAAGAGACCTTACTGATGCTCAACTCACCATTCAGGACACTCCAGCCCGTAACATATACAGAAGCAAAATAGACAAGTGAGAAATACAGCCGGAGACAGGAGTCAAAATGACAGGTACAAAGTGGACGGGTGAAAGAAACAAAGCCACGAGCGAGAAATAAATGGGTCAAATGGCTCTAGGCACTACGAGACTTAACATCTGAGGCCATCAGTCCCCTAGACTTAGAACTACTTAAACCTGACTAACTTAAGGACATCACACACATCCATGCACGAATCTGGATTCGAACCTGCGAACGTAGCAGCAATGCCGTTCCGGACTGAAGCGCCTTGAACCACTCGGCCACAGAGGCCGTCGAGCGAGAAAATGAAGGTCTCTTGAAAAAACCTCATGAAGAACTGTAGAGGCTTCACGTGATCCTCAAAGGGTCTACCGCGAGTATAATAATAATAATAATAATAATAATAGTAATAATAATAAATATTTATCGTATGATGGCAGGAGAAATACAGGGTGCGGCAGAACCGACTAAGCAGTTTCTATCGATTACGGACGCGGCTGTGATGGATGTAGGCAGTTGCACGTGGTCAGATTTTGTTCAGTCGTTGACCCCGTTTTAGTAGCCAACATAGTCCGGACCAGTGCATATCGTGGTTTTGCCGTTCGCGCTTATTATGAAAACATCAGATCTATGAACGCTACATAACGAGCTTTTCGGTGACAGTTCAACATTCCACATTTCTGCAACCCAGAATGGACGAGACTGTTGAAGAACAGGGACTGGGGGACTTGTGGTTCCAACAGGATAGAGCTACTGCTCACACAGCTCGAATTTTACTTGATGGGGCCGGCCGCTGTGGCTGAGCCGTTCTAGGGACTTCAATCCGGAACCACGCTGCTGCTACGGTCGCAGGTTCGAATCCTGCCTCGGTCATGGATGTGTGTGATGTCCTTAGGTCAGTTACATTTAAGTTGTTCTAAGTCTAGGGGAATGATGACCTCAGATGTGAAGTCCCGTAGTGCTCAGAGCCATTTGAACCATTCACTTGATGTTTTGAGAAAAATGTTTCCAGGACACCTCGCCGCTTTCAGGTGTGATTCCGGGTCGCCTGCGCGGTCACCAGATTTCAGCAATTGTGACTGCTTTCTTTGGGGATACCTGGAGAAAAAAGTTTTCAAAAGTCGTCGTCACACCCTGCCGGAGTTGAAAGAGCGGATTATTGACGAAGTGAATGCCATACCCCGCGGTATGTGTGCAAGAGCTGCTCAAAACTTCAGGAGTCGTCTACGACAATGTATTAATGCAAACGGCCACCGTCATGAGGTCATTATTTTCAAAACTAAATGAGTGTAAAATCGCATATTGTACTAATTTACATAATAAAAACATTTTTTCTCCATACATCCAGATTTACTTTTTATTGCTCTTAAAAACTCCCTAGTAGGTTCTGCCGTAGCCTGTACTACACAACTGTCAACGCAATTAGTGGGTCACTTGTTAGAAATCGCGTAATTTTCTCCCATTCCAACACTGAAGTTTTAAATTCGGCTCAAAAGTGCCTACAACATCCCCCTGTAATGGTAAAAAATTGTGGAACCTTGCGACCTGGCCCTCGGCCTGAAAGAGACTTCAAACATGAAGCTGTTTACACATGCGGGAGAAAGGCTACAGCTGAGAAGTTCATCTGATCTATAAGGTGGCTTAATGATGTCGCATTGGCAATATATTTCTAAACAATTCTGCCCAGCGACACCGTCAACGTGCCACACAATGTGAAAGTCGTCACAGAACTATACGTGACATTTTGCGCATAGTGGCGAAATTGAATGTTTCCGGAAATGAGTCTCTATCCTGAAGCGGAATTTAATTAAGCCCTGTGTATATATTTCTACACAGATACATAGAATCTCAATTTCGTAATGGGTTGAAATATCGTAACAAGTTTTCACAAACAAAGCCCCCTTTCAGTTTTATGACGGAACATTCAACTGTTATGTGAATTATAGTTTTGTGCTCTGCACTGCAGGGACATTCAGAGGACGACTTCCATCGTCATTGGTGTAACAGTGAGCTACATATGCCCCAGTGCTTTCTGATCGGGTTCAACATGCACCAGTGTCGTAAGTTGGTAGATGAAAACCTGCTGATCACTCCGAAAGAGGTTTGATAACTTTTCGATGCTTCATGGAAGATTGCTCCTGTCATTGATTGTTCCATGCTGCTTCCAAGTTGGAGTTACTGCCCCGTAGGCGGCTGGTGTGCGCTGCGATAATTTTCTAGATCACAGCCGCTGGGGTTATGACAGCGAAATTTCTGAATAAGTTGGTAATTACGTGTCGATTTTTATTCTAGAATTTATTATCGGCAGTGACTGTAATCTTTTTATGGATGGTGATGGGATATTACTGCGAACACAGGTGTCAATACAATCCACTCGCAAGCTCATGATGAGGAAGGGACATGCACCTACACACATGTCTCAACTAGCGTTTTTGGCAAGCACGGTCGCACAGCTATTAGTCGCAAGGGGTTCACCAGAGGTTGTTTGTGGGACAAATACAGCCTGTCATGAGGTGCAGGTGGTCTTCTGTTGCTCGCGTCTGTACGTATTACCTATTACCCTATTCGTGTTCCCGGGTGGTGCTAAGCGAACCTCTCGGTCAGAGTCTACGGAGGAAAGATACCTAGAGAGATCCTTCCCAGGTCCCACAAGTTCGTAACATGGGACCTTCAATATCAGGCATAAGAAGAGCAAAGAGAAGGGAAATGCAAATTCTGAACTGCTGGAAATAGAAGATTATTAGTAGGAACAAGCTACGTTTCTCAGAATTGGATTTAGATCAGCTGATATGGTCGCCACGTCTAAACCTCTAGTCAGACAAAGGTAATGAATGATCTTCATACCAACAGTGATGGAGGTTTTCCTAAAATATATTGTCTTCAGTTAAGAGTGAAACATTAAATACAGAGATAAAAGCGTGCCCCTATAACAACACAATTCTGATAGACCTTGAAACCAATAGTTTCGCTGTAAGTAGCTGTGGTCTTATTTGGCGATTTATAGGCAGAGCAGGAAGTAAGAGGGTGCTTTGTCAAAGTCTACAAGTGTAAAAAAAAAATTAAATGTCCTGTAATTAGGACCTCCCATCGGGTAGATTGTTAGCCGGGTGCAAGTCTTTCGATATGACGCCACTTCGGCAATTTGCTCATCGATGGGGATGAAATGATGATGATTACGACAACACAACTCCCAATCCCTAAAGGGAGAGAATCTCGGCCCAATCCGGGATTCGAATCCAGGCCCTTGGGATTGACATTCTGTCGCGCTGACCACTCAGCCACCGGTGGGCGGACTCTGCAAGTGTGATTCAGTGGTAATAGGTGAATGAGATTACGGCAATATGGTGTAGAGGAAACAATGCTGCGATTTCGATTGTCTTGATGGGACACTAATGTAGGTGATCACCTGCTCGTAAAGCGCAACGCGCAGCGCACTAACTAGCGAAATTGGAAGGTGAGTCACACCTGGGACGAATCGACTATGGACAGTGGCTGGCGCACTGGCCAACCTGGGTGTGTGTTTCAAGCGCTCTCTCACATTCACTTAGACAAATACCGGACTTGTCATTTCTGCCTTATAAAATACAATACACAAACATTTAAAGTACGACCTCAATTCAGAAACACATGCTACACACGACTCCAATCCGGTCACAAAGTTAAATAAATTAATTCTAATTTTTCGAAATGTTAGTTAGCGAAGTGTCCACACTAAAAGAGACAAAAGCTAACGAAAATAAGAAGAACAAGGTACTGTGCAAGATTACACAGGAAAGTAGATTTTTTTCCAAGGTGTGAGAATTTTTAGCAGGAGCGTATTGTGACCGAAGAATGGTAGTAAATAATTGTTTGAGAGCAAATTAATGTATAGTAGCTTGAGTTGCACACAGTAGCCGAATAATTAAAATACTAAAATACGAAATATCAGATCAGGTTCGTTATTCCGTTGAAGAGTTCTCGGTAACCAGAAGAAAGCATGTCATTCTTGACGGAGAGAACTGTTTAGACGTACAAGTAACTTCATGCTTAGCACAAACGAGTATTATAGGACCATTGCTTTTCACAATACTTGCAAATGACTCAGTGAATAACTCTAGAAGCTACGTGAGACTCGTTGCTCGTGATTCTCTAGTGTATACTCGTTCCTCAGTCACATCATTAGAAAATTGTAGCAAAATGCAGGAAGACCTGCGGAGGATAGATGCTTCCAGCAGAGATCGGCAGTTACCTTTCAGCATAAACGAATGCAACGTCTTGCTCAAGAATAGTCCGAAAGACCCGTTATTGCATGATTACACGATTGCGGAACAATGATAACAAGCATACCAGCGAGCATACACACATAATCAGTTGAATGATGATTACAATCATACCAGCGTGCATACACACTAAATCAGTTAAGTCAGAAGGACCACGTGAAACTAAAGATATCATATTAAGACCGAAATTATTGGAAGACTCCTCGGGAAGTGTAGTCGATAACCAAGGGAGGCAGCTTCCAAAACCATCGTTCAATCAGTTCTTGAGTATTCGTGGTCAGTGTGGTTCCAGTATTAAATAGGATTGATAGAGGAAACAGAGAATATCAGAAGAAGAGCGGCTCGTTTCGTTACAGGTTCATTTGCTACGTACGAAAGCGCCACGGCGACATTCAGCCCACTACACTGGCAGACGCTACAAGAGAAAACTGCAACACGCTGTGTTTTACTGTTAGAGTTCCGAGACTGTACATTTCTAAAAGATTTGTCGAAATGGCAGAAACCAGATGCACAAAATGAATTTTATTCCTTTACCGGATTCAGGCGCCTAGTGATCTTCTTCAGAAAGCTAAATTATCGCGTTATTTGCGAATGTCAGACATAAGTAAATATGTGCAGCGTATTTCCGGTAAAGAAATGAATTTTCATTTTTGCAACTGTAGCTGATTATTTCAACAAATAGGAATACAGTTGCTGAAAACGAATAAAATACTAAATTCCTAGAGGAGTCAACCAATATGTTGTTTCCTCCGACGTATATATGGCGAAAAGACCATGAAGATGAAAATCAGAGATATTCGAACGCATTCGGATGTTTATCCGTAACCATCCTTCCAGTCCACCTTTCGTAAATAGAAGAACAAAGGATGGTAACATTGGTACGAAAAGTACCCTCTGCACACACCATAGATGTGTTCATCCCCAAAGTTTCAAAGACGCCCACTGGATCCGAAGGTGATTTAATGCAAACTGGATGAGAGATATAATTCTGGTCCAGTGGTCAGACCATGTATCATGTCACACGATTCAGACTGCAGTGCCAATATGGTGATAATTATTACTTTGTGTCCATCTAATCATAGTAGAATAAAACAAATTTTTCTCGCCACATGCATTTCGCCTTTATTACTTGCTCGGCATCTTCGGTGGCAAATTCCGTTGATGCTGTTCTCTTTATTCCTGTTTTACAGCTATTCTTCTTCTTCTTCTTACTGCCGTATGAAATTTCGTTTTCACAGCACTAGGAAATGAACAGTTGTTTGCTTCACGCTATGTTTTGGATGATACTTCAGTGGTTGAGATTTTAGTTCGTACCCTGTCAGTATAAATATTTTAAATTTAGGTCTTCATTTCTATTGGATATGATTCTGCTTCCACTTCACTTTGATAACTTTATGTATTTTGAAAAACGTATTAGTTTTTTTTCCCTCTCAGTGATTTCTGTTGATGAAAGTGGGGTTTCGACCACAGCATCAGTGTGTATTTTCCTGTTGATTTAGAATTTTTTAGAAGCTGAGGTTTACGTTCGCAATGAGAGAAATCAGATGCTTTCAGTATATGATCTGACAGATGTAAGTGCTTTAGCTCTCTCCAGTCAATCGTTTGAACTGACAAACCTTTGACGTCAGGTATTCATAAAACTCATTTTACTCTAAGGTTTTTTGTTTCATTTTTCTGGCCATCGTTTAAACGTGATGATGACACCATGGAAAATGGTTCTAATGTTACCGAGTTTATATGGACTCATAAATCCATTGGCAGCTGCAGAAAGTTAATTTTTACATATTTTAATTCGTAGAACAAAATGAATAGGATGAAAAGCAACTGAAAATCATGTCAGTCGTTCGCAATTAAATAATACGTGTCACTCAGTAAGGTTATAGAATGCAGCCTACAAATAAGCACTCTTCTGCCATAGTACGTCAAGATCCTGTATCTTCGAGTGTTTACTAAGTCTCGTGTACACCACTCAGAACAATCATGAAAAATATTTCTGGGAGATGCGTTTTTTAGCTCCAGTTTTTCCCCACACTTGGGTGATTCTGAGTACTGTTTGGCCCTCTCACATCCTATTACATTTCGTGATTTCAGTTCATGCGAAGCTCTCTGCTTTAGTAAGCAGAAACGCACAGCACTGGACACTGCTAGCGTTAGAAACCAACAGGCGTGTCCAGGCTGTTTAATTCGGAAGCAGTTTATGTAACAAGATTATTTCAAACGGAGCCTGGCGTTCATTCTCGCATAATCACCCGCGAACCAGCCAAAACAGTGTGCACGACTTGTGTGCTGCTTGATGGAAGCGCTGGACGGGAGAATAGAACGGAACCAGATCGTACCGGCGAGCGCGAATTTCACGAGCGCGCGAACTATACGACTGATCCGATACTCCAGTCTTGTTCACGAGGCCGCTGGAAAGAGGAACGGAGGGTGGGGTGGGCGACAGCGCTTTTTTGCGCAAAATGCTTCTCATGCAAAGAGAATACGCATGGAGCTGGGGAAGCGGACGTAACAACTGCTTCTATTTACGCCGTTGCGTTCTGTAGGAAGCTTTAATTTATTTCGGTTGTATAGACCCTTTGATTCAAGCGATCCGGCAGTGTCCAACAAGCTGCTGGCAGGCGAATCTGTTCTACAAAAACGGCTACTGCCGTGTATCAGCCCGTTGCTTAACTGTCGCTATAGTTTGTCTCCGATTGGAAAAATAAATAATAAAGTATAACTGCTAGAGGAATTGAATCAGTATGTCAGTAATAAAAAGTCTAGTAGTTGCGTAAATTTTTTATGTGGTCAATGTAATGGTTGTTGTAGAACATGAAGAGATGTAGTCTACGTTATAATTGTTCGCAATTGTATTTTATGCTCATGTTTAACATGAAAATAAATGTCAAGGATATTTAAAGAGGTAAAAGGTACTGTAGTCAGTCGTAATGATGTTTACTGCTATTCGGTTCAAAAAAATGTGAAGCATTAACTGAAGACACTGGCTAGTTCACACATTTACCACCACGTACAGCTGTAGTTACAACCAGCTTATTTGTTTTAGGCACATAATTTTTTTTAATGCATAAAACAATGAACTGAATGATAAAAAACACGAATTGTGAAGGTAAAATAAAGATATGTCAGTGCATCACACATGAAAGGAGGGTGCTGTAGATGGGTATCACGCACACTGAAGCCAACTGTCTCAGTGTAACTAGCCTCTGACATGTTGTTGTGGTCTGCAGTCCAAACACCAGTTTCATGCAGCTCTCCATGCTACACTAACTTCATCTCATCCTTCTGAATCACTGCTTTCTGTATTCATCTCTTGGTCTTCCACCCTAATCCCAGCCCCCCACCCACCCACTCGTCACGTAACTGCTACAACCAACATCCTTCTGAATCTGATTACTGTATTCGTCTCTTGGTCTTCCTCTAACAGTTTTATCCCCCTAACTTCCCTCCAGTACTATATTGGTGATCCCTTGATGTTTCACAATGCGTTCTAGACAAGTTGCGCCATCAATTTCTTTTTTCCCCATTTTTCTATTAGTGATATGCTCATCTAATCTCCTGCGTTATTCTATAGCACTACATTTCAAAAACTTCTATTCCCTTCTTGTCTAAACTGTTCATCGTCCAATCCCACTTCCATACATAGCTACACCCCACATATATATACTTTCCTGACACCTAAATCTGTACTTAATATTAAAAAATTTATCTTTTTCGAAACAATTTTCTTGCCGTTGCCAGTCTACATTTTATATCCTCTCTACTTCTGTCACTAACGGTTACTTTGTTGCCCAAATAGCAAAATTCATGTACTACTTTAAGTGTGTCGTTTCGTAATCTAATTCCCTCAGCATGACTTGATTTTATTCGACTACATACCATCATTCGCATGTTTGTTTTGTTGATGATTATCTTATATCTTCCTTTAAAGACACTGACCATTCTGTTCAACTGCTATACCAAGTGCTTTGCTGTCTCTGACAGAATTTCAATGTCATCGGCATACCTCAATATTTTCGTTACCTCTCTGTGGGCTTGAATTCCTACTCCAAATGTTTCTTTTGTTTCCTTTACTGTTTGGTTGGTGCTCGGATTGAATAACATCGGACATAGGTAAAAACCTTTTCTCACTCCTTTCTCAACCAACGCTCTTCCATATTCCCCCAGACCTATAACTGTCGTCTGGTTTCTGCACAAGTTGTAAACAGCTTTCGGTCCTATTATTTTACTCCTGCTACCCTCAGAATTTCAGAGAGAGTAGTCTAGTCATAACTGCGAAAATATCTCTCTAATCCTACAAATGCTATAAATATAGGTTTGCCTTTCCCACCAGTTTTCCATTCTTCTGTAAAGAATTCGTGTTAGTGTTTAGCAACCATAACTTATTTACCTCATAATCCTGTAATATTAACACCTGTCAGCGCGTGCTGTGATTGAAGTGGGAGTTACTATATTTTTCTTAAAGTCTGAAGGTATTTCGCCTGCCTCATACGTCTTGCTCACCAGGTGGAAAAGTTCTGTTACGGTTGGCTATCCAAAGGCTATCAGTACTTCCAACGGGATCTCGTCTAATCCTGGGGCCTTGTTTAGACTTATGTCTTTCAGTGCCCTGTCATCTTCTTGTCACAAAGGAAGCACCTGCTTTCTTTTGAGTTGGAATAAGTATTCTCTTGTTGAAGTATGAGGGTATTTCGCCTGTCTCATATATCTTGCTCACCAGATGGAAGAGTTTTTCCATGGCTGACTCTCCCAAGGCTAACAGTAGCTCCAACGGACTATTGTCTACTCTCAGAGCCTTGTTACGAGTTAGATCTTTCAGTGCTGTAAAATAGCTCTCTTCTCATTTTCATCTACGGCCTCTTTCATTACTATAATACCGCACTCAAGCACGTCTCACTCGTCTAGTCCCTTTATATACTTCTTCCAGGTTTCACTTCTTTGCTTAGGACTGGTTTACCATCCGAGCTCTTGATATTCATAAGGTGGTTCTCTTTTCCCCAAAGACCCTTTAATTTTCCCTTAGGCCATATTTATGTTTCCTCTAGTGCTAGTGCTTCTAAATACTTTCATTCGTCCTCTTGCCATTCCTGCTTAGCCATTTTACTCTTACTGTCAATCTCATTTTTTAGATATTAGTCCTGCCCCTGCCTGCTTCATAACCTGCATTTTTATACTTTCTCCTTTAATCAGGTCTGTTCAGTATTCCTTATGTTACCCAAGGATTTCTATAAGGCTTCGTCCCTCCACCTATTTTATCCTCTGCTGTCTTCATTATTTCATCTTTCAAAGCTAGCCATTCTTCTTCTATTGTATTCCTTTCACTGTGCTTGTCAGTCATTCCCTAATTCTCCCTCTGAAACTCTCAGCAGCCTCTCCTTACTTGAACTTATCCAGACCCCATCTCCTTAAATTCCAGCCATTTTGCAATTTCTTCAGTTTTAATCTGCAGTTCTTAATCAACAAATTGTTTCCAGAGCCCACAGCTGGCTCTAAAATGTCTTACAATTTAAAATCTGATTCCGAAATTTCTGTCTCACTTCTATACAACCAGTCAGGAACCTTTCTTGTCTTAGTGGGAACTCAGCCTTAGTCATGAATCGTTCAACTGGGACTAAGTTTTATTCTACATTTACTGCTATGTATACTATGTTTGACTTGCATTTGACGCTTATGCAACTGTATATTTTATAAGGCAGCATGTTATTCATTGTTGCCGTTTCTTCATATGTGTTTTAGCACTGAAGATGGCCACACGGTGACCGAAATCTAGATAAGCAATAAACATCACTGCGACTTACTGCTGTATCCTTTAGTAGTTGAGATGAATACAGTCGCTGGGCTCAATCGTTTCCCTATGGAATGAAACCTGGTCAAGGGTATCATCATTTGTAAATGTAAGAACGAAATACATAAAAATTTGCGAAGTATGTGAGGGCTTAATTGGTTTCTGTTTCTAGCAGAATAACATTCTCCGCCGGCCGTGTTAGCCGAGCGGTTCTAGGCGCTACAGTCTGGAATCACGTGACCGCTACGGTCGCAGGTTCGAATCCTGCCTCGGGCATGGATGTGTGTGATGTCCTTAGGTTAGTTAGGTTTAAGTAGTTCTAAGTTCTAGGGGACTGATGACCTCAGAAGTTAAGTCACATAGTGCTCAGAGCCATTTGAACCAAACACTCTCCATTCGATTGTTCCAAAGAGAACAACCATTTGACGAGTAGTGTGTGGGCCCCCGTTTTTGCACTGCTAAGGCTTTTAATCTTTTACGAAATGTTTCGGACATACTCTGATGAGCAAAAGGATTAATTGCTTCAGGCAACATCTTGAAGCATTTTGAGTATTCTTGATCTGCTATTGAACTCATTTGCTAGTAGTTAGAATTAGCGAAGTTCAGCAATGTCGATGACGAGGTGTGGTATGGGTGCATATTAGCGCCCATAGTACAAAATTTCGCGATAATCGTGACATTTAATTTCTAAAAATTTAAATTTAAAAAGTTAAAATCGACTTGCCATACATAATTCGTATTTACATTCAATCAATCACCACTTATAAAAAATTAATTTTTTAAAATTATTTGCCCAAGAAAAGTGCAAGACTGTGGGAGACTGTGTTTACATGTCAAGAATAAACTTATTTTTCGACGCAGTCTGCTCTTTGCCAATGCCCATTTCCAACTTTTTACCAGCTAGGTCGACAGATTATGTCAGCCAAATATCCAGCTACGTGTGCCATAATTTCTTCCAGTCACGTTTTCCTTGAGTGTGGGACTAGACGTAAATTATAAGCTTCCGATGTGATGGTTATAGCAAATACTGGTACATTAGTTCCCTGAGAAAATCGACTGCTAGAAACGCTTTACAGGCAGCCTCATTTTGCTGAAGAAAAGCTTTTATATTTCCTTATTAGTACTCTATTCATTTACTTCAATCCTAGAGCTTCTCTCAAGTAAATGTGCATATTGATAGAAATTATCTGCGTAGTTTACGCGTTATTTTTTCTGCTTTCGCAAAAATTAAATGTGATGAATTCTCGTTATACTTGATAGAACATTGGTCATAACTCTTCAGTGCAGATGACATCGAGTGTCCTCACTTGGCGCAAGGCCATGACCTGCCACAAATCGCGCAGTTTGATGTGTTGTGAAGTGGTGTATGTACTTTCTCCAACAATAAAAAAAAATTGATGCTCGTAAATACTGTTCTGTGTAAATGTTCTATACATAGTTGAGAATTCATGTCTGTTAAAATTAAGCAAAGGCACCACAAATCTTGTACAAAACGTTTTAGTGTGTAAAATCTATCGTGATCTCTCTTCTGATAATTGATATTTCACACACAGCCGATACCTGTTTACCATTCAAGAGCGGCACTACACGTTTGACCAGCTACTTCTTAAGTGCTGAAAATTCAGCAGCAGACTCGTAAAAACGTTCACTACCTTTCGGAGATGACTATTTTTGTTGGCAGTAAAGATTCCAAAACAACGAATTTTATGACGGATTGGTATTCCACTTCATCAGTGGTCGGCGTTCTGGCCTCGATGGGCTAATGCAGACCGACCGAACGCCGAGCCATATTCTGCCAATGGCATCACGGTACGCGGTATGCAGGGACGTGGAGTCTGCATACCGCTCTCGAGACCGTTGTCGTCTCGTTTGTTTCTCATTCGCGTAGATCCTCGGTTGGCATCACGAAGCTGAGTGCACTTCCTTTCAGTTTTCCAATCAAGGAAAAATACCTGGCAGAAAAGGGAATCGATCCAAGCGCACAATGCGACTACTTCAAAAACCTGTGTAAACGCATTTGCAGAGAGAGGCAATTAAACGATTACTCAGTGTAGTTGGTGGTTTGTATAAGACTGGAAAAACATAACTCAGTCTATCCCGTAAATATCTAGGATAGATAATTATAAGAATTATTGCAAAAAATTGTGATATGGTAAAGAATCGAAAAGGTAACTGAGAATCTGTTAGGTGGCTAACATTTTTGCTTTAGGAAATGTAAATTCCCCACAGAGGCAAATCGGACGTTACACCTAATAATCCCACAGATCCGGAATTAACATCGAATTTTAGAAATTTCTCAACGTACATGAAAAGGCAGTTCCGACATAAAGCATCACAAGGAAATCAAAGCTTGACAAATACCAGATCTGTTGACCTATAAAAAGCTTTCGGAAATGTAAAGAGGTATATGATGTTGAATTTCTCACGAAATTGGTAACGCTTTAAGCGAACAGATTTATATGAGAGCTATTCGGAAAGTAAGATCCGACCAATCGCGGAATGGAAAGTACTGTGAAAATCGGACGAAGTTTTGCACAGATGCGTTGTCTAGTGTCTTTAGTATGCCCGCCGATCGCGGAACGTTGCTCTTTTGAATTGTGAGCGCATACTGAACACATAAAGAAGCCTGGAACACAGTGCCTCGCGCCAAGTACGAGGGCCTGGTGATTGATTTCGCCTGATGTCGTGCAGCCAACATAACGTAACTGTGTGCGTGTTGTTCTTCGTGACAATTTTTGGGGGCGCTCTTGGGGTTGAGGTTGTTTGGGGGAAGAGACCAAACTACGAGGTCATCGGTCTCATTGGATTAGGGAAGGACTGGGAAGGAAGTCGGCCTTGCCCTTTCAAATGAACGATCCCGGCATTTACCTGGGGAGATTTAGGGAAATCATGGAAAGCCTAAATCAGGATGGCCGGACACGGGATTGGACCGTCGTGCACCCGAATGCGAGTCCAGTGCGCTAACCAGGGGGCACTCTGCAGGGGTAATGGAGACGCTCGTGCTGCGTTTTCGATGGAAACTGCTTGATAAACCACACCACAGCCCGTTACTGACTCGTCCTGAGTTTTATCTCTGCTCACATGAACCTCTGGCTATGAAGACAACATTTTGGAAAAGACAAAGAGCTGTAGACAAGCGCAGAGAATTTGAAAAAACCACTGGAGGTTACCTTCTACAACGATGGTATTGGAAAGTTGGTAGAACCTTACGACATATGGTAAATTCGGAGCGGCGACGATGTAGAAAAGTATCTGTACGGCGTAGCTTACTATTGCAAAGAAAACATTTTGATTTTCACTCTTATTTCCATTTCGCGACGATCGGAACTTACTTTCCGAATAGCGCTCTTACAATAAATGATGATAATTTCTGCTGTTGGCACTGCGACCCTTTGTGAAAATAAAGAAATACGGGACCAACTGGATGGAATTAAAAGTCAACTCAATTAAGAATAGGTACAGATAGTAAACCAGAGATAAATTATTGTGAAATAGCAAAAATAGAATTAGTAATAAACATATCAGAATTGGGTACCATGTAGTAGATGTGAATGAATTCTTTTAAGTGCATGGTGTCTGTTCTTTCGAAACAGAGGGGACGAGTAAAAATTTGTGCCGGAGAGGGATTCTAAACGGATGTCCTGATCACTAGAGAGTTGCTTTAACCGCTGCACTAACCTGACCTAGTGTTTATCGCAACGGCGCAGACTACCTCAGCCCGTGTCTCGGCGACCCACACACCCACCGAGAACCATGTATCCCCACTCGCTGTCCATGCTCCACATGCTCGCCACTTCGAGATTCTTGCATGAGGAAGAACGCAATCTTGCATCCACACTGAAAGAGATGGTTCCATGATCCATCAATGCGAATCAATTACGTGAATATTCCTGGTCAAAAATGGACCATTAGTATTAAACATACGTCTTAATTTGACAAATAATTTTTTTCAGAAATTACGTTTAGAGCCAAGCGTAGTATAAGACTGAATCATGTCCTGTAGGGAATCCGGAAAAGGTGTGAATCCAAGCACCTAAATGGAGAAGACTGACTGGAAGAGAGAAGATGATGGGACATGTAACTAGACTTGTACCTTCAATGGTGGGACAGAGCAAAAATTGTACCGTAATGACAGAGGGTGGAATAAATCCAACAAGTAATTGAAGACATTTGGTGTAGGTACTAAGGATTGAAACCTGCCTGTGACTATCGAGGGAGCATGGTGCAGTCATTTTCAAGTTTTGCGACAATCGCTTGTGTCTGAGGCCACCCTTAGCTGGTACAGGGGGCTGGTGAAGACCGCTGATGTTGCTCCCGGAGTGCAAGCAGCACTTATAGTTTGCCGTATCGCACTCAGAATTCGTAGAAGACCATTGGTTTGAAGGCGAGGGAAGCATCTCACCCAGAGGCTACATCGATTATGGACAGTCTTGGCTACAGATTTCTGGACCTGCGTTGCAGGGCAGGCGATTGAAGGATTTCCCCCTAAAAAGTAGGGATGCACTACATGTGGGAAGCAACTACTCAGGTAACACGTTTTACCTGTGGAGTGCATATGGTTTTTTTATGTTAGACGATAGTTTAAGGTCCTCTGATAGACTGCCATCAGTCGATAAGGAGTCAGAGAAATGAAATCGTTTACGAACTGAAGACACTTCGAATGCCAAAAGTTTAACAGCAAATTTACTAAGCATTCGTAATAAAGCACCTGAATGTACAGCCCTCGAGAAAAGCTGTCGCGCTCAAAAAGCGCAGTATTTAAGGAAGCAAGGAAGGTGTATCGAAATGAAAGGCTAGCCGCCATAGCAAAGGGAATGAACAATAGACAAGAATACCATGTCTGCGAAGGCAAGACTGAGTGTGACTGCGATGTTATCTGGATACGAGTAATCGGCCTAGGTCAACCGGAGTTAAACATCGGACATTCTTTCTAGATACGTAATTCCACTGTGCTATAAAATCATTCAAACAAGTCTACTCTCAACATCAGAGAAGTATCCTGATAATGCAATGTTGGTTGGATGCGACTCAACCTACCGAAACTAGACTGAGACATTCATGGATTCATTGCAGGTAGTACAGACACTGTCTTCGAATATATTCTAGAGAAAATTTTTGGACAACTCATAACCAATGGAAATATTTTGGGCCTAGTGAGCAAAGAGGCCTGAATTTATCGAAAATGTCAGTGCAGAGAAAAGAATTAGTGATCATGGTGTCATCACAGCGACCATCTTTCTCTCTCCTTCTGCACTCCATGGGTGAGGCAATGTGACTTGTTACGGATTCAAAACATATCTGACAATCGTTTCCTAGGTCTTCCTGGTCCTCTATTTCCCTTAGACTTATACTATAATACTATTCTTAGAATCCTCTCCTTCGGCCTGCCTTCTCCAATCTTTTCTATAGTTTACATGTTTCTCTTCCAAAGTGTTTACTCCTAGTTCTTCGCTTATTTGTTCATTTTAAGTTCTATCGAAAGCGTACATCCCATTTCTGTTCTTCATACTGTCATCTCCGTTGTCCGTACCTCTTTTTCCATCATCTTTTCTCAGCATCCATGTTTCACATAAAAAAGTTGGCATAGTCAATAGATCGTAGAAACTCACTCACGCTTTTCTTCTCATTTTTGTTTTTAGTCTTCTATTGTACCGCATGTTTTCCGGAATATAGGAGGTTTTTAAATCAATCCTTTTCATATTTGTGGCTGACATACGTTCGAAAATAACTGTAACACGTGACTTGCCCTAATGTAGCCTCAGTGACTACAGTTGTTCCAACAATATAAATAGCTTTTAAAGTGTTTGGTTTTGTCTTGTTTACGGAAATTTTAAAATTATAGTTCTCGCACAACTTCTGTAACCTATATACGGCTCGCAACGTGGAGTGGCAGTGCGTTTTGAATCGCCATGTCACGGGTTGCTCGGCCCCTCCCGCCGGAAATTCGAGTCCTCCCTCGGGCATGGGTGTGTGTATTGTTCTTAGCGTAAATGAGTTTAAGTTAGTTTAAGTTGTGTGTATGTCTAGGGACCGATGACATTAGTAGTTTGGTCCCTTAGGAATTCACACATATTTGAACATTGTCTTATATACTCTTCTTTGAAACTCGTTTTCAGTTTTGCTCACAATAATATGATATTCAGCATCTTCGTAAGTGTAAAATTTAGTACAATACAAAAGCCTCTGTTTTATACATCCATTGTCTAATCAGGGCTTCTACATGAAATGTAAACAATATTGAGTAGTCGCCAATCGACCAATCGCACTAGGCCTTCGTGCTCGCTTACCTTCGGCTAGAGGGCATCTACGGCCGACCTCTAAGAGGTCTCTTGCGAGCCCACTGTCTCGCAGACAGCCCTTAAAGGAGGCAGGTGGCGCCTATCTTGAAAACTCGTGCATCGTGTGGAGCTGCTGGCGGACCGCGTTCCGCCGTAGCTGTCGCTATGGCAGGAAGAGGCGCGATTTCCACCGCGGCAAACCGCCGTCTGATCCAGAGTTCTGCTCTATGTGCAGCCACGGGATTGCAAGCTGCACGTTTACGTCTCTCCATTAATATGCGGTGCGAAGCTTTGAAGTGATTGCTTACATTTCGCAGTGCAACAGCGCCGTTCTAATTGCAGTTACGACACGTTATAGCAGCCGAGTGTCTTGGAAGGTGCGCTAACTTGGGTAGTGCTCGTTAACTGGGCGGACCCTTGAGAGAATCCGATATACGCTAATTATCATCTCGCTATTTACATCAGTTTACTCGTTTGACAAAGCTCAGAATACCCTGGTAAAGCTTCCTTCTCGTTTCATCCTCGCTGTTTATAGCATTGGTCCTTTAGTGAGAGAAGTGGATAGAGCCATACGATCCTACATCCAGTATATTTTGCAGTTGTGAACAGAGTAAAGATTTGATGTGACTTTTCACGCTCCACCTGTGTTCTTTGTGGGTGCTGCTTATCGAGTTGGCCCAGCCTGGACTCCGTAAAATATTAATGGCACTGTGTATTTAAGACCGGAATTATGGCAACGAGAAATTTTCTACTTCTTCCAAATGCAGCGAAACTGCGTTAACTTATTGTTGCTCTCTATTATTATCACCTGCTACCAGAAATTATTTCTTATATTTCCTCATATTGTAATATAGTTTGGTATTGTAGGAAGAGATGTAGTAAATCCCTAGATCTAATACATACAATGTGAGATTCAGCTGTTTGTCGCCATGCTAAATCGCGCGTGCTAATTTCACTGTGTTTGCAATAATAGTCTTGTGCATATTTCAGAACCAGGAGGCTCCGAATATTTTGTAAAAGTTTCACCTTCAAATTTCTTATTACAGTTGTTATACATGTCTGTTCTTAAACCATTCTTTAAATTGATTTAAATGTCACTGGATGCCCCCAGTTATGGATCCGTTAGATGTTATGTGGGTCTGTGTACATTATTTCGCGCACTGGTAAAAGATTTTAAGTGATGTTTGATTTTATTTAAAGCCTATGCCGTTAAGATTACGTAATTTCCATCTCAAATGCTCACTGGTGTAGAGAATATTTGGTAATTTCATCATACCTAAATCTTCACCTTGCAGTGCTCTCAATTTGGAAATTGGTTACCATAGCGTTTGATTTTGGAGGCCATCCATTTAAGTTTGCTGATTTGGTCAATTACGTAGAATCTTGTAATTTTAGAAACCTGTGTTTCAAATATGCATTAACAAATGATGTTCAGTCACCATTTTCCCAGGCCTTCCTTGTCATTCCCAGAAGAGGCGTACTGAGGCACTTCAAAAATAGGTTTATAAGTACGATTTTACTATACCTTCCGTTTCCGAGATATACCTTGATAGATATGTCATTGTATGTTCATTTAGCACTTTAATTAGATGATTTGGATAGCTCCTTTGAATCGTGATTTCCCATAACTCTCCCTACATACACATCTGAATTTTCGTAATCAGTAAACACTGTATGAGTTTCAAGCCATTCCCATTATCTGCTTAACTGTGGAAGTGGCACCTATGTAAGACCGTCACTTTATAAAATCGTTTTTTTTTCTTCTGCACTACTGGCCATGAAAGATGTTGTGATATGCAAGGGATTAGCTTTCCAGAGCATTCACACAAGGTTGGCGCCGGTGGCGACACCTACAACGAGATGACATGAGGAAAGTTTCCAACCGATTTCTCATACACCAACAGCAGATGACCAGCGTTGCCTGATGAAATGTTGTTGTGATGCCTCCTGTAAGGAGGAGAAATGCGTACCATAACGTTTCCGACTTTGATAAAGGTAGGATTGTAGCCTATCACGATTGAAGTTTATCGTATCGCGACATCTCTGCTCACGTTGGTCGAGATCCAATGGAATCTGTGGGTGGGTTCAGGAGGGTAATAAGGAACGCTGCGCCGGATCCCAACGGCCTCGTATCACTAGCAGTCGAGATGACAGGCATCTTATCCTCATGGCTATAACGGATCGTGCAGCCACGTCTCGATCCCTGAGTCACCAGATGGGGACGTTTGTAAGACAACAATCATCTGCACTAACAGTTCGACGACGTTTGCAGCAGCATGGACTATCAGCTCCGAGACCATGGCTGCGGTTACCCTTGGCGCTGCATCACAGATAGGAGCGCCTGCGATGGTGTACTCAAAGACTAACCTGGGTGTACGAATGGCAAAACGTCATTTTTTCTGATGAATCCAGGTTCTGGTTACAGCATAATGATGGTCGCATCCGTGTTTGGCGACATCGCAGTGAACACACATTGGAAGCGTGTATTCGTCATTGCCATACTGGCGTATAACCCGGCGTGATGATATGGGGTGTCATTGGTTACACGTCTCGGTCACCTCTTGTTCGCATTGACGGCACTTTGAACAGTGGACGTTACATTTCAGATGTGTTACGACCCGTGGCTCTACCCTTCATTCGATCCCTGCGAAACCCTACATTTTAGCAGGATAATGCAGGACCGCGTGTTGCAGGTCATGTACGGACCTTTCTGGATGCAGGAAATGTTCGAGTGCTGCCCTGGCCAGCAAGTTCTCCAGATCTCTCAGCAACTGAACACGTCTGGTCAACGGTTGCCAAGCAACTGGCTCGCCACAATACACCAGTCGCTACTCTTGATGAAATGTGGTATCGTGTTGAAGCTGAATGGGCAGCTGTACCTGTACACGCCATCCAAGCTCTGTTTGACCCAATGCCCAGGCGTATCAAGGCCGTTATTACGGCCAAAGGTGGTTGTTGTGGGTACTGATTTCTGAGGATCTATGCAGCCAAATTGCTTGAAAAAGTCATCACATATTTGTCTAATGAATACTCATTTATCATATGCGTTTCTTCTTGGCGTAGCAATTTTAAAGGCCAGTAGTGTACTAATGAAACATTTGTGATGGCTCATACTGTTTTACTTAATATTCCTGCATATATTTTGTATCCTTTATTCAAAACACATATATCTCCATGATTTTCACACCTCTTACTTACATTCTTCTTTTTAAAAAAATAGATATAACTTGGACATGCGTTCAGGATCTTGGAAAATGACATCCATGTCAATATCTATTTATTAGATATAGAAATCTCTGATTCAATATCGAGGCCCCATATCTCCATTATTCTTTTTAATGCTGTTCATAATTCCTCAAAGGTAATGTCGTCTTCATCATTATCATTCATCCCCATCACGGTCGGAGTAAGGCAATGGTAAACCACCTCCACTAAGACATTGCCTAGTAAGGCGGTGCGGGTCTCCCGCATCGGTCCCCTACGCTCTGTAAAGAAGCATGGGACTTCATTTCCATTTCAATGGGACATTCGATTTTATAAATAGACTAAATTACATTTTTGTAAATAGGTTTCCTTTTATGGGGAATAATTAGATGAAAAATCTCTGAAACGTCTTACCTATAATTCTTCTCAGATAACATTTACATTTGCGACATTTTTTTCTTTACTATGTAAATGTTATGCAGTTTGTATACCATCATTTGTCTCCTATGTTTATTAATTTGTCCTGAGACTCTTGGTAAGCTTACTTTACAATATTTTTCGCTTCATTTCTTCTTTCCCTCTATATCTCTCCTGCATCTTGCATTTATTTCTGTAACATTTAAGATGCACTAATTTTGTTTGTCTGTAATGTCTTCATTCCATAACACTAATACTTTTCTCTTTCGGTACTTTCTTTTTTACCTAACACTTCGTTATCTAAAGTTCTTACAGCTTGTCTAATATTATCGCATTTCTCATTAATATCTTAGCTAATATCTTGTGCTTGTAGGTAAGCATAAAACATTCACTGATATAAAGTTTTCATACTCTCATCTTGTAATAGCTATATTTGAAAGATTTCATTAACTTCTCATTTCTTCAACCTTTTTAAGAGATGTATTTTTGATATTACCAAATATTAATTTGTTGATAACTTCCCCTATAGATTCTTATATCTTTTACTTGCAGCGACAATTTTTATTCATAGTGACATAGTCAGTTACCGACTTATGTCTCCTTGTACAACTAGTGAACTTACAGATGTCTTTTTCTCTAAGGAAAGTAATTGTTAAATGCTGAAAAATGTCTCAGCTCATCCTATTATTGTACAAAATATCTTCACCAAAAGTACCTATAACGTCTTTCATCCGTGTTTTATCCATTAAGGCATTCAAGTCTCCTGATAATGTACCGTAGTCTTGTCTTGCCTTATTTTTTCAAATACTCCTCCATATCTACCTTTTTGTCTACAGCGAGGTCATAAAGTCAGTTTATGGTCACGGGACTGGCAGGTATTTTAAATCTAACAGTTAATATTCAAGACATCTACAAAAGTGGAAGATTCTGTCTGTTTCCCACACTTGTTATCAATGGTTACTGCGACTCCACCATTTGCTCTTTGTTGTCTCGTAAGTCCACTATAGTTCAGTGTATAGTCTCCTATTTACTGAGTTTATTTGAGTTTCTTTTTGTTTCTGTTAAACCTCTATATTAGATTTTCCTTCCTGTAATTCTTTAAAAGCTGTTTTTCCTTATCAGCTAAGCAACGACCCTGTTACCAAGAGTAGTTGGTCCCATACTCCAAATCCTTGACCCTTTTTCTTGCCTAGTTGTCACCGTTGTTGTACATCACTTTTACGAAGCTTTCTAGTAAGAAACTCTTGCTTGGTAGGGTTATGGGCCCTCTGCAAGCACGGTCTTATAGGGGCTGCCACCTTACTTCCTCAAGACTTGCAGGATTTTTAATCGAGGTTTCCTGCCCTGGACTCTGGAGAAGTTGCGTCCACTAAGCTATCGAACCTTCTCTGTCCACTTAGAGTAGAACGAAAAGAAAGACAGTCTAGGTCATGGGAACATAATACCGATGGGGTCGAACAGCAAAGAGTAAGCCATAGGAGACGTAGGAAAGCAGGCAGCGAAAGACTGACGCAAGTACGTGGAATTAATGTCAGACTTAGCTGAGGATCCATATATTCCCAAAATGGGAGCCCTCTATGAGAATGCTGTCATCTAAAGAAAGGAAAGCTGAGAATCAGATAAAGGAAAAGATATGATGACGTCGGATGCTCTTTGGCTGGCTCCTCTGCATAGCGATGGTGGTTAGGCCTAGTAAAATCCATCAAGAAATGTAGGAGAGATTTTATGCTGGAAAGAGCAGATAATCAGTTGGTATAATCCTACATAGACATGATCGGTGAAAGAAATTTTGAGCAAAGTTTAAATTGAACGTAAATTTCGTTCTGGAGAGGCACAGGATGTGACCAAAACACAAAAGACATTACCATGCCTAATACGGTATAGGAAAATCTTTGGCTTTTTCAGCACTCCTTTAATTCATATCAGGACAGAGGGATACAGGTACTGTATGGCCTTCAAAAGAATCTTATACCAACCTTGGTGGAAAACAGTGCCAAGTTATGGTAAGTATGATAGGCATGCATAGCCACCGCGTACCCTCCTCTCCAAAATAGACCGAAATAGCTCAATAATACTGACTTGTGGTATCTGTGGTGACCAGATGTGATGTGACAGTTCATCCTCGTGCTTACTAATCCCGTCCTGGTCGGTGCGAGCTGTGTGGACAGGGGCTCTACCTTCTTGGAACACATTATCATCACTGGGGATCAAACGTTGTACCATGAGATGGACGTGATCCGCCAAAGCCTACATCTACAGGTATACTCTTCAAATCACATTTAAGTGCCTGGCAGAGGGTTCATCGATGACATAATCCTTGGCAGTAATGAGACCTTGCAGTATACACAGGGTCCATGGAATGACTCGACGTGACTGCCCAAATAATCACTCGGGCATAAGTTGTAAACAAACTAAATGAAAACAAACTAAATGAAATTCTACCATTGTTCCCTAGAACAGGTGTTACGTCTTCGTCACCACGTTTTCTTGTTACGGACATTTGTGCCAGTGTCGTCCTCGTATGGTTCTTCAGAATCTTCTTCAATGAGAGTTCCTCATTATCACTGAACAAACACTTTCTCCCGCTTTGAGACTTATTAGACAATGGTTTTCCTCTTTAATTGTATGCAGTGTAACTCTTCGATACGGTGCCTCTTGAAACACCAGACATTTCTGCTGCCTTGGTTACGGAAGGAACCACAGAAGAGCACCTACATTTTGCCCACCTTCGAATTCAAATAGATCTGAAACAACGCCCGCAGAACTACATAGGACACTGTTCTAAACTAAACTGACTCCTTCAGTGCACCGAGGTCTTACTTGTTATTTGTGGGTTAGTACAACACCACAACCTGCAAGCTTGGTCTGTATCTGCATTTATAATAACCTTGCTTCTGTTGTGTGTAAACGGTGTCACACGATAGTTACTCAGTGCAGGCCTTCACAGTGAAGATAATGAAGAAACCAATAGAAATGACAAGCTAAGGAACAAAACCTATTATACTGTATACAATTCAGGAAACCCACAGCATGTGGTACATATACAAAGCCCACTGATGGTGTTGCAAAGCATGGCTAGGGAATAAAACGAAAAACAAAAAGAAAAAAAAAACATTGTGTCTGACTCAAGGCAAACTCCTTCCGAAGCCAAATCTAGCACCATACATCGCGGTACACCTGAGCCGAACAACATGCCGAATGGACCACTCAGCATTGGCATCATGTTCTCTTCATCGATGAGTGTCGCATATGCCTTCAACCAGACAATCATGGGAGACGTGTTTGGAGGCAACCCGGTCAGTCTGAACGCCTTAGACACACTGTCCAGCGAGTGCAGCGAGGTGGAGTTTCCCTACTGTTTCGGGATGGCATTATGTGGGGTCGTCGTACGCCGCTGGTGATCATGGAAGGCTCCGTAACGGCTTTACGAAGCGTGAATGCCATCCTACGACTGATAGTGCAACTATCTCGGCATACACTGGTGAGGTATTCGTCTTCATGGACGACAATTCGTGCCCACATCGTGCACATCTTGTGAATGACTTACTTCAGGATAATGACATCAAAAATGGTTTAATGGCTCCGAGCACTATGGGACTTAACATCTACGGTCATCAGTCCCCTACAACTTAGAACTACTTGAACCTAACTAACCTAAGGTATCACACCCATCCATGCCCGAAGCAGGGTTCGAACCTGCGACCGTAGTCGTCGCGCGATTCCAGACCGTGTAGAACCACTCGGTCACAACGGCCGGCGATAACGACATCGCTCCACTAGAGTGGCCAGCATGTTCTCCAGACATGAACCCTATCGAACATGCCTGGGACAATTTAAAAGGGCTGTTAATTAACGACATGACCCACCAACCACTGTGAAGGATCTACGCCGAATAGCCGTTCAGGAATGGGACAATCTGGACCAGCAGTGCCTTGAAGGACTTGTGGATAGTATGCCACGACGAATACAGGCATGCATCGATGCAAGATGACGTGCTACTGGGTATCAGAGGTAGCGATGTGTACAGTAAACTGGACTACCACCTCTGAAAACCTCGCCGTATGGTGGTTCAACATGCAGTATGTGGTTTTCATGAGCAATAAAAATTTCGGAAATGATGTTTGTGTTGATCTCTATTCCAATTTTCTGTACATGTTCCTAAATTCTCGGAACCGACGTGATACAAAACGTTTTTTTGATATTTGTGTGGTTTGCTTGTATGGTAGCTATCCTTGAAAACAGATTCCTAGGCACTCTATAAAGAGACGAGTCGGCAGGATCCCACAAATAGAGTACGTACGGGACGTCATTAGACGAAAACTCCAAAAGCATCCACGAGCAATATTAACCGTCCCTGTATTAACCGACCAACTTCAACAGGCGTGGAACTCCATCGCACAAACTGACATCCGGCGCTTGTGCAACACAATGCATGAACGTAGGGAGGATTGCATTTAACGTTATGGTGGTTACATCGGTTACTAATGTACCAGTATTTCACGTTTCCAATGACTCATATCTCACTTAAATTTACCTGTGTTCTTGTAATGTTAACCATTTAAATACGCAATCTAGGAAAATGTATTTCCGGAATTTCATTACTCTTCATTAGTCAGTTTCAGTGTTGCGATTCTTTTTTCCATCAGAGTGTTACACTTCTTGAAAGAAGTTAAGCATCCAGAAGACATGGTCGGAAGTCATTGTAACTTTGTACACTTATACACCTTCTGCGTTTTTGTAAACAATTAAAGCTGCAATACTATGTGACAGATACAACATCTGCCAGAGTGCGTTAGCGTTGTCCGCTTTTGTTGTTGTTACAGGCCACTGAGGTTGACATGGAGATGCCACATCGTCATGTCAGTCAGCGCTGTCCGCACCTGAGGAGCGTTTGAAAGGGGCGCCAGTGTGAGTCTCCATTTGGCCATCTGGTCTTATGTTGAAATATCGGTATTTGTGGTCCGAAGCTGAACTGCATGGGAACGTGACGGCAGGCATACTCGTCAAGGTTCCAGTCGATCACGCCCAATCCCCACAAAGAAGGTTAGCTGTTTCGTTGCACCAAGCACATAACGACGTATTCGCAATTGTGCCTGGCATTTCAGAAAAGTAATGGGCTCCTTGCAGCATCCTATGTCATCCCACACCACTGGTCAGAGACCAGCAGCAGACGGAGAAAAGAATTTCCGTCACATGCATAGGGTGTCGTTATCACAAGACAAATGGCTACGTTTGGAATGGTGGTGACCGGAAAACAAGGATCGCTGACGAATTTTGACTCATTCGTGTTCAGCGATAAGTTCATCGACAAATAACGCTTCTGTTCTACCTCGGATGTCTATTGTCACCGACTATGGTGACGACCCGGCTGAAGGCCAGTTCTTCCAACATTTCGTATAGACACAGTGGTATTACTCCTGTAATCGTGGTATGGAAGGCAATAGGTATGACTTCAGGTGAAAGCTCATAGTGACTTCGGAAATTATGATGGCGCAACGGTACGTTACTAACATCCCGTCCTCGTGTTTCACCTCTGATATGACAGTATCGTGGTGCCATATTTCAAGAGAACATATATTCCACATATGCACGTGTGTCTAGGAACTGTCTGATTCATGTGGTACCACCAAGTTCCTCATAGCCTCGAAATGAAAAGAGTCAGATTACACAGCCCGACAAAAATGTGAATCATCAAAAAGAAATGGTCTGATGTCTAGTTAACTTCGTACACATACGCTCCATCTACTGCTGTTTAAGTGAGCAGAATTTCAGTTCCCCGTGGCAGGTATAACGGCCACCAGAGGACCATGAATGTGCCACCAGTGCACCGCCACAGTGCATGTCTCTGACACGGTATGTGTGGGACCAACCGGAAGTCGATACTGCCCCACTGCCGCGACACCAAGGGCCAGTTGCAACATTTACGGGACAGCTTGTTCAGGAGAGGACACAACGAATGTACGACGTACTTTCCACCTGAATCAGTGCAAGCACCCAGGTCAGACGGGTGCAAAATTATACTGAGAAACGCACTCATACATTCTGAAAGAAATAATCCTCACTGGCTGTAGAATACTTTTTATTAAAAGTCATGACTGGTTTCGCCGAACGAGAAGACACATGCTAATGTGATAAGAACTGTTTTTAATAGGTCGTTGCCCTAGAGTCACTCACCAGCATTCACTTCATGAAGTAAATACATAGCTTATTAAAAGCGGTAGTCCTCTTTGAAAACGAAGGGAGTAGCAGAACCGTGCCACAAGCAGGGAGGTGGTTGAGCCGCAGCAGAGAAGGCCGTACTGACCGTTACGCCATATAGCCTGAGGATGCATCTTCTAGTGGCACAAAACCTGTCGTGACTATTAATAAAAACTATTCTCTGCGGATTATTCCTTTTAAAATGTGAAAGTTATCCTTCTGTCGGCTGCAATTTAAAATTACATGCACTCATACTGCGAAGTTCTTCATAAATTTGACTCGATTATATAGCCATTGATATAACAACGTAACGTATTCTCTCTGCTCGTGAAACTTCATTTCGTCTCTCTTTCTAGGTCGTTCACTTGTCGGGCAATGTGAATAGGAAATCCTTTCTTGATATTCTGCGGAATATTATTTATTTGATAAGAACCAGCTGTATTATATTTTTATGTCACACAGAGATCGTTACATTTAATTAAGAAATGAAAATATATTTTTATGTAGACATTGTTACATTTAATGACAATGGAGGCTAAAGTTCAGTTTGCTATTGTAGGCCGGCCAGAGTGGCCGAGCGGTTCTAGGCGCTTCAGTCTGGAACCGTGCGACCGCTACGGTCGCAGATTCGAATCCTGCCTCGGGCATGGGTGTGTGTGATGTCCTTAGGTTAGTTAGGTTTACGTAGTTCTAAGTTCTAGGTATGATGACCTTAGAAGTTAAGTCCCATAGTGCTAAGAGCCATTTGAACCATTTTGCTAATGTAATGTAATATTTATGTTATTGCAACTTAGTTTAACACAAGGGAAAAAAGAAAATGAGTTTTCTCGTTTAATAGTACTATACTATGTCATAGCATTGGTTCTTCGCATTTCCAGTAGAGTCATTTTTATGTTTCACTTAAAAGTATGTAAAATTTCACAATGTACTTTACCGTACGGGTGATTTCCTGTTAAAAGACGTTCCGCAAAGATTGAATCTGGCTTTATCAGTCTCTAGCTTCTCTCCTGTTCAGATAAGCTACGTTCCAGATCTCGACCTGACTGACCAACACAGCGCCAGCATGTCATTCTGTAAACATAACTCTGTGCTAAAGGCTGCGCATGTCTTTACTATTTTACTAAACATTAGAAATAGTCTCTTATTTAATACTGATGTTATGCTTACATAGCTTCGAAGGAAATTTCAGTTAATGAGACGAGAATATTTCACGTACTAGTTACAGTTCGTTAAAATCACAAGAAGATAAGTAAAGTAATGTCCTTAAATCTACTTCTACTCCCATACATGTCTGGGAAATTGACATTGTCACACCAACATCGTCGATACAGTAAAAAATAATTGTTTTCACTGCTGACTCGCAAGACGCCGACTGAGGCTAAAAAGCCGCAGAGTTCTCGAGACAACACAGAAATGCCAAGATCTTGTGTTTTACTTCATTTACATGGCGTCCCATTCAGTGGCATACAAAGGAAAACTCTTTCCATTGCTGCTTGCCGTCTAAGAAAATCAAATTACGTTGGAAGGAGTCGGCGACACGTCTATGAAAAGACACTCTGCGAAAAAAGCACTCTTCATTAAGATCCCATTATCTCAGGGTCGTAAATTAAAGTTTACTCTGCTTTGTTACGTGCTAATAATGACTCAAAGGCGTAATTTTCAGGTCCCCGGCAAGGGCCGTACTATGACAGAAAACGTTTATTTGAGAATTGTCAACCATTTGTCCCCTTAACGCTGTCGATCGTTTATATTTATGGAAATTATCAGATCAACAGAGCGGAAAAGACTCTGTGAGTTATCATGAAATGCAGAATACGCTTATTTCTATAGATCCAAAGACGAGTCTTGTTAACTCAATAACTGGTTTAATTGCTTGTTCCTAGAAAGAAGAAAACGTACAGCACATTTCAAGACCCCTTTTGTTTTCCTTCAAAGATAAAGAGAATGAGAGCCTAATGCAATTATATTCAATTTTTGATTAATGCATATATTAATAAATTTCAATTTCTACGCAAAATTTTTACCGGGAGTGTTACCGTCTGCATCATTGTGAGGTAAGGTAAAAAATGGTATCCCATAAATCACGATGACAAAAATGACAAAGCGAATGTGCGTCTGAAATAAACACATGACAGCTTCGTGGAGAGTATCACGCGTCCATCCTACAATGGCGGCTCATTGTGAACAAATTACAAGAATTGATTTCTAACGTTACAAAAAGAGGTAGGTATGAGAGTGTCTTTCACGCGATGTGTCCACAGAGGAATCTGTTTTATTTCTCATGCGATAATCCATTATGTCAGAGGAAACCATTTCAATACCATGTTCAAAAATATTTTAATTGTAGCGAAACGCCAGTATTAGCAATAGAGGTACTTAACGATGTCAAAAGCGAAGGTGCATCATTCTCAACAACCCCACATCTCCGAAATCTAGCATCTATCCAATACATGAAGGATTCGATCCCCAACATAGTCTTCTTTCTAACCACGCACTAGCAATTTCTTACCAATCGACTTTATGAGTTCAACTTCGGCGAAGTCATTTTGATATTTGCTATACTCTAATACCAGGTCCTATATGGATTACATCCAGAACTGCATGTTTTAGACCAGAAATGGTAGTACCAATATCTGCACATTCTCCGTTCTTATATTTCACGCTATTGGCTATCTTCGGCGGAGAAGAGAGAGTAATTCACGTTCTACTATTATAAGCCACCCTCACCTGATAGAAGGTATCTATTTTTCCAGTATACACAAACACACAAATGTGATTTGGTTTCA
The DNA here is from genome assembly GCF_023897955.1 of Schistocerca gregaria. Lineage (NCBI taxonomy): Eukaryota > Metazoa > Arthropoda > Insecta > Orthoptera > Acrididae > Schistocerca > Schistocerca gregaria. Next base: position 745,143,453 of record NC_064922.1, read on the forward strand.
CTTGTGTCATTTCACAAGCACGTGACTCTAAACCGTACTGACAAAAGTGCCCGTGAGTGTACGGGGTTGCTCGTACATTCGTTTATTTGTAACACCCCTTACAAATTGGTGTTTAGAACCGATATGAAGTAGCAACTCCCCTTACCAACTCAAGTACATGATCCGTATGAAGTATCAAACTTACATTGCGAGTTACAATTTAACACTTTGAAATAAGTGACGCGAGGAGGAAATCTAAACAGAGGTACGAGAAGATGAATGGAGGAAAAATGCTTAAGTTGCAGGGTGGAGGTATGTAACATAATTTTACGATGATTAGTTGACAGAACTGATAGCCAAACAGAATGCAAAGTTGGAAATGTCGCCTTTACCGATCCTAAGGCAAAACTGATCGCCTCCTAACAGACCCAAAATTTCGTTTTCCATCCTTCTGTATATTATTCTTCTCTGCAATTTGCAAGCATACGCTTTTTGTTCGGTAGTTGTTGCGGTTATCCTATTTTTTCCCAGTTTAGTGAGTATCAGGAATTTATATTCTTAAATTAAACTCTTTCCTCACTGAAATTTTCACTTAAGATCTCTTGTGGCTCCCCTCTGGAGCAGAATCATCGCCTCAGCAGAAGGTTTCTGTTCTTGTAAAAGATGCTGACAGGCAAGTCCTCTCATGCTGCATGTAAGCGTCCAGTGAGGACTGTGGGGGAGGAATCGTGTTGGCTGCGGGACACAAAGAGAGAACTGGGGTGACCCACGGACACTCTCTCTGGCACTGGTTCTCAGTTACGCATTATGTCCTTCCTCTGCAGTCTCTCCTGTTTGTTCTGGACCTTTGTTCCGGTACCGAATAACACCTGCCGTAACCACCCTTAGTCTAGTGGCCGGTGGTTTGTTTTTGAACCCCAGGGTGTACCCAAATGTACACTATGCGCTGTTCGCCTTTTCAGGGCGTGCCATTACATCCGACAACTGCCATGAGGGTTCATTGTATTCGTCCAGGGTTATCAGATCTCATTGCATCGATAACATCGCTACACGACACGAATAATGTGTCATGAAACAATGATTTGTGCCTGTTCACACATTAGCTGAAGGTCACTGGAGAAGAAAAACTGATATTTTTATGTCCTCTCCGGCAGTGAGTCAGATGAAGTTCGTATTCTTACTGGTAAAGTTTTTTGTAACTCACATTTGTTTAGAGAATCTGTTTAGAGCTTCGAGTGGATGAAATCCTCACGACACGCTCACAAATGAGGAGTAGTGCGGAGGGGAACATTAATGACCCACTAAGAACTTAGCTTGAGCAGATAGCAGCTCCTACTCCTAAAAGCACAGAGCTGCAAGAGCAGCTGCAGGCAATTCAAGTGCCCCCATCTGCTCAGAAAGCAGAGCTAAGTGTTCGGACAAGCCCTGACGATCCTGTAAGACGTGTTGATAGTTCTGCAATTGTATCACCATCTTGCATAATAAACGGTCTCCCCAACCTCAATTTTATACCATAATTTGAAGGAGAGCTATAAAATGTCGACACATTTCCATAGAATTTTGATGGAGTTAGCCGACTGTGTTTGGGTCAGATGGATTTCAGTAAAACATTTCGCGTCTAAAATTGATAGGAAACACAGGAAACTACGTGGAATAAGACGAGCTCCTGCGTAATGTTGGCAGTTTATTTGTTCGCCAGGGCATTAACAGAACGTTCAACTAATAAACGGGCGTAAGTTTTTACTGAGACGCGCTAGTCACCTTGGAGGAGCAGGGAAGAGTTTGAGGCATTATCCAGTTGTATTCATTCAACAACATGCCGTACCTTTGTTCTGGGCTCGGAGCTAGACAGAAATTTTGTGCTACTTGAGAAGGGAGACGCAAAGGCTGTAGACGTATTTATCAAAGGAATGAGTTCTAAGGTTTGTGGGGAAACAACGATGGCATCCCACTTGGCTTACAAAACGTTGCCGAGGGAGGAGGATAATCGCTTTGTCTCCTTTTCTGCTCAATGTAATGTTTTCCACATCGTGTTCACAACCGAGACAAAACGCAGGCATTACAAGCACCCAGGGCATGCTGCCACATGCTCTTTTCCCCTTTCCTCACACTATCTCCACCCAGTCAAAACCTAGGATGGTTGAACTAGCCCAATTCTGCTTTCGCACCCCCCCCCCCCCCCCATTTCATCCAGTCACGGCATAATATGAAAATGAGACACCAGTCAAATTTAGTTCCAATAAGCAAACAAATAAAATAACTTTAAAGAGATTTACTAGCCCATTTGTGCTTTGTACTTTCTCCCTCGCTCTCCTCTCCATCCAGTCAGAGCGTAGTATTGACATGAGCTTTAATAATGGCGCTAGACATTCTGTAAAAATATTACATAACTTCCACTTGAAAGTCAAAGATACGCATTACTTCCGCGAAAGCCAAAGACGATTACATACAAGTACACTATGTTTTTAGTGAGTGTAATAATAATGTATGAAAACTACAATATATGGGTTATTTCCACGCTATTTTCGTCCCCCCCCCCCCCTCACCACACACACACACACACACACACACACACACACACACACACACACACACACACACCTCGGCGTAATATTAAAATTACTCTTTAGATAAAATTACGTCCACACACACACACACACACACACACACACACACACACACACACACACATGTTACTGGTTAAGGGCAATGATGCTCAGTTGTGAGGATATTATTGGAATGGGACTATAATGATGAGTTAACAGTGCGACTACCAACACGTTTGGGTACTACCGGATGGGAAATATTTTACAGGGTGAATGTTCACACTGGAGATGGCATCGCTGACAATGACTCGTCAGCTTGTCTTCCTGCTTTATAAAACTCCATAATGATGAGTCAGTAAGCAATACTGTGATTACTAAGCATTAGTCTGTAGGTTCTTTGCAAAGAAGAGCTCCAAAGTCCAAGAAATCCCCAGAAAGTCCAGTCTTGCAGATGTACATGTTTAATCTCTAGCAACAGTTCGGAAGATATGAGCTGACCTCGCATCTCGTTACGATATAAATTTAATGGTAAGGGAAGAAAAGAAAAGCGGTATTTACCGTATGCATAATAATTCAACACGAGTCTGTGTCTTCCTTCATATCAAAGCTAGCCAGCAGTTGCTTGCAGCACCCTGTGATAATATGACATGCCCACTTGAACGCTGCTCCTTGGTGTCTGTCAGTCACGTGCTTGTGAAATGACACAACTGAAACCAAATCACATTTGTGTGTTTGTGTATACTGCGTCGGGCTATATTTTCAGCTCTTCTGTGGAAACGAATACGATTCTCACTCTTATTCCAAAGCAGGTTTAAAAATTCCACACGAACGGTTTCCACACTTTTTTGTGGATTTCTCTAAGCTGATTGAATGTTCTGCAGTTCTCCGATAAACATTCAGCCGGAGTGAACAAGCAGACAGTTTGCTACCATTCACTTATAAGTAACTGCTGCAAGACAAGAGAACTCGAACATAGCTTATGAACTTTTATTTTTTACACAAAATGAAACAAATGAAAGGGTAAAGAATATATGTTTCTGTAAGCAGGCTTGAAATGCGTGGATGAAGTGCATTTAACACTAAACTGCAGCTCCAGCTTTCCTTAGCATTAGTAAAATACTTGGAATATACACTCCTGGAAATGGAAAAAAGAACACATTGACACCGGTGTGTCAGACCCACCATACTTGCTCCGGACACTGCGAGAGGGCTGTACAAGCAATGATCACACGCACGGCACAGCGGACACACCAGGAACCGCGGTGTTGGCCGTCGAATGGCGCTAGCTGCGCAGCATTTGTGCACCGCCGCCGTCAGTGTCAGCCAGTTTGCCGTGGCATACGGAGCTCCATCGCAGTCTTTAACACTGGTAGCATGCCGCGACAGCGTGGACGTGAACCGTATGTGCAGTTGACGGACCTTGAGCGAGGGTGTATAGTGGGCATGCGGGAGGCCGGGTGGACGTACCGCCGAAGTGCTCAACACGTGGGGCGTGAGGTCTCCACAGTACATCCATGTTGTCGCCAGTGGTCGGCGGAAGGTGCACGTGCCCGTCGACCTGGGACCGGACCGCAGCGACGCACGGATGCACGCCAAGACCGTAGGATCCTACGTAGTGCCGTAGGGGACCGCACCGCCACTTCCCAGCAAATTAGGGACACTGTTGCTCCTGGGGTATCGGCGAGGACCATTAGCAACCGTCTCCATGAAGCTGGGCTACGGTCCCGCACACCGTTAGGCCGTCTTCCGCTCATGCCCCAACATCGTGCAGCCCGCCTCCAGTGGTGTTGCGACAGGCGTGAATGGAAGGACGAATGGAGACGTGTCGTCTTCAGCGATGAGAGTCCCTTCTGCCTTGGTTTCAATGATGGTCGTATGCGTGTTTGGCGCCGTGCAGGTGAGCGCCACAATTAGGACTGCATACGACCGAGGCACACAGGGCCAACACCCGGCATCATGGTGTGGGGAGCGATCTCCTACACTAGCCGTACACCTCTGGTGATCGTCATCGAACCCATCGTTCTACCATTCCTAGACCGGCAAGGGAACTTGCTGTTCCAACAGGACAATGCACGTCCGCATGTATCCCTTGCCACCCAACGTGCTCTAGAAGGTGTAAGTCAACTACCCTGGCCAGCAAGATCTCCGGATCTGTCCCCCATTGAGCATGTTTGGGACTGGATGAAGCGTCGTCTCCCGCGGTCTGCACGTCCAGCACGAACGCTGGTCGAACTGAGGCGCCAGGTGGAAATGGCATGGCAAGCCGTTCCACAGGACTACATCCAGCATCTCTACGATCGTCTCCATGGGTGAATAGCAGCCTGCATTGCTGCGAAAGGTGGATATACACTGTACTAGTGCCGACATTGTGCATGCTCTGTTGCCTGTGTCTATGTGCCTGTGGTTCTGTCAGTGTGATCATGTGATGTATCGACCCCAGGAAAGTGTCAATAAAGTTTCCCCTTCCTGGGGCAGTGAATTCACGGTGTTCTTATTTCAATTTCCAGGAGTGTATATCAGCTGATACACCGCTTTACAATTTAAATGGTTCAAATGGCTCTGAGCAGTATGGGACTCAACATCTGTGGTTATCAGACCCCTAGAACTTAGAACTACTTAAACCTAACTAACCTAAGGACATCACACAAATTCATGCCCGAGGCAGGATTCGAACCCGCGATGGTAGCGGTCACGCGGTTCCAAATTAGAGCGCCTAGAACCGCACTGCCACATCGGCTGGCATTACAATTGAAAATCAGATCTCTAGAGTCTACACTTTTATAGAATTATTTAACGAGACTTCATGGATTTTACAAGTAATGGATATGAAATGTACATATGACCTGTCACATAGGCTACTTGATGAAGACATTTGTTATATAGTTCATTATTTATAATATAATTATGTATATGTTTTAAAACTTGTTTCGTCTTTTTCGCTACGATAATTTGATGCAGAATACCACCTCTGCTTGAGACTAGATGCCATAGTTTGACTGTGAAAATACTGCACAGTGGTGTGAAGTATGCTTACCTGTTTCCTGCTGCTCGAGAAAGATGAAGCAGGAGGCATACTTGCCCTGTGTCTCTCATTCAGCAAGAATTCGCTAGAAAATTCTTGGAGGTGGAATCGCTTCTGCACAACTTGTAGGATATAAAAAGCGGAATCCATTGATGTTACATCTTCACAATTGTCGACGTAATGGGCAGTTTGAGTAAGTTAGAAGATGTTAAATTCTAAATGAGTATCAAAATAAATATAAGTATTCTTCTGCACCCAGTCTGTCATTTGTTGTACGTGTTTCCCAACTATGACTGCAACTCATTTTTTTATAGTTTAATGTTACAGAATCTGCGAGCAGCAGTGAAGAATTAGTGGTGTAGTACCCTTGTCTTGATCAGGCAACAGTCTAATACCAACCTCCTCCTGATCTACTACCTGGAACAATCAGCAAGAATCAGCAACATCAGCACCATTCGAGCGAGAATTTGCAGAAGAAGAAGAACAAGGAGAAGACTTTGGTTGGCGATTACTAACCCAATAATAATGTTATAACTGGTGAACTGGCAGCAAAACGTATTAAATTAGATGATTTCAAATGGACTGGTGTCGAGTTTGCATGTAGAAGTCGTATATGTTCTGGTGCTATAGACCATACGCTTGGATTTAGGAAGCCTACATATTTCTTGGATTATTGTTTTTACATTTTCGAAAACCAAATTTGACCTATTTACTAACCTCTTAAAATCTGTTCTGTGCTTGTGTGCAAGTTTCTTTTGCCCCGATCAAGCAAGGTAAAACAAGACGTACCTCAGTACAAAGAATGTGAGTGCACTGAAACCTGAATTTAGTGAAGGCTATAAAAAAACTGGAAATCTTCCAAGTTTCCATTTCTAACTGGGCATTGAATGAAATCTGTTTCAGCTGCGAATTGCACTTAACGAAAACAAAGGATTTTATGCAGGAGTGTATACGAATCTGCCAAAAGTCGTAATTACACACATTACATAAAAGTCGTATTCCGCACAGTAATAGACCTTAAATCAAAGGACAATGTTTGTTTTCAGAGGTTAATTTTAGAAGGATTTGATACTGGGTGGCATTCCTATCAGTTTTTTCTGAAGAAGCTACCGAGCATTGCCAACTATGTACACTGCATCTATGACAAATAAGGGTTCGAGTTTAAATTGTACACAGGCAGTGATTACACTGAATTGTTTGTTGAACAGATAATGCAATCTATCTACTAAGGGAATTGCTTACAAATCATTCGTGCGATCCATTCTACAATACTGGTGAAGTCGGCGGGACCTGTACCAGGTAGGACTAGCAGTGGATACTGCACATATACGAAGAGGGGCAGCATTAACGGTAACAGGTTTCTTTAACTGTGACTGAGATGTTGGAAGAACCGTAAAAGCAGGTTCTTGAAAACAGTCGGAAACCATCCCGAGAACGTCTGCTAACGAAGTTCCAAGAACTGGTTTCAAATAATGACTCTAAGAATATATTACAACCCCATACATGTCGCTTCCGTAAGGATCGTGACAATAAATTTAGATTATTTACAGCATGCGCAGAGAAATTTAAGCAATCGTTCTTCCCGTGTTCCATAATTTATAATAATGAGAAAAGCCCTAATAACGCTTGCAGTGGTACGTACCCTCTGTGATGTCCTTGACAGTGGTTTGCAGAATGTAGAACTAGATGTAGAACAGATCTATGCAATCACTGAAATTGTGACTGCCTTTCTTTGCAAAAACAATATATATAAGTCAAGAGAAAGAATTAGAGTTTCCCGAGTCAGAGACCTGTCATATTTACAAGAGACAATTTGAGGAAGCCGATATACAACAAAGACCACTATCATAACACTGGTGTGTGCAGAGACGCAATAAATCCAGGTCGTAACGTAAGCTACCTCTCTATATATACACTACCTCACAACACACTAACTGTTGTGCACCACAGTCTGAGCAATTACGATGGTCGTTTATTTATCACGAACATTTGTGAGCAAAGTAAATGCAGGTGGCAATGTTGAAATATAGGTTGTCTTTCTGTTCTGCCTTCGAATATGGGAAAATGTAAATCTTTCATGAAATGCATTGCTGTAATACACTAACACTAGTACTGCTAAATTAATTTACAATTTATCTGTTCGCTATGTTTCTGGATGTTTCCACTACAAAAAAAAGTGCGCAGTGCCTAAAATAAGTGAACACAAGATAATGAGAGTATATTTAGCGACGATTGAGAGTTCTACCTACTTATTCAAAAGGGAATTTTTCCATATGAATACGTTAGTAAAGAATCTCAGGAAAGGAAAGGTAAGGAACTACTGATGCCAGCTGCATCGGGACTTCATGCAGAATCAGTGGCGAGGAGTGAAAATCTTTGCCAGACCGGGGTTCGAATCGAGGATCTCCTGCCTCTAGGCAGTTGCGTTTACCACTTCACCGTCCTGGCAGTGTTTACTGCAACTGCATGGACTATCTCGGAGCGCCCCTCTGCCGACCAGCACTCAAAGCCAGCGCCGCCCAACCGCAGTCCCCATGCATGTCCTACTTTCTCGCTGCTTTCAAATTTCCGTGACAGGTCGAACGTAATTGCGTATTCCCACTGATGGTGGTGGATTCATTGCACACAGAGGTGAATCCAATATATGAATGCAGGGTTTCTGTTCTTTTGGGCTTAACCAAAACAATAGGTGCAATGTGAATTCTGCAACTGTTATATATTTAATATCTACTGCTGGGGGTGGGGGATGGAAATGGTAGGAACTATTGACCTGATGTCAGCTGCATCGGGACCTTATGTGGATTCAGCAGTGAAAACTGTTGTGGGCCGCGACTTGAACCCGGCATCTGCTTACTTGGATGTTGCGTTAACCACTGTGCCTTCCAGACATGGTGTTTATCGTAATTTCCAACTCGCACTTACACCCAGCGCTATAATTATTTTCAATCTCCTATTGGAACATCACAGTAGCGAGCGTGGAGGACATCGGTAGGTATTCTGGACAGGTGGCGCTGGGTGGAGTCTTGGTTCGCCCGCGGGTATGCCGAGACAGTCTGCACAACTATGGTAAACACTTTGTGTGGAAAGTGCAGTGATTAATGCAACTGCTTACCAAGCAGAAGATCCCAGGTTCGAATCCCGGTCCAGCACAAAATTTCACTCTTCGCCATTGATTCCGCATGAATTCTCGATACAGCAAACATCAAGAGTTCCTTTCCCCTCCTTTCCTTCCACCTCTCCACCACTAATTTACATACTATGAATCACATCTATGGAATCCGCATGGTGCCTTTTCTTCCAGGCGGAAACCACGCACTCATATAAGAAATGTTAGCGTAATATGAAATGATAATTTTTTTATTCCAATCTCTGTCTTCCTCTACAGTTTTTACCCTCTACAGTCCCCTCTAGTACGATGGAAGTCATTCCCTCATATCTTAACAAATGTCCTATCATCCTGTCCCTTCTCGTTATCAGTGTTTTCCACATGTTCCTTTCCTCTCCGATGCTGCGCAGAACCTCCACATTTCTTACCTTATTAGTCGATCTAATTTTCAACATTCGTCTGTAGCGCCACATCTCAAATATTTCGATTCTCTTCTGTTCCAGTTTTCCCACAGTCCGGTTTTTCCACATGTAACACTACCATAGAATGCTGTACTCCAGACGTACATTCTTAGAAATTTCTGCCTCAAATTAAGGCCGATATCTGATATTAGTAGACATCTCTTGGCCAGGTATGCCCTTTTTGGCATTGCTAGCCTGCTTTTGATGTCCTCCTTGCTCCGTCCATCATTGGTTATTTTACTGCCTAGGTAGCAAAATTCATTAACTTCATCTACTTCTTGACCATCAATCCTGATGTTAAGTTTCTCACAGTTCCCATTTCTATTATTTCTCATTACCTTCGTCTTTCTTCGATTGACTCTTAGTCCATACTCTGAACTCATCGGACTGTTAATTCCGTTCAGCGGATCACGTAATTCTTCTTCACTTTCAATCAAGATATCGATATTATCAGCGAATTGCATCATTGACATCCTTTCACCATGAATTTTAATTTCACTCCTGAACCTTTCTTTTATTTCCATCATTCCTTCCTCGAAGTGCAGATTGAACAGTAGGGACGAAAGACTACAACCTTGTCTTACACCCTTTTTAATAAGAGCACTTTGTTCTTGGTCGTCCAGTCTTACTATTCCCTTTTCGTTGTTGTACTTTTTTCAGAATTTTGATCATCTTTCTGAGTTTTACATTGTTGAACGCTTTTTCCAAGTCGACAAATCCTGTGAAACTGTCATGATTTTTCTTTAGTCTTGCTTCCCTTATTAACTATAACGTAAGAATTGCCTCTCTGTGCCCTTACTTTTCCTAAAGCCAAACTGATCGTCACCTAGCGCATTCTCAATTTTCTTTTCCATTGTTCTGTATATTATTCTTGTAAGCAGCTTCGATGCATGAACTGTTAAGCTGATTGTGCGATAATTCTCGCACTTGTCAGCTCTTGCCGTCTTCGGAATTGTGTGGATGATGCTTTTCCGAATGTCAGATGGTACATAGCCAGATTCATACACTCTATATACGAACGCGAACAGTCGTTTTGTTGCCACTTCGCTCAATGATCTTAGAAAGTCTGATGGGATGTTGCATACCCCTCCTGCCTTATTTGACCTTAAGTCCTCCAAAGCTCTTTTAAATTCTGATTCTACTACTGGATCCCTATCTCTTCTAAATTAAACCCTGTTTCTTCGTCTATCACATAAGACAAATCTTCTCCCTTATAGAGGCTTTCAATGTATTCTTTCCACTTATCTGCTCTCTCCTCTGCATTTAACAGTGGAATTTCCGTTGCACTCTTAATGTTATCACTCCTGCTTTTAATGTCACCGAAGGCTGTTTTGACTTTCGTATATGCTGAGTCTGTCCTTCTGACAATCCTTTCTTTTTCGATGCCTTCACATTTTTCCTGCAGCCATTTCGTCTTAGCTTTACTGCTCTTCTCATTTATTTCACTCCTCAGCGACTTGTATTTCTGTATTCCTGAGTTTCCCGGATCATTTTTATACTTCCTCCTTCCATTAATAAATTGAAGTATTTCTTCTGTTACCCAGGGTTTCTTTGTGCCTATGATTTCTTCCAAACTTCTATGATGGCTATTTTTGGAGATGTCCGTTCCTCTTCAACTGCACTGCCTACAGAGCTATTCCTTATTGCTGTATCTATAGCCTCAGAGAACTTCAACGGTATCTCGTCATTCCTTAGTACTTCCGTATCCCACTTTTTTGAATATTGATTCTTCCTGACTAAGTCTTAAACTTCAGGCTACTTTTCATCACTACTATATTGTGATCTGAGTCTATATCTGCTCCTGGGTACATCTTATAATCCAGTATCTGATTTCGGAATCTCTGTCTGGCCATGATGTAATCTAACTGAGCCCACATCTCGTGGTCGTGCGGTAGCGTTCTCGTTTCCCACGCCCGGTTTCCCGGGTTCGATTCCCGGCGTGGTCAGGGATTTTCTCTACCTTGTGATGGCTGGATGTTTTATGCTGTCCTTAGGTTAGTTATGTTTATGTAGTTCTAAGTTCTAGGGGACTGATGACCATAGATGTTAAGACCCATAGTGTTCAGAGCCATTTGAATCATTTTTTAATCTAACTGAAATCTACACTCCTGAATTCTTCCTCGTAGCCTCCAGAGACGATCAAGGGCTTAAGACCTCATAGCATAGTACTTCCAAGACTGGATGGCCTTCCGAAGGTACATAAAGACGGACTACCCTTATGGCCAATAGTGAGCAATATTGGGGCCCCCACTTACGATTTAGCCAAACATCTTGCATCTTTGCTGAGGCCATTTGTGGGCAAATGTCCATATCTCATAGTTAGCTCTGCCGATTTTATCAACAGACTGGGGGCTCTCCGCCTAAGTACTTCTGATCTTTTAGTTAGTTTTGACGTGGTGTCTCTTTTTACAAAGGTACCTCTTGCAGACTCCTTGGGACTGATTGGCAATGAGTTTCAGGTGGGAATCACTGCTTTGTTTCGCCACCCTCTCTCCTCAACATATTTTATGTTCAATCAAGAATGTTTTGAACAGATTGACGGCGTCGCCATGGTAGCCCCTTGTCTCCCTTGGTGGCCCACATTTTTATGGAGGATTTTGAGGAGAGAGCACTTGAATCAGCAGCCCTCAAACCAACTGTGTTTTGGAGGTACGTGGATGACACTTTCGTTGTGTGGTCTCACGAAGAAGAAAAATTAATGGAGTTTTTAGATCACCTCAACTCCATTGATGAGAACATTCGGTTTACCATGGAATTAGAGAAAAATGGTTGCCTCCCTTTCTTGGATGTGCCAATTAGACGGAAGGGTGATGGCTCTCTGGGGCATTCAGTTTATCGAAAGCCCACACATACTGATTTGTATTTAAATTCGTCCAGCTGCCATCGCCAATCGCAAACAATGAGTGTACTTAAAACACTTGTACACAGAGCTCATGTAGTGTCAGATGCAGATAGTTTGCCTGAAGATCTTGCCCATCTGAAGAGGGTTTTTAAAGGAATTCTACCCGGGAAATTAGCAAGGCACTTGCAATTAAGTCAAAGAAACAGGGAGTATAGAAAGAAGAGAGCACGCCTACTAAATCTTTAGGTTTTCTTTGTTGACAACATTTCCTTCAAAATTGCAAGAAACCTCCACGGTTTCGAAGTGACAGTAATTTTCCGTCCACCATCGAAGATTTCCGACCTGTTGGGATCAGTGAAGGACGATCTGGTATTGCGGAAGGCGGGAATATAGAAAACACCTTGTGAATGTGTTATGCCATATATAGGACAAACAGCAGAAAAACGTTGCACTGAAAATCAACGCTGTACTTGCCTTTTGCAACCTAGCAAGTCTTCAATTGCTGAGCATTGCATTTCCACTGAACGCTCAATGGAGTATGACAAGACAACAATTTTGCACACAGCAACATCCTTTTGGGACTCCGTCATAAAAGAATCAGTGGAAATTCGCATGACAGACAATCTTATCAACCGTGACAATGGCTACCAGCTTGATAATGCGTGGAACCCCGCATCTCTAAGATCTGCTCCAAACGAAGACGTCAGAGTACTCTGATGGCCGCGGCAGTTGGCAACGCCGAAGACAGCTGAGTTCTGCAGTTCCACCAGCGAGGGCGCTGCTGGCGGGCGGTGTAGTTCGTCTGTCCATATGATTTTGACGCATGCGCGGAATACTCGCTGCACGCTATATATTACGGAACTGAGGGCGTCTTCGTCAGTTTTTAATGGCTCACCTGAGGATGGCTGATAGGTGTTCAGTCGAAATATCGTGAATGGAAGCTAACGACGACCGGCTGCAAACCCGAAATCTTTTTGAAGAAGAACGATCCTGTCACTGAACTGTTCACAGCAATGCACTCTCCACCCTACCTCCCTATTCATAACGAATACTACTCCTGTTTTACCATTTTCTGCTTCTGTTGATATTTCCCTACACTCATCTGACCAGAAATCCTTGCCTTCTTTCCATTTCACTACGCTGACTCCTACGATATCTAGATTGAGCTTTTGCATTTCCCTTTTCAGATTTTCTAGTTTCCCTACCACGTTCAAGCTTCTGACATTCCATCCCCAGACTCGTAGAACGTTGTCCTTTCGTTGATTATTCAACCTTGTTCTCGTGGTAACCTCCCCCTTGGCAGTCCCCTCCAGGAGTTCCGAATGGGGGACTATCCAGAAATCTTTTGCCAATGGAGAGATCATCATGACACTTCTTTAATTACAGGCCACATGTCCTGTGGATACACGTTAAGTGTCTTTAATGCAATGTTTTCCACTGCCTTCTGAATCCTCATGCCGTTGGTCACTGCTGATTCTGTCGCCTGTAGGGACAGTTTCCCACCCCTAGGAGAGTGCCCGGAACCTCCGTTCGCTCTCCACCCTCTGTCACAAGGCTGTTGGCTTAATGAGGGTTACTTCTTATGCTGGAAGTCTTCCACCGCCAATGCTGATTATTAACCAAAGTTTAAGCAGTGGCGGGATTCGAAACCGGGATCGAAGACGTTTTTATTATGAATCAAAGACGCTACCCCTAGACCAACGGCGCAAATAATGTATAAAATGTAAGTTAAGCAAGCTCTCGACACGAAGCCATACAATGAGATTGACACACAGAAATGCATAAACGCAATCGAGGAGTCTGAGAAGAAATTTTTCAAACCGACGAGTAATTTTGTTTTCTGGAAAAACCATGTAAAAGATGCGAAAGATTCAGGAAATAAAAGTAGTAATGATGTTGAAGGCATAAGAGGCACCTGCATTAATTTTGAGGAGCATTATTTTAACGAGAATTTAGTCAATATGCAGCTGAGGGTACTTTTCGTAGTCTTTCTTGAACCCATTCCAGTAGAATGGATATTTCGGAAACGCTTATCTTTGAAGTTTTAGTATGGACACAAATAACTCCAAATTCTGCTAAATCACTTAAAACTGTACTACACAGACACAGATAGACTAACATACTACGTTGAAACTACAAATATCTATGAGGATAGCAGATGTGATGTTCAGAAACGGTTCAATACATCGGCTTAACCCGATAATAACATTTATTGCTTCTAACTGGTTAAAAAAGCACAGGTCGTCTTAAGGAAACATAAATTTAATGGTGAATTTAATGTGACAAAGAAATATATGCTGTACGTGCGTAACGCAAAAGGTATGAAACAATTTATTTTGTTGTAAATATAAGTAATATGGAAACATTGTAAATAGCTGTAAAACGTTAGTAGTGTAATTACCTGTAAAATTGTAGATAACATAAAAACTTTAAAATGAAATTTGTGTCCATTTCGATAGAAATATGGTGATACATGGTAATATCTCGAATAATGGGAGAACGTTGTATCTAAAACCATCGACTGTATATATATTTAAGCTAAAATTATTTATAAAAGAAAATTTCAAAAAAAATTATATGTAGACCCAGAACGCCGCTGCAACGCTGGACGATACGTTGATATTCTCCAGCAGTAATTTTATGCAATATGCCGCAGTATCCTAACCAGAAAACTTTTATGTCGACTGACTGACCGAGGAAGCCAAAGCAACTACACTTTTTGTTTGTTTCTTTTCTTTTCCATTCACTCTGTAGTTTGTTTACTTCATGCAACATAACATTACTGAATCTTTTTTCCTGTCTCTCACTCACTGACTCACTCACCCACTCACTCTCTCTCTTTTCTCTCTCCCCCTCCAACTCTCCCTATCCCTCTCTCTCTCCCTCTCTCACCAGGATAGCTGAGACATGGGGAAATAGCTCTCCAGAATGAGATATCCCCCACTCTCTAAGAGATAGTGGCTTCCACAGTTGCCCACAGATTTGTGTGTTGTTACAATCCCCCTCCCCCCTCTTCTCTGTGTTCAGGAGTTGTAATATGTGAGAACAACCGGAGGGTATGGATTGGGAGAGAGGGATAACTTACGCCGAAGTGTGCAGGGAAACACAGGCAAGTGTGGCATACACTTTATTAGACTGAATACACACAGCTGGTCTTCTGATGAACTCGGCGATGGCAAGGCGCAAGTAATAGAGTAGTAGGCGTTGAAGCAATTTTGATATCAAATTAATATGAAAATTACTTAAACGCTCACACCCACCCATCCTAGCCCCCAACCACTCCAATCCATGCCCTCCCCCCCCCCCCAGATGATGTCATGTGCTTTCCCAGCTGCACGTGTGCCCCAGCCCCCCTCCTACCCTACCCCCTCCCCCCCCCTGCCACCAACCTACCAGATTGGCGGGAATTTCGAATTTTGGTGGGAACTTAGAATTTTGGCGGGGATTTCTTTGTCCCAGGGCTCTGCTGTTGTGCCCACACCACCCCACCCCACACCACCACCTGAGAATTATCGAGAAATAAAAATCTGGATGGGAATTTCTTTTACCCACTCACTTCACGAGAATTGGTGGCACACGTTCATCTTTGGTGAGCTGTCGTTGTGGAACCATCGTGATGTGTTTGATCTATCTGAGGATAGAGTAGCTTTCAATAGCTGCGTTACATGTACGCATTCGAAGGAGGACTGTAGCCACAGTTCACTACATGTGGGATGGCGGACTTTGATAATGGAAGAGTGTAAGAGAAAGAAGCAGAAGAGTTCAGTTCAGTAGATTGCGACAATACAGAGGAATGCAGCAAAGATGCAGGTCGTAACCGATAAATGCTCATGCACAAACTGTCGAGATATTCAACATGAAGTGTTCACTCTCCCAAATCGGAAGAGGCGCACAGCTGATGCCAATTTGCTTCAGTGGAAGCATATTCGTATATGCGATATACAGGGTGAGTCACCTAACATTACCGCTGGATATATTTCGTAAACTACATCAAATACTGACGAATCGATTACACAGACCGACCGTGAGGAGAGGGGCTAGTGTAATTGAAATACAAACCAAAAAAAATGCACGGAAGTATGTTTTTTAACGCAAACCTACGTTTTTTTTAAAAATGGAACCCCTTTAGTTTTGTTAGCACATCTGAACATATAAGCAAATACTTAATCAGCGCCGTTTGTTGCATTGTAAAATGTTAATTACATTCGGAGATATTGTAACCTAAAGTTAACGCTTGAGTACCACTCCTCCGCTGTTCGATCGTGTGTATCGGAGAGCACCGAATTACGTAGGGATCCAAAGAGAACGGTGATGGACCTTAAGTACAGAAGAGATTGGAACAGCACATTACGTCCACATACTAACACCTTTTATTGGTCTTTTTCACAGACGCACATGTACAATACCATGAGGGGCGAGGTACACGTACACACGAGGTTTCCGTTTTCAATTACGGAGTGGAATAGTGTGTGTCCCGACATATAAGGCCAATAGATGTTCAATGTGGTGGCCATCATTTGCTGCACACAATTGCAATCTCTGGCGTAATGAATGTCGTACACGCCGCAGTACATCAGGTGTAATGTCGCCGCAGGCTGCCACAATACGTTGTTTCATATCCTCTGGGATTGTAGGCATATCACGCTACACATTCTCTTGTAACGTACCCACACAGAAAGAAGTCCAGAGGTGTAAGATCAGGAGAATGAGCTGGCCAATTTATGCGTCCTCCACGTCCTATGAAACGCTCGTCAAACGTGTAGCTCACCCCTCATGGTAATGTACATGTGCGTCAATGAAAAAGACCAATATAAAGGTGTTAGCATGTGGACGTAATGTGCTGTTCCAGTCTCTTCTGTGCCTAAGGTCCATCACCGTTTCCTTTGGATCTCTACGTAATTCGGTGCTCTCCGAAACACACGATCGAACAGCGGAGGAGTGGTACTCAAGCGTCAACTTTAGGTTATAATGTCTCCGGATGTAATTAACATTATACAAAGCAACAAACGGCAGGCCCAGCAGCTCTGCAGCTTCAGGTGTGGTCAGTCAAGCGCCAGTCGAGATCTTCCTGCGCCGCCCAGCCACAGCATCAACGGAATACGAAGAAGCCGCAGAAGAGTAAGTACCTCTCGATTAGTGTCTGTGTTTACTGTCGTGTGAGGGTCTTTGTGCTTCTATCATCACTAGTAACAGTTTTTCTTCTTAGCTCAACAGCGGATGCGACGTCCTCCAGCCTGTCGGGGCCTGCAACAGTGATGTGTCCCAGCATTTCGGGACCCACCGCACCGATAGCATCCTGGGATCATGTCGCGCACCTGGTCAGCTTGATGGAAGAGAACAATCAGCCAGCCCCTGACACGCTGAAGTGCACTGGGGTTCCAATCAGCATGACGCAGGTCGCTACTGGCCTCCATCATACGCGCCATCACAGAATATTCCATTGATGCTGCATGGACAGAGAGAGGATGTAGTGGATGAAAAGATACCAAGTAAGCTCTGTGCATCACTACTCTTCTCTTCAGTGTATAATTTAATTGCTAGTGGTTCGAAACGTTTACATATTGATATAGAAGCAACCACAGACAGAGAGTGGCGTATTGTGATAGAGATCGGGAATGCAGCTAAAAGTTTTAAAGTGCGGTTTACGTAGGTGGAATGGGATGAACTATACCATGCAAAAGCGTATACAGGGCGTTACATAAAGGTACGGCCATACTTTCAGGAAACATTCCTCAGACACAAAGAAAGAAAATATGTTAAGTGGACATGTGTCCGGAATCTCTTACTTTCTATGTTAGAGCTCACTTTATTACTTCTCTTCAAATCACATTAATCATGGAATGGAAGCACACAGCAACAGAAGGTACCAGCGTGACTTCATACACTTTGTTACAGGTAATGTTCAAAATGTCCTCCGTTAGCGAGGATACATGCATCCACCCTCCGTCGCATGGAATCCCTGATGCGTTAATGCAGTCCTGGAGAATGGCGTATTGTATCACAGCCCTCCACAATACGAGCACGAAGAGTCTCTACATTCCGTACCGGGGTTGCGTAGACAAGAGCTTTCAAATGCCCCCATAAATGACAGTCAAGGGGTTGAAGTAAGGAGAGACTGGAGGCCATGGAATTGGTCCGCCTCTACCAATCCATCGGTCACTGAATCTGTTGTTGAGAAGCGTACGAACATTTGGACTGAAATGTGCAGGAGCCCCATCGTGCATGAACCACACGTGTCGTACATGTAAAGGCACATGTTCTAGCAGCACAGGTGGAGTACCCTGTACGAAATCGGGATAACGTGCTCCATTGAGCGAAGGAGGAAGAACATGGGCCCAATCAAGACATCACCAACAATGCCTCCCGAAACGTTCACAGAAAATCTGTGTTGATGACGTGATTGCACAATTGCGTGCCGATTCTCGTCAGCCCACACATGTTGATTGTGAAAATTTACAATCGGATCACGTTGAAATGAAGCCTAATCCGTAAAAAGAACATTTTCACTGAAATGAGGATTGACACATTGTTGGATGAACCATTCGCAGAAGTGTACCCGTGGAGGCCAATCAGCTGATGATAGTGCCTGCACACGCTGAACATGGTACGGAAACAACTGATTCTTCCGTAGCACTCCCCATACAGTGATGTGGTCAACGTTACCTTGTACAGCAGTAACTTCTCTGACGCTGACATTAGGGTTATCGTCAACAGCACGAAGAAT
Organism: Schistocerca gregaria; assembly: GCF_023897955.1. Lineage (NCBI taxonomy): Eukaryota > Metazoa > Arthropoda > Insecta > Orthoptera > Acrididae > Schistocerca > Schistocerca gregaria. The sequence goes on from NC_064922.1 coordinate 745,162,133, forward strand.
TGCCTCGTCCATTGCAAGTGTCCTCGTCGTTCTAGGTCTTCCCCAGTCGCGAGTCATAGGCTGGAATGTTCCGTGCTCCCTGAGACGCCGATCAATTGCTTCGAACGGCTTCCTGTCGGGACACCTTCGCTCTGGAAATCTGTCTCGATACAAACGTACTGCGCCCCGTGCTAATCCATACTTCAAATGGGCATCTGCCAACTCCGCACTGACTGCACTGATTGAAAAACCACGTTCGTGATGAACACTAACCTGTTGATGCTACGTACTGATGTGCTTGATGCTAGTACTGTAGAACAATGAGTCGCATGTCAACACAAGCACCGAAGTCAACATTACCTTCATTCAATTGGGCCAACTGGCGGTGAGTCGACGAAGTACAGTGCATACTGACGAAACTAAAATGAGCTCTAACATGGAAATTAAGCGTTTCCGGACACATGTCCACATAACATCTTTTCTTTATTTGGGTGTGCGGGATGTTTCCTGAAAGTTTGGCCGTACCTTTTTGTAACACCCTGCATAATGAAGCGGTATGACCCGAGCCGTCCTCCTCCGGACATTTACTGTGCCGCTCTACCTCTATCCGTTACAACGGTGTCCAATGACTCTGCACTCCGTGTGAAATCAGGTGACACATCCGTTTATCTACAGCACTCCACCATTCAAAACCTTTTGGATTTACAGATGGTACTATCCAGTGTGTTGGAATGACTGAGAAGATGACTGCCTTGTGTTAAGGCTATGTATAGAGGCATTGCAGAGTATCTTAGTATGAACAGTGTGCTTGTATAAAAACCCATTGCACGCCGATACCTGAAGCAGTAGGTATCATGGCAGGGTGGGTAGAGCATCTAGACTTTTTTGTTGTAAGCGACTGGAGCTGTGAAGGTGCGCAAGAAGACCGGAAGAAGAAGAATTGCGCACTCATTCCCGACTACATGCGTGCAATAATTGTAGGTCCATCCAATTGCAGCAAGACAAATGTTCTTATGTCACTGCTAGCATGTCCGGATGGAGTCCACGTTGAGTATGTATGTGCATTTTTAAAAACACTGTTTCAGCCCAAAAACCAACTATTACAGGAGATTCTACAACATGTAGATGGTGTGACATATACGACATTCAGTGAGGGCAGCGATATCCCTCCACCAGAAAAAGTAAAGCCAAACACAGTTTTTGACGATGTTGCTGTGAAAAACCGAGATCAAATTAGGCGATATTTCTGAATAACTCGCTATATGGCTGTTGATGTATTTTATGTGAGTCAGACATATTCCAGAATCCCAAAACAGCTAGGGAGGGACAATGGAAACTTAATTATAGCATACAAATAGGACAATCTGAATTTAAAATACATTTGCCAAGCTCATGTACGACCCGACATGTCGTTCAATGATTTTGTAAAGATATGTGCAGATTGTTGGAATCAATCACAGTATGGGTTTCTCGTTACTGATAAAACAATAAAACTTAAAACTTAAAACCTTAGACGGAATTTCCAGGAGTTCGTTTATATCTAGCAATGCAAGGAGGTGAGTACATCGGTATACGCATCGCCATGGGTAAATTAGCACGCATGTCGGGAGTCCAATTTGATATGCTAGGTGTACGTAGATAAAACATTCGCTTGTACGTGGACGCGAAAATTCAAACTCTCGAACATAACGTTGGAGGTGTACGCAAGGAACTAGAGACGTATTATCAAACCCTTCTCAGACTAAACAATACACTAAATGATTTGGTTAATGCAATCCGAGAATAAAGTAAACGGTTTAACTAAAGGGGGGATAGCTGTCATTGAGAACTGGACATTGTACGAACGGTTTAACGCAATACAACGCTTGAGAGACCATACGTGCAAAACTGGTCAGCCGAGATATTCACAGTTTCCAAAGTGCAGACAACCAATCTTAGAACATGTCTCTTAAACGACAACAATAGTATGGATATTGCAGGATGCTTTTACACACAAGTTACAGAAGAGCTCGGAACCACATGTATATCTCGCAGAGAGGGTCATACGGCGTTGATGGAAAAGAGCGTTGGTTGCCTCAGTGGCATAACATCCGTGATAGGAGGCGCATTAGAGAAGGAGGCGGATTTCTCGACAAACTACCAGTCGAATTACACGTTCCTGGATATAAATACTAAAAATAAACAATACTTCAAAATCGATTGGCACGTGGTGATAAGGGAATAAATCTACGCGACGACGCGTGGATGGAACACGACATCGCTTACGCAGCAAATAAAGATCATCACACCGCCCATCAGTTGTAACAGGGTTTAAGATTATTGAGACTCCTCCCACTGCTATATACCTTCCAGTGACAGGTCAGACAATGGACTGTCTGGAGGTGGGCACTGTGAATCAGAATAACCAACTTGTTGACTTTCGTGGTGAGGAAATCATTGTACGACTACATCTACGACAAGATGGGCGTAAGGTATAAAATCAGTGCACGCAGCGCACGGCACAAAACTTCGCAGCAGAACCGCAAGATGATAACATGTGCGAACTACGAGTTTCTTAAATCAGTAGGCTTGAAACCTCGCAATGACGTTGTCATTCAATATATCTCACCCAGTGGAATATGTTGACCGAATCATATGCCAGGAACACTGCTCGCATAAACCTTTAGCTTCAATAACATTTAAGAAGAACGATGAAATTAGAATTGTCATCCATCATCAAGACGCTTTAACTCTTCGATGCAAGAGTTTCATATATCTGAATGGATCCTTTAGGAAAAAGTATGATAGTCATACGGTCGGATCAAGGCTTATACACAATGCTTTGGCGTTCCTGTTCCACAAAATACATTGTGAACTTAATGGTGTAGAGATTGTTCGTACATGTAATGTTGGCATATCATCAACACTTAAAGCATGTATGTCATCATCATCCTTGGATTTGAATGGTTTAGAAAATGCAGAATGGTTCATAGACGAGCCTGTGGGCAGAACAGCAGAAGTGTACTGCCGATTTACTGCATGCACACCATTAAAAATTCTTATGGGGTACTTTGAGGACATGCAGCGAGTTATTATGAATGTTAAACAGGAGATAATTCTGATATGGTGCGCAGCTAATACATTCAAATAGCTCAAGAGGAGAATCAGATCGTCATCAATGAAATTAAATGGAAAATGCCGCACATCACTGAGGCAGATGAGGAGCGTTTGAAGCTTTTAAGAGTTCTGAATATTGGTACATATCAGTATTGGGACAAGGGTGATTTTGGAACACTCTGCATTGTTGTGAGATGTTTCCAAGATGGTGGCGATGACGTCATTCAAGGTAACTCATTTTGGCGGGAAGTTTGAACATTGGTGGGGAACAGCAACACCCCCCCTCCCCCTGAAAAATATTGGGAAGTTAAAATTCCAGCAGGATAATGACCCAACCCCCATTATCTCTACTAAGCAAAGAAAATCGCGGTAAGATAGCTCACTTGGGCTAGATCCACTAACGTAAGTCAACCGACCGCCACTTCCTCGTATAAACTGGCGCCAAGTTTGAATTCCAACAGGATACTGCATCATACCCCAGTAAGCAAAGAAAATCGCTGGAAGATAACTCACTTGGGCTGCCTCCAGTAACCTAAGTCACCCGACCGTCACTTCCTCCTACTAATTTGCGCTAAGTTTGAATTTTGGCAGGAAACAAAGGTCATCTGGAATTTCGCTGCTAATGTAAGAAAATGGCGCTAAGGAAAGGATACTTGTACTAACCTCAGATGCCCGACCGCCACATCCTCCTAAGGATTTGTGGGAAAAAGGACTTTTTTATAAGTCTTTATTATTTAACACATTCCATGCAGATCTGCTCACCACGAGGTCCAGAGCCCAACTACCTTAGTACACATAGCCACAACCAGAGGGTGCTCTCATCTGTGATGTAATCCAAGATGGCAACACCCAGTGTATTCACCAAGAGCTCCACATTCCAACTGACTTAGTACACATCGCCACCACAAGATGGCACTGTTGTCAAGTCAGGTAATGATGCAAGTTCCATTATTCAAGATGGCGGAATACAATGTATTTAACGCGAGGCCTAATACATATTGACACCAACAGAGTGCGCTACTGTGGACTTGGAATGAATTTTCGCCAAAGCCACACTCACCTTGACTTGGAAGGAAATAGTTAAACTCTCCACCAGGATCCTCAACTGACCACCACGTCTCCTTACCAACCCATGCAGGTGGGCTAACGTGTACTAACGTGCACTACCTTGCACTAACGTGTACTAACGTGCACAGCACATGATGTCATCCAAGATGGTGGGGCGAAATGGTCAGAAAACCACTCTGTCTCTGCTAAAGATAAGACTTTATTATTTTGCAAGCAATGTCTCCACCACAAGATCTAGGCTCCAAATGACCTAGTACATATAACTGCCACCAGAGGGTACTGTCATCACTCCTATGACCTAACCCCAGATGGTGCTCTGTAGGGGGGGAAATGGTGCGAAAATGACTCAGGCCATGTTGGGAGGAGTGCATTTACACAGACATACAGAAAACAGGGCAAACGTCCTCTGAATGTGGAGGTGACTGGATACAGTCGAGTACAGTGCTATATTAGGCGTCCTGGTCAGTGCATTTGGTCTAGGAGTTGGCAGCTGTGCTACATATGCAGGCAATTTTAGAACACAGAATTAGGCGTCATATCATGATCGCATGGATAGATCTGACCTAAAATCGATAGAATTGCAAAAAATGACGAGACAGTAGGCATAAATTGACAGAATATACACCGAAATGCTGTGAAATTGAGGAAGTACTTGCCTATCTTCTGGTTCGCGCCTAACAATTTGTACATGGGAAGAAGTGTGTGGCAACAGGAGGGATGTGGGAAAAAGTCGACATCGAAACAAAAGGAATCAGGGAGTTAGTCAAATGTTTTCCGTCGAGACAGTATTATGGTATGTGTCTGTTGATGTACAGTGATACACACGAGTTGACTACTGTATTTGATGCTTTTCAGGAGGACAGAGAACCATTCACCTTAAACTTACTTACATCTGCAGTTAAGGATAACAACAGAGGACGGGGTGATTGATTGAGATAGAGCTATAATTAGGTAAGCTTTAATGGTTGACTTCTTCATTCTAGAGGAGAAGTTGCTACAGTCATGTGAAATAGCCTGCGTTATACTTGTATATAGCCACATGTTCTGTATGTGGTTTAAAGCATTACTTTTAAGCTGGATTAATGAAAATAAATGAATTTTTTACCTCACATTCTGTAGTTTCCTTTCTTTGTACAAAGCTCCTACTTAGATAGCACCTAGTTTTGCTCAGATCATATGCCTTTTGCTTTGTTCAAGCACAGGAGATATAATTTCAGCCATGTTTGCTATATGTCTTTGGAAGTGGGTAAAATCATGCATCGCCTGTTCCCAAAAACCTATATGTGAAGCACGATAGGCAAAATCCCATGTAGTCATGACAAATATGTAGTTTTCTTCCATCTTAATCGTCACCCACCTTATGCTTTGAAATATATATATATACTTTAAAGCATATTCACACACAGGCATACATATTTACTTAGATATCCACACTCAAATGCACTCACACATTCAGGCACATCATGCATCACACATACAATATTTAAACTACACTCCTGGAAATTGAAATAAGAACACTGTGAATTCATTGTCCCAGGAAGGGGAAACTTTATTGACACATTCCTGGGGTCAGATACATCACATGATCACACTGACAGAACCACAGGCACATAGACACAGGCAACAGAGCATGCACGATGTCGGCACTAGTACAGTGTATATCCACCTTTCGCAGCAATGCAGGCTGCTATTCTCCCATGGAGACGATCGTAGAGATGCTGGATGTAGTCCTGTGGAACGGCTTGTCATGCCATTTCCACCTGGCGCCTCAGTTCGACCAGCGTTCGTGCTGGACGTGCAGACCGCGTGAAACGAGGCTTCATCCAGTCCCAAACATGCTCAATGGGGGACAGATCCGGAGATCTTGCTGGCCAGGGTAGTTGACTTACACCTTCTAGAGCACGTTGGGTGGCACGGGATACATGCGGACGTGCATTGTCCTGTTGGAACAGCAAGTTCCCTTGCCGATCTAGGAATGGTAGAACGATGGGTTCGATGACGGTTTGGATGTACCGTGCACTATTCAGTGTCCCCAAGACGATCACCAGAGGTGTACGGCCAGTGTAGGAGATCGCTCCCCACACATGATGCCGGGTGTTGGCCCTGTGTGCCTCGGTCGTATGCAGTCCTGATTGTGGAGCTCACCTGCACGGCGCCAAACACGCATACGACCATCATTGGCACCAAGGCAGAAGCGACTCTCATCGCTGAAGACGACACGTCTCCATTCGTCCCTCCATTCAGGCCTGTCGCGACAACACTGGAGGCAGGCTGCACGATGTTGGGGCGTGAGCGGAAGACGGCCTAACGGTGTGCGGGACCGTAGCCCAGCTTCATGGAGACGGTTGCGAATGGTCCTCGCCGATACCCCAGGAGCAACAGTGTCCCTAATTTGCTGGGATGTGCCGGTGCGGTCCCCTACGGCACTGCGTAGGATCCTACGATCTTGGCGTGCATCCGTGCGTCGCTGCGGTCCGGTCCCAGGTCGACGGACACGTGCACCTTCCGCCGACCACTGGCGACAACATCGATGTACTGTGGAGACCTCACGCCCCACGTGTTGAGCAATTCAGCGGTACGTCCACCCGGCCTCCCGCATGCCCACTATACGCCCTCGCTCAAAGTCCGTCAACTGCACATACGGTTCACGTCCACGCTGTCGCGGCATGCTACCAGTGTTAAAGACTGCGATGGAGCTCCGTATGCCACACCAAACTGGATAACACTGACGGCGGCGGTGCACAAATGCTGCGCAGGTAGCGCCATTCGACGGCCAACACCGCGGTTCCTGGTGTGGCCGCTGTGCCGTGCGTGTGATCATTGCTTGTACAGCCCTCTCGCAGTGTCCGGTGCAAGTATGGTGGGTCTGACACACCGGTGTCAATGTGTTCTTTTTTCCATTTCCAGGAGTGTATGATCAAAGAGTCATACTATTAGGTACAAGATCTCACTCGGCCAACTTACTCACTCTCTCATTCTCACTGTCGGAGTCTCCCACCACCTTTCGCTCTTCAAGTAAATAGTGTGAGTACAGAGAGTTTTGATCCTGTCATCACAAATGGCTCTTTTATCGTCATGAGGTGACAATCCAACTTAAGATTGCAGCATAGTGTACACCTCATGACCTTGCACTCGAATACTAGTTTACTGTATCAAATGTGGCAGTTGTGGCAGAGTACTATAAACGCCACCATACAGGCACTGCAAGTAGTCTTTCACCATGAGCACTCGTATGCCTCACCTTGCACACCCTTAGTCTGCCTCTGGGTGACTCCATCTATTGTACGATATGCATACGTCACAAACTCCACAATCGGCGATCCACCCCTCTCATCTTTCATTAAGCCGATAACCTTCTTGTTCTGAGGAACAGTACCAGAAGGATTATTGGATGCATATCCCGATGTGCTACATTCATTACTGTGACACCTAATTATTTCATATAGGTAGCCCCCCCCCCCCATGAACCGTGGACATTGCCGTTGGTGGGGAGGCTTGTGTGTCTCTGTGATACAGATAGCCGTACCGTAGGTGCAACCACAACGGAGGGGTATCTGTTGAGAGGCCAGACAAACGTGTGGTTCCTGAAGAGGGGCAGCAGCCTTTTAAGTAGTTGCACCGGCAACAGTCTGGATGATTGACTGATCTGGCCTTGTAACACTAACCAAACTGGCCTTGCTGTGCTGGTACTGCGAACGGCTGAAAGCAAGGGAAAAACTACAGCCGCAATTTTTCCCGAGGGCATGCAGCTATACTGTATGATTAAATGATGATGGCGTCCTCTTGGGTAAAATATTCCGGAGGTAAAATAGTCCCCCATTCGGATATCCGGGCGGGGACTACTCAAGAGGATGTCGTTATCAGGAGAAAGAAAACTGGTGTTCTACGGATCGAAGGGTGGAATGTCAGATCCCTTAATCGGGCAGGTAGGTTAGAAAATTTAAAAAGGGAAATGGATAGGTTAAAGTTAGGTATAGTGGGAATTAGTGAAGTTCGGTGGCAGGAGGAACAAGACTTTTGGTCAGGTGACTACAGGGTTATAAACACAAAATCAAATAGGGGTAATGCAGGAGTAGGTTTAATAATGAATAGGAAAATAGGAATGCGGCTAAGCTACTACAAACAGTATAGTGAACGCATTATTGTGGCCAAGATAGATACGAAACCCACACCTACTACAGTAGTACAAGTTTATATGCCAACTAGCTCTGCAGATGACGAAGAAATTGAAGAAATGTATGATGAAATAAAAGAAATTATTCAGATAGTGAAGGGAGATGAAAATTTAATAGTCATGGGTGACTGGAAGTCGAGTGTAGGAAAAGGGAGAGAAGGAAACGTAGTAGGTGGATATGGATTGGGGCTAAGAAATGAAAGAGGAAGCCGCTTGGTAGAATTTTGCACAGAACACAACTTAATCATAGCTAACACTTGGTTTAAGAATCATGAAAGAGGGTTGTATACATGGAAGAACCCGGGAGATACTAAAAGGTATCAGATAGATTATATAATGGTAAGACAGAGATTTAGGAACCAGGTATTAAATTGTAAGACATTTCCAGGGGCAGATGTGGACTCTGACCACAATCTATTGGTTATGACCTGTAGATTAAAACTGAAGAAACTGCAAAAAGGTGGTAATTTAAGTAGATGGGACCTGGACAAACTGAAAGAACCAGTGGTTGTACAGAGTTTCAGGGAGAGCATAAGGGAACAGTTGACAGGAATGGGGGAAAGAAATACAGTAGAAGTAGAATGGGTAGCTTTGAGGGATAAAGTAGTGAAGGCAGCAGAGGATCAAATAGGTAAAAAGACGAGAGCTAGTAGAAATCCTTGGGTAACAGAAGAAACATTGAATTTAATTGATGAAAGGAGAAAATACAAAAATGCAATAAATGAAGCACGCAAAAAAGAATACTAACATCTCAAAAATGAGATCGACAGGAAGTGCAAAATGACTAAGCAGGAATGGCTAGAGGACAAATGTAAGGATGTAGAGGCTTATCTCACTAGGGGTAAGATAGATACTGCCTACAGGAAAATTAAAGAGACCTTTGGAGATAAGAGAACCACTTGTATGAACATAAAGAGCTCAGAGGGAAACCCAGTTCTAAGCAAAGATGGGAAAGCAGAATGGTGGAAGGAGTATATGGAGGGTCTATACAAGGGCGATGTACTTCAGGACAATATTATGGAAATGGAAGAGGATGTAGATGAGGATGAAATGGGAGATAAGATCCTGCGTGAAGAGTTTGACAGAGCACTGAAAGACCTGAGTCGAAACAAGGCCCCCGGAGTAGACAACATTCCATTGGAACTACTGACGGCCTTGGGAGAGCCAGTCCTGACGAAACTCTACCATCTGGTGAGCAAGATGTATGCAACAGGCGAAATACCCTCGGACTTCAAGAAGAATATAATAATTCCAATCCCAAAGAAAGGAGGTGTTGACGGATGTGAAAATTACCGAACTATCAGTTTCATAAGCCACAGCTGCAAAATACTAACATGAAATCTTTACAGACGAATGGAAAAACTAGTAGAAGCCGACCTCAGGGAAGATCAGTTCGGATTCTGTAGAAATACTGGAACACGTGAGGCATTACTGACCTTACGACTTATCTTAGAAGAAAGATTAAGGAAAGGCAATACGTCTCTAGCATTTGTAGGCTTAGAGAAAGCTTTTGACAATGTTGATTAGAATACCCTCTTTCAAATTCTAAAGGTGGCAGGGGTAAAATACAGGGAGCTAAAGGCTATTTACAATTTGTACAGAAACCAGATGGCAGTTATAAGAGTCGAGGGGCATGAAAGGGAAGCAGTGGTTGGCAAGGGAGTGAGACAGGGTTGTAGCCTCTCACCGATGTTATTCAATCTCTATATTGAGCAAGCAATAAAGGAAACAAAAGAAAAATTCGGAGTAGGTATTAAAATCCATGGAGAAGAAATAAAAACTTTGAGGTTCGCCGATGACATTGTAATTCTGTCAGAGACAGCAAAGGACTTGGAAGAGCAGTTGAATGGAATGGACAGTGTCTTGAGAGGAGTATATAAGATGAACATCAACAAAAGCAAAACGAGGATAATGGAATGTAGTCGAATTAAGTCGGGTGATGCTGAGGGAATTAGATTAGGAATTGAGCCGCTTAAAGTAGTAAAGAAGTTTTGCTATTTGGGGAGCAAAATAACTGATGATGGTCAAAGTAGAGAGCATATAAAATGTAGACTGGCGATTGCAAGGAAAGCGTTTCTGAAGAAGAGAAATTTGTTAACATCGAGTATAGATTTAAGTGTCAGGAAGTCTTTTCTGAAAGTATTTGTATGGAGTGTAGCCATGTATGGAAGTGAAACATGGACGATAAATAGTTTAGACAAGAAGAGAATAGAAGCTTTCGAAATGTGGTGCTACAGAAGAATGCTGACGATTAGATGGGTAGATCACACAACTAATGAGGAGGTGTTGAATAGGATTGGGGAGAAGAGAAGTTTGTGGCACAACTTGACCAGAAGAAGGGATCGGTTGGTAGGACATGTTCTGAGGCATGAAGGGATCACCAGTTCAGTATTGGAGGGCAGCGTCGAGGGTAAAAACCGTAGGAGGAGACCAAGAGATGACTACACTAAGCAGATTCAGAAGGATGTAGGTTGCAGTAAGTACTGGGAGATGAAGAAGCTTGCACAGGATAGAGTAGCATGGAGAGCTGCATCAAACCAGTATCAGGACTGAAGACCACAACAACAACAACAACAGGTAGGCTTACCTAGTTTCAGCTACTTTTCAAGGTCACCCAACTACATGCACAGGGGTGACCTTAAGAAGTAGCTGCAACTAGATACTTGAAAGAATAGTGACCCCTTTTCGTACTTTTATGAAGATCATGCTCACCTGCATATTTCCAAAAATGGAGTGGCCCAACTATAGTTTGGTTGTGCTGCTAATCTGGCTTGCTTTTCTACTTCTTCTTCATGCCATAAACATGAACCGATATTCTAGGATTTTGCTCCTGAATGTTTACGGCGAACCCAATATCGTCAAAGTAATAACATTCATGAATGTTAAGTCCTATTCCGCATCGAGATGTGTGCTCTGGATTTTGTTTAATTTTTCTTTCACAAGCAAGGATTAACCATGCAAAACAAGCTTTATCTTTTTCATTTTGAACGCTAATGCAAGCCTACTTTTTCTCAATACCCTGTGGGAGTTTGATATATCTGGACTCTCCATTTAACAGATCATAGACATGAATATGGATGATGCGGTGTGGTATCTTGCTGAGTGCTTTAGACGACAGACTTACTTCCATCTCGGAATAACGGGTCAGTGTATCACCCAAGGTGGATTCACGATACCATTCGGCGATTGTTGTACTCCAAGATATCACGACATTATCAGCCCAGATGTAATGTAAGGTTTTCTCCTCAGCAGCACCCTGCTGTTTGGGTGGCTGGGTCAACCCACAGCAGAGCATGCACTACATTTAACGGCAATGTATGTCGGATTGTCTAGGGATTTCAGGAGCTCTGCTTCTAACACCAGGATGCATGCTTCCAAAAACCTGGCTGGGTCACGATACCCCCAGCCAGATTCTCTATTCTATTAAATGAGATACCCCCCGTCAAAGTCCCTAGCAATCGCCAAATAATCTAGAGGGGCCATGACGCCGCTAATCTGACATCCTTCACTATCAGAATGGGATAGAGAACTACCACTAGCCATAGGTTGATTATCATTAATAATACTACTACTAGCTGATGACTGTGTCCAGGGAGTGGATGAGGGTGCTGGGGATAGGGCGCCTTTGTGGAGAGGGGGGGGGGGGGGGAGGGATATGGATCTAGGTACACATACCTTGTGAGTACATCGATTCAGACAAGTCTCATATGATGATGATGATGATGACAGAGGAGATTGTTGCGGTGTTGCTGGGTCAGCGCGATATGAACAGCCAGGCTGCGGCGATGGCTCCCGATGCTGTTGTAGAACCGACCTGGTAACTTGAGGGGTACTGGTTCGTTGTTCTGCACATTGCAGCTGGGAAAAACATGTGACGCCATCTCCGGGTGTGGTTGGGGTGGGCGAGTGTGGAGGTAACTAATTGATCAGCTTATTTAATATGCATATCAATATGTTGCCAAAATTGCACTGAGGCCGCCACTCTCCTACTACTCGCGCACCGTACATGTGTTAGCTCCTACATGAATGCCGGGATCTGCAGCATTGGCGCCCACTCACCTTGTCATTGGATGTAGTGCTATTCACGCCACGGCTAAGTGACCCCCGAGTCCGACAGCCAGAAGCACGGCTTACAGCTCCCTCAAGAGCAACTCATTGACCCCATATTGAGCACTGAAGGGAAACAGCCACCGCTGTCACTGTAGTGATCCTTAGCAGCTCCCGCCGTCCACCCAGGGCAGCTTGTTCAGTGCTTGCAGACAGCTCTGCCCCTGGGAGGCCACAAGTTCTGGCCCCGTCGACCTCCGTGGACGACACCCAGAAAGCGGCGGCTAGCAGCCCTCTCGCTCCTCTCGCCAGTGCCGCTCCGAGGAGCATCGCGCCCCGCTATACCAATGACGCATCCGTGCGGCGGAGGTAAGCGGTAGCTTCAGCAGGTTGGCTGGCTGTCGATATCCATCACCATAAGCTCGTTGTGGTTGGCCTGCAACTTAAACAATCGCCATTCTCCAGATTGAGATTTTCGCTCTGCAGCGGAGTGTGCACTGATATGAAACTTCCTGGCAGATTTAAACTGTGTGCCGGACCGAGACGCGAATACGAGACCCTGGCCTTTCGCGGACAAGTGCTCTACCAACAGAGCTACCCAAGCACGACTCACGCCCCGTCCTCATAGCAATACTTCCGCCAGCACCTCGTCCTCATTCCAAACTTTACAGAAGCTCTCCTGCGAACCTTGCAGAACAAGCATTCCTGGAAGAAAGGATATTGCGGAGACATGTGCGCTGATATGAAACTTCCTGGCAGTTTAAAACTGCTCCGTTGCAGAATGAAAATTTCATTCTGGAAACATTCCCTAGGCTGTGGCTAAGCTATGTCTCCTCAATATGCTTCCTTCCAGGAGTGCTAGTTGTGCAAGGTTCACAGGAGAGCTTCTGTGAACTTTGGAAAGTAGGAGACGAGGTAGGCGGAAGTAAAGCTGTGAGGACGGGCTGTGCGTCGTGCTTGCGTAGCTCAGTTGGTAGAGCACTTGCCAGTGAAAGGCAAGGGTCCCGATTCTCGGTCCGGCACACAGTTTTAATCTGCTAGGAAGTTTCAATCGTCATTCTGTCTGGTTCTAGATGCAGGTAGAACGGCGATACGACTGCTTCCTTTGAACCTCCAGGCGCGCTTATTTACACGTCTTTTCCCTACGACTCTGACATAGTCCCTCTGGAGGGGGCAAGTGGAGTGCTCTTTGATAATTACGTCGGCTTTCCTCAGCCCACTTCGGCCCTTATACACAGGCGCTGTTGTAACTGTATTATATAAGTTCTTCACAGCAAGTCGGTGCCCTGTGCTGGCCATATTATTTCACACTTGTACACAGCACCCACCGAGCGGTGTCAGAATGGTACTTCGCAGGATCGTTTTCAAAATATCAACATCGCCCGTGCCTACCATCCGATATACCAATAGGTCCATTTACTACCTTCCAGCCACTCCGCTCTAGCCGAACTGTCGACTGGGACACACTGACAAATCGGCTGTAGCGAAACATGTTTTTGAAACTGGTGACTATGAAATAAAATTTATTGAGACAAGCTTGCTAGCTAAGACATCGCATTATTATGCACGTATGTATAGAGAGGCTATAGAGATTTTTGAACACCACAATAATGTTAACAGGAAAGAAGAAGGTTGAAGTTAGATGATATATGGCGATCGACTTTGTACAAAAGATGTGGCAATCGATTTTACCTTCGATCGAGAGTAATGACGCCAGCCAGAGATAGTTTTACTGTTGACAACACGTGACGAGTGGTGGCGCCCTCTACGCGCTCTATATAAACAGTACCTCCAAGGCCTAGCAGCCAGTCGTAGACTCACCTCAGATGATGTTGACCGCAGCTGGCAACGAAACGTCAGGGAGAAGTATTTCTACTATTGGACCACAGCTTATTAGCCCAGAAGTTTTAATCCTGACGACGCCGGCCGTGAAAGCCTACACGCTATGAATGACCAATTATGTTTCTTGTAGGTGGTAACATGTATTCTTTATTGTTCACCTAGATGAATGGTGATCACGGAGGACGTTCGTTACCTTAGGGGACTAGTGAGCACTCAAGGGAATGGAGAATGCTAGTCATTTAATAGGGAATGGTGGCTACCCTGTAAAATTACCATCATTATCCCACACAGTAGTATCCAGTCACTGATGATCCCCCAGTAGTGTGCGTGTGTGTGTAATTTAGTGTTCCATTTTTTTTTTGTAAATATCATTTTTAATATTAGATTGATTAAATATAGAAGTATGTTTGTGTGTGTGTGTGTGTGTGTGTGTGTGTGTGTGCGTGTGTGTGTGTGGGTGGGTGGGTGGGTGAGTGGGTGGGTGAGTGGATGTGCATATATGCAGAAGTAATCATTGTCGTAGTAAACTGATTAAAAAGACATTTATGTATGTGTAAGTAAATACTTGTATTCTCAAGGGTAAAAAACATATCTTTGACTTTTAGGTCGAGGTTACATAATTTTTGCTCCATTTATGGCACCATTTTTTCCCTGATTTTAGTACTGCTCTCTGATTGGCTGAAGAGGAGAATGAGGTTACAAGATGTTGTACAAAGTAAACCTGGGTACTTATATACTTTTTATTTATTTGTTTTATTCATTTATTTATTGAAACCATATTCTGTCTAACTGTTTCATTTTAGTACTTCATTGTGGTTGACTGGATTGGGGAAGGGGGAGGAAAGTGCAATTATTGTGCCAGTTTCACCATACTGGATTATGGTTGGCTGTACACAATGTGAGTGGACGAGGAATAAAAGTATGACTTGATGATGTTTGTAACAAAGATGATGACATCACTGATAAGATTTTGATGTTATTCTGGAAAATTCACACAAACGAGGCGTTTTCTTTTTTTTTAAAAAAAAAAGTTTAAATGGAGCGTTTGCTTAGGTAACTTCGGAGCATGAGTTGTCGTAGACCCACATGGAACTGTACTCATCAGTGAACAAGCGACTACAGCAGCTGATATTGAACGGTCAGAGGTGGAAGAAATTCAGTTTCTGGAAATGTCAAAAGATGCAGAAATCATCCTGCAAAGATTCAAAAGATGTTGTCGACTTAATAGGGTACATGGAGCCATGTCAACACTTGGAAACCAATACTCCATTTGTGCGAACCAGACATAAACATACTATAATTGATATTGGGGGGAGTCAATAGTCTATTTAAGGAAAGGTGGTATTTACTGGTCCCAGATTTAACATAGCACGAATGAGTGGCATGATGCTCATATGCTTTAACCGATTTCTCTACTATTTGCTGTCAGTTGTGGAGGAAAACATTCAACGGCATCTAGACTCAGAGTAATTCAGCATTCGTTGAAAGCCTTGGTCTTCCCAACTGTGGTTTTGTCTACTAAAACTTTAATGGAGATAAAACTTACTGCCTTCGCATACATATGAAAAGAGTAAATCGTGTGCACATTCCAGAATGTATCTGCTCCCTTGCATTGAGGAAACGGTGAACAGGATGGAAAGCTGTAGATAGTTTGCTACATTGGATACGAGGTCAGATTATCACTAAATTCCAGTAACGTCTCAGTACAGACCAAAGACAACATTTGCGACACGCTCTGAGCTACAAGAGTTACTCAGAGTGCCTTTTGTGTTAAGAAATGCTTCCATTATCTTTCACCAGTTTGCAGATTTATTATTACCTGGAGTGAAACCATCATTTTCTTAGTATTTCGTGATGTTAATATTGTTTTTTAAAAGGCTGTTGTGGAACATGAATGGTTGAGAATTGTTCTGACGGACTTAGACGATGCCAGCTTAAGATTCAAGCTGGAGAAATGTTCTACAATTATAATTCTGCTGGCATAAAACTGAATCTATGTCTATTTCGTGACTGGCAATTTCTCTGCACACAAAAAATGGAAGAACTGCAATCATTCATCGCCTTGTGAACTATTAGTGTGGTTTTCTAGAAGATTACACCAATGTCACGGAACCCTCATTTAAATTACTGAAAAAGAGATACCATCAATAGGATCACCAACTGCAAAGTGGTAGTGAAACAATGTAAGGCAGTCTAACAAGCTCATCTGTTTTAATTTATTCACATTTTTAAAAACCATTTGGTTGTCTTGTGACTACGTTCTGTGTCTACGTCGTGATTACGTCGTTGGTTGCATTTTAAGTTAGAATACAGACTCAGTTGAGAATGGTTATGCGCCTTGTCAGTCCAACAAATCACAAATTAACTACTGAAAAAGAGGCGTAAGGTCCGGTATGAAGTATAAATTATTTCAGGTTTTCTCCTCATGGTAGACGTTTCATGGTAGTCACTGATCAAGCTACCTCTTTGTGGCTCCTAAACTTAAAAGACCAGAGTAGTCAGCTGATGCAGTGAGCGTTAAATATGAGTGAATACAATTATGAGGTCCACCATACGTCTGATAAATAGCGTAAAACTGCTGACATGCAGAGCTGAAGACTTCGAGTGTCAACAAGCGGATGGTGTACTTACTGTTGAGTTGCAAGAAATACAGGAACAAGATAAAGAATGTCAACAGCTTGCTGTCCTACCAGAATTTGTGTTGGGAGATGGAATTCTGTTTTATAAAACTTCACAAACAAACTGGTTAATAACACCAAAAGCACTCCGAGATGATATTAACACACACAGTCATAGAGAACCAAAGCTTTTCACATATGAAAATTGGCAACAAACACACAGGTAGTAAGAAGGTAATGATAACATCGTGGACAGAGTGACACTGAACATGATAATGAACATTACATTCATGCTTGCATCGGCTTTGGGCAGTTAACATGACAAACTGAACACCGAATTTCACAGAAGATATTATGTGCGACTTCCAGGCCCCTTGAAATAGTAGCCTTGGAAACACTAGGACTATTTCTGAAAGAAAATAAGTATACCTCGAATACTGATGACATCTCATGGTACCTATGTTGGTGTCAGTTGACGACACAACAGCAAAGCGGTAGCGAAACCATTTTTTACAACTCGAATTTTACCTCCTGGATGGTCTGATGAAATACTTACAGATCGAAGAAATAATTTCATGTCTTCGCTTTTCATACAGGTTTGTAAACAGCTGTGTATTATAAAATGCAGGGCAACACTTTTTTTATCCTAAGGCAAATGGGAAAGTTGAGAATGTTCATTGCAGTTTTGCTATGAGAATATCACTCATAATGTCTGAGGCACATAAATGCTGTGCATTGTATTTGCTTATAACAACTGAATCCGTGTTTCGCCTGGGCACACTGCTTATGATGTTCGTTGTCTATGGATTATAGAAGAACTCCTCCTTTGAATCATAAATGTTGCCAGCAGGTACTGACTTAGGCAGTGTTACAGGACTAGCTAGGAAAATAGTGTGACAGGATGTTTCTTGGGTGAAGTGCTAAGCTGATGAAGACGGGTATTAAAGATGCTCTCTTACCACCGCATCAAAAATTCTCCAATCAAAAGAAGAAAATCATAGGTACTCTCCCCATCTTATGAGGGACCACACAACATTTGGCGTCTTTTGTCACAGAGCGCACAGTGACCAAACATTTAGACAATTTAAAGGTACATCGCCTTCAAATCGTTCAAATTGCTCCGAGCACTATGGGACTTAACATTTTAGGTCATCAGTCCCCTAGAACTTAGAACTACTTACACCTAACTGACCTAAAGACATCATACACATCCATGCCCGAGGCAGGATCGAACCTGCCACCGCAGCGGTCGCGCGGTTCCAGACGGAAGTGCCTTGAACCGCTCGGCCACACGGGCCTGCTATATCGCGTTCATTTCACACCGCCAACAGTGTAACTACTGTTTATCCTCAATGACCAAAACTCTGTAGCACTCAACTGTTCCATTGATAATGATTTTCCTTGAAACACCCGCAGGGAATACCGTCAAAAGATTGATTCTATTTTGTGCAGTCACTGTTTCTTGTGAATTAAGTTTTGTTTCTATTTGATCACTGAACGCTTTGTGAAAATACTGCAGTCGGCCTTACAGCCACAGCTCAGCTCAGCCCTCAAGAATATTGCCCTTGAATCTTCGGAAAGTTAGCCCACATAACTGAAGACATACATACGAAATGTAAGAGGGGTTGTGAAGACCTTCCTACCGCGTGGCAAGTCCACGGGGTTATTGGACAGACTTGTGGTGAAATTTGGTGCCAACGTGACATCATTAACGCACCTTGCAGCTCACATGATTTTCTGAGTTGCGACCTTCTTCTCTCATGTGTCGACACGTTGCTGTCTGAAGCATCGCCGACACCGAGGGTGACGTCGCACGATGCCACGCTTTTGCAGCTTTACAGAGGAAGTTCGTATTCACCTTGGAGCTGAAAGTCAAACTTTTGGGTCGCAGTGGGAGACAGTTACGGGGTTTCTGAAAAATAATCCCTTAAATTGGTTGCGCATTGTGTTTAAAAAGATGCGTTTCATGACTAAAAGTGAAGTCACCGGAGTATCACAAAACAAATGTTCATTATACACTATTATTAGATTGTAAGATAAACCTAGAAATAGAGAACTGCACACGCTAGAGTGTAGAGTAACCCAATCTAGATAAAGCGCGACATCACCTGAAAGACGCAGGTTGAAAGTACTGCTGAGGTCGCCCACGGATTGTGAGTAACAGAAGATCGAGCGGTGGCTGCCCAGCAGAGAGATGGTGAGAACTTTCCTGAAGTACTCCCTCCTGCACAGCGTCGGTGTTGGCACTCTATAAGTCTCAACTCTTTCCTATATTTCTGCCTTCATAACACGTAGATTGTTAATTTTAAGTTTCTAATTGATTATAAGTTTACCGTATACAAAAGCAGCAGTTTTTGCAAAACTATGTTAGTTTTCTGTAGTGCAGGCTGGGAGATCGTCTTGTTGTTTCGTTCACCAATGGCCAAGCGCTACCGTTAAGGCGAATTTATCCGAGGCCAAGGCAGTTCCTGTTGGCATTCACGTTTCGCATGATACGGTCTTACACGATCAGGTCACACCAAAAATCTATGAACAGGTTGTAGATGGTGATAAGGTATGAGCTCGGATGTTTTCCGTCGAACGGTAGGCAACAGTGATATACGCGGAGGCTACGCGAAATTAAACACGAAATCACTAGACAAGTTAGTGCAGTCGTTCCCAGTACCATCAGGGTTACAGTATAACTTCAACGATTGTAGGGGCTACCTGGTTATCTGGAAAAGCGATACAACAGTGGCAATCTTCAGTGTGAAAATGGAACTAAATGTAAGTGCCAATAGGAGCGTGGTTGGGTATCGCCATTGGTAAAAAGTGCGTGTTACTTATGAACTCAATAAAAATATTGAACGGTATAAACTGTTAGGCGTTAATAAAAACCTTTTCACTTGCACTTGAAGAACTTTAGTATTTGTAAATAGAGACGTTTTGTCGTATTAAACAGCACAGTCAGGTTTCGTGTGAAGCGTGCTTACACTGTTCACATCCGTTGCCTGCGTACGATAGCCGCAAAGAAAGTCGTTTCACTTAATAATCAGCGAAATATAAGTGGGAAATAAGTTACAAAGAAGGCATTTACAGATGGTCAGAGTTAAAGAGCAGACGTGTAATACGGCCAGTGTGCGTAATAGTTGAGCCATGTAATTATTTACTAAACTTACGCATTATGGAGGGCATCGTGGATGGTAAAAATCGTAGAGGGAGACCAAGAGATGAATACACTATACAGATTCAGAAGGATGCAGGTTGCAGTAGGTACTGGGAGATGAAGAAGCTTGCACAGGATAGAGTAGCATGGAGAGCTGCATCAAACCAGTCTCAGGACTGATGACCACGACAACAACAACAACGCATTACGGACGCTGTGGAACAACATATTTATATGTTAACTGAACAAAAAAGCAGATAACTGCGACTAGTTCCGTGAATTAGTATTCGAGCATTTTCAGGCTAATCTTCAGTGATGGACGTGTTTCTACACTACTGGAAATTGAAATAAGAACACCGTGAATTCATTGTCCCAGGAAGGGGAAACTTTATTGACACTCTCCTGGGGTCAGATACATCACATGATCACACTGACAGAACCACAGGCACATAGACACAGGCAACAGAGCATGCACAATGTCGGCACTAGTACAGTGTATATCCACCTTTCGCAGCAATGCAGGCTGCTATTCTCCCATGGAGACGATCGTAGAGAAGCTGGATGTAGTCCTGTGGAACGGCTTGCCATGCCATTTCCACCTGGCACCTCAGTTGGACCAGCGTTCGTGCTGGACGTGCAGACCGCGGGAGACGACGCTTCATCCAGTCCCAAACATGCTCAATGGGGGACAGATCCGGAGATCTTGCTGGCCAGGGTAGTTGACTTACACCTTCTAGAGCACGTTGGGTGGCAAGGGATACATGCGGACGTGCATTGTCCTGTTGGAACAGCAAGTTCCCTTGCCGGTCTAGGAATGGTAGAACGATGGGTTCGATGACGGTTTGGATGTACCGTGCACTATTCAGTGTCCCCTCGACGATCACCAGAGGTGTACGGCCAGTGTAGGAGATCGCTCCCAACACCATGATGTCGGGTGTTGGCCCTGTGTGCCTCGGTCGTATACAGTCCTGATTGTGGCGCTCACCTGCACGGCGCCAAACACGCATACGACCATCATTGGCACCAAGGCAGAAGCGACTCTCATCGCTGAAGACGACACGTCTCCATTCGTCCCTCCATTCACGCCTGTCGCGACACCACTGGAGGCGGGCTGCACGATGTTGGGGCGTGAGCGGAAGACGGCCTAACGGTGTGCGGGACCGTAGCCCAGCTTCATGGAGACGGTTGCGAATGGTCCTCGCCGATACCCCAGGAGCAACAGTGTCCCTAATTTGCTGGGAAGTGGAGGTGCGGTCCCTTACGGCACTGCGTAGGATCCTACGGTCTTGGCGTGCATCCGTGCGTCGCTGCGGTCCGGTCCCAGGTCGACGGGCACGTGCACCTTCCGCCGACCACTGGCGACAACATCGATGTACTGTGGAGACCTCACGCCCCACGTGTTGAGCAATTCGGCGGTACGTCCACCGGGCCTCCCGCATGCCCACTATACACCCTCGCTCAAGGTCCGTCAACTGCACATACGGTTCACGTCCACGCTGTCGCGGCATGCTACCAGTGTTAAAGACTGCGATGGAGCTCCGTATGCCACGGCAAACTGGCTGACACTGACGGCGGCGGTGCACAAATGCTGCGCAGCTAGCGCCATTCGACGGCCAACACCGCGGTTCCTGGTGTGTCCGCTGTGCCGTGCGTGTGATCATTGCTTGTACAGCCCTCTCGCAGTGTCAGGAGCAAGTATGGTGGGTCTGACACACCGGTGTCAATGTGTTCTTTTTTCCATTTCCAGGAGTGTATATGCGAGGGTGGTTGGTGTTGGTGCCAATATTCACCTGGCGGCTTACATTTTGCTTGCCTATCGGCTACAGAATAGAGCACTATTCACTATACATATTACTACCAAAAAACACCCAACACTCAGTTCCATTATTTAAAGAACTAGAATACATAAAAAATGTGCCTACACGACTTATCTTAGTCGCTGCGTGGCAGGTTGTTTGTAAAGGGCAGCAGATAGATGACCTCTCGCTGTACGGGCCGGTCTTCCGCTGGTCGTCGGGAGCAGCTGAGCGGTGCGTCAGTGCGTGCTGTGCAGGTGAGCGCCGCCGCATCGCCACCGCGCCGGGTCCCGGGCGTCCGGTATTTCAGGCGCGTAATCAGCGCCCGCGATCTGAGGTTTGTTCGCTCGGCGGCCGCTGTGATCCTGTAGAGTTATCGCTCCCCGCTGGCGCGCCCTGCCGTAATTGGCGATAGAGCGGCACCACCAGGACAGGCGGCTCCTATTTGTCCGTAGATTGGCTCGCCTACCGCCTACCGCCTACCGCCGCGCAGCCTCGCTGCGCCCTCCGTCGGCGATAGCGCAGGAAAAAGGCTGATGCTAGGCGCTCCGATCCCTCGCAGCTGCTGCCGTCAGCACTACTGTCAGCAGTATCATTGCTGCTATTAATTGTGGTGGCATAAGAGGGCGAAGCGTCCGTTTGAATTAAGGTATGATTGTGTCGTGCCTCTGCTAGGAGTTTACTGAAGAAACTTCTTGGAACTGTTCGCCAATTCTATCGCAGTCTGTCTCTTGTGATATGCTGAGTACCATTTGTGGCTCAGAGACGGGGTGCTCACGTCCTTTTCCTCCAACACCTCTGCATCCTTTACACTGTCCGCAGGCTTCATCCCCCACCCCCCTGGTTTCCTCCTTCGTCTCCACCCCCTGTCCGTTACCGCCCCTTCATCGCTGTATCCTCTCTCCACCTCTACACCCTCCATCTTCTTCATCAGGGCAATTTCCAGCGCCTCCCCCTCCCGGATGATGAACTTCGCCGTGACATACTCCCTTCCTTCCAACTATAACCTAGCCTTGTTCACCCTTCCCCAGGGCCCCCTTTTTCCTCACCCCTCCTTCTCCCAGATCGGATTTTCCTCCTTCCCTCCCTGAGTCCCTGCACCCCCTCCTCAGCTGTTTCCCTCTCCCATCCCTTCCCTTCCCAGCCCTCCTTCGGCGCGCCCTCCACCTCATCCCCCATTCTCTCTCCTCCTCCTCGCCTCCTTCCCCTTCTTCCCATTTCCCTTGTCCTCCCCTCCCATGCAGATAGTCCCAGGGTTTTATTTGGTATCAGTGTGCTACGTTAGTGCTGTGTTTCAGTGCCATTCTACAGTGTCATCTAGCGATGTGGGTTTTAATTGTGCACTCGACCTGTTTATTGTCCATGACAGTTCCTTCCTGTTGTTTTACTCGTTCTACGGACTTTTATTCTCTGGCCGTACTTTGCCTGGTGCCTTTTAATGTAGTGTGTGTTTTTTTTGGTGAATCATGCATTTTTAGATTTTTATCTCCGATTTATAGTCACCGCTTTGTATGTCTTATTTGCTTCTGTTCAGCCTTTTTTTCTGTATTCTGCCATTTTATCTCCTATATATTGTTTTTAAATGTCTTCCTGTCTACGTCTCTTGGCTGAAGAGCATCGTTTATGGTGCTGCCAGCCTGCCCCTGATGCGGAATGAAAAAGACAATAAAGGGAAAAAAACGAGGTACTGAATGTAATAGAGCTTCATGAAACCAGTGCCTGAATCCTGTGTATCTGATGGCACCTTATTTGCTGACGAACTCCATGAAATGTTGCTTCTGTAAAAGGAAAACATTCTAAGTTGCTGAATTACCGAACAAGTTAGTGGCAGCGGCTGGTAAATGGTGCAGCAAAACGGAAACATTATTTTTCCATTATGGAATTCTGTGTTTCTGTAAATGATGCTGGAAAAGGTGTTCGTCTACTGGAATCTAACACACATCGAAAGATTGGTGGGCTTCATGGTTACGGGTTTTTCGATAAATGGGATAAATTAAGATGATTGTTTTACAGTTTTATGAAAGTAATAGTTTTTGATATTTTTCAGATGTTGCTGCAGCAATTCAGTTTTTAGTAGTTTTATCCTGCAGAGCATTCTTGTATTAATTTTCAGTCAGTACGTTGTGTTAGTTATGCTATTTATGCTTTGGGCCACTAGTGTGTTGGTTGATCAATAAATTTTGTATTGTATCGTGTACTTAAACCATGCTGCTTCCAGTACTAATATTAAAGATTTAACTGTCACCTTAGTTTTCCCAGTGACAGTTAGCTTGCTGGATAGTGTGGCTGTTCAGGATGCGCTCCACCTCGAAAATTACCTCGTTGTCCATCTCGTTGTGTGTGGCAGGAAGGTGATTTCATCCAAAGACGGAGAAATCATTGGGTGAAATGTGTGGAAAATATGGGTGGAGGCTTGAAAAAAGTTTGGTAGCCCAATTACCATGTGACAAAGTGACCCTTGCCCCGTTACACCACGTGATCAACTTCGCACAATGCTTCTTCATCTTTACTATCTCTTGTAACTTCGTCAGGAGATTTTGGTTCTATGCTAATGCGAACCTTAGGAGCATAATCCGTTAACATCACACAAGGCATTCCTAAAAGAACCATCAGGATTACACTGCCTGCTAGTGGTTGGGTCTTACCCTTTTCCGGACTTCCAGCTTTTTAGTATGCTCTTCATTGCATTAATTTTTTAAAGGAAGCTGTTTCGGTTCCACATGAACTATCCTCAGATGTGACTCTATGGTTACAGGAGTAACCGGGCAAAATTTACTTGCTACGTCACACAATAATCTTGTATTGTAAGACCTTAATTTATTCGAAGCGGGCAGCAAACACAAATCTGTTTCACGTCAGTGGTTGTACACTTCTCCAAGTAAATCACGTCTACTTTTTCCAGGTTTTTCAGATTTCCTTTGCTACTTTATTCAAATGGTTCAAATGGCGCTGAGCACTATGGGACTTAACTGCAGTGGTCATCAGTGCCCTAGAACGTAGAACTACTTAAACCTAACTAACCTAAGGACATCACACACATCCATGCCCGAGACATGATTCGAACCTGGGACCGTAGCCGTCGCTCGGTTCCAGACTGTAGGGCCTACAACCGCTCGACCATGCAACTTTGTCAGGGGTTCCCATACACCCACCCGGCAGGATAGTGGAGCCTGTTAACGCGACTGCTTCACGGACGGGGAGGTATGCTGCCCCCGGATCGATTCCGCCCGTCGGATTAAGGACAGGGTTTCAATGTGATGGCCAGGTTGGATGTAGTTTTTTGGCAGTTTCCCACATAGGGCTGGTTACCATGTTACGCATCAGGTACACGCGGACAAAAAGTTAGAACGCTTCCTCACATTTTCAAACAAAATTTACCCTATATGCAGAAGTATTGCGTAAACTGAATCTGTCCTGTGAGGTGAATAGGAGAACTGGTGACCTCCGCTGTTTGGTCTCCTTTAACTTTTACTGTTCTGGCATAATCACAAGCGCCGGAACAAAGATGAAGATCGCAATATCAGAGATGACGGTGAAACGACGTCGGCCAATGGTGCGCGCCACGATAGGAGCGGCATCTAGCCGAAGTGAATATTAGCGTTCGTCCTGCCAACCTCGGGTGGACAATAGTGGACAGTATTCGCACAGTAATAGCGCGGCATAGCAGATAGTGCTGCGATAGCAGTTATTAGTGATCCACAAACTGTGTACCAAACTTGCATGAAGATTATACACACATCAAAAAAGTTTCGCATCACCTCGGTTCCGAGAGTTCCAGAAGCTGTGAAGAAATTGGAATAGAGATAAACATAAACGTCATTTCCGGCCTCTTAATTGCTCATGAAAACCACACATTGCATGTTGAACCACCATACAGTGAGACCTTCGGAGGTGGTGGTCCAAATTGATGTACACACCGACACCTCTAATACCAAGTAGCACGTCCTCCTGCATTGATGAATGCACATATTCCTCGTGGCGTACTGCCCACAAGTTCATCAAGACACTGTCTGTCCAGATTTTCCTACTCAACGGCGAGATCCCTCAGAGTGGTTGGTGGGTTGAATTGTCCATAAACAGCCCTTTTCAATCTATCCCAGGCATGTTCATGTCCGGAGAACATGCTGGCCACTGTAGCCGAGCGATTTCTTTATCCTGAATTAATACATTCACAAGATGTGTATGTTGGGGGTGCCAATTGACGTCCATGCCTAGCCAATATTCTGCCGTTATGGTTGCACTTTTTGTCGGAGGATGGCATTCACGTATCGTAAAGCCGTTACGGCGCCTTCCATGGCCACCAGAGGTGTATGTCGGCCCCACATAATGCCACCCGAAAACATCAGGGAACCTCTACCTTGCTGCACTCGCTCGACAGTGTGTCTATGGAGTTCAGTCTGACCGGGATGCCTCCAAACACGTCTCCGACGATTGTCTGCTTGAAGGTATATGCGATACTCATCGATGAAGAGAACGTGATGCCAATCCTAAGCGGTCCGTTCGGCAAGTTCTTGGGTCCATTTCCACCACGCTGCATGGTGTCGTGGTTGCAAAGATGGACCTCGCCATGGACGTTGGGAGTGAAGTTGCGCATCATGCAGCCTATTACGTACAGCTTGAGTCGTAACACGACGTCCTGTTGCTTCACGAAAAGCATAATTCAACATGGTGGAGTTGCTGTCAAGGTTCCTCCGAGCCATAATCCGTACGTAGCTGTCATCCACTGCAGTAGTAGCCCTGGGCGGCCTGAGTGAGGCATGTCATTCCGGGTGGAATGACTGGAACTGATCGGCTGTTGGACCCTCTCCCTGTAATAGGTGCTGCTCATGCATGGTTGTTTATATCTTTGGGCGGGTTTAGTGACATCTCTGAACATTCAAAACATGCAAAACTATTTTTAATGTGTGTACATAGCAAAGGACTCGGATTTACGTTGCATGTCGCCCATCGCATTCGACGCCACTGTTATTTCAAAGTTGAGTATTGTCAATTTGTTTTATGGAAATAAAATTAAAAATGTTATTTGCTTTCATTCCGAGAACGCAGCATTCCTTAGGCACCCTACACTTGATGAGTGGGCATTTACTCAGAGCCAGTGTCATATATATCCAACGCTCTTCTAAAGTGGTTGGAGGGCATTTTGAATGGAAGTGAGCAGTCGCAAAAATGCACCTAGCGGTGACCTTTGTCATGTTCAAATTGTCGAGCGAACCGTTGAAAACTTTAGTACTACTGATTTTCACTTTTTCCACTATCGTCTTCGGTCTTCGAGCAACATGGCTTCCACTTGTTTCCCACAGAGAGATGGTCTGACACTTGGCTCTCCGTCATTCAGACTTGTTTTCCACAATCTAAACCCGTGCTCCACGCAACCATTGTGTCAGATGATGGTGCACTGCTGCATAAACTTCCGTCACCTCAGTACGAATTGTTGCAGCGTCCTTCCCCTAAGAATGCAGAAAACGATATACCTCCGGACAATCTAGCTTATCAATGGAAATCACCATATTGTGTTGGCTCCTCTAATGGCGTGCTTTGGTGCGAGGATTTAACTGTGTAGTAGGACTCCATACATAAACCTGCTAACAAATAATAAATTAATTGCCACACTCAATTTTTTCGAGGTGCTAATTAAAATTTTGTGGTTACCCTTGTATTGGCGTCCTACAGTATGAATCCCAGCATATTTTCACAAACCAGTTGTAACTAAATCTCATCCGAAAGGGAATTCTGTCTACATACCACGAATGCTTATAATAATTTACCAGCTAGGTAAAAATTAGAGATTTTTTGGTTTTCTCTTGCAAGGACAGCAGTGGCGTGCATTTAGATTTTCTTTCGTCCCATAACAACTTCGAACGTTTTCTCTGTCGATAGAACAGCTTCATGAATGAGACAGTGTCACTTTAGTGAATAGCTCTCGTTCGATAAAAGTTTGTGGCGTGATTGCTCAACACCTGACACAAACTCTAAGTTAGAACATGAATATATACTAAGATCGAGTATTGTTGCACTGGCTGCTGTCTTAAACTGATGCTACCTGATAGACTTAATCATCATACGCTCCTCACTGCCGCAACCATGAATTTCTTGCTGCGCAACATACATCACATGAATAATCATAAACACAGCTTCACTCATGCTAACTGGTTGTCACCCTCCTTATTTCCTGCGAGAAACACCAAACAGCGTCATTAACAATGCATCCTGTTTTAACTTGAAGGCACTACCTTTAAAAACGCTGCTTTCGAATTAGATTGTCAAATAATTTTTGGCACGACACTCCCAGAAATAAAATAGGTCACACGATACATGAACATTAACTTATATTTTCAGTTTATGTTAATTTGCTTTTACGTTATTTAGCTGAATATGTATAAAATGTTGTTGTATTTTTAGAACTGTGCTTCGTGCTATCTGTGTTGAAATATTGTGACTGCAAAATTCTATCACAGCCATAAAGTTCAATGATTCATTAAGGATTCATCTATCTCCACCAGTTTATAATCCTTTAATCGATATCTTAATATATTTTCTCCCACGCATTCCTCGTAGCACACGAATTCTACAGATTTATGCCCTTTTGTGTTTCGTCTAATGCCTTTTGATATTCTAAGCTTAATTTTTGACATTCTGCTGTAGGAGTACGTTTTTGCTTAACGTACTATTCACTCGCACTTATCTACACTATTGTTGATCAAAGACACCGCCTCAGCAAATTTTATCTAATTCTAGGCCAATGCTCAAAACACTAGATTTATTTCCTTGAGACACGTCCTCTTTTTTCTTTACTGTAGCCTATGCGACTGTAATAAATTCCTTTGGTACTACAAATGTACTCGTCCTGAAGTTGCCCCCCATTTCTGATTCCCCTCATTATGTTTGTCTTCGTTTTGCTCATCTCTTAACATGTATGGTCTTTCATTATTTGTCACGTTTTACATAGCACTTCAACCGGACATTCTGTGCTTCTTACATTTCTCAGCTAATGCCTTCGCCTCTTATACAGGACACTTCTACTAATAATTATCTACCTGATTTTCCTCCTGATTTTGATAAATTTGAGGTACTTTTTCGGCGCCTTCTATCTTGTCAAAGCCTTTTAACGTCTTGAAAACATTTGGCTGCGCAAATCAATCAACCGTATCTTTCAAATCAATATTGTTCCTCTTCATCATACAAATTAGCCTGTCTCTGCTAAGTTTACATTTATAATTAACAGTAGTTTAGTGCCAGACTGTCTGATATTAATATATTTGCTCCACCTTTATGAAAATATTATGTTTTCTTCCCTGATCTCCTTTGACCCCTCCTCCCACTGTTCATCTCCTCCTATCCCCTCTCTCCGCCCTCTCCATCTCCCCAGATCAAACTCCTCCTCCCTCATCTATCTCTTCATTCCCCACATCTCCCTGCCCATTTCCTCTTCCCTTGCCAGCCACCGCCCTCTTCCCCACGGCTGCTGACCCGCTTTAGCCTTGCTTATTGTTGTCGTCAACATAACTCAAAAAGCTTGTCACTTGCGACTTTTCTGTTATTTGATTCTGTAATTTTTTCTTGCCAATTTCGGGACTATAGACCCCAGCAATAGTTCATAGTAAAGAGTAACAAATAAGAATATTAACTGCGGTAACTGGATACACTTTTGACGCTGTACCACTCAACCGAATTGTAGCGAAATTGCGTGCTTATGGAATATCGTCTCAGTTACGTGACTGGATTTCTGATTGCCTGCCAGAGAGATCACATTTCTAAGTCATTGACAGAAAAATCATCGAGTAAAACGAAAGTGATTTCTGGCGCTCCTCAACGTACTGTTATAGACCCTCTCCTCTTCCTTTGTGGTACAAACGATTTAGGAGACAATCTGAGCAGCAGTCTACGATCGCTGTCGTTTATCGTCTAGCTAACTCATCAAAAGATCGAAACAAATTTGCAAAACGACTTAGACAAACTGGTGATGAAACTGACAGTTGACCCTAAATAACGAAAAGTATGTGGGCATACAACAAGTACTAAGAAGAATCCGCTAAACTTCGGTTACACGATAAATTCGTCAAATCTAAAGGACGTAAATTCAACTAAATACCTAAGAATTACAAACAATTTAAATTGGAAATAACACGCAGAAAATGTTGTGGGGAAGGAAAACAAAGACTGCGTCTCAATGGTGGAACACTCAGAAAATGTAACAGATCTACTAAAGAGACTGTCTACACTATGCTTGTTCTTTCTTTTCCTTTTTTTGGGTACCGTTGCGCGGTCTGGGACCCTTAGCAGATAGGATTAACGAAGTACATCAAGAATGTTCAAAGAAGAGCAGCACGTTTTGTACAATCGCGAAGTAGGTGAGAGTGTGTCACGGACATGTACAGGATTTGGGATGGACACCTTTGAAACAAAGGCGTTTTTCGTTGCGGCCGAATCTTCTCACGAAATTTCTATCATGAAGTTTCCCCACTGAATGCAAAAGTATCTTGTTGACGCTGACGTAGAAAGGGAGAAATGACCATCATAATAAAATAAGGGAAATCAGAGCTCGCGCGGAAAGATATAGGTGTTCGTTTACTTACTATCGCTATTCGGGACTGAAGTAACCGAGAATTATTGTGAAGGTGATTCAATAAACATTCAGCCAGACACTTATGTGTGATTTGCTGAGTATCCATAAAGTTGTATATATAGATGCAGAACTTTCAACTCTTAAAACGTAAAGTAGGTCACACAATGTTTCTGGTAGAAGTCTGGATCTCCTTATGGCTATACGGAGAAAACAAAAACCACAGTCTCATTTCATTAAGTGTCTGACTGACAATTATTCATGGTGTATGCGTGATAGACTCGCAGTCTTCATGATATTCTTTACACCTCTGTTAATTGTGTAGCATTCTTCAAGGAACAAACATACCCCATTTATCGAACGACTTTTTCGTCACTTTTTAGCCTAAACAGACTTAGACCTCAGGTAATTGATCATTTCACCAACGAGATTTCCAGCAAAGACTAAAACATCTTGGGGAAATAAAAAATTCTGACGTACCTGGACTGAGCCCTACGCAATGATGTCGTTCCCTAAATATGCAGCTAACACAATTAAAACGCAAAGCCCTGTAATTTACACAGTCTCCACTATCTGGAAAATTCTTTCCAGCCAATAGAGTATTTCGGTTTCCTGGATGAGTCTTCGGTGATATCGTAAGTGTCCTAATTTTTTTTGGCTGGAATCAAGTCGTAGGTGAAATGGTAAACATTGTGCGAGAGCCGAAAATAGTATTTTTAATAGTTACTTAACTTCCAAGTTAATTAGTAACTTACAATTAACAGAAGAGTATTTTCGTAATTTTGTCGTCCGACCTAGGTACGCAACTAGATAGCTGCGTTCGCGTTAATGCAGTAACCATGGCGTGGCACGTTGTTGCTCCCCGCGTAAAAAGAGATTAAATCAATCATAACAGCGCGGCGAAACGTGCCAGATAAATAACATTAAGCGCTGACATATGTTAATGCAGGTGTTATACGGTCAGTATCAATTACGTTTAATATGCGAGGAAATTAGCGCACGGTAATTCAGCGTTGTGTGTTAACGCTGCTTTACGTCATTACAAAATCCGACGCATTTCCGCCGCAGTTGTAACTAATGTAAAGTATTTCACGGTATGAAGTTCTCAAATTCAAGATGAGATTCAGAGCACGGTATGTGCAGTGTTGGAATCACTTGCCACCATTTTATTCAAAGTTTCTTCTGCGGAGAACTGTGGCTATTTTCTTAAAATTATACCAAAGATAAACTATTTAACAAGAGAAAATTCGATTTTTGCCTATGTCTCATTAAACATAATTTTAGTTTACACATCATAGAATACAGGCTGCAACCCCATTTTCTACAGTTAATATCTCAGTCACGCTTCAAGGCGTGGTATCAAACAGTTTACAACCACTAAAGAAATTAGATAACATTTATAGACACACCAAGATCTTACAGCAACCAAAAAAAATAAAATAATTGTGAATTCGAGACGTATGCCACGGGTTTACAAGTTAAATATTTATTTTCCCACAGCACAGAATCGACAATATGGGATCGCAATTGTTCCAGTACCCTATTTTAAATAGTATTTAAGAATAAGAACGAAATTATAGGTACAAGACAGTTTGCGTGTGAGACATCAATAGAATTCTCCTCGAAATATTCTGGCTGCGTGAAGGAGTGGTGAAGCAACAAATTCCTATTGTAGCCCAGTATCAGCTCTAGGTGCCTCTTTCGATTTCTTAGCCCTTTGAGTACTGCAGACGTGATGCGCCGCGGGGCCTGCGAACGTTGTTTGCCGCTCAAGTGGGCTTTCCCGTGGGCCCTGCAGACTGCATTCGCCGTGCGGCCTGGCCGATACTTGAGTCCTAATGACGGCTTATAACGCAGCCGGGTCCACTGCTGTGGGCTTGCGGACGTCAATAGCCACTCAGGGCTGCATGCACGACTGTCGCAACTTCTTATGTCCCGTGCACTCCCTGGGATGGATGTACCCTATTTATTGTTCTGTGCCGCTGTCCCTGCTATCTAGGAAGCACTCTGCTACGAATTCCGCAGTTGCTGTTCGACATTCGTGCTAGATGGTTCGTGTGATCTACTGCATTCTGTTTGTGAGGTGTCGTTTAGCTATCTGCTGTTTTATCCGGATTTTTAGAGTGCTGTCACGTTTGATTTCCACAGATAAATTGCACCGACGAAGAGATACTGGAGATATTGACAAGGAGTGACAGTGTCAGTGAGCGTGTCATCTTCAGTGAATGTGGTGACGATGAAGATCCATCAGAAGAATGTCGTAGTAATACACCTCCACGTACTTCACATAATAGAGCTCGCCAGGACAGTTCTTCAGATTCTGGAAGTGAACACGAGTCTATCCATAAAAGGCCACGCCATAGTGAGAATGAGAAATTTGATTGGCAAAAACATGATTTCAGTCCAGCACGTCATTCATTTGATGACTCATCTTCAGGACATAATTTCCAACTAGCGCCTGATTCAAGCGTTCTGTGCTTTTTCATTCTATTTCTATCAGAAGAACTGTCGAAATTTATAGCACTTGAAACGAACTGATTTTTCACTTTGACCATGCAAATACGTCGGAATCAGTTCGTCCTCGACTATCCATCTGAAAAGATACAGATTTTGAGGAAATGTATAGCTTCACTGATATTTGGCTTCTCATGGCTCGTGTTAAAAAGTTGATAATAAAGAAATATTCGTCCAGAGATGTACTTCTGTGTACTCATATTTTTGGCGAAGTTATGTCCCGTGACAATTTTATGTTACTTTTGAGAATGTTGCATTTTAGTGACAACTCGGACAATCGTGGAGATGACAGTTTGTTTAAAATTAGTGAAATATTTGATACAGTTCGTGTGGCGTTCCGCAGTGCGTTTAATCCATACAGAATACTCGATGAAAGCCTATTATTGTTCAAAGGTCGCTTATCTTGAAAGGGTACAGTACCGCCCGACATTGAAAATAGATACAACATTTTTCGTTATCCTTGTCAGAACAACATATTTTTTGTAATAATAACTCAATTTCACTTAATACACCGAAGCCGGATACCAGTGTAGGAAAGAATGACATTTTATTTATTTAACTGATCACATGTGCGCTCCCACAAAATAAATCCCTACATCCAATTTGGCGAGATATGCGAAATGAATGAATGTATGGTCGTCTGCTAACCACAGATAGTGAATGTGCAATATATGATCATCTTTGAGCCGGTACTTGAGTCATCTTTGGTGGGACCAAAGAGATGAAATTTACCTGAGCTTTGAGCGCCTGAAATGTGGCTGACCGATACGGTAGCATGGTGCTCCCCCACCTTGGCGGAGGTGCGAGATCGGCCATGTTTCAGCACTCTGCCGCTGGATCTTCTGTTGGTAAGACCTGTCTTAGGTGTGCTCCGTAAAGACAAAGAGTGGAGACATGGTATGCATGTGAAGTACTTAAGTATAGTTTGGAATAATAATTTCTCCATTTCAGAAACTTACCTGTCAGGCAGGTAATATTAAGGGGATCATAGTAATCTTCGGAACCATGTGTAGCAATAAGTTGAAATACTTCCGAGTGCTTTAGTTAAGCTGAATTACTAGCGTGTGTACTATAAGTTGGAAATATTTAAGAAATGGCGTGTACAGGACTTGAAATTAGAGACGAGTACTTCCACGTGGTGAGCACTGTGTGAGTCTCAGTCTGTGTATGAGACAAAGGATAAAGAGAAGTACTCGTCCATGGTATCAGTTGAGGACTCGCGTGTGTGATGAATATGTTCTTAATATTACTATTCGTGTTATGTTTCCGTGTAACGCTTGATTCAAACTATAATACTCTGAGAGAGAAGCAAGGTGAGTCAGCCGTCTATCCAGCAACGCCACTTGGCTTTCATTGCACAGGAAGACGTGCATATATCCTCCAGAATTCATACTAGGAAAGAAAAGTTACGAAGTAGGGCAGTGTCGTGTGGAACTGGGATAAATACTAATTGAAATGGGAAAGCTGAAAGTGATGCGATTATAACGTTGTGACTATTTCTTTGTATTGTATGTACCCAGTGTGATGTAGTTCATAAAATTTAAGTATGTTTGGTTGGCATGGGAGAGTAACAAAATAGTTTCAGAGGCAGTGAGTTATGCATGTTCCTTTTTGTACCGCTCGGTCTGGAGGAAATTTTCGCAATGTCGGGTGTGAGAGTCGAAGTGTGAGATAAAGCAAAAGCAAAAGATCCACCATCCTATCAATAAAGTGCACTGTAGCGTTAAATAATTACGAGACCATAAGACAGAGAATCACCAATGTAAAGCCATGCCCACTGGGCGGAATTTCTCATGTGTTATTGTTGTAGGTTATAGAATTTGTGTGTTTAGGTTATAGAATTAATTGGAATAAATGTTGTTGTTGTGGTCGTCAGTCCTGAGACTGGTTTGATGCAGCTTTCCATGCTACTCTATCCTGTCCAAGCTTCTTCATCTCCCAGTACCTACTGCAACCTACATCCTTCTGAATCTGCTTGGTGTATTCATCGCTTGGTCTCCACGCTGTCCTCCAATACTAAATTGGTGATCCCTCGATGCCTCATAACATGTCCTACCAACCGATCCCTTCTTATAGTCAACCTACATCCTTCTGAATCTGCTTGGTGTATTCATCGCTTGGTCTCCACGCTGCCCTCCAATACTAAATTGGTGATCCCTCGATGACTCATAACATGTCCTACCAACCGATCCCTTCTTATAGTCAAGTTGTGCCACAAACTTCTGTTCTCCCCAATCCTATTCAACACCTCCTCATTAGTTATGTGATCTACCCATCTATCTTCAGCATTCTTCTGTAGCACCACATTTCGAAAGCTTCTATTCTCTTCTTGTCTAAACTATTTATCGTCCATGTTTCACTTCCATACATGGGTACACTCCGTACAAATACTTTCAGAAACGACTTTCTGACGCTTAAATCAATACTCGATGTTAACAAATTTCTCTTCTTCAGAAATAAGATAGTGAAAAGAAAAAGATTGGTGGCCTTTTCCTTCGAATAGTATGTTGTCATGATACCCAGAATTTATAATGTGTGCGTCATTCATATTCAGTACGATGGCCACTCGTTGATCAAAGCCGTTAAATAAGAAAGAAAATGTGATATTGCCAGTGCGTAGTGAACAATCAGAGTTGTGTAAATTACTAATAATCAGATGTGCGTTTCCGTTGCGTAGTATCCAAACAGGAGAATAACTTTTAACTAAATTCTGAGTACTAGAGTTCATGTTACTCGATAAATAAGAATGAGTCCACTCGCTTGGCAGATCACTCATCTTGCAGGCCTGACTGCTTGATGCCACATTATGAGCAAGGCATGTGGGTGCCTCTCAATCTTTTAAACAATACATTCCTTCGAAACGAAGTAGATTTGGAATCAAAACATTGGTGCTGTGCGACTGTAAAGCTAGATACGTCTTGGATTTCATTGTATACACAGGCACACCAACAGAAATTGAAGTCCATAATTTGGGGAAATCTGGTGATATTGTGGCAACACTAATGAAGCCATACCTTGAACGTGGACATACTCTGTACGTCGACAATTGGTATACAAGACCATCCTTGTTCCTCTGGCTTGACAACCAGAGAACCGCAGCATGCGGTACTGTACGTAGGAACAGCTACAAAAACTGAAACGAAGAGAAGCTGAGTTTATGTCAACTGACGCAATGCTCCCCATCAAGTGGGGCGACAAGAGAGAAGTATTCATGCTCACTACCTGCAACACTACAGAAAAGACTGACACGGGAAAAACAAACAGGACGACTGGAGAAAACGTAATGTAGCCGCAATGTGTTGTTGATTACAATGCAAATATGGGAGCAGTAGACCACTCCGATATGCTATTAAGCCCTGTTGCATCTGTGGGTAAATCTGTTAAACGGTACAAAAAGGTTTTTTTTTCATGTTGTGGACCTTTGTGTTTTGAATGCTCACACTCTTCACAGATCGGTGGTAGGGATCAAAATATCATTAGCAGATTTTCACTTATGTCTGGTACGAGAACATACGGAAAAATTTGCTACAGAACGGAGAAGAGATAGGAAAGGAAGACGCTCTGATGACGAGAATCCTCTTCGCTTTACTGGGAGGCACTTTTCACATTTAATTCCAAGTGACCAGTCCAATAAACGCGGACAATGGGGTAGATGTGCAGACTGCTCGAAAGAGAATGTCCGTTGTGAAACGAAATATAAAAGCAAAATATGCAATGTACCTTTGTGCGTTGACCCATGTTTTGAAACATACCACACAAAGAATAGCTTGTAGCCAAGTTGCTACAGTTGGAAGATGAAATTAAGCCCTTACTTCTGAAAAAAATACTTAAAAATTTAAAAAAATTAAATAATTAAAAAAATTAAAAAATATTTTTAACTTCGCCATTGGCGGTGCAAAGCCCGGATGAGAAAGAAGGATGGGAAACAATACTGAGCTAAAAAAAAGTCAGCGAATTATCTGAGCTTGGAGAGCCTCTCCAGATGAAATACTTTGCTGACAAACACCTTATGTACGAACATGTGAAACATCGAGTCTCTGCTGACAAAGAAAGACTGGATGCTTAAAATGTTCATACAGAAGGTGCCAAAATAAAAATTTAGTGCACATTGTGGATTCTTCCATAACTTCTTGGTACAAGTTTAAGGTTTAACTTAGTACAAGTATCATTAATGCAAAAAAAATAGTATTATTATTACTACAAAATTGTAGCCTGGGTTGTGGTAGAAGATATTTATTTAAGTGGCGACTAGTTTCGAGCGAATCCCTTTTTCAAACCACCATGTAAAAGAAAGACTGTGACAACCACGTTATAGATGTTAATAATACCATAGATTATGGATACCTATCGATATTCTATGGTTTTATTAACAGCTATAATGTGTCCTTTTTGACATGGTTGTTTGAAAATGGGCTTCCACCGAAACTAGTCTCCGCTTAAATAAATATCTTTTATCGCAACTCAGGCTACAATTTTCTAGTAATATTGAGTAAGGGACTCTGGAATTGTGAAAAAAATTCTAAGCCTGATCTTGGAAAGGGTGTCTCGGCACACGTTGGTCAGTTGCACACATTCGCCTGTTTCTGAAGCACAAAAGATCATTAGGAATTAAAGGTGACATTTAATTAGGTAGTTTAGAAACTTGAGTGTTTCCTTATCTAATTCTTAAACAAAAGTTATACATCATTGTTTATTTCTGCAGTGCAATAACAATTGCGTTCCATATAAAAGGAATTCAGAATGGAATTTTTGTTTCTGAAGTTTCCTTGGGGATAATCTATTGGATTAATGCTATCAAAATACAGTGATTAGCTTCTTAAGTGTGTACATTAGGTTTGTCGAGCAAGTCATCTACAGATTCAAAGCTACAGAATAAGTATCCAGATATCGTAAGTTTATTTGTAATGTCGATGATCACACTAACTGCAAGACTGTGACGACCGCCGTGGTTCCAGAAATGCTGAGGCCAGGGCGAGGACGGCCGAGCGGAGAGCTCAGGCACACAGAGTAGACTGCAGAAGTGGCTGCCAGTGCAGCTACACGGATTAGGCGGCTCCAAGGCCAGGCTTGACACGGCCAGCCGCGCCGGTGCAGCACTCAATAGGTTAAAGCCTTAAATGTATTTGTCTTCTCGATACTCGTGTTTGGTATCCAGTTGAGTGCAAGTTCAACTCTGCGATGAAGAGGTTTGCACAAGGAAAAACAAAATAAAATAAAATACAGTCTGACCACTACAGTGAACAATAGGACCCTGTTTTCAACTATTTCCAGCATCTAGATCACCTAATGTCTCCCTATATAATACAAGACGCACTCTTTGTAGTTAAACAGGTTTTGTCCGAACGTCTCCATCGTGTAGTCGGTCACTCAGTACCTGTTTACTTTCAAGGTTTTTGCCAGTTCTGGGTCGGAATTTGTCAACGAATGGCATTACTCGCAGTTAGGGGAAGTTATTGACGCCCTAGCTTGCGTTTCTTCTTTTTTCCCCTCCAAGAGTACTGTTAATACATAAGTTTTCCTTAGAGCTATTTTTACGTTGTTGGTCAAAATGTGGATGTGAGGTGGCGTACTCCGAAGAGACATGCAGGATGTATATGGGGAAATGGTTGCTCTAAAGTAGCAAATGGTCTGCGACTGTGTCCTACTTGTGTGTTTCAAACTAGTGATGGAACACGAGAGGCACTTAGGTAATAAATGGTACTCTGTTATCAATCGTCTTTGTGAGAAACTCTATATTTATGGTGTAATCTACCAGTGGTTAACCTTTTGTCAATGTCGCGTAGTTAAAAACTCTATGTGCATCCTAGAATCATGTAATATATTATGTATTACTTCATCCATTTCTCACATTAATGTTTAATTTCTTTATTTAACTGACGGTCATTAACTAATTATTTCTGAAACGGGAATTACCGGGATCAGGGAAATCACTTGGAACGACTATGCCCGTTTAACTATTGTCATTTATCCTTGGACAACAACATTTATTCTTATATGTTTTTCGGTAACAACAGGTCCCTTTGAAAAACAGGTAAGAAAATTGAAGTTAATTTGCCCTTACATACATAAAGGCGTTCAAAATGTTCAGTGAGACAGCCGGTGAATTACAATAATAATAATATCAAACAAAATCAAGAAATAAGACCTTACTGTATTGGCCTTTATAAAATTTTTAAATTAAACAATTTTAAATAACTTAACCATTTAAAATAATTAAAACAATTCAAGATAAGAAACTTCCTAATAGATTAATACTGTGTACCGGGCCGAGGCTCGAACTCGGGACCTTTGTCCTCCGTGGGCAAGTGCTCTACTAACTGAGCTACCCAAGCATGACTCACGCCCCCTCCTCACAGCTTTACTTCTGCCAGTACCTCGTCTCCTACCTTCCAAACAGTTTTAATCTGCCGGGAAGTTTCATACCAACGCACACTCCGCTGCAGAGTGAAAATCTCATTCAGTTCTAGATAACTTTCTTCAAGCGGATTCAAGATATTACGCAGACCCCCAAAAGACAAATATTAACAAAAATAGCAACTGGTCCTTAGTGATTACCCAAAGATTTACATCAAATAGTTTATAATGAAACTTGGAACAGGAGTACGATACCTATTAAACACTAAAGAGATAATTTCCTGTGTAAAGCCAAGTAATGAAAGGCCTTCCTGGCCGACTGCGAAATTTCTTTTACAGTGACATTTAAGTAACATAAGATAACTTCAGCACAAATAGCCAGAAAGCGTGACTGCAAAAAAATAGCAAGCCGCGCTGGTAAATACTCGAGAGTCGTGCACGCGGCCGAAAGTAAGCCAGGCCCTCGCGGAAAGAGGCCGCCGACACGGAATACTCTCCCAGCAATTTAGTGATGGCTGTCAACAAACAAGAAAGATAAGTGTCTGACTGGATTACACTACATGCAAAAGTTGCAGTTTAAACATGATTGCCCTTATAGAGCCTTTCCAGTAAGATGATATGCCATAGGAAATAAGCTTCGCTAACAGTATTACTGAAAGGGAGCCGTAATTTATTCCAGGAAGCAATATAAGTAACAACACACTAGGGTCTTACCAGTACCTGGAGCTCATAACATTCTTAAAGAGCTGGATAATAGTGACACCAGAGAGGCCACCAACTTCTAAAACATCGTGAAAGCAAATATTAAAATTCCGAAACAGCTGTTGCCCTTGCATGAGAATTTTAAAACAAACATATTTTTTTAAAGAATTAGATGAGGCGTAAGCCTTTGATATAGCTACGCGTGATAGCTGGGCACGTTACATAGTTACACAACAACATTAACAATGGCAAATGTTCCGAGAGAGAACGCTGTACACCAGATCAACACAAGTTACTTCAGAATTACACAGAGCAGACAGGGCAAAACACTAATCCTAGAATCACAGAGCCAAATAATAAGGCGTGCATGACGACTCAGCGAACATAAACACGAACTTTTGCTCAATTAGCTTGCGGAGTGGGAAATCGATGCACAGAGCTGAGCAACTAGTTACGCCCAACACAAGCGAACGAGACCCTTCTTTGTCTTCTGCCAAGTCCTGCCGAAGAAGAGCTTACGATGACCCAGAAAGGACGTCGTGTCGATCCAGATCGCGAGACCGTTGCTCTACGCATTGTTCTTGCTCCCAGGTCTACATTGTGCTTAAACTACCCGTCGACAGGCTGCGCCGCGCACATCGGAGGTCTCTCCACAGACACGACTCTAGCAGTTGCATTTTAAGACTAGGCAAAGCAGCGATAACGTCACATGGGAATAACCCCAGCCCTCTGGAGAGACGCCAGCTGAAAGTTATTGATACTGGAAATGTGAAACGAGCCGCCACAGCTAAATTTCAAATCGATGCTAGTACACAGGATTATCAACCACGAAAATTGCGCTTGTGACTTGAAATCCACGTCGTGTAAGAAAAAAAAATTACTCACGGAAAGAGCACAGCAAAAAATTTGAAAAAGAGTGGATTTCCTTCTCACTAATATCAATGAGGCTGGGACCTTTTTTGGGTTCTCCGCCAAACGCATTCTCTCTCATAACATCCTGGAAGAGCAACAGCGAAACTCGACAGGAAAAGGAAGAAACTTAGTTCTCTGAAGGTTTCAGTATGTAACGAGGCTTGCGAGGTAGCGTAGTAAGTAATGTGCAGTTCGCATCAAACCGATATTATACTTCTAAGGTGAAAAATCTTTATCCTCCTACAACCTGTTTTTCAAAGTCAAGAGCACACTTTGGCAACACGAAACAATCAGCATAGGTTTCTTTTAGAATCAATGGAGGCACTGTTATCACGTCCATCTAAATTTGATGCAAACAGCAGTGTACAATCCGCATATGTTACAAAAGTAGAAGTATGTATTTATTTATGTGTGTATGTATCTGCGTTCCACATATCCTCGTAAACCACTGGACCGATTACAGCCAACTTTATTGCCGGAAAGAATCTCTGTGGGGGGTAAGATCCAAAAACCTACCAAAAGTGGGGAGGGGAGGGGGGGCGGGGGCTTAGGGGTAAAAAGCAGCGCAACTCAAGAAGCACAAATACCCAACTGTGCACATAATTTCAAACCTCTGCGGAACTTCTCCTCGCTGACAACCCTCAAAAAATGATGAAAGGAAAAATTTATTCACTTAGCTGTCCCCACTTGTAAGTAGCTCGAAACAGCATATCTAGACACTCCGGATCATGATGGCATTGAAACAGAGGATGAAAGGCGTAAAGGTGAAATACTAAACACCTATTTCCAAAGCTGTTTCAAAGAGGAAGACAGTGCTGCAGTTCCTTCTCTAAATCCTCGCACAAACGAAAAAATGGCTGACATCGAAATAAGTGTCCAAGGAATAGAAAAGCAACTGGAATCACTCAACAAAGCAAAGTCCACTGGGCCTGACGGTATACCAATACGATTCTACACAGAGTACGCGAAAGAACTTGCCCCCCTTCTAACAGCTGTGTACCGCAAGTCTCTAGAGGAACGGAAGGTTCCAAATGATTGGAAAAGAGCACAGGTAGCCCCAGTTTTCAAGAAGGGTCGTCGAGCACATGCGCTAAACTACAGGCCTATATCTCTGACATCGATCTATTGTAGAATTTTAGAACATGTTTTTTGCTCGCGTATCATGTCATCTCTGGAAACTCAGAATCTACTCTGCAGGAATCAACATGGATTCCGGAAACAGCGATCGTGTGAGACCCAACTCGCTTTATTTGTTCATGAGTCCCAGAAAATATTAGATACAGGTTCTCAGGCAGATGCCATTTTCCTTGACTTCCGAAAGGCGTCCGATACAGTTCCACACTGTCGCCTGATAAACAAAGTAAGAGCCTACGGAATATCAGACCAGCTGTGTGGCTGGATTGAAGAGTTTCTAGCAAACAGAACACATCATATTGTTCTGAATGGAGAGACGTCTATAGATGTTAAGGTAACCTCTGGCGTGCCACAGGGGAGTGTTATGGGACCGTTGCTTTTCACAATAAATATATATGACCTAGTAGATAGTGTCGGAAGTTCCATGAAGCTTTTCGCGGACGATGCTGCAGTGTACAGAGAAGTTGCAGCATTAGAAAATTGCAGCGAAATGCAGGAAGATCTGCAGTGGATAGGCACTTGGTGCAGGGAGTGGCAACTGACCCTTAACATAGACAAATGTAATGTATTGCGAATGCATAGAAAGAAGGATCCTTTATTGTATGACTACATGATAGCGGAACAAACACTGGTAGCAGTCACTTCTGTAAAATATCACGGAATATGCATGCGGAACGATCTGAAGTGCAATTATCATATAAAATTAATTGTTGGTAAGGCGGGTGCCAGGTTGAGATTCATTGAGAGTCCTTAGAAAATGTAGTCCATCAACAAAGGAGACAAAGGAGGTGGCTTACAAAACACTCGTTCGACCTATAATTGAGTACTGCTCATCAGTGTGGGATCCGTACTAGGACGTGTTGACAGAGGAGATAGAGGAGACCCAAAGAAGGACGGCGCGTTTCGTCACAGGCTTATTTGGTAAGCGTGATAGCGTTACGGAGATGTTTAGCAAACTCAAGTGGCAGACTTTGAAAGAGAGGTGCTCTGCATCGCGATGTAGCTTGCTGTCCAGGTTTCGAGAGGGTGCGTTTCTGAATGAGGTATCGAATATATTGCTTCCCCCTACTTATACCCCCGAGGAGATCACGAATGTAAAATTAGAGAGATTCGAGTGCGCATGGAGACTTTAGGGCAGTCTTTCTTCCCGCGAACCATACGCGACTGGAACAGAAAAGGGAAGTAATTACAGTGTCATGTAAAGTGCACTCCGCCACACACCGTTGGGTGGCTTGCGGAGTATAAATGTAGATGTCGATGTAGAACCGCGCGACCGCTAAGGTCGCAGGTTGCAATACTGCCTCGGGCATGAGTGTGTGTGATGTCCTTAGGTTCGTTAGGTTTAAGTAGTTCTAAGTTCTAGGGGACTGATGACCTCAGAAGTTAAGTCCCATAGTGCTCAGAGCCATTTGAACCATTTTGAACCACTTAGTGACAGTAGTATTTAAATTAAAGTGGAAGTACGTTAAAAACAGGTTGTAAAACAGATGATGGCGGGAACACGAGCCACGCAAGGCTCAACTGTGCAGAAACCGAGCGACTTATCTGACGTTCAAGAAGGCATGCTCATTAGCTTTCAGACCAAGGATGGAAGCACCTCCAAAACAGCTGAGTTCGTAAACAGTTCGCGTGCCGTCGTGGTTAAGGTATATCTAGCATACAAAAATCGCGCTATCCAAAACAGTCACTGACGCAAATGTTGTGCACTACAGTCAGTAGAAGACACAGGTGAATGATGGCTCAGTGTATGGACCAAAAGACGAACAGCTTTTGAGCAACTGGCCGACTAGATGAATCAAGGGGTTACCAACAGTGTCCCCTCAAAGCCCTTTCAGCGAACGTACGTAGGTATGGGCCTCTGCAGTGGGCTCCACGTTCACGCACCAATGTTAACAGTTTTTTATCGGTGACCAAGGCTGGAGGTTGCACTCCAGTAGCGCAAATGGACTTTCACTGACAGATGGCCTTTTCGGATGAATCACGTTTTGTGTTTGGTCGGAGAGATATCCATTGTACGGCGTGAAGCGACTGAAAGTAAACAGGGAAGAAGAGATATAGTTGAGGGAATGTTTTCGTGGTGTTCTCTTAGTAATCCTGTCATCCTGGGAAACGAAATGAAACATTATCGTTAGAAACCATGTGCACCCCTAAACGCAGTTTGTTTACCCTCAGCACGATGGCATCTACCAGCAGGACAACGTTCACCACAATGGCATCTACCAGCAGGACAACACAGCGTACGTGTGTCGTTTGAAGGGAATCAGGATCAATTAGCTCTACTCTCCAGGCCACCAAACTCTCCGGATTTAATACAGCCGAAAATTTGTGGGTCACCTCTACTCAGTAGTTCATGGCATGGGCCCTGAACCGAGAAACCCAGAGCACCTGCCACTGCATTGGAGCCAGCACGATTCCAGAACCTCACTATCTTCCGGTACATCTTGTAACGACCCGCGTTGTATAAGATCGTCAGACACGCTTTTGACACTGTCACTGGACTTGTAGACGTAGAAGTGCTGTGGGTTGCATGGATGCTGTGATCCTCTTTGATGACAGTTCCAGGAAAGATGGTAATTTTTAAGAAGTGTCATTGAAATGTGCAACATTTATTCATTCATACATGGTTTTCGATCAATCTCATCACCAAGGAAAGCCTTCAGCGATGGTAACGAGTCAAGATATACATGAACAAGAGGAAGCAGCCAATGGTGGCTTCTTCTGTAAAGTGTAGTACCAGCTAA
The DNA here is from genome assembly GCF_023897955.1 of Schistocerca gregaria. Classification (NCBI taxonomy): domain Eukaryota; kingdom Metazoa; phylum Arthropoda; class Insecta; order Orthoptera; family Acrididae; genus Schistocerca; species Schistocerca gregaria. Next base: position 745,206,815 of record NC_064922.1, read on the forward strand.
TTATGATTAGTGTTAATCTACTGACACTATTAGTTATTGAAATTAACTCTATTTTATAGGTCATTTTGCATATTAGAAAAAAAATTAGTTACTTTAAAAAAAAGCCTTACTAAACGCAACTGCTGTTTTTATTTATCACATCAAACATAGCATTTATGTAACTTGACACACAATGTTATTAACTATCAGTGCATTTGTGAAAAACTATCTCATACTAAGAGTAAGGGAAATTGACGTCTATGTGTGCAAATACACTCCTGGAAATGGAAAAAAGAACACATTGACACCGGTGTGTCAGACCCACCATACTTGCTCCGGACACTGCGAGAGGGCTGTACAAGCAATGATCACACGCACGGCACAGCGGACACACCAGGAACCGCGGTGTTGGCCGTCGAATGGCGGTAGCTGCGCAGCATTTGTGCACCGCCGCCGTCAGTGTCAGCCAGTTTGCCGTGGCATACGGAGCTCCATCGCAGTCTTTAACACTGGTAGCATGCCGCGACAGCGTGGACGTGAACCGTATGTGCAGTTGACGGACTTTGAGCGAGGGCGTATAGTGGGCATGCGGGAGGCCGGGTGGACGTACCGCCGAATTGCTCAACACGTGGGGCGTGAGGTCTCCACAGTACATCGATGTTGTCGCCAGTGGTCGGCGGAAGGTGCACGTGCCCGTCGACCTGGGACCGGACCGCAGCGACGCACGGATGCACGCCAAGACCGTAGGATCCTACGCAGTGCCGTAGGGGACCGCACCGCCACTTCCCAGCAAATTAGGGACACTGTTGCTCCTGGGGTATCGGCGAGGACCATTCGCAACCGTCTCCATGAAGCTGGGCTACGCTCCCGCACACCGTTAGGCCGTCTTCCGCTCACGCCCCAACATCGTGCAGCCCGCCTCCAGTGGTGTCGCGACAGGCGTGAATGGAGGGACGAATGGAGACGTGTCGTCTTCAGCGATGAGAGTCCCTTCTGCCTTGGTGCCAATGATGGTCGTATGCGTGTTTGGCGCCGTGCAGGTGAGGGCCACAATTAGGACTGCATACGACCGAGGCACACAGGGCCAACACCCGGCATCATGGTGTGGGGAGCGATCTCCTACACTGGCCGTACACCTCTGGTGATCGTCGAGGGGACACTGAATAGTGCACGGTACATCCAAACCGTCATCGAACCCATCGTTCTACCATTCCTAGACCGGCAAGGGAACTTGCTGTTCCAACAGGACAATGCACGTCCGCATGTATCCCGTTCCACCCAACGTGCTCTAGAAGGTGTAAGTCAACTACCCTGGCCAGCAAGATCTCCGGATCTGTCCCCCATTGAGCATGTTTGGGATTGGATGAAGCGTCGTCTCACGCGGTCTGCACGTCCAGCACGAACGCTGGTCCAACTGAGGCGCCAGGTGGAAATGGCATGGCAAGCCGTTCCACAGGACTACATCCAGCATCTCTACGATCGTCTCCATGGGAGAATAGCAGCCTGCATTGCTGCAAAAGGTGGATATACACTGTACTAGTGCCGACATTGTGCATGCTCTGTTGCCTGTGTCTATGTGCCTGTGGTTCTGTCAGTGTGATCATGTGATGTATCTGACCCCAGGAATGTGTCAATAAAGTTTCCCCTTCCTGGGACAATGAATTCACGGTGTTCTTATTTCAATTTCCAGGAGTGTATTTTTATGAATTGCAAGAGTAGTAACTAATAAATGATGGTTTTACTTAGTTTTTGAATATCAGCGTATTTTCAATTCCTTGTCTAATAGCTGCTGGTAATTTGACGTAGAATTCTGCAAAAGAATATAAAATTCCGCCTGCTTCCTGGATAGGGACACACAGTATACATGAACATTACGCTTACCTTTCAATTCATACTTTTTACTTCCCTCAAATACCATTACAGAGTAAATTTTGTAGTGGACGGTGGTGGTACCACTACCTGCAGTATTTGATGTCAGAACTACACCTTAAAGGAAGTCTCTCTAACAAAGGAACCACCTTCAACGAAGCTCAAGTATTCAATAAGTGAAGGGACTAGCATACTTGATTAAAATATAAGAAGTGTTAGAGATAAAGTTACTAAACTGCTTATAGATGTTGACTCCGACACTATTGGTATGTCAGAGCACCACTTAAATAATGTGACAATTCAGAGACTTCCTTTACGAGGATACAGATTAACTGGATGTTTTTCAAGGGGGTCTTTGCAGAGTGGGGGAGCGGCCATGTACGTAAAACACAGTGTTACATTTGAGTCTATAGATGTGTCAAAGCATTGCCCTAAACAGGTATTTGAATGCTGTGCTGAAAGTATCGAAAATTGGTTGTATGTAGTGCCTTAAGTATTAATATAGTGTGTGACTGTGCAAGAAGAAGGTTGTTGGAAGGTCTCCTAAACTCATATAATCTGAGTAACTGTATTTGTTTCCAACCAGGATGCAGGGGAACAGCAGCACAGCCGTAGAAAATACTTTTATTCACTATTGATTGCTCATATGGGCACCCTGTTTGTAAAATGGTGGATGGCTCTTCTAACCATCATACACAAGTTTTGACGCTACAAGGGTTTCCTTCTCACCTAAATGTCACACGTATTTACAAACTATACAGAAAAGCTAATCCAGTGGAAACAGAGAATTTTTTAAGTCTCGTTAAGGAACAAGATTAGCAGTATGATTACGGCGCTGATAACACAGATGACGTAGATAATGCTTTCTTAACACTTTTCTCTGCTTTTTGAAAGGTGGTTTTTATTAGAACGCTCAATAGAGTTTACCAGCAATAAAAGGCAGCCTCGGTAACTGACTAAAGGGTAAGGATATCATGTAGAACACAATGTGAGTTACATAAAAATGTTAGAAATTGTCACAGTTGAGCTACAGTAGCCTATTGCAGAGCATACAGTAAGGTGCTTAAATGTTATTAGGAAGGCAAAGAGTGTGTTCGGTAAGCAAATAGAGTAGATATTTCACAGGATAAAATTAAAATCATATGGTCAGCCATGAAGAAGACATTTTGACATTAGCTGAAATCCTTCATAAAATTGTCACAGACAACAATACTGAGTGAAACTAAGCAATGCGTGGTGTCAGTTACGCCTGCGGATCAACACTGTTTTTCGACAGTGACACATGACAGACAGGTGAAACATTTTTGACGTTTCATCATGTACTTTAGAAGGGCTGCAAAGCCGAAATCATTATTGTCTACGGCAATAAGAGTCAAATAGGGAAAATCTCTTTCAAAAATTTCCATATGGCTGTTGTCACACACGAAGGAAAGATTACTAACGTTTGGTAAGACTTTCCAGCGTAAAGCAGGCAGAATAGTGTTTGTCGATACCACATCAGTTTATTAGCAGTCTGGGTGCTTCATTCATTGTTTGCCATTCCTTTCTGTTTGTCAAAACGTAGATCTTTATTAAATGACACGAACCTTTTCATGATCAAAGATGATGATGGACCAGTTGTAAGTCTTTTCCGATATTCTTTTGCTTTGTTTAGAGCTTATGTTTTCGGGCCCATTATCATTGTACTACCGCCGTCAGCAGACATCTTCGTTCTTGAAGATTTCGTCTGTATACTGGTTATATAATTTGTTTTCATGAAGAACAGTAGCGGGCCAAGCACGATACCTTATGGGACATCATAGTCAATTTATCCGACTCCGAACTGTTTCTGTCGTTTTATTAGATAATGTGGTCATCTGTTCTCTAGTGGTAAGGAAAGACTTCATACATGCAAGTGAAATAGACGTCTTTAACTCAATAACATTTTGTGTTCGTTGACTAAAACTAACTAATTCTGAAATAAGGGAAGGACACAGTTACCACATTACAATTTCCTGCACAAGCAGCTGGAAAGTTGAGTGCAGAGCACATTCTATAACCGCTGACACTAGCCTCTCTCTGGGAGTGAATTTCGCTGACAGAGTGCTCGCTTTGGAGGCAGAATCCACTTTGAAAGCGTTTCTTCTGCCGCAGCGCACTCGACCTGAATAGGGATATGTTCTATGACGCTGCTTCCCTACTGCTTTTGCATCGCTTCTGTTCAGTTCCTATGAACATTATGGTGCAAAATTTAGACGAATCTCACATCTTAATCCAAAAATTGCAGTTCTTTTTTATTGGAAAAACCCATTTGGGTTTGTTTTCATTTTATGAATCAACCGAGAGATGGGCCACAGTGACAAAATATCAAGCTCGAGAGCAGAAGGATACATATTTAGCTTCAGACTTCTCGTCCCCTGTCCTCCCCCTTCTCCACTGTGAGTTTAAGTTACTTCTTCACATCAATAAGGTCACTTCTTATTTGGGCTCCTGAACAACCACTTGGTATTCTTTCCTGCGATGAGCTTCATACAATGAAAAAACATCAACTGGAGAAGGATTCAGATTCCAGCTCTAAATTTATTGCCGGATGCTTTGGCCGAGCGGTTCTAGGCACTTCAGTCCGTATAAGCGCAACTGCTACGGTCGCACATTCGAATCCTGCCTCGGGCATGGATGTGTGTGATGTCCTTACGTTAGTTAGATTTAAGTAGTTCTAAGTTCTATGGGACTGATGACCTCAGAAGTTCCATAGTGCTCAGAGACATTTGAATTTTTTTCCAAATTTACCCCCCCCCCCCCCCCCCCATCCACCCCTCATAGCCCCGCCACCCTCTGTCCTCCTAGTCTCCTCACAGTGGGTTTAGTTTAACATTACTTCTGCTCATCAGTAGAGTCACTTCTTATCGGACTCTCTATTTCTGGACAACTCAGGCAAAATTCTCTTCTCCTATTACGATTGTACATAAAATTGCAAATTCAAATTAAGTGTTTAAGGATTTTTCACGTGATTTGCTGAGAAGTTCCAGTTGTTGCAATATTGCACAGACATCATCCTCCTTAAAGCATCAGAAACAAAGTTTCTGATATAGCGATTGCACTACGATGCCAACATCTTCACGTGCGACCCTCATCTGAAATCTTAAGAAACCTTCAATAACTATTACTTTCCCACATCATCTTCTTCTTGATCCTCTTGTTCAATAATTTTCACTAATTGGTCATAATAGGACACCATAAGAATTCTTGTCATTAGCACTTTTCTCTGCCTTCACGTTTTCACTTAGCACACTGACATCTTTACTTTCCACTTCCCGGAAAATATCCATAATTTAGCTGAAGCCATATCAGCCCAGTCCAGTTTATAAGCTCCGTGGTTTATTCTGTGAATAGATATAACACCTTCACCACAAATTATGTTATCAGTCTTTCTGGATAGGTTATCGGAAATTCCCGTTACAGAGTTCAAGGACTTGTAGATGGAAGTGAGTAGATAACATTTTGAATTGGAACCCATGTCTGGAAACATACCGTTTTTGTTTTACTATCATTTGGAAACATTTTCGTAACAAGACTACTTTTGCAAGTAATAAATTACAAGTGATCCAGTACGTCCACTCATTAATAGCCAAAGAAATTGTTCGTGTACTCGTTGACATGCCCCTTGGTGCACGACGATCACACCTGCTGATGATGAAGGTAGCCTTTCTCGAAACCGTTTGCTTAACTGTAGCGAGAAGTGTATGCTATGGAGTCGGACGTTTGGAGAACTATCTTGATAAAGGTGACGAACAGCTCTTCCGTTACCGTGAGCTTCGCCATTCAGAAGGATCATGTCGGTGTATTCTGCAAACGTGTACTCAAACATGTTGCTCTAACACTCGTAGACCAGTGAATGAGGCTCGAACCAGCACACATTACTACCATGTTGAACACCTACCTACAAACATGTTTTCAAATGTCTGTAGCATGGAAACGGTATGTTTCTGGGTATAGGATCCTATTCAAAATGCTATGTACTCACCCATAGGAAAGAAGTCGAACGTACAATGAAGAAAATGAAAAATGGGAATGCCTTAGGGGCAGACGAAATCCCAATAGAAGCATGGAGAAGTCTGGGAGAACAGGGAACTGATATTCCCTGGGAGCTGATGCAGAAGATCTGGAAAGGAGAAAGAATACAGCATGCGTGGAGAAGCACAATACTGGTTTCCACATATAACGGGAAAGGGGATATCCAAAACTGTGGCAAATATAGAGGGATAAAACTGATGTCCCACAGATTGAAGATCTGGGAAACGGTAATTGAGAAGAAGTTGCGTCTAGAAACTGAAGTAAGTGCATAACTGTTTGGATTTATGCCGGGAAGAGAAGCAACGGATGCAATATTTGCATTAAGGCAACTAATGGAGAGGCACAGAGAAGTACACGCCGAACTGTATAAGGCCTTTATCGATATTCAAAAGGCATATGACTGAGTGCCGAGGCAAGAGATACGGAGATGCCTGACAAGTACATGCCTGCCAGAAAAGTATATCAGGGTGGTAGAAGACATGTATGAAGGGGCAATGACACAAATCAGGAGCAATACAGGTCCTACAAACGCATTTCCAGTGAGAGTAGGACTATCTGCTCTCAGCCCATATCTCTTTGACCTTGCCATGGATGTACTAGTCAAAGAAGTGAAAAAGGAGGCACCTTGGAGCATGACGTTTCCGATGATGTAATCTATGAACCAACCCAGGAGGCACTTCAAGACAAGCTTGAACAGTGGATAAAAGCTCTAGAGGAATGGGGAATGAGAATTAGCAGGGTGAAAACACAGCAAATAGGGTGGTCCATTGATACTGACCGTGCCAAATACGAAATAAGCATCAAACGAAAAAACTACAAACAACGAAACTCATCTAGCTTGCAGGGGGAAACCAGATAGCGCTATGGTTGGCCCACTAGATGGCACTGCCATAGGTCAAACGGATATCAACCGTGTTTTTCTTTTTTAAATAGAAAATCCCATTTTTATTACATATTTGTGTAGTAAGTAAGTGTTTTAGGTGGACCTTTTTTTCGCTTTGTGATAGATGGCGCTGTAATAGTCACAAACGTATAAGTACGTGGTATCACGTATATATTTAGTTAAGGCTCACCGGCCACTTGACCATCTTCTTCTTCTGAGCGAAGCACAAACAGTGCCCGAACTCTTACGGGAATCGGCAACGCGCACAAACTAATGTGTATAATGGGCGGGGGCACTACGAATGTAGTGCGGGACAATGCGTTGAGAATGTGGGTTTCGTGGGAGGCGTGCCAGAGATAAATCCCTGCAGTAGCGCTACCCTCTGCGTCCGCGGTGCATCAGATGGATAGAGCGTCTGCCATGTAGGAAGGAGATCCCGGGTTCGAGTTCCGGTCGGGGCACACATTTTCATCTGTCCCCGTTGACGTATGTCAACGTCTGTAAGCAGCTAAGGGTGTTCATTTCATTTTAACGTAAAATTCCCCAGTGCGGACGGTATTTGCTTAGTGATACATTAGCCGTGTTAAGATGGACCGTTCTCCAATTGCGGAAAAGGTCGATATCTTGTTGATGCATGGGTATTGTGATCAAAATGCCCAATGGGCGTGTGCTATGTATGAAGCTCGGTATCCTGGACGACATCATCCAAGTGTCCGGGCCGTTCGCCAGAAAGTTTCGTTATTTAAGGAAGCAGGAAGTGTTCAGCCACATGTGAAACGTCAACCACGACCTGCAACAAATGATGATGCCCAAGTAGGTGTTTTAGCTGCTGTTGCGGCTAATCAGCACACCAGTAGCAGACAAATTGCACGAGAATCGGGAATCTCAAAAACGTCTGTGTTGAGAATGCTACATCAACATCGATTGCACACGTACCATATTTGTATGCACCAGGAATTGCATGGAGACGACTTTGAACGTCATGTACAGTCTGCTACTGGGCACATGAGAAATTACGCGTTCTATTTAGAGACGATGCGTCATTCACCAACAGCGGTAACGTAAACCGGCATAATATGCACTATTGGGCAACTGAAAATCCACGATGGCTGCGACAAGTGGAACATCAGCGACCCTGTGGGGTTAATGTATGGTGCGGCATTATAGGAGGAGGGATAAACGGCCCCCATTTTATCGATGGTAATCTAAATGGTGAAATGCATGCTGATTTCCTACGTAATGTTGCATCCCTACTAACTTGTGTATGTGTTTTTGATACTGTTGTTAGAAAATCATTTTCAGTGTATCTATTGTTTCTTCGAAACTTAAAGATGTTTGCACCGACTGTGTTGTCAAGCCTTTAGAGTGAAAAATATCGGACTGTTATACGGTAACAGATAACAATACGATCTACTGTTCACAGAATTCTAAGAGTTATTTCGAAGGTCAAGAATCATAAAACTGAGAGGAGAAACTGAGCTCACTACTGGTGTAGAATGAACTCAGTGCGTATTTTACGGCTACGTTAGAAAAAAAGCACACCAGTAGTATCAGCATATTTACTTGCAGTTACAAATCTTTTCTTCAGTAATATCAGTTACATGAAGCAATTCACAGTAATAAAAATAATCCATTTCGTAAACTTCTTTTTACACACTTAAAGAAAAGCGTGTAGATAACCCCATATAAATTACTATTGAACCAATAACAAATAAAATGAACTTCAAACGGCAATCTACGTCTTTATAGTAGCGTGTTCTGTTTAATATCCTTTCGTCTTAATACTAATCTTTGCTTTTGTACAATAACAGACGGAAATGGAAAGTAGAAAACATGTAGCAACGCTGATAAGTACACCCTTAATACCACAACTTAGAAAAAAAGAAAATCATATAATTTAAAACTTTTTCCGAAAAGTATGAAATTTAAGTACCTTTTTAATTATTTCTCGTGTGATTTTTAAATCAAATACTGCTTTACAGTTAACAGGCAAATTAAAGTTTATTATTGTAGTTTCACTTCTGGAAAACATAAATCTTTTACTTTACAGTATAAAAGTCTCTGCCTTTGTCAGATGGTACTTTATTAAAATTAACTGCTGGTTTCAGATTCGTAGGCATGACAAAAGCTAGAAATGAGTTAATATAAGGCCGGCCGTTCTGGCCGTGCGGTTCTAGGCACTTCAGTCCGCAACCGCGCTGCTGCTAAGGTCGCTGGTTCGCATCCTGCCTCGGGCGTGGATGTGTGTGATGTCTTTAGGTTAGTTAGGTTTACGTAATTCTAAGTCTAAGGGACTGATGAACTCAGATGTTAAGTCCCATTATGTTTAGAGCCATTTGAACCATTTTGAGTAAATGTAAACAAAACACATGAAGCGTGAGAACAAGAAGACAGACATTAATTGTGCAAATAAAATGAACAAGATTGCAGCGATCATTGCTAGTAAAATACCAGTTATAAACAATGGAAACTTTAGGTAGGGTGGTCAGAAACAGTCTGAAAGGTTTGTAAGGGTGTTGCAGTGTAGATTGAGGTAAGAAATAACAGTTAAGGAAAAAGTTCGATGCGTTGACAAATTCAAGCAGCCAGCCAAGTACAGTTAGTGTCAGTGAGTGTGTGTGTGTGTGTGTGTGTGTGTGTGTGTGTGTGTGAGAGAGAGAGAGAGGATATGTTAAATGGAATATTTTTCATACATTTCTAAATTGTGGCATAAAAGTATTTACTTAATTTAATATGCATAGAGATTATAATTATAGTTCCAGTTCGAAAACACTGTAAAAGAAGAACCGCAGCCCAGGATGACATCAAATTTAAACGTAATATCATCGAAGAAAGTTGAAACTCTTTTTTTTTTTTTGTCATCAAGCCTTCTGATTGCCCGCCAGAAATTTCTCTCCTGTGCCAACATCTTCATCTCAGAGTAGCACTTGCAACCTATGTCTTCAATTATTTACTGATGTATTCCAATCTCTGTCTTTCTCTGCAGTTTTTACCCTCTACAGTCCTGCCTAGTACCATGGAAGCTATTGCTTGATGTCTTATCATATGTCCTACCATTCTGTCCCTTCCTCTTGTCAATGTTTTCCTTATATTTCCTTTCTCATTGACCCTGCATAGAACATCTCATTCCTTACTTATCGGTGAACCTAATTTTCAACATTCATTTGTAGCATTACATGCCAAATATTTATTCCCCTCTGCTCCAGTTTACCCACCGTCCAAGTTTCACTGCCATTCAGTGCTGTGCTCCAAACGCACATCTACAGAAATTTGTTAATTTTTTTCATCTGTATTTAATAACAGTAGACTTCGCTTGGCCACGAGCGTCCTTAATACCAGTGGTAGTCTGCTTTTGATCTCCTCCACCTTTAGAGAAAGGAGAACCACTTGTATGAATATCAAGAGCTCAGGAGGATGTAGATAAAGACGAAATGGGAGATAAGATACCTGAGTCGAAACAAGGCCCCGGGGGTAGACAACATTCCATTAGAACTACTGACGGCCTTGGGAGAGCCAGTCATGACAAAACTCTACCATCTGGTGAGCAAGATGTATGAGACAGGCGAAATACCCTCAGACTTCAAGAAGAATATAACAATTCCAATCCCAAAGAAAGCAGGTGTTGACAGATGTGAAAATTACCGAACTATCGGTTTAATAAGTCACAGCTGCAAAATACTAACGCGAATTCTTTACAGACGAATGGAAAAACTGGTAGAAGCGGACCTTGGGGAAGATCAGTTTGGATTCCGCAGAAGTGTTGGAACACGTGAGGCAATACTAACCTTACGACGTATCTTAGAAGAAAGATTAAGAAAAGGCAAACCTACGTTTCTAGCATTTGTAGACTTAAAGAAAGCTTTTGACAATGTTAACTGAAATATTCTCTTTAAAATTCTGAAGGTGGCAGGGGTAAAATACAGGGACCGTAAGACTATTTACAATTTGTACAGAAACCGGATGGCAGTTAGAAGAGTCGAGGAGCATCAAAGAGAAGCTGTGGTTAGGAAGGGAGTGAGACAGGGTTGTAGCCTCTCCCCGATGTTATTCAATCTGAATACTGAGCAAGCAGTAAAGGAAACAAAAGAAAAATTCGGAGTAGGTATTAAAATCTATGGAGAAGAAATAAAAACTTTGAGGTTCGCCGATGACTTGGAAGAGCAGTTGAATGGAGTGGACAATGTCTTGAGAGGAGTATATAAGATGAACATCAACAAAAGCAAAACGAGGATAATGGAATGTAGTCGAATTAAGTCGGGTGATGCTGAGGGAATTAGATTAGGAAATGAGACACTTAAAATAGTAAAGGAGTTTGGCTATTTGGGGAGCAAAATAACTGATGATGGTCGAATTAGAGAGGATATAAAATGTAGACTGGCAATGGCAAGGAAAGCGTTTCTGAAGAAGAGAAATTTGTTTACATCGAGTATAGATTTAAGTGTCAGGAAGTCGTTTCTGAAAGTATTTGTATGGAGTGAAGCCATGTATGGAAGTGAAACGTGGATGATAAACAGTTTGGACAAGAAGAGAATAGAAGCTTTCGAAATGTGGTGCTACAGAAGAATGCTGAAGATTAGATGGGTAGATCACATAACTAATGAGGAGGTATTGAATAGAATTGGGGAGAAGAGGAGTTTGTGGCACGACTTGACTAGAAGAAGGTACCGTTTGGTGGGACATGTTTCGAGGCATCAAGGGATCACAAATTTAGCATTGGAGGGCAGCGTGAAGGGTAAAAATCGTAGAGGGAGACCAAGAGATGAATACACTAAGCAGATTCAGAAGGATGTAGGTTGCAGTAAGTACAGGGAGATGAAGAAGCTTGCACAGGATAGAGTAGCATGGGGAGCTGCATCAAACCAGTCTCAGGACTGAAGACCACAACAACAACAACATGCACTTCTTTGCACCGTAGTGCCCATACCTCAGGTGTACATAGTCGATTAGTAAGTCTACATGTTGTGAGGGAAAGCACAGCTTCCACTCAGAGACTCCTACATTTTTCCATCTAAACTGAATACCTTTATGCAGACAATAGTATTGCGAAACGTTAGGATAGTTCGCATTTCCTAAATAGCTCTTCACTAATTTCATCTGGTCATCTGCATTCTGCTCCTATCTCAAGTTCTTAATCACCCTCTTTAATGCACTTTCTTCCTTTACTTCGTGCAACGCAAGCATTCGTACTTCACTTAGGTCAGTTGCTATAATTCCCGCGTCATCACACAGCTCCGCACTTCTAGATAACCCATCAGCTACCAGATCGTTTTTCCCTTGAATATATCTAACCTCAAGGTCAAACTGTCGGAGATACAATGACCATCTTACCAAACGAGCATTCCTCAACTTACAGGTCTTTAAAAACGTCAACTCCTTATGGTCACTGTAAACAATTATCTTGTGACGTAATAGATACTGCTCAAATTTCGTACCCCAAATATAATTGCCAATGCTTCCAGTTCTGAGATGCCATAATTTCTCTCTGTTGCCTGTAAAGATCGACTTGCGAAAGCTATAGTCTTGTGCACTTTTCTTCCTTTCTCTATTTCTACTTGGAATATCTCCAGAGCTATACCATAGCCACTAGCATCAACAGACATACAGAATAGCTTTTCAAAATCAGGATGATGTAAAACAGGACTATTAGTTAAAGATTGTTTAAGCACCTCGAACGCCTGTTGGCATTCTGCCGTCGAAACCCAAGGGGTATTCTTTTTCAGCAGGAGGTGAAGACAGGGCGCATTAAAAACCTGATCACTAACAAAACGCCTATAGAAGCTAAAAAGACCAAACATCGACCTCAACTGCTTCTTATTTCTGGGAGCCTAAAATTTTTCAATGACTGCTAGCTTGCTTGGGTCAGGCAGAATACCTTTTCCACTTATCAAATATCCCAAGAAACCTATTTCCTCCCAGGAACTTTTGTAACAACTTGTCCATGTTCCGCGGTCTGTCACTTACCCTAACCACTATTTCATTCAACCAACGAGCGTCCAAGACCAATCTGACACTCCCGTCTCTTTTCGGTACAACAACAAGAGGATTATTGTACTCACTGACCGCTTTTTCAATCACACCCCACTCTAGCATTCTCTGTATCACCTTTCGAACCGCCTCCTTACTAGCTACATGTATATGGTATGGCTTTCTGAAAAACACTTGGCCAGGTTTCACCTTTAATTGACATTCATAACCTTTGACCACGCCAGGTTGATTTGAAAATGCCTTATGATGCCTTTTTGAAACCTGTCTCAGTTCTTCCTGCTGATTAGGTGAAATTTTATAGATTTCCTGCAATTTAGCTCCTATCTTGTCCAAAATAATTGCTTCTTCTTCTGTGTTTAGCTTACTTTTACTAAGATTAACACCTTCGTGCCAATGTTTCCTACTTTTCAGAACTCGTATATGCAGCTCCCCAGTTTCATCATTAGTTACTACATGTTTATCAACAGAAAGGTTCCACGAGATGTCATCAAATCACCTGGAAAGTGTAAGAAATTACATCAGAAAGTACCGTAATTACTCCGGTTGTCGGCAAGACCAATTTTAACTGGCTTATTTCAAAGTCAACAACACTCTGATATTTCGACAAGAAATCTATGCCAATTAAAACCTCAATAGTGAGAGTGTTTACAATTAAACATGGATGATCAATTAAATTACCATTAATATCAATGAACAGTAAAGCTTCTTGCTTTACCGTTTTTGACACCTTGCCAGTAGCACCAATTGTTCTTAGTCCTGATACCCTCATTACAGTAAGCTTGTCTTTACCAGGTAATGCATCAAAGAAGGACTGAGATATCGCACTCACCTCACTTCCACTGTTTAAGAGACAACTTACATTGATACCCAACATATTCACTATTATTATAGGGTGGCTTATTCTAGGTTGTACAGCTGGTTCCTCAAACTCATGCAATAGTTCCTTTTGGATTTGTCTCCAACTAAAGTGATCGGCATCTGTCTTCATTACATTTAGGTCAAAGTGTGTAGGGATTTCCTGAACTACATTTTCAGCTGCCTTTTCCAGTCGGTCTATTAATTTCAAATCGAAACACCTCACGACTTCATTATATTTAGTTTGCTGAACATGACCCAGATTACTGTAGTCTGAGCGATTCTTCGCCTCCAGACCGGGCATAACACTAGTTACAGCTAAATCACTTTCACTATTATCGTTGGGTTCCTTCTCAAGTGACAACTGGTCACAGCTTCTGGGTTCATCGACCCCCAACAGGCCATCCTCTACATTATTACTTACCTGCTGTCCTAAATCTATTAGTACAGTATCAACAACCTGCACAGGCACTTTAGATAAGAGCACATCATCCTCATCGTAAATATAAGCATGAATTTCTTCTGCTTCTTCACCTGACAATTCAGTATTTTGTAACTCTTCCCTACCGTTACACTGCTGCGCCTTCTCTTTCTCTTCCCACTTAGAAAGCGTCTGTAACACGGTATCTATCAAATACTGTGAGTGGTTTAATATTTCTGCAGTATCATTGGATGCTACCGAACCATCATCCGAGTCCTCAGTTTCAGTATTCTGATCTGTCATACTAATTACCGTAATTTCTGGCTTAGGAAAAGCAACCGCCTGGTGAGTGCCAGTATCCTCATAGACGGGAACTAGTTTTCCAGACTCTGCCTACTACTGTTACCTTTACTTGCGTCATAGTTAACTGGCACAGCATTGCTTTCCACACCGTTGTTTACTTGCACATTTTTGTTAGGAACAAAATTACTATGATTATTAGCATTTCTGTTATTACGTGCTTGCTCCTCATCGGCAGCCACACGCTCTACACGTTCCAAATATTAAATGAAACGATCCAGATTGTCTCTAGGGGCAGATATAATTCTAGTTTGGCAATACCATGGCAGATTGGCTTCAGGACCTAGTATTATCATTTCAGATTTTAACTTTTCGGCCAAATGTGACAAACGTGAGATTCATGACCTGGCAAACTCTTCAAAAGATTCCTTGCCTGCATTGAAGCGTTTTCCACTCCAAAATTCTCTCAACACTTCCTTTTGCTTATTGCAAGACCAATACTCATTAATGAAAGCTGTTTTAAATTCCGATAATGTTTTACACTTCAACATAACATCAGCTGACCAACGCATGACGTCACCCGCTAAATGGCGTCTAATAAATGAGATTTTCTCTCGTTCAGACCAAGTTGGTGGAATCACATCTTCAAAATCGTTCCAGAAATCTAGCGGGTGGATATTTTTATCTGGATCGAACTGCAGTAACTGCCGACACCCGATAAAAGCGGCGTTTGCAGCTACAACTTGTTGCATACTACCATCACCAGAAGTTACTGAAGCTACTTTACTCTCAATATTAGCAATGTTAGTACTAATATTTTCTAATCTCATTTCAACATTATCTACTCTTTGCACAATATGAGTAGTATCAGTTTAGATTGCTTCTACTTCTGCTTGACATATGTTTACTTTCATATTAACATCTTTAAACCTATATGAGCACAGTTCAGATTCTGTCTCGATCTTTTCTGTTAACTTGTGCTCCAGCTTCACATCTTCCACTTGGAAGTCTTTGCGAACCTCAGAAACTTCGTATTTTACTGTTTTATACATCTCAGATAACGCTTGATCAACCTTTTTCTTAATATCCTCATGTTTGTAATCAATTTTATATTTTAAACTGTCCAGACCCTCTTTCAACTTATTGCAGCCAGTATTGAAGGAAGTTTCTAATTCAGCTTTATTGGATTCTAATTTATTGTCCACTGCCTCAAACCGTTTATTAAAATTGGTTTGGCTGGCCACAATCGTGTTATTTACCTCAATTATATCATATTTTAACTCAGCTGTCATTCTAGCATTACTGGCTGACCTTTTTGCATTACTGGCAGCTATTGCTTGTAATATTACATTTAAATCAATAGCCCCAGTATCTTTGGGTTGCTTACTAGCTGGCTTTTTATCACACTCAGGTGACGAAAAACTAGCTCCAGCACCAGAATCATCAAAACTAAATGAAACTTCTGATTGATCAGCCATATCTAACTTCTCCTTCTAAAACTCTACCATCTCTGATGACTGTTTCATTTTTAATTCATCAGAGAAACAATCATCCAGTAACTTAACACATTCTGATTTCTGCTTTACTACAGTGGTCTCTACCATTGAATCGTTGCCCTTTTTCACGCTACTGTCAGGAGACACTAGTTGGAATTTCACTTTAACATTACTATTTTCATGCATATTTACACTTGAACCGTTGTCTGGATTTACAGTTCCTTCAACAGACATAGGTCCGGATTCAGGTTTAACTTCTGTTTCTTTTTGCGGTTCCATTGCCGACAGTCTTTTAGTGCAGGTTAGTAAAAGTTTTAACAGCTTTTCACTTAACTTAGTTCCTTCTGCACGACGTATGGCGTTGCCGGCGCGGCGTACCAGGATTGCTGATGTGACGCGGTGCGTTGAACTCCAGACGGCACCTCGACAAGTGCTGTGTTGTGGGCGTGGCCCGCAACAGCAGACGCGGCTCCGGTCGCTCCGAAGGATGACTGCGGTGCGGCGAGACTAACTTCTCACGCTGACAGCACTGCAGCTAGACTCAGCGCCAGCTCCGTCAATCCAGATGCGTTGTTAATCCAACTGCGTCATCCACATGCACACGTAACACTGTCTATCACTGTTCCATTGCTCATTTGCGTGTCGCATTTCACTTCCGAATCCGAATATTTAAAAATCACTTTCACTTTTACACAGTTTGTTTTCCGGCCGATTAGCAACATATATGGGGCGGCGGGTGGAATAATAGAATAAATCTTTTGTATTTATGCTGTTTGCCGTTCTCAACACTGGCTCTCTAACTACAATACTGGCAACCAGAAAGTGTTTAGCAAAACGTGAAGCCTGTAACTAAAATTTCTAGTGCCCACTTCATCTGAGAAATACATTTATAGCTACAGCTTATATCTCTGAGGAATTAGGAGATTGTCTGGGATTCATAATCAAAAACCATTCTCTCTAAAATGTTCACTATATTCTGGTAGTCACAGACCAAAAACAATCCACAAAATCCAACTACCAGATCAGTTCAGAGTCTAATGCGCTGATGCAACTATAACTGTTCAGATTAAATGTTTAAGTGAATGTTCGCCGTAATTTGATGATAATGTTCATCAAACGCCACGCCAATAATGGTGATCCTGTAGCAGCACCTGAAAATACGACATACGCAAACTAAAGATAGATCATTAACGTCATCCCAAAATTAACACTTTATTCGAAAACGATTTCATGGTTACACGTATCCCGAGAAACTTATTACTGCATCCGAGGCTGTTTATATCAACGATACCGACGCGACGCGACTCCCGGCACAGGTGGTTCGCTAATCAGCGTCTGGAGAGAAGTGGGGGCTTCCTTCTCGAGCAGCGTTCTTACATATAAAGCCGCGGTGCGGATGGCTACGGGAACGCCTGATCAAATCTGCTCTCCCGACTAGCCGCTGGGCTATTAATGCACCACTTTAAGTTATCAAATGAATCATTGCTTCCTTTGCTGATGGCTGATGAAGCTCTCAATTTAAATGTGCAATCAGGACACATGTAAGTAATCATAATAAAAGTCTGACATGGCTAAGTCAAATATTTTGGGCGAGATAATTTAATTACACTACACGAGCTCTGAACTTGCCATTTGGAGATACGCTATCGCTATAGTTTTATAGTTCTTCTGTTGGAACTTCTCACATTTTTATGATTATAGTGGATCTCCCTTCTACTTAAATTTAAACATCCTAGCTTTATTTATTCACATACTTAATATATCTTGCTTCCTTAATTTCTAAGACAAAAACCAGAAAATCATGAATTTCAACTAAAATTTTAATTTGTGAGATCCAGAATACTGTTTCTACTAAATTATTATGCAAAACGAATCTAAATATAAAGTTTAAGTTTCTAGCTCTTTTCTGTTGAGACAATGATTTTTACATAAAACATCCAAATTTCGAAAATGGTTAAAGTTATTGAACTGATATCCAACACATATTGATTTTGTATTACTCCTGACATGCTAGAAACGTTTCAGGTTATTTACTTTATTTTAAAGTATTGCGCAATATTTATGACGTCAGAGCTAGTTACAGCGGACTAGGCTGGCACACAATGGAAAGACTGATGTGAATTTTATAAGGCGTGAGTATGCTGCTTCCCTACACATGGTATGGATTTTTGTCTCAAAACAGGTCTGTGAAGAAATGTATGAATATGGCCGAGAGACACATTTCCTGTTTTTATACTTCAGGAAGGCTTAGGACAGTATACATAGACCTTGCCTGATTAGAACGATGACAGGGTTTGGTATGCCGAAGAAATTAGTCGAACTGGTGGAGGTACGCCTAAATGACACAAAAATTAAGGTTAAGGTAGGCAATAAAATGATAGAAACCTTTCAAGTTGCAACTGGATTACGCCAAGGAGATGTCCTCTTCAACCTGGCACTTGAGATGGTAATGCAGCATTTCAACAAAGAAAACTTCCACTGCATTCAAATTAGCAATGAACACAATACATATCTGGCCTTTGCATACAACACTGCACTATTAGCATGCACACAAGAATATATGAAAAGAAGTATCCAGACCTCAGAGCTATTGGCAGCTAGAATCGGTCTACAAATTAGCTCTGGAAATACAGGGTATGTGCTCATAGGAAGAAAGATCCAAAACTCAAGATTTAATTGTGAACCACACCAGGTATAAACATGTGAAACAGTTCAAATATCTTGGACCAATTTTTACAGAAGTGACATCAATTGAAGTAGCGATAAAAGCAGGACTGCAAATGGGAAACAGATGCTATCACTCTCTAGACCATATATTAAAATGTAGAAGTGTCTGTCAGCAACTAAAACTACGGTTGTACAAGAAATTAATAATGCCAGTAGTACTTCATGGTCCTCAAACCGGGAGCACTCGAAAGCAAGACCTTAATCGAGTGCTTACATTTGTAAGAAAGGTTCTCAAGAAAATATTTGGACCAGTCCGAGATCAGACTACTGGAGAACGGAGAAGACGCCATAACACAAAATTAGAAGAGCTATACAAGAAGCCTAACATCTAAAGAGTGATGAGAAGCAACTAGTCCGAGATCAGACTACTGGAGAATGGAGAAGACGGCATAATACAAAATTAGAAGAGCTATACAAGAAGCCTAACATCTAAGGAGTGATGAGAAGCAACTAGTCCGAGATCAGAGTACTGGAGAATGGAGAAGACATCATAGCAGAGAATTAGAAGAGCTGTGCAAGGAGCCTAACATCATGGGAGTGATGAGAAGCAAAAGGCTGCAATGGGCTGGACATGCAGTTGCAATGGAGGCAACAAGGTGGCCCAAAATTGCAATGGACTGGATCCCGCCAGACAGCAGACCAGTGGGAAGAACTCAGAATTAGAAGAGCTGTACAAGAAGGATAACGTCTTGGGTATGATGAGAAGCAAAAGGCTGCAATGGGCTGGGCATGCAGTTGCAATGGAGGCAACAAAGTGGCCCAAAATTGCAATGGACTGGATCCCGTCAGGCAGCAGACCAGTGAGAAGACCTCAGAATTAGAAGAGTTGTACAAGGAGGATAACATCTTGGGAGTGATGTGAGGCAAAAGGCTGCAATGGGTTGGACATGCAGTTGCAATGGAGGCAACAAGGTGGCCCAAAATTGCAATGGACTGGATCCCGTCAGGCAGCAGACCAGTGGGAAGAACTCAGAATTAGAAGATCTGTACAAGGAGGATAACGTCTTGGGTGTGATGAGAAGCAAAAGGCTGCAATGGGCTGGACATGCAGTTGCAATGGAGGCAACAAAGTTGCCCAAAATTGCAATGGACTGGATCCTGTCAGGCAGCAGACCAGTGAGAAGACCTAGAAAGATGTGGATCGATGGAGTGAGAGAAGACTTGTTGCAAGTGGGAATCACGGAAAATTGAAGACAGATAGCAGAAGATAGAGACAGATGGAGAGTTCTAACTATGGTGGCGCGCGGTCCACTGGGTCTGATCGCGAGAATGAATGATATATGAATATGAATGAATGATAGAGTAAATCATTGAAATACGGTATATTAATATAATAGTGCAACCTAACATACAGAACAATAGACGGACGTGGGCGATTCCAGCAGTACAATGCGACACCCCACACGTCTATAGTTGCTACAGAGTGGCTCCAGGTACTCTCTTCTGAGTTTAAACACTTCCAACGGCCAGTAAACTCCCCAGACATGAACATTATTGAGCATATCTGAGATTCCCTGCTACGTGCTGTTCAGAACAAATCTCCACCACCTGGTTCTCTTACTGATTTATCGGTAGCCCTGTAGGGTTCATGGTGTCAGTTCCCTCCGGCGTTGCTTCAGACATTAGTCGAGTCCATGCCATATCGTGTTGCGGCATTTCTGCGTGCTCACAGAAGGCCTCTAGGTTATTAGGCAAGTGTACATGTTTCTGTGGCTCTTCAGCGTATTTTACACCAGTCTTCACACAATCATAAAATCGGTGGCATTTTGTTTTATAAGCTGCTATTGGCTACAGGGCAATTCAAACCCGATGCCGTTTTGCTTTTTATGTTGTTTTTAGCCTCGGGAAAATTAAAATCTGATATTTCCCATCTCATGTGATAGACCTCGTCATGGTCGATGGGCTTACATAGGGAACAGTGCTTCAGCTGCTTATGCTGTCATGCACAGTGAGAAGCATGGATGGTCTAATGCGGAAGCCACAGCCATCGTATTGCAAGTCTTCTGTTTTTGAAGCTGACCTATTTACGTTCAGACACTTACAGTAGCATCTATTGGTATAATTTTTGTTAACATTATTTTTGTTCCTTGACGTTTCTCGCTGGATGAATAACACGCTGTTGAAATCTGAGGCCGGCAAAACTAACTGCTCGAGTTTATAATTACTTGGCTTTTGACTTGTTTTCTGTCATTTCTGCGTTAACTAATATTTATATTTAGATCTTCGAGGCCTCTCACGCTGGTGGCCGTTTCGTGATTTCTCTTTGGTGTGTTCTCTACCTCTTTCATTTGATCTGCTGTGTATATTTTAAATTCAGGTTTGATTCTGTGTGCTAAAGGTTTCTGTCCGAGAGCTGCATGCTAAGTTCTGACAACTCGTCGGAAATGTAGTTGATAATGTAGGTGACCATCTAAGGTAGATAGTCAAATTTATATGTTCTTTGTCTTGCTAGTTTAAGCTGACTGCAGTTACGATTAGTTACCAAATTCCATTTTTTCAGAATTCTTCTCGTTTTGGGCCAAACAAAGATGCGCTACTAGCTGTAATTAAGCACGGTGGACGCGGTGAAAGAGCTTTGTTAATTACACTGTTTCCTTGTTTTACTGCCTTTTAAGGCGGCTATTAGTTGCAGTTGCTTTTCATATTTTATTGTCTGTGTTCTTATTATACTGAGCGTTTACCACAGCGGAAAATTTAGTATTGTCTAAATTGCTTTTCCGACGTGTCTGCCTGGAACATTATGAGAGGTAAATCTTCTTGTTGTTTCTGGTGTTTGATGTTATTATTATACAAACTAATTGAAACAGCACCATACTGTTTCATCAAGCATCTCACCATTATCACCAAGCATACCGTTTCCGTGTCAAAATAAATTCTGTCGTGTGAAAGCCGCTTTTTTTTGTGTTTTTGTTTTCTTTTCTATGTTAGAGTGTTTATATGGTTTCTGTTTCGGTTGGCATATGTTTCAGTTTCTTCTAACACTTTGAATAAGGCAAGATTTTGTTGCCGATGTAGAACTTTTAAGTCAGACTGGTTACCGTTTAGGTGCCCAGTGGTGTTTATAAGCCCAACATATGCTGTTTTGTTTTGCTTTACTTTGTTATATTTTATCATTTATGATGATGGCTGCAATGCCAATACCGGTAATCCATTTTAGTAGGTAATTGTTTGCCAAGAAGAACGTCATGCTTACCACCAAGAGCTGCCGATAAAATTTCTTTATTTAACAACCACTGTTTATAGGTCATTAACATTGTGCTACGTGAAAACTAAACTTCAGGGTCAAATTCGCTAGAGATCCAGCTGAAATATGTGCATAGACATGTGAGATATATATGACACGAGTGTTTGCAGGCAAGTCAGCAGGTAAAAGAACTCATCCTAAACCCTCACATCAGTTTTAACCAAAACTGGTACAGATATTACTTACTAACTGGAAGGAAATACTGTGTGGGTAAGAACCAGCAACCTCCTATTTGAATGGAAGACCGAAGGGGAGAGATAAGGGGTGAGGAGAAGCTGCAGGAGGCAGGAGGAGAGGGCAGAGGAGAGATGAAGTGATGGAGCAGATGGGCATGGGGAGGGGAGAGGGGGTGGGCAGACTGACATAGAGAGAGGAGAGGAGCAGAAAAGGAGAGAGAGGCGGGAATAGCAGGACGAAATGGACCGATTATGGGGTGGAGCGGGTTGGCAGAGAGCGGGGGGAAAAGGAGATGTAGGGAAAGGATGGTGGAGGAAGAGAGAGAATGGGAAGTAGGAAATGGGATAACAGAATCGGAATAAACACTTATCCGTACCACGCTAGGTAATATAAATTACACCGTCAATCACAAACTGGTACTAGACAATACCCATTCGTGGTATATAAACAGTCAGCATTAAAGCTAGGAAGGGAGGCATTCTACATAATGCTGACTTACGGCTGTTAACTGTTTACCACATGAACAAAAGATGATCTAGCGTTCTGGATATGTCTATAGTTCCAGTACAGTTTTAGTGACTCGTATCGCAAAGTTTATATATGTTGTGTGACGTACGTCGTAATAAGCATCAGATAACAACTTATATCTGTTACAAGAACAGTTGCGGTGACAGAAACAAAATGCATAAAGTAACGACTTACACACAAGACAGACGCCCGTGTGAAACAAGCTATAGATATATTCAACAAGTGCGTTTGAGGATAAAACCACACTCCAGTCAAAAATAAGTGGGGCTACAACAAAGTAAGTTTAAAAGCATGAGATGTCACCTGCTCCACGGTATATGAAACACAACATATGTAAGATCCTATAACTTAAGGGAATCAGTTACGTTGTGAGCTGGCCGTTGTGGCAAAGCGGTTCTAGGCGCTTCAGTCTAGAACCGCGCGACCGCTACGGTCGCAGGTTCGAATCCTGCCTCGGGCATGAATGTGTGTGATGTCCTTAGGTTATTTAGGTTTAAGCAGTTCTAAGTCTAGGGGCTGATGATCTCAGATCTTGAGTCCCTTAGTGCACACAGCCATTTGAACCACTGGTACGGTGTGAAGCTACACAAAATGAGATGAGAGTATACTGGGATTTACATCATTACAATTATGTTGTCAGTTATATAAACACTTCATTAAAGCAACAGACACATATAATACATACCTGAATGAACCGCGTAAATATACTACATTACAGCAAATGTAAAAAGCTGATTTCTATACATTAATAGTTCTCTCACCATCTCGCATAACAAATTAAAAAAATAGTTGCGTCTAATGAACGATCAATAAGTTATTTAAGAGAAGGAAAAGATACGCTGAATCATAATCATACTCTGTAGAGTGTACATCTAATGTAAGTTACCAAAGTGTTCCATTCTGCAAGAGGTGTGATCTGAGCACTTTTGTAGACAGACAGCATGAATCATATCAACAATCAGGTTCAGTGATCGTTTAAACCTAACCATGTTCAACATGTTATAAAGTAAGGCCACATGACGATGTAGATACTACACGTATTTTCACAGGCGTTTTAAAACCAATACACAATATAATTTTTTATCCGTCCTCAGCAACTTCAGTGATAACAAAATAATAAGCAACCAGTTGCATAAAGGAAATTTAATTGCTTTACCGGCTGACGCTCACAAATAATGTGAAGAAGGGCACCAAGTGCCCGAAACTGGTAAATTTCTTTCATGCAACTGGTTGCTTATTATTTCGTTATGTACAATACTCTTTACACAAATCACTGAAAATGTAATATGGAAGGAATAAAAGCGTAATGTGGAGCTAATGTAACATTAAGAGCATTCATATGGATTTCTCTATTGGAACTATTACGTGGCCTGGAGAATGTCTTTGAAACTTTTGACGATAACCCAATTATTAATATCAGCTTTTTTTCATTGTAAACAGTACTTTTTGTTTTAGATGTGTGTGAATTTCCATCTAAAATATCCAGGTACACCCTCTCCAGTTTTGCACAACAATTCTAACTTATCCTTTAAACTTAAAACTGAATGATTCTCATATTTTAGGTGTAGGGAGAATTGGGACGTTATCATTTTTGCAAATACGTTCCTTGTATCTGATAAATTTTACAGTCCATTTGATCCTACGTAGACTTTATCGTAGTCACTGTTAACAGTTGTGTATACTCCCGGCTAGTCAACCGGACGAGTGTAATCGATGGTGTCTACTGTAGGGTTTCTCTTAGCGTTGTTGGTATGAAAAGTTACTGCAATATTAGTTTCAGAAAAAAAAATTATTTAATTTTGTCGGTCAACTTTCCTGTGAATAGAAATGCAACAAACTTGTTTCACCTTTTTCTCTTCATTTTCAGTGTAAATTCCTTCCACTGTAGCTTTTCATTGACTTTGTTATTCAGCTAAAAATCTCATGTCAAAACTGTATCCATCACGTATTGCTTCGTATGTCATAAGGTGTCTAACTTATTTCGCGAAGCCGTGTAGTTGTTGAATATGGCTGTAGCTTGTTTCGCAGAGACGTCTCTCTCTCTCTCTCTCTCTCTCTCTCTCTGTCTCTCTGCTTGGTGTGGTGTGTCTGCGTCTGGTGTGTCTGTGTCTGTATAAGCCGCTTTTTAGGCAATTTGTTTCTGTCACCGCATCTGTTCTTGTAACACTCGTAAGTTGCTATTGGATACAACGCACAGGTTATTTTCTATTACGTCTGTTACGTCTGTCACATTTACTCATTGAAACACACGACAACAACGTATTACATTGTGTTGGTGCATTAGTTCGCAGCGTTCATGTTTTGCACGTTGGCATTGCGGTTGTAGTGAGTTTACTTATCGATTGTCATGTTTTTATTTGTAGTTCACTGTAGCCATTTGAGTTTACATATCGTATATATGAGGCGTCTATTCCTTCAGACGTGTCAGAAAGAACGACACCAGATATATATGTTTAAGGTTAGTGCGAGTGCACACCAGGTTAGAGCTCTCACTGGAATCAGCGAAACGCTGCGAGTAAAGAGGATGATGGTCAAGACGGCACTACATTCGTGCTTGTGGATAGGTTTATAATTTCGGCCTGACGAAAGGCGCTCTATGCGTAGTCTGTGCAGCTGGGATTACCTGTGCCTCTGGATCGTGTAGTCGTAAACGCATCTGCCTAGTAAGCACCACATTTGGGTTCGAATTCCGGTGTGGCAAAAAATTTTCACCTTTCCAATTGATTTAAATTAATGCCCAGTCGCAACCAATGTCTATAATTCCTTTGTATCTTTGCATGTTGTCGTTTGGAGATACTGAATGGAGCTGTGGGCACTACAAAATGCAGTGACAAGTGGAGAAATCGGAACGTTACCGACACATTCTTCTGTATGAGTTCAATAAAGTGACAGCCGCGGATGTAGTCAGAATCGTTTGCGCTGTGAATGGAGATAATGCCGTTGCCATGGTATGGCAGGGAAATGGTACTCCCATTTTAAGGTGGATAGTTTTGACGATAGTGACTCTCTACCTTCAGGAAGGCTTTGGGGGTTTGATGAAGATCATTTAAACGCATTAATCCACAATGAGCCACGCCAGTGTACTCGACAAATGACTAATGTGATGATCTGTGATCATTCGTGCGACATTTGTATGTAGTGGGGAAGGTTCACAAATCGGGTGTATGGGTACTGCATGCTCTAAGCCTAAATCTCAAAAATCAGAGAGTGGTCGCCTGTGCATCTCTACTTCCTCGTCATCAATTGGCTCGTAAAGAACACAGACCTTTCCTATCTTGTATCGCTACTGGTGACAATAAATGGTGTCTTTCAGAAGAAGTCAGAAAAAGAAAGTAATGGCTGAACCTATACAAAGCAACAAGTCCCCGTACAAAGACCTGTGCACATCCACAGAAGATAATGTTCTACATCTTGTCGAACAGTGACGGTATGGAGTTCTACAAATTGCTTCCCCGAGTTGTAACCGCCACTGCTGACAGTTATTGACAACAACTGAGACGTCCTGAGTACAAAGTCCAACAAGAACCACCAGAAACACTACATGAAGAGATGTTATTCCACGATGATACCGGATCGGATTCTGCTACACTGAAGAAAAACACTGTACATGAGCTGGATTGGGAAGTGATTTCGCACCCAGCTCATTTAACTGACCCTGACCCCTCAGAATTTCACCTATTCTGCTATCTGTCGAACCGCTTTCAAGTAACTTCCTTTTCTAATGAAAAATATGCTCCGAACTTAGCTCGACAAGCTCTTCGCCTCAAAACCACGTGATTTTGACAGATGCAGGTTCGAAAAATTATCCCAGTGTTGACAGACTGATGTAAACAATGAAGGAGAACATATTATTTATGAATAAAGAATGTTATGTGTATCTGTTTTGTTTATCAGACTTACTTAAAAACGCACCAACGCAATATAATCTTCAAATCCAGCCACTAAATTTGTACTGGAACTATCGATGAAACCAGACTTCTTGATCACCTTGGGTTCAACTGGTAAATGGTGATCAACTATGCAATCGTCAGTATGTATGATGCCTCCCTTCCTAGATTTGGTTCTGGTGGTTAATGTAGCCTGAATGAGTGTACAGTTTTGAACGGTTTACGATTGACGACATAATTACACAAAAAGTAATATTCCAAAAATTCGATATATCTAAGTTTTTATTGCATTCGTTGTTCATAGTTCATTACACTACTCTGTGTGTCGTACTTTAATTTCCATTGACAAAATAATGAATTTCATTATTTGATGCCAATGATTTTAAATCGCCTAATATGATGATGTAAATGTTTTAATGTGACTATGGAACTAGTTATTACGTGTGGAGTTTCGTTAACCATTAGGTCATTTAACAAAATTTTGGCACTTTATTCTTTTGTTGTTATTTGTATCTTCTTTCAGTTGGTATACGGGAACCTGATGACGACTTGTGGACTGAAACTGGAGGGATCTATTGTCTGGAGAGCTCTGTTGTGTGCCGCAAGTCGTAATTGGAAGAGACTGCTTACCAAACATGCTGCTTAGAATATTCTCCCAATATAACTTTTGGAGGGTGTGGTTTATTAGTTTCGTGGATGACATGTTAGGACACGCCTAATGGTTTATGCGATGCAAGAGATCATTAGTGTTTTGTTGGCGTGCTTAAATACAGATTGGTACTCAAGCTTTTTAATGGACTCTAAGAAACAAGAGTTAGTGATTGTGATTATAAGTTTTTGAATGACGGTAGTGGATCAGAATCCATAATGTTTCGTGGTACCTAACTAGTGGCTGTGGTAGAACACTTGGAGGTGACTAATTATGGCTACTCTGTTGCCGGGTGGCAGGTTCTTGGAGTTTCTGCATTGGGTGAATTTGGGCCTTGAGAGAAGTAACAACTCAAGAGCATTCACTTAAGGGGACAGACACAAGAATTTGAAAGCTGAAGGCTTTCTTGTTCGTGCAGTGTCGTTTTGCCCCTGAGTTCGTCAAGATCTGCCTGATCAATTAAAGAGAAACCATGACTTTTAAAGGAACCATTACATAAGGCATATACGCGGCTAAGCTATTATTTACGATAAGCGGTGTCGGCTGACAGTTTCAATTAGCGATCTTTAGTGGGATGTGTGTGATACAAGAAAAGTTTTAGTTTTTATCTTACTATTTAACCTTAAGAACTATGATGCTTGTGGCACCTAGGTTTTGGTTTCTCCTTTGTGTTGATGATTTTTCTCCGTCAGTGGGGGCTTATCTTGTCACTGGCACTCATTACACTGAAGTTTGAAATAAGGGACATATAATAAAGCCAAGGTGCATAGTTGAAGATATAAAGATTGAAGGAGCGAGAAGGAGAGGTAGACCGAAGATGACGTGGAAGGATAAGATATCCGGGGACGTAAGGGAGAAAGGATGGAAGAAGGAAGAGGCAATGGATAGAGTACTATCGAGGAGGAGAATCCAGAAGAGCAACGCCGATCCTATGTGACGTTGGACATGGCGACGATAAAGAAAAAGAAGAAGAATAAAGCCAAGGTGTATAAACTAAAAAATGGTTCACGACTTAGGAATGAAACTGTTGAAAAATATAACTCGAAAAGATCTTTCAAGAAACAAACATATTGAATATATGTCAGGTGGTCGTAATTGCTGCAAGACTGACACAAAGAGTTTTGATTATGTTACAACTACCTAATTTGAAAGACAAAGATATTTACTATTGAAAGAAATTAACAGAAAATCACAGACTCAGATCCTTTTTAATTCATTAACGTTACAAAATAATTGCTTTCGACAAAGGCAGAAAAAGCAAGGAAAATATTATACACTCCTGGAAATTGAAATAAGAACACCGTGAATTCATTGTCCCAGGAAGGGAAAACTTTATTGACACATTCCTGGGGTCAGATACATCACATGATCACACTGACAGAACCACAGGCACATAGACACAGGCAACAGAGCATGCACAATGTCGGCACTAGTACAGTGTATATCCACCTTTCGCAGCAACGCAGGCTGCTATTCTCCCATGGAGACGATCGTAGAGATGCTGGATGTAGTCCTGTGGAACGGCTTGCCATGCCATTTCCACCTGGCGCCTCAGTTGGACCAGCGTTCGTGCTGGACGTGCAGACCGCGTGAGACGACGCTTCATCCAGTCCCAAACATGCTCAATGGGGGACAGATCCGGAGATCTTGCTGGCCAGGGTAGTTGACTTACACCTTCTAGAGCACGTTGGGTGGCACGGGATACATGCGGACGTGCATTATCCTGTTGGAACAGCAAGTTCCCTTGCCGGTCTAGGAATGGTAGAACGATGGGTTCGATGACGGTTTGGATGTACCGTGAACTATTCAGTGTCCCCTCGACGATCACCAGAGGTGTACGGCCAGTGTAGGAGATCGCTCCCCACACCATGATGCCGGGTGTTGGCCCTGTGTGCCTCGGTCGTATGCAGTCCTGATTGTGGCGCTCACCTGCACGGCGCCAAACACGCATACGACCATCATTGGCACCAAGGCAGAAGCGACTCTCATCGCTGAAGACGACACGTCTCCATTCGTCCCTCCATTCACGCCTGTCGCGACACCACTGGAGGCGGGCTGCACGATGTTGGGGCGTGAGCGGAAGACGGCCTAACGGTGTGCGGGACCGTAGCACAGCTTCATGGAGACGGTTAAGAATGGTCCTCGCTGATACCCCAGGAGCAACAGTGTCCCTAATTTGCTGGGAAGTGGCGGTGCGGTCCCCTACGGCACTGCGTAGGATCCTACGGTCTTGGCGTGCATCCATGCGTCGCTGCGGTCCGGTCCCAGGTCGACGGGCACGTGCACCTTCCGCCGACCACTGGCGACAACATCGATGTACTGTGGAGACCTCACGCCCCACGTGTTGAGCAATTCGGCGGTACGTCCACCCGGCCTCCCGCATGCCCACTATACGCCCTCGCTCAAAGTCCGTCAACTGCACATACGGTTCACGTCCACGCTGTCGCGGCATGCTACCAGTGTTAAAGACTGCGATGGAGCTCCGTATGCCACGGCAAACTGGCTGACACTGACGGCGGCGGTGCACAAATGCTGCGCAGCTAGCGCCATTCGACGGCCAACACCGCGGTTCCTGGTGTGTCTGCTGTGCCGTGCGTGTGATCATTGCTTGTACAGCCCTCCCGCAGTGTCCGGAGCAAGTATGGTGGGTCTGACACACCAGTGTCAATGTGTTCTTTTTTCCATTTCCAGGAGTGTATTTTCACAAGTGCAAAATAAATATTTATCTCGAACATCTTCTGTTCCTGCTGGGGTTGTACAATCAGGCCCTAAGGGCAATTAGGACGCAAATATCAAGAGATGAGCTATGCGACGTTCATAATTTCAATTTGGAGTCAAGCACATCCTTGGTACAGATAACATCGATGCTTACAGGCTCAGTGGGACGTTTGAGGAAGAAGGGGATCTACCTCCAGAAGAGGAGTAACCGAGTACGTTACATTATTATGTATGTCCTGTAATAACGGAGTGCTCTCTGCGTTTAAGGACATAGACGAGGATGATGATAATGATGATGTTTGGTTTGTGTGGCGGTCAACTGCGCAGTTATAAGCGCCTGTATTACCAACCTTTTCGCAGTCGAATCTCACCACTTTCATGAATGATGATGAAATGATGAGGAGAGCACAAACACCCAGTCATCTCGAGGCAGGTGAAAATCTCTGACCATTCCGGGAATCGAACCCGGACATAGACGAGCTGCAGTACTCCGATACTACTGAAACTGGGAATAAAGACAGAAGAAACTGTTAACCTGTACGTCCTGAAAGATAATGAACTGTGCTGTTCCGTCTGCGGTGGCCTGGGTACAGGATGGTGCCACCCAAGGAACCAGTACGTACCGTGTCCAAGTACTGTCATGAGACGCCTTCTGGGGGAGAATGTGGGTGTTTCAAGAGCGGAATGAAGATCAGGAAGAGTTTTACTTGGAAAGCCGTGGATTAGCAGACTCTGGGTATGGTAGAAGGCTGTAAGACATGTGGGCGCTGATGACCACGCTGTTTAGCGCCCGTAAACCTCAAACACACACACTGTAAGACATGTGGTGTGAGAAAGCCAGTGCCGGGGGCTCGCCTATCATTACTGGCATAAGAGGTAATTAGCAAACTGCCGGAGAGGATGAAAGCGGATTGTGTGGACCTGTTCCCATGGTCGCGTGAAGGCAACCAATACGCATTAATATAGGTGAACGCATTGACGCGTGTTACATGGTTGAATCCGAAGTGTGGTTTGTTGTTGCGGTCTTCAGTCCAGAGACTGGTTTGATGCAGCTCTCCATGCTACTCTATCCTGTGCAAGCTTCTTCATCTCCCAGTACCTACTGCAACCTACATCCTTCTGAATCTGCTTAATGTATTCATCTCTTGGTCTCCCTCTACGATTTTTACCCTCCATGCTGCCCTCCAATCCTAAATTGGTGATTCCTTGATGCCTCAGAACATGTCCTACTACCTCTCAAATGACGATTAAAGACCTCCAGACAGTATCCGGTGCCTTCGTACCCTGCAGAATGCTGGACACAGTCAGCACTTCTAATTTCACTCTATTTTCAGGTTGGGATTTGTCACACCACAACAACTACCTAATATCAAAATTCATCATTTGGTGAGCGAGTTAATCACGATTTGTGCGCTGCACTGATTGCTTATTATCACGCTGCACATCGCATTGAGACACTTTGTTACCTTGGTTAGGATTTGCGTTTAATATAGCAGTTCATAAGGAGCACAAACAGATTCTTTCTGGAACACGTGGATGCTACACAAAAATCTGAGTCAAACGAAAGAGAGTTCAGAAGGACTTAAAGCTCGCCGATTAGAACATGGAACCCATATACAGGAAGGCACCCAAACACACTTTAGCTAGGAGTCAGGTTGTCGTCACGAACTTCGCCTCAGTAAGCAGAGGGTCACGTCATGTCATGGGAAACTCCTACCTGCACTCGTGGGACCCGCTCAACTTCTCCGCTTCATGACATCAGTCAAGTTACTCGTCAAGGATCCTCACATCATACTTATAATTGGGTTGCAAATGTTCCAAACTAAGCTCTTCCAGGCGGCTGCCGCACCCAGCGTAGATAAAGTTCTGCTTTCTGTGTCAAAGGGATGTGACTTCTTTCCTGTGTGCTTGTTAGCTAGGGAGGGGTATTCTCCATCATAGGTTTCGTGCTATTTCATGATCTGTCATGATAATAACTATGGGAATTAAATGATTCAGCCATTTTTGTCATGTTGTATGTGTGTAACATTGTACAGTGAGATGACAAAAGTTATGGGATATCTCCTACTGCCGTGTCAGCACTCTTTTTGCCCAGCGTAGCGTAGGATCTCGACCTGCCATGGATTCCAGAAGTCTATGGAAGCCCCGTGCAGAGATATTGAACCGTGCTGTCTCTATAGCCGTCCATAATTGCGAAAGTGCTGTCAGTGTAGAATTTTGTGCGTGAATTGAGCTCTTTATTGTTTCCATCTCGGGCGATCTGGGTGGCCAAATGATTCGCTCGAACTCTCAATGATATTGTTGAAACCAATAAAGGTCAATTGCGACCCTGTGGCATGAAGCATTGCCATCCATAAAAATTCCAACTTTTTTGGGAC
Source organism: Schistocerca gregaria (assembly GCF_023897955.1). Classification (NCBI taxonomy): domain Eukaryota; kingdom Metazoa; phylum Arthropoda; class Insecta; order Orthoptera; family Acrididae; genus Schistocerca; species Schistocerca gregaria. Next base: position 745,238,964 of record NC_064922.1, read on the forward strand.
TATCAAGTCCATTAATGGCTGCAAATTGTCTCCAAGAAGCCGAACATAACCATTTCACGTCAATGATCGGTTCAGTTGGACCAGGAGGCCCAGTCCATTCCATGTAAACACAGCCCACATCATTATAGAGCCACCACCAGCTTGTTGACAACTGGTCCATGGCTTCGTGAGGTCTACGCCGCACTCGAACTCTACCATCAGCTTTTAACAACTGAAACTGTGACTCATGTGACCCGGCCACGATTTTCCAGCCGTCTAGGGTCCAAATGATATGGTCATGAGCCCAGGAAAGGCGCAGAAGGCGATGTGATGCAGTTAGTAAAGGCCCTCCGTGTCGGCCGTCTGCTGCCGCAGACCATTAAAGCCCAATTTCGTGGCACTGTACTAACGTCCTACGTCCCAACTGATATGTGCGGTTATTTCACGTGGTGTTACGTGTCTGCCAGCACTGGTAACTCTACGCTCCCGATCATTAAGTGAAGGCCATTGGCCATTGCGTTGTCTGTTTTGAGAGGTAATGCTTGAAATCTGGTATTCTCGACGCACTCTTGACACCGCGGATCTTGGAATTCTGAATTACCTAACGATATCCAAAGTCGTATGTCCCACGTTTCTAGCTCCAACCACGATTCCGCAATCAAAGTCTGTTATTGCCCGTAATGAGGCCATAATCACGTCGGACATCTTCTCACATCCATCACCTGAGTATAAATGACAGCACTGATACTACGCTGCCAATTTATACGTTACGTAGACGATACTACAGCCATCTGTATATGTATATATCGCTATCCTATGACTTTTTTCACATCAGGATACGAATCACAGTGCTTACGTTGTATTCTAATCTTTATCTGACGATTTCAGTTTGCCAGACTAATCGCTCGTTTTAGGCGCTGTGCGAATAACGTCGCGGCGAGCCACAAAGACTGGGGAACGCTACGGGGCCGGTTATCGGCTGTCAATGCGGCAGGTAGAGTTTCTTTACGTATCAGCACGCAACCAGCACGCATCGCCTGACATGATGTAACAGCCACAAGAGAGGTATGCCATGTGTCAAGCCATTGCCGAGTTGGACGCACTGGCTGGACTTCTCATCAGCAAAGTGGATCGGCAGTGATTGGCTTCAATTTGTGTAAAGGATGACTTGTGTAAAGAGAGAGCTTCTATGTGTCTATGGGTCCCATGTTCTTATTCAGTTGCTGATTTGTTTGTGAAGATGATTATTACAGTGTCAATCGGTGACTTGGAATTTATATAAATTTGCCTAATTCATCATGAGTGAGCGTTCGTAAAATCTACGTAACAGTTTTTAATTAATTGCCTTTCAGTGGGTGTAAGATTTATTTCAGTGAGTGTTATTCGCTGTTGGTCAGCAGAGAAGAGATTTCTGCAAATTTTTTCTTACACTATTGTATGGTGGATCTAACTTTAACGTTGACTGTTATGTAATTTGGCATACTTCCCTTTGGTCTTAATAATTATTATTGTGAGGAAATAATTTGAGGGTATCAGATACTTTGATTTGGAGATGTCAGTGGACACCCATGACCATGTAATAGCCTATTATCTTAAGTGAATTATTTGAGCTTGTTTTGGAGGTATTTCAAGGGCTGATAATTACTTTGAAAGTAAATTCATTGAAGACAGTTGTTCAAGTTAAAGAATGAGCACTAAAAATTATTTGAGAATATATTTTGTAAAACTTGCATGTATTTTAATTGTGGTTGCACTGTACCTTGTACTTCCTGAAATGATTAATTTGTTTGTCAGCAGGCACTGGGAGCACTCCCCTTGGAGTAGCATATTTAACTGGATTTTTAAATGTAATAAATGCTTTTTGGACTGTCTCTCAACCTAGCACCACCACTCCTAATCATAGTTCTGCTACGAAAGGATTCCTGTTTCGTAGTGATTTGAAGACGTGCAGAGATACGTCGACCGAGTGCATCCCAGATATGCTCGATGGGGTTTAGGTCTGGAGAACAGGGAGACCATACGATTCGCCTGATATCTTCTGTTTCAAGATACTCCTCCACGATGGCAGCTCGATGGGGCCCTGCGTTATCATCGATCAACAGGGAGGTGGGACCCATTGCACCCCTGAAAAGGCGGACACACTGGTGCAAAATGACGTCCCAAGACACCTGACCTGTTACAGTTCCTCTGTCAAAGATACGCAGGGGTGTACGTGCACCAATCATAATCCCACTACACACCGTCAAACCACGACCTCTATACAGGTCCCTTTGAAGGACATTAAGGGGTTGGTAACTGGTTCCTGGTTCACGATAGATGAAAAACCGGCGAGAATCACTGTTCAGACTATACCTGGACTCGTTCGTCAATCTAACCTGGGACCACTGTTCCAATGACCATGTAGTGTGTTCTTCACACAAGGGTATACGGTCTCTCCTGTGACCAGGGTTCAGTGGAATGTACCTTGGAGGTCTCTGGGCGAATAAACAATGTCTCTTCAGTCGTCTGCAGACTGTGTGTCTGGAGAAAAATCTTCGAGTGGCTGTGGTAAGGTCCAGAGCAAGGCTACCTGCAGTACTCTGTGGTCGTCGGCGGTAACTGTAGGTGAGATATCGGTCTTCTTGTGGTGTTGTACACCGTGGTCGACCCGTACTGTAGCGCCTGGACACGTTTCCTGTCTGCTGGAATCGTTGCCATAATCTTGAGATCACACTTTGTGGCACATGAAGGGCCCGTGCTACGACCTGCTGTGTTTCATCAGCCTCCAGACGCCCAAGTATTCTACCCCTCATCAATATGTGTTCTTTGAGCCATTTTCAACAAACAGTCACCATTAGCACGTCTCAAAACGTCTGCACACGTACTCGCCGCACCGTACTCTGACATGCACCAGCACACCTCTGCATACGTGGACTGCTGAAAGCGCCACCGTGCGACGACCACAGGTCAAATGCAAGGCTTGGTCATACCCAGTGGTGATTTGAACCCGCAAACCGCCCACCAGAGCGTTGTTTCGCCATGTATCAGCATTATCCTTGATTTATGAGCATATCCATGAGCCATATTACTCACGCTCATAAATTAAGGATAATATGTCCTCGAGCCGGGCGGGGTGGCCGAGCGGCTCTAGGTGCTTCAGACTGCAACCGCGCGACCGCTATAGTCGCAGGTTCGACTCCTGCACTCCTGCCACGGGCATGGATGTGTGTGATGTCTTTGGGTTAGTTAGGCTGAAGTAGTTCTAAGTTCTAGGGGACTGATGACCTCAGCTGTTGAGTCCCATAGTGGTCAGAGCCATTTGAACCATTTGAATATGTCCTCCACGAACTATGGATCCTGCCGCTGGTGGGGAGGCTTGCATGCTTCGGCGGTACAAGCGCTACAGGTAACCATACCCTAGGTGCAACCACAATGAAGACGCCAGACAAATGTGTAGTTCCTGAATAGTGGCAGCACCCTTTACAGTAGTTGCAGGGCGACAGTCTGGATGATCGACTGATCTGGCATTGTAACATCAACCAAAATGGACTTGATGTGCTGGTACTGCGAACGAATGGAAGCAAAGGGAAACTTCAGCCATAATTTTTCCCGAGGACATGCAGCATTACTGTATGGTTAAATGATGATGGCGTCCTCTTGGATACAATACTCTGGAGGTAAAATAGTCCCCCATTCGGATCTCTTGGTGGTGACTACTCAGGACGTCGTCATCAGGAGGAACAAAATTGGAATCCTCCGCAATGGAACGTAGAATATCAGATCCCTTAATCGGGCAGGTAGATTAGAACTCTGAAAAAGGGAAATGGATAGGTTAAAGTTAGATATAGTGGGAATTAGTGGTTCGATGGCAGGAGGAACAAGACTTCTGGTCAGATGAATACAGGGCTAGAAATGCAAAATCAGATAACGGTCGTGCAGGTGTGGGTTTAATAATGAAAAAAAAAAATAGGAAGGCCACTAACCTACTACGAACAGCATAGTGAACGCATTATTGTAACCAAGAAAGACACGAATCCCACGCCAACCACAGTGGTGCAAGTTTATATACCAACTACCTCCGCAGATGATGAAGAGATTGAAGAAATGTATGACACGATAAAAGAAATGATTCAGCTAGTTAAAGGAGAAGAAGGTTTAGTAGTCATGGGGGACTGGAATGCGATTTTAGGAAAAGGAAGGGAAGGAAAAGAAGTAGGTGAATTTGGACTGGGGGCAAAGAATGAAAGGGGTACCAGCATGGTAGAATTTTGCAAAGAGCATAACTTAGTCATAGCTAACACTTGGTTTAAGAAACATGAACGAAGGTGGGGTAAGTGGAAGAGGCCTAGAGACAATGGAAGGTTTCAGATCGACTTAGGAACCAGGTTTTAAATTGTAGGACATTTCCAGGGCGAGATGTGCACTCTGACCACAATTTATTGCTTATGAACTGTAGACTGAAAACGAAGAAACCGCAAAAAGATAGGAATTTAAGGAGATGTATCCTGAATAAACTGACAGAACCAAGGTTTATGAGAATTTCGGAAGGAGTATTGGAGAACGACTGACAAGAAGAGGAGAAAGAAATAGAGGAGAAGAAGAATGGGTAGCTTTGAGAGATGAATCAGTGAAGGCAGCAGAGGATCAAGTAGATAAAAAGAAGAGGGCTACTAGAAATCCTTGGTTAACACAAGAGATACTTAACTGATGAAAGAAGAAAATATAAATATGCAATAAAAGAAGCAGGCGAAAAGGAATACAAACGTCTAAAAATTGAGATCGATAGGAAGAGCAAAATAGCTGACCAGGGATGGCTAGAGGACAAATGTACGGCTGTAGAAGCATGTATCGCTGCGGGTAAGATAGATACTGTCTACAAGAAAATTAAATACACCTTTGGAGAAAAGAGAACCACCTGTATTAATATCAAGAGCTCAAACGGAAATCCCGTCCTAAGCAATGAAGTGAGAGCGGAAAGGTTGTAGGAGTATACAGGGGATCTATACAACGGCGATGTACTTGTGGGCAATATTATGGAAATGCAAGAGGACTTAGATGAAGATGATATGGAAGATATGATATCGTTTGAAGAATCTGACAGAGCAGTGAAAGACGTAAGTCGAAAGTTGGCCTTGGGAGACAGAGCCCTGACAAAACTCTTCCATCTGGTGAGCAAGATGTATGAGACAGGCGAAATATCCTCAGACTTCAAGATGAAAATAGTAATTTCCATCCCAAAGAAAGCAGGCGTTGACGGGCGTGAAAATTACCGTTCTATCAACTTAATAAATCATTCTTGCAACATAATAACACGAATTATTTACAGACGAATGTGAAAAGCGGTAGAAGCCGACCTCTGTAAATATCAGTTGGATTCCGTAGAAATATTGGAACACGCGAGGCAATACTGACCCTACGACTTATCTTAGAAGATGGGTTAACGAAAGGCAAACCTACATTGGAAGTATTTGTAGACTTAGAAAAAGCTTTCGAGTATGTTGACTGGAATACTCTTTTTCAGATTATGAAGGTGGTAGGGTTAAAATAAAGGGAGTGAAGAGCTATTTACCATTTGCACAGAAACCAGATGGCAGTTACAAGAGTCGAAGGGTATGAAAGGGAAGCAGTGTTTGAGAAGGAAGTGACACAGGGTTGTAGCCTGTCCCTGATGTTATTTAATCTGTATATCGTATAAGCAGTAAAGGAAACCAAAGAAAAATGTGGAATATGAATTAAAATCCATGGAGAATAAATAAAAACTTTGGCATTTGCCGACGACATTGTAATTCTGTCAGAGACAGCAAAGGACCTGGAACAGCAGTTAAACCGAATGCACTTTGTTTGCAAGGAGGATAGAAGGTGAACATCAACAAAAAAAAAAAAAAAAAAAAAAAAAAAAAAAAACAGAATAAGGGAGTGTAGTCGAATTAAATCAGGTGATGCTGAGGGTATTAGATTAGGAAATGAGACACTTAAAGCAGAAAATGATATTTTTAAATTGGGGAGCAAAATAACTGTTGATAGTCGAAGTAGAGAGGATATAAAATGTAGACTGGCTGTACCAAGGAAAGCGTTTCTGAAGAATTTGATAACATAGATTTAAGTGTGAGGATTTCTTTGCTGAAAGTACACTACTGCCTATTAAAATTGCTACACCAAGAAGAAATGCAGATGATAAACGGGTATTCATTGGACAAATGTATTATACTAGAACTGACACGTGATTACAATTTCACGCAATTTGGGTGCATAGATCCTGAGAAATCAGTACCCAGAACAACCACCGCCGGCCATAATAACGGCCTTGATACGCGTAGGCATTGATTCAAACAGAGCTCGGATGGCGTGTACAGGTACAGCTGCCCATGCAGCTTCAACACGATACCACGGTTCATCGAGAGCAGAGACTGGCGTATTGTGACGAGACAGTTGCTCGGCCACCATTGACCAAACGTTTTCAATTGGTGAGAGATCTGGAGAATGTGCTGGCCAGGGCAGCAGTCGAACATTTTCTGTATCCAGAAAGGCCCGTACAGGACCTGCAACATGCGGTCGTGCATTATCCTGCTGAAATGGAGGATTTGGCAGGGATCGAATGAAGGGTGGAGCCATGGGTCGTAACACATCTGAAATGTAAAGTCCACTATTCAAAGTGCCGTCAATGCTAACAAGAGGTGACCGAGACGTGTAAACAATGACACTCCATACCATCACGCGGGTGATATGCCAGTATGGCGATGACGAATGCACGCTTCCAATGTGCATTCACAGCGATGTCGCCAAACATGGATGCGACTATCATGATGCTGTAAACAGAATCTGGATTCACCCGAAAAAATGATGTTTTGCATACGTGCTCCCAGGTTCGTCGTTCAGTACAGCATCGCAGGCGGTCCTGCTTGTGATGCAGCGTCAAGGGTAACCGCAGCCATGGTCTCCGAGCTGATAGTCGATGCTGCTGCTAACTTCATCGAACTGTTCGTGCAGATGGTTGTTGTCTTGCAAACGTCGGCATCTGTTGACTCAGGGATCGAGACGTGGGTGCACGATCCGTTATAGCCATGCTGGTAAGATGCCTGTCATCTCGACTGCTAGTGATACGAGGCCGTTGGGATCCAGTACGGCGTTCCGTGTTACCCTCCTGAACCCACCGATTCCATATTCTGCTAACAGTCATTGGATTTCGACCAACGCGAGCAGCATACAACGTTTCACCAGGCAACGAAGGTCAACTGCTGTTTGTGTATGAGAAATCGGTTGGAAACTTTCCTCATGTCAGCATGTTGTAGGTTTCGCCACCGACGCCAACCTTGTATGAATGCTCTGAAAAGTAACCACTTACATATCACAGCGTCTTCTTCCTGTCGGTTAAATTTCGCGTCTTTATCACGTCGTCTTCGTGGTGTAGCAATTTTAATGACCAGTAGTGTCCTTATATGTAGTGTAGCCATGTGTGGAAGTGAAACAAACAGTTTAGAGAAGAAGACAATATAAGCTTTCGATGTGTGGTGCTACAGAAGAATGCTCAAGATTAGGTGGGTAGATCACGAAACTAATGAGGAGGTACTGCACAGAATTGGACATAAGAGGAATTTGAGGCACAACTTGACAAGGTAGATAGATCGGTTGGGAGGACACGTTCTGAGGCATCAAGGAATCAGTAGTTTAGTACTGGAGGAAGAGTGGAGAGTAGAAATGACCTAGAGATGAATACGCTAAGCAGATGCAGAAGAATCTAAGTTACAGTAGTTATTCGGAGATAAAGAGGCTTGCACAGGATAGAGTAACATGGAGAGCTGCATCAAAGCAGTCTCTGGACTGAACACCTCACCGAAAACAAATATATACATATAGGGTGAAAAAAAATTTCTGCGTAATAAAATAATCACACGAAGATAAGGATATCGTGCTGCTCTTTCGAAATACAAGGAAGATTTAAAAAGGATGTCGACCTGGTGAGACGTTGAATTGGTATGTCGTTCCACGGTCCGGACTCATTGTACTGCTCGTCCAAAGTTGAAAAAATTAAAACAATGAGAGAACTGAACAAGACAAACACATATATCTGGATAGAAAATTTTATTAAGATAATTTTGATAAAATCCACAATGCTATATTCCAATTTTAATTCAGTTGATGGATCTCAGGTCAGAAGCGACAGGGCTCCGCCATTGCGGCAAACTGGGACGGTGTTAGCCGAGAAATGGAAGCTATCGGGACGTGGGCAAAACCACAGCATCCGGAAAGTTCGAAGGCTAGCCAGTGGATACAAAATGATATACTGCTACGGAGTGTAATACTTAGTAGAGAGATAATTTTCTTGCAGATATCGTCCAGCAAAGGTCTCACTTGACGCTTTCATTTGAAGGTATTCTAATATCAAAAGCATTGACGTCTTTGTCGCCACCAATGGGCAGCACTGGGGGAAACGCATCAGTGTTCGAGAGAGTCTCTGCAGGAGAGACGCTCAGTAGCTCGGTACGGGCTTTTGTTAAAGTTTCGAGAACATACCTTCACCGAAGAGTCAAGCAGTATATTGCTCCCTCCTACGTATATCTCGCGAAGAGACCATGAGGATAAAATCAGAGAGATTAGAGGCCACACAGAAGCATACCGACAATCCTTCTTTCCACGAACAATACGAGACTGGAATAGAAGGGAGAACCGATAGAGGTACTCAGGGTACCCTCCGCTACACACTGTCAGGTGGCTTGCGGAGTATAGATGTAGGTGGATGTAGATGTAGTGCGACTGGAGCCCGAGGCAAACGGAAATGTATGGAGAGAAGACTGCAACGTAATTACAGTTCGTTTTTCCATATATAACACATATAATTTACCTGCAAGTCAAGCCAAATAGGAAGTGTATACATTTGATGATTATAAGTATTCTTGATTTGTGATAAATCTGCAGCCTTATACGAAGTCACACAATGCGCAAAGTGTATAACTTACCAGTCGTGGGGCCATTACTACAATGCATGTAAGTAATTTGGTCGCGTCTACTATTTCAATGTGTACTCCCTCATTGTTTCCAATTTGTTGTCGGTGACGATCATTCGGTTGCGATAGGAAGATAATTCCGTTATTTTGGGTTTTTTGAGGAAAGGCCAGCATTCCCGAACTACCCTGGGAAGAACCGCGTGGCAGGTTTAATTATAGGGTTATGAGAGAGCGTTCTGGTGCAAGAAGACTGGTTTATTTATTTATGAACTAACAATTACTTATACTTACTGAAAATGATCTGAATGTAACGCATGTCTATAACTTTTCTTTTATTTAAATGTTGTTGTAACTTATTAGTTTAGCAGAAGAAAGTGAACATATCATGACTGTAGAGCTTAAGGACGATGTACACACAAAAAAAAGTTGTGCATCACCTCGGTTCCGAGAGTTCCGGAACTTGTACATAAAGATCATTTATGCCCATTTTATTACTCTTGAAAACATTGCATGTTCTACCGCCATACATCGAGACCTACAGAGGTGGAGGTCCAGACTGCTATACACACCGATACCTATAATACCAAGCAACCACGTCCTCTTGCACTGATGCGTGCCTGTATTCGTCGTGGTATACTATCCTCAAGTTAATCAAGGCACTGTTAGTCAGTCCATATTGTCCCACTCCTCAACGGCGATTCGTCGTAGATCCCTCAGAGTGGTGCGTGGGTCACGTCGTACATAAACAGCTCTTTTCAATTTATCACAGGCATGTAACTTCTTGGCAGTTTAAAACTGTGTGCCGGACCGAGACTCGAACTCGGGATTTTTGCCTTTGGCGGGAAAGTGTTCATTCTGGTATCAGAGGCATGTTAGATAGGGTTCATTTCTGGAGAACATGCTGGCCACTCTAGTCGAGCGATGTCGTCATCCTGAAGGAAGTCATTCACAAGAGGTGGACGACAGGGGCGTGAATTGTCGTCCAAAAAGACGAATGCCTCGCCAATATGCTGCCGATATGTTTGCACTATAGGTCAGAGGATGTCATTCACCTATCGTAAAGCCGTTATGGATTCTTCCATGACCACAAGAGGCGTACGTCGGCCCCTCATTGCCATCCCAAAACAACAGGGAACCTCCATCTTGCTGCACTCGCTGGGCAGTGTGTCTAAGGCCTGACCGGGTTGCCTCCAAACACGTCTCCGACGATTGTCTGGTTGAAGGAATATGCAACACTCATCGGTGAAGAGAACTTGATGACAATTCTGAGCGGTCCATTCGGCATGTTGTTGGAACCCATCTGTACCGCGCTGTAGGGTGTCGTGGTTGCAAAGAAGGATCGCGCCACGGAGGTCGGGAGTGAAGCTGCCCATCATGCACAATTTGAGTCGTAACACGACGTCCTGTGGCTGCACGAAAAGCACTATTCAACATGGTGGCGTTGCTGTCAGGGTTCCTCTGAGCCATAATCCGTAGGCAGCGGTCATCCCCTGCCGTAGTTGCCCTTAGGAGGCCTGAGTGAGACAAGTCGTTGACACTTCCTGTCTCTCTGTATCTTCTCCAGCTCCGAACAACACCGCTTTGGTTCACTCCGAGACACCTGGACACTTCCCTTGTTGAGAGCCCTTCCTGGTACAAAGTAACAATGCGGACGCGTTCGAACCGCGGCATTGACCTTCTAGGCATGATTGAACTACAGACAACTCGAGATGTTTACCTCCATCTTGGTGGAATGACTGGAACTGTTCGGCTGTCGGATCCCTTCCGTCTAATAGGCGCTGCTCATGCATGGTTGTTTAGATCTTTTGTTGGGTTTAGCGACATCTCTGAAGAGTCAATGGGACTGTGTCTGTGATACAATATCCACAGTCTACGTCTATTTTCAGGAGTTGTGGCAACTGGGGTGATGCAAAACTTATTTTGCTATGTGTATTTTTGGTGTGGATGGCCTTCAGTCAATGCTAAAGCAAATTGCAGCGGAACACTATGGGAGTCAAGTGGAGACTGTTAATTTTCGAGTGAATAGCTTAAGGGAACGAATCGGGACACTTACGTTTATTCTTGAAAAAGGCAGACCTTACTACGACATAGTGCTTTATTTGGTAACGTGGCTGATAAAAATCTGGTTCAAAATGGGTCAAATGGCTCTGAGCACTATGGAACTTAACATCTTAGTTTTCAAAAAAAAAAAAAAAAAAGGTTCAATTGTGTGTGAAATCTTATGGCACTTAGCTGCTAAGGTCATCAGTCCCTAAGCTTACACACTACTTAACCTAAATTATCCTAAGGGCAAATACACACACCCACGCCCGAGGGAAGACTCGAGCCTCCGCCGGAACCAGCCGCACAGTCCATGACTGCAACGTCTGAGACCGCTGAGTTTCCGAGTATCTCTGATGACGAGTTAGTCTGGGGAACTTGCTAAACTTGCTACAGTTTATGTAACGCTCTCAACGTAACTTTACTGCATTTGATGTGAGAACTTTTTGCTTGTACTTTTACTGAACGTTGAAGGACCATTTCTTTCAAATGGTTCAAATGGCTCTGAGCACTATGGGACTTAACATCTAAGGTCATCAGTCCCCTACAACTTAGAACTACTTAAATCTAACTAACCTAAGGGCGTCACACACATCCATGCCTGAGGCAGGATTCGAACCTGCGACCGTAGTGGTCGCGCGGTTCCAGACTGAAGCGCCTAGAACCTCTCGGCCACCAGATTCAGGCCACCATTTCTTGTTTAATTGAGTCGTATTTTCTTGAATAAACATTACTCAACTTAATTCTCTGTCGTCTACATCTATTACAACGTTACAATATAATCCTTGTTAATAAATTATTCTTTTAACTTTTATGTTGTATTTCTGGGTACTTCATTAACTCGCAATTCTACCCAATGCATAGGCTATTTGAGTGTAGGAACACAGCTGTGGATTATTATTTGCAACGAATTAGCTACAGAGGCATGAAAGCGGACGTGTGACGCTTGAGCTATTCTGTTTTAAACGAAGCCGTGCATAGCCCAAGTATCTGAAGTACCAGTGACTGCAAGTAAATACGCACTTTATTTACTCGTTTAGGGTTCTATTTGGAAGAGATAGTATTCGGCGGTAACCCGAAGGTACCATCGTATTGTACCGGGTCGAAAGACAAAAGTGAGTGCCCTGTGAATTCTGAATGAAGCAGCTCAAACATTGTGGAATTACTGTAAGGAATGTATACCTGCGAAACTGGAACACTGGGACTAGACAATATATTATGCTTTTATTAGATTTATATATGATTTATTTACCGGTGAAACATCTCCAGGGTTCTCGAGCACGTTCGTGCTCAGAATTCACATGGGGGAGTGCAACGTACTGTTAGTTACGTCCAAGTCTCACAGGTATGGATGGTGCCGTTGGACTTCAGTGATGTGGGAGCAAAAGGTCGGTCTATTCTGCACAATGTCCGAACTCCCCTGGGAGGCTACAGCTTGCTGTACAGTGGTAGTTCTTGGTTAGAGCTTAGACCGTCGTCAGTTTCTCTCGTAACATACCGACGTTTTTCATTTTGTTTGAAGCGAAAAAGGTAACAAGTGATTCGATTAAAATACCAGGGAGAAGAGTAAATATCATACAAATTGTGAAATGGTATCTCTAGTGCTGTTCCAGGCTGTGGTGGATGCAGATGGGCATCACACTGAACAACGTTTTTTATCTGGAACGTAAAAAAAAAATGATATCTCATGTGAAATGTGTTTCTGTCAGTGGTTTCTTCGGTATTTCAAATCCGTGTGTTCTCACAAATGTTTCCACAAAGTCCTTTAAACATCTCAGGAGCCGTTAGTGCGAGCTGCGATAGAGGGTTAGACAAATTTGACCTGGCGATCGTCTTCTAGAGCATGCTCCTCTGATTCGCATATTTCGGGCTAGTGTAGACGATAAAAACTTCGTGGTAAGTTTCAATGGGATAAAACCGCTGTGATGATCGGTCCCTAGGCTTACACACTACTTAATGTAACTTAAAGTAACTTACGCTAAGGACAACACACACACCTATGCCCAAGGGAGGACTTGAACCTCCGACGAGAGGAGCCGCCAGAACTGTGCAAAGCGCCTAACACCGCTCGGCTGTACCGCGCGGGGACGATAAAACCTCAAACGCTCCTTCCAGTGACGTTCTGCACTGCGCACTGTTTTCCTGACGTCGGAATGGCCACACGTGGAAGGTATTTTGAAATGCCAGGTGTCCGTAGTATTTTCACGTCTTTAATTTTAATCGATTTGATTTGGTGTCTTTTCAACAACCGACTTTCTTGTTCGGTATGCAGCCACAGAACGGCAAAAAGGCAAGTGTATTTTTCTGACGTGGCGTTAGTGTGATCCTGCCTTGATATTTATTTGGTAATCGATGTACTGTTGTTTCTGTGGACCTTGCGTAGGTGGCTATAACCATGTCGCTGTTTTCAGCGCCTGATACCGTTCCTGCACGATGTGCCAGTGTTTTTAACATAGTGCGCTCCTCTGCCGTGTGATAAAGGCTGACGATGTGCTACTATATATCGGCGTCCGTAGCTTTTCCTTCGGCGCTGTGACCAAAGAATACATTCGTTTGTTGCAGACGAGGACATTGAAGAAAGAAAAGACATCGTCGTTCTCCGCTTCTACTGTGAATTTGAACTAGATGTTACTTTCAATGCTGCTGAAAAGTTCCAGCAAGTTGTAACGTTTTTCACCTCCCTGGAGCTAAATAGTAAACGTGCCGTCAACGTATCGGAAGAAATAACTAGAGTTTAATGGGCGCGCGTCTAAGACAGTATATTCGAAATTCTCCATAAAGAGGTTAGCAATAAGTGGAGCTAACCGTCCTCCCACCGCAACGCCATCCGTCTATCACAGTATTGACCGCTGTACAGAAAATAAGAGTTTGGCTAAATTTATCTCCCACTTGACCTTCAAGAACATGAGATGCTATGTCCAAAGAATTATTGACAGGCACATTCCTAAACACTGCAGCCACATCAATACCGACCATAAACACACTCTCAGAACATAGTGAATTCGACTAATAGATCGACTGTTCTTAACATAATTTTCGCAATGATCGAGCATTATTTATTTTTCATTTTTAATCTTTGAGTCATAAGCCTTTGTTTGATATGGCCCGCCACAAATTTCTCTCCTATACCAACCTGTTCATCTCCGTTTAGCACTTGAATCCTACATCCTCAGTAATGTATTGGATGCATAACTGCCTTTCCTCCCCCATGGTTTTACCCTTTAGTACTATGTAAGTTATACCCTGATATCTTAAAGTATATTATCATTTCGTCCCTTCTTCTTGCCAATGTTTTCCGTATGTCCATTTGTCGATTTTGCGGAGATCCGCTTCTTTCCTTAACATAACAGTCCAGCTGATTTTCAATGTACTTCAATGGCATCACATCAAAACTTTCTATTCTCCACTGGTTTTCCTACAATACCTACCATATTGTGCTGTATTCCAAATGTATATTCTGGCAGATTTTCTTCCTCATGGCCGATTTTTGATACTAGAAGGCTTTTTTGGTCGGGAATACCCTCATCGCGTGTGCTGGTCGGTGTTTTATGTCCTCTGTGCTTCGTCCGACACTTATTTTGCTTCCAGTGTAGCAGAGTTCCTTGACTTCGGTTACCCAGTGCTCCCCAATTTTGAAGTTACGTTTGTAACAAAGATTTGCAGTACGTCGCTTCTTGCAGCTCTCGAATACCTAAGAAAAGAGAGTTTTAGTTGTTTGTACCCTTACGTTTATTTATTTATTGGCATACTAGTTTCGGGGTTTGCAAATTTTCACGAACAAGGTATTTTGTGTTTGGAATACACCAGATTTTTGGCCATGTTTAAAAAGTATAGGAAAACTTGGGAATTTAATTTGTAAGTCTTAATTTTACACATTTTAAATTTACGTGTTGTTGTTAACCCTATCTATTATTCTGACGAGGAATTAAATTTATTACGGCTACGAGAATATTCTGTAGGCGACACTTCATGGCATCACTTCGTCAATTACTGCGCAACACATCGGGTTAATTATATTTTTTTGCTTAATCTCTTTCATTTACGGTAAACTTCGATTATCAGACAGTTGACAGTGTCTGCTACAGGATGCAGTACAAAAGCTACGCAACGTGACATAATCATTGTATGTTAAACGTGGTTAAGCTCAAAATAAGCTTGCCATTCTTAAAGCGACAGTATTACAACACAAGATGACGTCAAAACACAAAGGGTAGGAAAAAACCTTCATAACTGCAGATGGTCACATTTTTTGTTGCTCGCCGCTGCGTGTGTGTAGGCCATAGTCTTCTTCTTTTCTGCTGGACTGTGTTGAACGCTATTTACGTACTGAAAGGAAGGTAAGTTATAGCACGTTGTTATAGTTTATAAGAAAATTAATATGTTAACTGTATAGTTCATTATGTCACAAACGTTATGCTGTAGTATGCAAAATTAATGGTGAAAAATGTGATAGCCTTTAATTTCTCGTTATCTTGTACGTCAGTTTGTAGGAATGTTTTAAAGCGAACTAAAATGTTCGTATAGCGATCGTAGAGACCCGGGAGAAATCATGAAATGAATCTTTTGAAGCCGATGCACAGTCTAAGAATGATTTATGCACAGCAATTACAACATGCGGCACCTACATTACCTTTTTTTTTTTTTTTTTTTTTGCCAGCCGGCAATGTAGATCACAGTCGGCACTGTGGACTTCTTTTCCCAAAGTGGTTAATGCAGAAAAAAATGTAATTTTTCTTGATCTGTGCAGGAAGATTAACACTGTTTTTGGAACTGAAGAGGTAAGACGGTTTAATTAAACCGTTTTTTAACAATATATACGTAATTATTGTTATACATCTGTAAATATTACGTTACAATTTCCCTTACAGCAAAATATAAAAATATTTTGGAGAAGTTTACAGAATATTTTCATGTACTGTATTAGTCAACTTTTTGTTCAAAAACGACCAAATGTGTGAATTCTTAACGCACTAGATTTAAACACTACTTAAACTAACTTTTGGTAAATTACATGTTTGCACCTGTTACTGTCCTTCAAAGTAGTCACTAGCGTTATGTAGAACCCGTTTCCAGTGATGTGGCAGGCCTAGTATACCGTCCGCAGAGCTGTTCTGTTGATGGTGCGAATGGAGCGTCCTAAGGTTATGGTGATTGTCGTGCACGACTGTGATGGTGTTATCCTAACGCATTACGTTCCTGCATGGCACCCGGCCGGTGTGGCCGTGCGGTTTTAGGAGCTTCAGTCTGGAACCGCGTGACCGCTACGGTCGTAGGTTCGAATCCTGCCTCTGACATGGATGTGTGTGATATCCTTAGGTTAGTTACGTTTAAGTAGTTTTAGGTTCTAGGGGACTGATGACCACAGATGTTAAGTCCCTTAGCGCTCAGTGCCATTTGAACCATCAGGCATGGCAGACCGTCAATGCACTGTATTACAGTTCGTTTTTGGGGCATCAACTGCGACCAGCGTTGTCCGCTGTAGTCGATATAATCGTTTAGAGAGATTCAGCAACTGTTTGGATGTTTCTGATAACTCCCGTTTATTGTTCCGTCAAAGCTGCCCATTTTTAATTACACTCCTGGAAATGGAAAAAAGAACACATTGACACCGGTGTGTCAGACCCACCATACTTGCTCCGGACACTGCGAGAGGGCTGTACAAGCAATGATCACACGCACGGCACAGCGGACACACCAGGAACCGCGGTGATGGCCGTCGAATGGCGCTAGCTGCGCAGCATTTGTGCACCGCCGCCGTCAGTGTCAGCCAGTTTGCCGTGGCATACGGAGCTCCATCGCAGTCTTTAACACTGGTAGCATGCCGCGACAGCGTGGACGTGAACCGTATGTGCAGTTGACGGACTTTGAGCGAGGGCGATAGTGGGCATGCGGGAGGCCGGGTGGACGTACCGCCGAATTGCTCAACACGTGGGGCGTGAGGTCTCCACAGTACATCGATGTTGTCGCCAGTGGTCGGCGGAAGGTGCACGTGCCCGTCGACCTGGGACCGGACCGCAGCGACGCACAGATGCACGCCAAGACCGTAGGATCCTACGCAGTGCCGTAGGGGACCGCACCGCCACTTCCCAGCAAATTAGGGACACTGTTGCTCCTGGGGTATCAGCGAGGACCATTCGCAACCGTCTCCATGAAGCTGGGCTACGGTCCCGCACACCGTTAGGCCGTCTTCCGCTCACGCCCCAACATCGTGCAGCCCGCCTCCAGTGATGTCGCGACAGGCGTGAATGGAGGGACGAATGGAGACGTGTCGTCTTCAGCGATGAAAGTCGCTTCTGCCTTGGTGCCAATGATGGTCGTATGCGTGTTTGGCGCCGTGCAGGTGAGCGCCACAATCAGGACTGCATACGGCCGAGGCACACAGGGCCAACACCCGGCATCATGGTGTGGGGAGCGATCTCCTACACTGGCCGTACACCTCTGGTGATCGTCGAGGGGACACTGAATAGTGCACGGTACATCCAAACCGTCATAGAACCCATCGTTCTACCATTTCTAGACCGGCAAGGGAACTTGCTGTTCCAACAGGTCAATGCACGTCCGCATGTATCCCGTGTCACCCAACGTGCTCTAGAAGGTGTAAGTCAACTACCCTGGCCAGCAAGATCTCCGGATCTGTCCCCGATTGAGCATGTTTGGGACTGGATGAAGCGTCGTCTCACGCGGTCTGCACGTCCAGCACGAACGCTGGTCCAACTGAGGCGCCAGGTGGAAATGGCATGGCAAGCCGTTCCACAGGACTACATCCAGCATCTCTACGATCGTCTCCATGGGAGAATAGCAGCCTGCATTGCTGCGAAAGGTGGATATACACTGTACTAGTGCGTACATTGTGCATGCTCTGTTGCCTGTGTCTAATTGCCTATGGTTCTGTCAGTGTGATCATGTGATGTATCTGACCCCAGGAAAGTGTCAATAAAGTTTCCACTTCCTGGGACAATGAATTCACGGTGTTCTTATTTCAATTTCCAGGAGTGTAGTTTATATGTTTTGAATATTCTGGATCACGTTCATATATGTGGCGCTGAGTAGGCAAGACGGATTGATGACCAAATACTTAGCTCTGAAGATGATCCAAGGTGATCTAATTTAAAAAAATATGTTTCTCAGATGGAACAATAAATGAGAATTATCGAAGGGGAGTTGTTTGTGACGGTGTTCCGAGCGAGGTGGCCCGAGTCCGGCCATTCTGATTTAGGTTTTCCGTGATTTCCTTAAATCGCTTCAGGCAAACGTCGGGATGGCTCCTTTGAAAGGACTCGGCCGACTTCCTTCCCCATCCTTCCCTAATCCGATAGGACCAGTGACCTCGCTGTTTGGTCCTCATCCCCAAATAGACGAACCTGCCTTAGAACGGTGTTTTTTTCTGTTAAAAATTTCTACAGCGTACGTTTGAACAAGAATCAACTAATATATTGGTTCCTTCTACATAAAGCTCTCATAAAGACAACGAACGGAAAATTAGAGAGACTGGAGCGGACACCGCCACTCCTCTCGCACCATACGCGACTGGACGAGGAAGAAGAGGAAAAGAGAACGGCGCATAAAAATTCCGGCAAACACCGCAAGGCCGCTCGCAGTTTTCCAACAGCCGATCCTCAGGCAACGAAAAGCACAGCTAAAAATCGAAAACGTTCTATTTGCAACATTTAGCTACACATTCCAGTCCCTTCTTTACACAGCCGTCCCTGGCACAGTGTTGTAACGACTTTCCAATACCTTCGTCATAGGTGGCAGCCCCCAGTTGTCCTCGCTGGTCTGGGCTTAATGTCAGTGCAAAAACGCTGTCCTCATAGCTAGCGTTTCATCTCAGCAAAGAGATGAAAATCAGAGGGATACACGTCCAGGCTGTACGTTGTATTAACGAACACTTCTTATCGAAAAAGCTGCAGGAGCGCCTTTGCTTCAGCTCCAGTGTGCGACCGAGGTTTGCCATGAAGAAGGACAGTGCCCGATTAGAACAGTCCTCTTCGGGTTGTTCTGAATTGCCCTTGGTAGACGATCTTCTCCAACCGCCAGATCCATCCGCCAAAGAAGATCACCTGTAGATACTTACATCCTCCCCTGACGGCCTGCATCGTGAACGTCTATCGTCGTGCTTCAAAGTTCCTGCACAATTCCCGCACTTTGCTGCCACATATGAAAATTACGTTATGTAGGCTCCATGGAAATGAGTCAGAACCCCTCTGCGTGAAGAAATCGAATGATTACACGCACTTCTCACTTCGTGGGAGACTATTCTTCTAGGCAACTTTGTGGTGTTCAGTGTGCACACAGAACTGAGGAAGTGTGACGTGAAGCGATCGATGGAGAAACTAGACAAACTGCGAAACACATCTATGGAAAAATTTCCACTGTGGTTTTAATTTAGCGAGTGATCGGACATAAAAAAAGAAAATAAGAAATAGCCCTTGTATAAAAATTGTTCAAATGTGTGTGAAATCTTATGGGACGTAACTACTAAGGTAATCAGTCCCTAAGCTTACACACTATTTAACCTAAATTATCCTAAGAACAAACACACACACACCCATGCCCCAGGGAGGATTCGAACCTCCGCCGGGACCAGCCGCACAGTCTAAGACTCCAGCGCCACAGACCGTTCGGCTAATCCCGCGCGGCGCCCTTGTATATGACACACAATCTTGATTGGGCCAAGAAAGAGTTTTGCCATCCGGAAGTTATAGTGCTTTCACCAGAGACCGAAATGAGAACACGGTGAAAGCCCTGTTTGCCTGTCAGCGAACAAGAGCGAGAGGACGTCGCATATTTACTATCGTCAGCAGCAGTGCCAGCTGACGGCGAGACACTCCAAAGTGCTCACCCTCCTCAGCGCTGGGTTATGGTGTATGTGCCGCTGGCCTGCCAACGGCGAGATTTAATAAAAGGCGCCGCTTCGCCACGTGCGCCTCTGATGCGCCATCTCGCCTGGGCACGCAATATCTGCTGGCACTGCCACTGGCTGCCCGGGCCTGCCTTTGTTCACAAGTATCGCCGCATCGTCTGGTCTGCAGCTCTGTAAGCAGCCCATAATAAGCCTGTTGTCATTGAACATTCCGCAGCGGACTTTCAAGTGAAAACTCTCTTTGTCCTTTCCTTAAGCAAATGCAGTTGAAGCGGTTGTTTGCGTTTAGGATACCCGCATAACAGAATATGTCGACACTGTGCAACACAATTACATGATTACGTTTTTGAAACCCCGTAATTGTCTCCCATTGCGACCTAGAAGTTTGACATTCCGTTCAAAGGTGAGGACAGCATTCCTCCGTAATGGCGCAAATCTATGGCGCTCTGGAACCGCATCCTCTGGCACGACGACGCTACAAACAGCAAAGTGTTGACACATGCGAAAGAAAGGCAGACCTCAGAAGGTCTTGTGACGCGTAAGGTGTTAATGATGTAAGATTGGCACCAAATTTCACCGCAATCCCGTGCCACTGTGGACCTGTCACAAGACAGGAAGGCTATCATATGCTCTGAAGAAAGGTTGGCTTTATTGACATCTTTTCTGCTACCTCTTGAGGCTTCTTTGTGTCGATTCTGAGCAACAGTGTGAATGAAATGTTTTCCGTGGCCACTCATAAGAAAACAGCGCGATTTCAACGCTGGGCGGAGCGGCTCTAACCATCATCACATAGGCGTCAAAAACACGTGTGAAATGGGCGTAAGAGGGGGTGTAACGACCTTGCCATTGTGTAACAGGTCTATGGTGAACCTGGGAGAAATTCAGTGAAATGTGGTGAAAATTTGACGTTATTAACCAAGCTTACACCTCACATGAACTTCTAAACTCTGGTGCCTTTTTCTGGCAATGTAGATATCCTCCTGTTTGCTGCGTTATTGTGCATGTGGGTGATATTGGGGTGGGGGACATCCTTTAGCACCATTACAGAGGAAAATTGTAGGCACTTTTGAGCGAAATTTCGATCTCAGTCGGTTCGATGCGAGACAGTTACAGAGTTTGAAATAGTGGTCCTTTAATTGTGCTGCACAGTGTACATCTATGATCTACAAGCCACCTTACAGCATATATGGCGGAAAGTACCTCCAGAACGCCACTCAGTGTTCCACTCGTGGAAGGTGTGTGGAAAGAACGACTGTCGATAATCTAGAATGAAATTTTCACTCCGCAGCGGAGTGTGCGCTGGTATGAAACTTCCTGACAGATTAAAACTGTGTACCAGATGTCGCCTCGAACTCAGGATCTTTTCCTTTCATGGGCAAGTGCTCTACCAACTGAGTTACCCAAGCATGACTCATGTCCCAATGGCAGGAAAGGTTCTGTGAGGTCTGGAAAGTAGGAGCTGAGCTACTGCCAGAAGTGAAGCTGGAGGACGTCTCTTGAATCGTGCTTGGGTGGCTCAGTTGATAAAGCACTTTCCCCAGAAAGGCAACGTTCCTGATTTCGAGTCTCGGTCTGACATTCAATTTTACTCTGCCAGGAAGAGTCGATAATCTACCATATGAGTTCTGATTTTGTCGTGTGTATAGTAGTGGAACAAAGAGAGTGTAGCCCAACTCTCCATTGCTGCCAGATGTATTCAGTATGGCAGCCATGACGACATCAAAGATGGCGGCTTGTAGATTTGGCAACAGCGCATTACACAACCCAACATAGCAGTCATGACGTGAGCTGATGAAGCAATACTGTTATCCAAGATGCCTGCTTTTCGCAGGGAAGTGCCACGACCCCCTGGCATTAAGCACAGCGGACACACCAGGAACCGCGGTGTTGGCTGTCGAATGGCGCTAGCTGCGCAGCATTTGTGCACCGCCGCCGTCAGTGTCAGCCAGTTTGCCGTGGCATACGGAGCTCCATCGCAGTCTTTAACAATGGTAGCATGCCGCGACAGCGTGGACGTGAACCGTATGTGCAGTTGACGGACTTTGAGCGAGGGCGTATAGTGGGCATGCGGGAGGCCGGGTGGACGTACCGCCGAATTGCTCAACACGTGGGGCGTGAGGTCTCCACAGTAATCGATGTTGTCGCCAGTGGTCGGCGGAAGGTGCACATGCCCGTCGACCTGGGACCGGACCGCAGTGACGCACGGATGCACGCCAAGACTGTAGGATCCTACGCAGTGCCGTAGGGGACCGCACCGCCACTTCCCAGCAAATTAGGGACACTGTTGCTCCTGGGGTATCGGCGAGGACCATTCGCAACCGTCTCCATGAAGCTGGGCTACGGTCCCGCACACCGTTAGGCCGTCTTCCGCTCACGCCCCAACATCGTGCAGCCCGCCTCCAGTGATGTCGCGACAGGCGTGAATGGAGTGACGAATGGACACGTGTCGTCTTCAGCGATGAGAGTCGCTTCTGCCTTGGTGCCAATGATGGTCGTATGCGTGTTTGGCGCCGTGCAGGTGAGCGCCACAATCAGGACTGCATACGACCGAGGCACACAGGGCCAACACCCGGCATCATGGTGTGGGGAGCGATGTCCTACACTGGCCGTACACCTCTGGTGATCGTCGAGGGGACACTGAATAGTGCACAGTACATCCAAACCGTCATAGAACCCATTGTTCTACCATTCCTAGACCGGCAAGGGAACTTGCTGTTCCAACAGGACAATGCACGTCCGCATGTATCCCGTGCCACCCAACATGCTCTAGAAGGTGTAAGTCAAGTCAACTACCCTGGCCAGCAAGATCTCCGGATCTGTCCCCGATTGAGCATGTTTGGGACTGGATGAAGCGTAGTGTGCACGTCCAGCACGAACGCTGGTCCAACTGAGGCGCCAGGTGGAAATGGCATGGCAAGCCGTTCCACAGGACTACATCCAGTATCTCTACGATCGTCTCCATGGGGGAATAGCAGCCTGCATTGCTGCGAAAGGTGGATATACACTGTACTAGTGCCGACATTGTGCATGCTCTGTTGCCTGTGTCTATGTGTCTGTGGTTCTGTCAGTGTGATCATGTGATGTATCTGACCCCAGGAATGTGTCAATACAGTTTCCCCTTCCTGGGACAATGAATTCACGGTGTTCTTATTTCAATTTCCAGGAGTGTAGTTGTATTACATGCACTCATTCAGATGAGGACTGCACCCATAGCCTCCTACACGAAGAATGGAAGCTAACATTAAGCTTGAACATATGAAAAGGAAGAATACAGTTTTGCAAATAAATGCTTTGCATCGAGATACCTTACTCAACACACGGAAACAACTGTTTCTGCTGGAACTGTATGTCACTTCCAAAACCTACATGTACGCTCTCACCTCACAAGAGACAACTGCCCCCAATCCAGTAGACCAAAGAACTGAGGTAGTTTGCGAGTTCACAGCGACAGATCACGTGATCGTGTAGTTCAATCAGTAGGAGCAGAGCATCATGTTGTTTTTTGTCTTAGTATATTTTATAGCATATCCGATAGACGGTACATTATAATTTTTGTGATAATTTCGAATTTTGGCGAGAATTTCGTATTTTTGCGGGAATTTCTTTGTCCCAGGGCTGTGCTGATGTGTCCACGCCACCTGGGAATTGGCAGGAAAAGGAATCAGTCTATTCTGAGCTGCAGGAGAGGGGAAAGACTGTACTCTATTTATTTTTGGAACAATATATTCAGGGACGGCTTTCACATAGTTTATTTATTACGCTGATAGGAAATACTCATCCCTGACGTGCTTGGGGTCAAAATATGCAGTTTACTGACCTGGAAACTACTCATAAATAATGTAGTACACTGATTTGCAGAGACACAAACATACCGTAAACTACCGGAATAATCAAGTACACAGCATAAAGACGTACAAACTACTCGTAGGTTACCGAAATAACGCATGTTTAACACTGTGCAAACACACTCACAACCCTTAAGCACCCGAAAATAACACCAAGTACACATAAGAAACGAAATGTATCAGTACCTCCAACCCTGATTATGCTAGATGGAAAATCTAAGCTCAACCCTAACACATGGAAACTGTTCAGATGTGAGAGAGGAAGGTTAAGTTAGTGTACTTTATTTATTTTGGTCGGGAAACTGACGCAAATGTCGATCCTAATTACGTAATGAATCACAAAGATCGGCCCTAATTGTGCAACTATATGCATTGTGCAGCACAAGGAAGGTAAAAATACGCAATACAGCTCAAAAACAAACGATACTATTCAACTGGCGTTAACCTTCAGGGGAGAAACTTCGCAAACACCACTCGAAACTGACCCAAATATCGATTCTGATAACATAATTAATCAAAAAGATCAGACCTAATTACACAGCAATATGTATAGCGCTACATTAGGACCGCAAAAAAGTTCAGAACGCTAAAAAAACTGTTGATACCATACAACTGATGTTATCCTGCTGGAAAAAAATTCCGCAGTACCACTCGAAACCCAGCGACAGAAATACTCAAACCCTACCCTAGATCTGCAAGCTAGGGGGGAAAAGTGCTGGGGTTTAAGGTATTATCTTTATTCGTTTTTGGTGGGAAATATGTTCAATTGACTAAATGCTGGTGATAGGCAGACAGGAGTTTAAAAAGCATCTTACGTGCAAGCATAGAGTATTTATCGCTGTTTGACGTTAGAGTTCACTACACATGCAAACTAAAAATCATCCAAAACCCCAAACAACCGAAGCCAATACGTGGTACCAGAGCTGAAGGAAAAAGTGCGCCACAGTCCTAGTTACACCTTGAAGCTGTCGTGAAAAAACCAGCGCTCATATTGAATGGCTAATAATGCAGCACATGTACTAGGGAAAATCGTCGCCCTAAAAGACAGCAGAAGGGGTGGTAGTTGAATGTACATTCTCCTCCATGTACAATCACAAACTGCCGAAAATAGAGGCCCCCTCTCCACCTATAGGGTGGATGGACCAAGGAAGCGAGGTATTCCACTGACGGCCTGGCGGCTTGTGATGGCCCTTGTCTGCCTCGAAATGATGGTCCTTCGCCAACACAAAAGCAAGATAGTTAACTAAGCAATAGGAGATATGGTTCAAATGGCTCTGAGCACTATGGGACTTAATTGCTGAGGTCGTCAGTCCCCTAGCACTTACAACTACTTAAACCTAACTAACCTAAGGACATCACGCACATCCATGCCCGACGCAGGATTCGAACCTGCGACCGTAGCGGTCGCGCGGTTCCAGACTGTAGCGCCTAGAACCGCTCGGCCACTCCGGCCGGCTATGGAAGATAAAAAGGCAGCTTTCACTAATGCATCTTGGTCGTCTAAAGCATAGTGACGTAGCCGTCCTAAATGGTTATGAGGTGCACCTGCGGCGACGAGCTGTCACAGACTAGATAAGCCCCAATGCATCCAATAGGGCTCTCGTCCTGGGATGGACAACACTTTTGTTTAAAGTTACGTATGACGCTCCAGCTGGGATCAGGCGAGAGCCCCTGTCTCGTTGAGAAGTGACCCGCCATTCTGTGCTGGATTATTTAACATCAACTCGACTCCTACAATAAGGCAACAATATTTACATTTAGTTTTATGAGAAAAATCGCTGTACATTATTACGTTCGACTGAGAAATTTATCACGTCTGCGAAGACCTTTACGAGAAAACTCTGAAAAACAGAGGGAACTGATATTTCCACTCACAAATACCAGTGTCATTGATATAACAGATTCCAAATCATCCTTATAATCTACGAAGTCAACTAAGGTGTTTCTCATGTCTAGAGAACTAGCAAACATGTCCTCCACCTGTCTCTCACCTGCTAGAAGCACTCAACACACACCACAATCGATCTTCTCTCAAGAAAATAAAGATGGGAAATGTGGAGAAACAGTCGATCGGACACTTTACATCGTCAGGATAATGGTCCAGTGCAAACAAATGTCCATATTGAATAATCTCAAATTTGCAAGCAATAATGAAAGCTGTCCAACACATATTAAATATTAGTCCGCCATTCGGCAATCTGGAGGGCGACATGGTTAAGTCGACTATATCCAGCATAGCAAGAGGCCTGTCTATTCGGACAGCTCCTGTCGTCAGCGGAAAACGTGACTCATTCCCGCCACAGGCCACCGCCGCCGCCGTACCACGCACTCGCAATACTTACAATTAAATGTTGGCATTGTGGTTCCAGTTGAACGACATTTGACAATCAGCAAAGTATTGGAAATATGCCCTGCTGACGTCTGTGGCTCTGGAAAGATAAATGTCTGTACCATTCTTATGACTTGACACACTCTTCCCTTTGATATTACAGTATTCCACATCAGATCCATACCTTCTGTACGACTGGACATAGTCATTTCCTTTGCACATGTCGGAACACAAACACATACTTTATAAGTCTCATGCTCAACTCAAACCTATCACACATCCCTACTACTACTTTGACAATAACTGATTGCTAGTGATACGAAATAATACTGACCGAAAATCAACTATGGGAGGACATGTCTCATACGTTTTCTTGCAAGTGGTACCACTGTAGCCTAAAAAGAGAGGTGTAATTGTCTTACAAACAGCCAGATGTTAAAAACCACACCCATATTACCATCACAAGCGGTCTTGGTTCTACAGGTACATACAAGTATCTGAGCCATGTGCGGCTTGCGTCGATGCCGTTGATAGCTTCGCATCTTGCAATAGGAATAGTGGCGTCTCGTTTTTTAATGTTTTCACGGGCGGCACTACGTTTGCTCGCCTTATCTCTCCGTGAGTGGCAGCAGCAGCTCTTATCGGTAGCGCGTACTACAGCATCATCTTTGGAGCGGCCTCTAGTATTTCCAGGTCGTCGTGTGTCTAGTGGGTTGAGCTGGGTTGGAGCAGCAGTGAGGTCCAGACATTCAGTACTCGCCTATCCGCTGGCGACACATATGATCTGTGGTCACTGTGGTCAGGACAGGACCACGTCAAGGACCGAATTCAGCGAGCGTTCGTTTGAATCGACCATGATATTAGAGTAGTGTCACTTGTGTGTGTATCCACCCGTCGAAGTGATCTCATGCTAATAAGTTATCAGCCCACGATTTATACTGGGGTCTTTCCCGTGTCTGACTTAAGTGGGGATGACAGTTGGTTGGTCGTTTGGTCGGTCGTCGCCGCGGACGATGTGCATTTGGTCTTCTGACCGCTTCTGGCTTCCCAGTGTTTGGGCCGACTTATAATTTGTCCGTGTTGTTTCACAGTGATTGGTTTTAGTATTGTGAGTTGTTGGTAGAATTGTTTTCCTGGATCCGTGTGTATCTTGTGGATTTAAATGAGCAGTTATTTTAATGCTGTCTGCGTACTGGATTTGACGAGAGGTTGTGAACGGACAGCAATTTCGATTCGGACGGAGCAGTGAGGAGGTCCGCAGCATGAGGGCAGGCCGGGACCGTTGGCGGCATGCAGGCACTGTCAGACCGAAGGACTGTAGCTGACGACCAAACCCAGGACATTTGAAGTTTGAATTGTGTCAAGTACTGAAACCTCCACTGTTTGAGATCTCGCTGTTGTTTACGTGTTGCTGCTCCTAGGGTCAGCTGGACCAACCGCCACAAGTGGAGTCTGTCCGGTTGGCAGAAGCTATTAGCTGACTTGATGTTGGAATTTGTGTTACTCTTATTATCGAAATGCAACCAGCGGTATTTTCTTCCTTGTGGACGCTAACGCCCCAGTTACCTGTCGTGGAGGTTAGTGTATTTTTCTAGCAGTGTACCTTTCATTGTCGTGATGATGCTGTCTGTCATGGCACGTAGATCGACAGCCTCTTGACCGGTAGTGTACATATGTCTTTGGGAGGTCTACTTTGGTTCTAGTGTTTCCTCCGGCCTTGGATGTGTTTCTGAAGACGTGGTGCTGTCCATCTCTTCGTCCTTGCCTAAAAACATTCCGTCTTTGTACCGGTGATCAGACGTTAGCTGGATTGGTTAGTCGGTCGATCGGCGCTTAAGCTACCCCTAGTCTGAGTTATCATCCTGTAACATGATTACAGCTCTTGGCTGCCTGTCTCACTGCCTACACAGCTGTAGTCACCTTCCTCAGGTTGATCCAGGGAGCATTGTCTGTGGATCACTCGGTCTTATTTGGAAAAGTGGTCATCACTGTTTAAAATTTACCCTAATGTTTTAACGTGTTAATGCCTTCCCCACTTGTAATTCCTACCATCAGCCATTAATTGTTTGTAACACTGCTAGTGGCCTTCAGTATTTTAACATGATTTCTTACTTGTGATTCAGGCCTTCGGCCTTTGTGTATTCTGAAACTGCTTGTGGCCTTCAGCCCGCGAATAATTTTGAACCTTCTGTCAGATCTTCAGCCGTTGATTGTGTGTAACGTTGTTTGTGGCCTTCAGCCAACCAATAATTTGCAATTTTTTTCTTAATAAGAACCTCAGCCTTTACTATAGCTTGTTAACATTTGATTGTTAAGAAGAAAATATCTTAGTATCTGTTAATTTGTAACTGCCTTCCTCACTTGTAATTCAGACCTTCAGCGTTATGTATTCTGAAATTGCTGCTGGCCTTCAGCCATAAATTGTTTATAACATTGCTTGTGGCTTTCAGCCGACAAATAGTTTCAGTTCTGTCTTTATAAGGCCTTCAGCTGTCACCATAACTTGTTACAGTTATTATGATTGTTAAAAGGGTTTTGGTACTTTGCATGTGTAATTGTCCACCTTGTTGGTAATTCAGGCTTTCAGCCATTGTGTATTTTTGAAATTGCTTCTGTCCTTCAGCCAAGGAAAACTTTTGAACCTTCTTAATAAGGGTTTCAGCCTTTGACCGTGTGTAACATTGCTTGTGGCCTTCGGCCGACAATAACTTGCAATTCTTCTAATAAGGCTCTCAGCCGCCCATGTAGTAAGATCTTTAAAAATGATTGCTGAGAGTTTCGTTTTTTAAAAAATTAAGTGTCTGTGTTTTCTGTGCAACCAACGGTAACTGATTAGGCCCCGTCCCCACCATTCCTGCTTTCCCTAAGTTCCACATTTCAGTATCCATGTTAAAAGCTATACTCGCTTTATAAATCTACGTATGGCATTACCTCCGAATGAAGTGTTTTTTTTCCAGACAAATACCGTGACACTGAATACAGACGGTGGTCGCCGGAGTGTATAGCAGCAAACCAACAGTGAGGTTACACGTTGCCGACAGTGCAATTTCGTAATATAATTACTGAATTTTTAAAGTGATTCGGCTGAGGAGCGTGGTATGAAACCCGTATTTGCAACTACCTCACGCTGCCGCCGCTTCATGTTTCTACAGTATTTGTAATGCGTTCTGTCTCGATGCCATGTTAGAGGTTTGGTGATACTTCGACTGGGTTATAGGCGATGGTTGATTGAGAAGGACCACAAACAATATTAGATGATGTGCTGATTGAGGTCATAAGAAATGTACACTAGCTTTTCAGATCTCTAATGCTACGCTTTTGGTAGAATTGCGTTCTGGGATTTGTAATCAAGTTTTTCCACTCAACCACATATCTGCATAGGATTCCACGCAGAAGTCTTATAATGATTACAGCCACTAAGCCACTAGGGAATCATATTTCTGGCACTCTTACATCTTGAAACATGTCACCTTTCTCAAGCCTATCTGTTACAGTAAAATTCCAAGGTGGTTTTAGGTATTCCTTATGCACCTTAAAACTGCCCCTCAGACTATGCATACCATCCTTGCAGCTTTGCGCATATGATCATTCCAATTTAAGTTTGAACTGGGTACAAGTTGGGCAAAGCTATATCTACCACCTTATGAAACCCATATAGAAGCAGACTGAGTTACTGCGACAGGAATGTTTTTTGATCATTCGATGGAAATGGGAACTGGAAGAAGAACGAGGATCTAGCTACTGCACTGTGGTGCATCCTCAAACAACATACAAGTACTACATATCCGCATCCCTCAGGGCTCATTCGCGTCTATCACCCCAACATTCTACACTACTGGCCACTACAATTGATACACCACGAAGATCACGTGCTACAGACGCGAAATTTAAACGACAGGAAGAAGATATGCAAATGATTAGCTTTTCAGAGCATTCCCACAAGGGTGGCGCTGATGGCGACACCTACAACGTGCTGACATGACCAAAGTTTCCAACCTATTTCTCATACACATACAGCAGTTGACCGGCGTTCCCTGGTGAAACGATGTTTCGATGCCTCGTGTAAGGACGAGAAATGCGTACCATCACGTTTCCGACTTTGATAAAGGTCGGCTTGTAACCTATCTCGATTGCGGTTTATCGCATAGTGACATTGCTGCTCACGTTGGTCGATATCCAAAGACTGTTAGCAGAATATGGAATCGGTGGGTTCAGGAGGATAATACGGAACACCGTGCTAGATCCGAACAGCCTCGTATCACGAGCAATCGAGATGACAGGTCTCTTACCTGCATGGCTGTAACGGATCGTGCAGCTATGTCTCGATCCCTGAGTCAACACATGGGGACATTTTCAAGACAACAACCATCTGCACGAACTGTTCGACGACGTTTGGAGCAGCATGGACTATCAGCTCGGAGACCATGGCTGCGGTTACCCTTGGCACTGCATCACACACAGGAGCGCCTGCAATAGTGTACTCAACGATGAACCTAGGTGTACGAATGGCAAAACGTCATTTTTTCAGGTGAATCCAGGTTCTGGTTTACAGCATCATGATGGTCGCATCCGTGTTTGGCGACATCGCTGTGAACGCACATTGGTAGCGTGTATAGGTCATCGCCATACTGGCATATCAATCCGTGTGATGGTATGGGGTGCCACTGGTTACATGGCTTGGTCAGCTCTTGTTTGCATTGACGGCACTTTGAATAGTGGACGTTACATTTCAGATGTGTTACGACCCATAGCTCTACCCTTCATTCGATCCCGGCAAAACCCTAAATTTCAGCACGATAATGCACGACCGCATGTTGCAGGTCCTGTACAGGCATTTCTGTTCAACTACTGCCATGGCCACCACATTCTCCAGACCTTTCACTAATTGAAAACGTCTGGTCAATGGTAGCCGAGCAGCTGGCTTGTCACAATACACCACTCACTACTCTTGATGAAATGTGGTATCATGTTGAAGCTGCATGGGTAACTGTACCTGTACAAGCTATCCAGGAGGCCATGGTAATTTCTTGCCAAAAGACGCCATCTTGGATAATGATACTCACGTCATCAGCTGAAGTCACTACTGACACCTTGGATTATGTAATGCACTGTTGCCAAGTCCACAGGCCACCATTTTGGATGTCATCGCCGCCAACTTGAATACATCTGGCAACTGTGGAGAGATGGGCAATGCACTCTTTGTTCCACTGCTAGCTATTTCGCAATAGGACAAAAAATTTGAGAAGGCTGAAGGCATGGTCATGTGTCAATCTAAGTTCATTAATTTACATGCCATCAGTGAACATGTAATGATTAAATTTGCAATCCTCTGTGACAGGAAGAGTGGCCACCGGAGTTCATTCATATTATTGGTGTATAGTTTGATTACCAGGCGTTGTAGGATATACAGAGTGCGGACATCATCAGATGCTGAGTGATCGCTGTAGTCTGCATGGAGATGCCAGGTATATGTGTGAGGCAGAATTTGAATGAGGCCTCGTGGTGGGTCTCTATTTGGCCTGCTGGTCGCATCATGCAGTATCCAGGCTTTTGTGGAATTCAGATGTGACAATGGTCCTATGTTGAACTGCATGGGAATGTGAGAGCACGCACATTCGTTATTAAGTTTCTAGAAGACCATGGCTGAGCACTACAAGGGATGATCACTGCATCGTTCACCAAGCACATCGTAAGATCATCACAATTGCACCTACCACCCAAGAACAAATAATGGACTCCCTGTCACACTGAAAATCGGATTAGGGAATTACTGTCCCAATGCGTGTACAGCCATTAACAATACAATGCAAAGATCTCAATGTGTAGTGGTGCAGTGATCGAGAAGCACGGAGCTGATGAATTTGCTTTGCATTGTGTTAAGTAACGGATTGAGATTCTGCACTACCCTTGGATGACCATAGGCGATGGATATGGCAGGGACCTAAGGTGAGGTCTCGTTCTTTGCGGTTTTGAAGAGACACGACATGGCACTTGGCGTCATGGCGTGGGAAGCCATCGGGTATGACTTCAGGCTGGAAGTAAGTGAGGCAGCTCTGATGCCACAATGGTACATCCTGGGTCTTCCTGTGTTCCCTCTCATGTGAAAATACAGTGGTGCCATTTTTCAGTACGACAGTACTTTTCCACAAACGGCAGGTGTCTATAGGAAGTGTCTGCGTGATGTTGTGGTTCACCCAAGGGCAGAAAAATCCCGAGATCTGACCCCAATAGAATATGTGTGTAGCCAGCTGTGACGTCATCTCCATTCAACCAGGCCTAGTATCCAGGGTATCAAGATCCAGCTTAGCAGTTTGACTCACGAGAGAATGCAGCTGCTTTGTGATACATTTCCCAAGGTTATCAGTGAATGCCTCATGGACAAACGGGATGCAACGTCATACCGATGAGTAGGCTGGTACTGTCAAGTTCCTTGTAACCTTGGAACCTTTCTTGTAATCACTAAAATAACAACGCTTATCTTCTCAGCCCTTGAAGTCATATTTTATTTCCTTCTCATCTTGTGGGTACTCCATTTTTGCATCAGGCAGTATATATGGGAAGAAGTAATATGTTACACAACTCTTCTTAAAATTTTCAACAGAAACTTAATATGTGGTATAAAACATCTCCTTTGAGGAGGCTGACACTGGAGTTCGATGAGCATTTCATATTCGCTCTCATACTTATTAAACGATCGTTCGAGGTGTGTCGCTCTTCATTGGATCTTCTCTATTTCTACAAATTATCTTACTTAGTAACGGTCTCATACTGATAAACATTATTGTAGACTCTCTCAAACGGTTGTTTTGTAGGTCATTTCTTTTTGTGGGTAAATTAGATACCTTTAAGATTCTTCCAAAGACTCTCAGTCTGTCATCCAATTTTTGTGCAGTTTGTTTTGCGTAGTCTTTCCACTTCATGTCGATCTGGATTGTTATTCCTAGGTATGTTATAGTTGTCACTGTTTCCAGTCAACAGTGTAATCGGAAAGTAATGAATCGCTTCGCTTATTTTCTCGCGGTATGTAAGATTTGTTTTACGCTCAAGATGAACATAAAAAGAAATCTGACACATTGCGCGGAAATTTATAAGCAAAATCTTTTACGTCATTGTGATACTTCGTTTCAAAACACTAGATGAGTGATTTAGCAATTTAAAATACGACAAGTAAAGTACTAAAATTAGTAGTAAATTGACCTACAGACGAATGAGTGGCTTTTATGTGAGAAATCCATTATTATTGGAAAAGAAGAGGTCATAAGGCAACAAAACTTGTTGCCAAATAACTTTATTGTCGAGAGAGATAATGCAGACTGACCAATGAGATGTTGAGGCTGGTATATTAATAATCTCTAAATTCGGAAAGCTTTTATTTAATTTCTTTGGTCGTAAGACAGTTTCGTCAATGACACTTAATCAATCAATATCTCTGTCCATATCCAGAATTTCAGTGTGATGTGTTTACATGAGGATCACACAAGCCACCTTCAGTCACAGACAGGGGAAATCAAGGGAGGTAGCTCATTGGACAAATCCGGTTCAGAAGGATCCATAAGAGGCACTGTATGGATGAACAGAATGGATGGGCACCAGAACATCTTGGTGTGCAAGGACAACAGCATTTGCACACAATAAAGATTCTTTCTTCAAAGTGAGCTAGTCGCGCAAAGTATACAGGAGAGCTTATATCATGTTTGGGAGGTAGGAGAGGAGATAATGGCCGATAATACCGGGACAGCTTTGTTGGTAGAGTGTTCTCCTGCAAAAGGCGAAGATCTTTGGTTTGAGTCCCGGTGTGGTTCATTGTTTTAATATGGGTTTCTGTAAAGCTTCCAGTGGAAGGGATCTGACAAACTGATGACCCAGTAGAACACAGATTATTGAATGCACATATTGGAGAAAATTAAATGCAGTTCAAAATAGCGGAGCAATTTTTGTAGGGAGTAACGTACTTAGACAGTGGCTTTTACCGTGGGGAAAGAAAACGTCATGAGACAAACGTGTTGCCAAATAATTTAATTGTCGACTAGAGAACTCAGGCTGACCGATCAGATGTTTAGACACAACACTGTAATGCTAAAGAAAGAGCAAGTATCTTCCAGGACGGATTCTTGTGCATCTGAAAGTAACTCATATCCAATGAGATCTATTTCACTTTGTGCAGCTATTAATCGAAATTGTGTTTTGCATAAGGACCTGCTTGCCACCTGTATGGGCAATGGCTTTTAGTGACCATGGTGTGCAGGGGCAGGTTACATTTCTCCATTCACTGACAATACATAAATTTACATTTATAAGACATGGAACTGAATCAGATGTACTAGGACCATTGAAAGGGAGAACAAAATGGAATTAAGCTTATCAAAAGTGTGAAGATTTAAGGGAGCACGTAGCTCTACGAAAATTGAGCCTTAAATTTAAACAAAACGATGTATAGGACCATTTACACACCCACAGGGGCGCGCGCGTGCGTTTTGTAAGGCTTGCATTAAAACCAATGTTTTTAACCAACTTCTCATCCACACAGTAATCTAACAAGGGCCTAAAGCGTACTGAGAGAACCGTCCAAGCAACAAGGATAGCAATGGAGAATTAGACTCGTTTCATGTGGAAACAGCTGCTCTCATATAGGCGCGTCTCTGGACGAACTTATGAATGTCTGAGCTGCTGACTGGTCTGGCCACCGCTAGCAACTCAAACAGTTGTTAATAGGCTGTTATCTTAGAAAAGTAAAGAGCAAGTGTCTCCCACTGTTGATAAGACGCTACCACATTGTGCAAAGCCCTGTACTCGCTCCCTAGCTGCTGTGAATGTGCCACCAACTTTCAGCACCACTGGGTACTCGTACTCATAACTGACAAAATTCGAGAACTTTCGAATGTGCAACGTTGTATTTCATCACAGAATTACTATTAATCTTAATAAGTAAGTAATAAAGTCAAACATAATGAGATTCAAGGAGAAGTAGGGGACAATTTAGTGAACTGCTCTGCTGATTTACAACTATCCTGACCATTTGACTTCTAAGTGTTTGGCAGTCATGTAATAACTCATTTTCATAAAACTACCTCACGTTGAGGGATATCTCGCACAAAGTCACTCATTCTTCTATATGTCCATTTACTACTAATTTGTGTATTTTTCTTCCATTTTAAATTGCTGCAGCCCCTTGTCTAATGTTTTCGAAACGAAGTATCACAATGACTTAGAAAATTTTGCACGGAGTTAAACAAAAGATACTCGCAGTGATGAACACGACCTATTACTTTCACGAGGAGCGCTTCATTTACTGATTATAGGTCGCTCAGTGCTTTGTTTCTGAATGTGATGACTGTCAGAGTTGCAGACGTGGATGCATAACCCGTATATAATGGCCCACCACATCTGCTGCCGCCCCGTATACCGAAGAGACCACGTTAGTGCACAATAGCTACGTCGAGAATGCTTGCTCACTCTCACAAAGTGGACGGATGTTTCCACCAGTCCGATAATTGCCTGTTAATGACCAGCTGATCATAGAGCACTTTGCCGTCTATAGTGTATATAGTACAGTATATGGTTAAGTTAATGATTTTATCGTATTTATTGTTCCATAAGAGGCTACAAAAAGTTTGTTTCCTTCTTTTGGTGCTGGCGATCACTGAAGACTGTTATTCGCGCGGCCCTGGAATATCACGTCGGCGTATTCGCTACTAAGCTGGCCCACGGCCGTTCACTGCACCAGGAAACATGGAGCTGTACCACATCTAATCATACAATGAAGGCTTTCACGACTGGATGTATCAGATGCTGCGAATTTTTCGGGTTGTATGGCCGTGGTCCATGGAACTCTTCAATCCCTGATGTTTCGTCCAAGGCTACGTTGGACATCTTCGGAGGGGCTCCTGGTTGTGCTCAGTCTTGCCGACTGAAGAGTCAGACGTCGAAGAGCGGCCAAATACCGGGGAAAGTGGGCGTGGTCTGGATTTCACGTGATAGCAGAGATAAACATTCTCAAAGATAAAAATTCTTTTGACTACCGATTATAGTACATTAAAGATAAAAACTTCTCATTGATTCTGTAGCGCCACAGTCCATGTATCACTGAGTTTCATGGCTTCTTCTTTTCTGTTAAAATTATCTCCATAGATGCCGAGTTAAAATATTTAAAACAGGCTTTTGAAAAGAATGGGTACTCTAATAAGGAAATAAATAGAGTTTTACCATCGAATAACATGAGGCCTAAGGACAACGATAGGACACAGCAATGAAAGAACACAGTTTCTCCAACCTTCATCAAAAAAGTGACGGATCAGATCGGCAAGATTCTAAGGAAACATGACGTTCGACTGGTTTTCAGACCAAAAAAGAAAATAGGCCAAGCACTTCATTCCGTTAAGGACAAACGTCCCCCTCTGTCTGCAGGTGGTGTATGTAAGATTCCGTGTACGTGTGGTAAGGTCTACATTGGAACTACAAAGAGAAGTGTGAATACACGGCTGAAGGAACATAAAAGTCTTTGGCGGCTAGGGAAAACAGACAAATTAGCTGTGAAGGAACATATTCTTCAATCAGGTGATCACATAGTGAAATTTTAGGAAACTGAAGTTTTATGTACTATGACGAACTATTATCCATGGCTGTATAGGGAAGCCATCGAAATATAGGGGAAGGCGGGGCAAGATGGGGGAAGCTAACTTTAAACTCTTACAAAACGTACAAAAATAAACAAATTCAATTAGGTTTGCTCCTCATTTGTTTACTTAGCCACTGAATTACAATAGCATGCAAAGAAACCTGCAAACTTGTTACATTTGGTTAGAAATATCTCGATTTGAAACATAAACTACCATTTCACCGTCTTGCCCCGTGTGCGAGGTAAGATGGGGAACTAGCATGAATTCATCTCTAAAGCTTAAATAAGGACTGGAATAACGAAATCGTGGGACGATAAGGGTTCGAAACACGGTTCTGCGAATTGTAGACTCAGGTATTACGTTTTATTTAGGCATCTTACTTTCACATAGTACACAAGTGTGGACAGCTTCGTCATAATCACTTTCTATCCCCGCACAAGTGACGTGGGCCCAGCATCCACAGCTAATACACCGTATCCAGCCTCCTCCAGAGAAGTTGTAGCAGTATAAACATTCTTAACTCTCTTCCACAATGTCATTCGACCTCAGTTTATTATCCCTTGAGCATGAGGGGCTGGTTAAGAGCCGCGCGGGACTAGCCGAGCGGTCCAAAGTGCTGCTGTCATGGACTGTGCGGCTGGTCCCGGTGGAGGTTACAGTCCTCCCTCGGGCGTGTGTGTGTGTGTTTGTCCTTAGGATAATTTAGGTTAAGTAGTGTGTAAGCTTAGGGACTGCTGACCTTAGCAGTTAAGTCCCATAAGATTTCACACACATTTTTGGGTGGTTAAGACGTCAGAAACCTTCGACACTTTTTCGTTGTCATTACGTCCTTTTGGTGGTATCCCAGGTTTATTAAACGTCTTTGAGAAGAGTTTTCATTTACATGCAGCACGTTTGGGGACTCCTTTTCGTTTAATTTCTTCAGATAGTTCACTGCCACAAGGAGATTCTGTTAAAACAACGGGTTTTCCACGCCTGCTAGATGGTTTCCTTCTGATTTTTTTTATCCACCTTTGGAATAGCTAACACCATTTCAGGGATGGTAACCTGAAAGTTAGACGAAACAGATGCTTGACCGTCAGTTATTAATTGTTCAGGTGTTTTACGTATTGACAGCATCTCTGGTATTTGGTCTTCCGTTTCTGTAACTTCAGATGTGTGAGCTTGATGAATGTCTGTAGTTGAACAGGGAAGGTAATCACTTTCTCGAAACACATTTCTACGGTCGCAGGTTCGAATCCTACCTCGGGCATGGATGTGTGTGATGTCCTTAGGTTAGTTACGTTTAAGTAGTTTTAAGTTCTAGAGGACTGATGACCTCAGAAGTTAAGACCTATAGCTCTCAGAGCCATTTGAGCCAAACTTGCGATCTGATGCAGCGTAACAACTTTTCCAGGATGGGTGCGAAGCCACGATCTTACTTCATCTTCGCAAAATTTACTGAGAGGTTTCATAAATGCCAGGTCCAGCTGTTGAAGACGGTGTGAGCAAACACAGCAAGACAACCCCATTTTCGAGGGCCACATCTTGGTGTGCGATTTGTGGCCGTCCAATATGAGATGTATTGGTGTTTCCTTTGACGCCCCATTAAATGCAATAAACTTCTTAAACCAAGTCAAAAATAGTTCTTTCGTCATACAACCAGTTTCTTGCACTTTTGCCCAGGCACCAGGGGGCAGGCCAGTCTCAAACGCTTGTTGCATTCGTTTTCGAGGATAAATTAACATAAGTGGTATGTAGCACCCCGACGCTGAAACACAGGTTTCTGCCGTCACAGTCTGGCCTGTTTCTGCTACAGTAACCGCTCCCTTTCAAACCACCTTTGTGTGACGTTTTGGAATGACTGTTAAACTAGTCTCATCACAATTGAAAATTCTGTCACCCGTAAACTTTAATGTGTCTAATTGACTTTCTAACAGATCGAAAAACCGATATACACTTACTCGTTTAAATCCCATTGCTCTTGCGATTCATGTGACCTCTGGTTTTCGTATTGTTAAGGTCGGATTTCGTGCAAGAAACCCATTTAACCAAACTCTTGCAGCAGATCTGGCTGCAGTATTAAATGGATTTTTGATGTTGTTTCGTTCAGCTAGCTAAAAAGCAAGTTCACAAAGTTCTTTAAGTGTTAGGCCAAAATACTGTCCTTCCATCTGTGTTAAGTAGTCTCTAAGTTCTGCCTCTTGTTCTGAGGTAAACACTCTAGTGATTGGTCCTAACCTTTTCACAACTGTATAGCCAGGATTAGCACGTTTCTTTGCTACATGTCGTTCAATCGTTGTCTGTGGCACGTTGAATTATCGGGCAGCCCTGAAAGAACCCATATGACCTTCTATAACAGCATTTACAGCTCCTTCCATTGATTCCAATGACCAATCTTGCGTAGACGTTTGTCGCTGATACTTGCGAAACACGTGGAACATATTATTCAGTCAGATCATTCCTGGTACTCTATATTAAATAGTAAATCCCATATTTCCAATAGTCAGTCGTTAAAACATAGCAA
Organism: Schistocerca gregaria; assembly: GCF_023897955.1. Classification (NCBI taxonomy): domain Eukaryota; kingdom Metazoa; phylum Arthropoda; class Insecta; order Orthoptera; family Acrididae; genus Schistocerca; species Schistocerca gregaria. Next base: position 745,278,063 of record NC_064922.1, read on the forward strand.
GAATACAATACTGACTTTGCACATTTTGTGTATTTTTATTCACCATATAGCCTAAGGCATACTTTGGAATTAACTAGGAAACGTTGGAATAACGAATACCATTCTATTTACAATTGTATTCAACGTATAATGTACGTGTTCAAAACCTGCAGCGAGGTAAATACATGAGACGATGAGAACGTAATGGTTGGACAAATAGTAGGGTCAAAACGGGGAAGCTCCCCATCTTGCCCCACCCCGTCTTGCCCCCTACCATGCTGTTAGGTTGTGTTACGCCGACATGAACACTTTTGAGTGAACATTGACTACTGACACAGCAGTTTACGGTTACTATTCAGTGCTATATATACAGTCTGGACAAATGTTCACGAAACACATGTTTTAGGACATTAAAAAGTGTAAAACATTGCAAATCAGTATAGCAATTGTACGTACCTTGCAAAGCTCACAGAAACCGCTGCGAAACTAAGGTTCAGCTATGTCAACACACTGGGACCTGTGTATTGATGATGTTGACGTAGCTATCCACAGATGGCAGCGCTCTAACTGTAGCTTAAGGCCCTTCCCCGTCTTGACCCGCCTAACCCTATAAACACAGGGATAATTTTAACAGAAAAGAGGAAGCCATGAAACTAAGTGATATATGGACTACGGCGCTACAGAACCGATGAGAAGTTCTTATCTTTGACGTACTATAATCGATAGTGTAAATTTTTTTTTATCCTTGACAATGTTTATCTCTGCTGTCACGTTACATCCAGACCACGCCCACTTTCCACGGTATTTAGGCCGCTCTTCGACGTCCGACTCGTCAGTCTGCAAGACTGAGCACAACCAGGAGCACCTCCGAAGATGTCCAACGTAGCCTTGGACGAAACATCAGGAATTGAAGCGTTCCATGGACCACGGCCATACAACCCGGAAAAATTTTCAGCACCTGTACTACATCTCCATGGCGATTCTGTTTTTATAATGAAAGTAAATGAATACATGATACTGTAAACCGCGACCAAGTCAGTTTCTGTTTTGTAACGTCAGTTAAAGCTTTTTCTTTTGTTTTTTCTTTTTAATGCTTGACATCTCTAGTGGTAAACAAAAGAAGTAAAATCGTTTGTGAAGATAAAAAAATCATTGTATTATCGGGGTTTTCTAATGTGCCTTTGGGAAAAGTTTATTCTCTAATATATTTACTGAGGAAACAATGACCAACTCACTGCATGTACTGCAGAAAGTATTTAAAGTGAGAGAAGCGGTAAAAGTGAGAATTTATGTTTCTGCTTTTATAATAGTTCGGAGGGATATATTTCCAAAACATTGAATATAACCAAAAAGTGTTATAATGATACAAAACAACGAGCAAGCCATACAATTTAGCTGAGTGTTTTGTTAAATATTATCGTTTGTTGCTGAGTAACGAACAGAACCAGCAACTACAATATCTAATTAAGAGTATCCGGAGACCAATCAAACGACATTACTATGGATGCAGGAACTCTTCGCCTTTGTGATGTCTGCAGCTCTGCTGGTGGCCCTTCCACTGCGGTATCTGATGTCTGTGAAGGAATGGCAGCCCTTTCTTCCTCAAGAGACGAAACCAGAGAAGGTAGTGATGTTGGACGCTAGATTCTGACTAGGAAATCGACGTTCTGGCGTTGTACTCCATGCTTTATAGCTCCCTACACGTCGTCCTTGTACAAGATGGACTAATGGTAGCACTTTGGAACTTGTGAGTGATTCTTTCCGCTGTTTTTATGGTCTATATCCGTCAGAACGTGAGGTCTGACAGGTCATTCTTTAGCTACGGTTTTTCCCTCACGTTTCCGTTTCATAATCACATCACCAACAGACGACGTAGGAAGCTTTAGAAAGGATGAAATGTCCCTGATGGAATGTTACGCAGGTGGCATCCAGTGACTTGTACGCCTTTGAAGTCACTGCGCTTCCTTGACCGAGCGATTCCGCTGTACTTCTTCTGCGCTGACAACGCAAAACTTCCCGCCACCTTTTATACTGGCAGATCCACATCTCACGTCATTTAGTGGTTAACTGCGCATTATGTGCGGTTATCCGTGTACATTGGTTCAGATGGTGTATATTACAACGGCTTATAACACAGATCATAAAGAAAAGTATTTTCCCTCACTCAGTTCATTCTTCCTCCATTGAGGCGAACCTGCAAGCTATTTCACAATTAATAACAGATAATCAAAAAGAATTAAGTACCAAAAGAAGTTGCGTTAGAGACACAACAAAGTCAGTGCAAAATTTATATAAGATGAACAAGGTGACGCAGTGTCAAATTAGAGTACTCAAGCACTTACAGTTACAATCGGCTGGTAATGTATCATTTAACGAAAACTGCAGTGTAGTACCTGCAACAATATGTTCACAATCGACAGCCGCATTCAATTAAGAATGAACTCGCAAACTGCAATTACAGTTCTGCATCAGGTGCAGAACGTTTTAGACGAAATGAAAATATGTGCTGCACCGGGACTCTATGATGTGGAACCTTAATCGCAGTTTGTGAATTTATTCTCAGACATAGCAATGACGAGATAAAAAGTGCTTCATCCTGTGCAGGAAACGCGGTAACGTAGTACGTGGACGAAAGAGAGTAGACACCAGGACAAATGGAGATTTGGGTCGTTCCTGGAAGCGTGCTGGGATAGCCAAAGTGGTTTACGTGACTAGCGGGGAATCCAGATTCAAGTCCTGACCCGCCACGTACTTTTATTTGATCTGAAATATTCTGTAGCTAATGTGGAACCCTAATCACAACTTTCGAGTTCAATTTCACGAAAGAATCATACACACTTGACACTACAGGGCATACACGTATAAATAGCGTTATCAGAATTCAAAATGTCTGTGTGTGTCACGGCTGAAATACAAAATTGTCCAAGAATTCCCAGTTAGCCGGTATTTGGTTCGGCTCTCGGCTCCCACAGTACGGCGCGTGGCCCCCCTGGATTCCAGTGGCCACCTCTAGGTGTGCGCCCTCAGCCGCAGCCGGGTTCTGCACGTGCGCGACCCCTGGAGGACTCTCGGGCGCACAATAGGCGCCGTCAGCGCATATCGGCCCGTCAGCGGATAAAAGGGCCCGCAAACGGCGACAAGCGGATATTTTTAGATACGGCAGGCGCTCCTGCCGCCCCGATACGCTCTGCGGAGCGATTTCGAGAATTAAATCTCGTCCTGGCCTCAGCTGCCGCGTATTGGAGGGCTGGAAATGCACCAGAGAGCTTATACACTTCCAGGTACACAGGTTCAAATGTGCAAATGCGACTCGATGAGTTTTTTTGTTAATCACTTTTTTTTCCAATTTCCTAAAGATAATCTCTCCGACGACACAGGCTCCTGCAGAAGTGTTTCCAAAGAATTTAATTGCTTTGAGTTAGAATCACCTAATCACAAAAAAGAAATACTTGACGCTGTACAAATCTTTTTTTAAAATTTATTTATGAACGTGCTTGCAGTTCCCTACTGATCACCAGAAGATGTCTGTCACAGAAAATGTCTCCTTGTTCAGTCTATGAACCTGTGTAGATGCACCCGTTAATCTTTAATAGTCAATGTTTTGCTCATTATTGTATACAGTGAATTCTTGGTGGCAACTGAGACTGTCCTTGGAAATTTTAAAATAAGTAAATATTTAATTAGTAACGTGATCAGCTGTTGTTACAAAGTGGTGGAGAAAATAACGTTACTGTAGAAGCTAAATTTAACAACTACTCCCTAGGCAATATTTCGAGTGAAACCAGAGAAAATAGAAAGAGATCACTGAACCCATGAGAGTTGGTTCGATGCGACAAACGAGTGGGGTTACAATACCGTCTGACCACACAGCGATATCGAAGATGCCTCATAGCATCCAACACGCTGTTACAAAGCTCCTACCCCAAACAGTTGGTCTGTGGTGTTGAAACGGTGTCGCTCCAACGCGGGCCTCGTTACTCGTCTATGCCCAAGTTAATGAGCACCAAAACGACAAAGACGTGGAGCCGAATGTGGCAACCATTGGAGCATCCGGGCGCGCCATCAAACTGCAACCGCTTGTGTTCGAACAAGAAAAACGGAGACCGTCGTGTCCCAAAACTTTTATACCTCCTGGTGAGCGGTCTTCGTTAAACCTTAGGCGTCGAAAAATGGGTGTCCTGCGAATTGCTGAGATATGCAGGGGTCGAGTTATACCTGCTGGAATACCGTAACATAGGAAGCAGGTGACACCTTTGTTCCTCAGAAGTTTCCACCCCGCCTAGGTATCGCCTATTGCATAGGAGGATGTTTCCGTTACCTAGGTGCCTTTTTGAAGGAAAAGGAATCGTCTAAATTTGGCATCAGATTCTAACAGTTGTTGCCATTTTGGAGAAACGGCTAAATACTCTCAAGAAGGTCGTATGACATATCAGATTCGGCCTACCGATCTGCAGTATACAACTCACCGATTTTATTTTTATTTATTTATTTATTTATTTATTTGCCGGGGAAAAAATTGTCTGCAACGTTACACATACGTCGAAATGAAATTAATATTAAAAAATGAGATATCAGCAATGTAAGTCTAATGAGGATATGACATTCTGTAGAAATATAAACATTATTTTAATTAATTGTTACCTCGTCATTTTTTACTATAACTCGCTATTTGCGCTCATGTATTCGTTTTGGCACTTGTCGAGGCGGAACTGAGTTACACGACCACAAGTGGAGTGTAGAATGCAGGTATAGACACTACTGGGCGAACCCATGGCGTCGTTAGATGTTTTGGAACAATGGAGACGAGTGCTGCTGTCAGTTACGATTGCTGGCAACGAGCAGAAGCTGTCGCATTACGCGCACCGATGCTTCGACCGGTGGCGAAACCCTACTGGCTACGAATGAGTGATTTCAAAAAGTAGCGACCACCTCAAGCTACACGATGCGTAGAAACGGTCCGGAAAACCAGGTGGGTGCACTCCCACGAGGCTTTCGCGTGAGGTCACGGTAGGAAAACTGAGGGCTGCGACGTGGCGGTCCCTGTGACACACGTAGCCCTGCGCCATCGGTTCTCTCATTGTCAATACTGTTAAATAGACGATACAGAGACTATCATTGTAAAGTCAGTCTCATTATTCACTGACAATAACGCAACGAATGTGTGGTTTATTTCTGTAAAGAAATTAAATCAAGTTGCGATCCTATCACTCTGATCGCCTTACCACTAAACGAGACCTGTACATGAGACCTCATGCGACGTCAAATAACAAAGGAAAACCATAAATAATTGAAATACACTCCGAGGCATGAAAGTACGACATACCATGAAAGAATAATGCGAACGTGATGGGAATCGGTAGACGTGATGTACATGTGCAGACAAGCAAGTGATTACTATTTCAGAAAAATTGCATAGTTTATTCAAGAGAAAGAGTTTCACAAATAGAGTGTCAGTAACGCTTTGGTCTAACTTTGGCCCTATGGAAGCAGTTTTTCTAGTTGGTATTGATTGATAGTTTTTCAATGTCCTCCTGATGGGCATGGTCAAAATTCTGTCCGACTGGACCGTTGGATCGTCAAACTCCGGAACTGCTTGAAGGGTGCGCCCATAGTGCTCCAGATATTCTCAACTGGGGAGTCACCCCCGACCTTGCTGGCCGTGTGCGGGCGGACATTATCTCGCTTACATGTGAGTCCACGACAGCGTGCCATGAAAGGTAACAATACGGGGCGTAGAATATCGTCGACATACCGCTGTGCTCTAAGAGCACCGTGGATGACAACCGAAGAGGTCCTGATATGAAATGAAATGGCTCTCTTGACTATCACTCATTTCTGTCAGGTCGTGCGCCGGGCAACAGTCAGCCTGGTATACCACCGCTGTCAGGGGCGTCTTAAGTCACTTCATAGCTGGTCATCGTGGCTTATTTCGAAGCGGGTCTCATCACTGAAGACAATTCCACGGCAGTAAATGAGATTCGAGGCTGAATGTGCCCGAAATTTCTGCAAAAAGGCTTATTGGGGTACAGAGGTCAATAGCAGTGAGCACAAGTGGCGTCGTGAATTCAGCCCTATGTCTGTGAGTCGCCCATTAACGGTCCTTTTGTTCACTGGAGTACCAGCTGCACGTCGGATCGATGATGATGACTCCCGGACTCTGAGTGCCTCTCTCATGATTGCTCGATCGTTTTGACGTCTATCTTGGTCGACCGCTTCCTTCTTACAACTGTGGTCGGCCATGGCTCACCCGTTCCTGTCAACATCGCCGAATAGTGACGTCGCTCCTATTTTAAATGTCGAGCGATTCACCGATTACTCCAACCAACTTCTTTGAGGCAAACTACACGTGCTCACTCAAATGCTGTATCTCCGTTTATTGTTCACGCACCTCTCTGTGATGCATAGCTACTGCCCAACTGACTACACTCAATGAAACTGGTAAAGACTTTATTCCCTGGTATCGACATGTTACCTATTTACTACCCTTTTCAGCTGAGCGATGAAATTGGGCTGCAGCGTCACACAATCATCCATCGGCTACCAAAGTTTACAGTTGTATGAATATCAATTTGTGAGCAAATTCCTTCATGGTGCGTCGTTGTTTTAGTTTTAGAGTGCACTACGAGGGAATGCTGAATAGCATGAATCTGATTTCTTTATGTGTAAACTCTTAACACTTTTCAAATAGAACGTTCGTGACATTTTATTTCTTTATCACCCATGTCCACATATTTGTAGCCGTCTGCCACTACAGGGTTCCAAATTGTAGCGTGTAACATGGCGGTGCGTAACGTAACTATGTCAGTGCGTGAGGAACATCGTGCTGTAATCGAGTTTCGAATTCAAAGAGTTCGTCCACACACAGATCACGCTCTCGTCCAGCATGAGCGCTGTAACATGCAACAATCTGACGTCTTGGGTTCACTGTCATCTATCGTCCTCCATAAAGTCCTGATTTGGGTCCAGTCGGTTTTCATCGATTTCCAAAACTGAAAGAACACCTTCGAATACGTCATTTTGAAGTTATGAAGCGGTGCAGGCAGAGGTGAGGTTACGGCTCTCTCATCAACATTGAATACCGTACATTTACGGTATTAACAAACTGTTCTTTGTTGGGAGAAATGTGTTCGTTGCGGGGTGACTATGCTGAGAAAGAAATAAGCAGGCTTGAAGAATAAATATGTAGAATGTTAGTAACGTTTATTTTATTTAAAAAGCTGTAAGAGTTTTCATATACAAAATTCTGAGTCACTGCTTTTCAGCACGCCCTCGTCCAAGGGGTGTTCAACGCACTATGTAAGCTTTGTCTCTGGTGTCAATACGCTTGGATGATTTACTAGTGAGTTTACTGAAACCATTCATAGAGAGTACACATTCTCCGTTAGCAAACATAATAAACGAATTCTTCTTATCAGGCAAATTGCCAAAGTACTTAAAAGAGCCAAGAGCTGTACTTGTACTGAAGGAAGATAACACACAGAAAACTACCGGCCCATTTCACTACTGTCACAATTCTCAAAAATAATAGAATCAATTATGAAATAACGATTAACGAGCTACTTGAATAAGTGAATCAAAATCTGGTTTCTGAAGTGGTAGAAGTAAGAAGTTGGCCATAGTAATAGTACAATTCACCAAATTGGTACTTGATGGTCCTCACAAAAGTTTGTGTCACAGGTACATTTTTACATCTAATTGAGACTTTAGATAGTGATGACCAGATTCCGTAGACTGCTCTGTACATGACCGTGTAACAAGATGTATACTAACCTTATATTTATAAAAAAAAAACAACATAAAACTCAAATTCGCAGTTTTTCCCGTGGAATAAAACTGTAGAATAAATACAAAAGTGGATTAAACAATTTGCTAAAACAAACTTATTTTAAAAAAGCAGTTAAAAGTACAAGTTAACCCAAAATTCTGCATGTTGAAGGACTAGCTGCTACTCCCAGCTTCTCTCGCATATCTGTACTTTTGTTATGCTGAGGGACGGTGGTAAGTAAGGTGGTAATTTAATGAGGTGTCTGCGTATATAGTGGTGTAGAAATTTATGTACACTATGTGATCAAAAGTAATCGGACACCTGGATGAGAGTGACTTACTAATTCGTGGCGCCCTGCATCGGTAATGGTGGAATTTGAACCGTGGTATACTCAGTTCTTCAGAAAGTCAAAATTACATTCTCACCACAGTTATTTAAAGGAAAAAGGGAGGCCGGGATCACTGATGATGGACAAACTTGTGATTCTTTTATAATTTAAATTTGACTCAAAACAGACTTTATTATAAACTTCAATTCGGACATTTGCCCTCTTACTGATGCAATATACAAACCTTCACTTTAACTGAATTACATAAACACGAATAAGAAACATATTTTGCGCCGGCAACCAAAATCATAGATAATAGGTTCGGTGAATAATCAATAATAAACAGTCGTTCTTGTTTACCCATATCTCAAAAGACTAATAACACTATACACTTCCAACCCAAGGTTAGGCTGCCATATAACACAACTTCATTTTAAAAAATTTAAAAACAGGCTGAACTGCACCACATAAATGTCCGCAGTGGTACATGCTTATTCTAAAAATGCAAAGTGGGCCAACCAAGGTCGAAAAACGGGCAAACAAGAAAAATAACAAGTTGCACATTCATTGAAGATACACAAATGATTAATGTAAGTGTTAAATAAGAATGGCTGGTAATAGCTCTACCAGTAAAATGACTTACAAAAACGCTAATATTAACAAAGTGGCCTCACTTAACTAAAGGACATAATGACTCAGAATGATTCTCAAATTGCACTTTAGAGAGCAGCGTTAAGGCCCACAGCCGTATTTTGGTGCAATAACGCTTTGTCCGACAGGCAATACCAGCGTTCACTCCGAACGGCTTGTGCACAGGCTCACTAGCAGGCGGTAAATATTTAGACATATTCCGACTGGCCCCCACAATGAGCGGTCCTGACAAGAATCCATAAACGCACCGACGCCAGGGAACGAGCAGACTTAACAGATCGCCTGCAGCACAAATAGATTGCAATGTAAATAAGGTCAAATCACAGAAACACTGGATTTCTTATGGAGCAATGCTCTAACATTATCCGTCTCCCAGTAAATTAGCAGGAATATTAGAGGTTACTCCCAGTTGCCTTAAGGCGCTTTCAACATTAAATAAACATACCAAATCCTGCCGTGACAAAATGATTAAACCATTAACTCTACGGCTGCCGGGCGCGTACACAACCGCAACCAGTCCCAAAGCGGTCAATTTGTCCTAAAACAAGTTAAAATTTGGATAAAAACCATTTAAAACTCACACTCAATAGATCATGAGAAACGAAATGAGGAACATCAGCCTCCTTAAAATAGCCACTGTAGAAACAAGTTCAGAACCGTCTCCGGCAGCTACCAATACCACAATAAGTTTCAACAATCTTCTTAGTTAAACACAGAATAAAAGTCTTACGTTACTTGGAGCTTACAAATTACGATCTGGGAAGCTGTTCAGGGTGACACGCCGAACCCACCACAATTTTGCACGTCAGGGCACCCAAGTAATCGGCACCCTTCATCCGGCGCGACATATGACAGGGGCGGCGAGCACGGCGAGGCCCATGCACCACCGTTAGAGAAGCAGGCTTGTTGTCAATACAAGTTGGCTCGTTGAACGCCGACCGGAGACTCTCTCGTCACACGTCCACCCGAAAAACCCCCGGTGGGAGGAGTCAGCCGAATACTGATACAAGCGATCCAAGTAGAACACCCTAGCGCCAGCCGCCACGGCTCAACCTCGCCCTCCTATTCGAGAACCACCCTCCAAAAGAAGCAACCCTAAAAACAACTTTCACGCCAACTTAACCTCACTCAAGTGCACCCTGTAAACCTTACCCGAGGTAAGCTCCTTTACCTTGAAATTCACGGTACTAAGGATCTTAGAAATTCGGCACGGCCCACTGTATCTCGGCTTAAACTTACCCTTTACCTCCTGACCCACGGGAGTGACCAAATTGCGAATGAAGACTAAATCGCCAATCTTTCCCAAAAAGTGTTTTCGTCCTTTATTGTACCTCTTTGCCTGCTTCCTATGCGACAGGTATATATTACTCCTAGCCCGCTGCCAATTTTGTCTCAAAGCTGCAGGAGTGATCTACGTCGGTAGTAAATCATTAATGCTCCACAAGTTCAAGAGGGGAGAATTAACCGAATACGCAAACATTGACGCATTAGGTGTGATACCAAATGCCTCATGTTAGGCAGAATTAAATGCCTGATTAAGCGGGAAGACTCAGATCCCATCTACTCGGTAACTTTGAATGGTATATCATCATGGCCGCCTTTAAGTTGCGGTTGACCCTCTCCGCAAAGGAAGCCTTTGGGTAATAAGGAGTGGTGGTGATATGCTTGATTCCGTGGTTGTAACAAAAAGCCTTAAAACTACTTGACAAAAATGCTGGAGCATAATCACTCACCAAGGACTTAGGTGGTCCAAACCCTGACATTACTGTAAGTAAATGGCGAGCGATAATGTCAGCCGTAAGGCCACGAGTCGGTAGCAACCATACAAAGCAAGAGAAGGCTTCCAACTACCACCAGCACATACTTTTTTCCCGCTTCTAGTGAGCGGCAACGGTCCAATATAGTCAACAAAGACCATAAAGAGGATAATCTCACTTTTAAATTGTAACAGCCCGTGCGGAATATCCGAGCTAAGGTTCTCCCTCTTACATGTCTGACATCTAGCAACTAACCGACGCACATCGCGATACAGTGAGGGCCACACCAATCTTTCACGTACCTTGGCTAAGGTCTCATAAAGGCCTAAATGACCACAAACTACGGACTCGAGAAAATACTTGAACACCATAGGTACCAAACCTATCGGAAAGCAAATCCTTAACTGCTGGTCCTTGCCCACCTGCTAACAAAGGACGCCACGACTGAGGCAGTGACGTGGATAAGGCTTCCCCACCCTTAACTTCTCCCTCACCGGTCCCAGACCGGATCTTCTGATTGTTTATCTTTCAGATTACAAAATGACTCGGAAATATCCGACAATATAGCTCCAACCATACACTGCGGCTCAACTCTTTGGACTTCGGAAGGCCCCTCAGTGAACATACGACTTAAAGCTTCAGCTACCGCGTTATCAGACCCCTTAACATGTTTGACATTAAAGCTAAAAGCTGAAATACGCACAGCCCAACGAGCAATTCACTCAATTTTCCTTGGCCTAGCCAGGACCCAGCTCAAAGCCTGGTTATCAGTCTTCAGGAGGAAGTGATTATGCCCAAGACAAAAACTAAACTTCTCTAAGGCAAATATAGCTGCCAAGGCCTCCAGCTCGTAAACAGAATAATTAGACTCGGGATCAGATAAACGGCGCGACGCGTAAGCTAAAGGCCTCCTTTCTCCCTCCTCCTCCTGGAACAAGAGAGCAGCAACACCCGCAGGGGAGGCGTCCATTTGTGCAACCCAATTCTTATCGAAATTCGGTGCAGCCAATAAAGGTGGATTAGAAATGGCAGCTTTAAGTTTTCGAAAGGCAGTTTGCTGGGCCTCGCCTCAAACAAATCTCTCATTCTTCTTACGAAGATTGTTGAGGGGCGCCGCTAATTGGTCAGAATTGGGTACGAACTTTCGAAAAAAATTCGCCATTCCCACAAAATGGGCAATTATCTTCTTACTCCGAGCAGGGTGGTGGGGGGGGGGGGGGGGGGGGGGGAGGGAACTAGCGCAAAAATGTAGTCCTTTTCGGAACAATACTGACCTCTTTAGCCGAGACCAAGTGTCCCAGAAATGAAATCTCGGACCTACAAAGGGTAGTCTTCGAAAGTTTGACGGTCAGTCCTGCCGAACGTAAGCGGGCAAAAACTTGATCTAAATGGCCCATGTGATTCTCTAGCGGTCGTCTATAAGCTACCACATTTTCAAGGTAATTATACAAACAAACAAACTTCAAATCGCCTAGAACGGCATCTATTAAACGTGATAATACTGGCGCACCGAAAGGGACCCGGTTGAATTCAGAAAGATTCCAGTCGGTGCAAAACGCCATGGCCGGCCTTGACACTTCCGACAAAGGAATCTGGTTGTACGCCTCGCTTAAATCAAGGATGGTAAAGACGGTTGCGCCAGAAAACAGGTAAAACAATTGTGTCAGTCAGGCAGTCGCACAGACTACAGGACCACCTTATTAAGACGACGATAGTCAATGACAACACGAAAATCTTTACCCTGTTCTTTCGGAACCAAAAACTTGGGGCAGCATGCGGCGTGGTGGATGGCCTAATTACCCCTTCTGGAGCATTTTATTAATCTTTTGCTTTAGTAACCCCATCTTCGGGGCTGATAAACTATACAGCGCCTGGCGCACGGGAACACTGTCAGTCGAAATTATCTCGTTCTCCAGCAGTTTCGTCTCGCCTAACCGCTCGGACAACACTTCAGGAGAGCGTTATAGAACCTCCCTCAACTTGCTCTGTAGAAAGATGACCCATATAGACCTGTACAATACAAAAATAATCTACCCTGGTACTCGGAGTAGCCGAGCGGTTGTAGGCGCTACAGTCTGAAACAGCGCGACCGCTACGGTCGCAGGTTCGAATCCTGCTTCGGGCGTGGATGTGTGTGATGTCCTTAGGTTAGTTAGGTTTAAGTAGTCCTAAGTTCTAGAGGACTAATGACCTCAGAACTTAAATCCAATAGTGCTCAGAGACTTTTTTCGACCCTGTCGCCCCTTGGCTGATTGCATGAACAGAGCGACATGACAGAACCAGGAGCAAATTTAAAATGGAAAACCCCTGCCGCATAATCAACAACCAACCCAGGGCGTTGCGCAAAATCACATCGCACTATCACGGGAGTCTGAAAATTACACGCAATGATTAAGCTCTGTGGCCATTAATGTGCAAAAATCGCCGCACCTCCCCCTGCAAAGGCAACTCACGGCCATCAGAGAACCGACATCTTTTTACAGGAGGGGCGGTAATGAAAATTTACATAAATGCCGGAATTCTAGATTCCACGTCCGGTCAATTAGAGAAACCGAACAACTGGAATCAACTAAAGTACAAACTGGCTCATCTCCAGTCCGAGCACAAATGGGGCAAGGGAGAGCGACTGGCACATCTACATCTACACCTACATTTATACTCCGCAAGCCACCCAACGATGTGTGGCGGAGGGCACTTTACGTGCCACTGTCATTACCTCCCTTTTCTGTTCCAGTCGCGTATGGTTCGCGGGAAGAACGACTGTCTGAAAGCCTCCATGCGCCCTCGAATCTCTCTAATTTTACATTCATGATCTCCCCGGGAGGTATAAGTAGGGGGAAGCAATATATTCGATACCTCATCCAGAAACGCACCCTCTGGAAACCTGGCGAGCAAGCTACACCGCGATGCAGAGCGCCTCTTTTGCAGTCTGCCACTTGAGTTTGCTAAACATCTCCGTAACGCTATCACGCTTACCAAATAATCCTGTGACGAAACGCCCCGCTCTTCTTTGGATCTTCTCTATCTCCTCCGTCAACCCGATCTGGTACGGATCCCACACTGATGAGCAATACTAAAGTATAGCTCGAACGAGTGTTTTGTAAGCCACCTCCTTTGTTGATGGACTACATTTTCTAAGGACACTCCCAATGAATCTCAACCTGGTACCTGCCTTACCAACAATTAATTTTATATGATCATTCCACTTGAAATCGTTCCGCACGCATACTCCGAGATATTTTACAGATGTAACTGCTACCAGTGTTTGTTCGGCTATCATATAATCATACAATAAAGGATCCTTCTTTCTATGTATTCGCAATGCATCACATTTGTCCATGTTGAGGGTCAGTTGCCACTCCCTGCACCAAGTGCCTATCCGCTGTATATCTTCCTGCATTTCGCTACAATTTTATAATGCTGCAACTTCTCTGTATACTACAGCATCATCCGCGAAAAGCCGCATGGAACTTCCGACACTATCTACTAGGTCATTTCTATATATTGTGAAAAGCAATGGTCCCATAACACTCCCCTGTGGCACGCCAGAGGTTACTTTAACGTCTGTAGACGTCTCTCCATTGATAACAACATGCTGTGTTCTGTTTGCTAAAAACTCTTCAATCCAGCCACACAGCTGGACTGATATTCCGTAGGCTCTTACTTTGTTTATCAGGCGACAGTGCGGAACTGTATCGAACGCCTTCCGGAAGTCAAGCAAAATAGCATCTACCTGGGAGCCTGTATCTAATGTTTTCTGGGTCTCATGAACAAATAAAGCGAGTTGGGTCTCACACGATCGCTGTTTCCGGAATCCATGTTGATTCCTACACAGTAGAGTCTGGGTTTCCAAAAACGACATGATCCTCGAGCATAAAAAGCATGTTCTAAAATTCTAGAACAGATCGACGTCAGAGATATAGGTCTATAGTTTTGCGCATCTGCTCGACAACCCTTCTTGAAGACTGGGACTACCTGTGCTCTTTTCCAATCATTTGTAATCTTCCGTTCCGAGACTTGCGGTACACAGCTGTTAGAAGGGGGGCAAGTTCTTTCGCGTAGTGTAGAATTGAATTGGTATCCCGTCTGGCCCAGTGGACTTTCCTCTGTTGAGTGATTCCAGTTGCTTTTCTATTCCTTGGACACTTATTTCTATGTCAGCTATTTTTTTGTTTGTGCGAGGATTTAGAGAAGGAACTGCAGTGCGGTCTTCCTCTGTGAAACAGCTTTGAAAAAAGGTGTTTAGTATTTCAGCTTTACGCGTGTCATCCTGTGTTTCAATGCCGTCATCATGACAGAGTGTCTGGATATGCTGCTTCGAGCCACTTACTGATTTAACGTAAGACCAGAACTTCCTAGGATTTTCTGTCAAGTCGGTACATAGAATTTTACTTTCGAATTGACTAAACGCTTCACTCATAGCCCTCCTTACGTTAACTTTGACATCTTTTAGCTTCTGTTTTTCTGAGAGGTTTTGGCTGCGTTTAAACTTGGAGTAGAGCTCTCTTTGCTTTCGCAGTAGTTTCTTAACTTTGTTGTTGAACCACGGTGGGTTTTTCCCGTCCCTCACAGTTTTACTCGGGACGTACCTGTCTAAAACGCATTTTACGATTGCCTTGAACTTTTTCCATAAACACTCAACATTGTCAGTGTCGGAACAGAAATTTTCGTTTTGATCTGTTAGGTAGTCTGAAATCTGCCTTCTATTACTCTTGCTAAACAAATAAACCTTCCTCCCTTTTTTTTTATATTCCTATTAACTTCCATACTCAGGGATGCTGCAACGCCTTATGATCACTGATTCCTGTTCTGCAATTACAGAGTCGAAAAGTTCGGGTCTGTTTGTTATCAGTAGGTCCCTTAATTGCCTTACAATTCTAAGGCCAGTTAAGATCTTTATTGCCTCTACCGCACCTCTGGCGTCAGCTGTTCGGCCTAGGGTTCCTGGACACGGGACACTGCCACACTAAGTGATCGGTGTCTTGACAACGATAACACCGCAACGCAAAAAGACTATAGCCCCCCCACCCTTTGGTAATTCCCACACAACGTTGTGTAACTGGGAGTTGCGGCCGTTGATCGTCGTCTAAGGAGACCTTTTCTATATAATCAATTAGCTGCTCCATCGACGCGCAAGTCGACGAAGTGGCGTCAAATCGAAAGACTTGCACCAGGCGAACGGTCTACCCGACGGGAGGCCCTCGTCACACGACAGTTCATTTCATTTAGATGCTGAAACTGTGCCAATGAAATCGGCCACTGCTCAAAAGGTAAACGCGAACGATCTTGAGGGCGTGTCCCTTCCAGAACATGTTCAGTATTATCCAGCTCTGATACAGACATGTCAAGAGCAACAACTGCAGTACGCACTCGATCAAAATATTGGGCTGGCGTCTCATCATCGGCTTGTATCCTCCCATAAAAGTCACGCCCCAACTGCACTCGCGTTCGATGCAGGGTCGCCATATGAAACGTCCCCTTAGAAAAATTATACAAGACTGTGCTTAAACTGACACACAATATTTTTAGCGCAACGCAATCTGACTTTCAAAAATCCCTACAAAAAAATGGCCCTGACTAACATTAAACTATACGTTTCACAGATCACTTACCTCACAAAAATCTTCGTTACTCGAACTACTGCAATACAGCGAGCGCCACTACTGCCAGCTAAATAAAAGTTTCAAACTACGGAAGGCACTAACTACTGATAGGGATAGTTAGCAAATGAAAGATTTTAATAGAGAACAAACAATGTATTTACCTTAATAGTCATAATGTATATAGGAGTTCATGACATCCAGTCTTACAAATTTCAAAACTCCGCCATCTCTCTCCCCACATCCACCACTGCTGGCGGCTCACCTCCAACTGCGCAACACTACGCGCTGTTAACAGCCAACAGTCCAACACTACAATGGCAGACAACAATGTAAACTAGCCACAGACTGCACACAGCACATCCAGTGATTTTTATACACAGCGCTACGTGGCGTTACCAATAAGGAAACCTAAACAGCCTATTTACCGTATCCCTTCCAGAAGATGTTCAGTATTATCCAGCTCTGATACCGACATGTCAAGAGGAACAACTGCAGTACGTACTCGATCAAAATATTGGACTGGCGTCTCATCATCGGCTTGTACCCTCGAATAGAAATCACGCTCCAACTGCACTCGCGTTCGATGCGAGAGCTTTCGCCCCCCCCCCCCCCCCCCCTCACCCGCCGCCCCCCCCCCCCCCCCCCCCGCCTCCCAAAAAAAAAAAAAAAATCTTTCGGCGGAGTTCAACCAATGTTCCATGATACTGCAGTTCCTCCGCTAATATCTTACCAAAACACCCTCGAGCCATAGGATACAATAGAGACAAAATTACGTCATGCTCCACCCCCAATGCATCAGTACGAACTTGCAACCGAACTAACAGCCACAACAATCCTTGAATATGGTCGAAGGTTTCAATACGTAACTGAAATACCTCCAAAAGATTTTACAGTAGGATTCGGCAATTTCGAAAAACAGCATGCCCAGGTTTACATTGCACTCTTCCGCCTGCATCCTTACTCTGTACAACGGGCTCGCCTTCCAAACCTCCCTCACATAAAGCAAGCGCGACGGCAGAAGCTTTCGGATCCCTAACTTCAGAAGCAATCTGATTCCTAAGTTACTGCATTGCGTCACTGAGATCGATATTCAGCAAATCCATTAAACAATAATTGTAATGAGCCAGGTGTGCTTGCACGCGGTAAATTTGCCGCTGCGTAACTGGAGAAGATCGTAAAATTCGAGTGTACGAGCAATGTCGTCCACCGATGTTTTAATGCGTGGAAACCACTCACCTACAGCAGCGACGTAATCAACAGGGAGGGCGACTGGGGTACCGGCTGCCGCCGCGCGGAGCCGCGCCGCTCACTCGTCAACACTGTCCTCCACGGATAAACCGCGCAGCTCAGAAATTAAGTGCTCGTGGCGCAGATATGAAATTCCAAGGCAGCGCAGGTACGTCCACTCATGCTGGGCAACTTCCTGAAAGAGCAAAACGTATTAGTGAACATAAACAAACACTCGTATCACAAGCTTCGACCATCGACATGAAGGGTAGAAAGGATACCCCCCACCCACCGATATTGCTCTGCTACCAGTAGAACCGTAGAGCTACTTCTTTAGAAAATCAAAACTAAAATCGCACCACAGTTATTTAAACGAAATAGCAAGCACGGGATCACTGGTGAAGGACAAACTTGTGAATCTTTTACAATTGTAATTTGACTCAAAACAGACTTTATTATAATCTTCAATTCGGATATTTGCCCTCTTACTGATGCAATACACAAATCTTCACATTAATTGAATTACATAAACACGAATACGAATCATGTTTTGCGTCCGCGACCAAAATCATAGGTAGTAGGCACGGTGAATAATCAATCATAAACAATCGTCCTTGTTTAACCATATCTCAAAAGTCTAGTTACACTATACACTTCCAATCCAAAGTTACACAGCCACATAAACCACAACTTCATAGTGTGAAACATGCTTTTTCTAAAAATGCAAAGTGTGCCAACCAAGGTCGCAAAACTGGCAAACAGGAAAAATAACAAGCTGCATATTGAAGATACACAAATGTTTAACATAAGTGTTAATTAAGAATGTCTAGTAACAACTCAACCAGTAAAGTGACTTACAGAAACTCTAATATTAACAAAGTGGCCTCACTTAAGTAACGGGCATAATGACTCAGAATGATTCCCATTGCACTTAACTTTAGAGAACAGCGTTAAGGCCCACAGCCGTATTTGGAAACAATAACTCTACGGCCGGCAGGCAATACCGGCGTTCACTCCCCACGACTTGTGCACAGGCTCACTAGCAGGCGGTATATATTTATATACAGGGTGGTCAATTGATAGTGGCCGGGCCAAATGTCTCACGAAATAAGCATCAAACGAAAAAACTACAAAGAACGAAACTCGTCTAGCTTGAAGGCGGAAACCAGATGGCTCCATGGTTCGCGTGCTAGATGCCGCTGCCATAGGTCAAACGGATATCAACTGCGTTTTCTTTTTTTAAGAAAATAGGAACCCCCGTTTTTTATTACATATGCGTGCAGTACGTAAAGAAATATCAATGTTTTAGTTGGTGATCTTCAGTGGTGAGAGGAAGTTTAATTTAGATGTGCAACATAGTTTTCAACCTTACTGGCATGACCTGAGAACAGAGCAACAAGTAAGAATGAGCAGAAATTTTGATGGTGGTAGAGACGATTTGGCAGTCTTCTGCGTTAAAGATAAGTCACTCATTGCTTGACTGAACACTAGAATGAACTCCAACACGTACACTGAGGTGCTAGAGAAAGCACTGATTAGAATGTATGAGGACATAGGGGACGGAAGTGTAATGTTTCAACAAGACAATGTATCTGCGCATATTTCTGCTGCGATCTAAAAGTGGTGCGAAGATAAAGATATAGATGTCTTGCCGTAGCCTGCACGTAACCCTCATTTGAATCCCCTGTGAAACCTTTGGGGATTACATGAGGGACGTGTTTATCCCATGGAAGGCAATATGAGGACGCGAGAGAGATGAAAATAGCGATAAGAGAGGAGGGAGCGACAATTTGACTGCAAGAACTTCAAACCCTAACAAAAACAATGCCGGAGTGAATTTCTGAGATAACTGTGAAGAACACAAGTTGGACAAAGTATTAATAACGCAATGATACAAGAGGACGGCGAGGGCCTCTATACCAATTTCCATCCAGGAAATGCAAACACCTTATTTTATTTCTCCTTTTGTGAAAGGAACTATGTAATTCCATCATGACTGTTTACGTCTTAAATGTTTCTACTAGTTTCATAACAAATTCTATACATGTGTGCTTCAGACATTTTAATATTACTGCTGTAGAGACGCTGATTTTATTTTAATTTCCACTAGTGTACATAGGAAGCAATATCGCTGTAGGCTGCAAACGCAGTATTACCCCCTGACCCAAGGCTGGAGGTGTTTATAGGTGGCGAGTCGATTTCATTTTAGTATATGCTAAGAGTGTTAGGAACTGAATTGGAAATAAGCTCAAGGAAATCGTTGCACTGTTTATTACGTCAGTCAATGGCTCAAATGGTTCAAATGGCTCTGAGCACTATGGGACTCAACTGCTGTGGTCATCAGTCCCCTAGAACTTAGAACTACTTAAACCTAACTAACCTAAGGACATCACACACATCCATGCCCGAAGCAGAATTCGAACCTGCGACCGTAGCAGTCGCACGGCTCCGGACTGCGCGACTAGAACCGCGAGACCACCGCGGCCGGCACGTCAGTCAAATGTGTCAGTAGCTCACAGAGCTGTAGACAAACTGAAGCTGAAACTCTTCACATACTGTGCTTAACGTTAGCATTGAAACTGATCACTGCAGTTTGCGCATGATGAAGCGTATCTGGATTTAGGGGGTACGTGAATTCACAGAACGATCTAAGTTAGAGTTTAGAAATTACTCATGGATTCAGTCAGAGACCTCTGCACGATGTGAAAAAAGGAGGGTGATGTTTAACACGTGCGAAACAAATTATTGGACTGATCTTTCTCCAGCAAATAAGAACTTTTGAAAAGTATATTGTGGCCTATTCGTTCTCTCAGACGAAGAAAGTTTAAGTTTCTATCTATAAATGATACAGAATATTATTTGCACTTTCTACACATATTTGAAGAACAAATATAACATATAATTCTGACTTACGTTTTCTATCGATGCACAAATATTCTTCAATGGTTAATTTTCATCAAACATAAATTTTACTGCTTCAATCTCAATAAAATAGCATGTTGCCGACAACGATGTCACTTCACAATTTCTTTAACACGAGTGATTAAGGAAAATACCTTCTGAAGTTTAGTAAAACTTTCGTTAATATTTTAAAATTACAGAACAGATTAACCAACTCACTTTTGAACTTAGAATTATGTATAGAAAATATCCGTTGTATGCAAAATTATATGTGGCAAGACTGAATAGAACACCCAAACCCACTGTAGAGGACAAGGGGTTATTTTTAGGAAATATGGTGCGAAATTGTGATTTAATATGTTTCAGTGGGCAATGCACCAGCCTCATGGCAGACGGCGGACGAAGGCTGGCCGGCGCGTTATGCAGGTGACACATTTTTTCAACGAGCGTCGGTATGTGTGTATGTGCGCGGCAGCCATCAACAGCCAGAACGCAGCATTAGCAGAATTACGCAGGCGCGGGCCGCGTGTGGCGCGGTTGCGTTAACCAATTCATCGAGAACATTCTAGTAAACACGGCGCCGCGTAACCGGCGGATTCAGCAGCGGTCTGCACTATTTAAGGGCATCAGAGTGGGCGTTGGCATCGGATCGAACGACTGGGCGTTCTGTCGCTGCCCGCTGCCCGCTGCCCGTCGTCACAGGCCGCAGCGTCTGCAGAAGGCGAGCTGGGCCCCACCTCTTGCTGCTAACCTCCTACCGCCTGCGTAGCGCTGACCGAGAGCGGCGTCACGTTCCACAGGCTGCGCGCATCAGCACGTCTCCACCACGACACGAGCGGTGGGGCTGAGCTACCGGAAAATGTATGGGAAGAACCAACAATAAAGAGGAAGATTGCTAAAAATAGCCACCTTCTTCCACCCAGCCACGCCCTACAAGCCCGACCACGTCATCCGCTCTGGTCATCCTATTACAAGTGGTGTCAGTCGGGCAACCTCTGCATCACACACTCTTCTTACAATTGGTGACAGTAGTGGTCTTCTCCCTGGATTTGCAGGAAACTGTGGCTGGTAATGGACGAGGATATATGGCACCTGAGAAGGGCAACAATGGATCAGTAACTCCTGCAACATGACAAGTAAGTGCTGTAAGTAGGTTGTTTAGGTTTTCTTATTGGTAACGCCACGTAGCGCTCTGTATAAAAAAACACTGGCTGTGCTGTGTGCAGTCAGTGGCTGGTTGGCATTGTTGTAATACTCGCCATTGTAGTGTTGGGCAGCTGGATGCTAACAGCGCATAGCGTTGCGCAGTTGGAGGTGAGCCGCCAGCAGTGGTGGATGTGGGGAGAGAGATGGCGGAGTTTTGAAATTTCTAACAATTGGTGTCATGAACTGATATATATATATATATATATATATATATATATATATATATATTATGACTATTAAGGTAAATACATTGTTTGTTCTCTATTAAAATCTTTCATTTGCTAACTGTGCCTATCAGTAGTTAGTGACTTCCGTAGTTTGAATCTTTTAGTTAGCTGGCAGTAGTGGCGCTCCCTGTATTGCAGTAGTTCGAGTAACGAAGATTTTTGTGAGGTAAGTGATTTGTGAAACATATAAGTTAATGTTAGTGAGGGCCATTCTTTCGTAGGGATTTTTGAAAGTCAGATTGCGTTGCGCTAAAAACTATTGTGTGTCAGTTTAAGCAGGGTCGTGTATAATTGTTTTAAGGGGACGTTTCAGTGCCAATTTTTCATTTGGTGGTTTGTCTGAACCTGTAGCATAGTCCATCTTCCCTTCCTGTTTTTCTCTGTGGGCTTACTGTATTCTTGATTCGATAGGTGGTAGTGATGGAGCAGTCTGTGTCAGCCGAGCTGGCTATTCAGCAGCTACTTGAGCGAGTGTTGGAATTAGGAATAGAGCTTGCTCGGTCTAAAGAAGCGAGCAAGGAACGGTTTCCTGTTAATGCAGTAATTCTTGACACTAATGCTGCGACTTTGGTCAACCCTTTCTCAGGAAAAGATGGGGAGGATGTTATGATTTTTTTTGGGAACCTTAGCATGGCTGCTAAATTTGGAAGTTGGGGTGCAGAAACACTTTTGCCAGAGCGTGCGTTGCATGCCATGAAGAATTAAGGGATGCTCGGACATTTGAAGTATTCAAAAAAGGGTTGCTGGAAAGGTATCAGAGGAAAAATACGTCTAGATATTATTGGGAACAATTGAATAGAATATTTCAAAGAAGCTTTTGTAAATCGAATTCGAAAAATTAATGTTAATACCTATGAGCTAACGGATTCCGATAGGGTTAATGAAGTCATTGTGCAGAAAGCTGAGCAGATGGCACTAGACGCATTTTTGCGGGGCATACGACCCAAAACCTCCCGGAAGATTAGGATTGAATTCCCTAAGCCTCTCAATGAGGCAGTCGGAATCGTTGTGGCGTTAGAGGAAGTTGAAGTAGTAACAAAGATGTGGAACAGGAAAGCAGTGTTTAATGCAGAAATAAAATGCTTCAGATGTGGTCGGATGGGACACATTAGATGCGATTGTAAGGAAGTGCTGTGCACGAAATGTAGACATTGGGGTAATCAGGAACGTAATTGCAATCGGTCCTGGCAGAAACATGATAGAAAACCGCAAGGTGGGCCTCACCCCCCCCCCCTTTCAGTTAAATGGGGCCCGGGGTGGTGTGTCCACTGTGCAACCCCCTTAGTAAGGATTAATGCTAGTGCAGAATCAATGGCAGACTTTTTTCTGACCAGCTTGATGAGGGGGAGACCGTGAAAATATTTATTTGATACTGGGTCTCAGGTATCCTTGCCGAGTAGAAATGTACTCGGTAAAGTAGAATTAAAACCAACACACTGGGCGTTAAGTGGCGTGAGAGGGGGACAGGTGAAGTCACTCGGATCAGCTGTGTTAAACTTCTGAGTGGAAATGAGGAACTTCCAGGTGAAGGTAGAAGTTCTTCCAGTTGTTGGCAGCAGCTATGATGTCATACTCGGACTGGTTTTCCTGGTTGTGCATCACGCAAAAGTTAACCTGGAATGGCTTACAGCAGAACTGGACGGAATACAATTTCGCCTAGATTCTGGGGCCGAAAATCCATTACTGTCGCAAGGAACCGCCCAGACGTCAGGTGGGTCACCTAAACTGTATACAAGTTCCCTTAGGGTTAACTCGAGGGATACTGTCCCAAAGGGTACAGGGAAAATAACCTGCACAGATGTTGGAGCTAGCGTGGCGGTAAATTCTTTGTCTGAGAATGAGCCACTGGAAAAAATGAAGTGTTTTACGCGCTGTAGCGGGGAGATAGAAGGAAAAAAGGTTGTGCCTGTGCAGTTAACATAATAGCAAATCTGGAGGTAATAGTCGAAGAGGAACTGGATAAGGATTTCGCAGCAGATTACACAATGCAGGGAGAGTCTGTCAGCTGGTCTGCACAGAGGGGTAAAGTAGCACACTTACAAAGGCGAGACAGAGAAGTCATGGAGAACCTTTTGACAGTATATAAAGAGTTATTTAATTCTCATGGTCCACTGCCACCACACTGTTAGTTCAGCATTACATCCCACTGGAAATAAAGCACTGTTTTATAAACGTTCATATCGTGTTCCCAAAAGTTTACAGCCTGTTATGGAAGAATTTATTAATCAACAGCTTAGGTATGGGATAATAGAAACCTGTAGTAGTGCCTGGTCCGCTCCTGTCGTAATAGTGGATAAAAAACCATCTGATGTGGGCAAGGCATATCGTTTTTATTGTGATTGTCGTTTCCTGAACCAAGAAACTGTATTGGATGCATACCCAACCTAATATCACTGAAACTCTGGATAATTTGGGTCAGTGTCGGTACTTCACGACCGGAAGACCGTCCGAAGACAGCTTTTTCAACATCTGCAGGTCATTTTCAGTATCAGCGAATGCCTTTCGCACTCAAAAATGCTCCGGCAACCTTCCAACAGTTATTAGATAGCGTGTTACGAGGGCTGAAACCTAATCAGTGTATGGTATATTTGGACGACTTAATTGTTTTCTCAAAGGACACGCAAGAACATGTGCACCGTTTGCGCAAAGTTTTCGATCGTCTGAAAGCAGCACGGTTAACTCTTCATATGGAAAAATGTCATTTTTTGTTGCAAGAAGTCGGTTATTTAGGTCATATTATAGGACAGGAGAGTGTCCGCATGGATCCAAAACTTGTAGAGGCGGTAAGGAATTTTCCGACACCTACAAAACTGAAAGAGTTGCAGTGTTATTTAGGTCTCGCCAATTTTTACAGGAGGTATATTCCAAAATTTCTGGAAATTGCAAGGCCCCTCACACACTTGTTGAAGAAGGGAGCAAAATTTCACTGGTCAGCAGAATGCGAAGAGGCTTTTCAAAACTTAAAAAATTTGTTAACATCCAGTCCGGTTTTGGCTTTTCCAGATTTTAGTAAACAGTTGTATTATCCTGTGACTCTAGCAGTTTTGCTTTGGGTATTGTATTATGTCAGGAAATAGATGAGCAGGAACATCCTGCTTCCAGACAGCTAAACAATGCAGAAAAAAATTACTCAACAACTGAGCAGGAGTTATTGGCATTAATTTTCGGAATAACCTTTTTCTGGTGTTATTTGTGTGGATGACGTTTCAAGGTGATTACTGACCATGAATCACTTATGTGGTTGTTAGGGCTTAAAGACCTAACGAGTAGATTAACTAAGTGGGCTTTGTGTCTCAGTGAGTACGATTTTGAAGTGATTCATCGACTGGATAAATCTCAAGGAAACGTGGATGGCCTGAGTCATAAAGTATGCACCATGGAATGCACAGAAATAAATGAGAAGGAATGGGAGGAGGCACAAACCGCTGACACAGATTATCTACAATTAACCTCGCAGTGACAGTTCGTGTGGAAGACGGGATATTGTACCGTAAAATTAGGAACGGCCACGCATAGTCGTACCAGAAAAACTGCAAAGTGAAATTTTAAGGCAAGCACATGATTCAATGTTTCTGGTCATTCGGGTCAAAGAGCCACAGAAAGGAGGGTAGCACAGAGTTATTGTGGTCAACACATAGGCAAGATGTCGATCAGTACGTAAAGAATTGCATTCCGTGTGCTCAACGAGCAGAATTGAGTCATCAGAAAATTGTGTTGTAACGACTACCGAAAGTGGATAGACCTGTCCAATTACTTGGCTTAGACATCTTGGGACCGTTTGTGCCAACACCAGCGGGTAATCGCTATGTTTTAACAATAGTAGATCATTTTTCGCGCTATGTATCTATGACAGCTATTCCAGACTAGCGAGCAAAAACAGTGGCTCACGACATGCTACATCAATGGATATTGAAATTTGGAACACCTGGAAATATAATTACAGATCAAGGGACAAACTTTATTTCCGATTTGATGAAACAGTTATGCGAGTTTCTGCAGGTAAAGAAATTGCGAACAAGCACATTACACCTACAGGCAAATGGTCAGCCCGAGAGAGTTCATTATACAATAGCTAAGATGTCAAGTTATTACGTAAATCCACAAAGTTGAAAACAATCTGGTGGCAGGTGAAGAAAATGAACACTACAGAGTTAGAGAGACAGGACAAAGTTCACAATAGAAAGGCGGCTTTACCCAAATATCATGTAGGACAATGGGTGATGAAGACTATTCTGTATATGCCAAAAGGCAAAACGAAAAAAAATTGTATCCTGTTATCAAGGTCCTTTCCAGGTGATCGAGATGACATCGCTAGTTAATGTAAAATTACAGCTTCCGTCTCGTCCTACTATTGTGCATGTGAGCCAAATTAGGCCTTTCAAGGGGAATTTTGAGAAACTTCCTTCTTTATCTGCAGTAACTTCTAGTGGAGAGAAAGATGAAGCTAAGGAAAAGAATAAGAAAGGAGTAGATAAACAAGAGAATCAAGTTAATTGTGGAAGCGATCAGATATGCTGTTATGCTCATAGGCCATGTGTAAAAAGGGAGAGCTAATTGAGTTGTTTTTCTTTTGTTTCTCAGAAGTGATGACGTTCTGGTAAGACCAGCAGTTCCAGTGTTATTGGTTGCGCTGAAGAGGGAAGAGGTAAGGTGAGCACTATCTCTCACCATAATCTGTTTTCCTGTTGCAACTTAGCTGAAGCCTTGAAGGTATGTCCTATATCAATTGGTGTTTTGTTCTCGTGACAAGCGAATGTAATTATGTCTGGACACCAATGGACCTGAAGAGTAGACTGTAATACTTGGGCGGTTGACGACGAAATCTGTAAATTAGAGGATAAATTTAATGAACTTCATTCTATGGTCGCTAATCAGTCAAGGTTTAATGACACACAGGGGGGAATATCAGCTACTGCAATCAGCTTTGGCATGCTTACAAGCTCAGTTGCAGCATACTGCAGGGTTAATCCAACATGTCTGTAAGGAAAGAGGGTGGTTAGATGCAGGTGGCCATACCCTAAAAACTGTTTTTCGGACTGCTGACATGGAAGATATTAAAAGTATTACTGAAACGCTATGGCAGGTACAGGATAATGTGAACAGCAACCAGAGAATGCTAGATCTTCACACAAACCAATTAGAGAGTTTGGAGAAAGGTGTAGTTAATAATACGAGCCAATTTCGAGCTTTCGCATCGACCTTGATGTCCCACATTAAGGCCACAGCCGACACAACCAATCAAGACTTGGGTATAATCAAGTACCGGTTGGATAACATCGATTCACAGCTGATAATCGCTAAGCTGCTCCATTTTCTTGCTGATAGTATTACAGAAGCACACATAGAAGCCATGGAACTACAGGAGGCTTTGTTGCATGCAATGTGCGGGCACCTTACCCCGGTACTGTTACCTTCGGAACAACTTCGGGAAGGATTACAGAAAGTTCAGTCGGAATTGCCCGCATCCCTGGAGCCGCTGACGACATTAACAGACGAACACTTATATCTGTACTACAAAATGGCCACATTAACATGTAAGCATTAACATGTGTTTGTAAATTTCAATGTTACACCTTGCATATGTATCCAGTAAAATGGGAAATTTTGCCGAAATTCGTACAATTAACTGTATGGGAAATACTGTTACTGGCCCGAAACAGACAAGCTCTTGTATTCCTCACTGCACAAGACTTGCTGATCTAGATCTAGTTACCATTTGCCCTGCGAAATTGTTACTCACTGTTCCCAAATCTTCTGAGTATTCTCTATTCCACTCTCAAGAACAAGTCGCGGAGTGCCCTAACGAAATTATAGCAGGCACGGTGCATTTCTTTCAGCAAGTGGGTCCACATTGGGTATTTTCAGTAATGGAAAACACAGTCGTTATTTGCGTTTGTTACAAGCAGGGTAAGCAACAGAGTACACAAAGAATAGAATTGCAGGGGCAGAGACTGTTAATTAATGGCACACAGTGTAACATTTCAGAGCCAGCTTTCCATTTACCAGCCATGATTACTGGAGCTACAATCATGAACATAACACACACATTGATCTATGTACCAGACCAACTGGTGCAATTCGTCACGAAAGATAATCTCATTCTTTTGATTAGTGCATTAAACCCAACTTTGCTCGCTTCTTTGGACTGTATGCTAGTAGCTAAAGATGGATGTATAACTATGGAACGTCTTTTTCAATGAGCATAAGCAATGCTTAATGAGCATAAGCAATGCTTACTAGTTATTGGATCATCAACCACCGCCACCTGTATTTTTATCTTTGTCGTAGTATTAGTGTACTATTGGCTCAAGAGGAAGGTAGCCCAAATCCCGCCCCTTCCAAACTTTAACCTAAGGGTCCAGAAAAAATCACTGGACAGTTGTGTGGCACTGCAGCACGACAATGAGTAATGTTTATGAACAAAGATTAGACTGAGGATAGAGGTGAATGAACACAGTGTAAATAGTGAATCAATCGCATTTTGTGGTGTTTATGAAGTGAACTGTAGTTGTTTTGCCTTTTTGGTTGAATTCTGGGATGAATTCTTTTCATAAGAGGGAGGAATTGTAGAGGATAAGGGGTTATTTTTAGGAAATCTGGTGCGAAATTGTGATTTAGAGTGTTTCACTGTCCGATGCGCCAGCCTCACGGCAGATGGCGGATGGAGGCTGGCCGGCGCATTATGCAGGTGACACAGTTTTGCAGCACGCATCGGTATATGTGTATGTGTGTGGCAGCCATCAACAGCCAGAATGCAGCTTTATCAGAATTACGCAGATGTGGGCCGTGTTTGGAGCGGTTGTATTAGTCAACACATTGAGAACATTCTAATAAACATGGCGCTCCATAAATGGCGGATTCAGCAGCATTCTGCACTATTTATGGGGCATGAGAGGTGGGTGTTTGCATCCCTTCGACTGCTTGGACGTTCGGTCGCTGTTACGTCGTCGTCATCAGTGATGCTGTCCCCAAGGACCGGCCGGCAGTGGGCATTGCCCGCTGCTACACCGGGGACTCCAGGTGTCGTCACAAGCCATAGCGTATACAGGAGGTGAGCTAGGCCGGGCCTCGTGCTGCTAACCTCCTACCGCCTGCGCAGCCGCTCACTGAGCACACGGCGTCGTGTTCCCCAGGCTGCATGCATCAGCACGTCTCCACCACAACATGAGCAGTGGGGCTGAGGTACCGGAAAATTTATTGGAAGAACCAACAATAAAGAGGAAGATTGCTAAAAAACAGCCACCTTCTTCTACCCAGCCACGCCCTACAACCCCTACCACGTCACCCACCCCGGTTATCCTATTACACCACGAAAACAATGAACGCTAAATATATCTATACAAACAGATAAAAGTTCCTATAGCATCTTCTTTAGAGACAGCCTCCATTTCTTCAGAACTACCAAAGAAGGTGTAGACCAGATGTGGCTTAAATTCAAAGAAATAGAATCGGCTGCAATAGAGAGATTTATATGAAATAAAATTATAAGAGACGAAACTGATCCCTCATGGTACACAAAATAAGTCAGACCACTGTTGCAGAAGCAACGGAGAAAGCATAGCAAATTTAAATCAACTTGAAGTCCTTGAAACTGGTGAAGTTTTTCAGGGCCTCGAAATTTAGAACGAACTTCATTGTGAGAAGCTTTTAATAGTTTCCACAACGAAACACTCTGTCGAAATCGGGCAGGAAATCCAGAGAGATTATGGTCGTATGAGAAGTACACCAGCAGCAAGACACAATCAACATTTTTATTTTTCTAATGACGGATTCTTCCGTTTCTTCTTGGTAGAATAGTTCCATATTTAAGGATGAATAACAAGTACACTCTTTTCGTTTTACTGATTTTTGTTTATCGTATACGAGTTTTCGGCTTTTTGGGCCATCTTCAGGAGACAACCGACTAGAGAATATCAAATACAAACACCTTTCATATGTCTAAATTGTCAAATTATTATTTTATTGTGCAACCAGTTTCGGCGATATATTATGCCATCTTGAGACCCTTCTGTATGTTGCCGAAACTGATTGCTAAATAAAATAGCAATTTGTAAATTTATATGGATGTAAGGTGTTTTGATCTGACAATCTCCACTGAACAGCCAAGGTCCATCAACCATCTGTATAAAGATAGACATAGAGAGACAACTGACTAACGTTTGAAAGGGAAACTAATATCTAGGTTACCAAACATTATAAACCACGATAAAATCGGCATGTATAGAGCGCTACACTTCAGTCTTATTTCTCAATAGCGAAATTATACTTTACACAATGGAAAATGTTAACCACAATAAACAATTAAACTACACACTAATGCAGGTTATATGGCTGTAATGCTAAATTTTGTGTAGTCTTGACATTAGCTGAGAACCTGTTAAGCTTAGCACTCTTTGTTCTTGTTAGTAGTAGAGCAAGGGGGTCTCACCCCACTCTCCATTGTTGCCAAATTTATACAAGATGGCGGCGATGACGTCATCCAAGATGGCGGCAAGGTGACTTGGCAACAGCACATCATGTCATCCAAGATGGCGGATTTTGGCGGAAAAATAGGCCACTTGTGCTACATCCACTAACCTAACCGTTGAGAAAAAGTGGCGGGAATTTTGAATTTTGGCGGCAAAATAGACCATTTGGGCTACGTCCACTAACCTAAGCCTCCAGAAAAAATCGCGCGAAATTAAAATTCCAACAAGATAATGCATGCAAAACCTTACTTTTCTTTATTATTATTCACTGTCAATTTGTTCAATTGGTTATGGTGTGGGTTTTGTGGTTCATGGTGTGGGTTCCTGTAGTCATGTCCTAGTTCATGAACCATGGGCAACGTATGAGTGGCCAAGTAAGTGGTCCCGACAGTTGGGATACCAGTTACTTTGGAATAAAGCTTGGCATGTCGGTCATATTCTGAGTCGTGGTCACCTTTGTGCTCATATGGCAAAGACTACCAAATCCACCGGTTAGTCCCTCAACCGTTAGGGGTAAAACTCAATGGAACTCGGGGCCAGTAAGGCTAGCAACCTGCTTCCCCGATACTGTAAATATGATGCTGGCAACGATCAGAGCAAAATGCCTTGGACCTTTGGAGGTGACGGAGTCCCACCTCTAACTGACAAACCAGGGACTCCTAAGATACGACCTGGCAAACAAATGGCAATGAGATTGGGAGCTATCAAAATCAATGGGGGCTACCCTGGGAAGAAAGCAGAGCTGGCAGAGGCTGCAAGTAAGATGGGGCTGAACGTTTTAGCTATTAGTGACATTCGGGTAAGGGGTGAGAAAGAAGAGGAAGTGGGAGAATACAAGGTCTACCTGTCAGGAGTCAAAGCAGAAATAGCACAATGGGGTGTAGAGCTTTACATCAGGAAAGAAATGGAACCCAGCGTAGTTGCAATAAGGTATGTAAACGAACGACTGATGTGGATAGATTTGACAGTGTCTAGCAAGAAAATTAGGATTGTGTCAGTATATTCGCATTGTGAAGGGACAGATCAAGATAAGAAGGATAGTTTTTATGAGGCACTCAGTGATGAAGTTGTTAGAGTAAAGGACAAGGACAGTGTTCTGCTCATGGGTGATTTTAATGCCAGGATTGGAAATCGAACAGAAGGGTATGAAAAGGTTATACGGTAAATTTAGAGAGGATATGGAGGCCAACAGGAACGGGAAACAACTCTTGGATTTCTGTGCCAGTATGGGCTTAGAAATCACAAACTTCTCTTTTAAACATAAGAACATTCACCGGTATACTTGGGAAGGCAGGGGAACCAGATCTGTCATTGACTATATAATAACAGATCAGGAATTCAGGAAGGCTGTGAGGGACACACGTGTATTCAGGGGATTCTTTGATGACATTGATCATTATTTAATCTGTAGTGAAATTGGGATTGTGAGGCCGAAAGTGCAGGATGTCAGGTCCATATGTAGGAGGATAAGAGTGGAGAAACTTCAGGATAAGGAAATCAGCCACAAGTACATGACAGCGATCTCAGAAAGATACCAGTTAGCTGAATGTAGTCAATTACAGCCATTGGTAAGGAATGGACAAGGTACAGGGACACAGTACTAGAAGTGGCTAAAGAATGTCTAGGAACAGTAGTGTGTAAAAGTAGGATGAAGCAAACAGATTAGTGAAATGACACAGTCAAGGCAGCCTGTAAAAGGAAAAAGAAGGTGTATCAAAAATGGCTACATACTAGAACTCAGGTAGACAGAGAAAGTTATGTTGATGAAAGAAACAAGGCCAAACAGATAATTGCAACATCCAAGAAGAAATCTTGGGAAGACTTTGGAAACAGGTTGGAGACTATGGGTCAAGCTGCTGGAAAACCATTCTGGAGTCTAATTAGCAGTCTTCAAAAGGGAGGTAAGAAGGAAATGACAAGTATTTTGGACAGGTCAGGAAAACTGCTGGTGAATCCTGTGGATGCCTTGGGCAGATAGAAGGAATATTTTGAAGAGTTGCTCAATGTAGGTGAAAATACGATCAGCAATGTTTTAGATTTCAAGGTAGAGTGGGATAGGAATGATGATGGAAACAGGATCATATTTGAGGAAGTGGAGAAAATGGTCAATAGATTGCAGTGCAATAAAGCAGCTGGTGTGGATGAAATTAAGTTGGAACTCATCACAGTGGAATGGCAGGTCTTAAATGACTACACAGGATGATTGACATGGCCTGGGAGTCGGGACAGGTTCCATCAGACTGGACAAAAGCAGTAATCACACCAATCTTTACACACGGAAAGAGAAAAGATTGTAACTATAGAGGTATCTCTTTAATGAGTGTCGTGGATAAAATCTTTTGAGGTATTGTTGATAGGAAAGTGCGAGTATTAGTTGAGGACCAATTGGGTGAAAATCAGTGTGGGTTTAGGCCTCTTAGAGGTTGTCAGGACCAGATCTTTAGCTTACGGCAAATAATGGAGAAGTGTTATGAGTGGAACAGGGAACTGTATCTATGCTTTATAGATCTAGAAAAGGCATATGACCGGGTTCCTAGGAGGAAGTTATTGTCTGTTCTACGAGATTATGAAATAGGAGGCAAACTTTTGCAATCAATTAAAGATCTTTACATGGATAGTCAGGCAGCAGTTAGAGTTGACGATAAATTGAGTTCATGGTTCAGAGTAGTTTCAGGGGTAAGACAAGGCTACAACCTGTCTCCACTGTTGTTCATATTATCTATGGATCATATGTTGCTGGGTGATATCAAGATATGTGAACACAAAATAAGCAATTTTGCATATGCAGATGACTTAGTTGCGATGGCAGATTCGATTGAAAGTTTGCAAAGTAATATTTCAGAGCTAGATCAGAAATGTAAGGACTATGGTATGAAGATTAGCATCTCCAAAACTAAAGTAATGTCAGTGGGAAAGAAATATAAACGGATTGAGTACCAAATAGGAGGAACAAAGTCAGAACAGGTGGACAGTTTGAAGTACTTAGGATGCATATTCTCACAGGATGGCAACATAGTGGAAGAACTGGAAGTGAGGTGCAGCAAAGCTATTGCAGTGAGCGCTCAGCTACGATCTACTCTCTTCTGCACGAAGGAAGTCAGTACCAAGACTAAGTTATCTGTGCACCGTTCAATCTTTCGACCAACTTTGTTGTATGGGAGCGAAAGCTGGGTGGATTCAGGTTACCTTATCAACAAGGTTGAGGTTACGGATATGAAAGTAGCTAGGATGATTGCAGGTACTAGTAGATGGGAACAATGGCAAAAGGGTGTCCACAATGAGGAAATCAAAGAAAAACTGGGAATGAACTCTATAGATGTAGCAGTCAGGGCGAACAGGCTTAGATGGTGGGGTCATGTTACACGCATGGGACAAGCAAGGTTACCCAAGAGACTCATGGGTTCAGCAGTAGAGGGTAGGAGGAGTCGGGGCAGACCAAGGAGAAGGTATCTGGATTCGGTTAAGAATGATTTTGAAGTAATAGGTTTAACATCAGAAGAGGCACCAATGTTAACACTGAATAGGGGATCGTGGAGTAATTTTATAGGAGGGCTATGCTCCAGACTGAACGCTGAAAGGCATAATCAGTTTTAAATGATGATGATGATGTCAATTATTAACATTCATTATCATTTATTCTCATTTGTTGTCATTTATTATCATTGGCCTACCTCCACGAGAAAATTAACAATCCAAAACGATACTGGCAGCAAAACCATATGTCTATTAATTAATTATCATTTTTTATTATCATTCATTAACATTTATTGTCATTGATTATTATTTATTATCATTTATTATTATTATTTATTATTATTAGCCTACCTCCACTAGAAAATTCCCTCCAAATTCAAATTCCAAAACGATAATGGGTGTAAAACCATACTTTTCTTTATTATTATTAATTATCATTCATCATTTATTATTATTTATTATCATTTATTAGTTATTATTATTTATTATCATTTATTATTATTTATTAGTATTAAAGATGGTAGATTTTTGTGGCAAGAAAGCCAAGTCCATTACATCCACAACAAAACATCTGTCACAAATTCGAATTCAAACACTACAATCGGTCACACCTACGAAAAAAAAGAAACCAGTTGGGCCATATCCACTAACCTCAGTCCACCTCATCCTACGAAGTTTGAATTTTTCGCTGTCACTTATTGTTTTACTCCCAAACTATGAAAACCGCGTCAGATAACAATAAAGTGCACTTTTACTTACGTAAGTCACCTCCTGTGAATTCGTAGGAAAAGGACTGAAGTCTTTATTTCAAACAGTACCGTCATCACTTATTCTCCATCATCACATCTTCGAGATCGCAGCAGCATCCACCGTGCTCGCTACGAGGTCTGGAGTCCAATTGTGTGTTAGTTCAAATCTCAGCCACCTGAGGACGTCGCGGTGACGTCATTTAAGATGGTGGGAAGAAAGCCAATTCGGCCACGTCCACAAAGTTTCAATTTTCACGGTCAGTTATGCTTCTGCTGCTAAATTATTAAAATCTCGTCACTTGTACTACGCTAAGTCACAAGGTGGGAAAATGACTCTTCGTTTCAGGCATAACGGTCGTGCACGTGTGTCAAAACTGACTTCTCAATGCTCACACAGTGAACTCCAGAGCGCAGCTGACGTACGCACGGCCGGCTGAGCCCGCTCCATCAGCCACTCCCTGTCCGGCTGACATCAAGCGACCAGCGGCGCCCGCACAGCCGACGGCTAGCGTGACAGGAAGGCGGCGAGTGGCGCCTCAGGGTCCAGCCACAAACGGTCAGCTGCGCTCACCTCAGAGTCCGGCTACGTAAACATCACACTTCTCTGGTAATCAAATCACAAAACTGAAATATTAACAATTGTACACTGACTCATATCGTACAGAAACATTAATAAGGTACATTTGAGGTGAAAGAGTAACAGGGTCAATAAATGTGATGATATACAATATCTTACAATCCAGTCAAAAATGTATGCATGTAAAATGCAAGCAACAAAGCAGTTTATAAAATGACAACGAATCAAGTCATATCTGGCGCATATACACATTACAGCAATTTAGCGTTAAGAAATACAATTTTTAGGAGTGAAAAGAAACAAAAGGAATGCACAATACGTATACGTAAGACATCTTTATTTACTTATTTATTTATTTTTAATGTTTTTAAGAAAAGTTTTTTACATTTAGACTGTTACACATTTGTTACAGGAATATGTAATCCAGAAATGTAACTGAAATTGCATTTATCATACAGATAAAAATCCAAAAGTCACAGCAAAACATGTGTAAAATACATCTTAAATATCTAAAATGTTACACATCCAATTGAGCAGTTCTCGAGACTGACACTTTCAGAATCGGTTTTACGTAAATTCAGATGGAACCGAATTCGATGTTTGACGGAATACTAAACAATTCACGCTATTTATATCCGGTTGATTACCACGATTCTTTTAGATGTGACTCAAAAGCTGGCTTGGATGTTTCATTTAGTAATAGAAAATGGTGAATTCTGCTTTCGAATCTTTGTGTGTGATTGACTTGATATCCTTGTTGCGCTCCGTTATCTCACGCGTCCTTTTGCTGACAAATGACCCGTATGTTTGTAATGTTTACTCGCGTGGAACAACAGGTTTAGCATGTTTGTGTGTGTTCCGTGTAAAATAGTCTCACAAGTACGCTTCATTTGTGAAAGCGATGTTCACAACGCAGCTACTTCGGTCGTATAACTTTGGCCCACCATGCGCCTCAGCATATTCCTCCATGCCCATAGTATTTCGCATCTTATACCCTATGATAGAAAATTACGTAGTGTATTAGCAAAGTGTTATTCCTGATCAGTCGTTCTGGAGTTCAATAATCAAAATTTCGTTGCTCAGTTTTCCTTTTAGGATAGAGAGTAGGGCTCGTAACAAAATGAAAATTCAAGGAACTTCAGGCTATTTGCTACTCTGGGCTGAACAAATAATGTCAACCACGTTATCTGTGTATCGTTAGCGTTTTGCTTCTCAAAATACTCGTTATAAGGTAAAGCGGACTATGTTTCCTTAACTGTAAACCAATTATAGTACATATCCTCGGTTTTGCAAAGCAGCTTAATAAATTCAAGTCTTCCGGTACAGATTCTATACCAAATAGATTCCTTTCAGCCACTTGCAGAATGGCTACGTACTTAAAACTCATACACGTCGGCTCTCTCGACGAAATATTATTATCTAAAGACTGGAAAGTTGCACAGGTCACACCAATACTAAAGAAAGAAAGTAGGAGTAGCGATGAATTATAGGCCCATATCACTGACGTCGGTTAGCTTTAGGATTTTGGAAGATGTCAACCGTTACGAACTACTAATTTAAACATGGCTAACAGTATCAACAGTAACCAAACTTTCAATAAATGATGTGCACAAGGAATCGGATGCATAAGTCTTGCCAGGTTTCAGTACCGCTAGGTGTATCTTATTTAGAAGGATAAAGTCACCTGTAATGTTTTAAACTTGTTATAAAATAAATGTCTAAAATAACCAATACACTACATCAGTGCACTGAAGTAAATGGAATAAAAGAAGCATTTACATAACTTACATTACGATGAAATTATAAGGCTGTATTATGAGCTAAAACGCTCAAGTTAAATAGCAGAGACCTTAAATAAAGTACGGAATGAAGAATAGCAAGAATAATTTCATAGGTACAGCTTGTTTTAAGAACTAACTTTGTACTAAACGTGTGGCAGCAAGCTACGACGCCAGAGAAACGTAGCATAGAACACAGCGGTTAATTGCAAAAAAAATGTGTGGATGAAAAATGACAAAAAATGTACTACAGCACAATTTTAATAAAATATTAAAACATGCAAAAGGAAAAACTATTCCTTAAGTGAAACATGCGTAACAAATATACGGTGCCGTGTGGTACGATATCAGTTAGGAAAGACAGAATCCATTAAGTAAATGGAAAAACAACGTTTCCGAAATGAAAGTCTAATTTTCATTTTAAATGAAGTCATCTCTACTGATTATATTTTTTAATTAATGTATTTATTTAACCTGATTTTCTGAGGGTCATCGGGCCTTCTCTTACATTGGACCAAGGTCTTACACATGCAGTACCATTTCTACATCATAGTATGGAATAAAAGTTTTAGTATGAGAAATAGTGTTATAATGATTTGAGTGCCTATAGAGACAATGTGACTTCATGATTCTGACTTTGAACTACTGAAGTTAATACTAGCAACTCTTTTTATTGTCGCTGCTGTTGCCCCGACAATGATAATTTCTAAAGCCCTCAAGTTCTTCTTATTATAAGCCGAACCTCTGGAGTAGTTCTTGCTGTTTTTCGGAGAGGACCTTATATATGATTATTGATATTTGACACGGGCGTCTTAGCTCGTTAAGTGCGCTTATAGTTTTATCGCAATGTAAATTACTGAAGTACATTTCTGTTCCTCGTACTTCAGTTCATAGTTGTAATGTATTGGTTATTTTAGATGTTTATTTTGCAGTATGTTTAAAACGTTATATGTGAGTTTATTTCTTCTGAAGAAGATACCCGTAGTGCTACTGAAACCCGATCATGGCTTATTACAATCATCTTTAGGCAGCCGATTGGCTGTATACATCGTTTATTGAAAATTATGAGTTACCTCGAGGGAAACGATCTGTTGGCATTCAGTCAGTACGGATTCAGAAATTATTGCCCTTGTGAAATAGATTAGATCTGTATTCTCATGAAATAATGAGCGATATGGGCAGGGGACCTCAAATTGATTCCATATATTTACATTTTCAGAAGGCTTTTGATAGCGTACCTCAGAAAAGGCTTCAAATCAGATTGTGTGCCTGTGAAAAATCATTTCAGCTGTGCGTCTGCATTCACGACTTTCTGTCAGAAAAGTCACAGTTAGTAGTAATTGTCAGAAAGTAACCTATTAAAACAGAAATTATGTGTGGCGTTCTTCAAGGAAGTGTTAATGTAAATCATTTAGGAGCCAATCTGATGAGCTACCTTAGATTTCTTGAAAATGATTTTGTCATTTTTGTTGTGTGATTGATTCGGTGGGAGGGGAACAAACAGAGCGAGGTCATCGGTCCTATCGAATTAGGGAAAGATGAAGAACGAACTCGGCAGTGCCCTTTCACCGACGTCTGACTAATAAAGGTATCAGCATAATAAAAAAATTGGCAAATGATTTATAAAAGGTGTCTGTATGGTGCAAAAAGTGTCAGTTGACTCCAAATAATGTAAAGTGAGAAGTTGTGCACATGAGTATTAAAGATGTAACAGATGTGCAAAAGAGACTGCCTACATTACGCTCTTCCATCTTCTGCAACAGTACTGCATTGCAGTATTGGGTCCTTAACAAAGTGCATTGTCGGAGTTGACGGAGGACATTGAAAAGCTCAAAGGGAGAGAGTGTCACAGATAAGATACGGGATATAGGGTGGCTATAATTGAAACAAAAACGTTCCGGCGAGATCTTTTCACTTAATGTCTATCTGTAACGTTTTCTACCGAATGCCTAAATATTTTGCTGACTCCCACTTACATAGGAAAAGAAACTCATAATAACAAAATCAGATAAATCAGAGCTAACACACCAAGATTTAACTGTTGGTTTTTCCCGAGCGCTGTTAGAGAGTGGAACGGTGTGGGAACTAGTGTAAAAATGGTGCGATGAATCCTCTACCGCGCACTTAAGTGTCGACTGTAGAGTAGTCACGTAGATGTAGATATATCAAATGCATTTATTAATCATGTAATGTCTTTGAAAATATACATGTAGTAAATGATTCAACATACTATGAAAAATCACAAACTGATCACTACCAAGTAGCGAAAAATAAGTGCAACTCTATAATGTGAGCAGCCACAGCCTTTGGAATTCAATGGAAATTAAACAAAACGGCAAACAGCTGTTAAGTGACGATTTAATCATGACCGGTTGTTATAAGCTAAATCAGCATCTTCATGTTGTTAGTAGTGTCTAGCAAACGTTGACGCCCCCAACGTTGGTGGTGTCCCCGTGTGCTATCCGTCGCGATTAAATCATCACTTAACAGCTGTCAGAAGTTTTATTCAAGTTCAATTAACCACGAAATATAACTAGTCCTATAGCCACCAACCACCCTCATCCCCTTTCTCATAAAACCCTACACGGACTGACGTCCAGACACGACATCGTTCGTGAACGACGCACTGATGACTAACTAAAAACCTTACGGTCATTTGATGCAGAACAATGCAAGAGCTCACTCATCAAACATGCACAGTAGCAGTATTACGTAGTTTCGTTTGACGATAGAAAGGCAATAGTAGCTGAATTAGTCAGTCGGCGAACCACCTTTACTTCAAAAGGTTTTAGTGAGAATTTGCTCACAGCTCTGTTAAGTGCTGTCACCAGTCTGCAGTACTAAATAGCAAAAACGTTTTCACGGACGTTGCCCAAGACTGGTCCTAGATGGCCTAGTTTTTTTCTCGCTTAAGCTTGTACCCCTTCCACTACACTCTAAACAGAGCGCCGGAGCGTCGTGTACTAATTGCAGCCTGCTTACGGGGTTGTTGCTTCCCACGATTCGCCTTCGACAGCGATGCGCCTTTGGGAAATACGGCTTGGCGGTGAGCACTGTTGTGTCTGCTGCGCTGAGCCAGTATCATCGCGTCATCGCAGGCTCTTCTGCAGTTTGGCTATACCCATATTTCCTCTCATCAACCAGTTCTTAAATAAAATTACTCTGAATACTCTTTATTGTTGGAGTTCCTAAGGCCGTATAACATTACAAACAAGCACACTTCGGAAAGCTGTTTGTATAATATATCTCGAAACAAGGCACCAACGCACATTCAGACATGACACAGTTTATAGCAGTAACGAGATTCCTTGATTTGTTTTGGGTATATGGTGCATCTTCTTTCAAGTTCGTGTTATTTTACTAAGATTGAGCCGTCTTGGAAAGCACCATTCTTGAACCAGCAACAGATATTCACCGTATGATCGAGGCCTCATCGCTGTCTTTCTTGGTGGTATGACTCTAAAATCTCACGAATGACGTTTAGATAAAATTTGGTGACTGACGCAGTCTTTCCGGAATGAATCTTGTACATATTTTAGGAATTTAGTACGCACGTGTCTAAGGAGTGAAAATAGAGTTTTTTTGTATCATTTCAGTGTTTTGTGAACACAATCCGTTGACCTATGTAGCATGTCGTACTTTTCCACTGCATCTATACGCTCGTTATAATCCAACAGACTTTACGGTTTAACTTTCTCGATGTTAGTTTGACGGTCCATTTTGACAGATGACTTCGTTGTAGTTGTATGGCAAGTCGTCAACGTCTCTTTTGTCACGCCACTTTAAATCCATCATACTTTGCTCTTTGCGATTTGGCTTGATGTTTTGGCGTATCTTTCCTGTTCACGCAAATAGTGCCTACTGCATTTGCTCTTCTTTCATGCAAGTAGTGAAAGACACATTGACTTGTGTACCATTTGTCCAGATAGCGTGAGTTTTAAAGCGTGTGAATTATAGCGCACATTTACTAAAAACTTCAAAACGTATATACACGACGTTAGCAATCCTGGCACTCTCTGCTCATTTGGTATAAATACATTGGCACTGAGGCCACTACAATTGTGCACTGATTTATACGACACTAGTAGTCAAAGGGTTACTTCATTATAGTACAATTTTAACCACATAAATCAATTAATCGTCTTTTTCGTGAACCTTGTGCTTACAGTTGGGTACATTACAGCCATGACTGTGCACGCAAGCTATCTCCGTTTCCGGATTTCAAACCGATAAATTGAACTCCGGACATGTTACAATCAATGCATAATTTCAGTGGTGAACTCACACGCTTTTTGCCTGACAGCTTCATGCCGAGCTCTTTTCAGAGTAACTTCCATATCACAGAAATGTTCTTTATATGGTTAAAGAGAAAGGCTGAGTGTATTTCGTCGGCTGAGTGTGGATCCGTGTGTGTGTGTGTGTGTGTGTGTGTGTGTGTGTGTGTGTGTGTGTACAATAAAAGCAGACTGAAGTAGTGTTGTCTAAAGCACAAAATCTGTGCGGTGATAGACGAATTCTGACAAAGAGAGCATTACCAAATTGGTGACCCCATTTTAGACGCAACTTAAAAGGCGAAAGGCTTAAAATGTATTATTATTGTTACTATTATTATTAGCATTATCATGAAGCTGTAAACTTTTTACGCGTGTGCCAAAATATGTCCCGAGGAAAAGAGGATTATTTATTTCCAGCTGCTGAAAGGGAATTTGCAAAACGAGTGAACTGCTTTTCATTACTTGCTGCCAGGCAGCGATCAAAGCCTAATTCCACGATGAGCGTCGCCGCCGCCGTCTAAACTAATTGGCAGCGTAGGAGTCGGGAGCTAAGGTTTCCGCCAGCAGCCGTAATTGACGGTAATAGTATTACAGAGGCGTCTTCTCTGGTCCCTGCAGATTGCTGCGTGCCTCGTTGGCAGAAAATGGAACAGTCGAACAGGCTGTACAGGTTAAGCAGCTCTGGTAACGTCGCTAGCCGTCACGAATGCCGCGAAGAGAAGCCGACAGGTGTCGCTGCAGATGGTTTAAATTTCGAATTTAGATCACATAGTTTAGTACAGCCATGGTATTACTGAAATGTATTATTGTGCGTTATCTGCTACTTCGTACTTCCATGAAACAAATTTATCGTGCATAGAAATGAGCCATGCAGTTTCAGTAATTGTCGACAGATTGTTTTTATTTGTAAACGTAATTAATACAAACAAAAAGGATCCTATGGACAGCGCAGTGAACGTTTGTCGTAGCCAAGATAGACACTAAGCCCTCACCCACCACATTACACCCGATGATGAAGAGATTGATGAAATTGTTCAGATAGTTAAGGGAGACGAAAATTTAATTGCGATGGGAAACTAGTATTCTTTTGTACGAAAAGGAAGAGACGGGAAAACAGTAGGTGAATTTGGACTGGGGGAAAGGAATGAAAGAGGAAGCCATGTCGCAGAATTCTGCATGGTGAATAATTTAATCATCTCTGACACTTGGTTTAAGAATCATGAAAGAAGTTTGTTAATGCGGGAGACAACTGGAGACACGGGAAAATTTCAAGTTATTTATGTAACGGCATGACACAAAGTTCGGAACAAGACTTTAAATTATAACACATTTCCAGGGGCAGATATTGGCCTTGATGGTAATTTATTGGCTAAGAACTGTAGATTAAAACTAAATAAATTGCAAAAATGTCGGAAATTAAGGATCTGGGGACCGGGTAATTTCAGAGAACGAGAGATTGTTGAAAGTTTCGGAGGGAGCAATAGGCAACAGTTGACTAGAACAGGGGGAAGCAATACAGCAGAAGACGTATGGATAGACGTATACGAAGTAGTGCCGGCACCACAGGCTCAAATATGAAAAACGACAGGGCCCAGAAGAAATTATTGGATATCACAGAGATACTGCATTTAATTCGTGAAAGGGGAAAAAAATATTGCAGCAAATAAAGCAGGCGAAAGGGAATACAAAGGCTGCAAAATGAGATTAGCAGAAAGTGTAAAATGCCTAAGCAGGAGTGGTTAGAGGACAAATCTAAGGATTTAGAGGCATATATCACTAATGGAAAGATACGTACCGCCTATAGGAAAATTGAAAAGCACTTGCATGAACATCAAGAGCACAGATGGAAGACTAGTACTAAGCAAAGCAGGGAACGCTGAAAGATGGAAGGAGTACATATTCCAAATATTATGTACTCATGGCCTTCGACAAGTCCTAAAAGTTTGTAACGAGAAATTCCGAACACTCTATATATAATGCAGTTATCATTTTTGTTCGTCTATTACAATAAGCTTGGCATTTTAAAATCGGAGATGAATATATATATATATATAGGGATGGCTCACAGCAGGTGAATAAGAATAAACTATATAAAACATACACCCACACAGACACATACATGCATGTTCAAATGTGTACGTAGTACATACATGATGTTCATACAATTTACATGCAAACTGTGGTCTGTCAACCCCATATACACACTCACATATACACACTGTGACAAATGGTT
This sequence comes from Schistocerca gregaria, assembly GCF_023897955.1. Lineage (NCBI taxonomy): Eukaryota > Metazoa > Arthropoda > Insecta > Orthoptera > Acrididae > Schistocerca > Schistocerca gregaria. Next base: position 745,321,260 of record NC_064922.1, read on the forward strand.
CATCCATGTGTTCTACGTGCACGGTTTGTCATCATGATGCTACAGACCGATATTAAGTTCTACGGTATACAGTTCACGTAGTTAAATGCTCAGTTAATGCACCATATATGGAGAAGAAAGGTCCTCGTCAGATAGTAGGCACTCCTTGTAACCTTGAGTTCTCATAGCCATTGCACCCGTGGTCTAGGGGTAGCGTCTTTAAACAATAATAAAACGTCCACGGTACCTGATTCGAACCACGCCATGCTTAGTTTTTGAATGGAAATCATCAGCAATACAGCTGAACACTTCCGGGATAAGAAGTCAGCTGTGAGCAACTGCATAAGGATGCAGAAGGCAATGGAAACCGCTACACTGAAAATACATTACGTTTATTCACAGAAAATGTGGTCTGTGATTTAAACAGTGTCATGGTGATATCTCCACTGGCGAATGATTCCGAACTAGTTCCCCATTCAGGTCTCCGAGAAAGAACTGCCAACGGGGAGGTGAAGACTGAATACCCAACGTGAAGATAAAGTTCTACGAGTCGGTGCGTGGAATTTCAGAATTTTGAACGTGGTTGGGAAACAAGAAAATCTGAAAAGGAAGAAGCCAAGGCTCAATATAGATATAGTGGGGTCAGTGAAGTATAATGAAAAGTAGACAAGATTTTCTGGTCAGATGAATATAGGCTAATATGAACAGCAACATAAAATTGTATAATTGGAGTAGCATTAGTTATGAACAGGAAGTTAGGGCAGAGAGCGATTTGCTTGTGAACAGTTCAGTGAAAGGGATGTTCTCATCAGAATCGACAGTAAACCAACACCGACAGTAATGGTTCACACATACATGCCGATGTCGCAGGACGAAGATGAAGTTATAGGATAAAGTATATGAGGATTTTGAACGGGTAATTTAGTATGTAAAGGAAGATGAAAATCTACGAGATGAAAATCTATTAGTCATGGGGGACTGCAATGCGTATGTAGGAGAAGGAGCAGAAGAAAAGATTACAGGAGAATATGGGCACGGTGTTGGGAATGAGAGAGGCGGAAACTGAGTTCTGCAATAAATTTCAACTAATAACATCGAATACTTTGTTCAAGAATCACAACTGGTGAAAGTATATTTGGTAAATGACAAGAGGTAGGGAAAGATTTGCGTGGGATTATATCATGGTCAGACAGAAATTCCGGAATCAGATACTAGATTGTAAGACGTACCCAGGAGCATATATCGACTCGGATCACAATTTAGTAGTCATGAAGAGTAGTCTGAAGATTAAGAGACTTTTCAGGAATAATCCATGTGAAAAGAAGTGGAATACGGAAGTACCAAAGAATCATGAGATATGATTGAAGTTCTCTGCTTTGGTGGGATGTGTGAGCGGTTGCTCCATTTTGTTAGAATATTGCATACACCTTCTCTGCATCTGTTAAACATATCTGGCACTATTTAAGGTGTAATTGAAAATATGGGGCCAGTAATGAGCAAGCCGGACAATGCACAGCACACACCTATACACCTACCTTCTCTGAATGGAGAGGTTCTTCATGCAGAATACGTGGCCTGTCCTGTGACCAGTGTCTGCAGTTCTGGGAGTTTACACAACTTGACATATAAAACTAAGCGTCATTTGCCATGAGGTAAAGTAACGGGTCCAAGTAAACGTTAGCATATTCGTGTTAACAGCCAGTCAGAATAATGAACATTTTTTTCAATTCTTGCTCCACACTCACACGATAGGCTTTTAATTTCATATCTTTTAATATACGATGTATGAGATACACCAGTCTGCTGCGGTTGCCTCCTTGTTGACTTTCGGGGACTTCTCGTAATGCCCTTACGAATTCTGGCTACAGTTTTGAGGGTATTTCCCGTCTCTCGCCTATTTCTCGGCTCACTCTGAACGGATCCTACAGCCCTCCATTTCTTATACAGATCTTGAATAGTGCTGGCCGTGACGAGTTTCCTACCAGGATACTTCGCCTTGAAACATTTATTTACGTTCCTTTATGTTACACTCTACAATATCAGTTCGCTGTTCTAATACAAACATCGCCATATCTGTAAAAACTCAACAACACGCGCTCGCCACAGCAACTAACGCACGAACACATAGCTGCACTCAACTTTCCGGAAAAATGGAGTGCAGCTAACTTTCGAGACAGTTTTGCCACTTCACAAGTAAGATGATTAACTTGTACGTGAGGCATGACGGTTTTATATGGGGTACCATGTATAATTTAAATTCTGTATGTTTTGGTGTTGTTATAAATTAAGGTAAAATAAATTTGTCCAGATACTATAAGCTTATCGCCGACTCACCGATTCTGTCCTGTGGCGAACTTTACAAGCGAGGGACCACATACCTTGAAGTCTGTTATTTGTTAAGCACCATATATACTTGTCGTGCCACTCATGAGCACGTTGGTCGCAAATATGTATCTTTATATGGGCCCCTTGAGCCCCAGGAAAACTCATGTGAAAGGCTGCCTCCCAGTCAACATGGTCACACAATTAAAGTAGCAGTAACAATGTGAATTTGTATGCGTACTCTCTGCTGTAACATTGTCTTAACCACCGCCTAACTAAAGACATCTTGAACAGTGATGGTAGTGGATTAATTTCTACCAGGATACTTCGCTTGAAGCTTTATCGCTGGGTGGTTAAGTGGCGTCGCAACGTTCTCGATGTTTTCTGTTACGCGATTTTAGAAAAAGGGAAAGAGACGTATATCACTTCCTTCCGACAGTCCTTCGTTTTTCTATTTCTTCACATTTTTCATGCGGTCATTTGACCTTAAATTTTATGCATTTAGATTTCTCCATTTTTCAATTTCTTTTATCTTTTTTGAACCTCTTTCTTTTGTCAACCAGCTGAAATATTTTTTCTGTTAGACATGGTTTCTTCACAGTTTCCTTTTTTGTTTCTATGCTTTTCGGTCCAACTTCTGTGACTACCCTTTTTAGAGACTTCCATTCCCGTCCAACTGAACTACCTCCTATGTTATTTACTATCGCAGTATCTCTAGCCTCAGAGAACTTCAAGCGTCTCATTTCATTTCTTAGTTCTTCCGTATTCCACTCTACTGCGCGTTGATTTTCCTCACTAGTCTCTTGAACTTCAAACTGCTCTTCACCATTATCAAATTGTGATCTGAGTTTACATCTGCTCCTGGGTACGCCTTAGACTCTGTCTGTTTACGGAATATCTGCCTGACTATGATGTAATCTGCCTGGAAGCTTTCCCTATCGCTCGGTCTTCTCCAACTATACCTCCTCCTCTTGTGAATCTTGAACAGAGTATTCTCTGTTACTAGATCAAATTTACTGCAGGACTCAATTAGTCTTTTTCCTTTCGCATTACTACTACCAAACCCATGATCTTCCGTATATCTTTCTCCTATTCCTTCATCCACAAACAAATTCAAACTGTCGTATCGATAGCTACGATGCCACAATGTAGGTGCAAGTTCGGAGGTTGGCACTATGACACCTACACAGACGACAGCGCCATCTAGCCGGCGCTGCGCAGCACTACGAGCGCCGTTCCAGGTTCAGCCCATTTGATTCCGAGAAGACGATCTAGCAACATTGTTTCTACTTCATAGGGAGTTAGCAATTACAGACTGTGTTACTTCAGTTACTTCAATGATAGTTTGTCCAACTACTAGTAGCTGTTAGATTTGATGGATGAGCGGCTTTGCACCTATGTGCTCATCTGTACGCAAAGTTAAGTAAAAGGGTTATAACGTAACTGCAGTTCCTACATTCAGCTCACCCTTCAGTATACAGGAGCAGACCCACGCGCCGCTTTCCGGGCGGGATACAAACCCAACCCCCATGATTATTAGATTTTCATCTGTTTTTACGTACTGAATTCCCCATTCATTATCTTTATACACTTTATTTTTTCGTTTTCTGCTTACGACGTCGGCGTGTATACTTGAACTGTCATTGTCGGTGACGGTTTGCTGTCGATTCTAACGTGAACAACTCTTTTATAGAACTGTTCAAGTAAGTCACTCTCTGCCCTACCTCCCTCCTCATAACGAATCCCACTCATAACATTTTCTGTTGCTGCTAATGTTAGCGTATACTTCTCTGACCAGAAATCCTAGTCTTTTTCGCATTTAATTTTACTGGTCCCTATATATCAAGACTGAGCCTTGGCATTCTCCTTTTCAGATTTTCTAGCTTCCCTACCACGTTAAGACTTCCGATATTCAACGCCGCGGCTGGTAGAACGTTATTCTTTCATTGGTTACTAAATTTTTGTCATGGGCACGTTCCCCTCGGCAACCCCCTCCGCGGATTTGTATGAGGAACTAGTCAGGAATGTTTTGCCAATGGAAACGCCACTTTTTCCGTTTCAGGCGACGTTTCTTGTCGATACACATTATGTATCTTTAATACAGAAGTTTCAACTGCCTGCGGCATCTTCATTCCATTGATCATTGCTGATTCTTCCACTTTTTGTGGTAGTTTCCAGCATCAGTGGCAACAGAGTGTCCTGAACTTCTGTCCGCTCTTCCTCCATAGACAACTTATAATTGCGTTGTATCCATGTTCGTGGTTTGACTACCACTCAGGCATCCTTACGCACCTTAACTGGCCAGTTAAATCACACGACCTCAGCCCCATAGGAAATGTGTGTCTCTATTTGTATCAGCGGGTGAAATGTAGGGAGACACCATACTGCTAGCACTTTGAGATCGTGTGATTTAGCGGGCCACTTAATAAACGGTCGGGTGCCTGAGTGTTCGTCAAACCACGAACGCGGATGAAGCTCAGTCAATAAGGCTGTTGTGGTCTTGGAGGACGGGAATGTCCATCGTGAATGAGCTGGCATAAGTCACGGTTCCGAAACCAACCCAAAACGTCTCCAATCTGAGCTGCACCCCCCCCCCCCCCCCCCTCCCACCGCAGACAACAGTTTCAGCGCTCTAGTAGGCCGTCTTGCATCGTTTGAAAATCGTGACTACAGGTCTACAGCCAGCACTGTCAACTTACTGTGTTGTTTGGCTTCTTGAAGGCATACAGTGCAGCTATCACCAAATGACTTCTTACGGGGTACGCGACTCCATATGTCATTTATTTGCCGTTAACTTCGCAAGTTCACTCGGAAACTGGCTGATACGGACCTGCATTTATTGACTGCTACCGAGCGAGGTGGTGCAGCGGTTAGCATCCTGGACTTGCATTCAGGAGGACGACGGTTCAAACCCTCGTCAGGCCATCCAGATTTGTTTTCGTGATTTCCAGACAAATGCCTGGATAGTTCCTTTGAAAGGGCACAGTCGATTTCCTTCCCCCTCCCTTACACAATCCGATTTCGTGGTCCGTCGTTTGTGATCTCGATGTGGACGGGACATTAAACCCAATCCTCCCTCCAACTGGCTGCTGTCGGATCTGGAACCAGTCATCATTGACAAAGCGTGCCACTCGTCTTCGGTCCCTATCAGTGTCTTCCTACTGCAACAGCCCTTACGCTATACTATGTGGCTGCAAGAGTACACCGTTAGTTGTGAATAAAGTGATACGCAAAGAAATCGGACAACATCATTCACGTTGTGGTAATAAGAACATACAAATTCTTCCTTTCTTTAACGTCTCCACATCGACTGCTGCATACAAGCCACTTACTGCCACGACTTAAGTCAGTGGTGGAGTCTCACATCGTGTGATCCTGCACAATCCAGTCAACATTAGTGTTAACACGTATCAAAAGCCTGAATAACCACCTTCTATAGTGCGGACCGCTGTGGTACGTGCAGAAAGAGAGCCAATGAGGATCTGGAAGATACCGTCAAGGATGTGGAGCTGGCCGACTCCGGTGCCGTGTCCAGCTGCGTTAGGTTTCACGGTTGAGGACCCATGGCACGAACAGTTCAGTTAAAGTTGTCCCGCAAAACCTTGATCGGGTACTAATCCGGGGAGTCTGGAGGCCACGGGAGTACAGTACATTCATCCTGGTGTTCTTCGAACTACGAACATACACTGCGAGCTGTGTGAGACTTTGTACTGTCCTGCTGGTAGATGTCATCGTACCGAGGGAAAACAAGCTGCATGTGTGTGTGGCCATGGACCCAAAGAATAGATGCATGCTTATATTGATACATTCTGCCTTCCGGAATGATGAGATCATCCAGGGAGTACTCTCCGGCATGGACCTTACGTCGATTGTTGCAGGTTTTCGCTTCCAGACGTCTCACGCCGTACACACCAACAGCCATGGGTTCGGTGGATTCACCTGAAAAGCCACCTGTCTCTACTTAATTGATGCCCAGATGCGGTACTGATGTACAAATTTCCGCCATCAGGGACAATAAAGGGAAGTTAGCAAGCCAGCTGCGGAGGTCTTTAATCAGTAACGTTCACTGAACAGTCGTTGATGAGACATTGTTGGTAGCCCCATGGTTCATCTTGGCGTCCAGCTGCTAAACAGTTGCACGTTTATTCGCCTGTTTATTCCGCAGCTGTCATCCTCCCCTAAATATTTATGCCCCGTGGGTAAATTGTAACCACCGTGTCACGTGAACAGTTTACACATTTATCCGTTTCGGAAATGCTTCCATCCTTGGCCTGAAATTCAGAGACCATACCTTGTAGGATGTAAGCTAATGCGATCCGTTTCTTCATTACGAAAACGACTGCACTGAAGTTTGCGTAGCCTCGACACCCTTTATACACTACTGTCCATTAAAATTGATACACCACGAAGATGACGTGGTACGGACGCGAAATTTAACCGACAGGAAGACGATTCTGTGATATGCAAATGATTAGCTTTTCAGAGCATTCACACAAGATGTCGCCGGTGGCGACACCTAAAACGTGCTGACATGAGGAAAGTTTCCAACCGATTTCTCATACACAAACAGCAGTTGACAGGCGTTGCCTGGTGAAACGTTGTTGTAAGGAGGAGAAATGCGTGCCATCACGTTTCCGACTTTGATAAAGTTTGGATTGAAGCCTATCGTGATTGCGGTTTATAGTATCGTGACATTGCTGCTCGTGTTGGTCGAGATCCAATGACGGTTAGCAGAATATGGAATAGGTGGGTTCAGGAGGGTAATGCGGAACGCCATGCTGGATCCAAACGGCCTCATATTACTAGCAGTCGAGATGACAGGCACCTTATCCGCATGGCTGTAACGGATTGTGGAGCCACGTCTCGATACCTGAGTCAACAGATGGGGACGTTTGCAAGACAACAACCATCTGCACGAACAATTCGACGACATTTGCAGCAGCATGTACTAACAGCTTGAAGACCATGGCTGCGGCTATCATTGACGCTGCATCACAGACAGGAGTGCCTGAGATGGTGTACTCAACGACGAAGCTGGGTGCACGAATGGCAAAACGTCATTTTTGCGGATAAATCCAGGTTCTGTTTACATCGTCATGATGGTCGCATCCGTGTTTGGCGACATCGCGGTGAACGCACATTGGAAGTATGTATTCGTCATCGACATACTGGCGTATCACCCGGCGTGATGGTATTGGGTGCCATTGGTTAAACGTGTCGGTCACCTCTTGGTGGCGTTGACGGCACATCGAACAGTGGACGCTGCATTTCAGATGTGTTAGGACCCGTGGCTCTACACTGCATTTGATCCCTGCGAAACCCTACATTTCAGCAGGATAATGCACGACCGTATATTGCAGGTCCTGTACGGGCCTTTCTGGATACTGAAAATGTTCGACTGCTGCCCTGGCTAGCACATTCTCCAGATCTCTCACCAACTGAAAACGTCTGGATAATGGTGGCCGAGCAACTGGTTCGTCACAATACGCCAGTGACGACTCTTGATGAACTGTGTTATCATGTTGAAGCTGCATGGGCAGCTGTACCTGTACACGCCATCCAAGCTCTGTTTGCCTCAAGTCCCAGGCTTATCAAGGCCGTTATTACGGACAGAGGTGGTTGTTCTGGCTACTGATTTCTCAGGATCTATGGACCCAAATTGCGTGAAAATATAATCACATGTCACTTCTCTCTGCCACAGCCTGTTACTATCACTTAACATGGTCTTGTCTTCCAGCACTCGAATTCATAGGTGCTAGTAAAGGAATGCGATGACATGCCCCGAGCCCATAACTTCCACTTTCATCGGCTAGAAGAAGATATCTAGTGAAAATAATTTTAAGAAAGAGGAAATTAGTATGTTTTAAAACACAATGATTTACGAATATTCGTTACCATGATCCTCGTAATACATCCTCACTATTGGGTTGCTACGAGTAGAAAATAAAATACTGAAGCCAGTGTGACTGAAACGTAATTTTTTAATTGTCAGTGTACTAATGTGGCAGCCAGAAACAGTAATAGAGAGTTTTTGCCGATTGTTCCTTCGTACAGATGTCCCGGATAGTAGTAACGTCTTCACGACATAATGCTGACAAGTTCTTCTGGTTCTCTGAGGTATCTTCTTACAGATTCCTTCATAGCGCGGGAAAACAGTATCTCCTAAAAGCTACATCTGATGCCTCGGTCTTACCCGTCTGATTGGTGTGATTCCTCGCCGGCCGGAGTGGCCGAGCGGTTCTAGGCGCTACATTTTGGAACCGCGCGACCGCTACGGTCGCAGGTTCGAATCTTGCCTCGGGCATGGATGTGTGTGATGTCCTTAGGTTAGTTAGGTTTAAGTAGTTCTAAGTTCTAGGGGACTGATGACCTCAGATGTTAAGTCCCATAGTGCTCAGAGCCATTTGACCCATTTGTGATTCCTCTTACTGTGTTAGTCCCTGATGGTAAGACGGATTTTATGAACGAGTATCGCATTATGGGTCTTCTTGGTTTGACATAAATTCGGTTAACATACACAGTCGGTATTATTAGTGCAATTTTGTTATTGTTCTGTTTAGAAGAATGGGCCTTACTACTGCGAGAGTTGTGTTTCACCTGCTGGACGGTAGTGACAAGAACATCACATGTACAATCAGACCTCCACGTAACTGTATTAAAGGAGACCCAAAGCTTGATTCCGGACGGTTTTTCCCGGTAAATGATTTCATCAGAGATCTGTGCAATCATTCCGTCGTATGTGATTAAAGTTAGTCGTTTTATGACACAATGACTTGCCTTTTTTAATAATTCGCTGTTGAAAAGAATTAGGAACGTTTTTTTGGTTCACAAAAGATACATTTGTATTATGTTGAGGTAACAGTTATACATGTTTCCTTTGCCAGATTCATTGTTTGTGGTCATGTAATTGGATTATGATGTAGACCTCGTTTGCTCCTTTCACTTTCATCCTAACCGAGTGTTGATTTATGAAAAGAAAGCAACAGTTGACAAACTTCTCACATAACTTGCCCTGAATTTTTGCTCCTTTTTCTTGCATGGTTCTCCAAGTTTTCCACTGGGTGTCAGGCACAATTTTGAGCTGGATGAGTGTTCATGTACACTGACTGATAGAAATAGTGAGGCACCCAGAAGGCATGCTCGGTTACCAACGTAACTTCGCACACGTCCAACCCATCGGCGAGTGTATTGATGGTTAAGAACTGCGATTCTCTATGACAGGTAGAGAAGCCTCCAGAGTGTATTAGTATTGTTTGTGGTTAGTGTCTCTTCCAAGGCTGTTAGGATGTACAAGAGGCGTGTACAGCGTCAGATGTTCAGCGACCACTGTGGAGGACACGAAGATGTCGCTTTGTCGCGTGAGTCTGCGCTATCGGCACCTAACAGATTGAAAGAGACCTCATTGTGGATCGCCATTCGCCAGCTGGTCGAATTGGCCAATGTCCATATTTATGGGGCATCCAGATGTGTCAGCGACCCGTTGCTGGACCCCATGGAAATGTGAGGGCAGACATACACGTCGTCGAGGTTCCGGTCGGCTTCGTCTGCCCACTAGGAGGAAGGATGGCTGTGTTGTGCGCCAAGCACTCCACAATCACAGCACATCTCCGCCTGCCATGAAGTAACTAGTAATGGACTCTCTGTCATCCGTTATTGTTACACTCTGCTATTAAACGCACAATTTATTGAAGCGAACATACATATACCGTATAGGCACGCAGTTAATACAAGTACAGGTAAGATAGACGACACACGAATAGAATACAGTCGGCCGGAAACGCACTCCATAGAAATCCAGATTCGTAACCAAGTATTGCCGTAGGCGCCGTCCTGGTGAGAACAGTCAATCTCAGCCGGCAGTCACTGAGTCCCGTTACGTGACGTTTAATTAGGTCCGAGAGCGCGGCGTATACTGAGACAGCCGCTTGTGGCGAACGCTTGTCGATGACGGCACCACCGGTCGCGAAGGCGACGGTCGATCTCCGACAATTCTACATCGCTGTCAGAGTCTGCTGCCGTAATCACCATTGGTTGGAGACTAGCAGCAGCCGGACCAGGGGAAAAAAAGGGCTGCCATTTACGTACCTACACGAACGGCGGTATTTGGAGCGATTTTGTGAATGGGAAGCATAGACTGCTGATCAATTGCAGTGTGAATAACGCTTTTGTAGTATCCAGGATGACCATCGTCGGCGAGTATGGCATCGACCTGGGGAGAATCTACTATTCTTCAAATGCTTTGGAGAGGCACAGGTGGTTTAAATGTCTGGAGAGTCTCGACTATGACTTCAGGTCATGACTGGCAATGGCTGGGGGGAACACTAATGACAACGGTATGTCATGGACATCCTTCGTCCTCATCAGTTACCTCTTATTCTACAACATCGTGACCTCTTTTTGAACCGGATAATGAGCGCCTAAATATGGAACGTGGTTCTATCAACTTTGCACGTGATGTTGAGGTATTCCCGTGGCCAAAATAGTCTCCAGATCTGTCCCCTACAGAAAATGAGTGGGATCAACTCCGTAATCTATTCCATTGCACTGCCAGTCACCAGGATATAAAGAAGAGAGTATTATAGTTATGGACCAGATTGGCTCAGAATAGGCAATGAGACGGTTTTATGACACTTTCCAGAGCAGAAACAGTGCACACAACCGGACTTGACAGGGTGCGACTTAATACTGATAAGTGAGATCATACTGCCAATTTCTTTGTAAATTGGGCTCGATTTTTTTGTCACTGAAGTAAACACCACATACTTTTTAACCCATGAATTTTCATTTCGTTTCCTCCTCCTAGGTGTTTCTGCTAGGGTTGTTTCGTAACCACTAATCAGAATTCTGATACTGTGTTTTCAGACATAGTTCACGTCTTTTGTTTTGGTATGACTCTTTGTAAGAGTCATTCTGGAAATCTGAGAGGTATTGTTCAACTTTGGTATGTATTTTACAGAGTCCAAAGCAAAAAACCAAACGTTTGGCCTTGGAAGTTGTACTTAGCTAGTCAATTAATATGGGGTGGCGTTTGAGTAAGGTTGATCATAAATAAGCTCCAGCTGACATTTCAGTCATTGTCGTACGTACGTTTAGCACCAGAGCAGTAGAATTAAAGATTTTTTGTTTTAATGTTTCAAAGCCGTGTCACTCATGTATATTATATAGCTTTAGTCCGCAACATAGACGCTGAATGTTAACAACGTTGGACTTTCGTAAGACGACGAGGTAGTTTTTAAGGAACGCGACTATTGTTTACGTTGCTGTTGGTCACAGTCCACCTACATGACTATATCAACAAGAAGTGATGATTTGACAACAGACGTATTCCAGAAACGTCATTAGGTTGGTAGAGCCAGCTTTCACCAAAATGTTGATGGCAGTATGAGTCGTTGAGTTCTGCAACGGCTGGTTTTAAGCTCTAGTATTCTAAAAAGTACAGTAGAGCGACCTGGATGCTGCAGTTGACCATCTGCACATTCGTATATTTTCAATGAAAAGACAGAATCCACACTGACTTACAAATTTCTGATTTGAATTAAAAGTGATTATTTATGCGAAATTATTCGGAGACAAAAGGGCGTCGGCTGATGACCAGATGAATCTGTGATTGGATGAAAAGAAGCGCACACACAGCCAGTCTTTTTCGGTCACTCACATGTATTTCGTATACTAATTGCAGCTGTAAAAGAAATAAACATCTTGATCGTGAATGGAACTAGAAGAATCCCTTAAAAGTGATGTAATGTGAAGTAACCTTTATCATGCACACCCTGCCTATCTAACCCATGTTAATTTAGGCAAGTATTTGACCCATTTCAGAAAAATAACTATTTGATGCAGGGTCTTAATATTTTGACTGTATGCTAAGTGATGCTAATAGAGTCAACTGTATTAAAATCAAGTTTATACATTTTGCAGTTTTCAAGAAATACTTTTTTAAACTTATTCAGAAAAAATATTTTTTTCTGCACAAAATATTTTTTGTGAACTTCATAATGGGGGAATATTAATAAATGTAGTACCAGAGGTGGTTTTCTACGTTATGCAGAGTCTCTGAAAATTTCATTCACATATCTATGATAGTTTCTGATATTATGGGGCATATGTATTGAAAATTTTAGTTTGTGTAGTTTCTGATATTATGGGGCACATGTATTGAAAATTTTAGTTTGTGGGAAATTGGTTTGAAAGTAAAACTTTTGAAATTTGTTACTTACAGTTAATTTAAACTGTCTTGCTGCATATGATGGCCCTTCTTTGGCCTCTAGCAGGTCTTCCAGCTTCTTTTTCACATTCCTGGATGTTTGTCTTGGTTTCTCGGCCATTTTTTCATTGTATGCATGCCTACAAATACAGTTGTAGGAATCCGGTTCCAAATTATGCTGTTGAAACATTCATTTGGGTTCTGCGTCTGCCCATGCAGACATTTCCTTAGAAGGTCAGGATAAGCCAAGTGTCTGAAAATATGTTTAATTGCTGTAATAACAGCAGCAGGAAGAGAATGCTGGTGAGAATAAGATTCTCCAGTTGCCTGAGCCCTATTGTATTTGCACCACGAATTTTCTCCTGATGGACACAATCCATAACATGGCTTATCATCAGTAGAGGACTTATAGAAGAATTTGGCCCAAACCGCTCTTCATTGCCTCTAGATTTTCTTTATTTCTCCTAACTGCCTGTCGTCCGATCGGTTTTAGGCGCTACAGTCTGGGACCGCGCGACTGCTACGGTCGCAGTTTCGAATCTTGCCTCGGGCATGGATGGGTGTGATGTCCTTAGGTTAGTTAGGTTTAAGTAGTTCTATGTTCTAGGGGACTGATGATCTCATAAGTTAAGTCCCATAGTGCTCAGAGCCATTTGCAGTAGAGTTTTTTCAGATGGAAACAGGTGACCAAGAGGTAAACAAAACCATCGCTTTTGCGAGGCTTTCACTGCAACCTTCTAAGCGAAATGATGGAATCTCAGAATTAGAGGCACTATCCATCGTGTTTGGTATGCAGAAGTATATGTACTATTTGTTAGGGCATAAGGTCTATAGTGATCACAAAGCAATTGCGTTTTTAAAGACATGCAAACTGAGGAATCCAAGACTAATTAAGCGGGCCATGTACCTTGTGCAGTTCGACCTTGAAACTAATTACATACAGGGAAAGAACAATTTGGTAATAGATGGACTATCAAGAAGGGCTGAGTCAAGTAATGAATCAGACCGCCCCTTACAGATAGGAATGAAGCAAACATCTTGGCCGTACATGAGATCAGAGTGCCTTGAAGAAAATATTTAAAAACTTAGGAACAGAATGATGACGATCAATTTATCTTAGTCAAAAGCCATTTAGAAGTCCTTAATTATCCAAAGGTAGCACAATATTACTGCTTACATAAAGGAATTTTATTGAGAAGAAAAATGTTAGTGAGAGCTGGTATCTCGGGTCTGGCAGCATAAGGTTACGATTGTGGAAAAAAATTCCACAATTTTAGGGCCGAAGGCCACAAACAGTAACCTCAAACAACAAACAGCTGAAGGCCTGAACTAGAAGTCAGAAGAACAATTTCAAATAGCACAAGTTAAGATAAATACATAGTTTTAAAACAAACTGTCATGCCGCTGGAGGTCTTATTACAAAAGAAGTGAAATTATCACTCGGCTGAAGGCCACAAACAGTTTCAAATAATAAACGACTGAAGGCCTGAGTTAGAAGTCAAGAAAACAATTCCAAATAGCACATCCCAACAAATACCTTGCTTTTAAAACAAGTTTGCTTAAAAACTAACTTATTGTAATAATGCTGAAGGAGTTATTACGAAAGAAGTGAAATTATTTCTCGGCTGAAGACACACACAACTTCCAATCACAAACGGATGAAGGCCTCAACTAGAAGTCAGAAGAGCAATTCCATGTAGCACCTTTAAAATAAATATCTTGCTCTTAAAACAAGTTTGCTTAAAAAAGCTTACTGTAACATAGCTGAAGGCCATATCACGAAATAAATGAAATTATTGTTTGGCTGAAGGCCACACACAACTTCAAATAACAAATGGCTGAAGGCCTGAATTAGAAGTCAGAAGAAAAATTACAAATAGCACATTTTAAATTAAATCAATTGCTCTTAAAACAAGTTTGCTTAAAAACACTTACTGTAACACCGCTGTAAGCTTTATCACCAAAGAAGTGAAATTGTTGTTCAGATGAAGGTCACACCAACAATAATTAGAAAATTACAAATATCCTTAAAACAAACATCACCATCTAAGTAATCAGTAC